>NC_063055.1:6922500-8222500 GCF_018812025.1 Megalobrama amblycephala | reverse complement strand
ATTTGGTTTCATTGACTTTTAAGGTCAAAAGTTGCTGACTTTTTTTTTCTGCAGTTTTTCCAATTTGAAAACCTACTAAATATGTGTGTCCTACTGGTCTCATTAATATGAGCCGGTACTACATCAGGGTGGTTCATGAGGTTCCTCTGCCCTCTGGGTGGTAGGCCAGCTGTTTTCCCACACTCTGAGGCTTGGGGCGTTACAGTAGGATTAGGTGTGTCTGGGCTGGACGGTGTGCTGGCGAACATGGGCGTGGGGCCAAACCAAGCTTCTCTGCAGAAGTATTGATGCTTCCGCGCTGTCTGCCCAGACAGCACCACCCCCACCCCACTGTAAATACGATCGATGCGAACGTTTCCGCCATGCAAATTACTCCAGGATTAATGCACTTGGTGCTTTTAGTAAGGCTGTTTTTGGCCATTGTCTCCTTTGTGTCAGTATGTTAGTCTAGTGACCCATCTACCTGTGCTGTGGGCATCAGATATCAGTTGGTATTTTCGTTTTATTATTCAGTATGATCATTATGGAACATATCTTGAAGAATCAACCTATTTTTCATTATTTTGTGATTGAAAATATTGAAATAAAACTAAATCATGCACTGTAAAACCCAATAAGTTCAGAATACTCAAAACATTTGAGGAAACTTATTACCTCAAAACATTTAAGTAAACTAACACATTTTTTTAAAAGTTGGTAGAACTTAAAATTTTTGTGACAAGTGGGGTGGGGCTGAGAGCCATGGAAGCGGATCAAGGCCAGTGTGGTGCACAGGTGTCTCTCACTAACAATCCCGTCACCAGCATCCCTTTCCCAACTCATCATAATGTTAATTACATACAGTTAATTTACATAAACATCACATTCAGATCTTGGTTAAATGTTACATAGCAAATAACAAATGCTATTATAACTATCAGAGAGACATTATCAGAGAGTCATTACATACTTGCATATATGTAATCAAACAACATATGTGGTCTTAAATGTTTTGCAGCTCATCCTCAACCTAACCACAGGCTTTACTCTTCACCACAGTGGTAACCATAGAAAAACGAACATAACAGAACCCCCCTGAATCCCAACATAACACAACATTAAACATTAAGTTATATCTCCATATGTTAATCTTGTGCAAAAACACACAAAATAACACTTAATTTCAACAGTTATTTATATGTTCTGACGCAAAGCTTGCTGGGAATTAGAATTCTGCTGCAGCTCAACTCGATCATATTAAGTTCAGCCTACTACAATGAAATTTTGAGTTCATGCAACTTTTTTCTATTAAGTACAATGAATTTTCATTATTATTTAAGTGAAACAAACTCATTTGATTTAATTAATTTCACTGTTCGGTTTTACAATGTGACTGTTACTTTGTGGTGTTCTTTTCATGTATTATAATTGGTCCTCAAAGGAAAATAAAATAAGTATGATATGACTCCTTTAAAGGATTAGTTCACTTTAAAATGAAAGTTACCTCAAGCTTTACTCACCCTCAAGCCATTCTAGGTGTATATGACTTTCTTCTTTCTGATGAACACAATCAGAGTTATACTAATAAATATACTGATGCATCCAGGCTTTATAATGGCAGTGAATGGGGAAATAACAAGTATGAAGCTCGAGAATGCATCCATCCATCACAAATGTACTCCACACGGCTCCGAGGGGTTAATAAAGGCCTTCTGAAGTGACACGATGTGTTTGTGTAAGAAAAATATCCATATTTAACAAGTTATAAAATAAAATATCTGGTTTCAACCAGACCACCTTCCTTATTCAACTTAGGAAGAAACTGAACGCTATGTCAGTTACGTTTTTTCCATAAGTTGAATAGGGAAGGTGTAGAACGTAGCGTAAGCGTTTTGAACTGCGAGAGGCGTTACGCTTTCTTCCTAAGTTGAATACAGAAGGCGGTCTGGCGGAAGCTAGATATTTTACTTTATAACTTGTTAAATATGGATATTTTTCGTACACAAACGCATTGCTTCACTTCAGAAGGACTTTATTAACCCTCCGGGGCCGTGTGGAGTACGTTTATAATGGATAGATGCACTTTCTTTGGCTTCGTACTCGTTGTTTCCCATTCACTGCCATTATAAAGCTTGGATGTGTCAGGATATTAAAATAACTCTGATTGTGTTCATCAGAAAGAAGAAAGTCATATACACCTAGGATGGCTTAAGGGTGAGTAAAGCTTGGGGTAATTTTCATTTTAAGAACCAAGTGACCCCAAAACATTGGTGTTGTAGTGAATTATGGTTCAGATTTGTGTGGGTGGTTGGTTTTGACCTGGCATATTTACAATAATGTATGTTTCACAGTTGCACTTTTGACAAAGACCATCTTGTAATATTGCTAATTTAATTTTAGTGGGCATGTAATCTGTTACTGTTAAGGTTTCCCAGTTGCATTTGAGAGTGAACAGTTAATTAAAGGGAAACATGTTTCGCCTTTGGCTACTAGCTGTCACTCACCATCATTATGTCCTGGTGTGTTTTGTCTCAGAAATCTCAAGGTCCACTCCTTCCTGAGGCTTTGGGTTTTTGTTTTTGTTTTTTAATGAGAAGCATTTTGCATTAGAAAACATTAAGTACAAAATAAAGCAGGAAAATTTGAAACTAAAATTGGTAACACTTTACAAGAAGGTCCCATTAGTTAACATTAACAAACATTAACCTGCAATGAGCAATACATATTCACGTGAACAGCTTTTGTCAAGCAATATTGGACAGCATCGGTATTGCTGCTTATCTCTTTGCAAAAGTCTTATGTTTACCATATGCTTTTCCTGACTTTGTGACTTTAAAGTGTCTGATTCATTGTCAGTTTGAAGCCCATCTTCTGAACGACTGTTTAATGTCAAAAAACATTGTATTTAACACATGCGCTTGTGCTCTGTCAGTACAACAGAGATGTCAGGGTGCACAGAGACATTTAAGCACCTGCTTATCCCTGTACCAGTTCACAGTTAAGACATCAAGCTGTTATTCTGTCAGCCATAAATACTAGTGCTCCCCTAGTACCAGAAGACCCGGGGATGCCAGGAGCACATGAATTATGGGACAATCCTGACTTTTTGCAGAAATTTTTCATGATTCTAATCTCTGTTTGAGCTAAGAGTTTGTTTTTGTGTCTCAGTGGTTACAATTTGGGTAGAGTGAAAGTACGCCCATTGGCTTAGTTCTGTAAAAAGTCTTTCTTCATAGAATAGAACAAGAAATAAAAGACAGAAAAGTGACATTTGTATCATTTACTCACCTTCATGTTGTTCCACCCCCATATTTATTATATATATGTAGAAAAATGCATAATAAGAGAAAAAATACTTTGGAATATAGCAACCAATATGCAAATGTATTTCCCGTTTAATGAAGCCAAAGCCTTAGGAATGAGGAGACCTTGAGATTTCTCGAGCCAAACACATCAGACAATACGTTGTGATGATTGACAGCTAGTAACCAAGGGCTAAACATGTTTCCCTTTAATTGTCTTTCGTATAACTTGTGACCATGCATCATGAGTGCATATGGCTGTCATTGAAGGAAACTCTGTGAGTAAAATGAGACACGGGCTTTGTTGACTTTCACAAGGTCACTTCGCCAACGGCGCTGTGATATTCTTCTACTTAACTGACCGGCTTTCACAACTGGACAACTAATGAGATCAAAAGATTAAGAAGCAGAAATTAGCCCCACTTGTGTGAAATTGCTAAGGTTGTAATTTGATTGTGTATTATAGAAAATCTCCCTTCTTTCGACATAGACTTTATAATTACCCTTTACATAAGCAATCCCTTCATTCAAGCAGATTGGATCTAATCTCAAAAAAATTCCACATTTTACTTCATTCTAAAACATGGAGGGAATCCAAATCATATTCATAGTCAAGCCAGCTCAGGAAGCGCTGAGACTCCTGATGTGCTAAGGGAACAGTGTAGATGTTTTTTTTTTGTTTTTTTTTTATTTAATTCCTGCTATATTATGTCCACCAAGCCTGTAACTATAAGAACATTTCTGTAGTTAATGCCAATATGAGTGAAATGTAATGATTTCAATGTCATAGCAGGAAAAAAATGTAAAAAGTAATTGAACACACTATTATTTCAAAATTTATATAATATATTTATATATATTACATATGAGTATGTGTATATGTAAGCAATAAGGTATGAGAGGCTGTGCTGTATCGTGAATAAGTCACAGCTGAACGGCGTTGTTAGGCACGACGCGAAGCAGAGTGACTTATTCACGATACAGCACTAGCCTCGAGTATCTTATTGCTTTTATAAAACGATTACCACACAGTACAAATATTAAAGCCAAAAATATGTATCAATGCAACTTTCATGAAGTAAAGTTTCACTAAAGCCTTCCTTCCGCCAGAAAAAATAGTCCCTGACCGTGAACAGCAACAGAAGTTACATTATTACGTCATTAGATGGCAGCAAAGACTGTCTTTTATGAGTGTGTCAGTCAGTAGCGAAGACTTTTATATTGAAAAGACTGAATTGTTGTGAACGTGGAACAAGACGCGACTGACAAATGTTTTGACTAGCGCTGTCAGTCATGGGAAAACCCCTTAACTGTTAAAAGGACAAGATAATACATCAGACATTTTAACAGATTTTTTTTTTTTATGAACATAGGACTGACCTGAAGGAAAATGCTAAACCTGAATGCAGGTAATAAACCTTGCTCACTTGATCTCTTTCTCACAATACTCTTCTACATAATACAGTAAGCTTCAAAGAACAATATCAATTGAGAACATACAGTTTACGTTGCTAAGAGTGGTTGCTAAGGGTGTTGTGTAGTGATACACAGAACCGTTGGGTGATTATTGTGAATAAAACACAGCTATTGACCAATCAGAATCAAGGACAGGAACTAACCGTTTTATAAATATGCATATACAGATACACACATATATATGTATAAATATATTTGTGTGTATACACAAACACAGACATACAGTGTATATAATATATATAAATATAATAATATATACACATATATTATTTAAACAAACATTTATGTAAGATGCGATTAATCGCAATTAATCGATTTAACAACACTAGTTTAAAGACGCCTTTATTTTTTTTAAACTACGGTTGAAAAAAAGATTTTCAATGATTAAATATTACTTAATGTAGGTTCTATATGTATTAATACACTTTTGATGTTATAATATCCACCTTTATGCATTTAATACATCTTTATTTCAGTAATTTAGTTGCCATTAGTCTTGGCGTCCAGCAGCTATATCACTCACAAGTCCCTTGTGTCAGAGTTTATATTATGGATATTTATTTAATCACAGAGCGTACAAAATTTTCCTGTTTTATTTATTTATTTTTATTTTTTTGCCCTCAAACTAATCAAAAGAATGCCATGAATGTTCCAGAGGCTCGTGGCTTTTCACATCGTACGATGTCCTGAAACCGTGCAGCTGGTTAGGCGCTTTAATCATGTCTTGAACGAAGCTGTCAGAAGAAACAAATGGCAGGCCTCAAACCCAGAGCCCACAATAAGATCAGAGAGCAGCGGACTTGCCATCACAACATGTTTCAGCCCTGCAGTTAATGATGGAGCATGTGTCTGCCAATTGCTGTGCCAGGGAGGACTAATAGCCTGGTCAGTCTTAAAGATCAGCGTGGCGCAAAGGGACGAAAAAGGGTGGAAAAGAACGAGAAACAACTAAAAGGGGCCAAAAAAAAGCAGCGACCTTTTGAAAATGCACTGCTCTGAGAAAAATGTTTGATGTGGTAACTTTAGCAAGCTTGGATTCCTTATTAGTTCCAAGACAAGGGAGTGTAGAGTTGAAAGAACAGTGGTCTCCGCTCGCCTCAGCCTGCTAATTCCTCATTAAAAGAGCAAGGGACAAGCGAGAACCTTTGATATATATTTATTTTTTTCAGAGTTTGCTATTCATATGAGTGAAGAGTCTTTCAAATTGTTTGTTTAGGATTTAGTGGGGACAATGTCTATTTGTTGTGTCCTGTAAATTTTCTGATTGATGGTTAAATTGGATGAACCTAGATGATAATGATGCTTCCTTGTAGTAGGGTTTACGCTGATTGCTGTCTCTGCTTGGTTCTTGTTTTGTAACCTTTTAAGATGGGAATTTAGGAACATTTGCTCCATTCTCTGAACATTCCAAGCATTTAAAATTTAATATGAATAAGTACATGAAAAATGTCCATCTATCAGCTCATAGAAGTGGATTTACAGGTTTTTTTTGTTTTGTTTTGTTTTTTGGGCTATACAAGAAAAACATATACAGTGACCATGATAGGCATTATTTCAACAATAAAACAGGAACATTAATATTATGATTATAAAATTGTTACCTTATGTATGCCACCAATCCTGGAATTTTTTTTTTTTTTTTTTTTTTTTTTTTTTTTTTTTTTTTAAATTAGCAACTATATACAATATAACATGGGGAGCTAATTTTGTATAACTTAAAGGAACTTCCTTACAGACCACGTACTGTTCAAAAAATGATCTTATGCTTTGTAGCCCTCAAAACTCATTCGAATTTTTTTTTTTTTTTTTTTTTTTTTTTTTTTACAAATTTAGTTTTGCTGTCATTGATATCACTCTTCAATAAGAGATTTGTGGTGGTGTTTTTTTTCTTAAAGGTGCAATATATGCAATATTTTTGCAGTAAAATATCCAAAAACCACTAGGCCAGTGTTATATATTTTGTTCACTTGAGTACTTACAATATCCCAAATGTTTACAACTATTTGTAAATCGTGAGAAAATTGCAATTTTAACCAAGGCTCCGGGACGTGTGAGGAGTCGCCTGTCAATTGCGTCATACCCATGTTACCCTCGGTTTCCGGTTTTATTTTGTAGAAACCATGGAAACACCAAAGACACTTTAATATATTACACATTTTAATAGACAAGGGAACATCTGTTTTGATATATTTATAGACAATTTTCTTGATACTTTACCATGCCTCAGAGAAAAACACTATTTTGTGAAGTAGCTAACATAGCATAATCAGATGTAGCTTTATTTTTAGTAACAGTAATACATAATTTTCTCCATCATACAATACATTTTAAAATGAATTGCATGCCATTTATCAACACAAGCCATCCAATATTTAATATGACATTCTAAAATCGATCTATCTTACTGCAGTGTGTCTCAAACAAGTGTCTCACAGCAGCCGCCGAGTGAACGCACAGAGTAACGTTATAACATCGTTTTCAACACTCTCAAATGTATCTAATATGATAAACAGAGCTGCGTTACCTCATATTCATGACCGGAATAGCGGAAACGGCGCTGGCGACTATGGCATAATAAAAGTCCCGCTGCTCGTGAGGCGTGTGATGCGCAATCGCTCCAAAGGCCTCGTTCAGCTCCCACAACACTCGGTCCTGCTCTGCTTCATACTACAGTAATGTTAATAATCTAGAGGACAAATTTATTACATACTGCACCTTTAACATGGTCATATATAGGCCCATTATCAAGGGGGGTGGGATGATTTTCCGACGATCTGAATGATTATTATTATTATTATTATTATTACTAGGCTACTTTTATTATTAAATATTACTATTAATTTGCCCCACAATAATTTCATAGCGCATCACCGCATAACCAATTTGCTGCGACGATAATAAAAGATGTTAGATGTTAGCTTACTCCTTGTTTAAAAAACAACTTGTTTACACAAAATACGTCTCTTCTCATTTATTTTCACTACATATGGCCCACAAGAGAAATATTAAGAAAATTAAGACCGTTATATACCGTTACATCCACTGGCTTGCCTTCATAGTTTAAAATTATAATATTTCCAATATTGCGACATAACATTTTTCTTTATCAACAATTGCTCGCAAAATGATGGATAACGATTCACATTTCCATATCCAGTCATATCCCGTAATAATGAAAAGAAGTAAATTATTTAATAAATGAGTAAATAAACAAGTAGGCTAAATTACCCAATGAGTAGGGCCTCGGACTTGCGGTCCCCCAACCACAAACCACACTGAGGATTATAACCCACCCCCCAAGTTGTGTATCCTGGCACCAGTACTGGTCATTTCAGAGCTTTGACTGAGTGGAATATTATCAATGAGTAACATCTTAAAGATTGTTCTTTTCCTCATAGAGCTGTTGTATGACTTCAGAAGTCATATGAACTACTTTTATGGTAGCTCCATAGAAAAGCAACAGTAGACATAATTTTATGTTTTGCTAAACTGTTTTGATTTCACATGCCTCTCTCAACTTATTCAATCACTGCCTGTAGAAACTTGTTTAAATCCAAATGGGTTTCCTGCATAAAATATGTCTGATCTCATTTGCGTTACCCATAACCCTGATTTATGAGAACCAAGCTTAGAAAATACCCTAGACCTTGTGATCCCTGGCTGATATTTAAAAATTAATTAACCCTCTGACTGCAGTGTTGCTGTCTCTTCCTCTCTCCACCCATCAGTCTCTCTTTCCCTCTTCCACCTTTCCCCATTTTGAACTGTCTTTTTTCTCTTTGTATGGGGATTAATATCTTAATTATCCCTTGTGACTAAATATTTTCAATGAGACCATAGATTATACATATGGATGTAACAGCATTTATGTATCATTTTTGCTACTCTCTGTAAGTTATTCATTCTGTGAGTTTGTCAGTTTATTTCAGTTAACAAAATCTGTTTCTTAAAGGTGCCCTAGAATTAAAAATTTAATTTATCTTGGCATAGTCCGGTTCAGTACATGGAAATGACATACAGTGAGTCTCAAACTCCATTGTTTCCTCTTTCTTATATAAATCTCATTTGTTTAAAAGACCTCCGAAGAACAGGCGAATCTAAACATAACACCGACTGTTACGTAACAGTTGGATCATTAATATGTACGCCCCCAATATTTGCATATGCCAGCCCATGATCGAGGCATTACACAAGGGCAGAACGTCTGGATGTGCACAGCTGAATCATCAGACTAGGTAAGCAAGCAAGAACAACAGCGAAAAATGGCAGATGGAGCAATAATAACTGACATGATCCATGATAACATGATATTTTTAGTGATATTGTAAACTGTCTTTCTAAATGTTTCGTTAGCATGTTGCTAATGTACTGTTAAATGTGGTTAAAGTTACCATCGTTTCTTACTGTATTCACGGAGACAAGAGCCGTCGTTATTTTCATTTTTAAACACTTGCAGTCTGTATAATGCATAAACACAACTTCATTCTTTATAAATCTCTCCAACAGTGTGTAATGTTAGCCGTTAGCCACAGATCACAGCCTCAGATTCATTCAGAATCAAATGTAAACAATATAACAGTATACAATACTCACATAATCTGACGCGTGCATACAGTATGCATGACGAACACTTTGTAAAGATCCATCTGAGGGTTATATTAGCTGTGTAAACTTTGTTTATGCACTGTTTAAGGCAAGCGCGAGCTCCGGGGGCGGAGAGTGCGCGATTTAAAGGGACTGCAACCTGAATCGGCGCATTTCTAATTATGCCCCAAAATAGGCAGTTAAAAAAATTTATTAAAAAAAATCTATGGGGTATTTTGAGCTGAAACTTCACAGACACATTCAGGGGACACCTTAGACTTTTATTACATCTTGTAAAAAAACATTCGATGGCACCTTTAATAGACGCAGTGCTGCAGGTTGCAGGAGTTTAAGGGTGTGTTTACACTTGGCAGGTTAGGTTTGATTGAAATGACCTCTGGTGCAATTGCTCTGTTAGTGCGCTTCACTTAAAAAAGTGTGAACGCTGCTATCCAAACCCTGGTGTGCACCTTTTCAGGGGGTCTCGGTCTGCTTCCAAATGGGCTCTAGTGCAATTTGACTGAAATATGAACGCAACACAGACCAAAGGCATCCAAATGAACCAAAAACATGATAATGTATCACAAGATGTGATCCTAAAAAGGACAGAATACTCCAGGATACTTGGTTCTTCTCCTCTTAAGAGCTACGTTGGCCATTACAGTTCAGTACAGGTGTCTGGACCACGTCTCTTTGCAGCAGGTCTTCGTTTGGGTGTCTCCTTTACACATTTTAAAGTATGGAAGCTTGTTTCCACCACTGAATAAAAAATAAGGTAATTGTGACTTTTGTGACTCGCATTCTGAGAAAAAAAAGGCAGAATTGTGTTAATATCTCACAATTCTGCTTATTTTTTTCTCAGAATGCGAGTTTATATCTTGCAATTCTGACTTTATAGCATGCAACTGCGAGTTATAAAGTCAGAATTGTGAGATATAAACTCGCAATTCTGAGAAAAAAAGGTCAAAATTGTGAGATATAAACTTGCAATTTCTGACTTTATCGCAATTGCGAGTTATAAAGTCAGACATTGCGACTTTATATCACACAATTCTGAGAGAGAAAAAAGTCAAAATTGTGAGATGTTAGCTATAGGCTCTTTGTGTGTTCTCAGCTGGTAAAAAGTACCATCATATGTGCACACAACGAGGATATTTAGCCCGGTCCGCAGCATTGTTTTGGATGTTCGGCAAGTTCTGTTGCAAAATATGTCATAAAATGTTTTCTAGTTGGTATCTTTCAGTTTGGTGTAAAAAATGACTGTGCATTTTTTCTTTTTTTTGCTCCAGACCAAGACCAAAAGAACCAAGAGAACACACCCTAAATGTGTAAATGTATATTGCATATTAAATGCACTCCCTAAAGATCTAATATGACATTCAACAGGTGTTTTTGTCCTAGGAGACTACACTTTATGAAGTGACAGTTCCCCAGTAGCACTTTACATGGTGTCCTTCTAGCTGATACGAAACAACACAATTTTTGGCTTCACAACTGGCCATAGCTTTTAAAAATCGAATCATAAAATAAATATTGTTGCTAAAAGTAAAATGTGGTTTATTATTTGACTATTTCTACACTTTCTCCCGGTAGCCTACCTATCAAAAGCTAACAGAACTGAGTTGAACAAATCGAGGTGATTTTCCACTCAATGCTGTGTAAAGATTTTGGGAGAATTTAGATAAAGAAACACTCATACAAACAGTCATTTCATCATTTTTGGGTGCAGAGTAACAAGCGGCGAACGATCAAAGAGACTTGTTTCAACTTGTACTTAATATTCGTTACATGATTTTACTGTTGCCTCCTCGGCAAAGCTTCTTTGAATAGATATTGGGTTTGATGGGTGTGTGCAATTAGTTGCATGGAATAATGCAGTTCCCCTGCATTAGCGCTAGTCCTCTAGGTCTGCCTGTAGTATTAAACGCAAAAGCATCAGGAATGAGATGCACTGCAGTTGGAGCGTTTCAGAGATCTGGAAGATTGTGGAGGGAATGCACTGGCCTCATTAAAAGAAAAATCTTAAATAGGTTTTTAAGAATTAAGTGTTTTAGAATGTACATCCTATTTGAGAAAAAAGCTCAGATTATAACAATAAAAGGTTTACTTGAAATGCATCATAATTCATTCACAATGCCTTGCCTATTATATGTTGTTGTGAATTATTACATACATTAATATTTATTTATTCATTGCTGAGTATATTGAAGCACATGATCAATATCGGTTGCTTGCACTGAGCTTCTGACATTTTTATGTCTGATTATAGTTAATTATGTAAAGATAAAATGCATTACAATCTGTATTAAAGGATATTATGAACAGCTTTATAATGCATTATATATAAACATCTTTCCAAAGGTTTCTTGGAATGCATTTGAGTGTGGTTGGTTTTACAGACCCTGTTTGCGAACTGTCTTATTTAAAATGGGGTGTGCAACGTCTTCGATTGAATTATGGCAATATAATGTGGTAGACAACAATGCAATGGTTTTTCTGTGCTTCCATGATTGTGTCTGCTTCCAGTGAAAGAGGCTGTCTTGTTTTGTTCCATTTGACGGTGACATTGATTGTGTGTGCTTGTCCCGTGCATCCTCTCACAAGTCAGATTCTGACCCTGCGCTTTAATCTTCAACTGCCCCAATGAGATGACACTCTCAGCTGCCTGACAGCATTCTGGGTAATGCCTCTCTTGTCCTCTGTCTCTCCCTCTCTTGTACTCATTCTCCGCTGTCCTCCAAGTCTTTTGTCCTTTGTCTCTGTTTTTTTTACTGTTCGCCTCTCTTTGTGAACTCTAGGGTTTGTCTTGTAGATGTTGCTTTGCGTTTCTGTGTTTTGAAACGTGTTAGAGGGCACGATTGCTTTCATGCTCTCCTCTAATTGACAGAAATACATAGGCCTTTAGTGCTGGGTGACAGTTTAAAAATCATAAACTTTTTACAGTATCTTAATGTTTTTCAGAATTTTGACAGTTTTGATATTTACGTATTTACTCGCAGTTAATATGAAACAATGTTTACAACCGATTGTTCTTCCATAACCAGTTTATTTCTGAGTAAGATAACAGGGAAAATGTATGAATACAATGTATATTTACACTACCAGTCAAATGTTTGGAATAATTAAGATTTTTTTATGCTTTTGGAAGATGTTTTGCTCACCAAGGCTTATCAATTAGTATTGGTGCTCAAATATTATTAAAGGGTTAAAAAATGAAAATAATGTCATTTATTACTCACCCTCATGTCGTTCCACACCCGTAAGACCTTCGTTCATCTTCAGAACACAAATTAAGATATTTTTGATGAAATCAAAATCGAAGCTTAACAAATCATTTTTTTTCGAATCAGTGATTCGGATCGGGTATCAAACTGCCAGACTGCTGAAATCATGTGATTTTTGGCGCTCCGAACAACTGATTTGAAACAAATGATTCATTAAGCTTCGAAGCAGTGTTTTGAAATCGGCCATCACTAGATGTTGTTGAAAAGTCGATATTTTGGTTTTTTTGGTGCACAAAAAGTATTCTCAACGCTTTATAACATTAAGGTTGAACCACTGAACTCACATGAACTGTTTTAAATATGTTTTGAGTACCTTTCTGGATCTTGAGAAGTTCGGTGACATTGCTGGCAATGGAGGCCTCACTGAGCCATCTGATTTCATCAAAAATATCTTAATTTGTGTTTCGAAGATGAACAAAGGTCTTATGGGTGTAGAACGACATGAGGGTGAGTAATAAATAACATAATTTTCATTATGTTCATTATATCATTTATGGGTGAACTAACCCTTTAATGGTACTTATTATTATCTCTGTTGAAAACAGTTTTGCTAATATTTTTTTGGAAACTGTAATAAAAAAAATTCAGGATACTTTGATGAATAGAACATTCAATTAACAGCATTTATTTAAAATAGAAATCTTTTGTAACATTAAATGACTTTACTGTCCCTTTTTCATGCATGCTTGCTGAATTTTTCTTACCCCAAACTTTTGAATGAAGCCCTTTTTGATTTCATGTTTGCTTTACAAGGGTAAATAATAATAATAATAATAATAACCTATATTTTAGATATTATTTTACCCTATATATATATAAACATTCATTTTGAGTGAACATGGTTAAAAATGGTAAACATGGTTAATTTTATCATACAGTAGTTTTTAAAATATGGTCAAAAAGCAATATTTTATGTAAGAAAATACATGTAGAACTCCAAGTTGGGAGTTACACAGAAGTGCATTGAACTTACCAACTCTAGTTCCAGAAATCTCATCACAAATACATCCTGAACATTCAGTATATTTGCCCAGTCATTTTGTCATTTTGTCTCTCTTGTTTTTGTTAAACCCTAACAGAACTACACAATTGCCCGGGGCCAATATTTAAACCAGTGGTGATTGATGTGGACGTTTTTAATGCAACAAATCTCTCAAGCCACTTGACATTCAAAGGCGCCTGAGCCATCTTGACAGCATCTTCTATGCGTGTGTTTTTTTCTTACCTTGTTATGTAGGCTTTTTTATTTATTAGCAAGGGCTTTTTATACAGCTGGAGCCCAGCTTACCGCCGTACACGCTACTCTCGTACAAGATCTGGCCCTTACCAAGTAGGCTCATTAGCTACGAAAAGGAGATTCAGTTAATTAAAATAATTCCCCGTTAACACAGCTGCTTTGGTCAGCCAAATTAAACAGGGGGAGTGCTGCACCGTCTGCTTCTCACTCAGCGAACGTCGCTCTTCTGCCTCGGAACATGGCTAATTAGCTCAATAGGAGGAATATTTTAATAGCAATTAATGAGGCACGGGCCTATGCAAGCTCTAATTTAAGAGCCTGGTTTGTGTGGGGGTGCATGCCGATGAATTCTGAAGCCTGATGAGATCACTTTTGTCACCGCTTGTGCTACGATCAGCCTCGCTTGCAACCAGCGTGTTGCTCGTGGACTACTGATTTTCTTAAGATTTCCCAGCAAGCTGACTGCTCAGAGCAGCGGTGTTGGAGAATGTACTTTAAAGGTGTAGTTTGTCAAGCTATAAGCTATACTCTTTATTAAAAGTTGTTAATCTACAATCAAGTTAGCCTTTTAGTAGTTAGCTAGCATTGAGGTTATCCAGTTCTGTTTCTTTTCCCAATATGTATCTGCCCAGATGTTGGTCAACCCTTTAAGGTGATGATACACGGGGCAACTTTTTGAGCAATGTTGCCGGGCAATGTTGCCGAGCAACGTTGCTTGGGCACTTTCCCACTGAGAATGAGCAACAAATATATATCTGGATACGTTAGATCGGTCGTGGGCAATTTTTTGAGATCCTCCAATCAGAATGTTAGCAGCCGATCACGTGACCGGTTCGGAGATTTCAGAAAAAATTCAAACAAGATGGCGGCCTCAGCGGCAGTGGAGCAGAGAAAAGGAGTGTGAACTTTTATCTTTTTACGCTAGTAAGTTGTCATGGGTCAACCCAAAACAGGGAATTTACCTCATATATTGCTTAAAATACCAACAACTTTCCAAAAGTTATGTGTGTATGCTGTAATGAAGCTATTGAATGATTTCAGTTAAATACTAAAAAGACGGGATTTTTCAACGTCTGTAGTAGCGTAGGCTGTAGGGCGTTTGACATTTGATTAGCTTTTGATGCGATCGACGCGGGTTCGAATCCGCCTTTTGCCGAACTCACTCTTCTCCCTTTTCCTGTCACAAATCAGATCGGAAAGGCATTTATTTTTAATAAAAATGAAGAAAATATTTGAAAAGTTGAAATAAAGTGCCTAACAAGTGTTCATAATAAAGTATTTATTGAGTTGGCAATAGATTTGCTCCTCTCTGATTAGTTGCTGCCAACTGTCTGTTGCCCTAATTAGTTGCCCTGTGTCTCATCAGGTTGCCCGTTGACGGCAACATTGCCCAGCAACATTGCTCAAAAAGTTGCCCCGTGTATCATCACCTTTATGCACAACTTGACAATCGAATCACCATTGACCAGTATATATAGATCAACATCAGTCAGTCAAGCATTTTTAATTTTCTATGATGGGCTGGTAGTGATGGTTTACACATTATTGGTCATTCAATGTTTCTCTAAAAAAAAAAAAAACAGTAATTCTAATAAAATAGTAATAATAATACTAATTTTTCTACTAATAATATAAAACACTACAATCTGATAAGCTATTGGGCTCATGAATATTGATTACGTTGTCTGTTCGCTCAAACTCATTTGCTAAAATCAATACATGGATGGTAATAGGTGAGCTCTAGCCAATGAAATTGCTGCTTGTGCATTATTCCCGCCCACTGCTGAAGAAACCAGACGGCAGTGGCTTTTGTTTAGTTTTAAAAACCATATGCAGACATTTTGAAAAGAAAAAAACAAGAAAGCATATATTTTACATGTAGCACATCAGTTCTAGCCAGTGGCTAATGATAGACATTATTTACTTGCCTAGATAGAAGTTTAGTCGTGCATGTGAGTGATTTGCTTGCAATGTCGAGGGTTGTTGGTTAAATGGGGTCCTTGATTATGATTTCACTTTTTTAACTTTAGTTAGTGTGTAATGTTGCTGTTTGAGCATGAACAACACCTGCAAAGTTACGATGCTCAAAGTTATATATTTTTTATATATATATATATATTTTTTTTTTTACAAAAGTCACTTTTTACGCACTACAACAAAGGCTGGTAGGGACTACAACGAGCTTCTTCCTGGGTTAGTGACATCACAAACCCCAAAATTTACATAAACCCTGCCCCCAGGAACATGCAACAAAGGGGGTGAGGCCATGTTGGGCTGCTTTAGAGAAGAGTAAGAGTTGTTGTAGTAGAGTGTTGTTATCATTCCGTCATTTTACGTCGGACTTCTTCACAAACAAGGGTCAATTGCAAAAAAGATTAACATGACGACACATGCTAGTCGATGAGTTGAATCAACTCCACAGCAACTACATAAATTTATCCACTAACCGTTCAGAAACGTCCAGTTGCATTCTAAAAGTTGTAACTTCTTCATGAGTCTCTCCATCAGTGTCCGACTCCGGTTTGAACAATGTAAGGCTGAACACCGTTACTGACAATCCTCATTTTGTCTGCGTGAGATTCTCCAGCTTTTTTTTTTTTTTTTTTGAGCAATCAAAGCGTGAGCTCTTAAAGCTCCGCCCTCTTTTTGAAAGCTCATTTGCATTTAAAGGGACACATAAAAATGGTGTGTTTTTGCTCACACCTATTTGACAAGCAATAATAAATGATCTGGGGGGTATTTTGAGCTGAAACTTCACAGACACTTTCTGGGGACACCAGAGACTTATATTACATCTTGTGAAAGGGCCATTATAGGTCCCCTTTAAGTATGCCGGATGATGTCCATGGCATCGGATTGGTGGCATCCAGAGTTCTGTCACATCCGTTAACATCTCTCCTGACAGAGTCTTACAGCTGTGCATTCTGGGTAGCGGACATCTTTCACAATGTTTCATCACATGAGCAGAAAAGCTATTGACAGGCTTCTGCTATACTGCAACATCAAAGCCAAAGATATTACAGTCACTATGTTACGTTCAACATAGTAAGACAGGAGGCGAGGGGGAGGAGGTGGGCAGGAGACGAGGAGGAACTCAAGGAAAAACGTGATGGAGTACTATATGCAAGCAACTGTGCTTTCTCCCAGAAGAACAGATTGTTGACAACATTGGAACTGTGCTTTGAGTAAACAAGTCTTAAAAGCCCAATTAGTCTGTGTTCGTTTTACACGCTTAACTGTTCTTTGTAAAGCCGCGAAAGAGTAAGTTCTCTGGACACTCTTCATTTTGAATCTGTTCAAGGCTTGTTAGCGTTACCGTGGAACTCAAATTTGATCCATTGGCCATAAAACTCTGAATTGATGTGGAATGTAGATATATATGTGTAGATGACCAATTAAAGAGTCCATGAAATGGTTTGTTAACCCAGTGTTAACACTAGAGTTATAACTTTTTGACTATTTTTCAAATTAAATGTTTCCGGTATTATAAATCGACAAACTTTTGCTTAAAAACAATGAAAAAGACCATAATTTCTCTGTTTAAAAAAGGGTCACCGCAGATAAAGAAAAATGGAACAATCATATAACAAACATTACTGCTTATAAGTAAGTAGCAATTCCTAAAACTTTATAGAATTGTTTAGAAATTTCTGGAACTTTCTAGGACTGTTGAGAACTTTCTGGAATTTTCTAGAACAATCCAAATCTTGGTATACATATAGGATAGAGGGACAAAGAGAGAGGGAGCTTTATGAGCAAACAACTCAACTTGATACTTTTTGATATTTGTTTCAGTAGCAATATATAATTTTACACAACATAAGTGATACTACCTTACAGAAAAATGAGGCTACCTGAACCAATAATCTTGTGCAATAATCAATAATCTTGATTTCTGCAATCAAATAGAAGAAGAGTAAGAGTAAGAATCTTCACTAGAAGAAAAGTGCAGAATGCCACTCCAAATGCAAATTATTGGACGGTACCAGTTTCTTGGAGCTAAAATCAAAGGAAGAAAGGTGCGAATAGTGGAAATTTCCAAAGAAGTCACAAAATTATGGAAGAATAAATTGAATTTTCCACTGGAAAATGTAATTTATTTTTCCATAATTTTGTGACTGGTACCGTCCAATAATTTGCATATTAATTTAATTTTCATCTTCTTCTATGTGATTGCTGAAATCAGTAACGTCTGTTATATGGTTGTTCCAATTTTTATCCTGAGTGACCTTTTTTTTATAAAAAAACTCATAGGAATTAGGGCCTTTTTCATAGTTTTTAATCAAAGGTTTATTAATTTGTGATACAGGAATTTTTTCTGTTTGAAAATTAGTCAGAAAGTTATAACTTAGTTAACACATGATCCCTACTGAAACAGGAAGTTTGTTTTTTGTAGAACCCAACCAAATTAAATAATATATTACAGTAATATGTGTATGTATGTGTGTGTATAAAGACTAAATCAATTGAAATGAATAATCCTGATTAATAGGGCTGGGTAAAAAAATATCGATTCTCATTTTTACTCATTTAAATCCTAAGAATGGATTAGTCTATCCTGTTTTCAGTTGATGAAAGAACGGCACTGTAGTGCGCCGCCCATCCAATAAATTGTGCTTTGTGCTTTGTTACTTTTGATAAGAAACAAATTCTCTGATTTCAAATTCTGTCCATTTTATTATGAAATTTAAAAATTAAATACCAATTTGGCACTGTTTAATGTGGCGTGACAGATCGCTGTAGTGCCTCTGTTCAAGAGAAGCGGCAGCGCGAAGCGCACATGAACCGATCATGTCCATCCCGTTAATACCAGTTACAGCATGAAATAAACATGAATGAACATCTGAAGGTATGTTAAAAGATAGAGAACAACTTACCGAAATCCGTATCCTGTCTCATAATCGCTCAATCATTGTTTCAACCGCGGAAAAATTTTGTTAAAAGAGCTTATAAACAATGTCACGTAACGTCACATATTTACCTCAGAAAAAACATATACAGTAACCATAAATTCAATAGTCAGCTCTAAAGAGGAGCATTTTGCTAAATACATGCACCCTTTTACATATTCATTACATATATATATTTTACTGTTCTTTGGTATTTAATGTATGTTTGAATAAATCTGTCAGATTTTTATGACAGCCACCACTTAAATGTTTATATATTTCAAAAAATTAATTGGGATAGAAATGTAATTATATAATTATAAAGTTGGTTTTATAACTTTGTTATTATAAAAACTTCCTTGAGTGTAATGTAAGTGTTTGCAGATAGTTCATTTTAACCTTTAATTTTATGGTATTGTAGTACTAACTGACTCATGTATAGTTTACAGCATTAGTTGAGACTTGAGAAAATTTACCATGTACTGTACCTGATATATATCCAAAATAATCAATATCAAATCGAATCATGAGCTTGTGAATTGAAATCTAATCAAATTGTGAAATTTGTGTCAATACCCAGCCCTACTGATTAATCAAATATGTGTTAATCGTGACAGCACTAATACATAGACACCTTCTGTTTTTTTTCCTTCTGTAGTTACAGTACCATGCAGGTTTGGCCTCCAGCCTTCTAAACCAACAGTCGCTCAAACGCTCAGCCAATCAGATGGGAACATCTGCCAAAAGAAGACCCAAAGTCCAGCCCAGCACCCTTGTCCTTCCAACACAGTGAGTTTGAGTTTATTTTTTTCACAGTATCTCATAACCAGAGGTGTGAAAATTGATGATGCTC
This sequence comes from Megalobrama amblycephala, assembly GCF_018812025.1. Classification (NCBI taxonomy): domain Eukaryota; kingdom Metazoa; phylum Chordata; class Actinopteri; order Cypriniformes; family Xenocyprididae; genus Megalobrama; species Megalobrama amblycephala. The sequence goes on along the minus strand of NC_063055.1, from coordinate 8,202,896 downwards.
CCAGTAGGCTCTTTCACATTTGAAACCTGTTGAATTGTTGCAGTACTAAACTTGTCCAGTAAATGTACCATATATGGACTTGCTTCTCATGTTCAACATAGATGTAGGATTAAATAAGCACAACACAAGGCCTACATTCATGAAAACTGAAGTCACCAGCATCTGTTTGTCCATAGACAGCAGGTCAGAGGTGACCATTGATTCTCTTCCTCTCTATTGGTTCATCCGATTACAGTGACAGAGTAGAATAACTCATTGTCTTTCGTGGTGTCACTGGGGTCATAGACCGTAGGCTTTAATAATAAAGTAGCGAGAGTGAGATTCAGAGGAGAAGAGAGCATGGACTCTGGAGGGAAGATGAAAGACGGATGGAGAATGAACAGAAAATAACTATAGAGGACAGATAGAAGAGACAAGAGCGGAGCCCAGGTGGTCTGTGTCCCTCTGAAAAGCCCACTGATGGGATATCACTCCTATTTCTCCTTGCAAATGTGCTCTTTTTAATCTGATTCTGTTGCAGTGTTTTATTTTCTTTCCAAGGTCCTTCAAAGTGATTGTTCATTTATTTCAAGTTGTAGTGCTTTCCTTTGCTCTGATGCCTGCCTGGGTACTCGTAGCCCAATGTGCTTTCCATGGCTGAAAGACGAGAAGATGAAATAAAAATTTGCTATGTATAATATCCTATATCTACTGCTATGTCCAAAATTGCTCTCTGTTCAACTATAAAGTGTTGTCTAAGGACTTTATAAAATGAACAATAAGTCACGTTTTTGAACACACAATGTGCTTTGATTTGTGTACATCCAGTCTACTTGCACCGACGCTGTATTACTATCAATACGGCGTCAAAATTATATTAGAATACAAGAAAATGATACAAGGTGTTTCATATTTATTAGTTAACTTGATATTTTATCAGTTAGTTCAGTGTGAAGTATTTTATCTTTCTTGATTAAATGATTAAAGGAACATTCATTTTAACTTTGAAGATTCTACAAAGGAAATTAAAAGATGGTAAATTATTTAAATGACCATTTGTCGCCTGAAGATGACATGATCAATTAATGTTAAAGAAACAGTTTATGATACCGCTGTCAGATTTTAAACATATATAACATTGACTAACATTTTCAGAGATTTTGGTCTTTCCCTATTAAAGTACACTGCCATTCAAAAGTTTGGATTCTGTACGAATGTTTTTGAAAGAAGTCTCTTATGCTCACAAAGACTGCATTTATTTGATCAGAAATACAGTAAAACAGTAATACTGTAAAATATTATTAGTTTAATTTTTTTCTATTGTAGAAATTTAAATTAATTTATTCCTGTGATGGCAAAACTGAATTTTCAGCATCATTACTCCAGTCTTCAATGTCACATGATCCTTCAGAAATCATTCTAATATGCTGATTTGATGCTCAGAAAACATTTCTTCTTATTAGCATTGTTGAAAACAGGTGTGCTGCTTAAATTTAGTAGAAACTGTGATACATTTTTTCAGGATTATTTAATAAGCAGAAAGTACAGCATTTATATGATAAATTTATTGGATCCTTGCTGAAAAAAAGTATTATTTTTCTTTAAAAAAAAAAAAAAAAAACCTTCCTGACACCAAACTTTTGAACTAAGATGATTTCCAAGTGGACTGAACTGCCTTTAAAAGGTACTTTGTTTTTGTGCATTTCTATCCCAACTAAGTCCATTATGTGGAGTTCTGTATATATGGGAATAGTCACTAAATTAAAAAAATTTAAAATGTAATTGTGACTCACAAAATTCTGACTTTTTTTTTCTCACAATTGCGAGTTTTTATCTCGCAATTCTGACTTTATAACATACGATTGCGAGTTATAAAGTCAGAATTGTGAAATATAAGCTCGAAATTCTGAGAAAAAACATCAGTCTTTTTCCACCGCACAATTGAACATTGTAACATGCAATTGCGAGTTTATATCTCACAATTCTGAGAAAAAAGTCACAACTGTGAGAGAAAAAAGTCAGAATTGCGAGACTTTTTTCTTGCAATTGCTAGTTTATATCACGCAATTGTGAGTTTATATCTCACGATTCTGACTTATAACTCGCAATTCTGACTTTATAACTCGCAATTCTAACTTTATCACGTAATTTTGACTTTATAACTCGCAATTCTGACTTTATATCATGCAATTCTGACTTTATAACTCCCAATTCTGACGTTATAACTCGCAATTGTGAGTTTATATCTCGCAATTCTGAGAAAAAAATCTGAATTGTGAGATATAAACTCGAAATTCTGAGAAAAAACATCAGTCTTTTTCCCCGCACAATTGAACATTGTAACATTCAATTGCGGGTTTATATCTCACAATTCTGAGAAAAGTCACAACCGTGAGAGAAAAAAGTCCGAATTGCGAGATTTTTTTCTCGCAATTACTAGTTTATATCACGCAATTATGAGTTTATATCTCACGATTCTGAATTTGTAACTCACAATTCTGACTTTATATCATGCAATTCTGACTTTATAACTCCCAATTCTGACTTTATAACTCGCAATTCTAACTTTATATCATGCAATTCTGACTTTATAACTCCCAATTCTGACTTTATAACTCACAATTCTGACTTTATATCATGCAATTCTGACTTTATAACTCCCAATTCTGACTTTATAACTCGCAATTCTGACTTTATAACTCGCAATTCTAACTTTATATCATGCAATTCTGACTTTATAACTCGCAATTCTAACTTTATATCATGCGATTCTGACTTTATAACTCCCAATTCTGACTTTATAACTCGCAATTCTAACTTTATATCATGCAATTCTGACTTTATAACTCCCAATTCTGACTTTATAACTCGCAATTCTAACTTTATATCATGCAATTCTGACTTTATAACTCCCAATTCTGACTTTATAACTCCCAATTCTAACTTTATATCATGCAATTCTGACTTTATAACTCACAATTCTAACTTTATATCATGCAATTCTGACTTTATAACTCCCAATTCTGACTTTATAACTCCCAATTCTGACGTTATAACTCGCAATTCTGACTTTATAACTCCCAATTCTGACTTTATAACTCGCAATTCTAACTTTATATCATGCAATTCTAACTTTATATCATGCAATTCTGACTTTATAACTCCCAATTCTGACTTTATAACTCACAATTCTAACTTTATATCATGCAATTCTGACTTTATAACTCACAATTCTAACTTTATATCATGCAATTCTGACTTTATAACTCGCAATTCTGACTTTATAACTCGCAATTCTAACTTTATATCATGCAATTCTGACTTTATAACTCCCAATTCTGACTTTATAACTCGCAATTCTAACTTTATATCATGCAATTCTGACTTTATAACTCCCAATTCTGACTTTATAACTCCCAATTCTAACTTTATATCATGCAATTCTGACTTTATAACTCACAATTCTAACTTTATATCATGCAATTCTGACTTTATAACTCCCAATTCTGACTTTATAACTCCCAATTCTGACGTTATAACTCGCAATTCTGACTTTATAACTCGCAATTCTAACTTTATATCATGCAATTCTAACTTTATATCATGCAATTCTGACTTTATAACTCCCAATTCTGACTTTATAACTCACAATTCTAACTTTATATCATGCAATTCTGACTTTATAACTCACAATTCTAACTTTATATCATGCAATTCTGACTTTATAACTCGCAATTCTGACTTTATAACTCGCAATTCTAACTTTATATCATGCAATTCTGACTTTATAACTCCCAATTCTGACTTTATAACTCGCAATTCTAACTTTATATCATGCAATTCTGACTTTATAACTCCCAATTCTGACTTTATAACTCCCAATTCTAACTTTATATCATGCAATTCTGACTTTATAACTCACAATTCTAACTTTATATCATGCAATTCTGACTTTATAACTCCCAATTCTGACTTTATAACTCCCAATTCTGACGTTATAACTCGCAATTCTGACTTTATAACTCCCAATTCTGACTTTATAACTCGCAATTCTAACTTTATATCATGCAATTCTAACTTTATATCATGCAATTCTGACTTTATAACTCCCAATTCTGACTTTATAACTCGCAATTCTAACTTTATATCATGCAATTCTGACTTTATAACTCACAATTCTAACTTTATATCATGCAATTCTGACTTTATAACTCGCAATTCTGACGTTATAACTCGCAATTCTGACTTTATAACTCCCAATTCTGACTTTATAACTCGCAATTCTAACTTTATATCATGCAATTCTAACTTTATATCATGCAATTCTGACTTTATAACTCCCAATTCTGACTTTATAACTCGCAATTCTAACTTTATATCATGCAATTCTGACTTTATAACTCCCAATTCTAACTTTATATCATGCAATTCTGACTTTATAACTCCCAATTCTGACTTTATAACTCCCAATTCTGACTTTATATCATGCAATTCTGACTTTATAACTCCCAATTCTGACTTTATAACTCGCAATTCTAACTTTATATCATGCAATTCTGACTTTATAACTCCCAATTCTGACTTTATAACTCGCAATTCCAACTTTATATCATGCAATTCTGACTTTATAACTCCCAATTCTGACTTTATAACTCGCAATTCTAACTTTATATCATGCAATTCTGACTTTATAACTCCCAATTCTGACTTTATATCATGCAATTCTGACTTTATAACTCCCAATTCTGACTTTATAACTCACAATTCTGACTTTATATCATGCAATTCTGACTTTATAACTCGCAATTCTGACTTTATAACTCGCAATTCTAACTTTATATCTCACAATTCTGACTTTATAACTCCCAATTCTGACTTTATAACTCGCAATTCTAACTTTATATCTCACAATTCTGACTTTATAACTCACAATTCTGACTTTATATCATGCAATTCTGACTTTATAACTCCCAATTCTGACTTTATAACTCACAATTCTGACTTTATATCATGCAATTCTGACTTTATAACTCGCAATTCTAACTTTATATCATGCAATTCTGACTTTATAACTCCCAATTCTGACTTTATAACTCGCAATTCTAACTTTATATCATGCAATTCTGACTTTATAACTCCCAATTCTGACTTTATAACTCAAAATTCTGACTTTATATCATGCAATTCTGACTTTATAACTCCCAATTCTGACTTTATAACTCGCAATTCTAACTTTATATCATGCAATTCTGACTTTATAACTCCCAATTCTGACTTTATAACTCGCAATTCTAACTTTATATCATGCAATTCTGACTTTATAACTCCCAATTCTGACTTTATAACTCGCAATTCTAACTTTATATCTCACAATTCTGACTTTATAACTCACAATTCTGACTTTATATCATGCAATTCTGACTTTATAACTCCCAATTCTGACTTTATAACTCACAATTCTGACTTTATATCATGCAATTCTGACTTTATAACTCGCAATTCTAACTTTATATCATGCAATTCTGACTTTATAACTCCCAATTCTGACTTTATAACTCGCAATTCTAACTTTATATCATGCAATTCTGACTTTATAACTCCCAATTCTGACTTTATAACTCGCAATTCTAACTTTATATCTCACAATTCTGACTTTATAACTCACAATTCTGACTTTATATCATGCAATTCTGACTTTATAACTCCCAATTCTGACTTTATAACTCACAATTCTGACTTTATATCATGCAATTCTGACTTTATAACTCGCAATTCTAACTTTATATCATGCAATTCTGACTTTATAACTCCCAATTCTGACTTTATAACTCGCAATTCTAACTTTATATCATGCAATTCTGACTTTATAACTCCCAATTCTGACTTTATAACTCAAAATTCTGACTTTATATCATGCAATTCTGACTTTATAACTCCCAATTCTGACTTTATAACTCGCAATTCTAACTTTATATCATGCAATTCTGACTTTATAACTCCCAATTCTGACTTTATAACTCGCAATTCTAACTTTATATCATGCAATTCTGACTTTATAACTCCCAATTCTGACTTTATAACTCGCAATTCTAACTTTATATCATGCAATTCTGACTTTATAACTCCCAATTCTGACTTTATAACCCGCAATTCTAACTTTATATCATGCAATTCTGACTTTATAACTCCTAATTCTGACTTTATAACTCGCAATTCTAACTTTATATCATGCAATTCTGACTTTATAACTCCCAATTCTGACTTTATAACTCACAATTCTGACTTTATATCATGCAATTCTGACTTTATAACTCCCAATTCTGACTTTATAACTCCCAATTCTAACTTTATATCATGCAATTCTGACTTTATAACTCCCAATTCTGACTTTATAACTCGCAATTCTAACTTTATATCATGCAATTCTGACTTTATAACTCCCAATTCTGACTTTATAACTCGCAATTCTAACTTTATATCATGTAATTCTGACTTTATAACTCCCAATTCTGAGAAAAAAATCTGAACTGTGAGATATAAACTTGCAATTGCGAGAAAAAAAGTCAGAATTGTGTAATTAAAAAGTCGCAATTACTTTTTTTATTTGTTATTTCATGGCGGAAACAAGCTTCCATAGAATAGTAACTGAGTGAACGAGAGAACAGTTTTGAACACAGCATACACTTGTGCAGAAGAAAGTATTTGGAAAGGCCCCAAAAGCAAGTTGAAACAATTGGTTTTTTCAAAATGCCACCTATATACCCTTTAACCTGCAGTTTCCTTATAAGGTCAGTACAAGAAAAAGCTTCCCCAAATGTCAGAAATGCTGACGTTGATGGTGCTTTTCCAGTTTTTTTGTTGCACCTGGCTGCCCAGGTCACAAGCAGGTACTCGGCAGGCTGAAATCAATGGATTCATTTTCATCCTGACACACTTTACCAGTCTTTACCAGTACAGTAAAGTGAGGTGCTCCTGACAAATCTGCTTTTTGGTGACTCAAAGTGGCCTAAACCTGACTGGCTCATCAGTCTGCAACGCGCCGTGTATCTTTAATGGCACTGTGCTGTTTTCGGATGGAAGAGGATGTTGAACGGAGCAAGGTGAACAGAGACAGCGGCTCTTCTGTCAAACGTCATTGTCCTGATGAATTTGCCGTTTCTAAAAGGAGCGGCACATGAATTATGCAGCACAACCTTCATGCGCGTTTGCTTTTATGTTACTTTTTTACTTGCCAGCATTCTGATAGCGTTCCCCTCTGACATTGCTTAAATGAGTGGACCGACTGGAGAAAGTAATGCTGTCCCAAAACCAGATGTTTCTAAATGCATTTTAAAAGATGTTTACTGTGTAAATAAATGACAATATGATAAATAATTACAGTTGTAACTGGCAGACTGGATTTGGTGCGCAAACTAATATGCAAGCAAAGGGATGCCCAGGCATAGTGATAAACATTTTATAATGATAAAAAGAAAACAAATAGAGGCCTAAAGAACCTTCAATATAATCAAATCCACAAACCAGACAGTCTATTGATCCATTTATTCAAACAGTCTGTTATAATCATTCATACTACTATTAATGAACCAGCAAGAGTTACCATAAAATGATTCATTTTAAAATCACAGCATATGAAACTAGCCTGATAATTGAGGCCCAGAGGAGAGTGTGAATGAGAGCTGGTCCCATCCTGCGCATTCATCGCAATATTAATCCTGTAAACAGAATTACACAGCATTTACTCATATAATCTGGCTCAAAGGGATAGTGTCTGTGCTTGAATACTTTCCCAACAGCTAAGTAGACAAGCAGAGTGGGATTTGATAAATATGTCGTATTACTTTTTTAATCTGTCGATTTTTGTGAACTGTATACAGGATTTGTACCAATTATGAACTGGTAAAGAGGCTCAGTTGTGTCTGTATGAATCAGATAATGAAATGTCTAATCAGTGACAGTTTTCCTATGTCATAATATGTGCTTCGAAAGCCGCCCTGGTCAGCTCAAGGTGACCTTTGTGATGTGATTGCGGAAGTGTCATCGGTTAAGGCTTTCTGTTGCTTTTGAATTCTCAGGATCTGAGACTGCTACCCTCCTAGGATCAATGCAGAGTGCTGTTATCATTTTAGTGCCTCTTGCTCCCGTCGGCCAGACAGGCAAAGCCACAGTTACTGAACCGAGACTAATTCACCACACCACCCTCATGAGAACTGCAGATTTACTTTACATGTTACTATAATTAATATCAGCCTCAACCTGTCTCTGTTGTTCACTGCATGCGTATTTCTTCTTTGCGCATTGCATATTTAATTAGTCATTATAACTAATTACTCAGTATTATCATTAATACTATATGGCTGGATTACATCTGTTCGGATTACAATTTGTGTATGCTTTGTTTTAAAAGTGTTTGAAAATGTGCCAGCCTGAGGAGGTGGACTTCCCCAGGTGAGGCTCTTAAGGGCTTTTCCCAAGGTTTTTTTCCTCATCTCCATCTCAGGGAGTTTTCCTTTCCACTGTTGCCTTTGGCTTGTTCACTGGGGTGTTCGCAAGGTACTGTTCTTTGTAAAGTTGCGATTGAATTCTAATTAAGATTGTAATTATTTTGTGGTGGCATTATTGTTTTTACTATAGTTTTTTAATTAGATTTCAAAGTATTTACAGTTTATTAGTATCTACTACTTATGTAAACATACTGTAACGTGTGTTGTTCAGAATAACTTTTTAAATTCCTATTCAGGTCCATTTTAATTGAATGTAAGTAAGTAGAATTACAATGAAATTCATCTGACTGTAATTTTTAACAAGAAAAACAAAGTTTGTCAAGACCAACTTTGAATGTTAGCCACGTTTGAAAGCTTTGAAAACATTTTAACATGATAACGGATGGATGGGTAGATAGATAGATAGATAGATAGATAGATAGATAGATAGATAGATAGATAGATAGATAGATAGATAGATAGATAGATAGATAGAGGGTACAATTTGTGATAAAAACAGAGTGTTTTGAAAAGTTTTTTTTGTTGTTGTTGAAAATTTGTTGTTAACCACAGTGGAGCTACTGTTTTTGGCAGCTGTTACAGAAACATTTTTACAAAAACTTCTAATTTAACCTTGAGATTTGAAGTATTAGATAGCTTAGATATTTGCAACACTATCTGCAATTAATAATTCTTAATTTCAGATAGAATTATGCAAAATCAATCGGTAGTTATTAATAGAATAACTTTACATTCAATCGCGTTTGGTCCCATTTATTTTTGATCACAGTGCATACACATACAAACTTTTAGTCCAAAAGTGCGCACATTTGTAGAAATACACGTTTACCTCAGATTTCATTAGATAGAATATAAGCCAGGCCATACGCAGGGTTTCATAATTACCGAAGTCAGAAAATGTTGTTTGCTAGGGGGGTACGTGGGCATGCTCCGCTGAGAAAATTTTGATTTACCTGGTGTACATATGTGTATTTTTAATACGTTTTAAGGCCAACAAATTGGATAACAATAGCTTTAAAACCATGCCAACAAATACTACATACATGTATGCACAGTTTTGAGGCAGCTTTAATCACATGTTTGGTAATTTCATGACTTAACTTACAACAGAACAACGACGGTCATTGCTCGTAATTTCTTTTGCGCTTTATTTAAGCTATAATAAAGTAATTATGCAGTGCGCACCGGCGCATTTGCACATACAATTCTTGAGTGCGCGCCACGAGCACAGTATAACGGCTGATTGGACAGTCATGTTCATTTTTCTGAGTTTTACCGACATAGCCTGACAACATCTTATCTGACCGCAGTTCACTATTGTTCAACTGAAGCTCCCTCGTCGTCACCAATCTTTTCCGCGCATTTGACTTGCGCCTGGCGCTGAGTCGAAGTTGGAATGCGCGTCCAAAAAGTGTCCCGTTTGTTGTGGTCGTAAAGAGACAGTTCTATATAAACGCTGCGTTTTACTTGGCGATGTTTTTAAAAAAAATAATTATATTTTTGGTATTTTATATGCTCTGTTGGTGGTTTGTGGAGTAGCATCACCTGGGGGGATATTTTTTTTAATTTTGGATGGATGGATGGATGGATGGATGGATGGATGGATGGATGGATGGATGGATGGATGGATGGATGGATGGATAGATAGATAGATAGATAGATAGATAGATAGATAGATAGATAGATAGATAGATAGATAGATAGATAGATAGATAGATAGATAATTGTGATATTGAACAAAAGAAATCAAACTAATACGATTTCCATATTTAATACTTAATTATTTTATCACATATTTTAATTAATCAGTTATTTTGGAATTTGTTGTAATATGAATGTTTCCAAAATATTTCAAGTGTTTCCAGGTTGTTTCATGTTCAATCTCCAGATTGAAGGGATCGCAGGTCAAGATGTGCCTCTTTCCTGTGCTGCATTGCAGCAAAGCTTAGAGAGCAGAGTGTTATGAAAATTTTAGTCATAGCTGATCCCTGATTAAAGGAAAGGGAGGAAGACAGCACTCGTTTATCAGTATTCATCTCACCCTCACATGCAGTCACAAGAAAGGGCTATTTGATCACTTTGTATCATCCATCACACTGAAAGAGCAATGTTACCACATTACATCAAGATGAACAAAGTACACGCACCTCTTTTTTTGTGCTCCTCTGACACTGACTTCCTGCCATCCTCAGGGGTGTCTGAGAATGCCCTTTCTTGTGGCCGCATCAATTTTTAGGCAGTTGGCTTGTAATCCACTGAAAGTGTTTCATCATCTGGGTGATAATCTGATGCATTAACATTCAAATCACACTACAGAGTGGATCCTTAAACTGTGCTGCAGAACCTACATGTCTACGGAGCATTCATTAACTTTGCATTTAGATTACAAGGTTGGTATAAAAAATAAAACCAACATTTGCGTTTTCCACTCACAGAATCTCATGGTGTAATCACTCACACCCATTCGTCATTTCGAACAAAATTAAACCAAAACGAAGTTCGTTTGGTGTTCGTTTCGGGAGTTCGAAACAGCTTTCTGGAAAAGTTTGCTCCGGCTCGTAAAAACCTTCAAACTACCATTGGTCCATGGCGATTATGTACACTCTAAAAAATAATGTGTTGGCTCTACAAAAAAAATTAACACAGCAGTTTGCATTTTTTTTTTTTTTTTTTTTGAGTTAAGCCAACTTTGAGTGAATTTACATTCAACCAACAAGCTACACTGAGGTACTTACCAATTTGTAGCATAAACACAAATTTTTAAGTTGATTACTCAAAAAAATTATTGTAGCCCTGGAACCAATAAATCTTATTTATTTCAGTTCAAATCAACAGTTATTTATCAACAACTTATTTAACATATATATTTAATGAAGAAGTAAGATATTACTTGTCACTGGCATTAACGCAGTCATTGCTTAAAGAGTCAATAGTGTTTACCTTCATGTATCTACTCTTCAGCACAATGGTAACCACAAAACCTTCAACATTACAGAAACTCTTTAAAAATTTCAAACACAACAGCATTAAACACTATAACAGGTCTTTCCCTTCACTAAAAAACAATTAAACTAACACTTAATTTCACATTTTTTTCTCCTTATCCAGTCCTTTGCAAAACATGCTGGGAACTAGAAATTCACTGTCTAATTTACAAAGTTATCAAGACAATTTCATTAAGTTACTACAACTTTTTTTTTTTTTTTTTATAAAAAAGCCAATTAACACAGAACTTTGAGTTTAAATTATAGACATGATCAACATTATTTTGTCAACAGACCTCTATAAAATAATGTTTGCAACTTAAAAGGTTTAATTAAAACAATAAATTTGAATTTTTAACTTGCAACCATGCATTTATTTAAGTTGTGGTAACAGGTCCCCTGATTACTTTTTAGAGTATACTAGGTAGGTGTGCTCAGAGGCTCTGCCCTCTTTAACGTGGAATTCTTCTCCGGTTCTTTTCTTCTGGTCAGTCCGTCGAGATCAGATGTCCGTGAGTAAAAACATGAACACACTGGAGAGCTACATTATCATAGAAATTGAAGTTGTAATTCTACTTGAAAGAGAGACTGACACTGACTTTTTTTCATGTTTATGCTGAAACAGCTTGCTTCAAAGCGATCTATAGTATAAAGTGTTATTTAAATATATGTGACGTGACTTGACTGGAGTGCTGAATTGCAGAGCTTGTACAAACATATTCATATCTGATGATATCCTTAGATATCCATCTATATCAGATGCTTTCTTAACTGCTGTTTTTTCACCACTTTTATTTTTGTTGTTTATTTTGTAATTGAGAGGAAAAGGCGGAGCACATATTTACATATTCATCTAAACGTCGCTCTCAGCAGCGTGGGCAGCATCAGGATGTTCATTAACAATATATTGCGAAGAACAAAACATTTGTTTGGCTGGTTAGCATGGCATATTTCGTAAACAACACCTTGTTCTAAAGTGTGCTTTTTCTGTTTTTTACTGATTTATTTATTTTATTATTTTTTTGACGGATCATAAAGTGTGAAATTGACTTATTTTTTTCTGCTGTCTTTGATGTTACTGCTCAGGTAGACACTGGTGAAGGTTTTGGGAGTGTTTTTATATGCCATCAGCCAATCAGCATTGTTATAATGTCATTTTCTTGCAGCTTTACAGAGATTTTAGGTGCATGACATTTACAGCTCAAGCGATTGGTTCATAAAGTTCTGTGGTCCCATGAGCAAAGATAGCAAATTACTACTTTTCCTAAAGGCTAGCTCGACTGTAGTTCAACTACTTTTAATTGAGTTGCTAGTAGCTTCCTCAACAGTGCCAGAGACATTACACCCAATCTAGGAGTAAATTGCACTCTGAATGGTGAGTTTCTACTGAATATTTTAACCTGAAATGAAGCCATCACTGGCAAGATGGCCCATGGTGCCTTGCTGATTGACAGTGATGCCGCACACTCAAGGTCAGAGGATACAGTCACATCCTCTTCCATTGGTTTTCTTGACCTTTATTGGTCTCGTCCTGTACTGGTGCAGTGGTATTACAGGGCAGATGGGTAGTAGACAATTAAAAACCTGTTCAGAGAGACGGCCTGGGGCAGGGCCAGAGGGAGGGACTTTAACAAGGACCTTTAAACACTGTGGTTTCAAGGCAGCCAAGCACCAAATGTGAGTAAATATTGGCTTTGGTGACTAAACAAAATGCCAGATTGGCAGGAACTGATGTGATATGAGGAACTGCAACATTACATAGTTTAGGTTGAATTTTTAGGAATTTTTCAGAATCACAGTATACATACATACAGTATGTGTTTGTTTTTTTTGACAGGTACAGTTTCATTACAGTTCAGCACAAATGTGGAAGTTTTGCATAGGAAACATCTTAATAATTCTTTTGTCATACTAAACCTGTAATCTGGCTAGTAATAAATATTCATGTAAAATACCTTGTCAATTTTCACCATTGAGAGATGTGGTAAATTGTAATTTTGGATCCTGCAGATAGCTCCGTTGACTGATTTTACACATTCTTGACCATATCTTGGACCACAAAATCTATACAGGCAGGTATTGACTTTACAGAGCGAAGGCACAGTGATTTAATGAGTGTACAGTTGTTGATGTGCAAGTAATGTTCGATATGTTAATTCAAGCTTTGCTGTGCCTAAAATCCATTATGAGACTCATGCTCTGCTTGGCTTGAGAAAACAATCAGTGCCACAGAAGAAAAAACCTTTTCTGTGAGTCCAGCGATGATGAGTTAGTTTGCATGGAGATTAGGTAGGTTTCACTCCAGAGATTATGAGTTATGAAGCATGAAGCTATTAAAACATGTCTTGTCTTGTAACTTGCTGACACCCCTCCGTGGTGCCAATGGAGATGTAATTGCTAACCCTATTTGGTTACATCCCAGCCATTCTATTGCCAATAAACAACCTATGCCAGAAGATAAAATAATTGCTTGGCAGCAGTGTCTGTGATTGGCTGAAAGAGCAGGTTTTGGTTCATGTGAGGTTAACATGCAATATTGCATGCTTTCCTTATGCCATCCTATTTGATAAGTGAATTTAAATTTTATTTGTTTAAAGCTTTTTTGAGTGCGTTTAGGATGTAAACAGCATATGTCATTCTCATACGCTGTTTACGTCCAGTGCTTCCAGGGTCTACATCAGAACGCAGAGTCATTATTAGTCATAGCCGGCTTTTGCGTCAGCATCTCACACCTGCGTCTTGCTGCTCACGTGAACAGCATCTGCCAATAGGAGAATGACGCAGAAGAGAATATATTGTTGACTAAAGTTGTTATTTTTGTTTGTTTTTGCGCACAAAAAGTATTTCCGTCGCTTCATAAAATTAAGGTTGAACCACTGCAGTCACGTGAGCCGCTTTTCCACCGTCAGGCTTAGAATGGTAAGGAATGGTTCCAGTTGTGTTTCCAGTGGAACCTGGTATGGAACGGCACGATTACGAACATTTCTCGGCCCGGAATTCACGGCACGGTTGTCTAACCTGAATCGTGCTGGTAGAATCCGTGAAGTGACGTCGCCACACAGGATTGGTCACTTGTCTGTTGCCTGGCTACCAGTTTCTCCCTAGCTGGCTAAGTGCTCTATTTGAGCGACATAAACACAAATTAATAATAAAATTAAAAGAAATATCTGTAACAATTTACAATAAGGTTCATTAGTTAACATTAGTCAACTACATTAGTTAACATGAGCTAATATTGAACTGCACTTCTACAGCATTCATTAATCTTTTTTACTGATCATTTCAACATTTACTAATACATTATTAAAATCTTGTTAACATTAGTTAATGCACTGTAAACTAACATGAACAAACAATGAACAACTGTATTTTCATTAACTAATGTTAGGGAAGATTAGTAAATATTGTAACAAATGTATTGCTAATGGTTAGTTTATGTTAGTTAATAATACATTAACTAATGTTTAACTAATGAAATTTAATCCTTAAAGTGTTACTGAAATATCTAATCATTCTCCATAACGCAGTCGTTATTTACCTCTCATATCATCCGTGAACCATCGCGTTACCAAGGCAGCGACTGAAGCTTTTATATTACTTTCCAAAGATGAGCTGTTATCAGCCCTACAGTGGAAAATGAAACCATAACCATACCAGCTGGCCCGGATCGGCACGGAATGGAATGGTTATGCAATGAGAACCATTCAGCCAGACGATGGAAAAGCGGCTGTGGACTTTTTTTAACGATGTCTTTAGTACCTCTCTGGAACTTGAAAGTGGTGGATAAATTGCCATCTATTGAGAATTGGGCTATCAGATTTCATCAAAAATATCTTAATTTGTGTTCCGAAGATGAAGGAAGGTTTTACCGGTGTGGAACGACATGAGGGTGAATAATTAATGACAGAAATTTCATTTTTGGGTGAATTAACCCTTTAGCGACAGACCAGAAGTCATTCATTGTCAATGTAGAGTAGTATAGGAGCTGCTAGAGTTTCAACCATATGCAAATGCAGAAATTTCATTCTCTGATTTGAGCTTTGAATGTGTTGAAATATTTGAACATTTATAGCTAGACCATGTCTAATTGCCCGACCGGATGTGATGTATTCTAATCAAAACTATGAGTGCGAGGTGAGAATTACCAGTATTTTTCCACTAAAACATTATTCTTAAAAGGGGTTTTTTTTGTAGAATTCAGAAACCTTTGTTATTAGCAACTCCGGTGGCCAATAAGTGAACTGCAGCTCTCACATGTAACGTACAAGAGACTGAACATGATTTAAGGCCCCGATATACTCGCGTTGAAGTTCTTTTTCGTTCTTCACTTAGGAGTAAAAAGAAGGTGGAAATACCAAACATCCCCATGGCGTCCGCGCTGCTAAAAGAGAAATATGTGCTGCACGCTTTCCTCTCAATAACAAAATAAACGCAACAAAAATGACAGGAAAAAGCAACAGTTAAGAAAGCATCTGATTGTAGCGATGTGGATGTGTTTGCACCAGCTCTGCAATTCACCATTGATAGTTTAAAGGTGCCCTAGATTATGTTTTTAAAAGATGTAATATAAGTCTAAGGTGTCCCCTGAATGTGTCTGTGAAGTTTCAGCTCAAAATACCCCATAGATTTTTTTTTATTAATTTTATTAACTGCCTATTTTGGGGCATCATTATAAACACGCCGATTTTATGCTGCGGCCCCTTTAAATCCCGTGCTCTCCGCCCACAGAGCTCGCGCTTGCCTTGAACAGTGCCTTAACAAAGTTTACACAGCTAATATAACCCTCAAAATGGATCTTTACAATGTGTTCGTCATGCATGCGGCATGTATGCGTCGGATTATGTGAGTATTGTATACTGTTATATTGTTTACATTGATTCTGAATGAGTTTGATAGTGCTCCGTGGCTAACGGCTAATGCTACTCTGTTGGAGAGATTTATAAAGAATGAAGTTGTGTTTATGCATTATACAGACTGCAAGTGTTTAAAAATGAAAATAGCGACGGCTCTCTTGTCTCCGTGAATACAGTCATAACCGATGGTAACTTTAACCACATTTAACAGTACATTAGCAACATGCTAACGAAACATTTAGAAAGACAGTTTACAAATATCACTAAAAATATCATGTTATCTTGGATCATGTCAGTTATTATTGCTCCATCTGCCATTTTTCGCTATTGTTCTTGCTTGCTTACCTAGTCTGATGATTTTGTTGTGCACATCCAGACGTTAACTGGCTGCCCTTGTCTAATGCCTTTTATAATGTTGGAAACGTGGGCTGGCATATGCAAATATTGGGGGCGTACACCCTGACTGTTACGTAACAGTCGGTGTTATGTTGAGATTCGCCTGTTCTTCGGAGGTCTTTTAAACAAATGAGATTTATATAAGAAGGAGGAAACAATGGAGTTTGAGACTCACTGTATGTCATTTCCATGTACTGAACTCTTGTTATTCAACTATGCCAATATAAATTAAATTTTTCAATTCGAGGGCACCTTTAATTATAAAATATATTTAGACTATAGACTATATTGATCTGGCAACGTGAGACTATAGTTTGAATGAATCCCTTTTCTTTGCATGACACATTGACATTATGGTACAGAATGGCTCTTTCGGCATTAACCTAAACATTGTATAAGCATTAGTTTCACGTGTCACATAGAACAGAATGGAGTCTCTTTCGGGAGCGCACATAAACATCACATCCTTTTGAGTTTCCCGGCAAAAACAAGCCGTATTACAAGCTGTTCACACATTGGCAATAAAAAACGAATACATAAATTCTTACATATAGCCCCTTTAAACAATATTACTGTAAATGGTGGTTATGAATAATTATGGACTTTAATAATATATATTTTTTAATCATTATTTACATTTATTAGGCCTAGAAAACCTACAATGTTTTTCTTTTAGACGTATTTTGGGGTCATTTGTTTTGTGTGGATATATTCTTACATTCATTGTTCATTCAAATCATTCATAACATCAAATCATCAATAACAAATTCATTGTTATTTTTACCTTGTGAACGGTAAAAGAGGCCAAAATGTACCGTTAAGTTACATTGAAAGACCCAAGCCATATCTTGGTTATTTTGAATTGGGCTAGTAGGAAACCACCTAGCAACCATCCTGAATCCCCTAGCAACTGCTTAGAAATGCCGTAGCACTGTGCCGGCCAGTTTTTCATGTGGAAGCACTGCTCACATTTTCTCCTGAAAAGTAAAATCAAGTTTTTTCTTGGTCTAATGATTCCCAAAATCGTTCTATAAGCATATGTCAAGCTGGTGATAAACTCTAGTGATGTTCTCGCCTATTTAATATGCTGTTATTTAATTTAAGCTTGTAAATGAGGAACCTTAGTGCTGGCACGAGGGAAATTGTGAACAAACAGAGAGGTATGTTGAACAATTTCTCTTTGCTTTTGATCTTCCCTTCTGGGAAAGAAACTGCTGTTGCAGGAAAATCACTGAGAACTTTCAACGTGATGAGGCAACTTAATCTTTGTCGATTCTCCAGCTGCATTGCACTTGCAGACGTGTGTGTACGCGAGCACATGCGTGTCCCTGTTTGCACCTGTTCGTGGGTTACCTGGGTTCTCCACAACCACTGTTAAGAATTAATATCTCCATAGTTGGTCCAATAACTTTCAAATGACTTTTAAACAAATCCCTCCACCAGCCGCCCACCATCAGTTCTTTAATTAATTATTTTCCTCGTCTGTGTGCAGGGCCAGTCCCTCAAGTCTATTGATAGCTGATGGCGACGGAGATTTTCATTAAACCCTTATTAGCATTGACCCTACAATACATGTTGGGCGACTCTTCTTGGGGACTGTTCTGCTGACTCCAGGGATGGCTGAAGGCTTTTGGCACTCTCAGTCCAATTTATTGATGTCTAACGAGGCTGTTGAGCAACCCTGGCAGGGTTTTAAGTATTCGTTTTCTTCTGAAGCATTGAAGGTTATGTCAGATGTGGAACAGCGGACACTCTTGTTGACGATGGATGCAAATCGATGCCTTAATGCTTTTAATTTAGAGCTTATACAGTATTTTTTTGTTGTTGCTTCTGGTGTTTTTTTTTTTTTTTCTGTTTTTGACATTTTGATTATGTACAGTTGTACTGAAAACTATGAGGTGTGATTTGTCTACATCAGTGTTTTTCTTAAAACTAAAAAAAAAAACTTTTTTGAAGATGAAATAAAATACAAATATTAAGTTATAAAATACTAAATTTGCTAAAACTGAAAAAATAAAGCTAAATACTATATAATTATAATTTAACAATAACTATATAATTAGCTAAATAATTAATATAAAAAATAAAATAATAATACATAAATTAATAGATATTACAAAAAAATGACAAGCGCATACAATTACTAAAACTTCAACTAAAATAAAAATGAAAACTGAATAAATACAGTAATACTATATAAGTAACACTAAACTAAAACTGATAAACCTTTAAAATGTTAAAAGAAAACTTAAATCAAAGGTGTTGTTCAAATCAATGTGACGATTCAAGAGTGACCATTACATGCTGACCCGGACCACCTCAACTGTTTAGACTCCATCAATATGTGTTGTATCAGAAGAAACAATTAGTTTGTTCGATACCAATGCCTTAATGAAAAGCCATTGATTTGGTATTGACAGTGACCGTGACCCCAGGACCTATTGTTTTGCATTTAAAGTGAAAGATCTGCAACATTTTTTACTCAAAATATTCTTTCTCATTCCAGATATGTGGATGATGTCATATCCAGAATTGGACGAATGTTTCCAGATATGTCGATTGAGCTTTTCCGGCCAAACGGGACATCAGCAGTTCTTTTGGTGAGATGCTCTTTGCTACACACATCAATTTTTTTTGTCTATATTGTGATGATTTGTCTCTGTAGAAGGCAAAATGACTAGTTTTATATTTAAAATTCACTACTTGAGTGTCTAAGTATGGTGTCCCATACTCAGAATTTGTGATCTGCATTTCACCCATCCAAGTGCAAACACACACCAGAGGGAATTGAACACACACACATACAAACACACACATACCCAGAGCAGTGGGCAGCCATTTTTGCTGCGGTGCCTGGGGAGCTCCTAAACTTCCCTTTTAACTGCCCCTTTTACTAGAAGCAGCAAGATTAAATATAAGATAACCTGCAAAATAAGCACTTTTGGAGGTCTAAACAAAATTGTAAAGCATGTTCTTAAAGGTGCCGTAGAATGGAAAATTGAATTTACCTTGGCATAGTTGAATAACAAGAGTTCAGTACATGGAAAAGACATACAGTGAGTCTCAAACACCATTGTTTCCTCCTTCTTGTGTAAATCTCATTTGTTCAAAAGACCTCCGAAGAACAGGCGAATCTCAACATAACACCGACTGTTACGTAACAGTCGGGATCATTAATATGTACGCCCCCAATATTTGCATATGCCAGCCCATGTTCAAGGCATTAGACAGGGGCAGGACGTCTGGAGCTGCACAGCTGAATCATCAGACAAGGTAAGCAAGCAAGGACAATAGCGAAAAATGGCAGATGGAGCAATAATAACTGACATGATCCATGATATGATATTTTTAGTGATATTTGTAAACTGTCTTTCTAAATGTTTTGTTAGCATGTTGCTAATGTACTGTTAAATGTGGTTAAAGTTACCATTGTTTATTACTGTATTCACAGAGACGAGCCGTCGCTATTTTCATTTTTAAACACTTGCAGTCTGTATAATGCATAAACACATCATCATTCTTTATAAATCTCTCCAACAGTGTAGCATTAGCCGTTAGCCACGGAGCATACTATCAGACTCATTCAGAATCAAATGTAAACATCCACATAAATACAATACTTACGCGATTAGACATGCTGCATGACGAACACTTTGTAAAGATCCATTTTGAGGGTTATATTAGCTGTGTGAACTTTGTTTATGCAATGTAGTAGAGTCGCGAGTCCGGGGGCAGGAGCGCGAGAATTTAAAGGGGCCACGCTGAATCTGTGCATATTTAACGATGCCCCAAAATAGGCAGTTAAAAAAATGAATAAAAAAAAAAATCTATGGGGTATTTGGAGCTGAAACTTCACAGACACATTCAGGGGACACCTTAGACTTGTATTACATCTTGTGAAAACGCATTCTACGGCACCTTTAAGTATTCATTTTCTATAGTACAATACAATTTTCACAAAATAATAGTTGTATATAATGAATTCTCAAGTACTTTATACAGTTATTTGTTGGTCAGTTGGTTTAGTTTTCATAAAAAAGCATACATTTCTAAATGTTTCCAGTTCTTCTGGCATTAGTGAAGCAGGACAGCACAAAAGTGCACCCATGTAGAAGCTTTTTCTGACTATGGTGTTAGAGTTAATGGTGAAGGAGAGCTGGATGCCCTTGTACTTGGGGAGCAATCTCTCTGTTGACTGCTCTGTCAGTCTCCTTGTGAGTCGTCCCTGAGAACATCCCAGAGGGCCCGGGGATTGTTGACTCTTTGAGGAGTTCGCTCCACACTTTCAAAGTTTTGTAGGGTGCATGCATGATAATGACAGTAAAGACATAAAGGAGTGGCCGTCTATTAGAGCTGAACTCTAGTGATTTACAGCAATCCTTTGAGCTGCATTAGGAGAAATTGTTGTGATTGGTGCTTTTCCCCACAAATGGACCATTTTAATTTAGTGTTTGTTTATGCTAATTATTAGTTGCATGTGGTGTTAAGGTAATGACGACTCTTGTGAGGCTGTATAATGGTGCTAAAATTGTACATTGTGAATAAACACTAGTTATTATTACAGCCGAAAGCCTGAAATATTTCTGTTTTCCAGACAGAATTACTTTTTTATTGTTCTCTTAGTACTTTTCCTGTCCTCTATGTTTATTTATATGGGATGGTGTTTAAGGCCCAATCTGGACATTTGCTGTGCTTAAAACAACCACTGTTCTGTTGAGATTGACTGTCTTGGGGTACCAGAGACCCTAAAGTCTGTATGTGTTAAAATAATAAAAATAATTTAAAAATTTAAATTTAAATCTGTCAATCAAAGAATGTTAAAATATGTTATAGCCACAATGTGTTAGAGCCAAACAGAAGTAATGCATGATTTCTCATGGAGAACATTTGAAGCATGCCAGATTTTGTTTATAATCACTCCTCATAAAATAAGGAACAGTCATTAAGTATTAACCTGATACTTAAATATTAAATATGTTTTCAAGCTTTTAAAATGGCCTTTTGGTCGCTCAGACCCCAAACAGAACATGAGGGTTAATGCCTGGTTTGGATTGTCAGGACAACAAATTCTGTCCAGACGAGCATCATGCTCATTCAAACTTGAGCCATATTAATTTTGTATCCATTTGTTTATATATATATATATATATATATATATATATATATATATATATATATATATATATATATATATTTATATATTTATTTATATTTATATATATATATTTATATATATATGTATACTGTTTGTGTGTGTATATAATTAACGGTTTGTGCATGTTATGTTATGAGGTTTTGCCTAGTTCTTTTTTTAGGGATGCGCCAAAATGAAAATTCTGGGCTGAAGCCGAAAACTGAAATGGAAAATAAATTATATTTTAATAATCAGTTAATGAATCAAACATATTTAATAATCAGCATAGCTAAAACTGAGTTGTACAAACGTTTAAATTGCAGTGTGTGTATATACACCGATCAGTCATAACATTACCACCTTCCTAATATTGTGTTGGCCCCCCTTTTGCTGCCAAAACAGCCCTGACCCTTTGAGACATGGACTCCACTAGACCCCTGAAGGTGTGCTGTGGTATCTGGCACCAAGATGTTGGCAGCAGATACTTTAAGTCCTGTAAGTTGTAAGGTGGGGCCTCTATGGATCGGACTTGTTTGTTCAGCACATCCCACAGATGCTCGATTGGATTGAGATCTGGGGAATTTGGAAGCCAAGTCAACATCTCAAACTCGTTGTTGTGCTCCTCAAACCATTCCTGAACCATTTTTACTTTGTGGCAGGGCGAATTATCCTGCTGAAAGAGTCCACAGCCACCAGGGAATACCGTTTCCATGAAAGGGTGTACATGGTCTGCAACAATGCTTAGGTAGGTGGTACATGTCAAAGTAACATCCACATGGATGGCAGGACCTAAGGTTTTCCAGCAGAACATTACCCAAAGCATCACACTGCCGCTTCGGCTTGCCACCTTCCCATAGTGCATCCTGGTGCCATGTGTTCCCAAGGTAAGCGACACACACGCACCCGCCCATCCACATGATGTAAAAGAAAACGTGATTCATCAGACCAGGCCACCTTCTTCCATTGCTCCATGGTACAGTTCTGATGCTCAAGTGCCCACTGTTGGCACTTTCAGCAGTGGACAGGGGTCGGCATGGGCACCCTGACTGGTCTGCGGCTGTGCAGCCCCATACACATCAAACTGTGATGCACTGTGTATTCTGACATCTTTCTATCAGAATCAGCATTAACTTCTTGAGCAATTTGAGCTACAGTAGCTTGTCTGTTGGATCGGACCACACGGGCCAGCCTTCGCTCTCCACATGCATCAATGAGCCTTGGCCTCCCATGACCCTGTCGCCGGTTCACCACTGTTCCTTCCTTGGAGCACTTTTGATAGATACTGACCACTGCAGACCGGGAACACCCCACAAGAGCTGCAGTTTTGGAGATGCTCTGACCCAGTCGTCTAGCCATCACATTTTATCCCTTGTCAAACTCGCTCAAATCCTTACGCTTGCCCATATTTCCTGCTTCTAACACATCAACTTTAAGGACTAAATGTTCACTTGCTGCCTAATATATCCCACCCACTAACAGGTGGCGTGATGAAGAGATAATCACTGTTGTTCACTTCACCTGTCAGTGGTCAAAATGTTATGCCTGATCAGTGTATATAAAAGTATTATTAATATAAAAAGTATTAAAATTATTTATAAATAACAAAGTATACAATTATTAAATGAAAGTTATTATTGTAGCTACAAAAAATATTTGTCTTATATGGTGTGCCAGTAATCATACATGTCTAAATTTGGCCAGTCTGACCGAGTCTCAGATCATTTTCATTTGCTTCTGTCATCATCTACGTGTTGTTTTCCCTTCCCGTTTTGTCATGTCTCATCTCACCAGGGCACAATGTGAGCTAGGATTGACTTGGTGCCTCCTCAGTAAAAATACGCATATTTATAAATAAGTGCATTACACCCCTCATTCCAACATTAAGTTGTCACAATGGGTCTTTTGGATTTTTTTGTCAATGGTACCATTGTATCAGTCTCCTAGTAATGTTTTTCATCTCTACCTAGATGTTGTTTTGTAGCCTATTTGGTCCGAATTATCACATTCTGAGATGATGTCAGTTGTCAGTTGGGTCATTCACACCACACACCATCCCCCTTACCTTTGAGACTTCCTCTGACACTTCTCTGCTGCCGTCATGTCTTTTGGCAACGCTGACTGAGAGGAAAGAGAGACTGAGGGATCTTGGCAGCGGTGCCAGGAAGACTACAAATGCCCCTTCCACAGCAGTGGGAGTTCAGTGGTTCACACCCATAGGGCATGCACTTCCAGATGGCCCAGTTGGCAGGCCAGAGTGATCTGTCACCGTGGGGGCTAAATCGCTGCCAGGCCCTTCTTCGGACGCGCTATTCTACGGTGTTCAACAAAGCGTTCAGCAGGAAATGTCCTCATTGTGATGAACGGTTTGTGCATGTAATGAAAATGAGGATTATGATGCAAAGGTTCAAGAGGTTTTGCCTAATTCTTTTTTAGGCATGCACCAAAATGAAAATTCTGGGCCGAAACCGAAAATTCAGAATACACTCGGCCGAAAACCAAAATAATAAATTAATAATCAATTCGTGAATCAAACTTATTTAATAATTAACACTCAAATAGGTAAAACTGAGTTGTACAAACATTTAAATTGCACATAAGGCAGTTTTTATATCAACTTTTTAATAACAGAATTGTTTCTACTCCAGTTTGTTGGTGAAATAAAAACATTAAAATGACAATACATACTTGTAATACTTGTTTTTATGACAGATTTATTCAGACATAGGCTATATTTAAATAATGAAGACATACTGAAAGGTTAAGTAAAAATATAATGAATATGTAATGCAGTGCATATATTTAGCAAAATGCTCTTCTCTGGAGTTAACTAATGAGTTTATGAACATTGAACTTGATGTTTCTTGAGGTAAATGTAACGTTAAGTGACATTGTATAGCCCACAAGCTGTATTATTGACGTCTTTCCCTGCTTGAAACTCTGATTGAGCAATTACATTCATTTCGGTAAGTTGTAATGTATATTTCAACATACCTTCTGATGTTCATCCATATTTATTTTGTGCTGTAAATAATAGTAAAGAGTAAATGAGATTATTGGTTCACGTGCACTTGACCCGTGCTGCCGCTTGAACTGAGGCGGCTACTGTGTTATGTTACACCATATTAAAAGGCGCCAAAATGATATTTGCTGTTTGAATTTTGTAATAAAATCAACAGAATTGAGACTTTGCTTCATATTAAAAGTAACAAAAGCACAAATTCTTTTGAGATTATTGGATGGCAGGCGTGCTACAAATTTTTTGTAAAGTCATCAACAGAAAACTGCACAGACTGAAATGTTTTTGATTTGGGAAACCATATCATTACCTACTATTTAAAAGCGAGAAATTAATATTGTCATTCCAGAACTGTAGTGTCCACACAGTTTAACTTGTTGTGTGCCCGAAATAGACACTGAACACAGTCAAAACATGCCATCGGAGAAGCGCTAATTTAAGTCTGTTTCAGTCACTGATTTTGGCCCGAAAACCGAAAATAGCTGTTTTGGCCAAATATTTTCAGTAGCCGAAATTTAGTTGCATCCCTGTGGAAGTGGATGTTTTTGTCTTTCAGATGCTTTTTGTCTCTTTAGCACAGTGGTTCTTATCTGTTTTTCAGGATTTTAGATGCAAAACATTTATTTTATTTTATTTATTTTACATTGGACTTCATGATCCAAAACATTTTATTTATTTTTATTTCATTTTTATTTATTTTTCATTTTATTTTATTCAATTTTATTTTATTGGACATCAAGATCCAAAACAGTCTTTTAATTTTATTTTTATTTTATTTTTATTTTACATTGCACATCAAAAATCCAAACAGTCCTTTTATTTATTTTATTTCAACCCACCAGTTTATTAGAGGTGTTATTATTATTAGTTGGAGTTTCTGTCCCTTTCCTGCAAATGGCTGTAATGGAAGGGATGGTAAAAACAAAAAGAATATCACAGTGTGGAACACATCTGCCATTTACAACAAGAGGCAATCAATCCGCAGCAGTGCTGCATCTCTTTAAAATCAGTTTGTAAACAGGCACGGCTGTGCAGTGTGCGATGGCATTAATTGGGGCACGGGACGGCTCTCTACGGGCAGATTCTGCCTAACAGCCTTACCCGACCATAATTAGGGGATGCTAATTAGCATGGAAAATGCCTCTTTCTCAGGCCCTCTACCTGCTTTTCTTGGCCCTGTAATACCGTTAGCTTAACCTTGTACCCTCTTTCATGACAGTTATTAACAAGATGCAGAAGCATGGCGTACAATATCTTCTTCTTCTTTTTTTTTTTTTTTTTTTTAATCCAGAGCAGTGGAGAGATACATTTTAGATCTTAAAACCAACTTTGAAATGTGCTGCCACAAACTGGAGCTTGTCACTCCTGCAGCGGTCCGGATCAAAACGAGTTAAGAACGTGAAATATCCCACAGGGTTTTGCCTGAGTTACAGATGTAGAGTGTGTATGGAAATGAACATGCGTATAGGCACTTGCACAGAAATGCTTTTAACTGGCTTCAGTAGAATATATAGGGTTTTTTTCTTTCTTTTTTAAAAGCCTGTGAACCGATGGTTGTGAGCTAGATTCCAGAAAGGTCTCGTGTCACACGTACTCTATTTCCACTTCTGCATCGCTGCGTCTTTGTTTGCCACTCTTTTACTTGTATTTTATTTTAGTTCTTGTCTCTTTGGAATACTTGGTTTCAAATCTGCATAATATTTCACAATATTACTGTTTTACTGTATTTTGATCAAATAAATGCAGTCTTGGTGAGCATATTTTCAAAAAAAAAAGTAAAAATCTTACTGACCACAAACTTCTGAACGATAGAGTAATGATACTGTATAATAATGTAGAATAAGTATTTCATGTCCGTTTATTTATTTCATAAATAGTCTGATTTATACAGGCAGACAGTTATTGCAAAAAAAAAAAAAAACTATGATAAACGGCCACTTTGACCTGACCATGTTTTGCTTAAGTGTTATCTGACATAATTAAGATAATTTTTTTCTGACACAGTTTAACGGTTTAAAGATTTTATTACCATTTTTTAAAACTACAGTGAATAAACTGTATTAATTAATGAAATGTTCAAGGTGTCTGAAGACATTTTGGTTTAACTGTATATGTTCATGGGAGTCGGATTCAAACCTGTGTCGTCCGTATGAGCACCACAGCTCAATGTGTCAGAATGTCGTGTGACTTTCTTTGGCTACTTCCCTTTCTCTTTCCACCTTGACTAAATCATTCTGCTTTATTGTGTCTGGCTTTGGTCACCACAAAGGTTCACACAGGAGCAGAGTCAAACAATTTTTTGTTAATTGAATTTTATAGTGACTTTGTTCTACTATTGATCTACATTAAAATATTTTTCTCGCCTCAAGGTCGCTGCCACGACAGTCAAAACCTTGGGGCGGATGGGCGTACGGCAGCGTTCCGAGTGTGGAGTATTGACGGTATTCCTGAACGACCTCTGAGTGGGGGATTGTGCTGATGAGGACAGAACCGGTGTGAGGTGGAGAGGTCAGAGCGGGTCATACTCAGAGAGGTGGAAGAGGGTATTGGAAAACACCCCACTCAGGGGCGTTATGGTGTGTCAGCTTCTCGTGTTGCTTGATGGTACAGTAAGCTGCGGTGAAAGCTAATGAGGTGGACACTCTCAGAGCCCTCAGCAGTGGCATTCAGATTCCTAGATTGTCAAAATAGTGCAATTTGTGCACCTCAAAATCTGATGAACTGACATTTTTCCCTAAAAACAGCTCCCCCCAGTGCTATTTGGAGTTCAGTGACAACCCTGTTAGGTATGGTATGAGATGCCACCTTTACACCTGCTATTATCCTGCCTTTTCAGAGATCAGATCACAATTGTATCGCATTTGATCACATTAAGTGTTCAGGGAATGATTCTGACCACATTCGTCTCAATCAAATAATCATTATCTGTCACTTTGACAAGATTGTACATTTTCCATCATGCTCTATTTGTGTTGCAGGTTCTTCTCTCTTTTCTTTTCTTTTCTTTTCCTTTTTTTATTCAGCTCTTGCAGTGTGAAAAAACAATAGGCAGTTTGCCCCTGGGACCTGGTCATCCTTTTTAATGAACAATATCCCATGAGTTATTCCACTGAACTACACTTGGAATCTCTTATTTCTCTCCCCAAATCCTCCCCACCTCTCTCTGGTTTATTTTTGCAGGAGGACTTTAAAACTTTTTGTTCTTGTTTCTTCACTTGTAATCCCTTCTAATATGTTTCTAAAATAGGAAATGCAAAATGCAGGATATGTAATATATTATTATTCACGGTACAGCACAAACCTCAACAAATGCTTTGACTAGCACTGTCAGTCACGGGAAAATTAAAAGGGCAAGATATAGCAGCGGACATTTAAACAGATTTTTTATCTATCTATCTATCTATCTATCTATCTATCTATCTATCTATCTATCTATCTATCTATCTATCTATCTATCTATCTATCTATCTATCTATCTATCCATCTATCTATCTATCTATCTGTCTGTCTGTCTGTCTATCTGTGTATATATATATATATATATATATATATATATATATATACAGTTGTGGCCAGAATTATTGGCACCCTTGGTAAATATGATCAAAGATTGTTTATCCTTTTGATCTTTAATTCATAAAATGAGTAAAAATCTAACCTTTCATTGAAGGAAAAGAATTGAAAATGGGAGGAAAATCACATTATGAAATAAATGTTTTTCTCCAAAACACTTTGGCCATAATTATTGGCACCCCTAGAATTTCTTATTAGTAAAATATCTCTGAAGTATATTCCTATTCATATTTACATTTTTTTAGCACACCAGGGTGATCATGAACATGAAATTGTCCACCCATGACTTCCTGTTCCACAGGAGTATAAACATGAGGAAACACAAAGGCCAAATTCCCTTAATCATTCATCACAATGAGTAAAACCAAAGAATATAGTTATGATGTGCAGCAAAAGATTGTTGAGCTTCACAAAATAGAAAATGGCTATGAGAAAATAGCTAAAGCATTGAAAATCCCCATTTCCACTATCAGGGCAAAAATTAAGAAGTTCCAATCAACTAAAGATGTTACAAATCTGCCTGGAAGAGGACGTGTGTCTAAATCATCCTAATGTGAAGTGAGGAGGAGAGTTTGAGTGGCCAAAGACTCTCCAAGGATCACAGCTGGAGAATTGCAGAGATTAGTTGAGTCTTGAGTCTCAGAAAGCCTAAAAAAAAAATTATCAAACAGCACCTACAACCCCACAAGTTGTTCGGGAAGGTTTCAAGAAAAATCCTCTGCTCTCATCCAGAAACAATCTCCAGCACATTCAGTTGTCAGACAAGACTGGAACTTCAAATGGGACCGGCTTCTATTGTCAGATGAAATTAAAATAATCTTTTTGGCAGCAAACCCACCAGATGGGTTTGGTGCACACATGGATAAAAAGTACCCCATGTCCACGGTTAAATATACTGCTGGATCTTTAATGTTGTGGGCCTGTTTTTCTGCTGGAGGTCCTGGACATTTTGTTCAGATACATGGCATCATGGATTCTATCAAATACTAACAGATAAAAAATCAAAACCTGGTCACTTCTGCTAGAAATCCAATAATGGGCTGTGGTTGGATCTTCCATCAGGACAATGATCCAAAACAAACATCAAAACCAACACAAAAAATGTGTCACTGAGCACAAAATGAAGCTTCTGCCATGGCCATCTCAGTCCCATGACCTGAACCCTAAAGAAAATGAGTGGAGTGAACTGAAGAGAAGAAGCACCAGCATGGAGCTGGGAATCTGGAGAGGTTCTGCATGAAGGAATGGTCTCTGATCTCTTGTCAGGTGTTCTCCAAACTCATCAGGCATTATAGGTGAAGACTCAGTGCTGTTATCTTGGCAAAAGCAGGTTGCAAAAAGTATTGAATAAAAGGGTGCCAATAATTGTGGCCAACATGTTTTGGAGGAAAACATTTATTTCATAATGTGATTTTCCTCCAACTTTCAATTCTTTTCCTTCAATGAAAGGTTAGATTTTTGCTAATTTTATGAATTAAAGATCAAAAGGATAAACAATGCAGATTTATTTTTACAGTCATCTTTGATCATATTTACCAAGGGTATATATATATATATATATATATATATATATATATATATATATATATATATATATATATATATATATACAGTACAGTCCAAAAGTTTGGAACCACTAAGATTTTTAATGTTTTTAAAAGAAGTTTCGTCTGCTCACCAAGGCTACATTTATTTAATTAAAAATACAGTAAAAAACAGTAATATTGTGAAATATTATTACAATTTAAAATAACTGTTTTCTATTTGAATATATTTCACAAAGTAATTTATTCCTGTGATGGCAAAGCTGAATTTTCAGCATCATTACTCCAGTCTTCAGTGTCACATGATCCTTCAGAAATCATTCTAATATGCTGATCTGCTGCTCAAGAAACATTTAATGTGTACAATTGTACAAAATATTTGTGTACAATATTTTTTTTCAGGATTATTTGATGAATAGAAAGTTCAAAAGAACAGTGTTTATCTGAAATCTAATCTTTTGTAGCATTATAAATGTCTTTACTGCCACTTTTTATTGATTTAATGCATCCTTACTGAATAAAAGTATTCATTTCTTTAATTTCTTTTCAAAAAAAAAAAAAAACAATTCTTACTGACCCCAAACTTTTGAACGGTAGTGTATAATGCTACAGAAGCTTTGTATTTCAGATAAATGCTGTTCTTTTGAACTTTCTATTCATCAAGGAATCCTGAAAAAAAAAGTACACAACTGTTTTCAACATTGAAAATACTCATAAATGTTTATTGAGCAGCAAATCAGCATATTAGAATGATTTCTGAAGGATCATGTGACACTGAAGACTGGAGTAACGATGCTGAAAAGTCAGCTTTGCATCACAGGAATAAATTACTTTGTCAAATATATTTAAATAGTACACAGTTATTTTAAATTGTAATAATATTTCACAATATTACTGTTTTTTACTGTATTTTTAATTAAATAAATGTAGCAGATGGTGAGCAGACGAAGCTTCTTTTAAAAACATTAAAAATCTTAGTGGTTCCAAACTTTTGGACTGTACTGATATATATATATATATATATATATATATATATATATATATATATATATATATATATATATATATATATATATATATATATATATTGAACATAGACCTAAATCTGAATGCAGGTAATAAACTCGCTCAATCAATCTCTTTCTCACAACACTCTTCTACATAATACAGTAAGATTCAATGAACAATATCAATTGAGAACAAAATGTTTACGTTGCTAAGAGTGGTTGCTAAGGGTGTTGTGTAGTGATACACAGAACCGTTGGGTGAAGCGGTGTTTTATCATGAATAATATATATATATATATATATATATATATATATATATATATTCATTGACAGAAAAATGACAGAAAATGACAGAAAACATATATGTGTCTTTTTAAAATTCTGTCAATGGAAGAAACATTCCTGTTAGCACATTGTATCATTTTTACATTATGTACATTAATGCGTGGTCGAATGCAATTGAACTAAAGAATATCCAGATACTGTCCAGAAAAGAAAAAAAACGCATGCTAATGGAAGATGTAAAAGGGGTCCTATTTTTCCCAACGCTGACCAAGTGCATGCAGGCATGTTTTAGAAATGAGTTGAAAAGCATACAGCAGAACGGTTCGGCTGAATATGAAACTTATTTTAGTCTCAAGCAACTTGAATGAGGATCCATTTTTCTCAAAGAAGAGGTCATGGAGGGCAGGACGCTTGGCCACATTCTCGCCTGGCTTCTTTCCGTCCTTGTTCGCAGCTGATTTGAGATCTCACTTGTTGCTTAGAAACTGTTTCTTTCTTGTCCAATCTCTCAGTTTTTGCCACTTTTCCCCTCCCTATCGGCGGCCCACTCTCGCTCCAAATAAAAAGGACCATCTGCCGCCATTGCGATCCAGTCATTTGGGGATGCACTTAAGATCAGCTAATGAACCTTTTCAGGACGCCTTGGCGTTTACCATACTCAAAGTCAACTTCTTTTCTTTCTAGTATTCATGTTGCTTTGGCCCCAGGCCAGTAACTTACTTTCCAACTAGCTTGTAGCTGAAAAGAATGCCCAGAATAGCTATTGACGCTACTAACTGGCTTCACACCTAGGATTACAGCGAGGGATTTGGTGGTTTTTGTTTCTTTATTTCTTGAGAAATTGCTTGAGTCTCACTGGCCAGCTACTACAGTATCTACAAATTCTCTTGTGCTGAAAAGTTCAGGTTTGATGTGCGCAAGTTACGCTTTTTGACATTGTTTTTCTTTTAGTATGTTTTGCATCAGCGATTCAGACATAAGTGGTGTGTTTTAGAGAAAATGGGAGATATTAACCTCTATGTAGAAGTGTGATTTCAGTGAGAGGCTATTGATCAAGTAACTCAAGTAATTTAACAGATACATAAATCCAGCATGAATACAAGTACTTTATAATTGAGAGTTGTAGAGACGCGTACATTTTGAAAAGATGTTAATTGGAAGATAAATCATTACTTTTCCATAAGGTTTTATTTTCCCCCCAACATTTGTTTGAAATTATCAGACACGATCTGATTCACAGGACGTTTAAGGAATTGTGTATTAAGTAATAAGCAATGACTTTCAGTGTTTGACACTGACATTGCTTAGGTTGTTTTTTAATGAGTTGTGTATCGTGTCCAAAGACTCTATAAATCAGTTTCTTTTAGAAACATTTTGTGGTAAGTAAAAAAAAAAGACAAAAAGAAAAAGATACTCAGCATGTGGGGAAAAATGTGTGTGTGAAGTTCTGTGCCTCCCCCGGCTGGTGATCAGTGGTCCTTTTATTGCTGCAACACTCAGCAGGACTCTCATGAAAGGTGAAGAAAGACCAGAAGGCAAATTTACTTTATGATAATCTAAATATCTAAAACTTTTTCCAACACTTTTTTTATTTTATTTTTATTTTTTATTTTTGCTTGTTTTGTTTTTTAGAATGTATATTTTTTTAATTTATATATATTGTAACTCCTGTTGGACTATTATATTCTCATATTTTATTTTATTTTATTACATTGGTTTTGTTTTTAATTTTCTTTTGATTTTCTTTGAATAATTTATATTTATTTTTTTAATTGTATTTACTCCTGTTGTTGGAGTGAAATCATCATGTTCTTGCATTTTATTATTTTATTTTATATTTCACCCTGAAAATATTAATAATTAGCTAAAACTTATTGTAGAACTTATATTATTTTTAATTTTTATTTTAGTCTCTCTAAAGCAATCGTAAAATGTTTCCTAACACTATTTATTTTCTTCTAATTATTTCTTATTACTTTATTTTTTTAAATTTATTTATTTATTTTTTGGTATATACTTAAATATACTTAATATAGGATATACAGTCTAACCAAAAATTATTCAGACATGTTTGATATTTTTGATATATTTTTTACTAGTGGGTGCAGGACACTATAGTTCATTTATGTTAGTGAGGATAGCAAAATAAAGTAAACTGTAACATATTTTTACCCAAAAATTCTTCATACAGTGGATTACCAGTAAAACTGATAAACATTTGGAACCAAAAATTATTCAGTCACTTTGACCTGACCATGTTTTGCTTAAGTGTTTTCTGACATGATTAAGATTATTTTTTTCTGACACAGTTTAACTCTGAAATCATGTCATATTTTATTACCATTTTTTTTAACTATAGTGAATAAACTGTATTAATGAATGAAATGTTCAAGGTGTCTGAATACATTTTGGTTTCACTCTATGTTCTTTTTTTGTTTGTTTGTTTGTTTGTTTTTTCACATACTAGCATTCTTTCCTAAGTGCATGTTTGTAAGTAATCTATTCTAAGTGATCAAAAATAACTTAAATGCTTTCGTCTTTGGGCATCCACCCTCTAAGTTTCCTTTCTGGCAAGAAAAATAATATTTCAATTTACATTTGGGAGAACTATGACTTTAAAGGCTGTCAGGGGTAATGGATTCAGGCTGTGAATGCTGGTGTCGGCTGCCAGCGCCAAGCGGCTCCGGGCAGAGGCCAGGCGTTCAGCTACTCTGACAGACATGAATTTAATAAGCAAACCTTAAAGCGGGAAAAACATGTGTTGCGAGGGCTCGTGGAGTACGAATGGGTCTGAATGGGTATTTCTGCTGGATCTTGACATGATTGATCATGTCTGCAGACTTTCTTTTTTCCCCACTGTCTTGCGTATGTGTGTGAACTTGCCAGTGTACCATACGCTAGATATCTGTACACTCTTGTTTGCTTGATGTGGGGTGATTTGAAGGAGCCTCATGTGGTGGGGTATTTAAAGGGTTAGTTCACCCAAAAATGAAAATTCTGTCTTTAATTACTCACCCTCATTTCTTTCCAAACCCTTAAGGCATTCGTTCAACTTCGGATCACAAATTAAGATGTTTTTGATTAAATCCGAGAGCTTTCTGATCCCCCATAGACAGCAATGCAATTACCACTTTCAAGGCCCAGAATGGTATTAAAGACATCGTTAAAACAGTCACCGTGACTACAGTGGATCAACCTTAATGTTATGAAGCGACGAGAATACTTTTTGTGCTCAAAATTATTATTTATTTTTAAATAACTTTATTCAACAATTTCTTATTGTCAATACTGTGAGACTGACACAGAAGAAAATAAATTGTTGAATAAAGTCATTATTTTTGTTGTTTGTGCACAAAAAGTATATGTACATATATAAAAAATTTATATTAGATTGAAGTTGACGTACTTAAATAATTGTTAAAACTATAAAAAAAATAAAGCTAAACAGAAATATTAAAAAACTAACTAATAATAATGACAAAATCACATAACAAAATTACTATTTTTTCATTAAAATTACTAAAATTGAAATGAAAACTGAAAACAAAATAAAAGCCAATTCAAAATAATAAATACTATAATACTATATATAAAAAAATGTTAAAATAACACTGGTTGTAAGGAAAATTTGGTTGAAACTTATTTACTTGGGATGCTTTTTATCTATCTATTTGGAGGCCAAATTTACATACAGTAATAAAGTCTGAGAAAGTGTATCTCCATTTCTCAGAGTGAGACCAAATCCTTTCTGTAAAAGTTTTCCAATTACCAGGTGTGGGATTCTGTGGCAGTGACATCTCCTTCAGCGGATATGGTTTGTGTTTGCAATCGGCTCTTTCACCCAAACAACAAGTAATTTCCTTTTCATATCTTTATTCATGTATGCGTAAAACCTCACTAGACTCTGCCTGCTGTACTTCAGTGACATGTTTGCTTTTCTTCATTGACTGCAAGGCAATCCATCGCTTGTAATGCTTGTGAAGTCTCATTTAAATTCTTTTTTTTTTTCTGTCTTTGTTACTAGGCTTTAAGATGGTACATTCAGCTCTGCCAAACTAAAATCCCTCTTTATAATAGCAGTCCCTTCCATATTGCATTATTGGTTTGGCATTTATAAAAATGGAGCACTGAGGAACGTGAAAACTCTCCTATGAATCTCAAATAAACTGATATTTCATTTCTTCTGATTCTGAGTTCCCTTTCATGTCAAACTTTGTCACCCGGGTGTTATTTTAGCTGAACTTTATCACGCTGGTCGCCATTGTCCCTCTGTTTTTTAGACCACCTGAGCATGTTTCCCCTTCACAGCCAGTGGTTGGGTCAAATCTGCCAGCTTCTAAAAACCTCAGAGGGGCCACAAAAAGAACTGTCACCACCCTTCCAGCATTCAGACCTGGCCCAGCCTTACCCAGCATCCCTTACTGTGCCTGACACATAAATTATTCAGCAAGTGGGGCTCAGCCGAAACATATTGCTGTTTGGTTCGCGGGACACGTGTTGATGTTTGAACAGCTTTGGCAAATACACCAAGGTGTTGATTTGGAGATCCACACCCCTCTTCCTGTCCATGCTGTACTGTATCTGTCTTTCTCTCTGAGGTGTGCCTAGCATGAAAGCTAAGTGAATGTGAGGATTTAAGAATGCTATACTGGGATTTTCTCCTTTGCCTTAGATTAAACCCGTTTTAAGCCTAAAGACTCAAGTGAAACCCCTCCTGACAGCAGATGGTTTCAGGCTAGAGTGTGAACTTTTTTTGGCATGAAGGAAAAACTAATCCTCTGAAGAGAAGAGTTTTGTGCTGTATGTTTTAGAAATTGAGAAAAAATGGCCAATTGCAATTCTGAATTAAAGATCATGACGTAATTACTGTAATTACGTGATTTCAACTCGTGAAAAGCATCCACGTCCTCGTAGAGCTCGTAATTACAGCTTGTAAGAGAAGAGTTTTCTGAGAGCTCCTACTTGTACCATGTGACCGTTGTACCACCTGACCGCTGCAGATTCATTTAGGCGTTGATAGTGGTGCCATAAAAACACATACTTGCATACAACATGGCATAAACGCAGTATAATTTTAACTATAGACTTCTTTATGTCCCAAGGGTGAATTATTATTACACTTCATTCACTTTTTAATTTTTATTCATGAAGGTCATATTAAAGGATTAGTTCACTTCAGAATTAAAATTTCCTGATAATTTACACACCCCCATGTCATGTCTTTCTTCAGTCGAAAAGAAATTAAGGTTTTTGAGGAAAACATTTCAGGATTTTTCTCCATATAGTGGACTTCAATAGTTACCAACGGGTTGAAGGTCCAAATTGCAGTTTCAGTGCAGCTTTAAAGGGCTCTGCACGATCCCAGACGAGGAATAAGGGTCTTATCTAGCGAAACGATCGCCCATTTTCTAAAAAAATATATATATAGTACAGTCCAAAAGTTTGGAACCACTAAGATTTTTAATGTTTTTAAAAGAAGTTTCGTCTGCTCACCAAGGCTACATTTATTTAATTAAAAATACAGTAAAAAACAGTAATATTGTGAAATATTATTACAATTTAAAATAACTGTGTACTATTTAAATATATTTGACAAAGTAATTTATTCCTGTGATGCAAAGCTGAATTTTCAGCATCATTACTCCAGTCTTCAGTGTCACATGATCCTTCAGAAATCATTCTAATATGCTGATTTGCTGCTCAATAAACATTTATGATTATTTTCAATGTTGAAAACAGTTGTGTACTTTTTTTTCAGGATTCCTTGATGAATAGAAAGTTCAAAAGAACAGCATTTATCTGAAATACAAAGCTTCTGTAGCATTATACACTACCGTTCAAAAGTTTGGGGTCAGTAAGAATTTTATTTTTATTTTTTTGAAAAGAAATTAAAGAAATGAATACTTTTATTCAGCAAGGATGCATTAAATCAATCAAAAGTGGCAGTAAAGACATTTATAATGTTACAAAAGATTAGATTTCAGATAAACACTGTTCTTTTGAACTTTCTATTCATCAAATAATCCTGAAAAAAAATATTGTACACAAATATTTTGTACAATTGTACACATTAAATGTTTCTTGAGCAGCAGATCAGCATATTAGAATGATTTCTGAAGGATCATGTGACACTGAAGACTGGAGTAATGATGCTGAAAATTCAGCTTTGCCATCACAGGAATAAATTTCTTTGTGAAATATATTCAAATAGAAAATTATATAATTATTTTAAATTGTAATAATATTTCACAATATTACTGTTTTTACTGTATTTTTAATTAAATAAATGTAGCCTTGGTGAGCAGACGAAACTTCTTTTAAAAACATTAAAAATCTTAGTGGTTCCAAACTTTTGGACTGTACTGTATATATACTTTTTAACCACAAATGCTCATCTTGCACTAGCTCTGCGATGCGCCACGCATTACGTAATCACCTTGGAAAGGTCACGCATGATGTAGGCAGAAGTACCGAGCAAGTGTTTACAAAGCAATCGTGCAAAGACTAAGTCAAACGGCCTTTACAAAAAAAAAAGGTAAAACAATGATGTCGGACAATTTTGAAGTTGGAGGAGAAAATAAGTTTTTCGCCCTACCGCAGTACTTGCACTTACGTAACACGTGACATTTCCAACGTGATTACAAAATGCGTGGGCTATCGTAAAGCTAGTGCAAGACGAGAATTTGTGGTTAAAAAGTAAAAAGCCGATCGTTTTGCTAGATAAGACACTTATTCCTCAGCTGGGATCTTGTAGAGCCCTTTGAAACTGCAATTTGGACCTTCAACCCGTTGGCAACTGTTGAAGTCCACTATATGGAGAAAAATCCTGGAATGTTTTCCTCAAAAACCTTAATTTCTTTTCGACTGAAGAAAGAAAGACATAAACATCTTGGATGACATAGGCGGTGAGTAAATTATCAGGAAATTTGAATTCTGAAGTGAACTAATCCTTTAAAGCATTTTACCATGCTTTTATCATTTATTTTTGCAACTTATGTATGCATAGAATTTATTTTCTTTCTTAAAATATGTAAATCCATCATCATCAATATTATTGCATTTTAAAGTTTATTTAAATTCTAAATTAAGTTTGAAATATTCATAAACCATTTCAGTCTTCATTATGATAACGTTTGTTTTTTACCCAAATTATGACTGGCCCTCATTTGTGGCTTAATTTCCATCACAACATTGATTTTGCCACTAACACAGTTTTATCAAAAGTTGGTGTACTTGGTTACCATGCAGTGTCAGTAAAGAGCATGCTTGATATTGAATTTTGAAATGTGTATACTTGTTATGTAAAGAAATATGTGACAAAAAGCAATTTAAATATCATTTATTTTTATTGTTTGTGATTTCCAGACAAGCTATAATTTTCTCAATTGTTTCAAAAACAATTTACTATACATACAAATCTAGCTATGAAATTATCCTTAGCCAGAGAAAGGAGATGGCCATTTTATTTCAAATGTAATTTCCACCACATAATCTTATCAGACATAACACAATGCATCATTCAAGATGACCAGAAAAATGGTTTAGAAGAAACTCACAAAAATGGTGTTTATTATTGTGAACGCAAGAGGGCAAAAAGTGTCCATAGTTGAAGAAACTCCCTAATTTCATCCACCCAACCTATCTTCTGTGCTAAAGAAACTAGAATGATATGTTCTTTTTTTCTTTCCAGGTCACACTGGGGAAGGTTTTGAAAGCCATCGTAGTAATGAGGAGCCTTTTTATTGACCGCACGATTGTCAGAGGTTTTCATGAGAACATATACTCTGAGGATGGAAAGGTAAAACATTTCATTTCATTCCATGTTTAAGCCTAGTTTAAAATCCTCCTTTGTCCGTTTGAATCCAGTTGAACCTTAAAATTTAGCTTGAGTACTTCTGGCTTAGGTAAGGATGTGAAATCCCTGGAATTTTTTAGCTATTGATAAAAGTCTCTGCACAGCTGTTTAATAATTCAAATGATGTGTTCGGCTCTCTCTTGAACATGAAAAGCATGTACGTATGCGATACCCTCTATCCTCGCGTCCCCCGTGTCAGGTTGAGCAGCGTCCTCTCATTCATTCTGAAGCGATCTGTACGTCTCTGCGAAAGCCGCAGCGTTTGAACACTCTTTGGTGACACTAATATGAGGTGGCCATCAAAGCTGCAGAGATGCTTGATCACAGTTAATTATGGCAGCGAATGTGAATCTTCTGAACTGCTTGCCAGGCCGGTGCTTTGTGCTGCGCGCCGCTGGGCCTCTGCGTCCAAACGTGTGTGGTGAGCAATTGCATATTAACCTCTGATGCTTCGCGAGAAAGCTTGAACTGACAGTCGCAGCAACGCTCGCACCAGGATGTCTGTAGTGGGGCCTAAACCGCTCTCATTATGCCAGTAAAAACTCATTATTTAATTGCTGAATGTAGATGAGAGAGATGTACTTGCATATAACTGTGTAATATTTCAAATAGAAGAGTAGTATGTAATATAAATGTTTTATTCTCTGTATTTTGGTAATAAAAATAATAAAATTATAACAACAGTTGTAAATACAAATTATAATTATACATTTAAAAAATAAAACAATTTTAATGTAGTATTATCAGTCTGATTAAGTAATGAGTCAAGATTATAGGTGATATATAGTCATAAATACAGCATTGAGAGTATAGTAAAGATGTTTCATGTGGAGTGAAATCAAGGAAAGATATCTACGCAATATTAGGATCAGTAAGTAAAATATTCACGATCAAAGATCTTTAGGAAGGAAATTCAACCCTTCAAAAGCAAGTTAACAAACAATAATTAATATAGATATTTTGGTTTTAATAAATATTAACCACCGGCACCTTTTTTACTATTTTCTTTTACATTTTCACCATTTTTACTATGCCTAAATCATATATTTTTCCAATGTTTTCTGTATTTTATGCATAGTTTTTTTTTTTTTTTTTTTTTTTTTAATATGTACATCCATCATAAACATATTATTGCATTCTTAGCATTTTTATCTAAACCAAATTTTGGTTGAATTTTTTAATTTATTTTAAAAAATGTTATCCAAATTACGAGTCAGGAAAGAGATTATAGCTGATATTACTTCCTGTTCTTTTGTCAAGATCTAAATAATATTAGGATCAATAAGTAAAATGTTGCTTCTAATCGATGGCTAGAGATTTATATTCAACCATTTGTCTTTTGTCTGCTATAAACACTACAGAGAACAGAAACAAGACTGAGTTTAAATATCGTCTCATCTTTAGGAAGGAAACTCAACCCCTCAAAAACAAGTTAACAAACAGTAATTAATTCCAGTCCATTATAGATTTAAGAATGTGGAGCTTTAAAATTAAATGAGCTGTTTCTGCATGTTAAAAATGCATTCTGCATATTTAAAATTAAACCTTGGGTTGAGCAGAAATCAATCACACTCTTAGACAAACAGCCAGAAACAAATTCTGAAGAATCCTGCCCAAATTTCTTAAATTGTAATTGTTTATTTTATTTCATCTTATCTGTATGGAACGTCGCAGGCAACTCCTGCCTTTGAATCGACCTCAAAGGTCATTCTGGGACTGTGCGAGACGTAGAATCGGGGCACGGTATCAACAGGCATTTTCTTTAAACCCCCTCTTTGGTCCTTACAATTCAAACGATGCCACATAGCTTACCATAACCATATGCAAGAGGCCCAAAAGAGACTGCCTGAACCTCCAAACACACAAAAAAGGGAGAGAAAGAGGTAGGAGAAGGGAAACTATGCTATCAAAGTAGGGCTTCAAAGACTATCTCAGACATCTCTTGGGTAATTTGCGATCCGGCATTCTTTTTACTTCAAAGGGCAGCAGTGTATGGAGGTGGGTTTGAGGACAGAGGGGAGATAGAGTCTGATTTCTCTGATAAATGCTGACACCGGGCCTGTTTGATATTAGAATCAGAGAACATTTTGATTTGTTGTCGTCTTTGAAAACTCTTCTGATGACCTTCGCTCAACGGGTTGATTAGTGATAGGTTTTTTTTCGCCCCCACACAACAGGCCTGACATCAGACGCAAGGCTATTCATAACTGACCTTTAAACTGTCAAAGAAAGTGTTTAAGTTTTAAGCCCTGGATTTATTTCTGTACTCTTTATATGCTTTTAATCCTCTGCCTTTATTTATTCATATTTGCTTTAGGTCTTGAATTTGTTTTACCGCATTGAAATCATTCGGCATAATGCTGGTTTAAAAGAACTGTGTCACTTGCACAATTTGAGCCACAAGTCTTGAGCTCTATGGTATTTCCCTCTTGTTGGCAGACCGGCATGCTTGAAACCATACTGTGCATCACAACACGACAGGTTGGAGCAAAGAAATGACCTCCCTTTTATTAAATTGAACTTTTTTTTTGCTTTGTTTACATTTGGCGGTTTGTGTAGGCATTTATTGTTATATTCATTAATGGAAAATTATTATTTTCTGTGGTTTTTGTTTTCTGAGACGTATTATTTTGTCCTCTAGACACCCTGGAGTCATTGAAGGGTTCATTATCTTCGGAACACAAATTAAGATATTTAACGAAATCCGAGAGCTGTCTGACAAGAAATATAACCACCACTTTCAAGCTCCAGAAAAGTACTAAAGACATTTTTAAAATAGTCCACGTGACCACAGTGGTTCAACCTTAATTATATGTGCTCAAAAACAAAACAAAAATAATGACTTTATTCAACATTATCTTTCTTCTCTTCTGTGTCATTCTCCTACGCTGTTTAGGTTCAGTGCTTCCAGGTTCTACATCAGAATGCCGACTCAGGCCGGCTCCTGCGTCAACTGTCATACGGATGCTTCGGCCAATACTGAGCCGGCGTTCTGACGTAGAACCTGGAAGCACTGAAGGTAAACAGGGTTCAAAAAATTCTAAATTCTAGGCATAATACTCTTTTATAATGCCCCATTTAGGGTGCAAGGGTGCAATAGTAGAATTTAGACTAGGAAAAAAGTAACAACCTTGGGCTACAGAAAATGAAAATAAGGAATTATAAGCAAATTATACCAAATTATAAGCAAAATAACACTATATTGATACAGTATATTGGGGAAGGAAACTCAACTCCTCAAAAACAAGTTAACAGTAATTAATTCTAATTCATTATAAATTTAAGATTGCAGAGTTTTAAAATGAAATGAGCTCTTTCTGGGTGTTAAAAATGCATACTACTTATATAAAATTAAACCTTGGGTTGAGCAGAAATCAATCACAAGACTCTTACACAAACAACCAGAAACAAATCCTGAAGAATTTTAACCAAATAGCAGTTTTCATCATCAGTTGTCTCTATCTTTAATTATATATATGATTTTATTTCATAGTTATCTGTATGAAGCAGTTTCCCCAAAATATGAACATTCTGTCATTATTTACTCACCACATATCATTCCTAAATCATACGACTGATTTTCACACACTTTTCACACACATGGATACATCAATGCACCGGATAATCCAGGTTTACACAGATAAAAGACATTCACTAAGAAGTTAAATGCTTTCTAGGAATGCAGCCATAAACACCCCAATATACTTCAAGCGCAATCGAAGAACGAACAGGTGTGATATCATTTTGAACAAAATCTGCCCAAAACAAAGTTTGTTTCTGGAGTTCATAACAGCTTGCCAAAGCGACCTTTCCAGACCTTTGATCTACCATTGGTCCATGGTGATTACGTAATAGGTATCCACCTTCTTTGACATGGAAATCTTCTCTGGTTCATTTCTTCTCTTCAGTCCGTCGAGGTCAGACGTCCGCGAGTAAAAACATGAACTCACCGGAGAGGCGCTTTATAGTAGAAAATGTTCTAATTGAAGAGAAAATAATTCTAATTGAAAGAGTCACTGAGACTGTTTTTTCATGTTTAATATTCTAAAGCTGCTTGCTTTAAAGCAATATATTGTATAAAGTGGTGTATAAATAAACATGAGTTTACTGGAGTGAACATATCCACATCGCTATAATCAGATGCTTTCTTACCTGCTGTTTTCTCACCGCTGCTGTCATTTTTGTAGTGTTTATTTTGTTATTGAGAGGAATGCATGCAGCACATAGTACAGTATACCACTGCAAACATATTTCAAACTTCTTTTTACCCTTAAGTGAAGAAAAAAACTCTGCTATGAGTATATCTAGTCCTTAAGAGTTTAAGAATGGTTGCTATTAAGGGAACACTAAGGGCAAAATGTGGGTATCATGCAGTTATTTTGAATCAATTTGTCACTAGGGAATACATATTTTCATTGATTTCATGAAGTTTTCTTTTCTATTTTTTTTTTAGCTGGACATCTGGTCAAAGTCCAACTATCAAGCATTTCAAAAGGTGA
Organism: Megalobrama amblycephala; assembly: GCF_018812025.1. Taxonomy (NCBI): domain Eukaryota; kingdom Metazoa; phylum Chordata; class Actinopteri; order Cypriniformes; family Xenocyprididae; genus Megalobrama; species Megalobrama amblycephala. The sequence continues at coordinate 8,159,267 of NC_063055.1, read as the reverse complement.
GTAACGCAGCTGACATCTTAACACATCACAACAAACATACAAATCTCAGTTTAATCAACAGCATGTCTTCTCATTACCCGTAGCGTGTGTTGGGAAATATTGGCACGGTAATTAAATGATCTTGAGGTTGTCTTTCAGATTGAATTTGAGCCGCACAATAAATTAATAAATAAATTTAAATCTCATGTCTGTGAAATCCTAATGAGATCTCTCTTCTCAGTGATGGTCGCATTTCTTGTCACCTCTCCACTGCCAATCCCTGTCTTTCATCCCTCAGACATCATTTGTCCCCGTGTTTTTGATTTCATTTCACTCCAAGCCACTTCGCCCTCATTTGACAGCCCCCTAAACATCTGGGCTCCAATCGTCTTCTCTCCACCCTCCCCAAATCTCATTAGGCTAGAATTAGAGAGCAGTCAGCCTCTGGGCCAGATGAAACTACGTAGTGTGGGTAATGCTGATGCATCTTTCAAAGAGAGGGAGAGAGAAGGAAAAAACTTGCTTTGCTTTCAAACGAGAGAGAATGTGTATGACGAGCTGCCTGGAACTTAAAGCGAGAGGTTGCGAGAACCCGTTCGCATTGTAACTGAGCGTCTTGCATCTGCACCGGCTGATCAAAGCGCAGACCTGTTTATTTCTTTATTTCTCTGGATGCGAACGCTAACTTGAACCCAGGCTGCCTCAAACTGGAGGGATGGGCCGCCTCTCATCTTCCCCTCCCAGCTGTCACTTCTGTATTCCCGTTTTCATTCCTCGCTTAATTAATCGTTCTTTACTCTTCACATGTCCCTGCTGTCCAATAGTTTTCACACAGATGTTTTTGTGTTTGTAAAAGGATTTTTTTTTTTTTTTTTACATTTCAACAGTAAAATTTGAGTTTCTTTTCCCATGATGCAACACTATTGAGAGGTATTAACTGGCCGGTTTCCCATAAGGACTTTGGTCAGAGTTTGCAGTCTAATGAAACGATGATGGGAGATTGAAGTGGTTCACTTTTTAGTCCCTTTCTATAATTACATTAGAGATGGAAGATGGGATTTTAGGAAAAGTAATAAGGTTATGGTGTTCTTCAGCAAAATTGGACTTAAAAGTTAATCTGAGTGTAGGTAGATTGATCTGAAAATGGATTTTAATTAGGATTTCTTCAAATGTGTGCCCATGCATGCAAGGAAAGAAATACAATAAATACACATTTTTACCATGGACGAGAGAGCTGAATGCACTGCAACTGAAGAGAACACATGCAGATTGAAAAAAACACCAGCAAATTAAAAAAAAAAATCAGTTTGACAACATGTGCTGAAAATACTCACAACGTAACCAAATACAGAAACGCTCTACAAATACTCACAACGCAACCTTATACAGAAACGTTCTGCAAATACTCACAACGCAACCAAATACAGAAACGCGCTACAAGTACTCACAACGCAACCAAATACAGAAACGCGCTACAAATACTGACAACGCAACCAAATACAGAAACACGTTACAAATACTGACAATGCAACCAAATACAGAAACACGTTACAAATATTGACAACGCAACCAAATACAGAAATGCACTACAAATACTCACAACGCAACCAAATACAGAAACGTGCTGCAAATACTGACAACGCAACCAAATACAGAAACACGCTACAAATATTGACAACGCAACCAAATACAGAAACGCGCTACAAATACTCACAACGCAACCAAATACAGAAACGCGCTACAAATACTGACAATGCAACCAAATACAGAAACACGTTACAAATATTGACAACGCAAACAAATACAGAAACGCGCTACAAATACTCACAACGCAACCAAATACAGAAACGCGCTACAAATACTGACAATGCAACCAAATACAGAAGCATGTTACAAATACTGACAACGCAACCAAATACAGAAACGCGCTACAAATACTAACAACGCAACCAAATACAGAAACGTGCTGCAAATACTGACAATGCAACCTAATACAGAAGCATGTTACAAATACTGACAACGCAACCAAATACAGAAACACGCTACAAATACTCACAACGCAACCAAATACAGAAACTTGCTACAAATACTCACAACGCAACCAAATACAGAAATGCTACAAATACTGAGAACGCAACCAAATACAGAAACACATTACAAATACTGACAACGCAACAAAATACAGTAACACTTTACAAATACTGACAACGCAACAAAATACAGTAACACTTTACAAATACTGACAAAGCAACCAAATACAGAAATGCGATACAAATACTCACAACACAACCAAATACAAAAACGCGCTGCGAATATTCACAACTCAACCAAATACAGAAACGTGCTGCAAATGCTCACAACGCAACCAAATACAGAAACACGCTACAAATACTGACAATGCAACCAAATACAGAAACACGGTACAAATACTGACAACGCAACCAAATACGGAAACGCACTAGAAATACTGACAATGAAACCAAATACAGACATGTTACAAATACTGACAACGCAACCAAATACAGAAACGCGCTACAAATACTAACAACGCAACCAAATACGGAAACGTGCTACAAATACTGACAACGCAACCAAATACAGAAACGCGCTGTGAATACTCACAACGCAGCCAAATACAAAAACACACTGCAAATACTTGCAATGCAACCAAATACAGAAACACATTACAAATACTGACAACGCAACCTAATACAGAAACACGCTACAAATACTCACAACGCAACCAAATACAGAAACGCGCTGCAAATACTCACAACACAACCAAATACAGAAACGCACTGCAAATACTCACAACACAACCAAATACAAAGTTCCTCTTAGTAACACAAACATTTTATGAGTGAAAGCAAAGTTTATTGGGTGAATGCAAAACGCAGTAACACTGACAGAATTTTCCTCCCATCTCATATTTTTTCCATCATTATGTCCCTTTAGGGGCTCTGTATAGTTTAGTTTCACTACCACTACCTATATAACAATTTAAAATATATTTATGTTCCTATGACAATACTGTTCTCTCATTTCATTTTGGTTTTGTAAATGTGGGTAGTAATGGTAATGTACTCATTGTACACCTTCTGTTATGTTTCTCAGTGATCTTTTTTTTTTTTTTCCTCAGGTCACTGATCATGCAACCACAGCCCTCCTGCACTACCAGCTCCCCCAGATGCCCGATGTTGTTGTTCGCTCCTTCATGGTGGGTATAGTACATTGCTTTTAAAATTAAACTGACACTACAAGTATTATTACATTAAATTATTACATTTCGCCTTTGGCTGCGTGATGCGGTTTAATGAGAGGCTGTATTCCACATCGTAAGAATGCATGTAAGACTAAAAGATGAAATTTAGTTTGGTGCACTGCACACTATTTTGTGAAATAGTGCTTGATCAAAATGAGGAAAAAAAATTCCTGTAGCTCAACTGGTAGAGGAAGGCAATAGCAAAACCAAGGTCATGGGTTCGATTCCCAGGGAACACATACTGAAAATCAATAGCTTGAGTGCACTGTAAATAATCTTCCAGATTTATTAAATGTATAAAAACCATCAAACTCTTCCCTGGAATGAAAAAAAGTTGGTTTTATGTTTGAAATCTTTTTTATCAAGTTTACCTTATCGTGTCTTGTTTAGTTGTGTGATGTCAAGCATTGTGTCAGGTCTGTCTTTAAATAGTCGGCTGACCTCTGCTCTAAGCTTTGAAAAGAGAGGAGACATTGATTACTTCTCCGTAAGATCAATGCGGAGCTATTCTGATCATAGCTGGAATCATGGACTTTCTCCCGCACACGGATTTAAAGTGCACCGTTGATGCACTTCGCTCAGAGGCCATCCCGAGGACAGCTTATTTAGAACCTAAAAAAACCCCATCAACAGTCATTAGTCTCTCTAAAAAATACCTTTAAGTTTCTTTTTGCTTTCTGGATGGATGGATGGATGGATGGATGGATGGATGGATGGATGGATGGATGGATGGATGGATGGATAGATAGATAGATAGATAGATAGATAGATAGATAGATAGATAGATAGATAGATAGATAGATAGATAGATAGATAGATAGATAGATAGATAGATAGATAGATAGAACATTTGTGTGTGCTAATTGGAGTATGAATAACAGGGAATCAGTGGAGGGCAGTTTGGGCCGACAGATGAATTAGGAAAGACAATGCGTCCTGACAGGTGCAGGTAAACCCCGACTGTGCTGAGCGGCCCAGTGAAGACGGGTTAGAGAGGAGAGCAGACATACTCCTCCTGCTGTTAATCAATGTCTAGTTGTGACTGCTGTGAGACCCCACAGACCCTCATGCTGCTCTCACACAACTCAAGCCAATGCAATGAGGCCAGCCAGCAGAGGGTGAGGGTGTCCGCTGCTACATTTTTAGAGCATTTCAGGCAGGAAAACATGCTGTCCTATACTTTGCTTCATTTTGGCATCTAATCTGTCATTTAAGTCACTTTAGACTCTAAGGCCCTGTTTTCACCTGGTATTAAGATGCGTTTTGGTCACAAGTAGATGAGGTAGACACACACCCGTTTACACCTGGTATTTTAATCTGTCTCTTTTGCCCACTTTCAACCACTTCTGTCCTGATTTCTTCGAGGGGAGGGTCTATGGGTGGGTAAATGTGTGGGTTTTTGTGTGGGTTTTTTCAGATCTTTCGATCTAATGGACAAAATAAGGTCACGATACGATACGTATCAACAAAATGAAACTGAAATTCAAATAAGATTTATTTAAGAAACATTAACAAATTTCAATAATTTTTCTTGTTGTACATACAAGATCACATTTCAAGGTTTAATAAAATTCTGCTGTATTCAAATTAACAGCTGAATAGGTCTGTCTGTCACTGAAAAAAAAAAAGTTAAATTTAACATGAACTTAGAATTAAGAATCCTAAGGGACCGTTCACATATTGCATCTAAAAACGCATGGAAGGCGCAGCCGCACTGCTTCTCCTTTCCAAAGCACTTGCACTCCCGTGGCGTCGGTCGTTGCTATGCAACCATGAACTGCGCTCTCCAAGAGGAGTAGGAAGATTCAGCAAAGGATAAATTGATTTCTAGCCCTTGCATTAGCTTTACTACTAGATATATTTATGGAGATAAGATATAAAAACCCTGTTGTTCGACTGAGATTTTGATGTTTTGTTGTAGAAAGGCCATAGCTGATCTGTTGGTTCTTGTCACATGGCCTGTGGTGCACTTGCTGCATTCTGAAAAGTTGAGAATTTTTCATCTCGATGCGCCTGGAAAATGCACTGCATGCACGTCGCAACTGCGTTGTTTCCATTATGAGCGCGCCTGCCGGAAAAGACGCGATATGTGAACGGCCCCGAAAAGCCTTTGCACACTGAGTCCGAAATTTTCGTATGCATTTTTTTTGTATTCGTGATCCTACAAATTCATCACGCACAGAGACCTTGCACACTGAGTCCGATGCGTATTAATGAATCCGTTGCAAAAAAATTCGCAAAACAATACAAAATGGGGTCTTCAAGCAGTGATCACATTTTAGTTGTCCTCTCACTTCTTAAAAAGAGAAAAAGAAAGAAGAAATATTGGGTCCATCCAGTATTTTATCCGGACGAAAGTTTCGGAAGCAGTGTGCAAACGTGATTGACATAACGTGAGGTCATATTCATTTTTTAACGGGCGAAAAATTTGCATGTGAATTTCGGACTTAGGACAGAACTTAGAAAAGCAAAGCATTGCAAGCATCTTTTGCTTTTTTGTGAGCACAGCTGTTGCTGTGGCACTGCGGTGAAAGAAAGCCACGACTTTTCCAAGCAAAAGACTGACGCAAGAAACGTTTAAACCTGCTTGCAAGATTCGATGTGTGCGTGAAACACTTACTGAACTAGAGAGCTGATTGAGACACACCCTTAAAGGTGCTAAAGAGGATGTTTTGTTTTATACATTTTTGCAATATTACTTGAAACTGTCTTTACTAACTGATAAAAGACTATTTAATTAGGTGCACTGAAAGGAATAATATTAATATACATCATCTGTGCACGAGGTAGGGCCTCGATCATTGCGTAAACGATTGGCCCTCTGGCTTGTCAATCACTGCCATTACGTTCCTTGTGAAAGACGTGCGCGGCTGCGCGCTCCAGTAACTTTCCACACTCTACAGGCGCCGCATGCAATGTTTTTGTCAGGAGACAGGAGTAACAACTGCAGATTATGAGTTACCTGCGGTGAGTCCGACATAATGAATCCACTAACACGACACAGCGAATGCCGGTGGTAAACACTCGTGTTCCAATACTCGTGCACGAGTTTTGGGAGGTGTTCTCTCGAAATTAACAGTCTTTGGTTTCTCAGTCGACGAAAAGATCCTCTTTAGCACCTTTAATATGCGGTGACAGCCCGGCTTCTGTCACTGCCCACCTCCATGTTGCAGAGTCGGTCACGTCGGCAACTCAACCAATAAGATTAGAAATATCGTACTGCGATATATCGTTACACCCCTAGTAATTTACATATGAACGTGTCTGAGACAACGGAAAAACATATGGAGAGCAGCAGCTTTTGTTTCTGCTCTGACAGCTGCAAGACCAGCTGAACTTGGTAAGAGTGTGTTAGAAATCAAGAACGGTGAGAGAACATTGTGCTTGGTACATTTTTCACCTTCTAACCAAACTTGGGTCTTTAGCCAACAAAGTTTAAATCCCGTCTAGCTAGCACGCTTCCCATAATGTTTACGTGAGGTCAGTAGGTGGACAGTAGGCGTTCTTTTGCACTGTTCAAACACATTTGACCACATGAGCATTTACACTATGAAAGCAATCCAGTCGAATGCATTTTCGACTACCTCTGGAAGTAGTCGAAAGTGGACAAGCTCAAATAGTTTTGCACCCCGTTTACACCTGTACTTGGCGTCGTCCACTTGTGATCCAATCGACCAAAACGCATCTTAATACCAGGTGGAAACATGGCCTAAGTGTTGTCTGCTTCACATGCTATTTAGTTTTTGTAAGTTTTAAGTCAATCAGCTCTTGAGAAAAAAAGCACTAATATTTGTGTGTTGTTCTTTTGACCAGACCTGGCTGAGGAGCTACATCAAGCTTTTCCAGAACCCGTGTCAACGCTGTGGCAAGTACCTGCAGGAGGGCCTTCCTCCAACATGGAGGGACTTCCGAACTCTGGAGGCCTTCCATGACACCTGCAGGCAGTGACGCTGTCCACACAGTATTTTGGCTTGAAAAACTCTCAGATTCTTTTTCCAGCACAGTGTTTTTGCAGATATCTGTGTTGTGGATAGATTTGTATTCATCATGAAGACACTCTGCTGTAGAGAGATTTTCCATTTGATTTTCACAGCTTTGCTCCACCCTCTTTTAGAAGAACATCATTCTTCAGATAGATATCACATAATGTTTTTTACTCACAGTTGTAAGTATAACATGTTAAATGCTGATGTGTTTCAGAATGTACACAGCTAGAAGGCTATCTACCACAAATAGGTCATAATCTTTAATGTTGTAGGTTGGCCATACCTGTCCATTTTTGACCTTTAAATAAACTTGACCTTTAAAAGCATTTGCTTTTCTTTTTCCACATTTTGCCTCATAATTCTTTTAAAAACATGTTCATTTTTAAGACTTTTTTTTTAGATCTGGGTTTGTATTGTATGTTTCTTTTATTCAAATATGCCTGCACGGTGTTTGGTCATGCCTTTTTTTTTTTTTCATGAAAAATTCTGCAAATGTCAGCAGAAACTTTTTTCTACTTTTAAATGTGCTTGTATAAAGTTCTGAAACCAGTGAACAAAAATGCAAAATGTACATGCAGTTCATAAAAAATGTATTGCAATCTAGAGCACATTCTTAGATGTGTATGACGGTGAAATCGCAGTTGCTTTTTCATTTCTTATTATGCAAGATTTAGACAAAGTGACAAAGGCTCTCGATGAGGGTTTGCATGGGAGGTTGGCTTTTGTTTTCTAACCTCGCCTGACATGGCTTCACTTTTGTAACGACACATTGTACATGTGCAAGTTTGAATTATTGAACATATTTTGTTTTGGGCATGAGGAATTCACGTTGGCCATCAGTGCCAGAAAGAAAGTGACTTTGAAAGCCAACTTTTCAAGACCTGCCATGAGTTCTGAGGTTGTTAGCCTGTGTTATATGTTTAAACTGCAAGTCAATGTAGTTTCCCCATGGGTGTGTTACCTTTTTACTCATTTAATGTTTGTAATATGTTGTTATATACACAAAACCACAAGTCAAAGTAGTTTCAACAAGGGTTTGTGTTACCTTTTTACTCATTTCATGTTTGTAATATGTTGTTATATACACGTTAATTTAAGCTGTTTGTGCTGCTTGAATCTGATCTTTATGTAGCCACATAGATTCTCATTTGAACATCAACCGTAATTTAATTACATCAGCTGGAGCTACAGGGCTGACTGTGATCTTAATGTACTAATGTACTCTGAGAGCTTGATATGCCTTTCAGCCTGTAAAAACAGCCTAGTAGAATCTAAACTGTCTGGCACTTATTTGATATATATAAACTTCATCAGTACACATATTTTATATAAAAAATGGAGTTTAGATATAAATAATATTTAGGTCACATTTTAGATTAGGATCCAATTCTCACTATTAACTATGACTTTTGCCTCAATAAAACCCCAATTACTGCTTATTAATAGTTATTATGGTAGTTGTTAGGTATTGAGTGGGATTAAGGGATGTATATGAATATGGTTGTGCAGAAAAAGGCATTAATATGTTCTATATAAGTACTAATAAACATCCTAGTAGGCCTAATATGCATCCTAATAAGCAGCTTGGAAATAGTGAGAATTGGACCTCTAACTAAAGTGTTTCCAATATTGGATGGATGGATGGATACTTAAAGGGTTAGTTGACCCAAAAATGAAAATTCTGTCATTTATTACTCACCCTCATGCCGTTCCACACCCGTAAGACCTTTGTTCATCTTCAGAACACAAATTAAGATATTTTAGTTGAAATCCGATAGCTCCATGAGGCCTCCATAGGGAACGTCTAGGTTACTAGTGTAACCCCCGTTCCCAGAAGGAGGGAACGGAGACGTTACGTCGATACTGACGTAATGGGGTCTCGCCTGGGAGCCCAATCACCTCCAAGGGTACAAAACAAGCCAATGGGAATTGGCCTGTGAGATTTACATGCCGGGCCCCTCCCCCGGCATCCGGGTATAAATAGGGCTGGCATACTCACCTTCATTCATATTTTTGCTGAGGAGCCGAGACAGGAATCTGGCCGCTCAGCGGTGGCTCAAAGCTATGGCAGGGGAACGTAACGTCTCCGTTACCTCCTTCTGGGAACGGGGGTTACACTAGTAACCTAGACGTTCCCATTCAGTCAGTCACGTTCGACATTACGTCGATACTGACGTAATGGGGTCCCGTGGAAAGGGCCATAGCAACTGAACCACGTTACGAGTGTTAGGGAGGCAGATGCTGGCAAGCCTTAGCGTGCCCAATGCAAGTGCGGCCCATACTCGCAACCCTCCAGCGCCCAGAGTAAGCCCAGGAATGTCTTCCATACCAGTGGAATGGAGAGGACAGGGCATTACAGTGGAGAGGTCGAAGCTGTTGTTCCTTACCCACGGGGAAGAGTGCTTCGGAACTCAATTCCCACGTTTTTCAGCCATGACCAAAACGCCAGGAAAGCGTTCCCCGAGGAGGGGAAAGCTACGGAGACCACACCCTGCCCGAAGGGAGGTAATGTGTGGAAAACACATATGGACTGGCCTGAAGACAGTAACGCATATGGAAGATCTCTGATGTAGGTCCTACCTTCCGGGAGGAACACACTAGCAATCAGAGATAGGGCAAAACGAAGCCACCGAGGGAAAGACACGGGTTTACCGTTAGGGAAACCGTACCGTGGACAAACACATATGGGATTACCCGCAGGGAATCACAGCATATGGGCATCTAGCCCAGTACAAGGGCAGACCAATTGGGCATACACACGAGTACTGGACCTAGCACCGGACGCCTCCGCCGCGTCTGGCTGCCGCAGGATGCAGGAGGAACTCCACAGGGTTCACCGTTACGGGGAACTGAACTGAGGAGCGGGAAAAGTGCTCGCATTCCCTCTCCCGAGGGAAATGGCACAGCAAGCGAACACCCATGGCTATCTACGACTAGACAGCACACGGGTGGACACCGGTTCCACTCGGAGATTATAATATCTCGCGAATGTATTCGGTGTCGCCCAGCCTGCGGCTCTGTAAATATCTGCAACAGAGGCACCGTGCGCCAACACCCAGGAAGAAGCAACACTCCCAGTGGAGTGAGCTCGCAACCCAAGGGGGCACGGCTCGCCTTGCGACTGGTACGTCAAGGCGATGGCATCCACTATCCAGTGGGCCAACCTCTGTTTGAAGACAGCCTTCCCCTTCTGCTGACCTCCAAAACAGATAAAGAGCTGCTCAGAGCTTCTGAAGCTCTGCGTGCGGTCCACGTAAACGCGCAGAGCGCGAACGGGACACAGCAACGCGAGGGCTGGGTCTGCCTCCTCCGGGGGCAGTGCTTGCAAGTTCACCACCTGGTCCCTGAAGGGAGTGGTGGGAACGTTGGGCACATATCTAGGCCGGGGTCTCAGGATAACATGAGAGTAGTCCGGCCCAAATTCCAGGCACGAATCGCTGACCGAAAATGCCTGCAGGTCCCCACCCTCTTGAAGGAGGCGAGCGCGGTCAGGAGCACTGTCTTAAGAGACAGATGTTTCAGCTCAGCTGACTCGAGGGGCTCGAAGGGAGCTCTCCGAAGGCCCGAGAGGGCGATGGAGAGGTCCCAGGAGGGGATGAGGCGAGGCCTAGGGGGATTTAACCTCCTGGCGCCTCTGAGGAACCTGATGATCAGGTCGTGCTTTCCTAGTGACTTGCCATCAAGCACATCGTGATGCGCTGCGATGGCAGCCACATAGACCTTCAGGGTGGAAGGGGACAGCCTCCGTTCCAAACCCTCTTGAAGGAAGGAAAGCACAACACCGACCGGGCATTTCCGGGGGTCCTCCCGGCGGGAGGAACACCACTCAACGAACAGACTCCACTTCATGGCATAGGCGCGCCTCGTAGAGGGGGCTCTGGCCGAAGTGATGGTGTCGACTACCGCGGACGGTAGGCCACTCAAGTCTGTCGCGTCCCGTCCAGGAACCACACGTGGAGGTTCCACAGATCGGGCCGCGGGTGCCATATGGTGCCCTGCCCCTGAGAGAGGAGGTCCTTCCTCAGGGGGATGCGCCAGGGATGGGCTGTCGCGAGGAGCATGAGTTCCGGGAACCAGGTCCGGTTGGGCCAGTACGGCGCAACTAGCAAGACCTGCTCCTTGTCCTCCCTGACCTTGCACAGTGTCTGTGCAAGGAGGCTCACTGGGGGAAACGCATATTTGCGTAGGCCCCGGGGCCAGCTGTGTGCCAGTGCATCCGTGCCGAGGGTCCCCTCGGTCAGCGAATAAAACATCTGGCAATGGGCGGATTCCCGAGAAGCGAACAGGTCCACCTGTGCTTCCCCGAACCGGCTCCATATCAGCTGGACCGCCTGGGGGTGGAGTCTCCATTCCCCCGGGAGCGTGAGCTGTCATGAGAGCGCGTCGGCCGCACGATTGAGCTCGCCCGGGATGTAGGAGGCGCGCAGCGACCTGAGTCGGCGCTGACTCCACAGGAGGAGATGGCGGGCGAGTTGCGACATGCGACGGGAGCGTAGACCACCCTGATGGTTGATGTACGCCACCGTCGATGTGTTGTCCGTCCGGACCAGTACATGCTTGCCCTGCAACAACGGTCGAAACCGGTGCAGCGCAAGGAGTACTGCCAGCAACTCGAGGCAGTTGATGTGCCAATGGCGATGGGGTCCTGTCCAGGAGAACGACGCCGACTGGCCACTGCATATGGCACCCCAGCCGGTGGTGGAGGCATCTGTTGTAACAACAACATGCCTGGACACTTGCACTAGGGGCACCCCGGCCCGTAGAAAAGCAAGGTCCGACCACGGGCTGAATGTGCGGCGACACTCCGGTGTGATGACCACACGGAGTGAGCCACGGTGCCATGCCCACCTCGGGACTCGGTCATGAAGCCAGTGCTGAAGCGGTCTCATATGGAGCAATCCGAGCGGCGTGACCGCGGCTGCGGATGCCATATGCCCCAGGAGCCTCTGAAATTGTTTCAGTGGGACCGCTGTTTTCCGCGAGAATGAGTTCAGCAGTTCAGCACCGACTGTGCACGCTCGTTGGTGAGACGCGCTGTCATGTTGACCGAGTCCAGCTCCACACCGAGAAAAGAGATGCTCTGCACGGGGCAAAGCTTGCTCTTTTCCCAGTTGACCCGAAGCCCCAACTGGCTGAGGTGACTGAGCCCCAAGGTCCCTGTGTTCGCACAACTGCTCTCGGGACTGGGCCAGAATGAGTCAGTCATCGAGGTAGTTGAGGATGCGAACGCCCACTTCCCTGAGCGGGGCAAGGGCCCCCTCCGCGACTTTGGTAAAGACGCGAGGAGACAGGGACAGCCCGAAGGGTAGGACCTTGTACTGATATGCCCGCCCCTCGAACGCAAACCGTAGGAACGGTCTGTCGAGGAAGGAATGAGACATGAAAGTACGCGTCCTTCAGGTCGATAGCTGCAAACCAATCCTGGGTGCGAACGCACGTGAGGATGCGTTTCACCGTGAGCATCTTGAACGGGAGCTTGTGAAGGGCCCGATTCAGACACGCAAGTCCAGGATCGGTCGTAACCCCCCGCCTTTCTTGGGTACTATGAAGTAAGGGCTGTAAAACCCAGACTTCATCTCGGCTGGAGGGACAGGCTCTATTGCGTCCTTCGCCAAAAGAACCGCAATCTCCGCCCGCAGGACAGAGGCGTTGGGACCTGTCACCGAGGTGAACAGAACGCCGCTGAACCTGGGGGGACGCCTGGCGAACTGAATCGCGTAGCCGAGTCTGATTGTCCGAATGAGCCAACGGGACGGGTTGGGAAGGCGTAGCCACGCCCCCAAGCTCCGTACGAGTGGAATCATCCGGACAACAGAAGTACCCACGGGGGGCAGCATGGAGCACTGTGGCCCAACTCGGGAGGCAGTGCGTCCCGAAGTCGAGGCTGTGAGTGGGATCCACTCACATGGCTCCGAGTGGGCAGGGTGGCGTGGGAAGGCAGTGCATTCCCGGGGCGCCAAGACCCTGCCCGTGGCGAAGGAAGGAGTGGCTGAGAGAGAGGGAGCGAAGGCTCGCTCACCCCCAGCGCAGACCTTCTTATATGACCCAGAGGTTTTTGGAAATTGCTCTTTTGTTGAAAATGTGGGTACCGCTGGCACTGGGGCCAGCGGCGGAACAGAACACAGGATTCTCCCCCGGGCCCTCTCCCGGGGGAAGGAGCGGTGCGGTCACCGTCTCCCACAGAGCAGTCTCCAAAACCACCGGGTCTCCCGTCTCAGGGCCGCTTCTTGCCTTTCTTCTTCTTAGAAGAAGGCTTGGCGGTCTGGGCGGGGGGCGTGGCCTTCCTGCGGGAAGCTCGGGGAGGATGGGACGAGTCCGATCTCCCGGAAGCCTGAGCCGCAGGAGGACGCCCTCGGCGAGGAGCAGACGGAGGCGCAGCCCGTGGCGGATTGGTGGCATCATCACGCCGGGGCAGGATGTGTTTTATGGCCCCTGTCTGCCTTTGCACTGCCGAGAACTGCTGAGCGAAGTCCTCGACAGTGTCGCCGAAGAGGCCGGCCTGGAAGATGGGGGCATCCAGAAAGCGAGCTTTGTCGACCTCCCTCATCTCAGCCAGGTCCAACCAAAGATGTCGTTCCTGGACCACCAGGGTGGACATCGTTTGACCCAGGGCGCGCGCCGTGACCTTCGTCGCCCGGAGGGCGAGGTCGGTCGCCGTGCGTAGCTCTTGCAGCAACCCTGGATCAGCACTACTCTCGTGCAGCTTCTTAAGAGCTTTTCGCCTGATGGACCTGCAAGATGGCCATGGCGTGCAGGGTGGAGGCTGCCTGTCCAGCAGCTGAGTAAGCCTTGGCCGCGAGAGCGGCCGTGGTCTTACCCGCCTTGGACGGGAGACGCGGACGGTTCCGCCAGGTGGCCGCGGACCGCGGGCACAAGTGCACCGCAATCGCACGTTCTACCTGCGGGACCTCCGCGTACCCCTTGGCAGCCCCACCATCGAGGGTAGTGAGAGCGGAGGAGGCAGAAGAACGGTTTCTGGCCGTGTGAGGGGCCATCCACGTCTTCTGGAGCTCCTCATGCACCTCCGGGAAGAAAGGCACTGGGGCGGGACGCGGCTGAGAACCGCGCCCCGAGCCCAGAAACCAATCATCCAACCGCGAGCGCTCGGGACACGGTGGAGGGTTCCACACGAGACCGATGCCTGCGGCGGCCCGGGCAAGCATGGCCGCCAATTCAGAGTCCGCCTCAGACTGAGCGACCACCCCTGAGGGTGGAAGCTCGAAGTCTTCATCTTCCTCTGAACCAGCAAACCCACTCCCCGATGCAGCGAGCGACATCTGATCCACCTCCGGAGCGCCGAAAGTGACACGAGGCACCCCCGAGGAGGGTCCCGCGGCAGCAGCCGGCAGCTCGACGGCACATGGCATTGCAGAGGAGTGGGAGGTTTGTGGGGACGGACCCGACAAAGTAGCTCCCACTGTAACCCTCAGATCTCCCAGAGTACTAACCTGGCCAGCGGCCGCTACAGCCGCTGGCACTGGGGTAGTCACAGAGGGGACTCTCATTCCTGTGTTAAAGAAAGAGAGTCGCGATCACAATGCCAACATGGACATGCTCTCGCAATGAGGGCATGTACCATCCACGAGCGCTGCCTCAGCGTGGGGTTTCCCCAAACACATGAGACAGTGATCGTGGCCGTCAGAGGAAGTCAGGAAACGTCCGCATCCAGAAACACACGGACGAAAAGACATCTTGAAAAAGACGCTGATCGCCCGTGCTTGCTCTTTTTTAGAATACCTCACCAACCGAAGCACACAGGGATGAGTGCAGCACCGTCCTGTGGGCAGCGCGCCGTCACACCCACCGCTGAGCGTGCCTTCCCAACCAGCTGGAGAGATACGAGCAGCCACCAGAGAACAGACAGTAAAAGCAATTAAAATGGCTGTTTTCAGTACCGAGTCCTTAGCAATTAAAATTGCTGTTTGCTCTCTTAGTTCAGAAATTCACTCTTTGAAGAGGTGAAAGGATGATCAGCCGATCGGCTCCGAAGCAAAAGTATGAATGAAGGTGAGTATGCCAGCCCTATTTATACCCGGATGCCGGGGGAGGGGCCCGGCATGTAAATCTCACAAGCCAATTCCCATTGGCTTGTTTTGTACCCTTGGAGGTGATTGGGCTCCCAGGCGAGACCCCATTACGTCAGTATCGACGTAACGTCGAACGTGACTGACTGAATGGGAACAATGGACACTTCCTCTCTCAAGATCCATAAAGGTACTAAAAACATATTTAAATCGGTTCATGTGAGTGCAGTGGTTCAATATTAATATTATAAAGCGACGAGAATATTTTTGGAGCGCCAAAAAAACAAAATAACTACCTATTTAGTGATGGCCGATTTTAAAACACTGCTTCATGAAGCATCGGAGCATAAATGAATCAGTGAATCGAATCATGATTCAGATCGCGTGTCAAACTGCCAACGGCTGAAATCACGTGACTTTGGCGCTCCGAACAGCAGATTCGACACACTGATTCATCTGTGCTTCGATGCTTCCTGAAGCAGTGTTTTGAAATAGGCCATCACTAAATAGGTCGTTATTTTGTTTTTTTGGCGCTCCAAAAATATTCTCGTCGCTTTATAATATTAATATTGAACCACTGTACTCACATGAACTGTTTTAAATATGTTTTTAGTATCTTTATGGATCTTGAGAGAGGAAGTGTCCATTTCTTCCTATGAAGGCCTCACGGAGCTATCGGATTTTAACTAAAATATCTTAATTTGTGTTCTGAAGATTAACAAAGGTCTTACGGGTGTGGAACGGCATGAGGGTAAGTAATAAATAACAGAATTTTCATTTTTGGGTGAACAATCCCTTTAAGAAGTATAACATTTTCAAAGCCAAAATCTGATGTAATCTACAAAACCAACTTTAAATGGAACATGTATGTTAATGTTAACATGTATTGTTTGGGGCTGAATTACAGAACTTTAATATGTGAAGAATATCAATACAGTGTTGCTTTGAGAGCTGCAATAATCCGAATCCTAAACCATATATATAATTGTCTGGATTTTCAAACCTGCTGAAAAACCTAATGAGCAGGCTCACTTTCACTTTATATTCTGAGCTTTTCTGAAAAAAAAAAAAAAAATGAAAAAAAAACTCAAGGAGCTGTGCCGCTTTTTCATGATCCGCTTTGATCAAGTGAAAATCATCATTGCCTTCAGATCCCACTTGGGCTGGCGTGTGCGAGGCTTTGAGTCGAGTTACTCAGAGAAGTCTCGAATGCCTCCGCAGCCATGCTGGAGTCACACCATTCTCTCTTTCTCTCTCCGACTGGAAGTGAGACTCAAGGGCTAATTCATACACCTACTCGTAACTCCACAGTTAACATAGCATCTGTTACCGAAAACAGTTGGTGAGCTTCAGTCTTTGTTACATTAGTAGATTTAATAAGCCTTCAAGCCTCATTCTTTTTTGTCTTCTTTCATAAATTCAAAGGTGAGAGAGGCTAGCAGGGTTAAGGAAATATTATTGCTTTCCATATTCCAATCCTCTAGTAAACAGTACAGTGTTGGTTTCAGTAATACTGTTGTACTTTTAACTATGGTATGGTACTGAATGGAAAGTCAACCAATATGGCTTTTTAACGACAGATACCAAGACCTGCTGGCTCATTTAGTGCCACTTTAGCTTATTTTACACCTATTTACTCAAAAGCAATTCAAAAAATAAAACCGAAAAATATCCCAAATATACAGTATACTTACAAACCAAACACTTGAACTATAAAGAATGGGCAACTAAACACAATAAAATAAATGATCAAAATGTATTTCAAGGCAATATTAATGCAATTAAAAGTTTACTTTTAGGAATATATTGAATGACAGTTTTTGCTGTACTGGGTCACCATTTAATGTTATCCTGAAGAAAAATATTTAGATAAAATCATCTGAATTTAATTTATTTATTTAGCACAGTACAAAAAAATAGTATAAGAAACTTAAAAATAATGTACATACAGAAAAAAAAAAGAAAAAAAAAAGTAAAAATAAAGATTTTAGCACAATGCTGTCTAGAGACATCCCAGGTCCCTAGATGGGCCTTTTCCCTAAATTAAATATCACAATAAAATAACTAGTTATTTTATCAGAAATTAGATCTCATGAAGTAATAGACAAGCCTCAGGCAGGTCTTACAGAAGGACAGGTCATTCCTTTGCTTTACTTGCCAAACAAAAATAGCACCTCAGTTCTCAAGGCTTTGTTCGACTGTCATCTATGTTACAGCACATTTTTCAGCCTGACCTCCTTGGGTGTTGAATCGTATGTTTGTGTACTGTGCCTTATAATTGCGGCGTGTTCTCTCTTCTCGCCGCGTGTGTGAAGTTTCCCGCGGTGCTGGCCGTTCACCCCTCCCCAGCCCGTGGCCTCATTAACTGCTCCTCGTCACCTCGTCCCACGCGCTCCCTCCTGAACGCCTAATTACCGCCCTCGACCCATGCTAATGATTGATTTCGAGACCAGGTGCCTTGTGTACTCCCTGCCCTTGCCCCAGTGTAAATTTGCCAAGGCTGCAAAAGGGGGTTTACACTCATGTTCAGCTGTACTGTGCAGATTTAAGGCATGATTGTCTTATTTATTTCAATGCCACTGAATTGTCTCTGGTTTAACAGTGAAAACTGTCCCAAAGCGGTTTGATATATCTGGAGAAAGCGATGTTAGCATTAGCATTCCCATTAATCTCAATTGCAGTTGTTTGGCTAGCACATTCAGCCACACAAGAGCAATATGGATGCTGCCATCTTTGCTTCATGGGTACTTTGCAGCCTTCCAAAAAAAATAAAAAATAGTCACCATTAAAACACTTACTGTAATATAATCACAATTTTGCTTGCAAAAATGTATTTTGTATTAATAAACAGTTACTTTTAAATAGGCCTTTAGATACATTTACACCTAAAGATAAAGAACAGTGTGCATAACAATGTGTAAATGATATTTATAATAATTTATAATTTATTATATAATTATATGAAAAATAACATTATGGAACTATATCAAAAATAAATAAATAAATACTGATAGAACAAACTATAATATAATACAGTATATATATATATATATATATATATATATATATATATATATATATATATATATATATATAGTTATTATAGTTTGTTCTATCAGTAGATATAGTTCCATAATATCATTTTTCATATTTAATTATACTAGCCTACCTGTGTTTTAGTAATTACATAGCACAGTTCAAGGAATACAGTTGTGGCCAGAATTATTAGCCCCCTTCCTAAATATGATCAGAGATGACTCTAAAAATAACTAATTGTTTATCCTTTTGATCTTTAATTCATAAAATTAGCAAAAATCTAACCTTTCATTGAAGGAAAAGAATTGAAAGTGGGGGGAAAATAACATTAAGAAATAAATGTTTTTCTCCAAAACACGTTGCCCACAATTATTAGCACCCCTAGAATTTTTTATTAGTAAAATATCTCTGAAGTATATTCCTATTCATATTTACATTTTTTTAGCACACCAGGGTGATCATAAACATGAAATTGTCCAGCTATGACTTCCTGTTCCACAGGAGTATAAACATGAGGAAACACAAAGGCCAAATTCCCTTAATCATTCATCACAATGAGTAAAACCAAAGAATATAGTTATGATGTGTAGCAAATGATTGTTGAGCTTCACAAAATAGAAAGTGGCTGTAAGAAAATAGCTGAAGCATTGAACATCCCCATTTCCACTATCAGGGCAATAATTGAGAAGTTCCAATCAACTAAAGATGTTACAAATCTGCCTGGAAGAGGACGTGTGTCTAAATCATCCTAATGTGAAGTGAGGAGGAATGTTTAAGGGGCCAAAGACTCTCCAAGGATCACAGCTGGAGAATTGCAGAGATTAGTTGAGTCTTGAGTCTCAGAAAGCCTAAAAAAAATTATCAAAAGCACCTACATCCCCACAAGTTGTTCGGGAGGGTTTCAAGAAAAATCCTCTGCTCTCATCCAGAAACAATCTCCAACATATTCAGTTGTCAGACATGACTGGATCTTCGAACGGGACGAGCTTCTATGGTCAGATGAAACTAAAAAAATAGCTTTTTGGCAGCAAACCCACCAGATGGGTTTGGTGCACACATGGATAAAAAGTGCTCCATGTCCACGGTTAAATATACTGCTGGATCTTTAATGTTGTGGGCCTGTTTTTCTGCTGGAGGTCATCTTGTTCAGATACATGGTATCATGGATTCTATCAAATACCAACAGATAAAAAATCAAAACCTGACCACTTCTGCTAGAAATCTTATAATGGGCTGTGGTTGGATCATCCGTCGGGACATTGATCCAAAACAAACATCAAAACCAGCACAAAAATGTGTCACTGAGCACAAAATGAAGCTTCTGCCATGGCCATCCCAGTCCCCTGACCCTAAAGAAAATGAGTGGAGTGAACTGAAGAGAAGAAGCACCAACATGGAGCTGGAATCTGAAGGATCTGGAGAGATTCTGTATGGAGGAATGGTCTCTGATTGTCAGGTGTTCTCCAAACTCATCAGGCGTTATAGAAGAAGACTCAGAGCTGTTCTCTTGGCAAAAGGAGGTTGCAAAAAGTATTGAATAAAAGGGTGCTAATAATTGTGGGCAACGTGTTTTGGAGAAAAACATTTATTTCATAATGTTATTTCCCCCCCCACTTTCAATTCTTTTCCTTCAATGAAAGGTTAGATTTTTGCTAATTTTATGAATTAAAGATCAAAAGGATAAACAATGCAAATTTATTTTTAGAGTCATCTTTGATCATATTTATGAACATCAACCACATGATAAACTGAAATGGCACGGCTTTTTAACACTAGGTGCGTTTACGTGGAGCATTGTAATCGGTTTAAAAGTCCAATCCGAATGAAAGTGCTCCATATAAACACCTCAATCAGAATAAAACTGCCCAAACCGAATGAAATTGTAATTGGTTTGAAAGGGGTGGGGTAAACCTTTCTATAAACCAAACAAAATAAAAACTTTGCCATGTAAACACGTTAAACCCATTACTTTGTGTCTACGTCATCACGTCAAGAGGTCGGGGGTTATCAGAATGCGCAAAGGCGGCGGTAAAATTAAACTGGAGTAAAACTTAAACAACTCATTTATTAAATACACTGAAGGAACTCATTGTATCATTACTACGGACCTTCATCTGCACGCTTCTGCTTTTCTTCAGAGGGAGGGATAGTAGTGCGCCCGCCTTTTCCTCATACCTTCCAGCAGCAATATGCTACAAATTCACACTGTTGCTTGATTTCAGTCGGAATGACAAAAAAGTTAACATGTAAACGTGGCTATTGTTTCTCTGTTTACAAATTTGGAAGTTTAAGATCTGCCTTAAGATGGGCATCCTCATTTAACAATAAATTGGATTCTGAACGGTTTGAAGCATTCACACTGAAACCGAATTCACTCCTGTTTTGTGTTCTTCATCAATGGCCTTATTTCTGGCTATGCTTTGTGTGTGCATTTAGTAATTCTTCCTGTTGATTCACACAAGTCTGGCAAAGTGGACGTCTCCTGTTAACAATACTGCGCCGTCATCTGTTTTCATAGACTTAACAGGTGGTGCAGATGATCCGAATAGAATTGTCTTATGGTCATATTTGCCCACCCAAGACAAACGGCCGGTGAATTTCATTGACAGGCGTCTGCGTATCTCTGTGCTGATGGGCACAGGGGTGGCAGGAGGCGGGGAAGGTCTATGTTGGGAGGTTGTCCTGGGAGACAGATGGTGACTAGATCCTCTTGATGCCAAGAATGTTCTGGAAGATCTCCATGCTAACAGTCTCAGGCTTATGTAGGAGGTGCGTACATCGGCACCATGTTCAGGCACAGGCCACATCCACGTTCCATCTGTTCCCTGCTCATCTTATCTGCATTGTGCCGAATGCCTATGGGTTTGCGGTATGTACCTGAAAATTGTAGCTGTAATGTTTAGCATTGTTTAGTGAATGCTTGATTCTTTGCACTGAATGGGGCTTTAGCCTTTGCTTCAGTGGTGTATAAAATCACAGCCGTTACCACTTATATTCAAAGTAGCAATGGGCAAATCTCCCAATAAATCCACTGTTCTTAATGCATATATTTCATTAAGAGCACTGTATGAGACAGCTTAAACATTATTAACAAGAGCAGACACACACAAGCATCTATTCGCACGATTCTCTGGCACCAAATCGTCGCTTTGCGCTGATGTGTCACTGATCTGTGCCGGGAACTAAGATTCACGCTTCGCTCTGAAATTATGGAGCTCACCCTCTTGGCATGTTGAATCACCACCCACTAGAACTGGTAACAAGACCTACTATGCATCAGATGCTCGAAAACTCTAGCACTTCTACAGACAGAATTTTTAACAGCTTATCGCAGATGGCGAGAACTTTCTCATGCACTAAAGTTGAACACGCAAGACGCAGAAACCAGGCACAAAGTAGTGCCAGCATTACTCATGGTTTTAGTTAAATGTTATACGTGAAGAAAAAAAAAAAAACTTAAGGGATGTTTGCTTTGCATAAATACAGAAACTGTCATGTAGACTGAGGACAGAACTGACCCCTCAAAACTGTTAAAGACTTTGGAAGATTTTAGGTTCTGCAGCATAATATTGTGTAATGTAAAATACAGCTCACATGAAATTAAAATGATGCCTCATAAATTTATCATTTCAGATCGTACACAAACATTCATAGTTTGATTACTAGCCCTTTAAACTTTCACTTATTTTTCAACTTTCACTGAATAGCGCAGTAGAGACAAGACAGAAAATGATCTGCAAATTATGTGTCAGATAAATTATATTTTATATAATATGTCATAATAATAATAGCAGCATTAGCAAAAAGCTCAAAGAGGCCATGGCTATAACACTGAGATTTGATAATGAACCACTTTATTCATGACTAAAAATGAATGTAGTCATCTTGACTTAAAGGTGCACTGCAGAATGTTTGACTCTCTATCGACATCTGTGGTTAAAATATAAAATTGCATGTTACTTTTGGGAGGAACCTTTAATTTCTGTGAATGAAGTGGGTGAATCTGATGGTTTGAGGTGAATCTGACTAGCTACATCAAGAGTCACTATTTTTCATGTACTGGCTCAGTAATTAATAGAAAATCCTCTATGATGTACCTTTCATGACTTTGGCTTTTAGCTCTGAGGCCATCAATATGCTGGTGTTCTCCTAAAAAAAAAAACTTTTTAACTGATATCAAATTAGCAATTTTCCAGGAAACAGAGAAAAATTATTGATGACTCATCCTGCACTCAGAGGCACTGCAAATATTTGTCCAATCAAATGCTTTCTAGAATGAGAATGTCCCTCCCCCTAAATTGTAACTGCCTCTGAATAACGATAGCATGTAGGACAGTCACAACTGGGGCATAAACTAAAGCCTATTTGGTATTTAAAACAATATTTCCTATCCAAATATAATTGTTAAATATATATTTAAAAATAAATACTATAAATTATTATATTTTGTTGTATTTGTATTTATGTATTGCTTAATGTTATTTTTAATATTTACTTTTTTTCATACTTATATCAAGGAAAATGTATTTATAGCATACGTGAGGTAAAAGAAGTTTGAAAAATCAACCACAACAAGAGAAACTGTTCTGAAACTTCTGTTTAGAACTTTGGATGCTTCTTATTGGATCAAATAAAGGTAAATGTCATATTATGTGGCTACCCTTTACTTTATGGAGAGCTTAGGAACTACTAGCTAAGTTCTGCCTTAAAGGTGCAGTGAGCGATTTCTAAGAAACGCTGTTGAAAGTGGATTGGACTGAGCACCAGAACACACTTGTAGCCAATCAGCAGTAGGGGGCGTGTCTACTCATGATGGGCGAGGAGAGAGAGTGAGCAAGAGAGAGATTTGAAGAAAGACTGTAGAAAGAAAGATGGCTGAGAGACATTACAAAAGAGAAAAGTTCAGAGGAATATCACTGGAAAAAGAAGGGTTATGATCAGGCAAGAACTTTAGGAGCCACGTTAATATTAGAAAAGCTTTCCAGTGCTGGAGAGATGTAAGAAAATGGACGGCGAGGTTGTGCTGTTTCTGCTTCATACGTGAGCAACATTGGTTTTGCTATGTTTACAGAACCCAGATATGCTATTGTTATAATGTTAGCTATAGTAACAGGACCGTTTTTGGGGGTGGAGTAATGAAGGGAGGGGTGTGTTTGTTTGCACCTTAAAGAACAAACTAATTAAAAACAGAACTTTGCAGCCCC
This sequence comes from Megalobrama amblycephala, assembly GCF_018812025.1. Taxonomy (NCBI): domain Eukaryota; kingdom Metazoa; phylum Chordata; class Actinopteri; order Cypriniformes; family Xenocyprididae; genus Megalobrama; species Megalobrama amblycephala. The sequence continues at coordinate 8,135,776 of NC_063055.1, read as the reverse complement.
ATTTAAAAACTTTTTTAAATAGGAAATACAACACAGGACAGAAAACTGTGCCATTTCATGGGTTTTTAAAAAGTGTATGTTTCTTTTGGGAGGACGGAGCTCTTTAAGATGTTCACAGATAATAACATTAGCAACTGGCGACTGCGTGACCTGTCAACCCTTTGCATATTAGAGCTTTCATTTCCGAGCGAATGAAAATATCAGCCTTGTCTTGTTGTTCTTCTGAATATTTGTTTTATTAGATATATTCAAATTAAAGTCCCGAGGCCTATCTATTCAAAAGCAACACAGCATGCTCTCGGTACATTGCTCTCGTCCCTCTGCTGAAAATAAATGCCTTGTTGTTTGTTGATAGAAAGGATTGTATTATTGAAATAGCAGCCATGCGGTGTGTTTGGACTGATTCAAGGGCGTTGAGGTTGGCCAGCTTATTGTTAATGTAAATAAATGCAAATATTAAAATGGAGCTTTGCGCCAATGATACAGCATTAGAGCGCTGTTTTATGTCCGTTGGGGGTTAATAATGTGAAATCCATTGATTTCTGGCTTTTAGAGAAGTGTTCACAGATTTTCTGTCCGTGGCGGGATTGTTGTGCTTGTTAATCCATTTGAGTCAGAGTGCGGTGTGTCTTGCTAGGTATAGGTCATTGCTAATGGGATGCTAATGAGAGCCTGCTAATCAATTTGTGCTTAATCAGCCAATCAATGTTTGCTGTAGCTGGCAAGCAAACAAGAGTGCTGAACGGCAGCAGTGCCGTGAGAAACTGCAAGACTTCTTGCCCCAGGTTTAAACGCAGTTTGTTACTTTCCTTCACACTGATTCTGTTGCTTGAAGGAGGGATTTCAGGTGGTGCTCGTTTAATTTTACAAAGACAAAGAGACATAAATGAAAAGAATAGGTAGGTCTCCCTTATGCAGTCCTGAATAATTTGCTACATTGCATTTAAAAAGATGGTCTACCCAAAAATGAAATTTCTGTCATTATTTACTCATGTCATTCTAAACCTGTATGACTTTCTGTCTTCTGTGGAATACAAAAGTACATAGCATAATCAGATGCAGCTTTATTTTTATTAACAGTAATACAGCATTTTCTCCATCATACAGTATGTTTTAAAATGAATTGAAAGCCATTTATCAACACAAGCCATCCGGCATTTAATATGATATTCTAAAATTGATCTATCTTACTGCAGTGTGTCTCAAACAAGTGTCTCACATCAGCCGCCGAGCGAACGCACAGAGTAAAGTTATAACATCATTTTCAACACTCAAATGTATCTAATATGATAAACAGAGCTGCGTTACCTCATACACATGACCTGAAAAGTGGAAGCAGCACCTGCATAATAAAAGTTCCACTGCTCGTGAGGCGTGTTGCGCAATCGCTCCAGCGGTCTCGTTCGGCTCCCACAATACTCTGTCCTGCTCTGCTTCATACTACAGTAACTAACGTTAAAGGCAGGAACACACTAAGCTGACGGTCGGCCGTCGGACAGTTTTTGTTCATCGGCAGACTAAGTTTTCTCAGTGTGTTCCGCACCATCGGCAGAAGTTGGTCCTCATCGGCTTTTTTTCGGCTGATTCGACATGAGGAATCGCCGTCGGAGCTCGTTGGTCTGTTGGGCTATCTGATCATTCTGATTGGCTGTTCAGCTACTGCCACCTGCTGGTTCCGAAAGGCATTTCTTCTTACGCAGGCGCAGAATGGACGTGCTACTTGGCCGTTGGCTGTCGAGCGTTGATTTGGTGTGTCAGGCCAACTTTGGACACAGACACTGCCGACATGAGCTAACCCCACAGTCTGCTTTCGTCGCCACTAGTTTGTCGGCATAGGCTTGGTGTGTTCATGCCTTAATTATCGGATCCATGAACATGATTTCTTCCCGAGTCCTATTCCAATTCTTTTCCACCGGCCGTTGAGGTGAAGGCCACATCCCAAGATTCCATGCTCAAACTTGGCGTCATCAAGCTATGCCTTTGTTTTGAATAGGTCTCTGGTGACCTCTAGCGGACAGAAAATATTACATACTGCACCTTTAATGGGAACAGAAACTGTTTGGTTACTAACATTCTTCAATAAATACTTCAATATATATAGTTTTTGTGTTCAGCAGAAGAAATAAATGCATAAAGGTTTGGAATGACATGAGGGTGAATGATGACAGCTAGTTGATGAATTCTGGGTGAACTATACCTTTTAAAGTAGTGGTTCAACGGATTACAAAACTCACGGTTCAGATCATATTATGGTTTTTGAGTCACAGGTATGATCATTTCTCGGATCAGCAAGAAAAAAATATTTTGGGGGTGGGGGTAACTTTACTTTCCATTTAATACTTAAAGGTGCCGTAGAACGTCTTTTTAGAAGATGTAATATTAGTCTAAGGTGTCCCCTGAATGTGTCTTTGAAGTTTCAGCTCAAAATACCCCATAGATTTTTTTTTGTTAATTTTTTTTAACTGCCTATTTTGGGGCATCATTAAATATGTGCCGATTTAGGCTGCGCGGCCCCTTTAAATGCTCATGCTCCCCGCCCACGGAGCTCGCACTTGCCTTAAACAGTGCATAAACAAAGTTCACACAGCAAATATAACCCTCAAAATGGATCTTTACAAAGTGTTTGTCATGCAACATGTCTAATCGCCTAAGTATGGTATATATTTGGATGTTTACATCTGATTCTGAATGAGTTTGATGGTGCTCCGTGGCTAAAGCTAACATTACACACTGTTGGAGAGATTTATAAAGAATGAAGTTGTGTTTATGAATTATACAGACTGCAAGTGTTTAAAAAATGAAAATAACGACAGTCTTGTCTCCGTGAATACAGTAATAAACGATGGTAACTTTAACCAAATTTAACAGTACATTAGCAACATGCTAACAAAACATTTAGAAAGACAATTTACAAATATCACTAAAAATATCATGATATCATGGATCATGTCAGTTATTATTGCTCTATCTGCCATTTTTCGCTGTTGTCCTTGCTTGCTTACCTAGTCTGATGATTCAGCTGTGCACATCCAGACGTCCTGCCCTTGTCTAATGCTTGAAAATGAGCTGCCCTATGCAAATATTGGGGGCGTACATATTAATGATCCTGGCTGTTGCGTAACAGTCTGTGTTATGTTGAGATTCGCCTGTTCTTCGGAGGTCTTTTAAACAAATGAGATTTATATAAGAAGGAGGAAACAATGGAGTTTGAGACTCACTGTATGTCATTTCCATGTACTGAACTCTTGTTATTTAACTATGCCAAGATAAATTCAATTTTTAATTCTAGGGCACCTTTAAAGCCCACTTTAAGTACTCCGATATCACAGCAAAAACTATTAGCCTAACTAATAAAGTTCAAACATTATTAAAGTGAACAATCAGTAAAAACTAAGAGCAAATTCACTAATTACAAGCATAGATATGTTCAATATTGCCTAACAAAGTTACAAATAAAGTGAGGTCTAACTGTAGTATTTATTAATAATTAAATGTAGAATGTAACACTATGTTCACTGTATAAATTGAATATAGATTAATCTTTGTTAAAGCTGTCTTTTGTAGTTTGATCAACATTAATGACATATAGACAACAGCAGGTATTTATAGGCTACAGTCACTTTAAGACCGATTGCACGGATCCAAAATAATGATATATATCCTTCTCTTGTTCTTTCTTTTGAGACATAACCAACTGTGTTCACGAGAACACTTGCCAAGACTGGTATTTTGAACGAATTTTGTGTCCATCTAAGTGAACGGTGGCGCAAAAGAGGAATCAATTCGGAGTTTGCACGCTATCTGAAACACGCCTTTCTCTGTGTGTGCGCGGCCGTGCACACAGATAACAGCGCAAAAAATGAGTAACGAATTAAATTCTCTTTTGCCTCTTCTAGCGCTGGAATGGTTTAAAGTCTGTTGAATGTGTAAACTAGCAAGACAACACACGTGCAAATTATAAACTTTCGGTCTATGGCTGTGATGCTCTTTTGAGCTAGATGTAGTTACAGCATCTACCAACATGCTAACCAGTCAAACATTGACCCATTGGTTCAAGTGATTTTGGTCTGAATAAAATGGCCATGTGCAATTACATATTTCTTTTTTCACTTCCTGAGAAAGACTGAAAGTTTTAATAGTGCAATAAAATAAATGGCAAAGGGTGGACAGTAGGTGAAGCTTTATCTACATAGTTTTCATTCTCTTATGGCTGCAGAGAATTGTGGGATATGTAGTTTTGTTGCACAGGCGTTACCTCATTAACTGGCTAAATGAGTATAGTATTATCTGACAAGCTTTATTGCTATTCTCCATCAACAGTGCACAAAATGCATACACACTAAATTGCATATTCACATTTAAAGTCTATTATGATCAATATCACTTTGCATTTCATAAATAGAGTCATTGGCATGACTTGAAGGCAGCATTTTACCTTTATACAAACTTGTAACTGCATTTTGACCTCCAGGCTGTAGTTTACAATTCATCTCCCCAATTTCACATTCTCCGAGTTCCTCCTCATTCATTTTTTCTTTTCTTTTTTTAAACATCAATCTGTACCTCCATTCAACCTCATAAGACTTGTTGATCGATTCTAGGTGAAACATTCATCCTTGTTTTAAAAACTCTCAGAAAAATGACGTAAACCACTCCATTTTCCACAGCGCTCTTGAAAGCACATTTCCTTGAAAAGGAAAAGAAGACAAATGCACGAACACACACGCACACAAAACAAGAACTAATCCCTGACCTGACAGGCGGGAGAGGGAAAGCTATGAATTAATCTAAGAGAAAGATCACAAATAAAATCAGCCTAGTGGTGACCGACCATTCACTGGCAGGCAACTGTTTCCCATATGTCTCTCTTCCTTTGAAGAAACGGAATGAAATTGCAGAGCACTATTGAATGTAATCATACATTTGTTAAAGTGTGTAAGAGAGGCAGTCACATCCCATAACAGACTAATCTATATCCCTTAAACGCTGCCTGGCTGTCAAGAAAATGAGGCAATGGGACTGTTTAGGAATTTGTGCTGAGTCAAGTGTTTTCCTCTATAAAAGAGCCACACAGAAGAGCTGACAGCAATGACCTCCACATGTCACCTGTTATGACGACCAGAAACAGAATGGCTGCATCTGAAATCACATACTTCCCTATATAGTAGGCAAAAAACAGTATGCTGCAAAAGAAGTATGTCCGAATTCACAGTTCTCATAAAAGAGTAAGAAAAACTACCCGGATGACCTTCTACTTCCGGTGAGATTCTGAACTGTGCACTGTCCCATGGACACTTTACTATCCCGTGAGACCACGGGAGAGGATTTGTGAATGGCAGTGAAGCGACACAGCAGACGCTGGTAGGTCACATAATAATGACAACAATGTAGTATGTCCAGATTGCATTTATACTATACACATATTCATACTATCTAGAACATACTTTTTTAGTGGTCATGAAGTAATTCCTTATTTAACATAAGTGCCTACTCAAGAGAATATGCGATTTTGGAAGCAGCCACTGTTTCTTATTTTGCAGCTTGGGAATGATCCAACTAACAAAATATTTTACTAAGATTATTTCTGAATGTTCTCTAAACATATTTTTTTTTTCTTGGTTATGCAAACATTAAAGGGATAGTTCACACAAAAATTAAAATTATCCCATGATTTACCCTAAAGCCATCCTAGGTGTATATGACTATCTTCTTTCAGATGAACACAATCAGAGTTATATTAAAAAATATACTGGTTCTTCCAAGCTTTATAATGGTAGTGAATGGGGCTTGAGATTTTGAAGCCCAAAGGTCACTCTTCCGCCAGAACTAGACTTGCATACGGCCATTGCCGGAAGCCAGTTATTATAGTTCATAAAGTTTTAAATATGGATGTTTTTCTTACAAAAACCCATCGCTTCGCTTCAGAAGGCCTTTATTAACCCCCTGGAGCCGTATGGATTACTTTTATGATGGATTGATGCACTTTTTGGGCTTCAAAATCTCAAGCCCCATTCACTACCATCTACCATTCATTATACGCTCTTCGTTTTTTGATTGACTTTATCACGTCTCGTAGTCACGTCGCGTCTGGTGTGGACAGACAAATTGTTTGTCGCTGGCATTGCGTCTTTTCTTACTGTTTGCTGGCATATGTCTTTTTAGACCTTAACCTTTCACTAGTTTACTAGCTTGAATTAAAAAAGTTATTAGTGCCGTTAAACATAAATTTGATCTGTTCTTCACACAAATCCATCAAATGATTTCAGAAGACTTCCAGAGGGTTGCGAAATACTTTGCTATAATGATTGACTTCACATTAAGGCTTTCCGTATGAGCTCCAGACTGAGACTAAAACATCTGCGAATGCGAAGATTCTGAATCATCAGTGAATCATTCAGAGCTGTTGCTGAGTTCACAACTCAAATGTGTGTCATTTTTCGCTTATGAACTAGAAATCTGACTGTATCTCAGAACTAGAGCTAGAAATCAGACTAAATCTGACTATACTTTAAGTTTTTAAGCGCTAATCTGTTTACTGACTGCTTATTCATATCAAAATGTGTCATTAAAAATACTTATTCACAATATATTGTAAAATAGATATAGGCCTATTGTATATATATATATATATATATATATATATATAAAAAAAATACAATTTGACAAACACACTAGTTTTGTTTGTTTTTATAATTTAAATTGTAAGGATTCATCAAGAAGAGATTTCACACAGAATGTGAGTTGTTAGTGATCAAACTGTGCCCACTCCACCAAAAGCGCTGCATCATAATCATACTTTTTAAAGGTGAAAGTCTTTGCAGTATTCCTCCGCACTATGATTACAACGAGTAGACCGTCATATCCATATTGAATAGTCGGGGAGTGAAACCAGCCCTGCAGAGACGGCATTCCGATGAGGGGGAGTCATTACAAATTCTTTTTGATAGGAAATGTATTTGAATATCTTTCAAGCTGTCCCACTCACACCCCACACCTTTTATTTTTTCTCACATGATTTAATCTTAAGTTTGCCGTTGCGGGGTTGATTTTGCAATGTATGAAATAATTCACGCTAAACAAGCATTTTCCCAAAAAAAAAAAAAAAAAAAAAAAAAACAGAAAAGAAAAATTACCTCTTGGCCTCATATACATCGGTATATTGTTATGATCTGAAAGCAGCCACCCACACCGTCTCCGACTGTGATTTTAAACTTCAGGAGATGAAATGTGGGATTGTGGGTGTTTGGATTGAATCCCTGTCCATGTGTCTATTCTTGTAATTTTTTAGCTTTGTTTTTTTGTAAAATACAATCAGCTAAATGATGCCATCAAAGAAACATTAGGTAACACTGAACACTAAAAGTAAATTAAGGTACATTATTAGCAAAGCTAGCACACATAAGTTCATTCTACATTTACATAGTCAGCAAAGCTGAAGTTTTTGCATTAACCTCAACTCCGATCAAATCAACACAACACACAGCCGTATAGATTTGGTGGATTGTGTCTTGCTTAAAGCGTAAATTAGCAACTGATGAAAGAATTAACAGAATGCTTTACCAGTAACAAGACCTTTAGTAGACATTAGGGAGTTAGATATATTGCCTGATTTATTGTTTTTGTAGATGAACTGATATGCACAATCTATTTTTAATTATGACATTATTTCTGTTTTGTTTTTTTTGGCACACAAAAACATGATATTCATTATGAATATTTTAAAATAAATAATACTACTAATATTTTTTATTATTGTTATTTTATATATGTGCAAATTTATGCAAAATACACGAAATATTATATTTTACCTCTAAATACCATTGTTGGGTGATCTTATTTAGAGACACTGATTGATGCCATTTATCAGTATAAAGATATATTAAATAACCAATAATCAATTGTTAAAAAGAACTGCAGTACAAAAGTAAAGGTCAAACTAATTACTCGTCAATCTCTACTGGTTCTCCGTGTTTGTCTATGGACTTTTGCTATACTTCCTGTCTCGAGTGCCATGTTTGTAGTCTTTTGTAGTTTTTCAAATTCCCTGATTTTTCCAGGTGTGTCTTGTCTGCCTTGTTACACCCTGTATATAAACAGCCCTTGTGTTTCTCTTGATCTCTGTCAGCTGTTTGATCCTTGTGTTCCTGCTCTATGTTTTTCCTGGTTTCTTCTTATTTTGTTTATTAAATCATCCTGTACTAAGGCCCTGTTTCCACCTGGTGTTAAGATGCATTTTGGTTGATCGGATCACAAGTGGACGATGCTAAATACAGGTGTAAACAGGGTCTAAAACGTTTTGAGCTTGTCCACTTTCGGGTAGAGGCAGTCGAAAACGCATTTGACCGGATTGCTTTCGTAGTGGAAACACTCATGTGGTCAAATGTGTTCGAACAGCCACAAAAGACCGCCTACTCTCCGCCTACTGACCTCACGTAAACATTATGAGAAGCACACTAGCCAGACGGGACTTCAACTTTGTCGGCTAAAGACCGAAGTTTGGTTAGAAGAAGAAAAATGTACCAAGCACAATGTTCTCTCACCATTCCTGATTTCTAACACACACTCACTGTGTTCGGCTGGTCTTGCGGCTGTCAGAGCAGAAACAAAAGCTGATGCTCTCATTGTGTTTTTCTGTCGCCTCTGGGCACATTCATATGTAAATTGCGCAAGCATATTCTGTCCATTAGATGGAAAGGTTTAAAAATAAAAACCTTACATTTACCCACTCATAGACCCTCCCCCCGAAGAAATCAGGACAGAAGTGGTTGAAAGTGGACAAAAGCGACGGATTAAAATACCAGGCGTAAACGGGTATGTCTCTTTCGTCTACTTGTGATCGATTGTTAATTTCCAGATGTGTTGACCAAACACATCTGGAAATAAACAGAAACATTTAAAACAAAGAAGATTTGTGATGTGAAATGAAGAAATATAAAAAAAAACATATAAACGTCTGCACTATTTTTAGGTCACTAATCAAATAAAAGAAAATTTGTTGCATTGACAAAAAAGGGGACAAAACTAAATACTAAGAAATATATATTAGTTTAGAAAAAAGGGATCTAGAAGCAGTTTACATATTTTTATATAATAATAATAAGCACAGGTAAGTGTTTTATATATAGCTACAGTATGTCAGCCAAGAGAACATGTTTGCAATGGCAGGAAACAAAATACTTGGTGACTAGAACTATATCTAGCTGTAGCTATTTTTTGGGGGGCTCATCATTATCATCAGTTTCCAAACAGCTGAAGCAGGACCAGCCTGTATTCTTGCCCTGCGTGCTTCTCTTTAAATGAGCTGACCCGTGGATCTGCTTCCCTGACGCCCGTCAAATGCTCTCTGACTTTTCCCAGAGTTACTAAAGGAGATTTTCTGCTCTGCCTATCAAATCCTGTTTAATCTGCCTTTAAGAACACAGCCTTTCATCTCTCCAGCCCCTCATGGGAAACGCCCATTTAGGACCATCACCGTGAGGGTCATTCCTTAAGGTCAAAGAAGACGTGCTGCTCGATGCACACCACTCACGCTAAAGTGACAGCAAGGACGGTGTGTGTCCTGATATTAACTGAGGACAAAGAGACATCTGAAGTGTTATTGGTCTGTGTCCTGACAGGAGGGAAAAGGTCATTGCGGTGCATTGCAGACACATGCATCTGAAAACTGCTATAGATCTATATGCAGTTGACAAGCACATACATGCAAATTGATTTTAAGATGTTTAAGACCTATTTGAATATATTTTAAAATGTTACTTATTCCTGTGATGGCAAAGCTGAATTTGCAGCGTCATTTCTCCAGTCTTCAGTGTCACATGATCCTTCAGAAATGATCTAATATGCTGATTTGCAGCTCAAGAAACAGTTCTTATTTTCAATGTTAAACACAGCCTGATATTTTTGTATAAGGTGTTTTTAGAATACTTTGATGAACAGAAAGCTTAAATGAACAGCATTTATTTGAAATTTAATTTTTTGTAACAATATAAAAGTATTTACTGTCACTTTTGATCAGTTTAATGAATCCTTGCTGAATAAAAGTATTAATTAATTTAATTAAAAAAAAAAAAAGGTGGTATTAAATTATGATGGATAGATATATATTCATTTAGATGCTGTTGACAAACACAAAAAGACTTGAAAACTGATTTTAAGATGTTTAGTAGGACATCCTTCATGGGTACTTTACTGATCGTGTGTCAAAAACTGCATTAATTAACATCACTCTGGAATCTCTCCAGCCAAAAGCGTGTTTTTACATTCTCTACAGGATTTGTGAGAAGGTACCTGAGGGACACCGTAGAAAACGGGGGCAGAGAGAACGGGCTCTTCATTCATTTTCATCACCAATCAGCACGCTGCCTCTTAAATAATGCATTGATCTCTGAGCTTGCTGTTAATTCCCCCGTTATCAAGATGTGCAAAGTGGACGTGGCAGCGCTTGATGGATGAGAGGTACAGGCCAGCTGTCTATTTGCTTTGACAGACATATTCCCACTGCAGTGGAAGCTCAGGCAACCTTTGAGTATCAACGTCTTATCTGTCTTTCAAAGTGGAGCAGAGGACAGTCTCATTAAACCACAAGCAGTGCTTTTCAAAACAACTTATAAGTTAGAATAGCAATTCACATATAAAGCTCTTTCCTGGCAGATGCAAAGCTATTTATTTCTGAGATAAAACTCAGTAAGTCAAAAAGAGATGCACATCTTCACTTGTCTGTAACACAACTGTAATCTGTAGGCCTACCCATCTGCCCACAAATGAGCATGAGATGGTATCATGAATATCATATATCACATATCAATTCCTTGACGCATTTTCTTTTGAAATAGGAAGCATGCTTCCTATAAAGTATGCAAAATAAATAAATAAGATGACTGAGATTCTGAATACTTTTCTGTCCCTTGAACTAAGGAGTGTCAGATTCAGAAATAAAATAATAAAAATACACTACATTGTTCAAAAGTTTGGGGTCGGTAAGATTTTTAAAATGTTTTTGAAAGATGTTTGTTATATATCCTGACCAAGGCTGCATTTATTTGATCAAAGATACATTAAAAGTGTAATATTGCGAAATATTAGTAAAATGTAAAATACTTATTTTTGAATTAATTATTTTTTTAATGTATTCCTGTGATGGTAAAGCTGAATTTTCAGTAGCCATTACTCCAGTCTTCAGTGTCATATGATCCAGAAATCCTAATGCAGGCTGCATTTGCACACGATGGTAACGTTACCTCACGAAACTGATTTCGGACAGACTTCTGAGGCAGCATAACAGTTTAATGATCTACAGAGAGCTTTGATCATAACTAAGCAAATATTTAGTTACTAATAATTTCTCACAAGAAATGACATCAGAAGTGGGAAAACGTTGGTCAAAAATTTACATTTACACACAAACTGACCTGCAACCGCAACTTTAAGACACCATCTTTGTTTTTCTAGTTCAACTGTCAGCTGCATTTGAATGCTGCATATCATTGCGTATTCACATTTAATTAAAGTAACCGTTAGATTGCAAAGTAAAAAAGAAATTATAGTACTTTACACCTCATGTGGAATAACGGTCAATTTTATTATGGTTACTTTTCTTAAATAAGACATCCTTGATGATGTATGCAGCCTTCAAATGTGACCTCCGGAGGACTCAGCCTCCGAAATGAGACGCAACTTATATAGAGTGGAAAGCACAGGATTGTGGGATATCAAAGGCAGCGAAGAATACATCTGTGCTGCCTTAAATGGTTAGTTCACCCAAAAATGAAAATTCTATCATTTATTACTCACCCTTGTGCCGTTCCACACCCGTAAGACCTTCATCAATCTTCGGAACACAAATTAAGATATTTTAGTTGAAATCCGATGACTCCGTGAGGCCTTCATAGCCAGCAATGACATTTCCTCTCTGAGGATCAGAGGTTCAATATTAATAGTGACGAGAATATTTTTGGTGCGCCAAAAAAAACAAAATAACGACTTATATAGTGATGGCCGATTTTCACTGCTTCAGGAAGCTTCGGAGCATAATGAATCAGCGTATCGAATCATGATTCGGATCGCGTGTCAAACCGGCAAACTGCTGAAATCATGTGACTTTGGCGCTCCAAACCGCTGATTCGACACGCTGATTCACTGTGCTCTGGAGCTTCCTTAAGTAGTGTTTTGAAATCGACCATCACTAAATAAGTCGTTTTTTGTTTTGTTTTTTTTGGCGCACCAAAAATATTCTCGTCGCTTTATAATATTAATATTGAACCACTGTACTCACATGAACTGATTTAAATATGTTTTTAGTACCTTTATGGATCTTGAAAGAGGAAATGTCATTGCTGGCTATGCAGGCCTCACTGAGCCAACGGATTTCAACAAAAATATCTCAATTTGCGTTCCAAAGATTAACAAAGGTCTTACGGGTCTGGAACGACATGAGCATAAGTAATAAATTACAGAATTTTCATTTTTGGGTGAACTAATCCTTTAAAAAAAATCGATGAGATGAAGGTATCTCGGGAGACAGGAAGTGAAGCTAAAATTGGATTTGGATGTGCCTTGATACTTTCCTACCTTGGAACGCATCCTCCGAGTCCGAAGGCAGTATTTTTAAGTTTTGGGACAAAGCCTAGGTGTTTCCGACTTGAAACGGCGCTGCGAAGACCGAGCGGTGTATGACATCAAAGTACCGCGAGAGCGATTAAAGAGTAGAACCGTTTGCTTTCGAATCGCTCTCGCGGTACTTTGATGTCATACACTATTCGGTCTGTGCAGCGCCACTTCAAGTCAAACGCACCTATTCTAATATGCTGTTCAATGTTGAAAGCAGTTATGTTGCTAAATATTTTTGTGGAAACCATCACACATTTTTTCAGTATTCTTTGATAAATACAAAGTTCAAATGAACGACATTTTTTTTTAAATAGACTTTTTTTGTAACAATATAAAAGTCTTTAATGTTGCTTTTTATCAATTTAATGCATTCTGGCTGAATAAAATTATTAAGTTCTTTTAAAAGAATATACTAACCCCAAACTTTTGAAAAGTTTAATAAGTAAATTCTGTGAGAAGTGCAGCTGTTTTAAAGTGCTAAAGTGCGTCTTTGGGCTTAAATTGTACTTAAAAACACCAATCAATTATTTTTGCGGTTGTTGATACGTCACATATCAAAGGACATACGGGTCAGTTTACTCAAGGTTAGTTTGGTAGGCTTGTTAGCAATATATTTGCATATTGATGACCGCAAGCTTGGACTAAAAAACACAAAACATCAATTTGGTTTTTACAGGGTCATATTGTGTAAACTTTTGCACCCTGTTCATTTTTCAGAAATATAAAAGAAGGCAAACTACAAAGAAAGAAGACAGGTTCAGTGTCTCCTTTGGTTATGAATTACATCATTACATTCTTTAGTTATTTTGATGTTGTTTAACATATGTAAGGTTACAGGACATCAGGAGACATCAGTCCCCTTGTTGCAAAATCTCCAATCCTTGTTTGACATCTCAAACCCTTCCATAATTTTGCATTCAATATTACCTCGTGTTCTGTGTATACACGATTGAATGAATATGATACTGATGATGTCATTACTTGAGCTGAGTGACAGAGTTCAGATGTGGTGAAGGTGCGTCCTCTGCTGGCCACAGACTGAGGTTACACCTTGAACAATGGTTTAATTTGTTCACATTTAGATTCTTACAACATATAAAACTATGTTCCACCAGTAGCAAAATACAAACTAGACATCTTAATATATCAGCTAGTATCTTATACAGCAATTAGATTAATTGGAGATCAAATGGAGATTTTTTCAGTGCTTCTCAAAAATGTTTCCTTAACAAAAAGTCCCCAAGTAATTCAATCAGACTCAGAATCAGAATCAGAAAGAGCTTTATTGCCAGGTATGTTTACACATAGGAATTTGTTTTAGTGACAGAAGCTCCACAGTGCAACAGAGTAACAGTGACAAGACAAGACACAGATAATATAAAGAATAGAGGAATAATATACAAATATACAAGATAGACAAAGTGCAAAAAACAATATATAATATAGACAATTTGTATGTACAGTTATGATGTGTGCAAATTGAAATATAAATAAGTATGTGTTATTAAGTAAATGTATAATAGTGTTGTGTGTTTGAAACTGTTCCTCTGTCTGGTCGTTCTGGTGCTCAAAGCTCTGTAGCGCCGACCGGATGGCAACAGTTCAAAGAGGGAGTGTGCTGGATGTGAGGGGTCCAGAGTGATTTTCTTTGCCCTTTTTCTCACTCTGGATAAGTACAGTTCTTGGAGAGTGGGGAGGGTTGTGCCAATGATTCGCTCAGCAGACCGGACTACCCTCTGTAGTCTTCTGAGGTCAGATTTGGTAGCTGAGCTGAACCAGACAGACAGATAGAAGTGCAGAGGACGGATTCACTGATGGCAGAGTAAAACTGTTTCAGCAGCTCCTGTGGTAGGTTGAACACCTCAGCTTCCTCATGACTGTCTCTTCTTGAATTTCAGAAGAGAACTCAAGGGACCAAGGGACCAAAGTCTACCAAAAGTCAGAGATTCAATTAAATAATTACCAATTAACTGATGATTTAAATGATCTGAGTTATGTTATCATCCATCATAGCTCTATAGCATTCCTTTATGTCAAGAATTGACTCATTAGTGTCATTAGTTTTTTCCTGTAAAGAAGTTTATGAGAAACAAAATAACATCATGAATGCCTCCATGATCTGAGAGCAACCTCTGAACAATACCATTTTCTTCTGAAATTTTATCTTAGCTTGGTTATCATGCGAGGCATCACCTTAACCTGTTCATAATGATAAGCCATATTTAAAAAATAAATAAATAAATAAATAAAGTATCAGCATGTTGGTGAATAAATATTGGTGGTGGGTGTTATATCCTTCTAAAACCCTGCAATAAAAAACATGTTTTGTTTTTTCTGACATTTATATATATAATTATTTTATATTAATGAATTTACATAAATATTTTATATTAATGCATTTATATTATATTATATTATATTATATTATATTATATTATATTATTATATCCATCTGAAACTCAACAATACACAAATCTCTCATAATATAATGTAATGTAATATAATATAATATAATTTAATATAATATAATATAATACTTTACCACTTTTGCTTACATTAAATATAGTCATTTATATTTTTACATAATTATATTATATTATAATAATTCCCTCAGAATTAATATAATATAATATAATATAATATAATATATATTATATTATATTATATTATATTATATTATATTATATTATATTATATTATATCCCTCTGAAACTCAGCAATACACAAATCTCTCATAATATAATATAATATAATATAATATAATATAATATAATATAATATAATATAATATAATATAATATAATATAATATAATATAATATAATATAATATATTAACTCTGAGGGAATTATTACTATGATATAATATAATTATGTAAAAATATAAATTACTGTATTTAATGTAAGCAAAAGTGGAAAAGTATTATATTATATTATATTATTATATTATATCCATCTGAAACTCAACAATACACAAATCTCTCATAATATAATGTAATATAATATAATATAATATAATATAATATAATATAATATAATATAATATAATATAATATAATATAATATAATATAATATATAATACTTTTCCACTTTTGCTTACATTAAATATAGTCATTTATATTTTTACATAATTATATTATATTATAATAATTCCCTCAGAATTAATATAATATAATATAATATAATATAATATAATATAATATAATATAATATAATATAATATAATACTTTTCCACTTTTGCTTACATTAAATACAGTAATTTATATTATATTATATTATATTATATTATATTATATTATATTATATTATATTCCTCTGAAACTCAGCAATACACAAATCTCTCATAATATAATATAATATAATATAATAATGTTAATGTAAGCAAAAGTGGAAAAGTATTATATTATATTATATTATATTATATTATATTATATTATATTATATCCATCTGAAACTCAACAATACACAAATCTCTCATAATATAATGTAATGTAATGTAATACTTTACCACTTTTGCTTACATTAAATATAGTCGTTTATATTTTTACATAATTATACTATATTATAATAATTCCCTCAGAATTAATATAATATAATATAATATAATATAATATAATATAATATATATAATATAATATAATATAATATAATATAATATAATATAATATAATATAATATAATATAATACTTTCCACTTTTGCTTACAATGCTGCAAGCAAATGTTTAATTCTCGCCATATGGGGGCGACATTACTGCAGAAATCACACACTTTCACTTACAGTACCATCATCATCTACTGCTGGCCTGTCTGTGTGTGAGTGTCTGAGCTGAGAGAGAGAGAAAGAGAGAGTGTGTGTGTGTGTGTGTGTGTGTGTGCGTGCGTGCGTGCGTGCGTGTGTGTGTGTGGATGGAGGAGGCAGAGCCAAACACACATACACAGACCAGGACCACACCGACCGGTCTGTCTCGTTAAGATGCTGGAATAACGGCGAGAAACGAACATCTTTCGATTGTTGATCTTGACCAACTCACTTACTGTCACCAAAATGTCTGGAAAAATAGACAGTAAGCAAGGTGAGTGTTTACATTTGTTTATATTTATTAATAATGTGAAGATGAACTTCAGTTAGCCGCGTTAGCATTAGCGTCAGACGAGGGTTCAAGGCCACTGACAGGATCAGAGCATCTTATGTTTATTTTATTTTTAATAGCCAAATGCGTCATATAAATGCCCTATATGATATATTCAGGTCATTAAATACATTTATAAGAGGATATGATATAAATGTCTACATGAGTTCGTCTCAGACAGCTGTATTTGGGTGGGGACGGAGCTACTTAGCGCTGTTGTTGTCTTAAGCTAGCTATCAGACTTCTCGTTTTCATAATGTTTTCTCCCATTTGCTGTTTATTTATATGTAGTTTGTGTTATGTAGCATTGGTTATCTACATAGAGTTTGTGTTACTGTTGTTTTTGTGCTGCTGTCTGGCCATTTCTGGCAGTGTTTTGGTGTGTTATAATGGTTGTAATAGACTATTCTGTGTATTTAAATATAGTGATTATTATTAAAAGGAAAATCTGAACGTTTTATCTGACCAAATTTCTCATGTATGTTGAATAAGTGCTCCTTTGTTTATACGAGCCTCTGGCACGAATGACATCCTGATAGATAGACACAGACAGTTTATATATATATTCACACAGCTAGATAGAGCGATATTCCCTCTGCTTATGAGATTCTTCCCTTTTAACTTGAGGAGTTTTACTCTCTTTTTCTGTGTGACTGTTTTGATGAATACCTCTAATTTACACTGACAGGTAACAGACACTGTCACTTCCTTTCTCAGAAGTTTTAGAGAAGTTTGACTCATTTACTATGGGTTAACAGTTCACTCTGAGCTGTTATGTAGGATAGATAAATACACATATTTGAATGTTGTGTTATATACATGTAATGCACAATATGCACTGAGATATATTGAAATAGATACATAATTCCAGTGCATTTACCTGTTGTTTGCATGTTATTTATGTGTTTATGTTTTTGTGCATGGGGGATAATAATTGCAATTTACTTATATGGGTTGCATCCATTGTCATTTCCTTAATAAGTTGGTTCGGAAAGATTTGAATCGCTTTATTCATGTTAGGCTAGATTAGATATTGGTGCATAAACTGTGCTGTTAAACGCAAGTCTAATATTTTACTCTGCTGCATTCAGTGACTGAATGTTTTTGTGAATAAGGCAATATGCCTGTTAACTAACTACCATGTGAGGTTGCCAACATTGTCACTTCCTTTCTATGAGGGTTCAGAGAAATTTGAATCACTTGTGGGTAAGTGGTGCTCTTCTTGTCAGAAGTTCAGTTGTTCATCTCTAAATGGCCCACTAATGTAGAGTCTGGTTTGCGTAGGAGGATGTTAGCCAATGTCTTCTGGTTTTCAGACGTATCTCTTGAACTGTAGTTTTAGCTGGTTGAGCTGTTTGCTTTTTTTTTTTTTTTTTCTCAGTATTTTAGCAACAAAAGAATCAGAAACTGAAAGGGGAAGTTTCTTTGTGCCATTCAAGTTTTTTCAGGTCATGACAATATTTTCATCTTCATCTTTCTTTGTGCTTTTTGTTTTCTTATATGATTTAAATATAGAACTGTTGTGAAATGCAACTTTGCATAAATCTGTTTGATTGAGAGTGATTGCTTTGTAAAATAAATCCCAAAGGATCATTCGAAATCAATGCAAAAATTGCATTTCAAATTCAACCGGCCTAAAAACAAGTTTTCAATTACCAGAAACATTGTTTACTGTAATGAAGCTTAATGCATTGATATTTTAAACCCAGACTCTGTGTTTGGTAGTCGTTCATCTTGGTGGTGGAAACTTCAGGTTAAGATGTGGCCAGAGTTTGAGGATGGTTCTTAAGTGTGTGAAAGAGAAAAACGGTCTGTTCAGAGGTTGTGGTCAACTATTTTGTCTGTTTCGGAAGAGGATATGCAAAAAAAAGAGGATATGAATTAGTAGACGGCACTTCTCACTACATGAGGATCAAGAAGCAGATGGAAAGATCACATCCTCTGAAGGCACAAGCACATTGGTTTGCATTTTCTTAGACAGTCATTCAGCAAGTTGGCTCTCATGGACAATTTATCATGTTTAGATTAGCAGTCACATCAGTTACTGTGAGATAAGACAGTTAAGACTATCATCGTTCTGGGTAATTCCAGTCCTGCATATTTTTAAACTCATTAACTATCTTTCAGTAACCATATCAGATTCTTTTCCTACCGTTGTCTCTTTTTGTTTTTGGCTGTAAGAGGTCAGATTACCAGTAACAAATTTAAATGTTAATTTACCATCTTTTTGTTCTAAAATATTTTTGATGACTCACCCAGTTCCAAATTTTGGATTGTGTAAAGAATGTGAATGTCTTTCTCGCTCAAACCAGCTGCTTCTGACTAGAGATAGTAATTAGTATATTGCTGAGATGTAAACTGAAGCCTATCAGTTTGCCTATTGGCAAACTGTTTGATCCTGCCCCAACTTTTCAATAGGGTCATTCTGTGTCAAATCAACCACATTTCAGAAACTTCCCCAGCTCAAATTTTGATTTTGTTAATGTCTTTTTCTGAAGAAAGACAAACATAAATAGTGATGAAAGCTAAAATGTTAAATCTCATGAATGTGTTTTGACTGAGTAATCCCCTATTTTGTTGAGCGGGGTCAAAATGACAGTTTTCACATGAGATTGGAGCCAAATTACAGGGGGGTAAAATGACTTTAAAAAGATGACAGCATCATTATTTTATTTTTACACAGAGATTGGTATGTCTATTAGTTAAATCTGTTTACTTTATCAATGTTTGTTGCATTTTATGACAACGGTGACAGTTCAAAAATGGGAAAAAGCTCTTTGTGTTTTTTGCCCCAAGTTTGCATGCCTGTAACTCAAGAAGTATTAAAGATATCTTAATATCCTTTTAGATTCTGGTTCTTAACAAACTTTTATTGTGGTATATTCATTTTAAAGGCCCTATATGGTTCAATCTCAGAAACCAAATGTGGGTCACTTTGCATACATCTGATAATTTTTTCTTTTAAAGAGGAATATTTGAACAGCAAATAATGTTGAAACTAGAAATGTATCTCGTTTTATTTCTATCAACACAGTTGCATAGAACATACCTGTCTGAGTGCCATAAATATTATTTTTCCAAAGTTTGCATGCCTGTAACTCTAAAAGTATTAAAGATATCTCAATATCCTTCTAGATTCTCATTCTTAATAAACTTTTCTTTTGGAATCTTTATTTTCAAGGCCCTGTATGGTTAAATCCCATAGATATGGGGATCTCAATTCGGCTCCATGTTCAATTTGTTGAATTTTACCACCCTGTAATTTGGCTCCAGACTCATGTGAAAATTGTCATTTTGACCCCCCTCTACAAAACCGTGAATTACTCAGTAAATATACATTCATGACATTTAATATTTTGGCTCTCTTAATCATTTATGTATTTCTTTCACCAGAAATAAAGAAAGATCAAAATCATAATTTTTTAGCCAGGGGCTTCTGTTTGAGTTGACACGGAATGACCCAATAGGAAATGCATCATCACAAGAAAGAAAAGCTTCTATCTTTGAGCTATCTATCTATGTGGTTCTCTTCTTTATGCCTCCTAAATACTTAGGAGCTAATCTACTCACACTCAAAGCTAGTATCCACATGAGTCGAAAATCCGGACTAAACTCCATTAAACTCACTTGTCAGTCTCTTTCTGGCTTTGATAAAAAGAATCGGTGTCGTATGGTTTGAAACTTCACAGAGCGCCCTCGCAAACCCGGGGCGCTTCTTCATTCATCTAATGTGTGTGAGGATAAATTGCCCCTAAATGGTTTTGTGCCCTGCACAATAGTGTCATCACCAGAATTCGTTCTAGAGTGACTTGCTCCAAGAGAGCGGTAAGTCCCACTGTGACCAATTCATTTGGTAGTTGGAGAAGATTTCACTGTACACAAAGGACAGAGTCTCCTCTCGCATATATTCCCAAGATACAGAATATGGTTAACATCTCATAGCGCATTGAACCTGAAAGCTGCTAAAACTAAAACTTTAAAAAAATTGTTTTTGTGAATTGAAATAAACCTAAAATAAAATATAAATATTGAAAAACATAAACGAATAGTAGAATTACTTCCTTGGCATCTAACTAAAATAAAATAAGACAAGTTGAAGTTGAAGTACTAAAATGACTAAAACTAAACCTGAAATTAAAAAAAAAACATCATGTAATGTGAAATGAGTCACTTTATATTATGGTAATGGTGTGAAACAATAATTATGTATTAAATAGTTTACATTTTAACAACCATGAGGAAATGCATTTTTGGAGTTAATTTTCCCTATAATAATGTGTGTTTTTATTTGTACCTTCAGAATCCCAGCGTTCCCACTTGACATCCTTTACGATGAAATTAAAGGACAAATTCCATTCTCCAAAAATCAAGAGGACGCCATCAAACAAAAAGTCCAAACCACCACCAGAACAACCCGTGAAGTCCCCAGAAAAGACTGTGACCAAGGTACGAAATAAAAGTTACTATTGTCATAGTATTTCTGGATGTTAACTACATAAACAAGGGTGGTCTGAAAGCAAATAAGCACATTGATGGTTTGGCCGACATTCTTTGCCACATTTAGAGTCTAAGTCGATTAGAGGAGCATGAGAAAGAAGTGGTCAGCGCATTGCGGTATTTCAAGACTATTATTGACAAGATGGTGGTGGACAAGAAGGTCTTGGAAATGCTTCCTGGTTCTGCTAGCAAGGTTTTGGAAGCCATCATGGGCTTGGTACAACTTGATGGCAAGACAATGAGCAGGTAAAATGTTTTAAGCATCTTGAGAGTATTAGTTCATTATTCAGCTATAAAAAACGTGCTTTCTACAGTCATGCATATTAATAATTATTTTACTTCCTCCTCCATTTGTCTGCAGTTCAAGAGTGTCCTCCTGTCTCAGTCGACTCTATCAAAGTCTTGCAAACCTCATTCGCTGGTCGGACCAAGTGATGCTGGAAGGGGTGAATTTAGAAGATAAAGAAATAGTTACGACTGTCACCAATGTGATCAAAGCAGTGCTGGATGGTGTGAAGGTATTAATGTTTCAATAGAACTCTGTCAGGGCTTGTTTTGCAGTCTGTTGACGTCTCAATCTATTCTCCACCCATATTTCAGCTGTATTTAGCCAAGGGTTTTGTACTTAGTTAATAGTATTGTGTGTAAAGAAGACTTTGCCTGTGGTTTCCTGTAGGAGCTGGTTAAAGTCGCAACTGAGAAGCAGGAGCACCCCTCCCCTACGACACCCGTCAAAACCCTGCCTCCTGTCTCCAGTCCAAAATGGTAAATGAGGAGCTTTTCATAAAAGAATACTAAGCCTTATGACATTTTTTAAAAGTGAAGTGGCTGGTGTTGAAATATGTAATTCATTTTTACCACTTTATTATAGCAGTGTTCCAGAGCCCTCCATCACTGAATCAAAGGAAACTGTCTTGAATAATACCCCTACCCCAGCCGAGGCAACAGAGACCCCAAATGATGTCCCTGATGAGGAGGTGGCCCCTCCTAAACCCCCTTTACCTGGACTCAAAGTGCCTGAACATTGGTAAGAACTTTTTCAAAACTTCATCTTTGTGGCCTAAGAAATCTGTTCAGCTATGTGTTCGGCACTATCTACAAATACGGTACATGTTGGTTAATTTTATAAGCAACAAAGACACAATTCTTGTGTGTCAGTTGTGTTGTTAAAAGTATTGAATATGTTATTATTATTAATTAGGGGCTAAGCACCGAAAGTGCAATGGCACCTATTGTATCCGTTGGCGTTCTTATTATTATTCTTCCGTTCTGGGAGTCTATGGCAGCCCATAGAACCACTTGTGGGAAATTTGGCACACTGATAGAGGACAGTCCCATCATTAACTTTAGCAAATTTGGTGTCTCTAGATCAAACTCTCTAGCGCCACCACTTGTCCAAAGTTTCACTCATGTTTACGCTAATAAATTTTGAACCATAAGGGTTAGAAAAAAAATATTTCTTCTTCTGATTTCTTGGCTCAGTACACTTCGATTGCACCATATGACATCATTTTCTGTCATGAAACTTTTCGCGCCAAATTTTCCCACCAAAAATAAAACGTTCTAAACTCCTCCTAGACAGTTGCTCCAATTTTCATTTAAGTCAGATCAGTTCAGACTATGCCGGCAAAAAGTTAACCCAACCATTCTCGAATAACATGCAAATAAATTCAAAAAAGAGCATGCCAAATTGGACGCGAGGCTATATCTCCACAACGCTTTATCGTATTCTGACATCACAAGCATGACCTGAGGTTACATGCTGCGTTTCAGCACAGTGCCACCTACTCTTCCAGAGATAGCAAAAATGGCTATATTTTGCTTGTAACTTCTGAACGGTTTGGCCAAAAATTATAAAACTGGTCTGGTTAGGTTCAGGGCAGGATGACGAGTTGAATGATATCCAATTTTACCATATCGGCCATTTTGCATTTTGTAGCAAAATTGTGTATTTTTTTGAACGCATTAGCGTATCATTGCGAAACTTGGTATGGGTCATTAACACGATGCCCTGAAGGAGCCTGAGTCAATTGGAGACAGTGCCACCTAGTGGTGAAAACAAATATTCACATGCTCATAACTTTTGTGGTTGACTTGTTTTCATGAGCGTCATCTCCTTTAGATTCCTGAATCCAGTCCAGCAATACCTAACATGCTAAGTTTCACTTTATGGTTTGTACAACGTTGCGATTTAGCGTTAAAACAACGTTTGCAAATATCTTTGAACCGTTAGTCCGATTGAGATGAAATCACCATAGAAAATTTGGAAACATAGGTCGTTGGCTATACGTTACAGGCCAAATGCCAAAAGTTTGATAGTAAGTGACAAAAAATTCAATCAAATTCCTGCATGGGTTATTTTTTATGTACTCAAATTACTGTATTTAATGTAAGCAAAAATGGCAAAAATATTATATTATATTATATTTTATTATATCCCTCTGACACTTATTTATGGGCACACTTTGAGGACACACAAAAAAGTGGTTTAATGTTTTACTTATTTAAAAAAAAATCTATTTAATTTTAGTTTTTGCCTTTAATTGATTTGGTTAAAATGTATTTAAAATATATCATTAGAATAATACAAAATAACACATCAGGGGTTTAAAGTGTAATAAGAGTTCCCAAATTGTAGGATTGAAAAATTGCGAACCCTGTTGAAAATGAATGGAAAATACAAGAGACAATGTCAGGCCCTATTGTGTGGTCTATCATAGAAATTGCTGTTTATTTAGTTCACAAGCTTCATGGAGTGAAACCAAACATGAGTGTGATGGTATAAAAGGTGGTACTGCACAAGCGTGCAGTTTATAAGAAGAAACGTGAAGTGGGCTGTGTTATCTTAACGTGCCATCTTATCTGGATTACATGCAGTAAACATCTAGATATCACAGGTGATGTGGTTAACAGCATGTCGTGTATGTTTTAAGTGCTAGGTTTAGCTACAGATGATTGCACAGACCCATCACGGTTTGCGGGAAGCCTAAAAGAAAAGGTGTGAAAGAGCGATATAAATAGTGGTATTCTTGAGAATTCAGGTCTTTGTAGGGTGCAGCAGTAAAGCCCCGGCTTCCTCTAGCAGAGAGTCATTGACATATGGGCTGTTTTCTGAGAAACAGTGTCAGCTCTACTCTGTAGACTGAAAGAGACAAGAAAGAGAGAGTGCAAGAAGGGATATTCTGATACCAAGTCTAGACAGTAGGGGATTAAGTTGTGCTGCTGGCATTAAAGAGAGTTCGCTTTGTACTCTGAATTATTTGCTGGCATTTCCATGTTTTTGGCAGGTTTCCAGCCTTCCAACAAGTCTGTGTCTCCGATATATGAGCTTTTTGTTGGAGATTATTTGGATGCCAAGTTTAGCCTACCAACTGGTCTTTTCACTGAGCAGGCTGGTGTTTTTGTCTCTAATTTAAAGTCAACTTGGGGTTAATTCACACAAAATTGAAAATTCTGTCATCATTTACTAATCCTAATGTCATTCCAAACCTTTATTACCTTCTTTTTGCCATGGAACACAAAAGCAGATGTTTAGCAGAATGTTTGCACTGTTAGTTATTATTAATAAGACCGCAAAGAAAATGGCTACTCTCTGCTATTTATGGTTCATTTGAATAATTAATGGAAAATCTAGAAGCAATACCATGCCATTGATTTAATTTGATAACATTTATTTTAATGTTTAATAACTTAACTTTAATTAAATTTGTGTTCACTTGCATATTAGTAGCATTACTGTGGTATTGAAATTGGTATCAATTATTTTTTATTGACTACTGGAATTTTGATATTATGTAGACAAACATTAATAAATGCTGTATAAGTATTGTTCATTGTAAGTTTCTGTTATCTAATGTAGTTAACTAATATTAACAAATGAAACCTTATTCTTTTATGACTGCAAGCAACGTCTCTGATGAAGTTGTCTATGCATAGTGCAATGACCTGGTTAATAATGAAATTCGTTGTTTTCAGTCATCTTTGCATCCCTAATATCCCAGAAGCACTGTGAAGCACAGTTAGCTCACTGAAATGGCATGTAGATGCTTTCATGGCCAACAGTCACCCGGCTCCCAGCCGAAAATGAGTCTCATCCCTTTACCAGCAGCCCTGTGTTGGTTTACATCAGTCAGACTGTTAAAATAAATGACCATGTTAGGACTACGACAGATCTTCCAGGTGTTTTATAGTTTCCCTTCATGGCAAGAATCATATTAAATCCCCTTGCAAGCCTCTCGTCTGGTGAAACGATTTAATACTTCTGTCTGACCTGGCATGTTAAGACTGGTTATTCAGAAGATAATCTGTATTTGTAAATGTCAGCCAGACGTACTCTACATTCACTATGAGTCAGTTCTTCTGCTAGTCACTCTTCTTCACTGTTAGCAGCTGTTTTGGGCGACAGAGCAACTAACCAGACTGACTGATTTATAAAGTTGTGGTTTGTGGTTCCAGAGCTGGATTCCACTTTCACTTTGCAAAAATGTTCCTGGACACTTGGGATTGGTTGCAGACTTTCATAACCCAGAATGTGTCTGTAGGTTTCTTGATTGACAGCTTGTTTGAGACTTTTATTATTAATCTAGTTTATCCGTTTGACACTAGCATTGGCTAAACACCAAACTCTCCCTTTGCAGTCCACCGGCTCTCCCCCCAAAGAAGCGCCAGTCGGCACCGTCACCCACAAGGATTGCTGTGGTTGCGCCGATGAGTCGTACCACAAGTGGATCAAGTCTTCCTATTGGTATCTGTCGACAGGTGAGATTTTGGTGCTCCCTTGGCACTCCTACTTATGCTCCTCATGTGGGCCTTAAATGAAAGTGTTGTGTCTCGAAGTCTTTTCCCCCAAAATTGTATCTTGAGGTTAACTGTTCTTAATTTCACCTAAAGGAGTATGAGGCAGATGCCTTACAAAGGCGTTTTTCAGGAGGTAGTCAGTCCTATGGAGGGGAATCGCCACGACTGTCCCCATGTGGCAGCATCGGGATATTGAGCAAGTCAGATGAACAGCTGTCCTCTTTGGAGCAGGACAGTGGACAGTGCTCTCGTAACACCAGCTGTGAGACTCTAGGTGAGTGTTTAAATAATTATTGGGGAAGCTACTTTGAAACAGTAGCTTGTCTGGCTACACACCTCAAGAGTGGTTTAAATATATTGATGGTGTTTTATCTTGTCCCCTTGTTTACCCAGACACGGCAGAGAGCTACGACCCCGACTATGACTTCCTGCATCAGGACCTGTCTAGCATCGATCAGATCCCTTCTGCACACACGGGGGGTTGTCTGAGCCCTCTCCCTGAGTCTCACCACGAATCATCCTCTTCCCCTGTTCAGTTTCAGTCGATACCACCCGCTCTCCCGAAGAAGGAACGGCGAACCCCTCAGCCTCCGGTGGAACGACTGTACTCTCAATATGACAACGTTCCAGATGAAGACATGCAGACCCCACCCTTCCCCCTCTTCCCTTCGATGCCACCCTCAAGCCCTGGAGTATTCATGGGAAACTTCGGCCCTGCTGAGAACACACAGATCCCTCAGAGCCCTCCACCCCTGCCGGAGAAGAAGAGTCGGCATAGTGAGTATGAGGAATTCAAATGTGTTGTTTGGAGGGTAGAAAATTACTGGGTTAGAAAGACTTGTCTAGTCGGAACCGATAGCTTTGTGGAAGTGCTCTTGACATGTAGCGTAGATGTGTCCGGGATTGTGGTCTTTTACCAATTACGTCCCCTTCTACACTCGCATTTCGCTTCCTGTCAATTCTCTATACTGTCCTGTTCAAAACAAATTCAAAAACATAAAAAAAAATATATAAATTTAAAAAAAAATAGAAAGGCTTGTGTACATGTTCTTAATTGTAGTTTATATCTCTCAATTCTGACTTTTTTTTCCTCAGAATTGTGAGATATAAACTTGCAATTGCGAGTTACAAAGTCCGAATTGTGAGACAGAAACTCGCAATACTAAAAAATTTTGGAATTACAAGGTATAAACTTGAAATTCTGACTTTTTTTATGCAATTGCAAGTTTATGTCTCACAATTCTGACTTTTTTCTCAGAATTTGCCAGATTTAGATATAAATATAAATTTAGATATAAATTTTAGAATTGTGAATTGACTTTTTCTCAGAATTGGACTTTAGAACTCGCAATTGTGTTTATATTTCAAAATTTTGACTTTATAAATCGCAACTGTCAGTTTATATCTCGCAATTTTGAGAAAAAAAGTAATGTAAATATTGTAAATGAAAAAATATTTGAATTGAATTTGAATATTTGAATTTCAGTCACAATAGATATTTTCTTATGTGTTGTGATGTACAGTGGGTACGGAAAATATTCAGACCCCCTTTAAATTTTTCACTTTGTTATATTGCAGCCATTTGCTAAAATCATTTAAGTTAATTTTTTTTCCTCATTAATGTACACACAGCACCCCATATTGACAGAAAAACACAGAATTGTTGACATTTTTGCAGATTTATTAAAAAAGAAAAAATGAAATATCACATGGTCCTCAGTATTTAGTAGAAGCACCCTTTTGATCTAATACAGCCAGTCTTTTTGGGAAAGATGCAACAAGTTTTTCACACCTGGATTTGGGGATCCTCTGCCATTCCTCCTTGCAGATCCTCTCCAGTTCTGTCAGGTTGGATGGTAAACGTTGGTGGACAGCCATTTTTAGGTCTCTCCAGAGATGCTCAATTGGGTTTAAGTCAGGGCTCTGGCTGGGCCATTCAAGAACAGTCATGGAGTTGTTGTGAAGCCACTCCTTCGTTATTTTAGCTGTGTGCTTAGGGTCATTGTCTGCTTTCTGCTTCCGTCGGGCCACTCTGCCATAAAGCCCCGACTGGTGGAGGGCTGCAGTGATGGTTGACTTTCTACAACTTTCTCCCATCTCCCGACTGCATCTCTGGAGCTCAGACACAGTGATCTTTGGGTTCTTCTTTACCTCTCTCACCAAGGCTCTTCTCCCCAGATAGCTCAGTTTGGCCGGACGGCCAGCTCTAGGAAGGGTTCTGGTCATCCCAAATGTCTTCCATTTAAGGATTATGGAGGCCACTGTGCTCTTAGGAACCTTAAGTGCAGCAGAAATTTTTTTGTAACCTTGGCCAGATCTGTGCCTTGCTCTTCAGGCAGTTCCTTTGACCTCATGATTCTCATTTGCTCTGACATGCACTGTGAGCTGTAAGGTCTTATATAGACAGGTGTGTGGCTTTCCTAATCAAGTCCAATCAGTATAATCAAACACAGCTGGACTCAAATGAAGGTGTAGAACCATCTCAAGGATGATCAGAAGAAATGGACAGCACCTGAGTTAAATATATGAGTGTCACAGCAAAGGGTCTGAATACTTAGGACCATGTGATATTTCAGTTTTTCTTTTTTAATAAATCTGCAAAAAATGTCAACAATTCTGTGTTTTTCTGTCAATATGGGGTGCTGTGTGTACATTAATGAGGAAAAAAATGAACTTAAATGATTTTAGCAAATGGCTGCAATATAACAAAGAGTGAAAAATTTAAGGGGGTCTGAATACTTTCCGTACCCACTGTACATCCAAGTGAAACAGATTATTGAAAAAAAAATGTAGGGCGGGGTCTTGGTCCTATCTATCAGTTATTGATTGGATGGAGGCGGATATGAATGCAAGCTTGCAGTCAGTTGTAAGAAAGGGGCGGGTTTATAACAAATTGATTGGTGAAGTCCTACATGCGTCACCAGAAAGAAATTATTAGGTCAATAAAAGATAGAAAAGATTAACCAAATGCACAGTTGAATCGTTCACATTAAGACAAGTAACATAGATTTAGAAAATGAAGTGAAATTTCTTTTCATGCCGAGCATTTTCAAGTACTACGACCAAACAAGTAGTTTGAGCCCTGGCTTTTCTGTTTGTCTTCAGACTAAGCTGTTTTCACAGTTCACTAATTCCTTGTGTAATGTGTGCAATGTATGACGCAGTATGGCAAAGCCCGTTTTTCACTAGTTTTTCTCTGTAAAGCCCCTCAGTGTTGGGTAGGGGTTGGGAAACAGTGATGTCACCTTTAGTGTGAGGTCAGATGGAATAATGCCTTTGTTGGAGAAATCTCTAGCTGAATACAGTTCAAGGCCTCACCCAAGCCGGCAGGAAATGAGCTCTTGCTAAAAGACTCTTGTTTGGAGGGGAGGGGTTTTTGAATCATGTCATAATCCGCACATGAACCATGTGACTTTACAGAAGAGTTTATGTGAGGCCACAGAAAGGATGCTGAGCTGTTTTTCCCTTTTAAAATTTATTTGAATTACAGTGAATTTGTGTTTAAGCCTTTTGGTAATTGTCATATTCCATCTAGGACATGCACCTACTATGTATTAAAAAATATTGCTTTTTGTTCTAAAAACAAAAATGATATACATATTTGATCAATACAAATATAAATAAATAGATGTAAAAATAAATTAATATTAAAGTAGCATTAGTATAGTAATATTACTATTAATCAAATACTAAAAATAAAAATATATTTTATTATATGTCAAAAGTTTGGGGTCAGTAAGATTTATTAAAGTTCTGAAAGAAGTCTCTTATGCTCACCAAGGGTGAATTTATTTGATCAAAAGTACAGTAAAAACAGTAATATCAATTTTAAATAACTGTTTTCTATGTAAATATATTTTAAAATGTAATTTATTCCTGTCACATGATCCTTCAGAAATCATTCTAATATGCTGAGTCTTAATTTGACTTAATTTTGCTAATACATGCATATGCCAACTGTTTTATACAGATTCATTCTATTTATTATCAGAATATTGATAATCATCAGTATTCATTTACTTAATGCTTGCAATATGGCCAAATTCCAATTAATTTTAGAATAAACAGAATAGAATGCTGAACACGCACCATGAATGACTTGTGAAGTAAAGTGTGAAGTGTCACACTCTCTCAGTCTCAGCCTTTCACAGTTTCAGAGCCTCTTGGAATCCTAACCTTTGCCCTATTAATGCACGAGCTAGCGTTTAGCACCTGCCGGGCCTGCGTGTTCATTTAACCTATTTACTTTTTATTTTTTATACCCGCAGTTCTGAAGTACATGCAGTTTATGGAGGACTATTCTGAGCCGCTGCCTTCCGTTTTCTACCAGACGCCACAGAGTGAAAGCATTTATGAGCAGCGCAATAGGAAGCGCTTTCAGGAAGTGTATGGCCTCAGTGACTCCTTCAGCAGCAGCGATGAGACCCTCCCTCCTCCAGCACTGCCACCCAAACAGAGACAACTGGTGAGAGCTAGATCACTGCCGTCAGTGCTGCGCCCACACACGCTGTACACACTTTCTGTCTGTCTCATTCTCACCCTCTCTAGATGTTGATGCAATGTTTTCCTTCCTACTGACAGTCACCATTAATCACAATGGTAGCAGTATTATATTTCCCACAGTGTCAGAGTGTACTTGTATTAAGTTGCTTATGGCACAGTATTCATTCTCTGTTGGTCTAAGTGAAGTTCGAGTGTTGCTTTAGGCGATCAGCATCATCTATTTCCTCATTGTGTGTTGCGTGAACATGTCTGATGTTTATTCAGCTAAAGCCTGAGAGGAACAACTCAAATGTGGTAACTTCCTTTAAATCTTGCTTGATTCCTAGCTGTGTGTAGCACCTGCCGCTCTACATATCCTTTTTCAACGTTCCAACGTTAGAAACAAGCGACTGAAGTTTATTTTTAACAAGGTCCCTGGTCTGTTTTGTGGCACATTTCAGAACAGAAACTAGTTTTGTTTTTTGATCCAGTAATGCAGTTTTGCAAAGAGACTGTTTTTGAAGGATAGTACATTTTCATGTCTAATAAATGATGAAATATATATAGGACCGAGCGGAAAATCTGAAAACTTGAAACATGAGCGAGACAGAGGCAGCAAGACACACTGTATTAAATTTACATGTAAAGATGGAATTTACATAGAAGTCTTGAAGGCGCAACAGCAATGTTTGTTTAATTCAAGGGTTAGAGAATGGGCATGACTGTCTTGTTGCAATTTTTTTTAAATTAAGTTTATATTGTTACGTTCCCCTACCTGTCTAGGGGTCCGGAGGGGAGTAACAAAGGAAAAAGCATAAATAAACAAGTAATGAAGAAAAGAAAAGGCGAGAACACACTTCAATCCACTGTCCCAGAGAGAAGATGACACCAGATAATATATATCAAAGAAAGTATTCTATTTACCAAAAAAGAAAATAAGACATAACAGGATAATGCGGAGAAATGGCTCAGGGAGAGCAAGGCCTAAAATAACAAACAAAACAGTCCACTAACTAATTTAGGTAGGAGTTTTAACTAACCTAAGAAGGGACAAGCAAAAGCATATAAACAACATAAACTTCCCTCAACTCCCTTACTGTACAAAAACATGGACAAAAGCAATATTAAAAGAAAAAGGCACTCTCCCCCTACAGCTTCCCTCGTAGTAGTAACAAACAAACAAGTTAAAAGGAACACAATAACTTTATTTAACTTAATTATACACACACACACACACACACACACACACACACACACACACACACATAATATACATACACACATATTAGGGGTGTAACGGTACCCAAACATGACTGTTCGGTATGTACCTCAATTAACAACAGAGTTGTTAATTGAGGTACTATTACTATTACAACTATTAGATTCAGTTGCTATTTATTTTTAGATAAAATAATCAATAATTAAAAAATATGTATATTGCACAAAAGGCAGGTTTTGCATTAACTTCTAAATCTTTTTAATTTTTGAAATATAATCATTACACAGTTACTGTCTTAACTTGTTTTCATGACAAATTTACTTAAACATATACTAAATAATTAAGACATTACTAACAGGTAAAGTAAATATAATGAATATATAATCTAATATAGTGCATAAATTTAGTGAAATGCTCCCCTATAGAGTTCATTTCTCTAGTGAACTAACATGCTGTGGACACTAAATGACTTTCCTGAGGTAAATGTAGTGCTACATGAGATATTATTCTCAAGCTGTTTTGTTGATGTCTTTCCATGGTGGAAACACCGGTTGAGAGATTACATGCATATCGGCTGCATTCCAGTTCGTTTTTTTTATGCCCTTCCCTTGCTAACTTCCCTCAGTCTCGTTGACTCGGATGTACGGTACTGCTTACGTTGCACGACTGCGCAATACTGGCAGAACTCGTGCAATGGGCTTAATTGGAACGTCCTAAGCCCTTGATCACTTTGAATCTGCTATGGAGTTAAATTATTTATTTACATTTTTTTCCCTTATGCAGCATTCTATATGTATACAGGTGTGTTTGGGTTATTTTAGATATTTAAAAAAAAGATTAATATATCATAGAGTTTGTGGTGGTGTAAATTATACCTGATATGGGGTGACGTCACAATCGTGTTGCATTGTGGTATATGGAGCTGCCTGAGGTGTACATATGAAGTAGACTCGTTCCCTGTCCATATAAACTCCCATTGTCCACTTCACGAAGTGGAACGCACTTCAAAATGGCGGCAGGGATTCCCCGAGGGGAAGTGCTTAGGGAAGTTTGCGAGTGCTTGTCTAAACGTGGAGTGGAACGCAGCCATCTAGATCATCTTTTTCCTTATGTGGCGGTTAGCAAACAGCATTGCATTACCTTGTGCGCCCCCTTCTGGATTGGCGTGTGGATCACCTGTGACTGACTATATTTGTTGTCTAACTGCATGAACTGAACCGTGACGGCCGTATCGCATGGGATGTATAGTACCGTTACACCGCTAATACCCCCTAATACATATATAATATATATATATATACATATACAGTATACATATATAATATACAGTATATAATATATTCATGTCTTTAAACAGGAAACGGCTTCCAAGTTGCCTTTCAAAGCAAGGAAAGCAGCTGTTTTAATGTTTTGTGCTATTCTTGCTTTTGTTCTCATTCTTGTCTTACTAACCCATCTACCTCATTTCATTTGACTCGGTTTCCACTGTTTTTTCTCTCATTCCATGTGACTGAGCAGAAGGATTCACCAAGGTGTGTTGCTTAGAGCTTTGAGCTCAGGTATAAAGTAACCTTAAGTGTTGGTAGCTATATTATGCACAAGTCTAGCCATTTATTTATGCTTTTATTCTCAGTAATTTCCTGTTTTTGTTCCCACACTCTGATTAGCAAGCACAAGCAGTTACCAGGCAAAAAGTAGAAGCCTTTGTCTCTCAATATTTTACACTTTCACAGTTCAATTCTTTCACATAACGTTGCTCTTTCCTGCTGCACTGTAGACTTTTAGTCTGAGTAGATGAAAAGATAGGGCTTTAATGTCTTAGGTCTTGTCTCATTTTCACAAACCATATTTTAAAAACATTTCATTTGCACCACATTTAATATTTCGCCTACTCTGACTAAGGTCTAGTTCTCCATTCAGCTCACATCTGCTCAGAAATCTACATTGTGCATGAATCTCTGGCCTTTTTTCCCTTCCTTCCTCCACTCTTCTCTTCCCTCTTAGGCTTCCTCACACTCTGCGTCTCCTTCCTCCTCCTCTTCCTCCTCTCTGTCATGTCAGCTGCAGCAGTGTGCATCCGGGCCTGGGCCTGGTGAGACAGAAACCGCTCTCAGCCTTTCCGCATCTAACTCCTCTCTGACCCGCCAGGGCTCCCTGCCTGTCGCTACGGTGAGTAGCGGATGCCTTTCGCTGGCCTCTAACATGTTTTCCTTGTCTTTTTGTAACTAATAAAGCCTTTAATATCTTCTTCAAAGCATAATATTAAAGAAACCACAATGCAAGAATAGTGTTGACGTTTTAGGTAAGTTTAGGTTTTAGGAACCAGTCGTAGAGGTTTAATTCTATGGCACAGCCTTGCAAGCACTGCAATTATGATTTTGTAGTTTTTCAATTCATCGTCACCTGCTGAGAAGTAGCACAAACATGCAAGCGCTGCTGATTGTCTAATTATTGACTCTGTGTAGGTGTGTGTGCCTGCGGCTACAAGAGGAAACATGTTCATAATAGCTCACATGAATCACAGGTGCTGTAGCCTGTAGGCAACGAATAGTTCACAGCCTCAATTAATGGTGGCACTGCCTCGTTAGGGTTCAGTAATTTTTTTAGCCTT
Source organism: Megalobrama amblycephala (assembly GCF_018812025.1). Lineage (NCBI taxonomy): Eukaryota > Metazoa > Chordata > Actinopteri > Cypriniformes > Xenocyprididae > Megalobrama > Megalobrama amblycephala. Next base: position 8,101,433 of record NC_063055.1, on the reverse strand, counting down.
CAGTGGCGGTGATCTAAAGATCTGAAGAGTCAAAGGCACGTACCACACGGGGGTCCTGCAACTGTGACCTGCTGAAAAGCTCAGGTTAAACACGCATCATCCCGCAGGGACTCGTCGGGTTCCCTGCTGTTAGGTGACTGAGCTCAGCTGCCTGTTATGATGTTATGTCTGCTGTGCTGTATGCTCTGACTAAGTCTACTGATTGACAGGGAGCTCGTTTCAATGCCTCTTATTGGAAAAGTAACTAGTAAATATACACTGTAAACCTGAACAGTACTACTAACTTATAAAGATTGAGTACGCTGCAATTAAAGTCTATTAAATCACTGATGCAACTTAAAACAATTACATTTTCTGAACGAGGAGTTTAGGTTTATTTTTGTGTAGCTCAACATTTTTGAGTAAACCCTTATACTTAAAATTATTGTTTTTAAGTTTACTGAGCGATATAAAGTGACGTCATCTATGTCACGTCGTTACCGACGTTATCAAAAGAATCCATTCAATATTAAACTGAGTTGCAGCAGATTTCAAGTTCCCAGCATGCTTTGCGTCAGACTTTGTAAGGGAGAATAGATGTTGAAACTGAGTTATTTTGTGTGTTTTTGCACAAGATTAATGCAGGGGATGATGTGTTAATGTTTAATGTTCTATTATTTTGGCATTTAAATGTGTTTCTGTGATGTTGAAGTTTTGTAGTGTTACCATCGTGGTGAAGAGTAGTGCCTGTGGTTAGGTCAGGAATGGGCTGCGAAACTTTAAGGTTATAAATACTGCATGTTGATTAACAGTTCATGCAAGTAAATAGTGATAGTCTCTTTGATAGTTACACTAGTGCATGCTGGTGCCCTGTTGCTAACTAACACTTAACTGTAAAGATTAGTTAAGATTAAACCTGAATCATTTTTGGTTCCAAATTTTTATCAATTTTACTGGTAGTCCACTGTATGAAGAATTTTTGGGTATAATATGTCTCAGTTTACTTTATTTTGCTATCCTCACTTACATAAATGAACTATAGTGTCCTGCACCCACTAGTAAAAATATATCAAAAAAATGTCTGAATAATATTTGGTTTGACTGTATATATGGGGTGGCAATGATTCAATGGATCAGTCATGAGATTTAATATTTTATTAATTTTATTAATTTTATTTTGTTTTATTAATGCTATGTTTTATTTTTTATATAATTATAGATTATTATTATTAATTTTATTTAATTTATTTTTTATTATTTAAATCATATGACAATATTATAATGACTTACAATTAGAATAATACTACCCAATATGTTTTAATTCATGATACAAAATACAATGATTATTTTAATATAATTATAGGTTATTATTAATTTTAATTTATTTGTTATTATTTAAATCATGACAATGTTATAATGACTATTACAATTAGAATAATTCTACCCAATATGTTTTCATTCATGACACAAAATACAATTATAAAAATATTAATAATAATTAAAAAAAAACACAAAGTACTTTGCATGATAACAGATAAAAAATACCATAATTAATATAATATACAGTACGATTAAAGGTAAAACCCACAATAGATGCAAAAGATGAAACCCATCATAACAAAATAATATAAAATTAATATACATAAAATGCATTACAAATAATGGAAAACTAAGTAATAATAAAAAAAAACTTAATACATAGAATGCTTCAGAAAAGTCATTGCTAAAGTAAAATGATTTTTAGCATGCGTTTAAAATATTTTCACTCATAAAAATCCACCGTATCAAAAAATAATAATGAACAACTTCTACAATAATCAAATTGAAGTAAACAGAATCAAATTGAATTTAAATGGAAACAAACTAAATAAAATTGTAATCTGCACCAAATAACACCAAGAGAAAACATATACTCCCCTTATTACATTAGTCGACTCAACACTGGAAGTGTGCAGCTTGTTGTGACAGGAAGCTGGGCTGCTCTACTCAAGTGTCTGACGTCAATACACTTGTAATAAAGGGAGCAATGTTGATTATAATGGTAGCAATAGAGTTTTATTGCATGATAAATTTTGCTTGCTACCAGTTTAGACACTGTGTTAGGATAATAAACTATATTATTTGGTGGTAGAATTGTTTATTGTGTAGTAATGAATAAATGTGATTTTGTATTGAACATTTGATGTCTTCAACTTCATGTAGTAATATCACTGTAATGCACAGCCTCTTGCCAAGTTTCCAGGCACTGGTCATGCATTGCTTTGCTACCAAGTGTCCTTCGATTTCAGGCCCACCAAAGCAATAGTGGCTCACTCTGACAGTTTATTTCAGCTGTTCTTCAGCCTTGTGAGCATCAGCTCCCAACCACACCTTTACTCTGATGCCTGCCAATGCTTGTGCTGTCCTCCCTCTTGTTTTCCTATAGAGCGAAAGTGCTAATGATGAAGGTGGGGAGGGTGAATACGTCAATCTGTATTCATCCAACCAAGCCAATGGAGATGTGACTCTCTCCAATGGAGTAAGTAACAGCATGTCAGCGGTTGCAGCCGACATGCCGGTGCCCTCATGCTGCGCTTGTGCTGTTTGTGACTGTAGTGCTTGGCTTTGCATCATGCGACTGGTTAATTGTAAATTTTGCTTAACACTGGCTGCCGAGACCGACACAAGTGTCCAAAAGCAACAAAAAAGAAATCTCTTGCATGTTAAGCTCAGTTTTGTCTTAACCAGCTGTGACTATCAGTATTGTTGCACAACATATTCTGTCAAGCTGTGCTGTGAGGCCCCGCCCACAGTAAAATTCCACTGTTTCAAAATCCTGCTAGATATTATATGTCGAGTATGTATTTTTGTGACCGTGCAAGATTGTACATGCAGTGTGGACAAAAACAAAACTTTGGCAAAAAAAAGAGTTTTAGTTTTTAGATGACTTTGTTAGCACACATTGTTGTGAAATCAACTTGCTCTAATAGAATTCAAGAACTGAAAAGAGGAATTGTTGATTTGATGATTTTGTGCTTTTCAAAAATAAAACCTGCAATTGAAGATGTACTTTATTAAACCTCTTGACAGATCAAGTATTAAAGTACCAATGTTACAGTCACATCAGCATTATATTTGTGCAAAATGTAATTTGACATTGGCCTGGAATTATGGCGTGACTAAAAAAATCGAGAATATGTAAACATTTAAAAAAAAATTACACCAAAGCTATAAAAGCCAAATTTTCAGCATTCTTTGAATAAAGTGGGAATGAATTAATGAATGAAAATGAAAGAAAGAAAAATCATTAATTGGTGAAACAATAGGTAATTGCAGTGCAATATTTTGGTGTTTGCATATATATATATATATATATATATATATATATATATATATATATAATCTTTGTAGATAAAAAAAAATGTCATGTAAGTACATTTTCTATTTTCTTCAGTTATGATTTGTGATCAACAGCTTAGCACAAATGATTGATCTAACCTCATGCCTGATTATCACATCATATATATATATATAAAACTACATTTCAAATGTTTTGGGTCAGTAATGTTAAAAAAAAAAAATAATACTTGTATTCAGCAAGGATGCATTAAGTTGATCAAAAACGACAGTAAAGACTTTTACATTGTTTCAGAAAATTTCTGTTTCAAATAAATGCTGTTCTTTTAAACTTTACATTCATCAAAGATAAGCAGCATGACTGGTTTTAACATTAACATTAATAATAAGAAATGTTTCTTAAGCACCAAATCAGCATATTAGAATGATTTCTGAAGGATCATGTGACACTGAAGACTAGAGTAATGGTGCTGAAAATTCAGCAAATTTAAAAAAAATTAAATATTTTAAAATATATTCAAATAGACAACAATTATTTTAAATTGTAATAGTATTTTACAATATTATTGTTTTTGAATTTTTGTTTAAATAATTGTAGTCTTTGTGAGCATAAGACATGAAAAAAATCTTACTGACCCCAAACTTTTAAGCGGTAGTGTATAAAGTTATTGAGTGATAGTGACTTCACTATATTTTAATGTGTGATCAATATGCCCCAATCTTGTGTGGAATGTTTTGTGAAATGCAGAACTATTGCCTTGTGCTCTTCTCTTTATTTTACATCTTATTAAGATGTAAAACTCACCTGTCCTGTTCTGATGGAGCACTTTGACTTTTAACGTTTTTGTTTGTACCCTGTTCTTGTATCGATGCAGTAATAGTGATATTTTTTTTGTTATTCCCAGGACTCTTCTTGTGGTGCTGATGACTCACTCCAGGACTCGGCGTCAGAGCACAGTAAAGATCCAGCCGACAGAGAGGGGTAACATTCATTGCTTTAGTTTAAAGGAATACTTCAGCCCAAAACCTTGTCTCCTCTCTCTTTTGTTGTTCATCTTTTGAAACAATTTCAAAGATTAAAATGTTTGGGATATTAGCATTTTTCTCTCTCACCAGAAAAATGCAATTGCCTTCCATGTTTTGGATTTTTTTTATTACCTATCTTCTCCACAGCTGGAAGCAGAAGTGTGTGGACTCAGAGTTGACCTCAGAAGAGTTGGATGAGCTCTCTCTGATGGACCATGATGAGATAATGTCTCGCTTGACACTAAAGCAAGAGGTAAAACTTACGTGTAAGGTGTTGCGTGTACTGTACGTGTACAGAAATCCCAAGTTTTAGAAGTTTATATCTTGATTTACATTGGTTGTAATGATAGTTGAGTATTAGTGTGCTCTCTGCTGCCCTCTGCCTATGACTAAAAGCCTCTGCAGTGCTGCTGTGGTGAATCCCAGCGTTAAAGTGCATGTGAAATACTATTGTTCATGCTGCAAGGTCAGATCTACTGCAGAGAGCATTCAGTAGATAAGTGGTCTACTCATACTCATAAGACAGGAAATGTATGACTCTAATGAGCTGGCTTGCTTTATCTTGTTCCAGTCTTTGAACACAAGAACATGCCTTGAAATGAAACAACCTGACATCTCAACATGTGTCTAATTGGGGTCAGTCGACCCTAATTATATAGGGCGTCCTAAAGTCCAACTGGTCACTGAACCACTGACTAGTAGATTTTGAAAATATCATTTTGCACATCCCTCCAAAAAGTTATATTTAGGAGCTGATTGCATGAAAAGCTCTAACTTTGACCTGCTTGTTGAAAACCGCATAATCCTAATCTGTGTTTCCCAGAACGATGACGGCCCAGATGTCAGAGCTGGATCAGGCGATATTTTATTAGTTCATGCCACCGAAACAGATCGCAAAGGTAAGAATAATCCCTTCTAATCTGGGGGAGTCAGTTATTTTGTTCAATATTTATTTATACAACAGCAAATGTGTTAAACTAGGGGATTCAAAATGTAGCTTTTTAATGACCGTTCAAAGGTTTGGTGTCAGTAAGACAAAAAAACCCCAAAAAACCTCCTTTTATTTAGGTACAACGCTTTAAATTGATCAACAGTGACAGTAAAGACTTTTATAATGTTACAAAAGATTTTGATCTTTTGAACTTTCTATTTATCAAGTAATCTTGAAAAAAGTAAGTTTCCACCAAACTTTTAAGGAGCACAACTGTTTTCAACATTGATTATAATGAGAAATGTTTACTGAGCGGCAAATCAGCATATTAAAATGATTTCTGAAGGATCATGTGACACTGAAGACTCAGCTTTGCCATCACAGGAATAAATTACATTTTAAAAAATATTAAAATAGAAAACATTTATTTTAAATTTTATAATTTTTCACACTTTTCTCTGTAGTGCATTTTTATTTATTTACTCTAATTCACATTCCCAAATCTTGACCAGTAATTATTATTAAATAAATGTATCTTATGTTCTCTTTCATAGATCGAGTTTTATACTGTGAAGCTTTCTTGACCACGTACCGAACATTTCTAACCCCAGAGGACCTCATTAAAAAGCTCCGCTATAGATATCCTTTCTGGTGGTGGTAAATCTTTAAATCTTTGCATTCCTAAACTTTTTATGCTCTAAACTTCTTTTTTGCCCTTAACTCTGAACACATATACCAGATTTGCTCTCAGCTCTGACATCATCAAACAACGAGCTAGTAAAAACACCTTCTTTGTGCTGGTGCGCGTCGTGGACGAGCTTTGGTGAGCTGGAACACAATTGTGGGACATCAGATACACAACTGAGAGACCACATTATATAAATATCTGAAAGCACTGATGCAGTTACTCCACACTATTTACTTACTTACTTGTAGGCCAAAGTTATGTGACAAGAAACTACATAAATGTAAACATCTGCCAAAAAATTCAGCAAACATAAACATTTCGAATGTTGTGCTTTCATCTCCAAATAAATTGAGCCCCATAAGCTAGAAGTTATTTACTGTTTCATGTGTGGAAGTTGCTAGTGACTTATGAAAGTGTTGTTGTTGCTCATGAAGCATTACTTGAATAAAGACCCTTTTTTGTGTGTCATCAGTTTTGTAGAGCTGACAGAAGACATCTTGAAGCAGCTCATGGAGCTTGTGTTCAGTCTGCTGTGTAACGGAGAGCTCACCCTGGCCCGGGTTCTGCGCAAGAACATCCTAGATAAAGTCCAACAGAAGAAGTTCGTGCAGTACACTAATTCCCTCAAAACGCTGGCTGCACGAGGTGTGGCTGCCAGGTAATGCTCGCCTAAATCATGTTTCTTCAGTGTTTCTTTTTTTTTTTTTTTACTGATAGAGTGAATTTAATCAATTTTGACTGTTTATTTCCAGGCCCGGCACTCTGCATGACTTTCGTAGTCATGAGATCGCAGACCAGCTGACTCTTCTTGATGCGGAGCTGTTTTATAAGATAGAGGTACAGCTTCTCTAAAGTCATTCATCACACTTCCTACCTTTAAAGATTTGAGAGATTTCCAACATTTTTTTTTTATGTCTATCTGCAGATCCCAGAGGTGCTACTTTGGGCAAAGGAACAGAACGAGGAAAAGAGCCCCAATCTGACCCAGTTTACAGAGCACTTCAATAACATGTCATACTGGTATGATGCTCTGATTCTCAAGATAGCATAAAACCATCAACGTTTAAAAAAAGAAAAGGCCACGTTCACACAGTAACAGGATATGGTTAAGTCCAGTTACGTTCACACACAGTTTTGTGTTCTATGTGCGACTCAAATGCTCCGCACAAATAAAAAAGCTGCCGTCAGTTAATGAAGATTTGACGGATGAACTCACGGCTCGATTGGACTCTTGTCGGGTCAAATGTGATAAGACTTTTCTGTGTCATGAACGTTTGATGTTACTTTGGTCACTGTCGCTATGGTTATTGGTAAGGAATACAGGCTTAACTCCCATTGCACGTTCATACAGACAGTATTCAAGACGTTACTCTTAAGTTCCTGTGCGAACGGGACATTTTGAGACTCACGCCTGTAAGTAAATGTGGTTGTCAACTGACAGTGTGAACGTAGCCTAAGCACTGGTGTCAAAAGTATTCACATTCAATACTCAAGTAGAAGTATAGATACTAGGGTTTAAAAATACTTCTGTAGAAGTTGAAGTATCAACTCAAGCTTTTTACTCAAGTAAAAGTGTAAAAGTACTGGTTTCAAAACTACTTAAAGTATAAAAGTAAAAGTAATGTAAGGAAAAAAATGCCATTAAGGACAAAAGCTTAGGCCGCGCTACAGGGGTCTATTGTGCACTCCACCTCCTCAAAATGTCATCAATAACATTTATTGGAATGTAAATGTACATCCAAGCTTAACTGCAGGAATCTGTGAGGGCAACGGAAAGAAAAATGCGGGTAGTTTTGGTGTACCCAGGGCAGGCTTAGTAACAATCAGGGCTTGACATTAACACCCGCCAACCCGCCAAATGCGGGTAGATTTCAGCTGTTTCAGTTCACACCGCACCGACAAACACCAACAAACTCGTCTCTTGGAGTTTGTTGGATAGGTGTGATAACCCTGTTGGCGTTGGTTGGAGTCTGTTTTTACCAGACTGAACATGTTTAATCTGCATTTGTTTGGTCGTCTGAGCATCCAACAAACGGCAACAATCATGGCCGCCATATTGAAGGGTCGTTCCAAACCGAAGTGTTCAAAACTGGCCACTTTAAAGGGCCCTTCGGAATGAAGGATTTCGAAGGGTACAACTGATGGACACTTCGGGCCCCCATGATCCTTTGCACAGGGAAGTTGTTTGTCATCACAGAATGGGTACAGGAGGCTCAGAGTTCGATTTTACCTATAAATGAATGTATAGTATTTTTCTATAGGCTACTACTGTAATATTTATACGAGTTAGATTTAGTACATTATTATGGTCAAAACGACACTGTACTTCAAAAAAATACTTTACAGCTTTATCAGTCCATTCAAATGTTTCAAATACATAGACACAATATACATTATGGTGCGATAAACCAAAAATAAATAAATATATAGGCCTAAACTAACGTTAAACAAAGGGCGCAGCTTGCGCTATCTATCCCCCTTGACTGTCTCGTTAAGATGACGCAGAAGTGCGTTCTAAAAAAGGAGTATTTTTGACCCCTACACCCTTCATCCCTTCGAAGCTCTCCCTCCGGAGGGTAAACCCTTTGAAGGGATTAGGGCACAGGGATGAGCCCTTCCGAATGGAACGCAGGGCCTGACGTAATCTAACCTGGCCACGAACCGTTGCCATGACGATGAGACAAGTCCCTGGCAAAGACAGCTGTTTGATCGCGCCCGCGCCTCACGCACACACAACAAAGCACTGGAAACGTGACATCGCAGCTTGTTCGTTATAAAAAATAAAATACAGTTTAAAAAAAACAAACATATAAAATGTACAATAGTTCGTAGTGCAATCCGTGCCATTCAGCAAGAGCACTGCTCCACTTCACCGAAAGAGAGAGGTATAACACCATGAGAGCAACGCAGGTTTACCTTCAGTTTCGTTTTAAATTAATTCGTTTAGGCATGTTTAGCTACATGGTTGTATATGACTATGGGTCATATAAATAAAAAGGGTCGCGCTCAAAAAAAAAAAAAAAAAAAAAAAAGATTAAAAACCAGTGTATACGCTAATTTATTCAAACGTCTCTCTACCGAACTACCTAGCATAATTTGCAGAGGACGAAGAGAAAACAGCCGTTTGATAGCCTAAATGAGCCAGTAGTAGAGAAATAATAACTTTTAATAAATAATCTTTTTTGAGTAACGACCCCCAACACTGTCGTCCTTGCTGGAGTGTGACGTGATTTGTGTCATGTGCAGGTGTGATGGATCACGTACAAACCAATAGGGTGTCAGAATGGTATAGCCTATGTTTATTCTCATCCAACCACAATCAAATTCACTCTATCCGGATGGTGCGATTTATCTGGATAGTTGTTTTTTTTTTCAAGCCGGAATGAAAACAAGCTGAAATGAAATAGGAGTAACGAGGCTATTTTTAAAATGTAAGGAGTAGAAAGTACAGATAATTGCGTGAAAATGTAAGGAGTAGAAGTAAAAAGTTGTCTGAAAAATAATTACTCCAGTAAAGTATAGATACCCGAAATTTCTACTTAAGTAAGGTAACGAAGTATTTGTACTTCGTTACTTGACACCTCTGAGCCTAAGTGAAAACTAGTCTTATAAAATCAAACTTTTGGCCTTGCAGCATAAAATCTGGTCCATATTACAGCTTATTCTGTGAAAACTGCCCATTTAGACAATGTTTGTATTGTATATTTGTTTTTCTAAAAATTAATTGGTCACTGCAGGACCATTTAACATGAACTAGTGAAGGCGAATAAAGTGGTGAATAAGAAATGGTGAACACTTACTTAAATGATACACGATTCCTTGATTGATTAATAAAAATTTTTACCTAAAATCTTATGCTGATGGAGAAAAAAATTTTTTATGGGCATGTTAATGAGTATACAGTACATTATGTATTTTTAATCTCTCTTTTTAAGGGTTCGGTCCTTAATAATCCAGCAGGAGAAAGCCCAGGATCGGGAAAAACTTCTTCTAAAGTTCATCAAAATTATGAAGGTACAAACAAATTTTATTTTTCCAAACTGAATCAAATGATTTATTAGCTTGATTTCTATTAAAAAAAACTTTGACCTGTGTCCCTTTGTATTCTAGCACTTAAGAAAACTCAATAACTTCAACTCCTACTTGGCAATATTATCAGCGTTGGATTCAGCGCCTATCAGAAGACTGGAATGGCAGAAGCAAACGTCAGAGGTAAATCACATCCATGCATCCCTGTTTCTGTGTTATTTTGGTTCTCAGCCGATCGTCATAGTACCTTATGTTATCTCCACAGGGTTTGGAGGAATATTGCACTTTAATTGACAGTTCTTCCTCCTTCCGGGCGTATAGAGCAGCTTTGGCGGATGTGGAGCCTCCATGTATACCGTATCTGTAAGGACATGTTAAGCATTTAAAGTTACCATGAAATGGAAGTTGCGATAGTCTTTTTCTTTCCTTATTGGGATATATGTCAGTTTGAAATGGCTTCCTGAACAAGAAAAAATGTAGGGCGGGACTTGATTTTGTCTATCTGGAATTGATTGGATGGTTGTGGTTTGCTGTTGGTCAATCTCATGTGAGTGACAGGTTGTCCCGCCCTCGCACCAGTGAACACATCGTTGCAATTTTTAAAAAATATTGAATTTTTAAAAAATAATGATGTGCACAGATAAATCATTTATAGTAAATTCTGCAATATTCCACAAAAATGTCAATTTAGATTTCATGGTGACTTTAAAGAAAAAATACACATTTTATATTGTAATTCAGATGTAATATTTTGTGTATGACTTCCCTATTTTTCCACAAAATACAGAGGTCTCATCCTCCAGGACTTAACTTTTGTGCATCTTGGGAATCCTGACCTCATCGATGGAAAGATAAACTTTTCCAAACGCTGGCAGCAGTTCAATATCCTGGACACTATGAGGCGCTTCCAGCAAGTGTGAGTACTTGGACAACATGAAACATCATTCGTAATCCATTTAACTTCCATAATCGGAGTGAAAACAAAATATTTAACAAGTAAAGGAGTAGATTTTTAGGGGTTTAAGCGCGTAATTGTTAAAATTTCCAAGGATCAGCATTCTTCCCTAAAAGTGATCGCGCAGACCAAACCGTAAGTCGTAGAGACTTGAAGCTTTGAGGGCTGATAGTACTCACACCCCCTACTACATCTGATTATTATCAAAAAAGGTTGAAATTTAAATTCACAGGCTCTTAGGGCAGCCAAAACGTTCGGAGTGGGCGGAGCCACTTTTACTAAAATGGCTATAACTCGTGAATGGAATGAGGTATTTTCACCAAACTCTGCACACATGTGTAAGAGCTCATTCTGTGGTTGTGTGAAAAAAAAGAATATGGCGATTGGCCACTTGGTGGCGCTATAACATGGGGGGGGGAGGGCTATAACTACGCAACCCGAAAAAATTTTCACGTGCATAAAGGATTGTATATCATGCTATTTTTTCGCGCATGCCCACAAAATTCCGTACCACATGGTAGAACTCCTTATCCTGAACAACTTGGCCTCTAGGACCTCCGCTTTCAATCGAATCATTCGTTAAATATTGGAGATTATTTCAAAAACCTACTTTTGCGAACTAGTCCTAGGTTTTTGGCTCAACCTCGATAACTGTTAAAAAGCTTTGTAAACCATATATTTCCTATTGTAAATTGCTTGTATTGGCTGTAAACGGTCTTTTCCATCTATGATCGAGATGGTTACAGGCTTGCTAAAAATGTTAAAAAAACGCTCTTAAAGGCCTTAAAGGTGCTAAAGAGGATCTTTTCGTCGACTGAGAAACCAAAGACTTGTCAGTGAGTTTTTGAAATGAGCGCATGTGTAAGAACAGCCCCCCTCCTTCACAGCTCATTCGAGGGAACGCTCCCAAAACTCGTACACGAGTGTTTGTTTACCACCGGCATTCGCTGTGTCGTGTTAGTGGATTCATTATATCGGACTCACCGCAGGTAACTCATAATCTGCAGTTGTTACTCCTGTCTCCTGACAAAAACATTGCATGCGGCGCCTGTAGAGTGTGGAAAGTTACTGGAGCGCGCAGCCGCGCTCGTCTCTCACAAGGAACGTCATGGCAGTGATTGACAAGCCAGAGGGCCAATCCGCGCACGTCTTTCACAAGGAACGTCACAGCAGTGATTGACAAGCCAGAGGGCCAGTCGTTTACACGATGATCGCGTAAACGATTGGCTGATGTTTTTAAGGCACTACCTCGTGCACAGATGATGTATATTAATATTATTCCTTTCAGTGCACCTAATAAATAGTCTTTTATCAGTTAGGAAAGACAGTTTCAAGTAATATTGCAAAAATGTATAAAACAAAACATCCTCTTTAGCACCTTTAATGCCCACCAACCCCCGATAATTGCTGCTTGCAGCTGTATTATCTATTGGAAATGTATTGGATCGTGAAAAACATGGCTATGGCATTATTGGTTCTTGACGTTAACCAACAATAATAGATGTCTCCTCATTAAGATGGGATAGAAGAAAGCTTTTTAGATGAAATGCTTCAAATGAAGCATTTTGTGTGACTTGTACTTCTCTTTCTTCCAGGCACTATGACCTCAAACACAACGTCGACATTGTCTCCTTCTTCAACGACTTCAGTGACCATCTAGCTGAGGAGGCATTGTGGGAGCTTTCTTTGAAGATCAAGCCTCGCAACATCACTCGCCGGAAAACAGAACGAGAGGAAAAGACATAGCTCGCTCGGCTAGACGAACAAACTGCTTTTAAAAGCCACCCTCCTCCGAAGTTGCAAGACACAGCAATCAGAAGTTACTGTAATGGCAGCTACGAGACTGTAAACGATACTGTATTTCTGTTACAGTTTACAGAAACTTTTTTTTAAAACGATTAGATTTTATTTTGTATTTGCACTGCGTCTGACCCTGTGTGTAAATTTGAATGCCGAGCGCAAAGACGGAAAACGTGACTCTGATACATGAGATTATGGGGTTTGCGGTTGTAACCTGGGATTTACGGTGATATTCCGGTACGGTCTCCCCATCTGGATGTTTGCAGTGCAATCTGGAAAAACAACTGCAAACTAATACCGTGATGCCTCAACGGGCACTTTGGATGTTGAAGTTCCTTGAAGACTGATATTTTTATTTATTTATTTTGTATGTAACAAATGCACATAGAGACTCTTTAGATTTAGGGGGATTGCTGTATGTTTAGCTGCTGGATTGAACAGCTTTAAGCATATATGATAATAGGTCATGATGAGGACACACAGCCACAGTTATTAATAGCACTATCAGGATTTTGTTGCTTATTCTGCTAGATTAACAGTATCTTGCTGAATTTAAAAAAAAATTAAGTTCCTGACTTTTCTTACTGAAATTCTTCAAACAGGAGTGTGCCAGTTTTAATGTGCATCGAGTTGAAATAACAACTACATTGCCATATTCTGTTTATATTAAATTCATACTTCTCATTACAGCAATTCAAGGCCTATTTAAAATCAGTTGTCTTCCAATTACAATTAATTGCTAATAATCAGGGAAACTCACTGTTTTGTTAAACTTGCTTGTTATTTATTTGTATATATGTGTGCGTAGATTAACAATATGCTTTTTATTACAAGATCATCAGCATCACTTTTTTGCCAGTGTGGTTGTTGAAAGAAAGATTTTAGGAGTTGTGTTACAACAAGTTGTGTTTGTATGGTACATTTCAATATTTCAATATTTTTCACTTTGCACAACAGTACTGTACAAAATAACCATATTTCTGTAGATATCCCAGAGCCATTGCAGTGATCAAAGACCTACTATATCAAGTGCTTGAAGCTGTTCATGAAGTAGTGTCAATGTGATTTATTTTATATAATGCAGTTTTCCTTTTGTTTTTAAAAAGGATTTTACATGGACATTTGCAGAGAGATTACTCTGTTGTTGTGAGATGTGATGAAATGTGCACTTTTAAGTTGATTGTGGGAAACAAAGATTAAAAGCTGTTTGGTAGCAGTTTGAAGTGGACATACATATGAGCCTGAACCCCTTCAACATCGCTTACGGCAGGAACCTGTTCATACCTGCAAATTGGACTGAAGTTGGTTTCAAAATTCCAAAGACCCCAGACCACATATCACCACTGTTTGAACATTATGTTGATGATGATGATGATTCAGTTGCATATAAAACACAACTGACATGTACCTCTGTACACATAACCCTGTGAAACCTGGTAAAATAATATACATATCATCAGTGTCTTTGTTGTGTTTGTGTGGGATCCATTGTTCTGGTTTGGGGGCTGCATAGAATTTAAAATTTTTTTTTTAAAAAGATGTGCGTGAATAAAGATAAGTTTGCATTTAAAGGGTTAGTTTACCCAAAAATGAAAATAATGTCATTAATTACTCACCCTCATGTCGTTCTACACCCATAAGACCTTTGTTCATCTTCAGAACACAAATTAAGATATTTTTGATGAAATCCTATGGCTCAGTGAGGCCTCCATAGACAGCAATGCCATTCAAACTCTCAGGCTCGAGGTCCATAAAGGTACTAAAAACATATTTGAAACAGTTCATGTGAGTTCAGTGGTTCTATCGTAATATTATAAAGTGACAAGAATAAGTTTTGTGCGCCAAAAAAAATAAAAATAAAAACGTTTCAACAATATCTACAAACCCGATTCCAAAAAAGTTGGGACACTACAAATATTCTGAACTGAGCGCTGATAACAACTTGGGTTGTCCTTGTCCTCTTTAGTGCGGATGACATGGCGTCCCAGTTTTCCAAAAAAGAACTTCAAATTTTGATTTGTCTGACCACAGAACAGTTTTCCACTTTGCCACAGTCCATTTTAAATGAGCCTTGGCCCAGAGAAAACGCCTGCACTTCTGGATCATGTTTAGATATGGCTTCTTTTTTGACCTATAGAGTTTTAGCCGGCAACGGCGAATGGCACGGTGGATTGTGTTCACGACATGTTTTCTGGAAGTATTCCTGAGCCCATGTTGTGATTTCCATTACAGTAGCATTCCTGTATGTGATGCAGTGCCGTCTAAGGGCCCGAAGATCACGGGCATCCAGTATGGTTTTCCAGCCTTGACCCTTACGCACAGAGATTGTTCCAGATTCTCTGAATCTTTGGATGATATTATGCACTGTAGATGATGATAACTTAAAACTCTTTGCAATTTTTCTCTGAGAAACTCCTTTCTGATATTGCTCCACTATTTTTGCCGCACATTGGGGGAATTGGTAATCCTCTGCCCATCTTGACTTCTGAGAGACACTGCCACTCTGAGAGGCTCTTTTTATACCCAATCATGTTGCCAATTTACCTAATAAGTTGCATATTGGTCCTCCAGCTGTTCCTTATCTGTACATTTAACTTTTCCGGCTTCTTATTGCTACCTGTCCCAACTTTTTTGGAATGTGTAGCTCTCATGAAATCCTGAAAGTTTATGAGATTTGTAAATTATTGCATTCCTTTTTTATTCACAATTTGTACAGTGTCCCAACTTTTTAGGAATCGGGTTTGTATAAGGGCCGATTTCAAAACACTGCTTCAGAGCTTCACGAATCGAATCAGTGAATCGGAGCGCCAAAATCACGTGATTTCAGCAGTTTAGCCATTTGATAGGAGATCCGAATCACTAATTCGAAACAAAAGATTCATAAAGCTCAGAAGCTTCATGAAGCAGTGTTTTGAAATCAGCCCATCACAAGATATTGTTTAAAAGTCGTCTATTTGGGGTTTTTTGGTGCACAAAAAGTATTCTTGTCGCTTTATAATATTAAGATAGGACCACCGAAGTCACATGAACTGTTTCAAATATGTTTTTAGTAGCTTTATGGACCTTGAGAGTTTGAATGGCATTGCTGTCTATAGACAGAGGCCTCACTGAGCCATCGCATTTCATCAAAAATATCTTAATTTGTGTTCTGAAGATGAACGAAGGTCTTACAGGTGTAGAATGACATGAGGGTGAGTAATAAATGACATTATTTTCATTTTTGGGTGAACTAACCCTTTAAATAATTGTCATATATGTGAACAAAATGCATAATATATATATATATATATACGCATTAGTGATTTTCCATTGGGTCCATAGAAAGATGTAACACAAAGAAAAGTACAAACTATTCTCTAACGTTTTTACAATTGCAAGTAAGGAGAAAGCGCTCATGATTTGTTGGTGTTGTACTGTTAAAACTAATAAACGAAATGAATCACGATTAATATAATTATTTCCTATCAGTATTTAGAAAGCAAATACTTACTACTTAGTAAGTAAGTAAGCAAATACTTACTTATCTTTAAAAATAAAAATATATATATATCTGAAATTAACTGTGTTTAACAACAACAACAACATTTGCCAAGTTCGGAGACTTTTCGTTTGGCGATTCATTTTCCCCCTCCGACTTTTATTTTGAAATCGCATCATTTCCTTCTGTTTAAAAAACTCTGCTCTTCAGCATTGCTGCATCTTCCGCTGTGTCGCTACTACGCATATCTTAATTACATTTTTTCTTTCAGATCTGAAGATAATCGATTGAACATGAATGTGATCGATCATGTGCGGGATATGGCAGCGGCCGGACTCCACTCTAATGTCCGGATCATCAGTAGTTTACTCCTGACCATGAGCACCAACAACCCGTGAGTATCTCCAGTTTTTTAGGATGTAAACAGATCTGGAAGCTGTCTGATGTCAAGTGTGTCTGCTATTAAAATTCAACGTAGATACGCAGCATGCAGAAACAAGCTCATGCGAAGTCAAAGTAATCTAGTAAAAGCATTAATGCGTTATTTAAGATAGTAACCATATTTTTCCCAAAATACTTTAGTTACTACGGTTATTTCAAAAGCTACCATAGTTTTGGTGCATGTACTGTAATAAATAAAAACGTGTTATTGTTCAAATTGTGTAAGAAACCTTAAGAATATTTTTGTCATTTTTTAAAATATGTTTTTTAATGGATGGCAAAACATTATTTTGGCAAAAACATTTTTTATTGTCTTGGTTACGTTAATTTAACACCCCATAGTTGTCAGTTTCTCACAGAAACGCATTATGGCAATTTGTGTCAATTTTAAGAGACGAACCCAACTCCATAGAAGTGTGTGTACCTCTTTCAGGGAGCTGTTCTCACCATCTCAGAAGTACCAGCTGCTGGTGTATCATGCTGATGCCATCTTCCATGATAAAGAGTACAGGAACGCTGCCTGTAAGTACAACATGGCTTTACAGCAAAAGAAAGTGCTCAGCAAAACATCTAAAGTTCGTCCCTCCAGCACAGGCGGCACCACCTCTGCAGTGCAGGCACAGGTGAGCTCCACCAAACCCTCATCAGCACCCTTACACACATTCACTATGCTACACATCCATTGAAATACCATGGTTTGGTACATTAGCACTAACTGTAGTGTGTTCCGCCTTGGTTTAATCACTTCAGTTTGTTTGTATTATTAAAGGATTAGTCCACTTTTAAATACACTTTTCCTGATAAATTTACTCACCCCCATGTCATCCAAGATATCCATGTCTTTCTTTCGTCAGTCGAAAAGAAATTAAGGTTTTTGAGGAAAACATTCCAGGATTTTTCTCCTTATAGTGGATTTCAATGGCTACCAACAGATTGAAGGTCCAAATTACAGTTTCAGTGCAGCTTCAAGGCTTTAAACAATACCAGATGAGTAATAAGGGTCATATCTAGCGAAACGATCGGTCATTTTCGAAAAAAATACAACCGTTTATTGCTTTATAAACAAAATATCGCCTTGAACGTACTTTCCGCTTCCGCATTCTTCATAACGTTTACGCTGAATGTCCTACGCCTTCCCTATTCTACTTACGGAACGAACGCGGCGCCAGTTTCGTTTTTTACCTTAAGTTGAATAGGGAAGGCGTAGGACATTCAGCGTAAACGTTATGAAGAATGCGGAAGCGGAAAGTACGTTCAAGGCGATATTTTGTTTATAAAGCATAAACGGTTGTATTGTTTTCGAATTAAAATGACCGATCGTTTCGCTAGATATGACCCTTATTTCTCATCTGGGATCGTTTAAAGCCTTGAAGCTGATCTGAAACTGACATTTGGACCTTCAATCTGTTGGTAGCCATTGAAATAAGGAGAATAATCCTGGAATGTTTTCCTCAAAAACCGTAATTTCTTTTCGACTGACGAAAGAAAGACATGGATATCTTGGATGACATGGGGGTGAGTAAATTTATCAGGAAAAGTGTATTTAAAATGGACTAATCCTTTAAGTAAATGAATACATGTGAATAGTTACTACTAGAGCTGGGTTTTGACGCAAATTTCATGATTCAATTTCGATTCACAAGCTTACTATTCGAATTCGATTCAATATCAATTGATTTGGAAATATATAAATAAAGGTACAGTACATGGCACATTTTCTCAATTAAATAAAATCCCTCAACTAATGCTGTAAACTACACAGGGAGTCCATTGGTTTTACATTTGATTTCTATAATACTGAAGGTTAAAATTCACTGATTTTATAAGCTAACACTTGCACACAAGGAAGTTTTTATCATTTAAAGTGATAGTTCACCCAAAAATGAAAATTATCCCATGATTTACTCACCCTCAAGCCATCCTAGGTGTATATGACTGTCATTTTCTTTCAGATGAACACAATCTGAGATATATTTAAAAATATCCTGGCTCTACCAGGTTAAACCCCCAAAAATGCATTCATCTATCATAAATATATTCATTCATTCATTCATTCATTCATTCAACTTTTATTTCCAGACTCAAGGTCCATTAGAAAAGAGACATACAACATGCAAACACATTTTTAAAAAAGACAATTATACCAATATTTTCTCTTATATAATCCATACAGCTCCAATAAATGCCTTCTGAAGCAAAGCGATGGGTTTTTGTAAGAAAAATATCCATATTTAAACATTTAAAATGGAGAAATCAGTATTTTTTACCCAGCCCTAGTTGCTACAGTTATTTATTTATTTTGATATTACATTAAATATTTGATAATACATTAAATATGTATTATATTAAACTACCGTTCAAAAGTTTTGTCAATAAGATCTTTAAATTTTTTTAATAGAAGTCTCTTCAGCTCAAAAGGTGAGCATTTATTTGATCAAAACAGTAAAAACATGATATTTTGAAATATTGTTACTATTTTTATTTATTTATTTTATTTTTCATTACTCCAGTCTTCAGTGTCACATGATCCTTAACAAATCATTATAATATGCTGATTTGCTGCTCAAGAAACATTTCTTCTGCTTAATATTTTGGTGGAAACCTTATTATTTTTTTAAGATTGATTATTATTATTTTACTTTATTATTTTTTTTCTATTCAGTGAATAGAAAGTTCAAAATAACATAATTTATTTGAAATGCAATTTTTTTATATCACAATATAGATGTATTTAATGTCTCTTTTGATCAATTTAATGCATCCTTGCTGAATAAAAGTATTTCATTCAAATAAAAATCGTACTGACCCCTTAACAGTATATGTTATGTTATGTTATGATTTCACAGAATTTATAAGAAGTGTAGTTGTTGTTGCATTGTGTTGGAAATGATGGTTATCATGGTGATTTTTGTAATGGCTGCATTATTTCTAATGTTAAAGCTCTGTGTTGATTAACTACAGAACTTGCCGTCAGAGATTGAAGTGAAATATAAAATCGCAGAGTGTTACACTATTCTGAAGCTGGATAAAGATGCCATATCAGTGCTGGACGGGATCCCTTCACGCCAGAGAACGCCAAAGGTGTGTTTTCACACTCGGTCCAGTGTCTCTGTGTGTGAATCTGACAATCTAACATTATCATTAACATCTAAAAAAAATGAAAGAGTACATAGTTTAATTGTATGTGTCTCGATTACAGATCAACATGATGCTGGCGAATCTTTACAGAAAGGCCGGTCAGGAACGTTCAGCCGTTACGAGCTACAAGGAGGTGTTGAGACAGTGTCCTCTGGCCCTTGATGCTATTATTGGTCCGTAAGCATACAGCATCTTGTCCTTTCTTCGTCTTTAAAGTTCATTCTGAACCCAACATTAAAGCATCCTCCTGTCTGATCCACTCAGGGCTTCTGTCTCTGTCGGTGAAGGGGGCAGAGGTCGCTTCCATGACGATGGACGTGATTCAGAGCATCCCGAATCTTGATTGGCTGTCTGTCTGGATTAAAGCACATGCTTTCATACATGGAGGGGACAATCAGAGAGCAATCAACACTATCTGGTGAGGATTTGATGCCGTGAATTAAAATAGGCTTTTCATGATTAAATCCACAATTTCAGTAAAGCAGCTTTCATTTCTTAGCTGTTGCTTGGCCAATTTTTGTAGCAATCTTTACGTGAATAAATGTTTATTTATATATTTATTTTTAAGAAGTTTAATAAACAGTTTTTCTTTAATAAAAATAGTTTGACTTGCTATTAGCCACCACTGTCATCAACAAGTATTATTATATAATATTATATATTATTATATTATATTCACAGTTGTTATTGTATTAATTATTAATTTTTTTTAGTTAGCTTTTATTTTTATAATTTTAGTGTATTTAAGTAGTTTCATCATTTTAGTTTTTTAGGGGATTTTTATTTAGTTTGTTTTAGTAAATTTGTCATTTTTATCATTTAAAAAATCTATTTAGTTTTATTTCAGTTTTAGTAGTTTTAGTACTTATTTTATTCCAGTTAGTTGCCAAAGCATCATTTTTGATTTTATTTAGTTATAAAGTTTAAGTTTTCATCTAATATTTATATTTTATTTTATTTCAGCTTTATTTCCATTAACTAAGATGGTTTTTATTAGTTTTAGTTAACAATAATATTATATTGACTGTTGTATTATTTTTATACTGTTATAGTATTTATTAACTGTTATTTTTATATTTTTAGTTTTCTTTTTAATTTTAGTTTGTTTTAGTATTTTAAGTTTTTTTTAATATTTCTATTTAATTTTATTTTTTCAGTTTTAGTTTTAGTAGTTTTTTTAAACTTATTTCAGTTAGTTGCCAAAGCAACATTTTTTTTCATTAGAGTTCTTCATCTAAATATATATATATATATATATATATATATATATATATAATACAATTTATTATTTTATTTCAGCGTTATTTAAATTAGATTATTTTTTTAGTTTAGTTAATAACAATGATTATATTTTATTATATTATTGTGTTATGTTATATTGTATTATATTATATTACATGTTGATTTTTAGATTTTCCATGTGAAAATGTTTATAAAGTAATAGCCCACCTCTGTACAATTTGAGGTATCATTCATGTCTGTAGCACTTAGTTTTTGTTGACTAGTACATCTCTCCTCATAGCTCTTTGGAGAAGAAGTCACTCTTGAGGGATAACGTTGATCTTTTAGTCACCCTGGCGGACGTATACTTCAGGGCTGGAGACACCAAGAACTCCATCTTGAAGTTTGAGCAGGCACAGATGCTTGACCCTTACCTGATCAAAGGTACGTGGCATTAACCAATAGTTGCATTACCTGATGATTCTTGTTGGTTTGAATTAAAGTGTCATGCTCTTTTGTAGGTATGGATGTATACGGCTATCTTATGGCCAGGGAGGGTCATCTAGAAGATGTCGAGGTTCTCGGAGGACGGCTGTTCAACATATCTGACCAGCATGCAGAGCCCTGGGTCATATCTGGGTGAGTTTGATTTTCTCCTAATAGGGTTTTTAACTCTTGAAATAGTTAACCCTGGGTCATTCTAAACTCTGGGTTAACTTGCTTAACGTTTCACATTGCTTGTTATTTACCCAGGGTTAACTGTTAATTCTGGGTATTCATATACTGCCGTTTCACACTGTACATTCCTAAACCCTGGGTTAATGTCCTTATTTGCGGTGTCAGTGTCAATGTTTGGACGAATCAGCCTGCGCCATCTACAGTTTCATGATAGAACTTTGTATCCGTGTAATGCTTCTTTACCCTGGGTTAAAAGCGAGGTTTAGACCGACAATAACCTTGGGTTAGGCACAGTGTGAAAAGCTCTGTTTTGTCTGAAACTTGTTCAGATTACGAAGATGCTAAAAACGTAACATTTTTGTTTTCCTCAGGTGTCACAGTTTCTACAGTAAGCGCTACTCTCGCGCCCTCTATCTGGGAGCTAAAGCCATCCAGCTGAACAGCAACAGTGTGCAGGCGCTCCTCCTGAAGGGGGTTGCGCTGCGAAACATGGGTCGAGTGCAGGAAGCCATCATACACTTCAGAGAAGCCATGAGACTGGCGCCCTGTCGTCTGGACTGCTACGAAGGCAAGAAAGATTTCATGATAATAGGGAAGGGTCAGCTTGATTGCCTAAGTTTACCATCAACCTACAAGTCGATCAGTTAATAATTTCATTCCTTACATTTATATAGCGCTTTTCTGGGCACTCAAAGCGCTTTACATATTGACAGATTGGCTTGCTAATGTTGATTCCCCCATTTTTCTTATATTTTTTGTGGCGATACTTTAAAGGGGATGAATTAAGGGAAGCTAGTTCTCTGAGAGGGTTTTATCATGCTGATTTTAGACCGTCAGCATTGTAAACTAAATTCATCAACACATACATCCATCGAAACAAATCGAAGGAAAAATTCTGTTCGACGTGAAATCGCATATCACACATTTTGTATTTTTTCTTGCAGACTTTCATAGTTTCGTGCCATAAAAATTGCAGATATTAAACCTATTTATTTGCTGAATCTTTGATAGTTACTCTCTTGTGTTGGATTTAATCAGTCCTATTTTTGAAGGTTGTATAAAGGTTAGTTAGGTTTTTTTTTTTTGCCCATGTTTTCAGGTCTGATTGACTGCTATCTTGCGTCTAATGGTATCCGGGAGGCTATGGGAATGGCTAACAATATTTACAAGACGCTGGGAGCGAACGCCCAAACTCTCACCATCCTGGCCACAGTGTGTCTGGAAGATCCCATGACCCAGGAGAAGGCCAAGACTCTGCTGGACAAAGCCCTCGCTCAGCGGCCCGACTACATCAAAGCTGTCGTGAAGAAAGCAGAGCTCCTCAGTATGTCAAAACTGTGCCCATAATATCTTATTTGATTTTGATTTATTATTATTATTAGTATGATTATCATTTTCTATTTATTAATTCTTTTTAATTTTTTCTATTCATTTATTTTTCTATTTTTATTATTTAATCTATGTTTTTTTCTTAATAGATTTTATTTATTTATTTTTCTATTTATTAATTATATTATTTTATTAGTATTTCTTTTTTTTTATTTCTTATTAATACTTTTTATCTATTTATATTATTATTTTTTTATTGTCGTTATAATTTTATTAGTATTAGATTAGACTTTTTTGTTTCACTGTGCCCATAATATATTATTAATATTTTGTTTTGATTTATTGTTATATAATTTTTTTTCAATTATTTTTATTTGTTTTTCATGTAATTATAATTTTTTTGTTTATGTATTTATTTCTAGTTAATATTCTTGTTAATATTAATTAAGGCTGTCAATTGATTACATTTTTAAATCTAATTAATTAAACGATGTGGCGATTAATTAGGTTAATTGCTCGCCACATCGTGTAATGAAGATTAATTCCACATCAATAATTAACATCAAATTTGGAAATTACCCCAAAAGATCATTTAAAGTCATTATTGTGTTAAATGAGAAAAGCATCAAATAGATATTACAAAAAGTAGCTTTACAACTTTTTATTCTTATTTGATTCAACATAGAATTTTTTTATTTTTTTATTGTTATTAACACAAATGGATGGTTATGTCTGAACTCAAGAGCTGATATATTGGTGTTTGCTATGCAACACCTACTTCATTTTCATTACAGGTCGAGAACAGAAGTACGAGGAAGGAATAGCACTTCTACGAAACACTTTAGCCAATCAGAGTGACTGCGTGCTGCACAGAATGCTGGGGGATTTTCTCGTAGCTGTTAATGACTATCAGGAGGCCATGGACCAGTACAGTATAGCGCTAAGGTAGCATCCTTTCCTCTCTACTGCCATCCACACTGTACATAAACACGAAACTCTAGCAGAACTGATTATGTTCCTCCTCCATAGCCTCGATCCAAATGACCAGAAGTCTCTGGAGGGCATGCAGAAGATGGAGAAGGAGGAAAGTCCCACGGACGCCACGGTCGAGCTGGACGGTGACGATATGGAGGGCAGCGGGGAGGAGGGAGACCTGGAGGGCAGCGACAGTGAGGCGGCGCAGTGGGCCGATCAGGAACAGTGGTTCGGCATGCAGTGACCCTCGACACTCGCTGAGAGACTCTAGAGCACTTCAGACTTCAAAGAAAACATCCACACTCTTGCATTTTCGTGTGTGTGAACAGAGATGCCATAATGCTCACTGCTGCCCTCTGGTGGTGAGTTACGGACATTTACTGTTAATCGGATTTGTGCCCTCAATCTTTTTAGTTTGGTCACATCAAGAGATTAATTTTCATAAAAAACTGTATTATCAGTATACAACTGGTCTCAGATGAGAATACAGAACTACAGAGATCAGAAACTAACAGGCCAACACCAAACTTCTGACAAAGGACAGGGTGATCATATTTCAACATGCAATGCTGCAGGTGTTTGTCTAAATACACAATGATATTTTCTAAAAGTTTATTAACGTTAATTAAACATCATGCTTCTCTTTTGCTGTTTTGTACAGGACTAGTTAACTCTGCTGCCGTCCCCATTATATTAATAAAGGTGTCAAATCTCTAATTATTTTCCATGCTCTTTCAAGCCTTTTTTTTTTTTTTTGCACAAGTTATGATAGCCTCTGATGATGATGCCTTTGTAAAAGAATCACAATGAGAATGTCATGAAACGTGCAAGTCATATTACGAATTTCACATAATTTTTGGAACAATTATTTTCAACCCTAGTTTTCAATACTGCAGTGTAATATTACTTTTGTTTAATGCTCATTCTCAATGGTGATTTCCATGACAATAATGCAGTGATACTTTTTTTTTTTTTTTTGCTTTTATATTAGTTTTGTATCACAGCGCAGAAGTAGTTTTGGTTTATTTTATGCAGTTCTTTTGGTTTTGGGGTGAATATAACAGACATTTCTTGACACGTTTTGTGAAATTTATCAGAGGATATGTGATGCAATCATAAATTCAATTCAAATTCAAATTTTTTGTTTTTTTTTGCAGTGTATTTGTCTTAATGTTTCTATATTGTGTAAATAAGACTGTTTTTTAAATGTTTTGGGATTAAAATCATGGCATGAAAAAAAAAAAAAAGTGACTTGTTCAATTTTAGTAACTAGAATATCACTTTTACTAATACAAAATAAATCAACTGTTGCCAGTGTAAAGAAACAGCAGCGCAACCATGTAATATCATTTTTTTATTAACCACAAGTCATTGTGATAATTACAACACTGATTTGGCAGCACCCGCCCTCCAGTTGTCATGGGAACTGCTGTAAAAGACCGCCTGTCTCTCAATGTCACACACACACAACGAACACCTGAAATGAGCCTCGGCTTTAAAACATATTGCACATCCCTGCGCAAAGCAACAAGAACAATCATTTTTGGTTATTTTACATATCTCAAAAGATTTGAGGGAAAAAATACAATGCCTTTTTCACTAATAGCATCTTTTCTTTTCTTTTTTTTCCAAAATAAATATCATGGCTGGGACAATACATTGATTCACGATACAATGATTCTGCTATGTGTTCTCTCGAATCGATTCTGAGCTTAGTTTTAACAGCAGATGGCGCTCTAGGCAAGTTTTTAACCACACACTAAAATGCTCACGAAGAGCGCTGGAGAGTGCTCATGCATTCTGCTGAGTCATGTAAGTGGTTAAATTTACTTGCACTTCGGCTCAGAATGCTTTTATGACGCGAGATTAATGTAAACACAGCCCACGGTGAACACTCTTGTAATTCGCTTGTAATTTCACTCTTTATTTTAGGTTTAAGTGGTGTATGTAAAGGAAATGGAAGCAAGCAGAGTACGGGTGTTTCTAAAGCACGCAGTGCCATCTGCTGTTAACGATATATCGAAAAATATCAAAATCGCTCCAGAGTCTTTGCATCAACAATCGATGTATTGTCCCAGCCTTATTAAATGCTGCAGCGCTATACAAACATTTATAAGGGGACATGCACCATAAAAACTGCTTTAATGTTACATTTTAAGTGTATTTTTAAATTTCACTGGCTTCAGACGGGTTTGATCTGGTTTGTCAGGTCTCAAATAAGCTTTTTCCACTCCTAATGTTTGAACTTTTTCTAAACTAATGCAAATTAAGTTTTAGCACAGTTGACATGCAGGCCTAGAAAGATGGAGCTGCTCAAAACAACACATGCACTAAAGTCAAGAAAACCTCACAGGTTCTGCAAGAGAGCAGATTGGCTCAATCGTCCCGAGCTGAGGAGAAAGAGAGAGAAAGACGTAAAAATAAGAACACATTTGATAAAAAAAACTATGGACAGAAATGTCATCTCATGCAACTGCAACAGTCATTAAACATGATTAATGGTCTCTTCAGAGCAGTTATATGGAGTTCCTGTATAAACATTTTCCAGGTAATTGCACATAATTGTGTGTATTACGTCAGTCAGCAGCACAAACAAACATGAGGTTGTGATGGTGTATTATGAGTATTTCAGAATTATGTGAGCAGTACTCACTCTGATGCACACAGGACAAAACGATTAGTTTTAATATGTTGAATTTAATCATGCATGATGTCTGGTGGTCACCTGCAGCAAGACACTTTTACAAGAGAACTGATTTAAAGTGGAAGAAAAAAAAAAAAACAGGACCCCTAAAGCCCAAAGTATACTTTGCTTTTTACGCGTACGCGATGGTCAGCGTACAGTGCGTGTGACGCAAATGCCATCATGAGTATGCACATGCACATTTAACTTTAATACAGTAGTTTATCCACAAGGTGGCAACTGTGTCCTGGGGGCGTCGATTCACAAAGAAAAACTGCATAAACAGAACAGACGGGAACACATGCAAGCTACAGACGATGGAGGCCTATAATCGACTAAAGATTGTGCAAGGATGTTAGAAAGTACCACATTTGCACAAATGAAAGAATACAAAGATGTTTACATGGGTTGTAACTTGTGGCGAGAGATTGCTCAAAACTGCGCATGCGTCAAACTTTGCAAGGCTGTGTGTTCGACTACGCGTAAAAAAAAAAAAAACGAAAAAAAACGAAGTATACCCCGGGCTTTATGAATAAGTTGTGCCATTTACAGAGTTAAAGAGGTCTTTATCCAGCAACACTAGTTTACTAATATCATGGGTTTTATCCCAGAATTCATCCTAGATATTATAATACAAAAAGAAAGGATAATTTGTGCTGTTTATTTTCTAAGCACCTAGTATATACACATATACATTACAGTAAAAATAATTGATCTATAATATTATAATCACTACACTGTCCCTATAAATACATCCAACACATGATAAAGTAAACAGATTCAGAGAATTTGTTCAAAAACAAACAGTTTTTTGAACAGCTAGTGTTTTAGAACAAGGGAACTAGTGCATTTGGCTAGTCTTCTATCAAGCAAAAATACAAAATGAAAGTCAGGAAACAGGTCCTGAGAAAGCAACCGACAGAACTGAGGTAGCTGCAATCTACTTGACACAGAGAGGAAATCATTTTGCTTCAAGCGAGGAAGAAACCAAGAAACCGAAATTACATAGGTGACGTTAAAGTGGAAAACATCTAAATATAACCCAAATGCACAATTGTTCTTTTTGGCCCAAAAGGCTATAAAGACATCTCAGAGCTGTGAGCCAAAAATATCCAAAGCAATCTGATAAATATTTCATCTCCATGTTTTAAACATCCAAAAAAGGCCATAAAGGGACCTGAGAAAAATATACATCTTTAATAATAATAATAATAATAAAAAAACAACATAAGAAATGTGCTTAAAAATGGAATGTTAAAAAGAGAACATACTATTTTCTGACAGCAATATGCCATATATGAGGATAAACATCATATAAAAATTCAAACAAGGCTTGGATGCATGTGCAAATGTGAACAGGTAAATGTTGTTCTTTGTTAAATGTTGCTTCTCTGGTTATTTGGAGTCACGTGTTAGCTTGACGGCAGCTCTGGGATCAGTCAGGACCAGAACAGCTGGGTTATGTTAGTGTCTGTGCTGTACAGCCACACCACTAGGGGGAGTGTCAGAGCTATAAAGGGCCAGGAGACACCCTCGGTGCATGCAGAGAGGGACCAGCCTCTCTCGTCGGGCTCCTGGTCCTGGTCTTTACCGGGCTCCAGGTAGTTCCTTGCGACGAATTTGAGCAGCTCGTCCAGGAGGATGACAGGCAATGAGATCTTCAGCACCATCATCCACTGGGTCACGCTCAGAGGGGTGATCTGGAAGATGACCTGTGGAGCAAAGAAAAGTATGGAATGATATGGCTCCATGTAGGGCAGCACAATTTGATCAAATAAATAAATTAAAAACATTGTGATTCAACAAAACAGTGATTTGCAATATCAAACATTTAGCGTCACATTTTTGGGTGAACTATGCCTTTAATAATCTGTAAATGTTAAGATAAATCAGGATGGTTGCTGTACCGGCAACGGCTCCACATGGAGGATGAGGAAATGCAGAGACATGGAGAGGCAGATGGCTCCCAGCAGCCAGACGTTCTCCCAAGGAGGCATGCGCACCAGAGACTGGTTCTCTGACAGGCTGCAGGAGGGAGGGGGACACGTTGACTTGGGTTCAGCACAAATACAAAGCTCATTTTTAAATCACTGTCACGAAAGAGCCTGGATGTCATGTGGATGACGGCTGTCCGTTCTGAGGACTGACCTGTTGAGGGCGTTACACATCTCGATGGTGACCAGCACAGAAAGGGCCATGGTCATGGGGTAGGGAGACTCAAACACGTGGCACTCCAGATCCTGGAAGTCAGGATTATCAGGAGAACACTGCAGGAAATGACTCTGAGAGCGTGAAGAAGAAAGAGAGTTAGTTATACAGACGAAGCACAATAATGGTGACACAGAGAAAATTATTATTCTTATGTAATAATTATATTAAATACCAAATAAATAAATAAATATTTAAAATTTAATAATATATATTAAATATTTTAATTAAATTTCATAGGATAATGTGACACTGAGGACTGGAGTAATGGATGCTGAAAGTTCAGCCTTTGGCATGACAAAAATAAATTTTAAAATATGTTATTTTTAATTGTAATAATATTTCATTCATAATAGAAATGCAGTTTTCATGAGCATGAGAGGCCTCTTCTAAAATAAAAAACCTAATTTAATTATATTTAAATTAAATATATTTTATTTATTTAAAAAAATCTATTTATTAAAAAAAATAAAAAGCCCAAAAATTGTGCTGCTGCAATCAGCTGAATGTCAAACAAATTATAAAAGGCATTCAAAATATTTTTAGATAATTCCGACAGTGTAGTTTTGAGCATTCATTTTACATGTTATTGTATCAGACGTTGTGTGATCGGGCTTTAAGGCTGTATATTTAATTACACACAGCACTTATATTTAAAAACGGAGATATATACCAGCTGATAAAGTGTGATCATTGGACCGTCTTCAGCAATAGTGAACCACCAGGCTGCAGCTCCTACAGTCGCAGCACCAACATAACCTGAGAAGCACAAGTTAATACCAGAGTTAACAGACCAGCAATAATGGATACTTTATTAGATGCCAAACTAGAATTGTAAATTGTCCTATAGTCCAATCCAGTGGTTCTCAAACCTGTCCTGGGGACCCCTCACCACTGCACATTTTGCATGTCTCTCCTCATCTAACACACCTGATTCAACTCATCAACTAATTAGTAGAAACTGCAAGAGTTGAATTGGGTGTGTCTGATGAGGGAGACATACAAAATGTGCAGCGGTAAGGGTTTGAGAACCACTGGTCCAATCAAATGATGCACTGGTCATGTTTGTGACTCACAGCCAATGGCCAGGTATCTGAAAAACAGCCATCCAGAGATGAGGGGCTCCTTGGCGCTGCGGGGGGGCTTGTTCATGATGTCCAGATCAGGAGGGTTGAAGCCCAGAGCGGTGGCCGGCAGGCCGTCAGTCACCAGATTCACCCACAGCAGCTGAACGGGGATCAGGGCCTCAGGGAAACCCAACGCAGCGGTGAGGAAGATACTGAGGAGGAGTCATTCATATCAGCAACAGATACAAAAAAAAAAAAACTTAAACAGAACCAAAAAAAAAAAACACTGGCGGATGAAAAACGGACTGACCAGACGACCTCTCCCACGTTGGAGGAGATGAGGTAACGGATGAACTGCTTCATGTTGTTGTAGATAGCTCTACCTTCCTCAACGGCGGCCACAATGGTGGCAAAGTTGTCATCAGCGAGGACCATCTCCGAGGCTGACTTGGCCACAGCAGTGCCAGAGCCCATGGCGATGCCAATCTCTGCCTTCTTTAGGGCAGGGGCATCGTTCACGCCATCTCCCGTCTGCAAAGACGCAACCGTTTAGTCAACCATCACAGTTGAGCTAAATCACTATCCATTATCATCATATGGCCACCTACCATGGCAGTGATCTCATCAAAGCCCTGCAGGAACTCCACAATCTTGGACTTGTGTGAAGGCTCGACACGTGCGAAGCAGCGAGCATTAGTGACCGCCTCGCGTTGGGCATGAGGTGAAAGGTCGTCGAATTCGCGGCCCGTGAAAGCCATGCGGTCGACGTCATCGTCCTCTGAGAAGATGCCGATGCGTCTGCAGATGGCCACGGCCGTGCCCTTGTTGTCCCCGGTGATCATGATGACTCGGATGCCGGCGTGGCGGCAGAGCTTGATGGAAGCGGCCACTTCTGTACGAGGAGGATCCAGCATGCCCACGCAGCCCACGAAGGTCAGATCAGACTGGCAGATGGAGAGAATAGGGAAGTTTAGAAAAACTTTAATATGTTTCTTTCCATGCTGGATAAACTGTTAAAACCTCATCAGATTTGGTACTTTCTGGTTTCCACTTCATTAGCTAGATGGATAGATGCTTTGAGACCGCTAGCTAGACACAAAGATGCTTTATTAAATGCTGTGGCTAAATATGTTGTTATTTATGTCATTACAGCACTATATGGATAAACACCATTAGTTACCTAGTTGGATAAATAATTCGATGGGAAGCTTGAGAGATAAAAATATTAACGTTACTAGCTAGCTAAATACTTTTAGACATCTAACTAGGATGAATTATCACTTTATTAGATAGCGAACTAGATAGATGGACAAATATTTTTATAAGATAAAATTAAGCAAGTGGAACAAAAAGATACTTCATTAGAGAGCTAGATACATTACTTGATGGCAAGATAGTTAAATTACATTATTAATAAACCATTTTGCATCCTTCTAGTTAGCTTTCTAGACAGCTAAATAGCTAGATGGATTATCACTATTAGATAGTGAATTAGATGGATAAATATTAGAAAATGTATAGGATAGCTAAAAACATTACTAGACAGCAAGATGCAAACATACTTTATTAGATAACTATAGGGTGAATTCAGGTTGATTGGGACACTTTTTGCCTTTTTTTGCCATTAAAAAGTCTCCCAATCAGCCCGAGTTCACCCTATATGTTATTAGATAGCTAGAAAGGTAAACACTTTATTAGATAGATAACTAATGAGATGAAAAATGGTTTATTAGAAACTAGCTAGAAGAATGGTGTCCATTTACAAAATGTTTTTGAAGCGTTGACCATTGTAGCCAATCACAGACATATATGTTGAATGCATGAACACAATGGCCAATCAGAAGCACTAAAAGAGTCATTTTTTTAAATTTCAGTACTGAATTGGTACCGAAATCTGTACTTTTGACAATACTATTAGGTAGCTAACAAGGTGCAAAGACATTTATATTAGAGAGCTAGATGGTACTAAATAGATAGTTCATTAGATAGCTACCTAGTTAGATGAATAAATAGTTTATAAGATAGTAAACACAAAGTTACTTCATTAGATACTAGATGTTACTAGATAGCCATCTAGATGGATAAACACTATGTCAGTATGACACAAAGACTAGTAAAGTACAGTGTAGCACAATAACTCAGTCACCTCATAATCTGCAAAGCGCGCCGTCTCTGTCAGCATCATCTCCTCTTTCTTCAGAGGAGTATCACGGGTGGCCAGCGCCAGGCAGCGCAGGGTATCCCGGCCAGTGCCGTACTCTCGGATCACAGACATGATCTTGTCCTTGATGCCTTCAGTCAGGGGAACCCTGGATCCACCCACACGCACATACGTGCACCTATCGATCACTCCCTCTGGGGCTCCCTGAGGAAGACACTCTAGTTTAGCAATGTGACCAAAACATCAGCAGTACAATAACTCAGTATATAACAAACCAGGTTTGTACCTTGACAAACATCTTAGAGGAAGAGGATTTGCCCTTGGTTGGGGAACAGAACACAGACATGGACTTCCTGTCTCTGGAGAACTCCAGGGTGAACTCCTTCTTCATCAGCTGCTTGATCACCTACACATACACACATATAGAGTTATAAAATCATGATTGAACAAGTACTTGCATAATTATTTACTAATCGTTGAAATATTTACTGAGTTGCAGGCATTGGCTCTCTCGATCTTAGACAGGCTCCTGACGTCGGTGTCGAAAACGTTCATCTTTTCCACTAGGCAGGTCAGAGCAGTCTCTGTGGCCTCTCCAACCTTCTCATAAACACCTTTGGCCTGAAAGAGAATTGCATTTATCAAGGTATGTCCTCCATGTGTGGAACTGACCTTCTCCTGAAGCTTCTCATAGTGCCTGTTCTATTGCTGGCAAACATGGTTAGATACAATAGAATTATCCAAGGAATGATTGAAAAAAAAAAAAATCTGGATAAACAGTGTTAAATCTAATTACACACACACACACACACACATAAATTCATACATCATAAATTCTTTTTCATACATATAATTTTTTTTAAATCCATAGAATGTGTACACTTTATGGTAAGATACCTTTTTTTTTTTCAGGAGTTTTTGGAAATCAATTTTTCAAAGAATTGTTTATATTGTGATATATTTCTGAGAATATCAGTTCCTTAAATACTTATTTGCATATTCATTATAAATGTATAATATCCATTTTTGCTTAAATCTTCCACCCTAAGAAAGGATAATTAGTAAGCGTACCTCATTAAAATCCAGGGAGGAATCATTGCACAAGGCACAGATGGTTGCCAGCTCCACCAACCCATCATACTGAGAGCTCTTCACTACTCGGTTATCAAGGTATCTGAGCAACCAAACACAATGATGAATAACCTACCTACTACAACAGAAGCTGACTGCAGGACTACAAGTACATATCAGAGCATAGACAGAAAACTCACACTTCTCCTTCAGGAGCATATGTGGAGCCAGAGATGGTGAACTCCGTCAGTGAGCACTTCTCCCCCTCTGCCTTGTCTATGATGAACATCTGAAACACAGATACATGTTGGAACAGCTTTAATCACCTCATGTTATACCAGTTATACCACCTCATGTTATTCCAAACCTGTATATTAATAATATAATCATTTCATTTTTTAGTTAACTGTTCCTTTAAGATACTATTTCCAACTGTTAGCTGAATGCATCAGCACGCTGTCTGTCTAGAATGGATTTGTTGAAAAGTTAACTGATAGAAGATGGCAGCATAATAATCAAGTATTAGCATAAGAAGATTATATGGACTCAGGGTGCCATAATTCTACTTGTTTTTATGTTTAAATAAATACAGAAACTGGCAGAACAGCAGAGAGGAAGAGGAAAAAAAAAAAAATTGAGAAAACAAATTCGGACACTACAGCCATCCATCATTGAGCTCATTCTTGTATTTCTGCAGAGTGAGCAGCTCAGTCCTTTGACAAACTCTCTTTGTTGTTCTTGAAGCCACACCAAAACACTTCATTTCCATAAAACGACAGGATTTTTAAAAGTCTAAATATATATTACCAATTCAGAACATATCCTGAGCGAGAACTGTGGGAGAAATGCCGGAGGTCAAAGATGGAGTGCAATTACCATGAGTTTTCAATGATTTGTAATGTGAAGCATTTATAAACCTGTTGCCAATCAAGGAGATTTACTTTACAATGAAATACTGTTACTACAATAGTGATATTTTTTCTCTTGTTTAATATTTCTATTAATAATAAAAATACTTATTTTTGTTAAATTATAATTAATAATAATAATAATAATAATAATAATAATAATAATAATAATAATAATAATAATATTATTATTATTGTTTAATAAAAACAAAAGTTAATTAATAATAATAATATAATCTTATTATTATTAATAATAATAATAATAATAATAATAATAATAATAATAATAATCTTATTATTATGTATTAATTATTTTTATAATAATAATAATAATAATAATAATAATAATAATAATAATAATAATAATAATAATAATAATAATAATATTATTATTATTATTATTATTATTGATACATGAAATCACCTTTTTTTTGCCCAAATTGGACAGGGGGGAGAAAAAAAAAAAAAAAAAAAAAAAAAAAAAAGCACAGTAGACAGTTTTTAAAAAATAAATAAATAAAATAAATAAATAAATAAAGCGCAAAAAAAGTAGCAATTAAAATTTTCCCCAAAGACCTGTAATGACTGCAAGAACAATGTGATCACCAATTATTTAAACAGGTTTACTTTAAAGGCCCAATTAAAACCTTGACTTTTGTGGCTTTTAGTCCATGTTTAAACAAATTTACAATCTTTCTTTTCCAGGACAGACTCAGAAAGTGTTTTTTCTGTTAAAAACACGAGATGCAGGTCAGTGAAAGGAAAAAAAAAAGCAAAAGGTCTAGAGACGTTTTTTTTATTTATTTTTTTTTAATTTTTTTAAGTTGAACTTCTTTTAACTTGACCGTCATGTTTTTAGAATAGCATGTTGTGTGTGAGATACGAGCACAACGGTTAAAGACGTCCGTCTAGCGTGTTTACATTGAAAAACAATGGAAAAGTTGCAGAGTTGAATGGAAAAATGCGTTCTGTGTGAACGGCCCCTTAGGGTTGTATACACATTTAGCAAGTAGCAAATCATGTAAACTGAAGGCTACTCTGCAACAACTTCCTGTTTCAAATATGTCAACAGCACCCATCAAACTCAACTGCACTCGCCAAGCCATTTCATGGAGTTATTACTTCTGTACAAAGCCTAGGATGACTAAACTGCTAAAGGATGAGCTTACCCTGCAGACGGACATCTGGTTGGTGGTGAGGGTGCCCGTCTTGTCAGAGCAGATGACGGAGGTGCAACCCAGTGTCTCCACGGAGGGCAGAGAGCGGACGATGGCGTTCTTCTTGGCCATACGGCGGGTGCCGAGAGCCAGGCAGGTGGTGATGACGGCGGGTAGACCTTCAGGGATGGCGGCCACAGCCAGAGCAACAGCGATCTTGAAGTAGTAAACGGCGCCACGGATCCAGGAGCCGCCGTGGACGGGGTCGTTGAAGTGGCCGATGTTGATGATCCACACGGCGATGCAGATGAGGGTGATGACCTTGGAGAGCTGCTCGCCGAACTCATCCAGCTTCTGCTGCAAGGGTGTCCTCTCCTGCTCGGTGGCGGCCATTTCGTCACGGATTTTACCGATCTCTGTGTTTACGCCCGTGGCCACCACCACACCTACGGCTTTGCCGGCAGCAATGTTGGTTCCCTGAAATGCACACATTTAAATGAACAGGAATATATATTTCTTTTGCACCAAAAAGAATGAAGAGCCAAGGATTTTTCTCCATTTCTGTCACCGATGGAGTTTGGGTTCCTTCTGCCACCGACGCCTTTTGGCGTGCTTAGTTGGGGACAAAATATTATGGGTAACACTTTACTGCAATATTATGAATGCACTGACACTACTGGATGAGAACTGAACTGAGCTGATGATGACGACAACATCATGGTTTTCTCCAGAGATGCTTTATAGATTAATTGAATTTAATGCATAATTGATGAATTTTACACAGTTATTGAACAAATCTGAATCAACACCGAACTGATTTAAACTGAATACTGACTGTTTACTATTGTCTTTTTAGAGCTGCTTTACAGCAGAATTGAAATCTGTTTGCATCACTGAATCATTATGTTCCCGTTTATTACTGTAAAGCTTTGAAACAATCTGTATAAAGCACTATATAAATAAAGGTGACTTGACTGAAGTCCAATTTTCTTACCGAGAACAACATGTTCTTCTTGTCCTGATTGACGGCACGGGGATCCGGCACGGGGTCGGTGTGCTTAATGACAGAGACAGACTCACCTGTAAGGTGGAAGAAATAAGAGTAAAACACACAGCCAAAATAGATGATACACCCACAAATGAACCAAACACTTGGTTACCTGTCAGGATAGACTGGTCCACTCTGAGTGTGGTGGACTTAATTCCAGAGAGACGGATATCGGCAGGTACCTTGTCACCCACTAGATAATACAAATAAGATATAAGATATTTAGAAAATATTAAGTTAATCATCAGAAAACAGACAAACTCAGTTAAAATTGCTAATAAATGCATAGGTGATAAAAATAAAACACTTTTTGTCTCTTGCTTGCATTAAATTATAGAATACAACATGCAAATCAATTTTTTTTTAACCATGACTCATGTTACAGACAAAAACTATCAAAATACTGTATCTTGTTTTGTCTTTTACAGAAGATAAAAATAATAAAAAAAAAAAGTGTTAAATTCACTAAACTAATAAAAATGAAAATAAAAGCACAGACCAATTTATATTAGGCTATTTTGATTACCCCATTACAATAGTCACTTTACAGTAACTGCTATCATATACTTGTAGATTTAAAATTCTACATATGACACATTTATTGTTTAACAACAAATATTTTAGCAAAATGTAGCTATATTTTAGTCAGAATTACGGTGCTCATATTCTATTGCGCTCCGTCTGTTTGGAGTGAATTTGCACGGTATCCTAACTGCGTGTTTTATGACACTGCAAGTGTCAGAGAACACAGTGTTCAGAAAGCATAACCTTAAATTGTCTTGCGTCACTGACTGATGAAAAATCTTGGCAAGATGAAACATGAACCCAAAATCAAATTATGATCTTTAATCAGATCAACTAGACCCATTTGCAGTGTCATGAAATAAAAAGGACTTAAAATGGGAACCAGAGGGAGATAGTGTGTGCTCGCCCATCCAGAACAAAACAGACATGCAAGCTCATCTGCGCCCTTGAGGGTGAGAGAAGAAAATAGCATGAGGAGGAACAATGCTCCGCGCCAAAAATGGGAAAACTATTTTGATAGGTTCGGCGATGCACCGATCAGGTTTAAACGCAGAAACATGACAGCAGCTGCCCCTGCACTCGACAGAAAGAGTAAAGAGGGTTAACACCCCCCAAGCTGTCAGTCAACTGAGAGGTGTTACACCCTCAGTGTATTCATAACTTAAAACAATGGGGTTCAACAGCAGATTTGTGGAGCATGTTTGTCATAAGCTTCCCTAGGCCACACTTGTTGGGATAAGTACTTAATAAAAGAGTGTCTTTGCTGATCTGCTCATGTTAAACATTAACATGTCCATCAGAGAAAGTCTGGGGAATGTGCCTGGCCAGTATGCGAAGCGTGGCAGCATTTAAAAAAAAAAAAAAAAAAAACGGCAGGGCATGACAACAATAGATGCTGTGTGGCCTTGGCACTGATCATCACACATGTGCGTGCAATAGGATCTCTGTGCTGTGGATTAACGGGCTGTCCTTTCGCCACGATCTGTGAGGAGCTACACCGGCAAGGTCGCACATGAGGCAGTGACGACTTTTCTCAGAAAGACTTAAATGGAGCTCAATTGCCAATTTCAGCCACCTAAATAGGGAACGAATGTACACAATGAGGTCCAGTTACCAGAAGGTCACCCAGCATTGTTCACTGGTAACTAGAGAATGAACAAACTCAGCCAACATCTCTCGTAAGAATGAGGTTGAGATCATTGAAGAATTGATCTTGAGGTTGTCTGATGGACAAACCATGATTTGGAGGTGAAGAAGTGAAGATGTTACAGATAACAGTTCAAAAGTTGGTGTAATGCAACAAGGGTTGGGCAAAAGTCAAAATGTAATAATTGGTTGCTTTACAACTCATGAGAATTTGAATCGGCCATACAGCACAAGAACTGCAATAAAAGGAAGAGGGATATACTAGGCGTTTCTCAATGTCAAGGAAGGACCCTCGGAAGCCAGAATTTCGAGGATGCTACGTCATCGACATCCGAAGGACTGTTCCAACGTTGAGGATCTTCGGAATTTCAAAGGACTGAGTCCTTCATTCGAAAAATATCCCATATACAGGAAAGGATGCATATGTGTAGCCTTCGCGCTCTAAAATCACCCACAATCCTGCGTGCAGCTTTGCGATCCTTGTTAAAAAAAAAAAAATAATAATAATAATAATAATGTTGGACGTTAGCCGGCAATATGCTTTCAAATGTAAGTATATTTACGTTACCAAACATTTGTTATAACTGTAGTAAATATGTCAGATAAATAAAGTTTAACGTTTAAATGCCAGTACAAATTACTACCGTATTGATATTATAAATTATACAAATACAAATTACGTTATTGATGGCTAACTGAACCGGACCGTCATTTAACAATTGTTAGCTTGGTTGCCGTCACCGGCATTTCTTTTACGTAATGACGCAATGACGTGCACTTGCTAGTCTGTTCCATTTACGTGTTCTCCGAATGCTAAAGAGGAGCCTCTGAAGGAAGTGACTTGGAAGGACCAGTCCTGCCAAGGAAGTATCGTTGACATTGAGAAACGCCTACTGTATTGCAATTCAAAGAAATTACAACACAGGTAATGCATTCTACAATTAATAGCATTGCTATGAGATCTAGCAAAAATTCTAATTCAGCGCAGAATCCTCTGTTATAAACCATCTCAGATCAAACAGCACTGATGTGGAAACCAGGAGAAACATGGTGCCATTTTTGTACTTAAAAAGGCACAATATGCAAATTTTCGCCACTAGAGGTCGCTTATTCAAAACTAAGGTGTAGCTTGATGGTGTTTTGATTTTGCGGAATTATGGGAGGTGTTGTCTTCGCATCCACAGCCAGTGGAAAAGAATCGGGACGGGGCTTAGGACGTGACCTTTACAGTCTATGGACGTGACACGGCTCGAGAGCAGCGGAGCTTTTATTATGCCGCAGTCACCTCTTCCGCTTCTTCCGGTCAAGCGTATGTGGGGTAACGCAGCGCTGTTTTATCATATTAGATACATTTGTGTGTTGAAAGCTGTTATAGTGCTACTCTGTGTTTGCTCGGCGGCTGCTATGAGACATTTGTTGCACACTGCAGTAAGCTAGATCGATATTAGGCATCATAAACCATGGCACTCGCGGTAAATCAAGAAAATGAGATTTAAACAATAAGACTTATTGTGTTGAGCTTAATAACATGATTAGTTTTCGGTCTATGAATGTATTTAAACAGTTGCTCACCTGTCTAATAAAACACATAATATAAGTCTTTGGTATTTCTATGGTTTCTACAAAATAAAAGGAAATCGAGGGTCACGCGGGTATGATGTCATTGATAGGCGACACACAGATGCGGTCTGTGTCCTGGTTAAAATTGCTTATTTCTCTGGATTTAAACATTCTTGTAAACATTTGGGATAATGTAAGTATACAAGTCAACAAAATATATTACATTGTTCTAGTGGTTTCAGTTATTTTAATCCAAAAATCTTACATATTGTATTTAGTAGGAAGTGCCACAATTTGCACATAATTTTAATTAATTCAAAATTGAATTACACAGGTGATATAATATATTTGTTAAGCACTGTATGCATAGTGTTTTAGACATTGTTCCATCTTCTAAGATCAGTCAATTTGTCCTGAAAGACCTTTTATGTATCGCTGAGTGTCTCAGGCATAAACAATACTTTAAAAACAGTGAACTTTTCGAAGTCTGCATGTTGCAGCCGTCGACTGTCGAGTGGAAGGGGTCCAGGTCTAACAGCTGTTCCTATTGTTCACACAGAGAGATGACCTTATAGGGAAGTGCCCATGATGTGCCACCCCTTTTCCCCTTCATGCAAATGCTTTCACATTGGCCTTACCCTTACCCATCAGCATAGTCTGTGCTTTGGGAATTCAAGCACCCAGGCGGGGTGGCATGCAACATTCTGCTGGACCTGGTAACCATCGCCTATCACCGTGGCAGGGGCCCGGCAGGTGTTTGATGCCCTCAGGCTGTCAGCAAGAATCCACAAATGGCTGAGTTAGTATGAATGAGAGTAAAGGAGATACTAGCCATTTATCAATGTTGGGGTTGGAACGGGTGTCCAATAATTCACACCACACTTCTCTGAGTGGTCAATCTAAACCAGTGATTTGTAGATTAGAGATTTATGGCCACAGCTTAGAACTGTTATTTTGAGGTTTAAGTGTTTTATTTATATACTGTATTACATTTTTTTGTGATCTAAATTGTTGCAAATGCGTTCTCTTTGTTTTGTGCCGTTTGTGTTAAGCATGTAAAGGGGACCTATTACGCCCCTTATGCAAGATGTAATAAAAGTCACTAGTGTCCCCAGAATGTGTCTGAAGTTTCAGCTCAAAATAACACAACATTTTTGTGTGCGTCCCTTTAAATGCAAATGAGCTGCTGCTCCCGGCCCCCTTCCAGAAGAGGGCGGAGCTTTAACAGCTCACGCTTCGGTTGCTCAACAACAACAAAGCTGGAGAATCTCACGCAGCCAAAATGACGATTGTCAGTAATGGTGTTCAGCCTTGCATTTCAAACCGGAGTCGGACACTGATGGAGAGACTCAGAAAGAAGCAGCCCAACATGGCCTCACCCCCCTTTGTTGCGTGTTCCAGTGGGCAGGGTTTATGTTAATTTTGGAGTGATGTCACCAACCCGGGAAAAGCGTGTTGTAGTCCCTAAAAGCAGTTTGTTGTAGTCCTTTGCATTTAACTTTGAGTATCGTAACTTTGCAGACGTTGTTTATGCTCAAACTGCAACATTACACAAACTAAAGTTTAAAAAATTGAAATCATAATCAATGACCCCTTTAAATGTTTGTTATATTAAGTTACCTGTCAATACTATTGTTGTGAATATGTGAAAAAGAGCCGTCATCATACAAGAACATACTTTTGGGGTGTCCATTTGAGAAAAGAATATCTAACATGGAGAAAGACCTTTAATCAGTTCAGTTAAAAACATTTTACATGAAAAGTAGAAGTATTATTTAAATAAAGATTTAAATAATTAGATTCTTTTTTTCAATTGGCCACCCCTAAAATATGTGCAAGTATGATGACTGTTCTTTTTCATATAATTCAGCTTTAACATAAGTGTCATTTTTGAGCTTGACCCAACAACCTCGAGATCTCCCACAGCTCAGCAAGTTCCCTGCCAATCAGATCGCTATTCTGTGATGACATGTCGCAAGCAAAAAGCAGGGATGTTTGTTTGACCCCTGCGTCCTGCGTCGCTATAACAAGCAGAGGAATGAAAGCCGTGACAGTGCGGTGTTGCTGGGGGACTGATGGAAGCATAAACCTTTAAACAAAACCGCACCGCTTTCCGACCCCGACCTCCTCCTGCAGAGGGTTAGGTGTGAGCTATTTTACCCTGCTGATTGATGCATGCTGAAGGTATTTTAAGATACTAAAGTGCTTTATGATATGACAGCTGGAATGCATGCATATACTGCATCTTCCTTTCCATTGTGTTATTTCTTGATCTTGGATGCTCCATTACTAGTTCAGTATTGAGCTGAATATGTGGCGAGTCCTTGTGTGGGTGTTGTGTAGGGCCCTTTTGCTGGGTTTGTTCTAGGCACTCCGTGCTCTTTGAGGGCAGATGAGGAGGCTGTATGCGTACAGTGGGCGGATAGATAACTCTAACAGCTCAGGGGTTTGGAGGTCACTCTTCTACCTGGAGGCCAGATACGCCTGAAATAGCTCATCGCAGGGGCTTTTTGTATATGCATACTGATAAATGCTGCTATGTTCTGGAAAGTGTTTGTGAACAGCGCCATCGGGCCTCTCCTAAGTCATGAATCAGCTCTCAGCTAGAGCGAAGTTGAATAGACACGTTATTCTCACCTTGTGGTACGGGTCTGCATTAGTCAGCAGGCACAATTAATCATCTCTTTGAACGTATCCATGTAACTTGAATTATGGACATTTAAAGAAAGAAAGTCTTAAGCTTCATTATCAGTGTATTTTCATCTAATCCACTGTTTCATTCAGGGTGTGCATTGTGAAACATGAATTGAGAACGCCTTTATATTGCGTTTCAATTTTTAAATTATAACTAAATTTAATTTGAAGTAGTAAAACAAGAATTGTGATTTGGATTTAAATTAATTAAAATGAATGAGATTCATTCAATGTCAAGAAAAACTTGATTTTACAAAAGCTTGTTTGAAAGTTGTGGAATGTTTTTTTTTTTTTTTTTTTTTTTTTTTTTTTTTTTAAACTTGCATCTTTAGTTTTATAATAAAAAAAAATTATATAAAAAAAATTATATATATACATTGAACCAAATCAAATGAGGCCAAGGAGGAGGTATCTAGTACAATTGAAACAAAAATAAGTCAAATTGTGATCTTCGGAAACACTGAATAATAAACCATACATATACAGTACTTCTACCATCTTTTGTGCAAGATTACCAGAACCCAATCCGTAGAATCTCACAAACTTAACACATAATGTACAATTATATTGGGGGGAACAGTTATGCAGTCTCTAGGGCAAGAAAATGGGACCATTTTCTCCATTTTTCTTTAAATGATGATTCTCTTAACCTTACAGTGTAGGTTAATTTTTCCATTATAAAAATGTTTTGAATTATATTTGTCCATTGCTGTTGATCTGGTATGTTCGATTTGAGCCAAAATCTAGTAATAGCCTTTGTGGAATGTTTTATTTTTAAGCTTTTGAAAATGTATGTGAAAATTTTGTGGCACTTCCTACTTCATACTTCAGTACAAAAAGTGCTCAAACTTTGACAAAAAATTTTTTTCTAGATGACCTGATGTAATAGCGATTTCATAATGTCTAAATATAAATTCAAAAGCAAAACATAAATATTAGGCAGTGGAAATGGCTAATAAGCCAGTAAGTGCTCCTCTGCCTCACTCTAATAGTTACAGTGGTAATTTCATGTCTTACATTTAAATAAGTGTTTTTTTGCCACCGAGTGTTTTCCTACATCTTTGAAACTTTTAGTATTACGAATGGGAACAATCTTTGAAAGATGAACAATTAATGTTTTTGGTCATCACAACAACTTTCAAATGTATCTAATATGATAAAACAGCATTGCTTTACCCCACATACGCAGGACTGGAAGAAGCAGAAGCGGCGACTGCGGCATAATAAAAGCTCCACTGCTCGAGCCGTGTGTCGCGCTCATCTCTCATTAGCAATCACTCCAGCGGCCTAGTTCCGCTCCAATGGCTTTCAGCCACACCCTGCTTCATACTACAGTAATGTTTATCTTTAATACATCAGCTCATCCATGAATATGATTTCTGGCCAAGTCCCATCCTGATACTTTTCCACCGGCTGTAGACGTGAAGACAACACCTCCCATGATTCCGCGAAATCAAGGCGTCATCAAGCTACGCCTTTGTTTTGAATAAGCGACCTCTTGCACCAAAATTTACATATTGTGCCTTTAAAATAAAATTTAAGTTGTATAATATTTTGAGATGTGAAGTTCTGGAAAAAGCTGTCCTTGAAAAGTGCTTGAATTTCAGTCTCAAAAAGATTGTCAAAAGGTCAATTCATGCATTCCCTGAGAATCGAAACCATGAGCTTGGCGATTGTTGAGCATGCTCTGCTGTTAAAGCTACAAGCTGGATGGATAGGTAAATAAGTAGACAGTTACATATAATTTTATTTTTCCCACAATTTTGTTTCCTGCCCATGAGGACAATGCATGAACATGGAGGGGTGTGGAATATTGAAATTTTATA
Source organism: Megalobrama amblycephala (assembly GCF_018812025.1). Lineage (NCBI taxonomy): Eukaryota > Metazoa > Chordata > Actinopteri > Cypriniformes > Xenocyprididae > Megalobrama > Megalobrama amblycephala. The sequence continues at coordinate 8,057,375 of NC_063055.1, read as the reverse complement.
TAAAACAGACAAAAAAAAAGCCAACTTAACAAGTACACTAGTGTATAGCTGGTCCCAAAGCTAGAAGACACAGATTAAAAGTAAAGTTCCCAAAAATTGAAATTTAGATTTCATGGGGTCTTAAACTGATGAAATCATTGAGTTTACATTGAAAAACAATTGCATTTAAGCTGCTCATATACTGTACCAAGAATTATCCTTACAGAAGGCATTACTCAAGATCACACCTGCGGTTGTCTTTTATACCAAAACACCTTGGCTTAGAATATCAAAGAGCATTGTAAGTTATGCTAATTAAAGCATCAGATGTGCACTGAGAGGACTGCAAGGTGGCCCACATGCTGAGCTCGGCCCTGCGCGGAACTGATAGGCTGTCAGGGTGCCGCTGGCATCATTTGTAATTCTGTTCACGACTAAACTGGTTACAGTCCCAGAGTCCTCTGCAGCGGGTGTGCTGAGCTGAAGCTCGGACTGCGATATGCTCACAACCCACAGCAGGAGCAGAGATTCAGAGACAGAAAGAGACACCACAGGAAAGCACTTTAAACATTCAGCACAGATGCCACCACAGCGCAGAATCAGCCAAAAAGCTCAAATCTGTTATCACCTTCCCATGCAAGCACGGACTGAGACATTGTGCAGAAGACGATGTTCAGACAGTGAAATTGCGGATTTTGACAAATTACAAAACAAATCCATTAGTGGAAAATTTACCCACGTTTGGGCCTAATCGCTAACCCAAAAACAGCACCATTCCACAATGACCTCTACAAGGTGACTTTGCAGTCTGTCTGGATCATATCTGACGTCACAGGCTGCAATTCTGTGAGACGCTGCAGAAGGGGTGGGCTCAGAGCCCAGGGCCGGCACCTGTCATCTGCACCATTGTCACTGCGAGTTATAATTAAACCATTCCATAATCTGAACAGCCTATCAGTGCTAAATATAACCTTTACCACTTTGCACAAAAAAATACAGCACCACTTATACTGCAAAGAGTTAAAGGTTAAAACATTACTGATAACAATGCCAGTTCTTTCATGTATCAGATGACCACATCCATCCCCAGAACCACAACCCACCATCACAGCTTTCATTTCAGTTGCTTTTCCATCTCTCAAGAAACCAGGGGCTTCATCTACAAAACAATACGATCTGAATTGATCCTACATTAGATTTATAAAAGCAGAAACTGAGGATGCATAATTAACTGAAATAAAACCAAAACGCGATGACAAACTGTGATGATCAAACCGCCAAGGCAGTGATTTAATTAGACTTGTAATGAGAAGCGACAAAAAATGAGTTGTCAACAAAAGAGCAGATTTAAAGTCGCCCTGCGGTTTTCCACTAAAATAAAAGCTTGATGGTATAGCATTTGAAAAAGAAATTGGACAGCCATAAATATCAGTATTGTAATCAAGGTTGTACCGTAAATTATTATAATTTTTTTTACAGTGAAATATTGCAATAGTAATTTTTGTAATCAGTTTGCTGTTATTATTTTATAGTCACTGATATTTAAAAAAAAAAAATATATATATAGTGATATATAAATCACAAATGGTGCAAACTTTTTTTATTTCAAAAGAAACTAGATTTTTTTTTGTAAATGTGTAACGTATGCTAAATGAAAAGCAGGCATACTAACTTTTTTCAGGTTATTTTGTAATATGTCATTTTTGGAGAAATGAGGAGTGCGAATTATGATCAGATAATGATGTAGAGTTAAACGTTGTCAATGATTGAACCTATAATGGACTGATTTTAAATAATTTGTGATTTATAAAGCAGGATCATTCTCTACATGTATTTATCAATGGCTCAAGGCTCCAGGTAATTAAAAAGAAAATAAAAAAAAGCTATTTTACACACTCTACGTTATTCATTTGCAAGAGCTCAAAAAGTTGAGATATTATTGGGCACTTCCAAAAAAAAGAGCTCAAAAATATGAGAAGCAAACCAAGAGAGCCAACGCTGTGTCCAACGGGTATAGATATGCTTCTGGGCAGAGCATGAGCACTGACGAACACGTGATGAGGACTGACGCACACAGTCCATTGAGAATCAACAGGTGCAACCAAAAATACCTATACTCATATAATGGAGCTGTACGGGGTCCATACAGGGACAGAAGAGCTGAGAGGCTGTTAATATCTCATGTAACAACACATAAGTGCAGTGACCTTGCTAATAACTGTATTCTGAGAAATAACTGAGGCTGGACTGAGTGCCACTGTGATCACATTGTCTTCATCATGATATAAAATGCAACGCTTACCAGCGACCTCCACAATGTCTCCAGGAACAATTTCTTTGGCTTTGATCCTCTGCACGCTCTTCCTGTCCTGACGGTACACCTTGCCCATCTCTGGCTCATACTCCTTAAGGGCTTCAATGGCATTTTCTGCATTACGTTCCTGAGATGGACAGAATCAAACATATAAAAAAAGTTGTATTTTTTTCACAGGGAAAATTTGCAGAGTAGAGTTTGGAACTTTCAGATGTGAGAAACCCGATTGACAACAGTCATTATTTTTGCAATTGCGCATAAACTACACACTTTGCCTGTAATGATTCAAAATTCACGATACTGACCTGCCAAACACCTACGATGGCGTTAGCTATAAGAATCAGTAAGATTACAAAAGGCTCCACGAAGGCAGTGATTGTTTCCTCTCCCTCTTCAAACCAGGCTAATACCTGCAGGGAAAAAAAAAGTCATGTCACAACACATCTCACTCGATCTAATCAAGCATTTCACATTCAAAACACCCTGTGGATATTTCAAGACCAGTAGATCAAGATTCTAGACAAGACATGCCAGTGACATTTGCTTTCTCATAATGGATTCAACATAACCCATTTACATATGATATTCCGTTTGGATTGCATAAACTGCATGACTTTAAACAAGTTTAAACATGAGGACTTGACAAAGCCAATCGCAGCTGTATGTTTTAGTGACTGGAAATAAAACTCTTACAGCTCACTGCAGCCAAAACAACTTTTATTTCCCTCATTTTGATACATTATTGCATATGAACTCCTCCTAAAATAAGAAGCTGCAACATCTATTTACTTTCCCTCATATCATTAAGCACATAGCAACTTGAAGGACAGTTGTTTTGCACTTTTAAAAATAGATTTGCATGATCTGTTTGATATAAAAAAGTCCTTACATGCATAGCATGGAGGTCAAATGTAGAGATTGAAGCCTTCCAATCAACATCTTGGCGGTTTTCTCAAGAGACAGTCGAGTTACTGGTCTGTGGTAATGAGAGGCCTGCAACTGAAGGTCAGAGACCTAATTTGGCCTGCAGAGATGCCCTCTTACACAGCCAACTACGAGACAGCTGTCAAACCACAGACTCCAACACCTCAGTATCACTACGCTGAGCGAAGCTGGCATAACTCTGTACTTCCACCCGACCAGCCAGTTTCATCTCATCAGCTATGTGAATGCATTTTAACTAATGCTTTTGGGCAGCCAAAGCATGATAATCAACCATCTTATCCATACTTTGCTGGTTTATATTATGAATTAAATTATATTAAAAGTAGTAGCAATTTATAGGAATATATAAAGACTAAATTTCATGTGACACTGAAGACTGAAGTAATGGCTGCTGGAAATTCAACTTTGCCATTAAAGGATCAAATTATATTTAAAAAAAATATATTACAACAGAAACCAGTTAATTTAAATATATATAATATTTCTTGGTATTACTGTTTTTACTGTATTTTTTTTTTTTTTTTATCAAATAAAGCAGCATGTAAAAGCCTTTAGTTAAAACATTAACTTATGTTTAATATGTATAGTAAATTTGCAGGAATTAATATCTTTAATTTAATATCTTCATATATATGATATTAATTACTATAAAGACATTACTATTTTCACATGCTAAGGCAGATCTTTAACCACTAGACTACACCACCACTACATTAAACACTGAGCCAATACATCAAATTTGACTATAGCCTGACTATCCAACCCTTTCAGCCACGTGTCTTTCATTTGGTGGTAAATCATCTCGGCTAATTCAAGAGGTCCTTAAACCTCGGCCGTAAAGCTGCAGTGTACTACGAAGACGTCTTGTTTGGCAGCTAGTGACAGACACTCAATCTCAATGAATGCTGTTGTCACCATTCCTAAGGAGTTCCGCTTCCTCAGCCGTTTAGCCCTTATGATCCGCGAGTAACCCAAGACAAGGCGTGCAAGACTCGGGGAGCTAACAAGACATCTTTACTTCCACAGCTCTTCCGGATACCAGTCGGTGTCTATTTCAGCGTAAGCCAATGCTGTGGTTTGTTTTTAGTGTAAAACAATCAACACCTGACATGAATCAGTGCTGAATCGCATCTGAGAAGTGGCTAACCACTCTATTTACAATCAAAGATCGTTTCACTCAAAAAATAGTGTATAAATATAATGACTGCAGAAATCTGCCAGAAAATGTTACCGAAATGTACTTACAAATGATATACAAGCTGCCAGTAGAAGAATCCGCACAAGTAAATCTTCAAACTGCTCGATGACAAGTTCCCATATAGATTTTCCTGTCAAACATCAAAATCAAATGTATCAGAATCACATGAGTACAACAATGATAACATCATGTTAGAGTTTAAAAATGATTATTACCTTCCTCAGCAGGTAACTCTGTGCGGTTTATTGAAGGATATGAAAAAGACAAAGTATAACGTTACAAAAACAGACAGTGAATACATTCCCAAACATGAACTGATTTGACATTGACTAAAACATAACTGTCAATTACATTAAGACCTGTGAAGATTAAATTGGTCTTCTTTACTTAAAAAAAAAAAACATTATACACAAGTCTAATATTTGAGAAGTGATAGTTACAAACAGTAACCATCTTCATGTCACAAACACTGTCCACTCTGAGAGGAAAACTTAAAATTGTGAATGAATATTTGGTTCAAATCCAAAAGAGTGAATATCTGGCTCCTCTTTGAGCACATGCTGTGAAATGTATATATAAGGTGTTCTGAGCCGGCTGCTGACAGGAATATTTTCCCATCTACGTTTTCATACAAACATGATCCTGTTAAACTGATGAAAGAGGAAGACTGGAGAGTGGCCTTAGCTATGCTCGCTTTGATTTTACAGAAACATAATAAAGCGGGAGAGATTTAAACATGTCTTTCAGCTAATCTGTGTGCTGGAAGGGCCTGTGTGTGCCCGTCTTCCACCTTGTCAAAGTCTAGGGAAAATGTGCATGGCAAGCTGTTTTAACATTTTTTTCCTTTAAAACTTTGTTTGCACCACGATGTACTAAAACAGAAAAGTTTTTCCTTTATGTTTATCAAATACAGATGACAACATTGTCAAAATGATCCCCGTTCGCACACACATGACCTCACCGTTTTCACAAATTCACATTTTTGTAGTTTACGCAGACGATAACTGTATCGTTTTAAAAAAACTTGCACTTTGAAACCTGTTTTCAAAGGTTTTTGTTTTCAGGCACCCAAAAATCTGTTGTCGTGTAAATGAATGGCACATAACGCATACGTTTTCCATTTTTAGTTGTCTCCATGTAAACAAAACAAAACGTTTGTGAAAACAGTGACATATTGAATGTTCAGTCTATACAAGCTTTACAAAGTGACATCGCCAACTACTGGCCTGGAAGCATAATACAGCGTTGTTAGTCACTTTCGCCGATCCGTGTGATTGTGGATCGTTTTGACAATGTTGTTGTCTGTGCACAAAAAACTTTTCAATAACACAAAGTTAACATTTTTCATTTTTAGTACGTCGTTGTCATGTAAACGTACTCCAAGTAGTATCCATCTAATGCAATAATCACTCCTTTAGGACTGCACAATTGATCGCAATTTAATCACAATTAAACCGCACACGATTTGGCAAAGGCTGCGATAATTTTATGCGGAGCTTGTCACTCTGTGATCAGTAGTAAATGCTTCTCCATCTGAAAGCCAGAGGGCGCTCTCGCGCAGAAAATGTAAATACGCCCTATCCAGAAGTAGATAGCACACATCGTTCCAGGGAATCCCTATGCGCATCATTCCATCGCTGTTGCTGAATAAACAGAAGATTGAAACGCTTTGATTGATTAAAGGTGCTCTGTGTAAGAATGACAGCTAGTGGTTGAAATGGGTACTGCAGTCCAAATTCAAAATATTGTTTGCCCCGCCCCCTCCTCCTCAGACTTGACGCTCTCGCAGGTTGCCAGTTTGAGGACATGCAACAAGAGCAAGTTCAACTGACACTGGAAGGCGAGGAGACTTACACACTGTAAGATAATTCATTGATTTATTGATTTATAATGAGTTGATATTGCATTTTAATATGCTTCCATTCATAGAGATTTTTAGATTTTTAGGTCAGATAAAATCTGCCATCTCTGACCCAGTTTGTTCGCTGGCTTCCATGGCTGCAATTCGCTGCATGCGTTTTCCGCCAACTGGCAACCCGGGGTGACAAAATACTGTTGGGTAAATTGGCAACATGCGGTCTTGCACAGATCAAAACAAAAACAGAAATTGCGACACGGAACGCAAATTTCAAAGTAAAATAACTGGTGGTAGCAATGGTTTTCGTAGAAATGAATATGTGAACTCAGCATGTTAAATAAATATCTGCAAACATATTATGGTATTTTTATGCTTTAGTACAGTCAAAAACTTACATAGAGCACCTTTAAACACGACTAATAAACACGACTGCTTTATTCTGTGTAAGAAGCCACATCATCTCACAGAAGGATGCTCAACTGTCATTATGAAGTGAGTTTGGAGTAAAAAACATGTTATTAAATGTTGTCTTTTGTTGGACACGATGTTAATAAATGCTTATGTCTGGAAAGATGTATGACGCGCGTTTTCAAATAGACATTATAAGCCTCTCAAACTCACAGTGCTTTCAGATGGATTAGCATTTGAAGCCATACTTCACTGACAAGCTGCGCATAAAAAAATAAAAAAAATTAAAAAATAATAATCGCAGCCTTCGTGATTTCATAATCGAAGTAAACCAAATCGTTTAAGCACGATTTCAATATTATTCATTAGATTTTTTCAATAGTGACTAATATCTATTCAATTAGTCACTAGACTTTATTTGTGTGCTACTTATAATTGTTAATTAAGACAAGTAACTATTCCATTGTTATTGGTAACTATTTTAAAAATTTAACCAGTGATATTTATGGGGATCTATAGTCCAATTTTTGCTGGAACCTATTTTAGTTTTACTGGTAACTATTCATTAGTTACTAGCACTTTTCTTTTTTTATAATTGCTACTATACATATTCCAAATTTTTTAGCACTTGATTGTAGCGCCGATCCTATAACTGGGATAATTTCTATAGTTCATATAGAACTATAGCTCACTAGCTTTATTTTTTCCTTGTAATATGTAATGACTAATTAGAAAGGCTACTAATATCTTACTAGTAAAATTAAAAACGCTGCAAGTAACAACTGTAATACACTACTAGTGTCTATAAATTTAGTACTAGGAAAACTGAAAAGTCACTAAACAATAAGTACTAGTAACCTAATTAACAGTTACTAGTGAAATTGAAAAATATACTAGTCACTACAGAGGCAGCATAGTTTTTTTAAATGAATGTTACACCGGCTTGCCATGAAGCGTGTTTGATGACGTCAGCTGTTTCGAACGCTCCTGCCGGCTGATTGCAACAAATGTAACAAATTCATGTCAACTTCAACGCGTCTGACGCGCGTCGCTGTCTGTGAAGAACACAAAAATATCAAACGTACCGTTGAGACCCCATTTTTCTTTCTGCTTTTTCACCTGGTCTAAAGTCAGTCCCGTGCTCTCGTTGACGCTGAAATAACTATAAACTTCTTCCACACTCTTGGTGTGAGCGTTCTCCATGGTTAGACTGGAATAGAATCCCGCTCAAGATATCTGCCTTGGTCAAAAAATAAATAAAAAATAAAAATAGATACGAATATGCCTATGAGTGACACATACATTCACATCCAATGGGACACAATGAAGAACATGTGGAAAGTTGAGACGGGCAAATGCACCTTCCAATAGTCTTATCCAAACAGAGTTCTTCTATCTTCTTCTTGTTTCCCAAATAACTGGGAATCGGTGGAAGCCAAAAGAAAAGATCCTTGCTTAGTACATCACACTCAGCCCTCGTCCAAGCCTCTGCCTGCCTGGAAATGTGACGGTCGACCCGTTTCGCCGTGCTTCTCTCCCGTTCAGTGGTGATGGAAGCGGCGTTTACTCGTTTTATCGCAGGAGACTCACTACTGCCTCTCTGCCGCATGTGGAGGACGCTGATTGGACAGCGAGTGTTCAGGGAGACCATCAACATCCAATCAATCGACTTTGGCTAGGCAATATACTGACGTATATTGAGCAGACGTTTGTTTATTGGTTTAACAGATTGTCACTCAATGCAGCTGATATAACTTTTGTCCCGCCCCTCCAATGCAGGTGAACTCGCAGGTAAACGGTGTTCTTGGAAAGCTGGCTGCACGTGTATTTATGCTTCATGACAACAGTTTCGTTTTTGTACCCTATATATTTAGATTTATTTAGTATTTTGAGTCCGTATATGTAACTCTCATTGTTTTCTGTCCAGATAAATTACGTTCAAAAATACATTAATAAAATAAATTCTCTGTGATGTTCTCAATGTCTAAGTTTAATCAAAGTATTTTGTGTTTCATACAAAGTAGTCAAACACACACACATTATATATATATATATATATATATATATATATATATATATATATATATACACACACACACACACATATATATATATAATGTGTGTGTGTTTGACTACCGGTCAAAAGACGGTAAGTTTTTTAATGTTTTTAAAAGAAGTCTCTTCTGCTAATTCTGAAAAACAAATTGTACACAACATTGATAATAATAATAAAGCACATCAGCATATTAGAATGATTTCTGAAGGATCATGTGACGCTGAAGACAGGAATAATGATGCTGAAAATTCAGCTTTGCATCACAGAAATAATATAAAAATATATATATAATATAAAAAAATAATATAAAATATAAAAAGTTATTTTAAATTGTAAAAATATTTCACAGTATTACTGTTTTTGCTGTATTTTGGATCGAATAAATAAATCCTTGGTGAGCAGAAGAGACTTCTTTCAAAAACTTTTGACCGGTGTGTGTGTGTGTATATATATATATATATATATATATATATATACACACACACACACACACACACACACACACACACACACACACACACACACACACACACACACAGTGTTTTAATGTATATAGTAGAAAACATGATAGTTACTAAAAAGGTGTGTTTTTGACACATAAAAAATAATTAATGTTCACTTACATGTATTCAAGGTTAAACTAAAAGCATTTTAATAATTTCATAAATAAGAAGTAGAAAACAGTATAAAAATTAAATCAGTGTGGATACAAAGATTACATTTTTAAGAACTTGCCACGTTATTTTAAACAGATTTAAGAGATCTTTTCTTTTATCACCTCATATACCTGTTTGAAATGTAAAACTAAATGCTTTTACAAATTATTTTACTCTAATTGTTGGTTAAAGAAAATTCAAATGTGATCATGATGTGGGCATTTTGAACAAGACTGAGTCAGTATTAAATCATTTCAAGCTGCCAGATGTCCATTATACTGTGCAGACTCACAGATATGCAACACTATGCAAGGATGCAGTGCTTACACCTACCTACTCAGGGTGACCTCTGCATATTATTATATTATTAATATAAGAATAAATGAATGAATTACCACCCTGGAGCTCTATATCCATTTTTATAGAAAGGATCAATTTATATATGCTTATGGTTATTAGTTATGGTTATAGTTTTTTGGTGATTGTAATTATCATCCAAACAATGACATTCCAAATGGATGAATGCACCAGACAGAAAAAAAAAAGAGAGAAAGAAAATTTTTACTAGATGTTCTAAAAAGAACCAGCGGAATGGCACCTATATACAGGATCTGAATACAGGATCAGAACTGCTCAAGATTCTATATACAATATATTTTATAATTTTATTATACAACATGTTTACATAACTTTTTAATTTTTCAAACAAAAGTAGAAGTGAACTAGCCAAGCAGTCTTCCTACTTTTCCATACAGTGAAAAAGACAGGGGAAAAAATGAACACTTTTTTTTTTTTTTTTACTTAATGTATGATGATGGGACAAGTGAGTGATTACTACTTCAGCACTACCCTGACAAAGCAACAAAAGGAGATCTAACTGAATTCCTAAATTGGACAGCTCTTCTGGCCAAGGTCATGGCTGTTGTTTCCCAAAATAACTTGGAGCACAGGCGCATCTAAAGTGTAGCACTTTGTAGGGTGTTATCTTTGGACACATGGACTGGAGCTCTGTTCTTAAAGACGTGTCAAAACCGAGACCAGGGACTTATTTGAAGTCAGTGTGTAAGATATTAATATACAGTTTTAACATTCAAAATATACAAACAATTGTGTATGTGTGCGTGTATAATAATAATAATATATATATATATATATATATATATATATATATATATATATATATATATATATATATATATATAAAATTCATATATTAATGACCAGAAAGACAACTTTTGCATGGGAAATGGCATCACAGAACCAGCATATCCTTGCCAACATCCTGGATGACGTGCCCAATAGGCGCCTGGCTCTGAGCCTTGACGTAGCACTGCTTCTTGCACTCCAACAGCGTCTCCAGGTCCTTCCACATCTTCATCTGTCTCATATTGGGCTCCTGGTTCTCTCGCACCTGTTTCACCTGCTGACGTAGAACCTGCAAGTCCACAGAGACACAATGTTCGTTGGCTTTGAAAAACACGTCTAGAGCTGCATGTTCTGATGCTAATTGGAGATAAAAACAATCATTTACATATGTTCAAAGCATGGTTGGTGCAAAAAACCTGACCCCACGATACCTTATCCGAATTTCAAATTCTCGCTGAGCCAATAAATGTATTGTACCCATGTGCCGGCAGTCAAATCTGGCATAATTCAAGGATTCAGAAAGCTTGTAAAGTCGCAGCAGTAAACAGTTAAAGGGCAGGACAGACAGTTACGGGAGAGCTTGGCATACCGTCGTCTCTCCTTCCACTGTGCTGAGAGGGTGGTCTACTGGTTGTACATTGGGGCAATGATTACACAAGCTTTGTACTAACACTGGCACGATGTGGCGTGACACTGATCGCATGCTCCACGCGGTTTGGCAGAAATATCACAGAGGCCAGGCCCCCCACTCTTAACTAACACAAAGTTGAGCCCGACAGATGAGATAAAGACAAGTGAATGACCTGGTGGAACCAAGTTATGAGTCTGAGAAGTTTGACAGATGGTCAAAGACAGTCTCCTTACCTTGCCCAAGGACTCCTGCTCAGCTGTGTTCGCAATGTACTTCTCTCTGCAAGGAAAGGTTATACAATGATTCCTTAAAGGAATAGTTGTTTTAGTTCAGTTAACAAATTCTGTCTTCATGTACTCACTCTTATATTGTTCCAAATATACTTACTGTATTTTTCAGAACACATTTGCGCACACATTTGGATTTGTGAATGAGAAAAGTATGTGAGCCCAAGTTTATTTGTATTGTGCATTTCCTACATGCCGCTAGTTTCATTTTTGCTTTAATTAAATTAGTTTAGGCATTTACAATAAATGTTGTTTATAATAAATGCCACCAAAACGTATGTTTTATATAAACATTATGGAAAGAGCGCTAGCCAGAGAGCCAAGTATTGGGCTACTTTATCGTTGTTGCCACGGGTTGTTTTTCATGTCCGTGGGTTGAAGCGACCCCAAATAACATGATATTTAGCCACTGGAATGCGAATTGTACCAGGGGAACCCTGCCAACCCGTGGATTTTACCCACCAGAACGCGACTGGGACTAGTTTCGGGCTAGTTTTGAGTAGCAATTGGGCGGGTTTTGTTGTGAAAACCTAGCAAACCTGAGCCAGACGGGATTTACACTTTGTCGGCTGAAGACCCAAGTTTGGTTTGAAGATGAAAAATGTACAAAGCACAATGTTCTCTCACCATTCCTGATTTCTAACAGGCACGCATAGTGTTCGGCCGGTCTTGGGGCTGTCAGAGCAGAAATGAAAGCTGATGCTCACCGTATGTTTTTCTATTGTCTCCGTGCGCATTCATATGCAAGTCGCACAAGCTTATTTTGTCCATTAGATTGAAAGATCTGAAAAAACCCATACATTCACCCGCCCACAGACCCTCCCCTCGAATAAATCAGGACAGAAGTGGTTGAAAGTTGACAAGAGAGATGTATTAAAACACCAGGTGTAAATGGGTATGTGATCCGATCGACCAAAACGCATCTTAATTCCAGGTGGAAACAGGGCCTAAGTCATTTTGGCCACTTTTACAATACTTTTTGGGTTTTGGAGCTTGACAGGTCCTGTTGACTATATGCTCTCAAATAAATAGCATTGAAAACATTCTGCCTCCTTTTGTGTTCTACACAATAAAGAAAATCATACAGGTTTGAAACAACATGAGGCTGAGAAAGTTATGACAGAAATTAATTTTAAGGTGAACAATCCTTTTAAATGTCACATTTAGTTCTTTTCTATTGAGCAGGTATCCAAATAATGCACTAATCTAATCTAACAATAGCAAAAGAACTTATGACTTATGATTACAGCAATTCTCCAATTCCTGAGTCACTCCTGCTTAGGATTGAACCTGCAACCTTTGTGTTAACAGCTGAAATCCTTAACCACAAGGCTACCGCCCACCTCCACATTTAACAGAAATTCTGCTAAACTTTTTAAATGTGTAGGCTGGATGGATCAAAAATGGGTGAATAGATACTTGAAGCATAGATGAAACAAAAGACATGAAAAAAACAAAAAAACAACCATTCTGAGCAGTAGGCAGGCGGGCATGCTGAGAGCTGCGAGCTCAAAAGAGTCTCTTAGGGACCATTTGTTTGTCAGTTATGATGCAGGAACCCATGTGTTTGTGCATGTCTGTCTTTTCACTGGAGATCTGAGGTTTATCTATAGCAGATATATCTCCAGTTTCTTACCTGAGAGCCGTCCTTCGCACCTGTAAATCCATTGACTGATTGATCTTACTCTGCTCTGCTGCTCTTTGCATTTGACTCTCAGTAATCTGTGAAGGAGAGGCCGAGGGAAGAGTGAGAGACAACAACAGGACTGGAAATGTCTAAAGCTCGGGATACACTGCACGATTTTAGCAATCCTATAAGATCATTACAAATCACACTGTGCGACATGGATCTGTTAAACTTGGGTACGACGTGCATTTAGACTGTACGATGACGACACCTATTGATTCGTAGGCTATGATGCAAGTTTCTATAGAATAATAAAATGTCATCAGCATGTGCTAGTGGTAAAAAAAAAAAAGACCATTATGAATCACACTTTGGTCGTAGCAGCAAACACACTGTGCGTTGATCATGCTGAATTTCTGACACTGTCAGAAAATGATCGTAGGCTATCTTTGCAAGACCGGGAAAACAGCGGCGACACAGGACCACCGATAAAGAGCCACGTTGACAGAAATCGCCACGATTGTTTCACGATGGCAATCTTTCGTCTGGGACAGCCAAAAACCGTGCAGCGTATCCTGGGTTTAAGAGGAAGATGGGTTTTACCTCTCTCATGCAGTTAATGTGATGATATCGGCTTTCTTCCTGTGCCGTCTCTTCCCTGAGTGTCCTCACTTCCTGTATAACATCAAGGGGCATATTACAGAAAGATCCTAACTTTAGAATCCTATCTTATCTGTTTGGTAAACATGGCAATTTCAGCTAGAACCTCATTTAGGACATAAGCTAAATGACATTATCTTATTTTAAGTACGGATAGGAAAAGGGTATTACAGAAGCATCCTAAATCGACAAAAAAAACACAAACTTAACTTTAGGACAATCCCACTGGTGTCCTAACTTCAAAATAATTTGAGAGCCAACTGTAAAACTCACATAACAAAAGCTGTCTGAGAATGGCGTCACGTTAATTAATGATAACAGATGAAGAACAGCAATGTTTGATGTTGGAAATATTTTTTAAACACCGAAATGATGTGCTGCACTTTGACGACAAAACACTGATAAATAATTACAGACTCCCATGAAATATAGTGATAGGCTTTGCCTTTTCAACCAAACTTCTCTTTCTGCAGCACTTAAAAAAGCACACTTATTTTGTTTCTCCATTTTAATCTCGAGCGTTTACTTCACGGCAGCTGCTTGCGCATCGTTGGTTGCTTGGTAACAGACCTGAGAGTTGATATATGAAATCGATGGAGCTGCTTAAGATTTCCTAACTACAGATAAGATGAGATTTTGTAAAATAGGATAAGAATCCTAAATCAAGATAAGATTTGCTTCTGTAATACAAACTTTAAAAAAATCCTAAATTAACTTGTCAGCTCTTAACTTAAAAGGACAGTTCACCCAAAAAATAAAAATTGTGTCATCATTTGACTGGGTCAAATTATTTTGTCATTATTTGACCCATTGACTTCCACAGTAGCAAAAAAATACTACGGAAGTCAATAGGTGCCATCAACGTAATGTTACCCACATTCTTTAAAATAACTTATATTGTGTTCAGCAGAAGAAATAAACTCACATAGCTTTGGAACCACTTGAGGGTGAGTAAGTAATGACAAAATGTGTCATTTTTGGGTGAACTATTCCTTTAAGACTTAAAATAGAAGGTTTAATGCCCCCAGGGCATTAAATCACTGTCTGTATTTGTATTTGTATTTCATAAAATGCTAAAAAAACAGGTTGAGGCCAAGGTTGGGCAAAATTCAGAATTTAATAAATGGCTATCTTTGAATGTATAAGTTGGAATTTGAACCAAATTGGTCCCACAGGATGTTGAACCTGAATCTGAATTGGACTGAGAGGAAAATAATTGTTTTTGCTTTGTTGTTTAGCTATCCAAATACAAAAAACATGAAACACTATACATTTAATTTTTCAGTATTAATTACCCATAAACATGATATCACACAGATGGTGTATTTTCAGATACATTATTTATGATAATATTAATAATTAAATGTATATTTATTTATAATATAATATAGTTTATTACTTATATTTTTTTTCTCCATCATGCCGTTTTTACTCCATTTTGAAGGCATTTTTTTAATATTTCAATATTAAGTGAAGAACAGCATTCTGGGAAATGAAGAGTTTTTCCACAATGGCCCATAAAATGAGAGTTACTAATTATATGTAATGAAAAATTTCATTATATTTAATAAAATAAGTTAAATTTGATAGATAATGCATATCTGCATAATTAAAATAAAAACATTACAATAAAATTATATTGAATTAATAAACGATATATAATTATAAATAAATGTAAATTTAATTATTACTATCACCATAAATATTTATATTAAATGATTAAGATAATCTAATGTTTCTGGAAATACCTCATAGCTTGTGTGTATGATAAAATGTTTATAGGTAATTCATAATGAAAAGTTAAATGCATAATAAACAGAATTTATTTCTTTGCATTCTAATTCTACTTTCTTGAATTCAAATTACAATTATTATTCTCCAAGTCTCAATTCAATTTTAGGAGTTTAATTGCACTCAATTCCATATGAATGTTACACAACCCTGATTGAGCCCCATAATAGAGTACCTGTTCCAGCTTGGATCTGTTGCTCTCCAGTCCTGCAGCACAGGTGTCATACTGAGCCTTTTTTTGCTCAAACTCTGGAGCGAGCTCCTGTTTTAACAACCAAAACAAAAGAGAATATAATTCTGACAGAGCTGATATGCTGATTGGCTCTTTGTAGTTGAAAGTGATTCTCGGTATGGGGGAGAGAAACAAATAGCTTTGTATCTCCAGTATCTCGCTTGACGCTAAACAGTCACTCACCGCATGTTCCTGCCTCAGAGCTCTCAGGTCCTTTATCAGTGGAGATAAAGCAGTCTTCTTCTGTGCTATCACTGAATTCAGCTTTTTTACCTAAATAAACACAAATCGTCATGACAGATGATGAAGATCCGAGAGAGAAACTACCAAATGCCTACACAAGACAAAGGCAGTTAAAGAAACATAGTTTTAATGTTTTTTTTAATACTGTATATGGCATTTATAAGCTGGACATCATGTTTAGCCACCATATATTAGCTAAATAAGATGTTTTTTGTTAGATCATAAACATACTTACCCAACATGCTATGTTGTTGAATAAGTAAAGTTATTATCTAACAAAAAAATAAATGTAGCTTATTTAGCGAATTTAGGATGGGGGCGGTTTGTATTGATGCACTTGGCCCAGCTCACCATTTCAGACATGTCGTCCAGTGTTCGTCCCTTCATCTCGTCCAGCTCGCTCTTGATAGCGGAGACTCTCTCCAGCTCTTCCTGAGTATCGCTGTAGCCCGAGATCCCCCGCTGAGCCTCCAGAGATTGCTGAACACGACAACACAAACAAAGCATAAATAGAACAAATGTTTATTCGCCTTGTCAGTTTGAATAGATTATTACTAAAATGTTTCTCAGTTTGGGTATTTGCATAAGGTAAACAATCAGTGTTTCTGCATAACATTTTAGCTGTGAGCTGCATAATTTCAGTCCACAAATCAAGCAAGATCTGAACCATGTTAGCCAACCTTTGTAGCAACAATCTTACAATGAAATCAAAATTGGGCCTCTTTACTTACATAACAAAATGTCCCTGGTCAATGTGCATGATTCATCAGGACATGCTGTTCAGTTCTTAATAAAAAACTTTTCATTATATTTCATCAAATGTAATAATGGTCTCTGCCTCTTAAAATGACTTTTCTTGACTGATGTTGTGACCAAAATAACATTAACCAATGCAGGCATGTGTGTGTTTGAAACAAAATCGAACAAAATGAACGATGAATGAATCACCTGTTCCAGAAGTGATCAAATGAGCAACGGAAAAACTGGATTAAAATCATTTCAGACCCTTTCTCCTGATAAACTGCAGTTCGAAAAACGACATGCAAGTGCAACTTCACCTCATTGCAAAATGAACTGAAGCACCAGGAAACACGCTAATTCCACAGAGCATTTCCTACACAGGGCACAGCAGAAAGGCAATGGCACTAAGAAAACTCTCCTGTAATGTTTTTACAGGCACACGTGTTCAAATTAATGTTTTAAATAGTGTATCTGCCACACATACAACATTCCTTATAGTACTACCATATTGACAATACTACATTTTAAAAAACAAAATTGCATCCGCAGTATTTTGAAGCTTTAGCATTGCGATACTACCGTAGTACCGGTATACCAAGCAACCCTATTTGTGATAACATAAAAGTAGGATGTAGGATTTTGAAGGATTGTGTGGACAGCTAGTGTCATGGTTAAGCACTTTCTGACAGGTTGTGTCTGTACAGACAGTCAGGACTCAAAGCCACAAATGGCAGTGCAAAGCACTTTATTCTCTTGGTACAGAGGGAACTTCACTAACGGCCATGAGTTTTATAATAGGACTGAAATGTGCTGAGCACTATATCCTGGGGAGATTACATGACAGAATCACATTTTGACAGTTTAGTATGACTCAACCCAACTTTCCTTCATCTTCTAGACATTTTAGACTAGTCAGGGAAAATTAAAAACCTTGCAAATATTACGGGTGTAGCCGTACAATTTTTTCACAGTTCGGTTTGTTTTGAAAAAGCGTTTTGAAAGTGAGAGCGGGAGCTTTCCCTGTAATTCTGTAATCACAGTTATGGTTTGGTTCGGTAAATACTTTGTCACTATTAGTAGGGTGCACAGATTAGGAAATTAATTGAATTGATCATTTTTACCACTGTAATCAGTTAATATAATTCTAATAGGTGATATTTTCAAATAGACCCTTTTACCATTTACCATTTTTGTAAGCATTAAGTCATATGCAGTAACAAAATGGACCAATTCAACAACTAATATTTTGTAAAATGTTCATATTATAAAACATACGGACAACAGACATGTAGAGATCTATTGTTACTGTCAAAAATCAATGCAGTAAGAAAGTGAGAAAGTTTTTTTTAGACAGTAACTCTTAGCAACCACTTGACAGACAGTTATGGTTACTGTTAGGTGCTCACTAGGGTATTGATGTTCTGGTTGCAAGGGTGTCGCTAAGGATTCTGGATAGTTGCTAGGTGGCTGTGGATGCTAAGCAATTTCTAGAGGGTTCTGACTGGTTGCTATGGCATCGCTATGCAGTTGTTATCAACTTTAATACCAGGTTGGTATTGTAATTTAAAAAATGTGACGCTTTGAACACTTGATGAGCGGATTCATAAACACCTCTGATTGGCTATTGTGTTCATGTGCTCAACATATATGTCTGTAATTGGCTACAATGATCAACGCACGGGAGCGTTTGAAAGCACATGGAAGTGTTCGAATTTGAAAGCGTTTTGAAAGTGAGAGCGAGAGCTTTCCCTGCAATTTCTTGCACTGCACATATAGACGAGAGATACATCTCTGATACTCATTAAAATAAAGCAATAAGCCCCATGAAGCCATGGTTTACAGTGAATTTATAACAGCTAAGGGGCGTTGTTAGGCACGGCACGGATCACCCACTTAGCTGGTATAAATTCACTGTAAACTATAGCTTCACGGGGCTTGTTGCTTTTATAAAACTGTTACCACACAATACAAATATTAATGCCAAAAATATGTATCAATGCAACTTTCATGAAGTAAAATCATTAAAAGTCCTCCTTCCGCTGGAAAAAAAATAGTCCCTGACCGTGAACAGCAACAGAAGTTTTTATTATGCCATTAGATGGTGACAAAGATTGTCTTCATGAGCGAGTCACTCGGTTGCAAAGACTTTCATATTGAAACTTGTGAACACGGAACAAGACACAAATGACAAATGGTTTGACTAGCGCTGTCAGTGTCAGCATGGCACGGGAAAACCCATTAAATTAAATGGACAAGATCGCAGCGGACATTCAAATGGATTTTTTATTATGAACATAGGACTGACCTGAATGAAAATGCTAAATCTGAATGCAGGTAATACACTCAGTTACTCGATATCTCTCTTTTACAATACTCTTCTAAATGATGTAGTAAGCTTCAATGAACAAAATTTACGTTTACATTGCTAAGAGTGGTTGATAAGACAGACGCAGCAACATACATACTCAGTGGCGCAGCAATACTTATGTAATGCGGTCAGCTCTATGTTTTCGGGAATTTTACAATGGCTTTGAACACGGCTCAACCAATCAGAATCAAGGGCCGGAACTATCAGTTTTATAATACGTATTTTAATGTGCTTCAGAGATGTATCTCTCATCTGTCATCTCTCATATCTCTCGTTGTACGTCATTAACAACTAGTTGTTCAGTTCGGTTCTGTACACTACATGCATTTTTGTTGTAGAATGCAGTTGTCACTACCGTAAATTACTGAACTGTGTGTGTGAACAGAACAGGATTAAGCACTAAAAGGTGAACTGACGTCCGAATTTAGCTGCAGTGTGTACGTGGTCATAGACACCTACGTCAGTCCTTGATTTCTAGTGGATAATTTTTCTTAACACTACTTACACAAGATATACTTTATTGGCTGATGCATTTGTAATGCTCTTGATACAGATGATACACATGACATGACATGTGGAACGAGTGTGTTGGCAGGGGTTTGACTGATGCCCAAGCTATCTGAGGGAGAAAAAAAAGTTGCCAAGGTGCCAAAGGGGGGAGGTTAGGCTCATGGAACCAACTGCAAAACTGAGAAGGAAAATTCCCCTACTCAAAAAATAACAGCACAGGATGCAGACAGGGAGCAAATGCAGTGATCACAAATAGCCCAAGCTCAGCCTTTCTGCGTCAAATGGGCTATCAGCAAGTCAGAGGCAGGGAGGATTCAGAGGTGTGAAGTCATTTCCAGGAAGGTGCTGTAACTTTAGCGTTAATGCAATTTGAATAGACAGGGACGGGTACAGGGAAGGTAGATTATGCACCAGTGCCTATTAAGATGGTGAAACGATACGCCGATAGACCCAAGCTAAAACACTATTGATGTAAGCAGAACAAAGGTGGCCATAAAGCAGGGTTTACCACCATTTAGAGAAATTTCAGTTCCTGAGTTTGAATTGAATTTGAATTAATGTACCAAAGAGGACGCAGATTCAAATTTTAATGCAAGGAAGTGGATTTAAAATGAACTGAAATTCAAATAAACACATATGACAGTAATTTGTAATTAGAAAAGCAAGGTTGGTTTGGAAAACACTTATTTGAAAGTTTCAAAAAAAGTTTGAACAAAGTTTGAATGTTTTTAGGTATTATGGAGAGAGAGAGAGAGAGAGAGAGCGATAGAATGACGGATAAATGTGCTTTTACCAGCTGTTGATGTCCAGCTGTGTGTCGTTCTCTCAGAATCTCTTCAGTCCTCTGTAGAACACCGTACTCTGCCTTCAGCTCAGCAATCTCCTGACGTTTCTTCTTATACGTGCTGCTCTTGCCACGCATCTTGGCCACATATCGCTTAAACTGAAACAAAAAAAATTAAACCCTTAAGACATGAAAAAAAAGACAATAAAAATACAAAGAAAAACAGGTAAATAGAAAAAATCCAGGAAAAAAAGTCTCAAATAAATAGTCAAATAATATTTTTTCTTTATCAAGATGTGAAGTGAAAACTTATATGAATGTACAAGGAATAATCATTTCATGTTTTCCACAATTTTTCATTTCTCTTTCTTTCACTAGTCAATTTTAAATGGTCCTGTGATGTCACAAATGAGTTTTTAAAAACATAAGCACTCATGTAGTTTCTCAGTTAATCATAGTTTAATTTTAGGTCACGGAATCTGCATTCATAATTATTATTAAAATAACTAAGTCAAATGCTGTTTGAAGAAGTTTTACATGAAGTATAGCATGTCACACAGTAGGATAGTCCCAAAAGTAGGTATATTTCATGTCAACTAATATTCCAAAAAAAAAAAAAAAAAAAAATGTAAATGTTAAAAAATAGTTAAATATTAAAATAAATAAATGCTCATGAATTATACATTTTGGACACTACTTGTATGTATACTATAACATGGACAGTCAATAAGAAAAAATAAGGAACTCCAATTTCATACAACAGGGTCAGAAGAATCTGCTGTGCAAAGAGAAAATGTGACATTGGATATTTTAGATAGGATCAACACATCACGAACACAATGAGCCCTGGTTGAGTGACCGTGTCTCACTAATGACTGCAAACAGAGTAAAGCCGTCGTCTCACCCGGGAAAATGATATTCACACACACCACCCGAGGTTCATGTGCATGTACGGGCTGAGGGATGCAATGAGACAAAGTCAGGGGAACATTGTGGCCTTGGCACAGTCTCTGGTAAGGTGAGAGGAAGGTGAGAATCTCTAAGAGAAAACAGCTCTGAGGAATGAGGGGGTGTGAAGAAGGGGCAAACCAGGGTGCCACTGGAACATCTCAGTGGATCACAACAAAAGAAACCTGAGCCCGCAGGCATGCAGCCAGAGGGGACAAAAAACATCTTCATCTGGCAGCTCACTCGCTCAGGCTATTCTTCTGTCGGTACTGCCAATGGCTATAAATGTTGAGAGGCACCAGAGAGCAAACTCAGAAATCACACAATGTGCCGTATGTCACTTGGGGCACGCAGAGATTGTGTGTGAGAGTTTATGCTTTGTGTATTTTGGGACAGCAAGGGCAGACAAGGTTGGAGCAATTTGGGAGGGGAGCAGCAATAATGCTGTGCTGTGTTCTCGAGTTCCATCATCACAAACGATCAAAGCAGTAACACATGAGGATTTAAATGCATTATTGCAGGTTCAATACAAGTTAAGCTGAAACGACAGCCTTTGTTGCGTAATGTTGATTACCACACAAAATTATTATTTAACTTTGTCCCTCATTTTCTTTATAAAAAGGTTACACTGAGCCAATTACAATGGAAGTACATGGGATTTAAAAAAAAAAAAAGCACTTATATTAATTATTCCGTTAAGTTTTTTTTTCTTCTTCTCATTTTTGGGATTATTTTAGGGTTTTAGGCTGCGTTCACACTAGACTTTGAGTATGCAAAATTTCTTTGGACACGGCAAGGTTTGTGATTGTCACGCTGTTGCTTCTTTTTTAAAAGCAAACTGTAAATTCAACATATAGCATATTACGTATACATATACATATTCTTTTATTGATCACATCTTTTATTGATCACGTGATTTGCAAGTTGAATGTTACAAAGTTTAAGTTTGGAGAACTCTGAACTGCGAAAATGCATGGCAACGGAATATAAAAGTGGATTTAAGTGGATATAAGTGATTTCACAGTAAAATCATGTTAACATGCATACTGTTTACATCTTGTGACTGTACTATTTAAACAGTGAATATTTTAACATTTACAGATTGGCTCCATTCACTTCCATTGTACTGTAAAGCCAAAAGAATTCTTCACTTGTCTGCATGCAGCCCAGTTTTTGCACCCGTACACAGCAAATGTACAAGCGATTTGAATGCTCAAATCAGTTGTATATGCTCAACAAACCACATGCTGAGCATGCCAATTTATGCTTAAGATCAAAGTATACTTTGAAAGTCTTGCACGCTCAACTGTAATTGAGAAATTAAGTATACCTGAGCCTTTAGGCCCATGGGCGGATTGTGCTGATGATGAATAATACGTAATGCGAACTGTCCGCGAGGCTTGTCACAAGGACAAGGGAATTATTAAGTACTGTATTAAAATGCCTCAGTTTAACCTAGATTTTTTGCTTTTTTTAAAGAAAATAAGTCAATGACAGTTTTTTTTTTTTGTAGTAGTAGTAGTCAACTTTATACCACAAGTGCTGTTAATTGACTTTAAATAAAACATGAGAGGGTGTGGATATGGAGAGCTGGAAAACACAAGATGGAACTACATCCATATACTTAGATTGGGTCATATACGGTTAGTTAATTTGGGTCGTAGATGGGTCTCCCACTGGTCCAAAAGCCTCTCTTCCCTTCTTTTTCCTTGTATATTGTGCCACAAGTTGACCATACTTGGATGTTGTCTATTTTAGCGGATCAGCTTTGCACATCTACAGAAACACACTCCTTCTATAGTTTCAGCTATCCATCACTTGGCTGCTGCTGTTCACAGTTGGATAAGCCATGGACAGAAGTAAGTGTTATCGTGGGGAGGCTGATAAAATCGCAGGAAGTCTAGAATTGGGGGAGGGATGGTGGCTATTTTAGCCAGGGTGCCGCTCTATCTGCTCAGCCAGCCAATATCTCTGCCGAAGGGCAGGCGGGGAATGGAACGTTTGCTTGTAAAAAAAAAAAAAAAAAAACGCAGACAGACAGCAAAAAGTGAGGACAGGATAGTTCACAGGTCTCAGAAACAGACACAGGCCTGTTCATCACTGACAGTTACTTCGGGAAATATTCTGGCTCCGAGGCCAGTGTGAGAAAGTTCGAGCCAGCTGACGTAACTGTCACCTGCCCTATTGGAGCAGTGCTGCTTAAGGGGGTAATTCACTGTTGGCAAGATAGTCTTTTAATAAAACTTGTTTTTTTATGCAATCGTAACCAGTATTTTTTTTTAAAAAGGCCATATTATTCCCTTTTATATCGGATTTCAACTAAAATATCTTAATTTGTGTTCCGAAGATTAACAAAGGTCTTACGGGTGTGGAACGGCATGAGGGTGAGTAATAAATGACAGAATTTTCATTTTTGGGAGAACTAACCCTTTAAATCAGTGCTACATGACTAGAGAAAACAGATTAAAGGGCTGTGGTTTTTCCTTTTGCCAAAAACTTGGCTAATACAGAAGTTTTAATATAATAAATATTGTAATATTTCTATATAGAAC
This sequence comes from Megalobrama amblycephala, assembly GCF_018812025.1. Lineage (NCBI taxonomy): Eukaryota > Metazoa > Chordata > Actinopteri > Cypriniformes > Xenocyprididae > Megalobrama > Megalobrama amblycephala. The sequence goes on along the minus strand of NC_063055.1, from coordinate 8,033,441 downwards.
AAGATGAGTTTGTGAGTAAACCCTGAAACACTTGAGGTGGCACTGTGGATGGTGACTGTGTGTTCAGAACCTCATCTCCACGGATCAGCTCCGCTCCACCCCGCTCTCGTGCCTGACTGCTCTTCATGTTCAGTTCTCTTTCCACAGCTGCCAGCTCCTCACGGGCCTCCTGCAACTCCTCCACCTTGGTTTCCTTCTTATGGACTATAATAGCAGCCTAAAAGCACAAATTCATTGCATTTTACATTTTTTTTTTTTTTTTTTATAACGTTTTTGCTGGTTTATTGACTCCCACATGAGGATTTTCAACCTGGATATAAATAAAAAGTTCTGATTTTTTTTCCTGAAGTTTTTAATATAAATATTTATTCATAAAAAAGTTACAACAAAAAAAAATTAAGATTCTGCACTCTTTCTAGGTCATTAATAAAGTAAGCAAATTCGCCATATTGATGCTGATAAACAAATGAAATTTGTCCAAAAAAAAATTCAATAATGCAAAATAGAAGAATTGTCAGTAGTGGCATCAGAGGTCATTCACATAGAATGCGTTTTTTGCATTCCACTGCACTACTTTTACATTGTTTTAACATTGTAGATGTGTTTGACTGTTGCGCTCACATATGGAATGGCGTTCTAAAAGTGCAGCGCTCAAATGAAAAAGCTTAACTTTAAAAAAACGTCTCTATGCCTTGAGGGTTTTTTTTTTTCATTCCACTGCTCTGCGTTTCATTCTGTGTGAACGGCCCCATAGACCTTCAGAAACCACTGTGTGTAGGATGATCAGTTGCCTGGGAGGGACAAAGGTCAATTATACAGTCTAGTTGTTATACAAAAGTATTTGACTGACCAATCAGAATCAAGTATTCTGGAGAGCCATGTAATAGGCTATGATAACAGACATCTGGCAATTACATATGAAACACATGCACACTGTTGTATTAGCAAATCAGAAACATCAAACATTCTTTCAAGTTCAAAGACTAGCAGGACAAGTGCATCATCTCTCCATACGGGTATGAAGGCCAGAAGTCACATGGTCACCTATACCCTGTGTTTCCATTCTGGGCACGTTGGGCTTAAAAGGCTTAAGGGGCAAACACTAAATCACACATTACTCAACCCTGCATGAATAAAGATAGCCTGCAAAACAAAGTTTGGGCAGAAATGATCTCCCTGCCCAAAATAAACGTGACCCATCAGGTAAATTGTGAAGAACAACACCTGTTTAAGCTTTTAAAGTGACATAGGTGAGAAAAGAGAAAAAGAGAGATGACATCTAACCTGCTGTCTGAAGAGAGAGAGTTTATCATCCATTGGGTCATTACGCATCATCTTCTTTTCAATCAGATGGTTGATCTCTGTGTTGATTTCTCTGATCTAATGAACAAAAGACTCATTTCATTAGTATATACACTACCATTCAAAAGTTTGGAGTCAAAGAGATTTTTTTTTTAAAGAAAAATACTTGTATTTAACAAGGACACAATAAAATGACAGTGAGAGACATTTATTTTGCAACGTTTTTCTATTGCAAACAAATGTTATTTTGAACTTTCTATTAATCAAGAATGCTGAAAATATTGATAATAATATCAGTTGATAATAATAATAAAAAAAAAATGTTTCTTGAGCACCAAATCAGCATATTAGAATGATTTCTGTAAGATCATGTGACAGTGTAACAGGAATAAATTGCATTATAATATATTAAAATAGAAAATTATATTACATTGTAATTACATTTCAAAAGATTACTGTTTTTACAGTGTTTTGATAAAATAGTCTTGGCGAACATAAGAAACTTCTTCCAAAAACATTTAACTCCAAACTTTTAAGGTAACAGTACTCAACAGTTTGAACTTTAGCATTAAGATTTAAATTCATGCGCACAGACTGACCTTGTCCTCCAGCTCCCTCAGCTCTGCTTGTCCCATAGCAGGCTCAGACGCCACCTTCTGTAGGTACTGCACCACCTTTCTCATGTTTTCCAACTCTTTGGGCAGCTTCTCAGACACCATGTAGGAGTTGAACTTGATGTCCTCCTCAAGTCTCTTCATGAGGCCTGTGGATTAGGATCACAAGTATGTATACTACTATGTATTCAAGTATATGATCTCACTCTCTGTCACAACGCTTGTCTATCGCAGTGAGAGTGTAACAAGATTCAGTGAACGTCAAAGAAACTGTTGTGGAATTCTGAAACTTGCGATTTGAGACCACAAGAAAAAGTCAATGTAACAAATAAATGCACTCTGAACAAACGATTAAAAAAGAAGTAAAAAGAGCCTGAAAAAGTTCACAAAACAAGGTACAAATGACAAGAGGTTAAAGGGTTAATTCTCCCAAAAATGTCAGAGGTAACCCTTCTGCCGGAACTAGACTCGCGTATGGCCATTGCCGGAAGCCAGTGATTGTAGATTAAAAGTTATAAATATGGATATTTTTGTTACAAAACACATCCCTTCGCTTCAGAATGCCTTTATTAACCCCCTGGAGCCGTGTGGATTACTTTTATGATGGATGGATGCGCTGTTTTGGGATTCAAAATCTAGGATACTATTCACTCCATTTATAAAACTGGGAAGAGCCAGAATATTTTTTAATATAACTCCAATTGTGTTTGGCTGAAAGAACAAAGTCATATAAATCTAGGACAGCTTGAGGTTAACCCTCTGGAGTCTGAGGCTGATTTGGGGCCTGGAGAAGTTTTGACATACCCTGACATTTGTGCTTTTTTCAGTTGTTCATAAACATATTAATGACAAAGGTGTCATTACACTGTATTCAGCACAAACTAGGCTACCATAATATGTGAGGACCATGTATGCACATGTTTGTATTTTTGAAGGAATAACGTTTATGCGTGGTTATTGAAAAAACAAAAAAATTAAGTCACTGAAATAAGGCCAAAAATATATATTAAATCTGTGTTTACAAGACTTCTGGGTATTGGGGGTTGTAGACTAGAGTTTTTGCTTCAAAATTATGTAAAATTATAATGCCTACTTGTTCATATAACACAATATATTGATTTAGTTTTTGTAAGACACTTTTTTGTCAAGAAACACAGTATGCGTGGAGGCGTGAATCATCATGAATAATGGCTCATTTACACCTGAGAAGACAAAAGAATTGCTTAAAGAACCTCTAATGGTGCTGCATAATAATGAGGCCTTTCAGTCAGGTAGGCTGTGAAAAAAACCTCTGTAATCATGTCTCAGCTCAATTTAAAATAATGGTATTCTATTATATTCTTTAAAATATAATGTATTTCTGTGATGCAAAGAGTCTGAATATAGGTTTTTAGTTTAAAAGCATGCACATTTGGAGAAATATTGATGGATTCTCATATGTTTATGTCAATTTTCTATACAGAAGAGTTATATTTATTCTATATTCATTGTTATCACTATGAGCGCTGGTGTTTTCAATTCATACTTGTAGCCGGAGGGCGCTCTGTACACCTTTAGTCCACAATTTATTCCAAAGAATAAGAGGACATTTCAGGAATGGTGTTTTCAATTAATTCTTGCAGCCGGAGGGCGCTCTCTGTGCACATTTAGTCCACAAATTATTCTAAAGAAGAAGAAGAACCAGGAACTAACGGCATGTCTTCCAGAGGTCGCTAACATACAGGCTTTTACATCCAGATAAACACTTTTCAAGACAATAAATACACGATTGAGATGATGTATGCCTGTATTGACTCATAATTTGCGTCTGAATAGCACTGGCTCTGTGGGCGTGGCCGCATTAGCAGATAATGAGCTGAATCCCGGATTTCTGACATGTGTCTCTTTTCATACAGATTAAATAAACACAGAATTTTTGTTTTCGATATGACTTATATGATTTAAAACCTGACATTTCAATGTGTCTTTAGACCTAAGTCTATCTTTTTTGTGATTAGTATTCACTAAGTTATAGTTCATTTTCTGAGAACTATCAGATTAAACTTTGTTCAGAGGGAGAGGACAGATCATACATCATTTTAGTTTTCTTTATTTTGCAAAAAGCATAACATTTTGTTTTTACTCTGAGTGTATACAAATAAAAGAAGATATTCTATAGTTTCAATTGATGTATTACTTATGTCTCTATGACAAAAATGACGGAGTATTTTAAGTCTGTTTTGCTGCAATGTGAAGGGAGTTAAGTAAATTATGGGATAATTTTCATTTTTGGGTGAACTAACCCTTTAACAAAGTAGACAAATCTCCATAATTTATACATAATATATCCATTAAAAATAGAAAGTCAGCTTAGTTATAATCCTTTATAAAAAAAATACATACATTTAATTAGTATGTGTGTGTGCTAGGAACGTAACCCATGACCGTTGCATTTTGCTAGCACCAGCTCTAACCACAAGAACTCTCTGAGTCATTCTGGGACACTGTCCTCAAGTATAACAACTTACTCTCTGGCTTTTCATCTGCGGCTGCCTGCTGCAAGTCTTTGAGCTGGATCTGAGATCTCTGCAGTCTCTGCTCTGCCTGGAAGAGCTACACCAGAGACAAAACACAGCCTATGCTATCAGAATGTCCAGACAGTGATTGCTTGGAGCTCCAGTGAGTTTATTCAGACATAAACACACAGACTGACATATTCATGCAAGTATTCAGACCATCTCTACCTGATTTTTCTGCTCCTGTTTCTGATGAGCAAGAGACTCTTCTCTTTCTTTTTCCACTCTTAACTGTCTGGCCAGCTCCAGCATGCGCTGGTGGTTTGACACTGCTTCCACCTAGTGGACCAGAAGAACATCACAAAAACTAGAATCAGCACTGCCTTTACACATTTTCTGTGCAATGGATTTAAATATGGTAAAAGAAAGTGTTATTGTAATACAGTACATTTTTATTACACACTTTTATTACTAGCTGAAAGCAATACCAAATTAGCTAAACTATTAATAAATAATTATGCAAATCAAATTCTGTGGGTGCAGATTCTGTGTGGGCATCCTGCTAACAGGCATTATATGGGGTTTCCTGTCCTGTTATGCCATCTTTTCACTATCTCCGACAAATGACAGACTGGAGGTCATTCATTTTCAACACAGAGTAGGATGAGAGCTGCATGGAGTTAAAATTATATGTGTGTGTGGAATTTTCGGATCCGATTTGAGCTTCGGATGTGTTGAAATATCAGAACATTTGTGGCTAGACTGGATGCAACTGCCAGACCGGATGTGATGTATTCAAAATTAGTTAAGAACAAAGAGAGAATGACTAACATTTTTCCACTAAAATGTGATTCTTTAAACATTACTTTTTTTAAAATGGCTGGTTATGAATAATTATGTCCAAAAAATAATTTTAAAATTCTTAAATAATTATTTACATTGATTAGCCCTAGAAAACCTACTTTGTTTTTCTTTCAGAAGCATTGGTGGTCATTTGTTTTGTCTGGATTTATTCGTACATTCCTTATTCTTTCATTTTACTATGGTAAATAAGCAAAAAGCAACCGACTAGCAAGTTCTATGCAACTGCCACTAGGGGGCATAATGCGACAATCATACACAAATGTTTGAAGCGTGGAAAGGCAGCTAGGTATGTTTGTTAAGCCTGACATCAGCAGCTCACTTTGATAGTTCTCTGTAATCGTGTGTATTTGCAGGTGCAATTCCATAATTTTATTTAGTTTCACATACAGATTCTATAGGATTTTAGCTCCTTACCCTCTTTCTAAGACGCTCCACCCTTTTGATGAGTTGGTCCTTCTCCTCCTCCATTGCAACAATGTCCTGCAGCAACACATTATTATTGTATATATAATTCAAAACGCTACGTGACCAGATGGGACTTTGGCTTTCTTACCCGCCGGATCTCAGCGGTGGAGAAACCTGAGCTCTTCAGCTGTTCACACTCTTTATGGATGTTCTTGAATCCCTCCACCAGCTCCTCATACTAAGAAAACAATAGAATTGTTTAGAAAATCTCTAAAGATTCTCAAATCAAGATGCACTTGAATGCAAAATGACATAAAATATGAAGTCTTGTTTTCTGTGAAACTGTTCAAAATGAAGTGAGTTTATTATTAAAACAAGAACAAATATCTGCCAATTGGCTCATGAAAATCAACTTTATTCAAAAGGAAGTTTGCATAACTCACTTACAGATTCTTGTTTTAAGTATAAACTCGCTTCATTTTGTTCAATTCTTGAAGACTTCATTTTACATCAGCATCTTAAAGGTCCCGTTTTTCGTGATTTTTTTGAAGCTTTGATTGTGTTTATAGTGTGCAATATAACATGTGTTCATGTTTCGAGTGTAAAAAAACACAGTTAGTCCAAAAACTGTTTTAGTGATGTCATTAAAGAAGGAAGTAGAGGGATGTAGTCCAAACTGGCTGTTCGATGTAGGCGACTTCTGTTAAATAAAATATCTCGCTTGGCATTGAACTTTGAGCTTTAACATTTTACAGATTTTATTTATACTCTAACAACAACATTACACACTAACTAAAGTTTGAAACATGGGATCACGAAGAACGGGACCTTTAAGTAAATGAATTTTAATTTAAAGATGTTTAGGTATTGGAAAACAAGACAAAATTTGCAATAATGCCATGACTTTATGCATTTAAGACTTTCTGCTCTGATTTAAGACCTTTTTAAGACCTTAATTTGTGAAAGGGCAAGACCTCTTCAAGACCTGCAGAAACCCTGTTATTATAAAGGATAAACATTTATAATAAATGTTATTATAAATCTGTGCACATCATTATTTTTCTAAATTCACGTGCCTCGTAATCTTTAACCAAAATAAGTTCCCCTCCCTCTTGCAGTGACATCTCTTCTCTTCTCTGATGATTTGTTTACTGGCGCGAGGGCGGGGCATCCTGTCACTCACATGAGATTGACCAATAGCAAACCACAACCATCCAATCAATTCACTATGGACAAAATCAAGACCCTCCCTAAATTCTTCCTTGTTCGAGAAGCTGCTTCACTCAGATCAATAGAGTCACAATAGAGAAGAAAAGACTACCGCAGCTTCCGTTTCATGCAACTTTGATATAAAATCATGAACAACTACACAAAGAATCTACAGGCGGTACACAAACAGGGTACAAAAAAGGCCAGGAAAAATAGGAAACAAAATTGAAGAGAATAGAATCTAAAAACAAATGTTTTTTTAAGGCCAAGCCATATGTTCAGTAGGCATACCTGGTGGTAGGTCTCAGCAATGATATCATCTTGAAGAAACTCAGCAGGAACCTCTAGTTTGACAAGAAATCTGGCCAGATACGCTCTCTTCTTCAGCTCTGGAATCCTCTGTAACAGCCAGTGCAAGATGGGGTGCACCACAGGCTTACTGCCTGCCACCAAACCCTGACGAAAACTGCTTCTGTTGAGGAATACACATTTCAAAGCTGACTGGATATTTGAAGTACTTAAATCAATTTCATATTTCTGTTTTATACCAAGCTATAGTGCCCATATGTACTGATCTAACACAAATATGTTCTTCAACGTTTTGCTAATGTTCCCATTAAGTTATGAAAACATTATTTCTGAATGTTCTCACAATGTTCAAAATGTCCAGTTTTTAAAATGTTTTTTTTTTGGTTCTTTGTGAATGTTAGAGAAAACATTCAGGGAATGTTTCCTCTATTTTATCATTTTGTAAGTTTAATGGGAATGATACTTTTGAATGTTCTCCAAACTATCTGAAAAAAGTAATAAGTAGTAACTTTTAAAATACATTAGACAAAGTCCAACTAAAATGTTTCAGAAAAAACGTTTCATGAATGATCTATAAACAACATGTTTGATGATGTTATTATAACTTTGGACGAATGTTCTATTGACGTTACTGGAAGAGCGTTTGTTCATAACTTTGAAAGAACCTTGCCAAAATCTGAGAACGTTCCCTGTTAGCTAGGAAAGCATTTAATACTGCATCATACAATACTACTGTCACATAGGATGTCCCATACAACTCACATATTTATTTACAGTATATATATATATGAAGAGTTTGGTTCCAAAACGCAACGACTGAATGTATTTTTAGTCAAATGCCTGTATATAAGATCAGTATTGACAAAGTTCAGAGGCTGTCATATATGTGAATCAACTTACTTTGTTGTGTATATGAAAAATAACTTTATATACGATACCTATATATTTTTTTGCATTGTTACATACTCTATAAAGTATTTCACTATTTCTGTCTTACACTTCAGACATTCCTCCAGGCGGTTTGTATTTCAGCATCCCCAAAAGGGTAAACATTCTCTTGGCTGTCTGCTCAGGCATTTCCTCACGTATGTCGATGGCTTGCTGAAACAAAAAATACATGGATCAAGACAAGATAAAGTGTTACAAACAGCTGATTAATGGGAACACATCACATACAAATAAACCTAACAGTCAGGTCTGTAAAGCACTCTAGTCTCTGAAATAGAAATGTAATGTAATCCGCAAAGAATACTGTTATGTATTATATTAATATTACATTATATTATGATTTTTTTGATATGATGTAAACATTATTTTTGACTCACCTTTGGATCAATTTCAGCCAGAACATCATTTAAAGTCTGCAGCAGCTGCATTGGCTCCAGAGAATCGAAGGTAATGAGATTGAAGTTTTTCTTAAAAGGCTCCCTGTTCAGCTGTTCAACGATAAATTTGAGCTGTTCGCTCATCTTGAAGAGTTTGTGACTTAAATCCAATAAAAAAACCCTGACTAGCTTGCGATTCGTTAAAAAAGATGACTTTTGAACTAGCTAATTGTCGAACTAATAATTTTATTATAGCGCTGTCACAGAATGTCGTTTTTTATTTGACTTTAGCAAAATGAAAATGTTAACAAATACTGTATAACTGCGTGTACCGCTAACAGAAACAAATCCTGCCTAGGAACCGTTGTCACACAAGGCCTGGTTGCTAACAGGAAGTTGGTCATCTGAAGAGAGCGTTTTTTTTTAAAGTAAAAGTCCCCATAAAAGACTTTTAATGGTCTCTGCATTTAAAAAAAAAAAAAGTTAGGATTAGGAATGTTTGGAAAAAAATATCTAATGGATAATAAAATATAAGTAAAATATATACGAAGAAATTACTATTAATCTCCTTGAAATTTCGGATAATTATTTCATTTTATTTAGTGTGTTATTTGTTTTTCAAAGACATATAACCAAATATCTGGAATGACACGTTAATTAGTATATATCTTGACATTTTTTTTTTAATATTGTCATTTTTTTTTATACCTTTTTTCTTTATTTTACAAGAGCAAAACTGTACTAGGCACAAGACTAAAACTAACAAGAAACTAGTAAAAACGAAATAATTAACCATTTTCCACATCTGGAATAGGACAAAAGAAGAAAGAAACGAAAGAAAACGATTCAAAGAAAAGATTTCAAATTTCCTTCCCTATTCATTTTCCTTTTTATCCGTATTTGTCTGATAAATCCACGCATTTCAGAACACACATCTTAGCAGTTTATGAGTAACTGGTGCTGTGAGGTGGATTTCTGCGCTGCGTGCTGCTCTGCGCGTGGCCGTCTAGTTCTGTCTGAGGCGCGTGAATGCACGAGTATATACAAGGCATTATCTTCATTTCCAGTTTCATCGGCAATTTACAGAATGCAGAGGTGAAAACGGACGGTCTCGCCGATCGAGGTACAAATCCTTGACGGTATACACTGGTATCACACCAGTTAGTATTATTTTTATTATCTGAAAGCTGTTCCTGGGCGAAAATCACGCATGCATTCAAACAGAGGATTATCGCGGAGGAACTGCCTTGAAACCATGAGCTGCAGTTGGGGGACGGAGCTGTGGGTGAGTACAGCCGTGAGGCATGGAGGCGAATGCATCTGCAAGAAATTGAGGAATATAGTGCACAAAATGTTATCTCCTTTAGTTACATGCATATACCCATTAGTGATAGATAGATAAATACCGCACCGCCCATTTTACAGTGTGGCAGACCGCAAATTCTAGCTACTGTTATAGGAATTTTTAATTTCACGATTTTAGCCCTGGATATTATGCATGCATGTCCAGATATTTGAATGCAAGCTCCCTAAAGCCCGTTTAATGCAGTTATTAGCCATCAGCATTGACTAAATACCCTAGATGGCAATAATCCTGTGCTAATGCTGTCCCTAACCACAAGTGAATGAGGCTGGAGCAGGTGCACAGGTTATTCCCATGCATGTCTTTTCTCAGCTTTGATGTTGCAATGTGTCTGTAACAAAGTAACAGTGTTGTGTTGTTGCACCACATGCTTGTCTTAATATTTTCTAATAATTTCTGGTCCTTGCTGGCTGTAGCATCATGGGACCTTAACCTAGTAACAACACCATAATGTAGGATAAAATATACAGGGTTGTGTAGCCGAGTGGTTAAAAATCAGGGTGCTAACCAAAAAAAGTTCAGAATTTGGGATTCAGTCCAATCTCAAGTTGTTCAAATATGTGTAGGAGAGACCAGGGTATTTGGGTGGGATGTAACATCATCGGTTTAACCATTTAGAAATGAGTTACGGAGTGAAATCATCCTACATGGCCACCACCCTCCTCAGGTGACTGTAATATATTACAAGGGTAATATTTTAAAAGGCTTTACAGGACTAAATGTCAGAACTTCTATCATCTGAATCAGCAGGTTCTTGTTTAATTTAATTAAAAGCTATAACAATACTTTAATGCATTCGTCCATTAATAGGATATGACAACAGTGCTCCTTGTACATGACAGTAATTTAAGTTTAGGGACAAGTTATTGATTTCTAAACTACTTTAATTTGTGGCAGACAAATATAGAAATATATCAAAAGTTTAAGACGTTGTTAATAAAAACAGTTTTTAACAATGTTGATAAAAAATAAGTAATAGACTGAGCATTATTCTAATTGACTATTTAAATGCTTTAAAAGCTATACTATGGAGCTCACAGATCAATATGTTTTGTAACAGTAACCTGGTGGTGAATATGTTTCAAAACAAGTTAAATGCTCTGTGATGGATGAAGTTTGTACTGTGTATATAGTGATAAGCATTAGGCATGTTACGGCTGGAGGGCCAGCACTGCTGAATAATGGATCTGACACATTGCCAATGTCAGAGAATACTGCAAACTCATGAAATTATATGGGATGACTTTCTTTCTGAGGGTATTTTGATATCTCTCCTTTGGGTCCTCTTTCATAGTTATATCAAATCCATCAAAGCAAAATCTATACTTTTTATCTCCTAAAGTGTTCTGTTGGCACTGTACCTTCATTGCTATTTCATATTTTGTCACTGATATGAAAGTGAGACGTTATTCATATGTTAACTTTCATTGTGTTGTTTTACTGTTCTTTCCAGGATCAGTTTGATAATCTAGAGAAACACACTCAGTGGGGCATTGAGTTTTTGGAGCGCTACACCAAGTTTGTGAAGGAACGGTCTGAAATCGAACTGAGCTATGCCAAACAGATCAGGTAAGAGATTAATTGTAACTCATATTTGTAGATATTATAATAATAGGGTGATGTTATCATCAATTAGTTGCTCAAACTGTATGTCAATACACGTCACATTTATTAATAAAGCGCTTTATATAAAAAAAGATTGTTTAGAAAGCAGCTCCACAGTAATAAACAGAAAAATAACAGATTGCGGTTCATTTTGAAATGACTTCAATTTTAGCTGTAAAGCTTCACAGAAGACAATTGTTTTTTATTATTCTGCTCAATTCAGATAGTGTTGATTCAATTCCGTTCAATAACAGTCAATGTTGCAAAGTTCATTAATTATGAAATGACTTCATGAGCAGAATACAATAGTACCATTATTCAAGTTTTTGTGTTCTCATCTGATAGCATCAGTACAGTCATATTGATAATATTTACTTAATACTAATACATATGTCAGTTTTGTAGGGATGAGCGGTGTAACCAAAATCTTATAACACAGTAATTATTTTATAATTATTTTTAGCTGGAAATTCAATTAAAAATGTAATGTATTCAATTACCATGTTGCATTCTCTATTTTTGGATATTGCAGTGAATTTATTATTATTTTTGATCCTCGCAGATTGATATATTACTGCATCAGCAAAGTACTGAACTGTCAAAATGTACATTAATTACATTAATTGCATGCAAATGTTCATAAAAAAATGCTGTTATATGAGGACAAGGTATTATGTCAGTGAGAAAAAATCATAAAACAGGTCACATGTCCGATGTGTATTACCATGGATACTGGGTTTCCACAGCTCTGACCCACATTTTTATTATCCACCACTGCACTGATACTGTAATATTTCTTCCTGGCTGCATTTTGGAAGTTTATTAAGCAGCAGTTTCCACTGGAGATGCTGACCCTGAGGACACTGGATGACTTACAGTACCAGCATCATCTGTGCTCCTGCTTAAAGTTTATAATAAACTCCACAACTGGAGCTCAGGCGTGCACCAAACAGGCCCTTTCTGTTTGCATGTTCTGATCTCATAAGAGAAAATCCTCTTTATGTAGCCCTTTCGCTCAATCCGTGCATTGTTGTTATTTTTAAGAAGTGTGCCAGACTGTATTTAGCTCTCAAGAAAGAGTCTTTAATTCACAACATCTCCCAGAGGCTTTTTTTTTGTTGTTCAGATCACAGCCATGGGTGAAAGATTTATTAGGCACTAAGCACATGTTAGCACATAAACGGCATCGACATGGAGCTGTCTGACCGAGGAATAATAGTCCTTTAAAAACCGCTGGGTTGGGTTATTCTAATGAGGATTTATTTATAGCTTTGTTAACCTTTTTCCCATTTGCCGTCGCATATTGACGCATAGGGCGGCCCATTTAGGCAGATCGTAGGGAAACTAGCAGACAATAAAGCAACTGCATCGGTGTGGTCTTGTCAAGAAACTGCAAGATGGTGATCTGCCTAGCAACACGTCAGACTCCTGGGAGGTACCGTTGGGTGTGTGCGGAGAGAGGGAGAGATAGAGTGAAGGAAAGCTGCAGGAAAAAGCATTGAGGGGGCGGCACCATCAGCATGCGCTCTCACCATCATAATTGATTTTAAGCCATTTATAGGCCCTCTTGAAATTAATCACATAATATTCATGTATAAAGCAATGATTTTCTCATTTTTACCGTGTCATATGACGTCGTTCTGTATTCAGTTTTCCACTCTGGTCGACAAAGGTCAGCCTCATGAATCGGACGCCTTGTTCAGTGGGATGATACGATTATTCTGATGGTGACAATATTAGCTTTTGTTTGCGCCGCAGCCTCGCGTTGCACCACAAGCACCATTAGATCTTATTTGTCATTGACATGCACAATTTCATTCATTCAAATTACCGGGAGACAAAGGCACCTTTGAAAACAGTAAAATGTCTTGGTTTACCAAACCAAAACTGCTAAATTTGCAGGGGGTTTTTTTATAACTGAGAGGATGTAAATTAATTAACTAATATTTTTTTAAATGACTATTTCAAGGTAACTTTTGTCCATTTGGTGGTTAAAAAAAAACAAAACTGCATGCATTTTGTGGAAGAACATTGTTTTGGTTGTGCCTCGACTCATCGAATGCATATAGTTATCCTGCTGCTTATAAAACATTCACTACTAGGCTTAAGAGATGTAACCAGTTTAGGTGGAAATGATCTCATGCTGAGTAGACATGGTACGTCCTTGAAAATAAATTCCAGCACAACCCCACAACAACCATAATGAAATGACCTTTCACAAGAGATAATGCTTTACCATGAACTTTGTTCGAGAGCTACATATGGCAATTTATATTCAATATGGCCCTGTTTCCACCTGGTATTAAGATGTGTTTTGGTCAATTGAATCACAAGTAAACGAGAGAGTGGTGTTTTTATCCGTCTCTTTTGTCCACTTTCAACCACTTCTGTCCCGATTTCTTCGAGGGGAGGGTCTATGGGCGTGTAAATGTATGGGTTTTTCAGATCTTTCGATCTAATGGACAAAATAAGCTTGTGCAATTTACATTTGAACGTGCCCGGAGACAGCTGAAAAACATACGTAGAGCAGCAGCTTTTGTTTCTGCTCTGATAGCCGAAAGGTAGGCCAAAACGCAGTGAGTGTGTGTTAGAAATCGGGAATGGTGAGAGAACATTGTGCTTGGTACATTTTTCGTCTTCAACCCAAACTTGGGTCTTCAGCCGACAAACTTAAATCCCGTCTGGCTAGCGCGTTTCCCATAATGTTTTACGCATTAGGTCAGTAGGTGGAGAGTAGGCGGTCTTTTGTGGCTGTTTGAACACATTCGACCACATGAGTGTCTACACTATGAAAGCAGTCCGGTCTAATGCGTTTTCAACTACCTCTGGAAGTGGTTGAAAGTGGACAAGCTTGAAACGTTTTAGATCCCATTTACACCTGTATTTAGCATTGTCCACTTGTGATCCGATCAACCAAAACGCATCTTAATACAAGTTGGAAACAGGGCCTAAAATACCTTACCTGTTGAGTAATAAAAAGTTATCTCCACGCTACTTTTATAATATTTTAAATCCCTCAGTTCTCACCATCTTCAAAAAGCCAAGCCAATGTTGGTTCTTGTTTTATTACAAGCTCTGTTGTTTTCTCTTTTTGCTAGCAGACTCTCCTCTGTTCAGTGTTTGTTTAAAATGGGTGTGTCCATGTCAAATCTTCTCGCTCATTGTGACAACTAACCCACTCCCACACCGTACAAGCATCAAAGTAGCCCGAAACGACTTTTCTCTATTTACAGATATGACGGTACACTCATGGGCGGGTGACTTATGTACGCAGTTTAAACAAATAATCCCGTCCTAAAACTCACACTATTGTTTGAGCCAGTGTCGGGCTGGTTCAAACAAACAGAATTCATTTACGAACGGCTTGCTTATAGTTGTTTTATAGGAGAAAGTATTTAAAAATTAAAAAATTGCATCTTTAAAATACTCTTATATGTCTTATTACAGGAATCTGTCCAAGAAGTATCAGCTGAAGAAGAACTCCAAAGATGAGGAGGAATACAAGTGAGTGAGAACAGTTTGGCATACATAAATTATACACATGCATCGATATCTTAAACGTAGCCATTTACTGATGATGTATCAGGTTTACTTACACAAAATGGTTTATTTCCCATATACTAGAGTTCAGAAGTTTGGAGTCTGAAAAGTTTTATTAATGTTTATTATTGAAGTCTCTTATGCCCACAAATGTTGATCAAAAATACAGAAAAAAGCAATATTGAAAAATATTATTACAATTTAAAATAACTGTTTTGTATTTTAATGTATTTTTAAATATAATTTATTCCTGTGATGCAAAGCTGAATTTTCAGCATCATTACTCCAGTCTTCAGTGTCACATGATCCTTCAGAAATCATTGCTGATTTGCTGCTCAAGAAACATTTCTTATTATTATCAATGTTGAAAATAATTTAATGCATCCTTTCTCCAGAAACCCAAACTTTTGACTGGTATTGTATACTCACAAATTAGTGTTCATTTGCTGTCATTAGATTGCATTATTCGGTTGCCCCAAAATTATTTGGACACTTAAGCCAGACTTGCTTGAACAAACATGTAAAAAATATACAATACTTTTAAAAAATATTATTTAAAAGGAAAAATAAGACACTTTTCAATCCAAATCTTTCACAAAAAAGAAGTTTGTTAGGTTATAATTTGACACCGATTGGTTAAAAGGGCTCATAAAACTGAAATTAAGACATTTTTAAGGGTCCATAAATGCTCACTTTTTGGGATCCACTATGTATTTTGGCATCATTGGCCAGCACTGATATCAGCATCAATATTAGCCATTGAAAAACGAATTAAGTTGACCACTATTGTAGTCTTAATCATGAATGGGTCATTTCTAATTAAGGAAGAGAAACTAATTATTTATAATGTCTCATTTTGCTTTTTTGTTATGTATTGTAACATTTTCACATTTGCTGTCAGGTACACGTCGTGTAGAGCATTTCTGATGACCTTAAATGAGCTGAACGACTACGCGGGTCAACACGAAGTCATCGCCGAAAACCTGTCCTCTCAGATAATCGCCGAATTGACCCGCTACACTCAAGAACTGAAGGCTGAACGGAAATCGGTACGAGCATGTCTTTTCCGTGCTTTTCTTGTCAGGACGGTCCTAAAAATCCTGCTTTCTAGAGATCATTTAAAGAGATTATCTTCCCAAAAAGAAATCAAATCCCTCAATAACATGAATCACCCATTCAAGACATATATGAAACTACAAAAGTAATTCTTTCTCTGCGCGCCAGCACAGCGCTCACCTCTTACAAATCCAGGGTTAATCACGTAGGAATATGGTATTATTTTGTTTATGATTTCTCCCAGCTCTGTGGAATGAAGCCAGACCCAATGTGGGTCATGTATTCAGGTCAATGGAGTTTGAGAAGGTCGCCCTCCCCCCGCTCTTGGCCTCTCTCGTCTAAAGGTTCTCGCACGGGTTCAGGAGGCCTCTGTCTGAAGCTGGTGGCTGGAAGTAATACGACAACAGAGTAAAACGCCACCGCGCACGAGCTGAGGGAAGCTTCATTCCCTCTACTGTTCTTCCGACCTCCGTTGATGCATTTTGTCTGCCTTTTGTGTTCAAATGTCATGCTGAGAGAAAGTGGTCTTTATGTATTTTTCATAAAGAGAGTAGTGGCATGCCATGAGTGGGCAGACACAAGCGATCGCCTGTGCCGGTTTGTCAGTGAAGTTTTTGCTAATGAGAACCCCTAAATAAATGATTTGTGTTCCAGTGAGGAATTCTGCAGCTAATTAACATTTATTGTACATGAGTACGTCTTTGCTGGCGTAATTGAATTCTTTATGGAATGATAAGGGGGTTGGATTCAGCAATAGCTCTGGAATATAATCTTTTTAACAGCTGCTGTCTGGCTTGATTGTCTCATATTTCATTTAATCAGCTTAGTTTCCAATTAAATGTCTTTTCAGCATAATATTTTAAAAGGACATGTTGGACTGTGATACAGTAGTTGTCATGACTGTGTAAGAACTGAAAAAGAATTTCTTATCCTGAACCTTAATTGTGGTAAAATGTGTCTTTCGTGGATTGTTTCTGGTATAAACGTCCAAATGTTCAATGACGATGTTCAAAAATTATATACAAATATTAAAGTTCATTAATCTACTTGTATTTTAAAGGTGCCCTCGAATGAAAAATTGAATTTATCTTGGCATAGTCAAATAACAAGAGTTCAGTACATGGAAATGATATACAGTGAGTCTCAAACTCCATTGTTTCCTCCTTCTTATATAAATCTTATTTGTTTAAAAGACCTCCGAAGAACAGGCGAATCTCAACATAACACCAACTGTTATGTAACAGTCGGGATCATTAATATGTACGCCCCCAATATTTGCATATGCCAGCCCATGTTCCCAAAATTATGAAAGGCATTAGAAAAGGGCAGGCAGTAACGTCTGGATCTGCACAGGTGAATCAACAGACTAGGTAAGCAAGCAAGAACAATAGTGAAAAATGGCAGATGGAGCAATAATAACTATTTTTAGTGATATTTGTAAATTGTCTTTCTAAATGTTTCGTTAGCATGTTGCTAATGTACTGTTAAATGTGGTTAAAGTTACCATCGTTTCTTACTGTATTCACGGAGACAAGAGCCGTCACTATTTTCAAACACTTGCAGTCTGTATAATTCATAAACACAACTTCATTCTTTACAAATCTCTCCAACAGTGTAGCATTAGCCGTTAGCCACGGAGCACAGCCTCAAATTCATTCAGAATCAAATGTAAACAATATAACAGTATACAATACTCACATAATCCGACGCATGCATGATGAACACTTTGTAACGATCCATTTTGAGGGTTATATTAGCTGTGTAAACTTTGTTTATGCACTGTTCAAGGCAAGCGCGAGCTCCGTGGGCGTGGAGAACGAGAATTAAAGGGCCAGTAGCCCTGAATCGGCTCATTTATAATGATGCCCCAAAATAGGCAGTTAAAAAAATGAATTAAAAAAAATCTATGGGGTATTTTGAGCTGAAACTTCACAGACACATTCAGGGGACACCTTAGACTTATATTACATCTTTTAAACACCTTTAAAGGAATAAAAAGTAGTTTACCCAAAATTGAAGATTTTGGAATTGAGTGCACAAGTGGTATTGACCACTCTTTTTGACCAACATCCAATTTGTAATGAAAAGAACTGCTATGCCTTACACCTACTTTTGAGATTCATGAAAAAATGAACATAATGGGGTAAATTATGATAAAATGAGCTATTAATGTAAATTAAATAAAAAATGTAATTTCTTTTCTATAAAAAATGTCGCTATCCTAATTTTATGTACCCTTTTTTATTATCCTCCAACTGTACAGACTCTATTCCAACTTTGTTTTATGTGCTATTTTTGTTTTTACAGAAATGTGGCAGTGAGTGTGTAATGGTTTAATGAGATAATGTAGAAAATCTAGTTTTGACTATTCGTAGCCACCATTCAAACGTTTGGGGTCTGTAAACTAGGGCTGCACAACGATTAATCGCGATTAATCGTTTGCAAAATAAAGGTCTGTGTTACGTAATATATGTGTGTTCTGTGTATAATAATTATGTATATATAAATACATGCACATACATGTATAAATAAATAAATATACATATTTATATATATTTTAGATTACATATAAATATAAATATTTTATGTATAAATATAATTTTTTTCTTAAATATATACATGTATGTGCATGTATTTATATATACATAATAAATATACACAGAACACACACATATATTACGTAACACAGACTTTTATTTTGCAAACGATTAATCGCGATTAATCGTTGTGCAGCCCTACTGTAAAAAATTTTTACGATATTTTTTTAAAGAAATTGTAATAGTTTTATTAATCAAGAATGCATTAAATTGATCAAAAGTGACAGTAAAGATGTTTATAATGTTACAGAAGATTTCTATACATTTTATTCATCAAAGAATCCTTAAAATTTCCACAAAAATATTAAGCATGTGGATCATGTGACATTGAAGAGTGGAATAATGGCTGCTGAAAATTCAGCTTTGCATCACAGGAATGCATTTCATTGTAAAATATATTAAAATAAAAAAATATATTACTACATTTTTGATGGAATGAATGCAGGCTTTTGTTAGCATAAGATACTTCTTTCACAAAATCTTACCAACCCTAAACTTTTAAATGGTAGTGTACTAAATTTGAATTATATTTCTTGTCTTTTCTTTCCTAAAGCATTTCCATGATGGCCGCAGGGCGCAACAGCACATTGAGAATTCCTGGAAGCAGCTGGAATCGGTGAGTCAGTTTAACTGAATAGAACATAGTGTGAATATTCAAATTTTTCCTGATACTGGCCTCTCTTTCATCACCTGTCTGAGATATGAGCTAGATCTGGGCCACTTTATACAATAAACGCTTGTGTGAAATGAGCCACAGGTCTCTGTAAAAGGTGTCTCTTTTAAAATAAACAACCTAGGTTTTAATATATAAAAAAGTAAAACTATTGGTAAATACAGAGTACCTAACTAAAAGTAACACCACTACAAGCTGAACTACATTTTTAGTTACTTGACAGTAGCATACTTTTTTCAGCATTTTAATGTAAGTTCCTTTGCTCTTTCAGAGTAAGAGAAGATTTGAAAGAGACTGTAAGGAAGCGGATCGCGCCCAGCATTACTTCGACAAGGTGGATGCTGACATTAACGTGACTAAAGCAGATGTGGAAAAGGTATGGATCACGTGTGTGTGTGAAGGAGAAGAGACTGATCCTATCATAAACCCCTCATTCTCCATGACTGCTTTCATCCTTTTCTGTGAGTCTGTGTGGATGATCCCTCTTTGGAACGACGGACGCTGATATAACCGATGTCAAGTTCCCACCTAACACCTTATACCTCACCTGCTCCTATCTTACAGTACCTTCTCTGTACTGCAGAAAATACCCATTTTGCTCAAAGAGAAGTTGGACAGTATGCACAATAAGTCTGTGACCAAATTGGTACCTGCTAATATTTTGTTGTTTTTTCATTTGGCATTGGGCAGATATTTAAAACAGATATATATTTTTTCTCTAATTCTGACAAATCAAATAATTTCTTATTCAATGCCAGGGTTCAAAAACGTAAACAGATTGCTTTTCTACTGTACACAGAAATACATAGGAAAAATTGTAAACTGGAGCTTTAGTATGAACACCAGGGCTAGACAATATATATATATATTCACCATGATTATAATTGCGAATTTAATTAATAAAATTAAGCAGCGTGGTTTATATTGAGATGATATTAATGTACTTTTTTAAGGTCATTAATTTAGTTTCGCAATCTCTCGCTAGCATGAGAGTCTTAACACAGATATGTTTAATAGTGTCTCAAATTTAAATTGGGAAATTTAAATTCTGTTTCAATCATTTGATTCAAAACCGTTTAAGTGACTTTTGTGTAAACAAATAATGTGAAAAATAATTAAATAATTTTATATGTTGCTCAGGTCTAAAATTCACTGTTTTAAATAAATAAAAAAAATAAAAAAAATGATAATATTATTTAAAAAAAATAAAAATGCATATTTCTGATTCACCGGCATTAGGATAATTGGTAACACTTTACAATAAGGTTTCATTTGTTCATTTGTTTACTTTAGTTAACATGAACAAAAATACTTCTAAAGTATTTATTAATTGTAGTTAATGTTAATTTCAGTATTTAGATATACAATATTAAAATCAAAAGTTGTGCCTGTTAATATTATTTAATTTACCTCAGATAACAATAAACAGTTGTATTTTTATTAATTAACGTTAACCAATACGTTTACAAATGTTGTATATGTATATGTTAGATAAAGCATTAACTAACGGGACCACATTGTAAAGTGTTATTGGAAAATTTATATTATTTAAATGTTCAATAATGGGGATAATAAGCTCAAACACGACGAAAATTAAGGTAGTTTTAGTGATAAGAAAAAAACAACTACTAATATGGCAGTGGCCTATTTGTTATTAATATGAGGCTAAATGAACAGATTTGGATTTTGTTTAGCCCATGTATAGATGTCTTCTTAAGTAAGTTCTGTTATTAGTGTGTCTGTGACACTAATCGACTCTGTCTTTGTTTTTTAACATGTCTTAAAGCGGTGTTCTCTCAAGGTAGGTTTGAACCAAGAGTCGTCTTTGTCGGTGAGGAGTTTGTTAACTTGTTCGGTGTATTACCCATATCAGCAAAGAGTGTTTGTCGTAATTTTCGTTGTTTTTTCGTTTTTAGCTTTTGTTACGTTCACGTCTATGCTTGCAGCGAATCTTTCCTGTATTCACCTTGTACTAATGTACAGAATAAGACTTGTCATGGAAGACTGATGTTAAAATGCATTTCGATTGCGAAAATGGGCTACGTTGTAAGGGTTACACAAAATCAATAGCTATTACTGTCAACCACAAAAAGTCCTGAGTTTGAGAGTCTGTGCACACTGTCTGGTTCATGTACATGATGTTGTATATTTTACAGTGGCCACTAAAAGCATTTAGACACTTTAAAATAAACAAATTTCATTGCATTATTTGCAGTATTAAATCAAGTAGCACAAACGCACTGTTAAGCTATAGATATGTTGTTCAAAGTTAATAAAAAAAATATTGTGACACTTTGTGGTTGCAAAATTTTAGTGGAAAATAGTTATTGTGCTGAACAACACCTGTGGTTATGCTTCCAGTACACATGTGAGAAATTGAAAATAATTGAAAATCCACAAAAACGTCAGTGGGTTAAAAGTCATTGAGCAAAAATGGCAAGTTTAGTGAAGTCATTTTTGTGAAAAGCTTTACATTTTTTTGCATATGCATCGCAACTTGTATTTATATTTTGTGTTTAATGCAATGACATTCGCAAATTTGTGACTTAAGTATCCAAATGCTTTTTTGGTCTGCTGTATGTGTTTAGTTAGTATGCATGATGAATGGATGTCTGGTGCGAATAATTTGGACCATTTTCACATTATGTTTTGGAACATTCATTGTCATTTTAGTGTGTGTGTATGTGTGTGTTTGTGTGTGTATTTTCTCATACACTGTCGGTACACCATCGTGTTACTCTTGTCTTCTTCATCATTAGCAAACTACTCATACTATTTCTGGAGTATATTGTTTTATATATAGTGGGGTACCCAACTTACATTAGTCAGTGTGTGCAGTATACAACCAGAGCTCACTCAGTGAGATATCCCACAATGCAATGCATTCAACTTGAGCTTCCATTTCCAATTTCAAATGATCCTGAAGGAATATCAAATGCATCTTTTTTGACTCATTATTTAATCAAGACTACCATGAGTTAAGACATTTATACTCAAAATGGGTGCAAAGACTTCACTTTTTACAGTGTGCGTGACGCGAATTTCGTCATCAGAAGAGTACGCATGTACTGTACGCGCACCGCCGGATTTTTGTAACCTCACACTTTTTTTTGCAGTAATTAGTTTATCCACAAGGTGGCAACCGTGCCCTTGGGGCGTTGATTCACAAGGTAGTTGAAGAAAAACTACATAAACAGAACAGACTGGAACTTATGCAAGCTACAGCGACAATGGAGGCCTATATAGATGAGAGATTATATGAAGATGTTAGAAAGTACCTATATTTGTACAACTCTAGCATGAAAGAATACACAGATATTTACATGGGTTGTAACTCGTGGTGAGAGATTGCGCAAAACTGCGCATGCGTCGAACGCCTGTGTATGCGTACAAGTCAAACGAAGTATACTTTGCAAGGCTGTGCGTTCAACTGTGCGCGTATGCATAAAAAAAATGAAGTATACTTCGGGCTTAAAGGGATATGGTGGTGGGAGAACACAAAACATTTGCGAGAGAATGCAAAGGCTTTGACGTATTTTTTTTATACTGTAACTATTTCAACTCCATTAGATGAATGAAATGTGCAAATTGATGAGGTCATGTAGCAAACTGTTGTTTGAAACATTTATCATTTTTATAATGCATTAAAATAAATAATAAAAATAATATACTACTACTACTACTACTAGTAATAATAATAATAAAATAATTTAAAAAAAATACTAAAATTGACTATTTTGCTTAACACTCGTCAGAAATTAGACTGAGATTGAGATTTTTTTTCTTCTTTTTGTTTAATTTTCACAGAATAGATGCATCTTTATATGTAAAAATATATAAGTGCCTCACAGTTAAAGTTTAGTCATAGACAGTATATCACCATTTCGAGATTAAAGCATCATTTGACAACTTAAAGTCTGCTTAAAGTCACCATGAAATCAAAACAGAGTGTTCTTTTTTGTGTGTGTGGAAAATTGCAGTATTATTATGAATGATTTACCTGTACATATAATTATTTTTCTAAAATTCATCGAAAATTAATAGAATCAAAATAAGTTCCCCTCCTTCTTGCAGTGACATCTCTTTTCTTCTCTGGTGTTTACTGGATGTGGCGTTTACATGAGATCGACCAATAGCAAACCACAACCATCTAATCAATTACCCATGGACAAAATCAAGTCCCGCCCTACATTTTTTCTTGTTTGAGAAGCCGTTTCACTCGGATATACATCACAATAGAGAAGAAAAGACCATGGCATCTTCTGTTTCATGCCGAATTTAACTAAGTAAATGTACTAATCAGTCCCTCCAGAAAAACGCGGAATTTTTTTGTGATTGTTGCGGGCTAAAATGCTTGATTTTGCGGCACGTTTTCTTAAAAAATGCGATGGAATATGCGGGATATTTTTGCAATTTTATGCGATGAAATTGCGGGAACTTGCAAAAACTGCGGTTTGATGAAAAACAGAAAAAAATAAAAGGTGATTCCCCCAACACCCTGTTCTCACTAGGCTACTACTTTAATGTAAAGAGTAATTTCCTATTACTTCCTATGATAAGCAAGCATACTAAATCACAGAATATTTAAGTTCTCATTCTGTTTTATTTCAGAACTTAATTAACACATGGCTCAAACTTACAAAACATTGAGTCAAACAAGTTCTGTAGCTTTACAAAAGGAAGGCTTTACTAGTGTGAAGTAAACGCAACATTTTTCAACTTTCTGCTAAGATATATGTGACTTTTATGATATCATGCTAGCCCCGCATATATTTTGCTTGCTGAAATCGGCAATTTATGCATAAATATGCTGCAATAAATATGCGGACTTTGGCTGATTATGCATGAAATCAGGCGATCGCATAATCGCGTTTTTCTGGAGGGACTGACTAATGCTCCCATGTGTCAGTTCAGCGGTAAATCAACCGACGGCCTTGTTATCGGATAATGCACATTTTTTGTTTTTGCTTATTGTTGAGTGGATGCTCAGTAAATGTTGTGTAAAGTAAATTATTACATTGTGATACCAGTATGCGATGTAAATAGTCAACTGAAAATAATTCTCCTATCAGTTAAACTCTATGTAAAAAAATTTGACCCACAATGCTGCTGAATGAATTACTGATAAACATAGCTTTTGTGTTATTTTTCGTGACTGCATCATTTGATTATATTTCTGTGATGTTCGCATTGTTTGTTCTCTCTCACTCTCGAACAG
This sequence comes from Megalobrama amblycephala, assembly GCF_018812025.1. Taxonomy (NCBI): domain Eukaryota; kingdom Metazoa; phylum Chordata; class Actinopteri; order Cypriniformes; family Xenocyprididae; genus Megalobrama; species Megalobrama amblycephala. Next base: position 8,008,866 of record NC_063055.1, on the reverse strand, counting down.
AGCGCTTGGTTAAGTGTGTAGATCGCTGACTTTATTGATCTGAAGTTGACATCAGACTACATCTTTATATCTTTCTGTAATCTGCTAATTGACTCTCACTGTTTGTTTACTTGTCATGTCACAAAGGTGATCGTTTTATTTGTCAGTCCTTGCCCTTTACGTTCTGACCTCATCCTTATGGAAAGGATCTTAATGATTTTTGTCTCTCTGTCTATTGTGCTATCTGTATTCTTAGGCGAAACAGCAAGCTCAGATGAGGCATCAGGTAGCCGAAGACAGTAAAAACGAGTACCTGACATACCTGCAGAAGTTCAACAAGGACCAACACGAGCACTACTATACCCTCATACCACATATCTTTCAAGTAAGAGTTTGTCTTGATCATAAACAAAACATTATATTAAAATATTATAATGTTGATAAAAGAAAAATATGCTATTAAACTTTACTTTTATGTCTGATATGCATCAGTTGGACTATGAACTTCTCAATGTAATATTGTGTTTTCTCTTTTGCAGAGGATACAAGAGATGGAGGAGAGGCGGGTGGGTAGGGTGAGGGAGAGCATGCGGGTGTACACTGAGGTTGAGCGTAAAGTATTACCCATCGTCAGCAAGTGTCTGGACGGCATGACCAAGGCAGCTGAATCCATCGAACCTAAAATGGTACGTTAATTACTATGGCTCCTTTATGCTGAAAATGCACTGTGGTTCCGGATTACATAGTCATCTGTTAATCAGCCTATTGCCAGAATATCTTATTCAATGAAAATATTTTATTTAGGCCATAAAAATACCTTTTTAGCAGTGTGGTGGAGAATCAAGAACTGGATCTTGTTCAGAATTGATTCCATTAAAACACAATGCCCAATCAATGTCTAATGACTCTTTTAGATCGGTTCTTTTAAAGGTGCCCTAGAATTAAAAATTGAATTTATCTTGGCATAGTTGAATAACAAGAGTTCAGTACATGGGAATGACACACAGTGAGTCTCAAACTCCATTGTTTCCTCCTTCTTATATAAATCTCATTTGTTTAAAAGACCTCCGAAGAACAGGCAAATCTCAACATAACACAGACTGTTACGTAACAGTCGGGATCATTAATATGTACGACCCCAATATTTGCATATGCCATGTTCAAGGCATTACACAAGGGCAGCCAGTATTAACGTCTGGATCTGTGCACAGCTGAATCATCAGACTAGGTAAGCAAGCAAGAACAATAGCGAAAAATGGCAGATGGAGCAATAATAACTATTTTTAGTGATATTTGTAAATTGTCTTTCTAAATGTTTCGTTAGCATGTTGCTAATGTACTGTTAAATGTGGTTAAAGTTACCATAGTTTTTTACTGTATTCATGGAGACAAGAATTTCATTATTAAACACTTGCAGTCTGTATAATGCATAAACACAACTTCATTCTTTATAAATCTCTCCAACAGTGTGTAATGTTAGCTTTAGCCACAGAACACAGCCTCAAACTCATTCAGAATCAAATGTAAACATCCAAATAAATACTATACTCACATAATCCGATGTATGCATGCAGCATGCATGATGAACACTTTGTAAAGATCCATTTTGAGGGTTATATTAGCTGTATGAACTTTGTTTATGCAATGATAGAGTCGAGAGCTCGGGAGGGGGCCGAGAGCGCGAGCAATTAAAGGGGCTGCAGCCTGAATCAGTGCATTTCCAATTATGCCCCACAATAGGCCGTTAAAAAATTAATTTAAAAAAATCAATGGGGTATTTTGAGCTGAAACTTCACAGACACATTCAGGGGACACCTTAGACTTATATTACATCTTGTAAAAAAACGTTCGATGGCACCTTTAATGAATCAGTCAAAAAGATTTGCAAATCAGTCTTAGACTCAGATTACTACTTAAATATGAAGTAGTGTAATATCTGCACCACTAATTCAGTTTCTAAGAATCTTTATACAACAGTTCGTTCTGGTTTTCGAATCTGTGCAATATTCCCCCAGTATCAGCACTGGAACCGTTTCACCACTTGTATTGCTCCGCTTCCGGCGACTGTCATGGTGGTTGAGCAAATTCACCATATTTTTTTACAAATACTGCTGTTGTAGTTTTAAGAGTTTTTTTAGGTGAGAATGTAGTTATTTAGACCTCAAATATGTGGCTCATACATAAACATAGCGCGATTTTACAATTTTAGACGCTTTCGTTAGCAGCCGTTCAGCACTCATGTACCCGCAGCTTCATCGCAGCCAGGCCTTCGGGAATTTGCCACTGGCTCTTATGTAGATAGTGGTTAAACATGCGATATAATTCATTTGGGGTATATCAAATGGGCAATCTTTGGTCTTATTAATCTATTACTTGTTCTAGAGCAAAACAATTTGGGTTGAGGGGGAAATTAAGTTTCATATCTTTATATTTAGGCTATATTTAACTTAAATCCTGTACTAGAGCGCTGCTCTTGTACGTTTGACTAAATTGCTTGCTTGTGTTTATTTCCTATTGTCTTTATAATGGCTATTGTTGTTAATTTAAATATTGTTGTTCAATAAATATTATTTTATATAAATAATATGCCGTATTTGGTAGTGAGAAAAAGTCCATTAGTGATCGTGATATGGACTTCAGTGAGAGTTATATTATTACACCATTAGACTCTTATGAGTGATTCAGAATAAGGAAGATGTTTTAGCACTGTGGGAAATCCCCACACCTCTTAAAAGGACAAAGACAAAGATATTCTCAGCGGACATTCAAACAGATTTTTTTATAATGGATATAATATTACAGACATCGACCTGAAGAGTGAGTGCTATATCAGATGCAAGTAATATACTTGTTTAGTCGATCGCTCTCTCATAATACTGTAATACTCTACATAATACTATAAGCTACACAGCGTTCCTTCGTTACTAGTTCTAATGTGATGTTTTAGAATTGGTAATGGAGGCTTGGGCTCAACTGCTAAACTGTCAACTTGAGATTTGAATCTGTGGCGGAAGGAAGTAATTCTGCACAAAAGAGGGTTTTAAATACACGTTGTTTCTTATTTATTTACTCACTTATGCCGTCGAACTGTTGTATAAACGCAATATCACACTCGTCGGCGTGCGATATGGCTTTATATCAGCACGCTGTGATTACCTATGGACGAATCACGGCCGTGCTGATATAAAGCGATATCGCACGGCTACTTGTGTGATATTGCTTATATAATCAATAATAATAGTAAGACTTTACAATAAGGTCCCATTAGTTAACATTAGTTAATACCTTAACATTGAGCAATACATATGTTACAATCTTTTTTAATGTTACTTAATAAAAATATTACTGTTTATTGTTAGTTTATATTAGCTCAGGTCCATTAAAAAAAAATATTAACAGATACAATTTTTGATTTTAGCAATATATAAGTAAATGTTGAATTTAACATTAAGCTTTAGAAGTATTTTTGTTAGTTCACCTTATTGTTAAGTGTTACTCACAAATTTTTATGCAATATATATGTTCAAAATGTGTGGTAAGTATGATTTTTTTCTTGAAAAAAATCTCTTATTCTCACCAAGGCTGCATTAATTTGATCAAAATACAGTAAAAAGTATGCACGTAAAAAGTAATATTGTGAAATATTAATGCAGTTTAAAATAACATTTATCTATTTGAATATATTTTAAAAATTTCTCTGATGGCAAAGCTGAATTTTCAGCATTATTACTCTAGTCTTCAGTGTCACATGATTTTTCAGAAATCTTTTTAATATGCTGATTTGTTGCTGAATTAAAAGTATTAATTGCTTTCAAAAAAAAGTTTGCATAAAAAATTCCGCTCAAAGTGCTTCACAATTCAGACTATAAAAATTAAATAAAAACAGATGTATAAAAACACTTCACAAAAAAAAAAAAAATTAAAGGAGGCAGAGGAAATAAGGGCAACTAATAATTAATATTCAATGACTTATTGATGCACCATGTCACATATGATTTGAAAAAAAGCAGCACATGGGAGTTTTCCAGCTGCGAGGTGAAATCACTTTTCTAAATTAAGCCAGCAGATGAATAATATAGCACTTCAAAACGCTGACAGGATTTCTGTGATTATCGCTGGCCCACTTACAAGCTAACGAGTGGTGATTGTAATGGAGCATCGTCGCCCAGGTTACCATCAATAATTTACAGCTGCGGGGGAATCGCTGGCAGCTAACGGCTGATGTGCTTGTTGTCTGTCTCATCTGCTAAATCCCGTCCCAGTGCTCATGTGCCCTTCGCCGCCCTGTCCAAATATGGCAGATGGGAAGTCTAATTTCCAGCGCAGCACTAATTGACTCATACAAGCTGGGTTTTGCAGCAGATTTGAAGTGGCTTAACAACAAAGACTTAAGCCTCTCTGTGGCTTTTGGGCTGTGTGTGTGTGTGTGTGTGTACAGAATGTGTATGTCTTTTCAGAGATAGTGCGCTGGCCATATGAAGCAGCCCTACATTAACTCAACCTCTTATAGAAGTCATTTGTTCATGTGGTAGGGTTGAGGATGCCGTAAATATGCTAAAAATAGTCTCTTGGTCTGACCTGAACTGCAGGAGAGGGATTAGATCGAAGGGATTTACAGCAGTCTTATTTCTATGGTGGATGTGCATTTCATAGTCTGTAGGACATAATTGTTGTGACGATGGGTTGGATTAACCTGTAGCTCACATTGGAGAAGTCTGTATTCCCATAGGAAATCATCCATGATATTGTTTCCTATGGGATAGACAATGATAAAAAAAAAATTATAAATATTTTGAATATAATATTATTTACTTAATTATTTATAAAACGATTTACAATTATTTACAGCAACCCTATGGTGTGAGTATGTATCTTTAAGGGGTTAGTTCACCCAAAAATGAAAATTCTGTCATTAATTATTCACCCTCATGTTGTTCCACACACGTAAGACCTTCGTTCATCTTCGGAACACAAATTAACCCTTATGCGGTCTTCGTTTGGGAAGTACACTCAGGGTCTTCGGGGTCTCCACAGACCCCAGGCAACAAAATGCAATTTTGTAACAAAATACTTGTTTTTTTAAAATACATTTAATTTTACTCTGTTTATTAATGTTTTTACTCTATGTTTGTACAGTTTTTGGAGGATTTATCATATTTTTTAAATTTATATAAATAAATTAAAAAATATTTTTTTTAAATAGGTTTTTATACAAAAACAGCTTTTTATGTAAAATTCACTTTATAAAAGACCCACATTTCTAAAATTCATTCATGGGGATAACATGGATAATTTGACATGGTTTAGTGTAAGATTTTTGCCCATCTTTTGGAAAATGCAGTTTTAAAAGTAAAAAAACTATCATTTTTACCAGTAGATGGCTGCAGAGCTCCACTATATGCTATGTGCTATTTGAATGACTGAAAGACATCTTTTCATAAGTTTTTTTCAGTTGGATTCATATCTAAATATTATGAAATCACAATTATAACAATAAAGGGTACTTTTTGTCAAAGTTTAGTATTTTTTGTAATGAAAAAAAATAGTTTTTCAATATTGTTACATTATGATGAGACTCCACTGTGAAAATGGACAAAATTCATCCTCAAAATCAACATTTTGGAAAAATTAATTTTTTTCAGTACAAAAAATGCTAAACTTTGACAAAAAGTATTTTTTATTTTTATAATTGTGATTTCATAACATTTAGATATGAATCCAACAAAAAAAAACTTATGAAAAGATGTCTTTCAGTCAGTCAGATAGCACATAGCAAATAGTGGAGCTCTGCAGCCATCTACTGGTAAAAGTGATTTTTTTTTTACTTTTAAAACTGCATTTTTCAAAAGATGGGCAAAAATCTTACACTAAACCATGTCAAATTATCCATGTTATCCCCATGAATGAAAGTTAGAAATGTGGGTCTTTTATAAAGTGAATTTTACATAAAAAGCTGTTTTTGTAAAAATATTAATTAATTTATTTATTTATATAAATTTAAAAGATACGAGAAATCCTCCAAAAACTGCACAAATATGAAGTAAAAACATTAATAAACAGAGTAAAATTACATTTGTTTTTTAAAAAGCAGTTATTTTATAACAAAATTACATTTTATTGCCTGGGGTCTGTGGAGACCCCGAAGACCCTGAGTGTGACCCTTTTTTTTACACTAACATAAAAACAAGATATCACTCCGATTTTTTTTTCTTTGTAGATCTAGAAAGTGTTAACAACGGTACAAAGTTTCATGTCATTTGGACAAAGAGAATATTTTTTTTTATTTGAGCAAACGTCTTTTGGGGTCTGTGCAGACCCCAAAGACCCTATAAGGGTTAAGATATTTTTGATAAAATCCGATGGCTCAGTGAGGCCTCCTTTGCCAGCAAGTTAATTAACACTTTCAGATGCCCAGAAAGCTACTAAAACATATTTAAATCAGTTCATGTGACTACAGTGGTTCAAACTTAATGTTGTGAAGTGACGAGAAAAAATAAAATAACGACTTTATTCAACAATATTTAGTGATGGGCGATTTCAAAACAAATCGAAGCTTTACGAATCTTTTGTTTCGAATCAGTGGTTCAGAGCGTGTATCAAACTGCCAAAGCCACGCCCCCCAGTGGTGTACCATTGAAATTTCGAAACACTTATGACGTAACGAAGCCTCGTTTACTGAAATCACGTGACTTTGGCAGTTTGATACGCACTTCATGAAGCAGTGTTTTGAAATCGCCCATCACTAGATATTGTTGAATAAAGTTATTATTTAGTTTTTTTGCCGCACAAAAAGTATTTTCAAAGCTTCATAACATTAAGGTTGAACCACTGTAGTCACATGAACTGTTTACACAAATACGTCTTTAGTAGCTTTCTGGGCATTGAAAGTGTTAATTGTGTTGCTGGCAATGCAGGCCTCACTGAGCCATCGGATTTTAATCAAAAATATCTTAATTTGTGTTCCAAAGATGATCGAAAGTCTAACGAGTTTGGAACGACATGAGAGTGAGTAATTAATGACAGAATTTTCAATGAGTTTTTGTGTTAAATAATCATGATCACAATATTGGCCAAAATAACAAAGTAACTGTTAATTACTGACATTTTTAATCCTGTTTTTAATCTCAGGATAGTAAGCAAGTTGTAGAATCATACAAGTCTGGCTTTGAGCCGCCGGGTGACGTGGAGTTTGAGGACTACAGTGTGTCAATGAAGAGGGCAGTGTCAGAATCAAGCTTCCTGAATGCTCGCGGAGAGAGCAGACGCCGGAGCAGGAGCAAACTGTGGCCTTTACTCAAGAGAAATAAGGTATGGCATCAGACGGATCTTTGGATCATAAACACATGCTAAAAATCACAAATATGCAAATAAAAGAACAGAAAACTACACTGCACAATTATTGTCCATTGAGATGCAGTTATATTCAAGTAGTTTTATTGCTATTAAAGGATTAGTTCACTTTGAAATGAAAATTAGCCCAAGCTTTACTCACCCTCAAGCCATCCTAGGTGTATATGACTTTCTTCTTTCTGATGAACACAATCGAAGAAATATTAATAAAAGTCCTGATGCATCCAAGCTTTATAATGGCAGTGAGCGAGGATCAACGAATATGAGCTGAAGAAAGTGCATCCATCCACATCCATCCATCATAAATATGTGCTCCACACAGCTCCGGAGGGTTAATAAAGTCCTTTTGAAGCGAAACGATGCATTTGTGTAAAAAAATATATCCATATTTAACAAGTTATGAAGTAAAATATCCCACATCCGCACGAGCCGCCTTCCGTTTTGAAGTTACGAAGAAAGTGTAAACTGGCGTCACGTCAGATTCACTTTTTCCGTAAGTCAAATAGTGAAGGCGTAGGACTTAGCATAAACTTTGTGAACTGCAAGAGTTTGACACTTTCTGCGTGCATTGAATAAAGAAGGCGGCTCGTGCGGAAGCGAGATATTTTAGTTCATAATTTGTTAAATATGGATTTTTTTTTTTACACAAACGCATCGTTTCACTTCAGAAGGACTTTATTAACCCCCCAGAGCCATGCGGAGCACATATTTATGATGGATCAGCTCATACTCATTGAGCCCTATCACTGCCATTATAAAGCTTGGATGCATCAGAATATTTATTAATATTTCTACAATTATGTTCATCAGAAAGAATAAAGTCATATACACCTAGGATGGCTTGAGGGTGAATAAAGCTTTGATTAAATATTAAATAAATTCTGCAATATTCCATAAAAAATAATAATTTATGGTGACTTTAAGCAGATTCATTATCTGTTTTATGCATTAGAAAAACGATTGTTTTGATAGCGCCACAGTTTGTAAACTTGAGAATATACTGGATTACATGCAACACCTTTAATAAAGTTTGCAATGAGTTTTTTGTCACCGCATAAGAAACTCTGAATTGGCTTTGGCCTTGAATATTTCTCTCTCTTCATCTTCTCTCTTCCTGTCTTTCTCCATTCCATTTCTCAATGTGCTCCATCACACCCTCATCTGTAGCTTATGTCTTTGTTAGCGTCGCCCCGCCAGCCCCCTCCCCCTCCCCCCACCTCCCCGTCTCCGGACGGCCTCCTCAACGGCCCCCAGTCCCCACAGCAGCCCAAGGAGCCCCTGAGCCAGCGCCTCAATGACTTCATGAGCACCAAACACAAAATGCACTGCCTGCGGAGCCTGAAACGTGGGGTAAGTTGACGAGCCGCCACGTCACCTGTGTGTGTGTTTCCCGTGGATCTGATTGGATGACTCCAAACACTAAAGCACCATCAGCTCAGTTTGTTTCTAAAGTAAAGTGTCTCATTCTCATGCTTTTATCAATGCCATCCTAAACATATCTGTCTTAACAGAAACATAAAACTCCATGTTTTCTCTGTGTGTGTATTAACCGTTTCCCCTAACACGCTTTTTTTTGTCTTAACATTCACAGCTTTCTCTAAAGCTGGTAAGTCTGACTTGATATTAAAATGTGCTATAAAATCCTCAAGACTTTTCATTATAAACATTTATTTTATATATTATGCATTTTCATTTTGGCTACACATTGAATTTTCAATGGTTGAAGTAAAGTAAGTTATGGAAATTAAGTAAATATGATTTGACAGTCAAATTTTTGGCATGAAGTCACATTATAGCTTATTCTGTCCAAGAACTGCCCACTTAAAGGGATAGTTCACCCAAAAATGAAAATTCTGTCATCATTTACTCACCCCCAAGTTGTTCCAAATCTGTGTAAATTTATTTGTTCTGCTGAACACAAAGGACGATATTTTGAAGAAAGTTTGTAACCAGGCTGCTTTGGGGCACCATTGACTTCCATAGTAGGAAAAAAAATACTATGAAAGTCAATGGTGCCCCAAAACTGTTCAGTTTCTCACATTCTTCAAAATATCTTCCTTTGTGTTCAACAGAACAAAGAAATGTATACAGGTTTGGAACAACCTGAGGGGGAGTAAATGATGACAGAATTTTCATTTTTGGGTGAACTATCCCTTTAAGACAGGACAGGCCATAATCAATGTATGAATCTGTTGTGTTTGGTTTGTTATTTTTCCACTAATAATTTTCTGTATCTTTTTACAGGGAACAGGCCAGGAGGATTACAGTCATCTGCCCCCCGAGCAGAGGAGGAAGAAACTACAAGCCAAGCTCAATGACATCAACAAGGACATCCAGAAAGAGATGGATCAGAGGTAAATCATCCAGTAGCTGCCATGCTGGTAGTAGTAACAGCCTTCCTGCAAAATACCTCATCATCATGGACAAAATTGTTTAAAACATATACTACCTTTCAAAAGTATGATTTTTTTTTTTTAAGGAAATTATACTTTTGTTCAGTAAGGATGCAATAAATTGATCAAAAGTGACAGTAAAGACATTTATAATGCTACAACATATTTTAAGTTCAAATAAATTCTGTTCTTTTGAACTTTCTGTTCAAAAAAAGTTGCATTCCCACAAAAATATTAAGCAGCACAACTGTTTTCATCATTGATATTAATAAGAAATGTTTTTTGACCACCAAATCAGCATATTAGAATGATTTCTGAAGGATTATGTGACACTGAAGACTGGAGTAATGAAGGCTGAAAATTCAGCTTTGCCATCACAGGAATAAATTGTGTTTTAAAATATATTCATATAGAAATCAGTTATTTTAAATAAATAAATGCAGCCTTGGTGAGCATAAGAGGCTATCAAAAACATCAAAAAAAAATTTGATGAACAATCTTAAATAATGTAATGTTGATGTAACAAACACTTTCATAGGCTTATTGTTTCTACTAACTCTTCTTATAATTGTTTGTAGGGATGCCCTGACTAAAATGAAAGACGTCTACATTAAGAATCCTCACTTGGGGGATCCAGACAGTATAGATCCACGGTTAGAAGAAATCACACAAAGCTTGGAAAAATTGCAACTTGAGGCACAGAAATTTGAGGTGAGACCCTAACAAATTCGGCCAGATACCTTCAAATGTCAATAGTATCAGTGAATATTTATACTGTGATTTATGTGGTTTTTTTGTCTCATGCTCTGTGTATAGTAAAATATTGTATTTTATATAATGTTTACTACCTGTATTTAAGTATGTAGACTGTGTACATTGTAAATTGTGAATATTTTTAATACTGTACATGTGTTTGTGTATATACTTGTCTTCTATATATTCATGCTGCAGAAATTGCACCAAAGAATTTCACCACCTGTACACTTGTGTTCATGGTGTTGTGACAAAGTGATTTGATTTGATTTGATTTGATTTGATTAGAATGATTAACTATTACAAATAGAAAGATCTGTTGTTTGTGTGTTCTCAGGGCTGGCTGACGGAGGTGGAGAGGAAGTTACTTGAAAAGGGATCGGAGTCTCAGAGAAGACAGAGCAGTCATTTTGACTCGCAGGGCAACACACCTCTTACAAACAACTACGGTCAAAACCGAGAGAGGTACTTCAGTCCCTAGACAGCAGGGTCTGCCAAACTTGATGCACTGAAGGAGATATGTCACATTTCCTTAAAAGGCTCATGTAATGAGAGTTCATTTTACTTAGAAAACATACTCTTAACTTTCATTACTTGAAACTTCCCCAAAAAGACTGTGGATGCATCTCTGCACTATTTGACGTTATCAAAAAAAAAACTTTACTTACATTACAAGTGGACTTTATATAAAAATGATATAATGCGGTTTGATGCTATTAATACTGATCTTATTTACACACTACAGTAATCCTATAGGCGGATTGTGAATTCAGTACAGCCTCACGTGAGGCATGCGATGGTGTAACATTAACTGGATAATCTGACTATAACGTCAAAGTTAATTTTGTCTGTTTTACGCATTGCATGTCTTCTGCACATAGTCCGGATGGCAGCTACACGGAAGACCCCAGCACAGAGACGACGATGCAGTTCAAATCGCGCAGTACTGAGTTTGATGACGAATTTGATGATGAGGAACCTTTACCCACTATTGGAACATGCAAAGCACTTTATCCATTTGAAGGTAATTGGGAAAAAAATCACTTAATCATCTCCCAGAAGCAAAAATGTGTTAAAAACTGTGGCAGAAATTCATGATTGCTCAGTGGTTATGAAGTTTCTGGGATAATAAGTTTAAAGGTGCCGTAGAACATCTTTTCAAACGATGTAAGTCTAAGGTGTCCCCTGAATGTGTCTGTGAAGTTTCAGCTCAAAATACCCCATAGATTTTTTTTAATTAATTTTTTTAACTGCCTATTTTGGGGCATCATTAACTATGCACCGATTCAGGCTGTGGCCCCTTTAAATCTCTCACTCTCTGCCCTCCGAGCTCTCGACTATAATACAGTGCAAAAACAAAGTTCACACAGCTAATATAACCCTCAAAATGGATCTTTACAAGATGTTAGTCATTCATGCTGCATGCATGCATCGATTCCTGTGAGTATAGTATTTATTTGGATGTTTACATTTGATTCTGAATGAGTTTGAGGCTGTGCTACGTGGCTAACGGCTAATGCTACACTGTTGGAGAGATTTATAAAGAATGAAGTTGTTTATGAATTATACAGACTGCAAGTGTTTAAAAATGAAAATAGCGACGGCTCTTGTCTCCGCGAATACAGTAAGAAACGATGGTAACTTTAACCACATTTAACAGTACATTAGCAACATGCTAACGAAACCTTTAGAAAGACAATTTACAAATATCACTAAAAATATCATGTTATCATGGATCATGTCAGTTATTATTGCTCCATCTGCCATTTTTCGCTATTGTCCTTGCTTGCTTACCTAGTCTGATGATTCAGCTGTGCACAGATCCAGACGTTAATACTGGCTGCCCTTGTGTAATGCCTTGACCATGAGCTGGCATATGCAAATATTGGGGTCATACATATTAATGTTACGTAACAGTCGGTGTTATGTTGAGATTCGTCTGTTTTCCGGAGGTCTTTTAAACAAATGAGATTTATATAAGAAGGAGGAAGCAGTGGGGTTTGAAACTCAATGTATGTCTTTTCCATGTACTGAACTCTTGTTAATCAACTATGCCAAGGTAAATTCAATTTTTGATTCTAGGGCACCTTTAAAGTAGTGTCAACCAAAATGGGTTTTTCATTTATTTTTATAAATATCTAAAATAATCTGCATTTAAGCATAGTGTAATTTAATTTAATTTGACAAAATTTATATAACAATTTTAAGATCGATAAATATACAATGTATACAAAATTGGATTGATAATTGGCAGAATAGAAAAAAAAAAAAAAAAATGAATACAATATTTTAAATGAACAAAAATAAAAATACAATTACATTTAAGAATTAACAATAAAACTTTAAACAATTTACTCAACTAAACATTATAATAAAAACAAAATAAACAAGTATAACATTTAAAAATGACATTTAATTTGTGAGTCGTTTTGGATAAAAGTGTCTGCTAAATTAATAAAAATGAAAATTAACTAAAAAAATAAAACAAACTGAACAGTGAAACTGGTCATCGAACGATGCTGATATAGTAATAAAAAGAGTACTATGATTTTTTTTTTTTTATTAAGTTGACATGCTTGATTTGGAAACAAATAAACATTGTGTGTTTTTGCATCTGTAGGTCAGAACGAAGGAACTATATCCATGGCCGAGGGTGAAATGCTGTACGTAATCGAGGAGGATAAGGGTGACGGATGGACCCGTGTCCGCAAAAACGAAGACGAGGAGGGATACGTGCCCACATCCTACATCAAACTCTTTTTGGACACGAATGCCAAAGGTGCTATGACATACATATAATCCCACGCCACACCCGGAAAGGGTCATTAGTGAACGCCGTTTAACTGTACATACAGTAGAAGATCATGAAAATGTCCTCATTGAACAGAGGAAGCAGACAGCAGAGCAATTCCTGTTTGTACATGTTCAAGATGCCATGTGTCATTTCTCGGTTTTGGTCTCCGCATCCATAAGGGTAAATTAGGCAATAAAGACACAGCTGCTGTGAAATTTTATATATCTGATGGAATGGCATATTATGTTCATATTTAGCGTTATAGCTTGGCATTATGGTGGTTTTCTGCTATAACCAAGATATTTAGATACTCATTCATGTTCATATTTTTTTAATGATCTACATGCAATCAAATACTTTAAGATTAGCAGCAAAATGATTATGAAATGAGTGGAAAAACAAACATTCTGAAACCTTCTGGCAATAAAAACAATTTACTAATATTTTGACCTTAAAACTACAGAATAAGTAGCAATCCTGCATTTTAACTCTAGTCAAAGTGTGTTTTTAATTGTAATAATTTTTGTAATAAGACGTCGAAATATCTGACTTGAGAGAATCTTTTGCATGAGAGATGGAATAGAATATTTTCTCAGGTATGTTTACGTTGGTGTACATCCTTGTACCTCAAATCCTGAATATACAGGATTTTTTTCTTTCCCCAATGGCAAATCACATTCAATTTAAAGGGATAGTTCACCCAAAAAATGAAAATTATCCCATGATTTACTCACCCTCAAGCCATCCTAGGTGTATATGATGTATCTTCTTTCAGAAATATATTTAAAAATATATTTGCTCCTCCAAGCTTTATTATGGTTGTGAATGGGGGGGCCACATTTTGAAAATGCATCCATCCATAATAAAAGTAATCCATAAGGCTCCAAGGGGGTTAATAAAGGCCTTCTGAAGCAAAGCGATGAGTTTTTGTAAGAAAAATATCCATATTTATTTAGTAACTAAAATAACTAGCTTTCGACAGAAGGCGGAAGAGTATCCTCTGACCCGACGCACACCGGTCACGAATTAGAAGTATAAAATGACCGTTTTTAAAGAGAAATGTTGGAGGATTTTGATATAAGTGAAGAGGAGCTTGAGTTTGTTGCCCAGCCCTATTTGTTTAAACCAGTGGTCTCAGACTCAATTCCTGGAGGGCCACAGCTCTGCAGAGTTTAGCTCCAACTCACACCTGCTTGGAAGTTTCTAGTAATCCTGAAGACCTTGATTAACTGGATCAGGTGACCCTCCAGGAATTGAGTTTGAGACCACTGGTTTAAATAGTGAGAGGCGTCTAAGCTTATGCTAATCCAACATCCTGCGTCATACATCTCGTCAGGGGTTACTCATTTGGCGCAAGTCGATTTTCGCAGTCGTCTGCCAGAAGCTAGCTATTTGAATTTGAAAGTTTGAAATATGGATATTTTTCTCACAAAAACCCATCGCTTTGCTTCAGAAGGCCTTTCTTAAATCCCTGGAGCTGTATGGATTAATTTTATTATGGATGGATGCAATTTTTTTGGCCCCAAGGATATTATTAAATAGGATATTATTAAGGATATTATTAAATATATCTCTGATTATGTTCGTCTGAAAGAAGATAGTCATATAGACCCGGAGAGTAAATCATGGGATAATTTTCATTTTTGGTTGAACTATCACTTTAAATGCATATCATTAAGTGTGAAGAGCGCAAGTAATTAATGCATGTATCTTTGAGACTTTTGCTAGCTTTGCATTTACTGCTGTACAAAAAAGATCAGCTTTAGAAGTAAAAAATATACAGACGAACCCATAGTTAACACGTTGCCTTTCAGTGTAGTGAGCGTTGAAGCAATAATTCAAAAGATGCATGTTATTCGTACAGAACGTGAAGTTTCCAGAAGGTCATCGCAGTGCGTATTAGGAATATTTACAGCAGGAATACCGCTCTGTGTGCATGCTATAAACCAGACAGGCTATTTATTGCTGCTTAACGGATTCATAATTTGTCCATAGCTTTATCAGCAGCTGTTAAATACGCTTAATAGTGTCGCAAGCTAAATATATGAACAGTTTTGTATCGTTTTATACCGTCTCTGTCTTTAATTCACATATCGTAGTGGAGCTGTACTCTGAAGTTGAGCTTCTGTGGTTTACTGAACGTTTTTAACCCATCATTTCATTGCTGTCTGTGAATCAACGATTGTACAGGAATATCATAGTTCAATTCTTATGCAACATCTCTAACATGTCTTGTGTGATGTTTTTTTTTTTGTTTTTTTATTTGTTTCTTTTTTTGCTTTTTGTTTCTGTTCCTTTCTTTGCAGATCCCTAAAAGTGTTTGGCTGGCACAGGAGTGGCAGGGCAAGCGTCCTTGCGTGAAACGTCCTCCTCTTGTAACTGTAGTCAGAGATGTGGGACAATGTGGGACTAACTGAAAGGATATTCCATTTTTAACGCAACCACTTTCACTGAACCCTCTCGTCTGCCATAATAATGCAAACCGATCTTTTTCATGACTAGCGTGCTGATTATTTGCTAAAGCTTGCTTCTCGTATGGACCTAGAATATTTAGCCTTGTGCCGTAGCTGCTTGCCGTCAGAGCAGAGCCTTTAGGTTTGTTTGCAGAGGCACAGAGTAAGTGCCGTGTACATGTCTTGTTATTGCCTGGCTTGCTTCAGAGCCGAGAGGAGCTTTCTCATGAAGACATTAGACTTAATGAATATTTGTCAGTGCAGACTGTTCAGTTGTGTGAAAACTATAAAAATGTGGGGGATAAATGGGACTCATTTTTTTTACATTATAGGCATAGCATTGTTTTTTTGTTTTTGTTTTTTTCTTCGGTTATTACAGTGTTTGCAAGGCGGCACTGTATTTATATCCTTTTTTCTTCTTCTGCCACAATTTTGAGCAGTTAATTAAGTTGAAATTATAAGAAATTTAAGATTAAGACCCCTTTTCTTTCATATGATGTTGATGACTGTGATGACTATTGAAATCAAAAGGTTTGGGGTCAGTAAGAATATATAATTTTTTTTTCAAAGAAATAAATATTTCTGTATTTCGC
The DNA here is from genome assembly GCF_018812025.1 of Megalobrama amblycephala. Lineage (NCBI taxonomy): Eukaryota > Metazoa > Chordata > Actinopteri > Cypriniformes > Xenocyprididae > Megalobrama > Megalobrama amblycephala. The sequence continues at coordinate 7,992,551 of NC_063055.1, read as the reverse complement.
AAGCATTCTTTAAATTAATCAAAAGTGACAGTAAAGACATAATGTAAAAAATGATTTCTATTTCAAATAAATGCTGTTCTTTTGAAAAAAATTACAATTTCAACATTGATAATAAGAAATATTTCTTGAGCAGCAAATCAGCCTATTAGAATGATTTCTGAAGGATCATGTGACATTGTTTTTTGTTGTTTTTTTGGTCAAATAATGCAGTCTTGGTGAGCATAAGAGATTTATTTCAAAAACATCTTACTGACCCCAAACTTTAGGGGTCTTTAAACCGACTTGTGATAGAATGTTTTTTCAAATTTAAAGGGGTCATGACATGGATTTTTTTTATTATTATTTGAATATGTTATTTAAGGTTTACTTATATTGATAAAGTTTTTTTGCACAGAAAACAAATATATATGCAAAAAAAATACTATTTTCAACCTTCATTCTGATTCTGTCTGAAATGAAATTTTGCTATACGCTCATATCCAATGTAAGCAAATGTCAGCCGTTAAGTGACTGAATGCCAGTGGGCGGGGCAAAATACTTGATTTAAAATGAGGAGGACGTTTTAAGCTATGAAACTTGCAAGATGTTTTAATAGTACAGACTTCTTATATGTCAAAACATCAAGGTTTGATTTCTCATGTCATGACCCCTTTAACAGACAGTGAATGTCATTGTAATATATGCATACTGAATTGTTTCTTTTCTAGCTGTATTATTATCAATCTCTCTCTGTTTGTAACTTCAAGCTATCATTTTAGCTTAACACTGTTGTTTTGCTGCCTTGCAAGCACTGGTGTTTCCATCAGGAAATGCGAATATGGTTGTTATTATTATTACTATTATTATTATTATTATAATGAATGCATAATCATCCCCTACATTTTGTGTGAGGTGCTGTTGTAGATGAATAGTTCTCTATGGCAGGTGAAGTGGTAAGCATCTTTTCTGGTTCTTTACTCTTTCCTCCCAGAGAAGAAAGAAGTGTCACCTCACTCACTCACTCACTCATTCACACTTTCTTCCTGCGATGTGTGCACACACACGCCACAGCTGCTCCCTTCTTTCTCTCACTCTCTTTTTCACCTCCTCTTCTGTTTCTCTCACTGTTGCTGTCTCAAACTCTCTCTGTTTCGCCTCCTCTTTGTCTTTGTTCTTTTCATATTTTTCTGCATCTGTAGCCCTGTTTTGATGGGCTATAGTCTGGTCAGGTAAATTAGTGTTTCACAGATTTTTTTTAATTCCGTCCGAATCAAACACTTCTATAATAAAGAGCAAATTACCTATGTTTATCGGCTAACTTGGGAAGTCTAATTTCATCTGGTCTGCAATTTACGGTATATTATTGTTTCACAACTACTCCAACCAAAGGCCCGTTCACACCAAGAACAATAGCTATAAAGATAACTATAACAATAACTACATTGGAGTCCACACCAACAATATCTTTTTGTTTAATTTAAGCGTGCTGCAGTTTTGTCATCTGCCGCTTTAAATGCTCTGAATGTGATTCCAACGATATTGTTCCTCTGTCTCCATTATTATCGTTATGGTTGTGGTGTGGACTCTGCTATTATTTTATATTTTGAACGATTTTTAGAACTATATAGTTATATAGTTATCGTCCTTGGTGTGAACAGGCCTTAAGGCTAAGTGTCTCATTGCACTGCCTGGTAGACCTTTATTAATACGTTTCTAGGTAAATGGTTAGTTAGCCGATTCAAGATAGTTGATACTAATCGTGGAGTAAGAAAAAAATCACAAATACTGACTTAAAAAAAAGAAGCCACTCATACTCTGAAAAAAATGTAGGATTTATTGTGAAACTATTAACTCAGAAATTGCTAGTAAACTTCACAAATAATTACAAAGAAATGGCAAGTAACAGAATTAAATGTGTCATTTTCAAATAGAAAGACTGAGGGGGTGTTTATTTGACACCATTTTCAACAAAAAACAGAAAATTTGGACACGACAATGGCATTTTGGCGGCCTGAAAATGGGTTTCAAAATGCACGTTTTGGAAAATGATACCATTATCGTCTGTGTAAACTACAAAACCGCAAGATTGTGAAAGCAGTGATGTCATGCACATGCTTAATACGTATTCAGTCTATAGGGTTTCTTTACAAAGTGACCTCACCAACTACTGGCCTGATATTTCACTGTTTTACAGTAACACAACGGTGTTTGTTTTGACAACATTGTGTTTTTGAAAAGTTTCACGTACAGACAACAAAAGAAAACCTTTTCCATTTTTAGTACATCGTTTTCATGTAAACACACCCTAAAATGTATTTTCTTGTTAAACGTACTCCAATAATCTTTGTTTTATTTCGAAAAAACTGGTGAAACTTTGCAAAAACACAATGTTGTCAAAACAAACACCATTCACACGGATCTCTGAAAACAGTGAAATATCAGGCCAGTAGTTACTGGCCTGATATTTCACTGGCCTGATATTTCACTGTTTTCAGAGATCTGTGTGAACGGTGTTTGTTTTGACAACATTGTGTTTTTGAAAAGTTTCACGTACAGACAACAAAAGAAAACCTTTTCCATTTTTAGTACATCGTTTTCATGTAAACACACTCTAAAAAAGTATTTTCTTGTTAAACGTACTCCAATAATCTTTGTTTTATTTCGAAAAAAATTGGTCTGAAACGCTGGCGACACAGGCAAATATATAAAAAAGTCTCACTGTTCTATATTGGAATGTCACTCAGCCAATCAGATTAGAGGACTGGAACTTTTACATAAATAATTGGGTTCCATCTGAATCAGTACATGAAATCCCAGATGTCCTCTATTAATAATTTTAACTTTAATTGGCATTAAGAAAAGTGATCAGCCTTTTTTTTTTTCTCTTCTTCTGCTCTTTTCCTTCCATCTCTCTCTCTCTCTCTCTCTCTCTCTCTCTCTCTCTCTGTCAGCGCAGTGGATGTGGCTGTGTATGGTGTAGCTGTAGTGGTGCAGTCCAGTAGATGTTGATGGTGGTCCTCAGCTGGTGCTGTGTTTCGACGCATGCATGCTTGCCCTGTCTCTGTGTGTGTGCCAGTCTTAGGGGGTCCAAGTCTCCATAAAGTTCAAGCCTTCGACTTATGATGGTTGAACTTAAGCTTTTTGAATTGTGTTTGTGCCTGTTTTTTTTCTTCTCTACTTTATCTTGAGTGTTTTATTTCTTTTGGAAAAGATATGCATGGTCTTGTCTCTACACATCCCCCTAAGTTATTCTTTTGAATTGTTTACACCGTTTTAGATTCTTTTTTGAGTCTCTCTGAATGATTGATATCCAGGGTCCAAGATTAACAGTCACCGAGAGCCACGTGCATGTAAAAACAGGCTTTGGTGAGTAAATGTTATTTGTTAGTTGGAAACTACGAAGAATAACAAATGGTTAACTCGATAAAACTTGCTGGTTTTATCTGATAAAAGTGAATCAAATGTGATTCAAAGACATTTAAAATATGTAACACCATTAATAAGATTTCTAGTGTTATATTTCTTGCACCAAAACAAAATCACAACGGGTCTTTGTTCTTTTACACAACGGCCTGCACTTTCTTCTGGCGATATAAAACGGAAGAAAAAAGCTTAATAATACCATTGTCGTAGGAACCAAACTGTGTTTTGAATAAAATACTTCAAAATATTTCTGGCTGGTTTTTGTTAATTTTGGACCCTGTCAATATCATTCTGATTTCATTTTTGATGTTAAACGCAAGTATTTACCTCATTCAGAATAGATTTGGGCTGCTCTTCAATAATAGGTTCTGAACATGACGAATACTGTCATATCCATTCATGAAGAAACACTACTGCAGTGCTGAAATGTCTGTGTTTTTCTGTATATTGTGCTTTTGAACTTGCTGGATCCCTTCCTTCGAAGACCTCATAAACATAAAACTGCCAAATAAAGTGTGAAAGGCTTGTGACTTTTTTGCAAATGCTAACCAGTATAGTAGACAATGAGTTGAGTTTTATTTCAGTTATCAAATCATTCATATTGTAAAAGTCAAAATTGTATGTCTGTCGAACTGGGCAGTTTTTATGTAGAAGTTTAACAAATTAAAGGTCATTTTAAAATGTTTCTATTTGTCCTGTTTATCATCTAACTAAATGATTGTGTAATGTTGTGTAGATCAGCTGGCTTTAGTTCTAAACCTTGATTTTACATCCAGTATTGTTTTTTGTAACAAAGTGAATTAAAGGCACAATATGTAGTTTTTCACCACTAGAGGTCGCTTATTTAAAACAAAGGCGTAGCTTGATGACGCCTTGATTTCACGGAATCATGGGAGGTGTCTTCATTTGTACAGCCGGTGGAAAAGTTGCTCACCTGTCTAAGAAAACACATAATATATGAAAGCGTCTTTGGTGTTTCCGTGGTTTCTACAAAATAAAACCGGAAATCAAAGGTAACGCGGGTATGATGTCATTGATAGGTGATGCACGGACAGAGTCCGTGTCCTGGTTAAAATTGCTTATTTCTCTGGATTTAAACATTCTTGGAAACATTTGGGATAATGTAAGTTGACAAAATATTTAACACTGTTCTTCGGTTTTTGGATATTTTAATCCAAAAATCGTACATATTGTGCCTTTAATGTGGTCTTGCGTCAATTACTGCATGTCATTCAAATTATTTATGTCCCTAATTTAGCTAAATTATACTTACTGTATGATAGCAGAGTTTGATTCAACCTCATATATATACACTACCGTTCAAAAGTTTGGGATCAGTAAGATTTTTAATGTCTTTAAAAGAAGTTTCGCCTGCTCACCAAGGCTGCATTCATTTAATTAAAAATACAGTAGAATCAGTAATATTGTGAAATATTATTACAATTTAAAACAGCTGTTTTCTATGTCAATATACAGTTGTGTAATTTATTTCTGTGATCAAAGCTGAATTTTCAGCATCATTACTCCAGTCTTCTCCAGTGTCACATGATCCTTCAGAAATCATTCTAATATGATTTGCTGCTCAAGAAACATTTATTGTGTACAGATGTACAAAATATCTGTGTACAATATTTTTTTCCAGGATTCTTTGATGAATAGAAAGTTCAAAAGAACAGCATTTATTTGAAATATAATCTTTTGTTACATTTTAAATGTCTTTACTGTCACTTTTGATCGATTTAATGCATCCTTGCTGAAAAAAATGATTAATTTCTTTAAATTCTTCTCAAAAAAATTAAAATAAAAATTCTTACTGACCCCAAACTTTTGAACGGTAGTGTATAATGTTATATAATGTTACAAAAGCTTTGTATTTCAGATAAATGCTGTTCTTTTGAACTTTCTATTCATCAAGGAATCCTGAAAAAAAAAAAAGTATACAACTGTTTTTAACATTGATAATAATAATAAATGTTTATTGAGCAGCAAATCAGCATATTAAAATGATTTCTGAAGGACCATGTGACACTGAAGACTGGAGAAATGATGCTGAAAATTCAGCTTTTCCAACACAGAAATAAATTACATTTTATATTATATTCAAATAGAAAACAGTTATTTTAAATTGTAATAATATTTCACAATATTACTGTTTTTACTGTATTTTTAATTAAATAAATGCAATCTTGGTCGATCACAATAATCCAGGAACATGTCTCACTTGGCAAAATCACAGTGACTGATATATATATATATATATATATATATATATATATATATATATATATATATATATATATATATGAGATGGAAAAACTTAAACCTAACGAATATGAAAAATGTTGACTTGACTAAAATGACGAACTAAAATTGAAATTAAAGCTAAAAAGAAATATACAGTACAGTCCAAAAGTTTGGAACCACTAAGATTTTTAATGTTTTTAAAAGAAGTTTCGTCTGCTCACCAAGGCTACATTTATTTAATTAAAAATACAGTAAAAACAGTAATATTGTGAAATATTATTACAATTTAAAATAACTGTTTTCTATTTGAATATATTTCACAAAGTAATTTATTCCTGTGATGGCAAAGCTGAATTTTCAGCATCATTACTCCAGTCTTCAGTGTCACATGATCCTTCAGAAATCATTCTAATATGCTGATCTGCTGCTCAAGAAACATTTAATGTGTACAATTGTACAAAATATTTGTGTACAATATTTTTTTTCAGGATTATTTGATGAATAGAAAGTTCAAAAGAACAGTGTTTATTTGAAATCTAATCTTTTGTAACATTATAAATGTCTTTACTGCCACTTTTGATTGATTTAATGCATCCTTGCTGAATAAAAGTATTCATTTCTTTAATTTCTTTTCAAAAAAATAAAAATAAAAATAAAAATTCTTACTGACCCCAAACTTTTGAACGGTAGTGTATAATGCTACAGAAGCTTTGTATTTCAGATAAATGCTGTTCTTTTGAACTTTCTATTCATCAAGGAATCCTGAAAAAAAAAGTACACAACTGTTTTCAACATTGAAAATAATCATAAATGTTTATTGAGCAGCAAATCAGCATATTAGAATGATTTCTGAAGGATCATGTGACACTGAAGACTGGAGTAATGATGCTGAAAATTCAGCTTTGCATCACAGGAATAAATTACTTTGTCAAATATATTTAAATAGTACACAGTTATTTTAAATTGTAATAATATTTCACAATATTACTGTTTTTTACTGTGTTTTTAATTAAATAAATGTAGCCTTGGTGAGCAGACGAAACGTCTTTTAAAAACATTACAAATCTTAGTGGTTCCAAACTTTTGGACTGTACTGTATATGATCCAGGAACATGTGTCACTTGGCAAAATCATAGTGACCTCTATATATATATATATATATATATATATATATATATATATATATATATATATATATATATATATATATATGAGAAGGAAAAACTTAAACCTAACGAATATGAAAAATGTTGACGACTAAAATTGAAATTAAAGCTAAAAAGAAATATATATAAAAAAAACTAAAATGCCAAAGGCACATAAAATTACTAAAACTTAAAATTAAAATGAAAAAGTATGAAAATAAAAGTCAATTTGAATATTAATAAATACTATAATAGTATATAAATAGTACTTAATAACACTAGAATTAGAATTATTTTTAGCCTGCTGTCTGCAATCCTTTTAGAATAGACCTGCCATCCATATGTGACCACCAGGGGTCATCAGATCCCAAATCAAGCGCCCCTTCAGCCTGACAGTACTACAGTACAAGTGCTTGTTTTGCTGAAGTCCAAGTTCATGAAAAATGCTACAACAAAAGCATGACGAATGGGTGCCACAATACGATCAAGAGTTACTCAAGTATGAGCAAGAACAGAGATGTTGTGACACAAACAGAATGCTTTTTTTTTTAAAAAGATCTGTTCTGATGGAGTTAGATTATTGCACCAGTGCAAAAGTTCAAAAATAGCACACATGTGCGTCTTTATCCAGTATTGTGACGGTGCTGGGAGTAAACTAAATATGGGTCTAAATTGAGTAATAGAAGTTTAAAAAGTCTCTACTTGTTGAGTTGGTAACATAACGGACATCAATCGCCATTACATAAAATCTCAGGAGCAGCCTCTTCTCAGAAATCTCAAGACACCCTCATGCACCGTGTAACAGGTCATATCCTCGATCATCCGGTGCAGGAACGTGGAGCGCTGAGCTGTGTTTTGCCTGTCTGCTCTAACAGGAACCCAGCGCTTCAGATGAATGGCTTCCTCCTACTCCTAAAGCATACCCGGCGGTCTAGAGCTCAAAGTTGAAGAGGCTTTAGAGGGGAAAAGGGGGTGCAATTGGTTCAGCAGGTGAGGACTGGGAATGCCAGATAAAGAACAGAATTTCTTGCATCACTTCCGCTGTTTGTTCTTCTTTCTATTTCCAAGCGATGGAATTCAGCTTTGCAATTCAGGGGGCGAGGAATTCAAAACAAGTTCATTAAGTTTGAATAGCGTCTTCTTTTTAAAGCTGTGTTTGACCACCCCACCCTAATATCACAAAGGCCTTTCCACAATACACATCCGTCAGCCTCCAAGAACTGACTTCCTGCCTCAAAAGCTTTTTTCATTTTAACATATCTGAAGCAGTCTGTTTCTGAACGAAGTAATAACAGAGGTTTGTACCATGTTTGCTTTTGCGGGATATGTTGTTCACATCTACTGTAAATAGGTGTGTTGGGCAACAGGAAGTGGCACTGCCAAGAGGGCCAGACACAGGCATAGAGTGATTGAGGATAAATATACACCTACTCAGCGCCTCCTGCTGTTGTGGAGGAAAAATAACTATTTTGTAATGGAATGCTTACATTCTGCCCACTTCTTTTTACAAATAGTATATAAAAGTGTTGTTTGGTAAAACTATTTAAATAGTTATTTGTTAATTGAAATAAAGATGAAATAAAATAAATATTACATGAAAAACTTAAAATGAGAAAAGCTGCCTTGGCTGAAATAAGTTAAAAAATACTAAAACAGTCAATTACTAAAATTACTAAAACAATAAACTAAAATTCAAATGAAAACTGAAAATTTAAAATATTCATAAATACTGTAAATAATACTAAAATTATACTGATGTGAAACAGTGTGCATTACTGGACAATAAACATTCCAAACACCAAGGTATAAATTCAATTTATAAGTAAAATAAGATGTGTGACACAACAATATTTGGACATTTCGCTCTACAAAATCAACACCCATATCAAAATCACAAATTTTTTAATTTTGTTGTTTATTTTAAAAAACACAAGTAACTAGATAAGAATGTTTGGGGTGTGAGTGTGTGCAGTTGATGTTGTAGAACAATACGTCCAAGTATGGTCAAGTTGTTTACCACAGACCTTATTTTGAAAACCAAAGTTTTTTCTCAGTTTGACGAACATTTTAAAAATCAATAGAACCTTTTTCTAAGAATCTTTTGTGTGATGGAAAGTTTCCATTCTTTATGGAACCATCAATGCCAATAAAGAACCTTTACTTTTAAGAGTGGCATCTGCAAACCAATGCTTCAGGAGCTTTTCTCAGAATTAACTTTTCTGTGTCATGTTGGATGTTTAATCAGCTGGTGCATGTAAGAAGTCAGCTCTCCGTAGGTTCACAGGCGACCTGTACATTTTCCATGAATTTTCTGACAACTACAAAGTGTTCAAATTCTTTTAGTCTTATTTCTTAACCTATTGCTTTATATTAAAACAAGCTAACAAACTTACTTCTGTGAAATGTTTTGCTTTAAAAATGGTTTGATATTTTGTTATCTAATGCACTGACATCTACTTTAAGTCTAGTTTAAGTGTCCACATACTGTGTGCCTAGTCTGTTAAAAGTTTTGAGGAAAGGGTTTGCATTTCTGAAATAATGTTTGACCATGCCCACGGAAGTGTTTCATAACAGCAATTCTAGAACGACGTGGAATTTACTTTCGATGGAATATAAGGAACACGGCATTGTGCTTGAGGTCTTTAAGTGAAACACTGATTTTCTCCCGCCACTTTGGATTTGGCACCATTTTGTCTTTCTAAAGTCTGTCACTCACTGCTGACGCAGATCCTTTTCCTGAGCGGGTGAGATTTTTATTGTTCGGATGAAGCAGGCCCTGCTATCTTCATCCACCAGCGGCTTCCTGTTTCCTCCAACACTGGAAATGCTGCATTTCTCTCCCCCTCCTCATGCTAACCTTCAGGCATAAATTAAAACATGTTGGCCTCTTGTTTTTCCTTTATTTTCAATAGTTTTCTGTGTTAATATTTTGCAATTTTTTTTATTAAACAGACAGTTATTATGGTCCTGGCTTCTGATTTAGTCGTTTTGTTATTCTGTCAGGGGCTATATAAAATCAGTTTATTTATGCAAGGAAAAGGCGTTTCCATCATGAGAAACGACCCGTGTTGACTGACGCATTTCGCTGACATCTCATCTCTGTATGTTGTGTTGCATAAAATAAAGTGATTTACAGCACTATAAATACTTTATAGACAAAATAAAACATATACAAACTGTTATTTTACCGAAGAAATGCACCAATTCGGCGGCGTTGAGAACTGCTTTCTTCAAAAAGCCTGCGCTTTGTGTAACTCTGAAGCTGGGTTGTTGTTGCGTCAGAGGGTGTATTGTTTCAACTGATTGACCCAGCTATTAGCCCAACGGCTGGGTAACACAAAAACTAAGGTTATTAACCTGAACCCAACATTTGGGTAGAAAAATAACCCAGCGTTTTTTAGTGTAGATAAGTCCTGACATAAAACTGTTGACATACAACAAGGGAAAGTAAAAAAACATGCTGGTTAATGTAGGTTTTGAAGCTGGTATGCTGGTCAAGTGCTGGTTCTATGCTCCTAAAATGGTCCTATGCTGGTCCGTGCTGGTCCTTTGTTGGTCCATGCTAGTCCTATGCTGGTCCTAAACTGGTGCTGGTCCTATGCTGGTCCATGCTGGTCCTATGATGGTCCTATGCTGGTCCTAAGATGGTCCTATGCTGGTCCTATGCTGGTCCTATGCTGGTCCTATGATGGTCCTATGCTGGTCCATGCTGGTCCTATGGTTCTAAGCTGGTGCTGGTCCTAAGATGGTCCTATGCTGGTCCATGCTGGTCCTACGCTGGTGCTGGTCCTAAGATGGTCCTATGCTGGTCCATGCTGGTCCTACGCTGGTCCTAAACTGGTGCTGGTCCTATGCTGATCCTATGCTGGTCCTAAGATGGTCCTATGCTGGTTCTAAGCTGGTGCTGGTTCTATGCTGGTCTTAAGATGGTCCTATGCTGGTCCGTGCTGGTCCTATGCTGGTACTATGTTGGTCCATGCTAGTCCTATGCTGGTCCTAAACTGGTGCTGGTCCTATGCTGATCCTATGCTGGTCCTAAGATGGTGCTGGTCCTATGCTGGTCCTAAAATGGTCCTATGCTGGTTCTAAGCTGGTGCTGGTCCTATGCTGGTCCTTTGCTGGTCCTATGCTGGTCCTATGCTGGTCCTATGCTGGTCCATACTGGTCCTATGCTGGTCCATGCTGGTCCATGCTGGTCCTATGCTGGTTCTAAGCTGGTGCTGGTCCTATGCTGGTCCTAAGATGGTCCTATGCTGGTCCTATGCTGGTTCTAAGCTGGTGCTGGTCCTATGCTGGTCCTAAGATGGTCCTATGCTGGTCCTATGCTGGTCCATGCTGGTCCTATGCTGGTCCATGCTGGTCCTATGCTGGTCCATGCTGGTCCTGTGCTGGTCCTATGCTGGTCCTAAGATGGTCCTATGCTGGTCCATGCTGGTTCTATGCTGGTCCTAAAATGATCCTAAAATGATCCTAAAATGGTCCTATGCTGGTCCTATGATGGTCCTATGCTGGTCCTAAGATGGTCCTATGCTGGTCCTATGCTGGTCCTAAGATGGTTCTAAGCTGGTGCTGGTCCTATGCTGGTCCTTTGCTGGTCCTATGCTGGTTCTAAGCTGGTGCTGGTCCTATGCTGGTCCTTTGCTGGTCCTATGCTGGTCCTATGCTGGTTCTAAGCTGGTGCTGGTCCTAAGATGGTCCTATGCTGGTCCTATGCTGATTCTAAGATGGTGCTGGTCCTATGCTTGTCCTAATATGGTCTTATGCTGGTCCTATGCTTGTCCTAAAATGGTCTTATGCTGGTCCGTGCTGGTCCTATGCTGGTACTATGTTGGTCCATGCTAGTCCTATGCTGGTCCTAAACTGGTGCTGGTCCTATGCTGATCCTATGCTGGTCCTAAGATGGTGCTGGTCCTATGCTGGTCCTAAAATGGTCCTATGCTGGTTCTAAGCTGGTGCTGGTCCTATGCTGGTCCTTTGCTGGTCCTATGCTGGTCCTATGCTGGTCCTATGCTGGTCCATACTGGTCCTATGCTGGTCCATGCTGGTCCATGCTGGTCCTATGCTGGTTCTAAGCTGGTGCTGGTCCTATGCTGGTCCTAAGATGGTCCTATGCTGGTCCTATGCTGGTTCTAAGCTGGTGCTGGTCCTATGCTGGTCCTAAGATGGTCCTATGCTGGTCCTATGCTGGTCCATGCTGGTCCTATGCTGGTCCATGCTGGTCCTATGCTGGTCCTATGCTGGTCCTAAGATGGTCCTATGCTGGTCCATGCTGGTTCTATGCTGGTCCTAAAATGATCCTAAAATGATCCTAAAATGGTCCTATGCTGGTCCTATGATGGTCCTATGCTGGTCCTAAGATGGTCCTATGCTGGTCCTATGCTGGTCCTAAGATGGTTCTAAGCTGGTGCTGGTCCTATGCTGGTCCTTTGCTGGTCCTATGCTGGTTCTAAGCTGGTGCTGGTCCTATGCTGGTCCTTTGCTGGTCCTATGCTGGTCCTATGCTGGTTCTAAGCTGGTGCTGGTCCTAAGATGGTCCTATGCTGGTCCTATGCTGATTCTAAGATGGTGCTGGTCCTATGCTTGTCCTAATATGGTCTTATGCTGGTCCTATGCTTGTCCTAAAATGGTCTTATGCTGGTCCTATGCTGGTCCTATGCTGGTCCTATGCTGGTCCTATGCTGGTCCTATGCTGGTCCATGCTGGTCCTATGCTGGTCCTATGCTGGTCCTTAGATGGTCCTATGCTGGTCCATGCTGGTTCTATGCTGGTCCTAAAATGGTCCTATGCTGGTCCTATGATGGTCCTATGCTGGTCCTAAGATGGTCCTATGCTGGTTCTAAGATGGTCCTATGATGGTCCTATGCTGGTCCTAAGATGGTCCTATGCTGGTCCTATGATGGTCCTATGCTGGTCCTATGCTGGTCCTATGATGGTCCTATGCTGGTTCTAAGCTGGTGCTGGTCCTATGCTGGTCCTAAGATGGTCCTATGCTGGTCCTATGCTGGTCCATGCTGGTCCTATGCTGGTCCATGCTGGTCCTGTGCTGGTCCTAGGGCTGGTCCTAAGATGGTCCTATGCTGGTCCATGCTGGTTCTATGCTGGTCCTAAAATGATCCTAAAATGATCCTAAAATGGTCCTATGCTGGTCCTATGATGGTCCTATGCTGGTCCTAAGATGGTCCTATGCTGGTCCTATGCTGGTCCTAAGATGGTTCTAAGCTGGTGCTGGTCCTATGCTGGTCCTTTGCTGGTCCTATGCTGGTTCTAAGATGGTGCTGGTCCTATGCTGGTCCTTTGCTGGTCCTATGCTGGTCCTATGCTGGTTCTAAGCTGGTGCTGGTCCTAAGATGGTCCTATGCTGGTCCTATGCTGATTCTAAGATGGTGCTGGTCCTATGCTTGTCCTAATATGGTCTTATGCTGGTCCTATGCTTGTCCTAAAATGGTCTTATGCTGGTCCTATGCTGGTCCTATGCTGGTCCTATGCTGGTCCTATGCTGGTCCATGCTGGTCCTATGCTGGTCCTATGCTGGTCCTTAGATGGTCCTATGCTGGTCCATGCTGGTTCTATGCTGGTCCTAAAATGGTCCTATGCTGGTCCTATGATGGTCCTATGCTGGTCCTAAGATGGTCCTATGCTGGTTCTAAGATGGTCCTATGATGGTCCTATGCTGGTCCTAAGATGGTCCTATGCTGGTCCTATGATGGTCCTATGCTGGTCCTATGCTGGTCCTATGATGGTCCTATGCTGGTTCTAAGCTGGTGCTGGTCCTATGCTGGTCCTAAGATGGTCCTATGCTGGTCCTATGCTGGTTCTAAGATGGTCCTATGCTGGTCCTATGCTGGTCCTTTGCTGGTCCTATGCTGGTCCTATGATGGTCCTATGCTGGTCCTATGCTGGTCCTATGCTGGTCCTAAAATGGTCCTATGCTGGTCCTATGCTGGTCCTATGCTGGTTCTAAGCTGGTGCTGGTCCTATGCTTGTCCTAAGATGGTCCTATGCTGGTTCTAAGATGGTCCTATGCTGGTCCATGCTGGTCCTATGCTGGTTCTAAAATGGTCCTATGCTGGTCCTATGCTGGTTCTAAGCTGGTGCTGGTCCTATGCTGGTCCTATGCTGGTCCTAAGATGGTCCTATGCTGGTCCATGCTGGTCCTATGCTGGTCCTATGCTGGTCCTATGCTGGTTCTAAGCTGGTGCTGGTCCTATGCTGGTCCTAAAACGGTCCTATGCTGGTACTAAGCTGGTCCTATGCTGGTCCATGCTGGTCCTAAACTGGTCCTAAACTGGTCCAGGACCAGCAGCATGGACTAGCATAAACCAGCTCAAACCAGCATACCAGCTTCAAAACCTACCTGTTTTTTTCAACAGGGACGTGCATATGTTTTAGAAGTCACCGTGATTTTGCCAAGTAAGATCCTGGAACAACATTCCTGTCAGAAAATGTAAACCTCCCTACTCCTAAACCTAACCCTACCCATAACTTATCCCTAAAATCAGAGGGTGAATAACACTGATGTAGAAACACCCCTGGTTGTAAGCCTAAACTTGACATTAACTGTAAACTTGTCCTTCAAATCTGATTGGTTGACTGGAATGTTGTTCCAGGGTCAACAAAGATGTTGATCCAGGAATGTGTTGTAGCTACTTGGTGAAATCTTGTTCACCATGTTTTCGGAGCACAGTTTTTACCATTTTTTTAATATTTCAACAGCCCCAAGCAGAACTAAAAGAAACCTGCTTATGTAAAATATATAATTAAAAGATGTAGTAAGAGTCATTTGCTTAAGTGTGCATAACTTCCCACTTCAGAAAAATGAAAAATCCTTCTCAGAGTTCACTGACAGACTCCAGCAGTTCTAGGAGGATGGAGCTTGTTCTTTACAGCAGTTTTATCAGTTCCAAACACACACAGGAATTCCGGTTTGGGGAATGACCACCCTGATTCCTCACTTCCACAGGAAGGTTAAATAAAAAGAACCACTTACACGACAAAGGCATTGCATTTCTCACATGTCTGGACAGAGGTGTAGGCTACAATGACTGCGTTAGTAAAGTCCTGCTTCTGGAGCTCAAACATTCGTCTATGGACCTCCTCATATCTCAGATTCACCAGCTGGATCAGCACATATTTGGAAACAGATCCATAATTTTCAGGTAGAGTTTTGAACAATCAATTTTCCAAAGGAATTTGGGTCACACACGAACAATATGTCATTCCTTTTTGGAGCCGCTTTAAAGTTATTGTTGCTATTTTAGTCCATTACAGTATGCAATATATATAGACGTAAAGTATTGCAGGATGTTTCAGTTGAACATTTCAGGCAACTGGCTTTACTCCTAAAGTTGTGCTAACGCATCAATCTATGCGATGCATCACCTAACTTCATATTTGTTTGAAATTTTTTATAGATTAATACAAGAATTAGGCCTATAGAATATTTTAAAGTGTTTTATTTTACTAAAATACTGTTATACATTTTAACAACATTTTAGATTTTAATCACACTACGTCAGCTGATCACATTATTTAAAATTGCGCCCTCTGTTGGCAAATCTTAATATTAAGTAGGGCGTTGAAGTGTAAAATTATTTGTTTTGTGCATATATTTATATCCATATTAGAGAGGAACAATGTTATTTCTGATAGAGAAGCCTCTAGTCTAACAATACTGCTTTGTTTAAAGTATTACATCATGTTTTTCTACTCCTTCACTGCAGCATGGATGGATTTACCCTCTCAGAGTCTGAGTAAGAGCACTAAAGGGGACCAATGAAGACTAAGACTTCTGAAGTCTGCAAAAGGTAAAGTCTGCATAATTGTAGCAAATCACGAATACATTTAAATTCTGCATGTTTGAACCCATAAAAACGGTTTAATTTTACAATGTCATGCCTTGATGAGAAGAAAGAAGCCCTTTTAACTGCTTCACAGTCCATTATTACTTTTGGTACGCGCTAGGCCAGACTCAAACTCGTACCGTGAGTAATAATGCACCGTGGCAGTGTGTTTGTCAGCGTGGAGAAACTCAAGCCAGGTTTGGAAGCGAATAAATAAAGAGGAAACATTTTAATATGAATGTTTGCATAAATTAACACTTTTCACTTGCATAAACTCAACCATGCCCACACCTGCTTCCCTTTGGCATTATGAGACTGAACTTGATGATGGACTCACTGTATTGTTTTAATTTTAGGTATGAAATGAAGTAAATCGGATGACACTCTGGATGACCACTCAAAATGTTCATAAAGGGTATGTATGCAGCATACACTTCTGTATGCAGTATTGATATGCAGCAGTTCATTAAGCAGTAGGAACATCTGAGCATCAATAGTATGTTATTTTCTATGTAAAAAAACCTAATAATCTACTAAATGTAAATGTGTTAAGGGTGATTTAGAAGTGGCTGCATGATGTCCAAATAGCTTGGTAAACAAGCAATGATGGTTGAATCTGTTCTTCTTTTGCTTTTTTCTAGGTTGAGAGGCACGTGGACGTCTGACAGCACATCACATCGTGCATTATAATCTTTTGTAATAAAACAGATTCCGTCATCATAACATGCAATTGATGCAAATAAGAAAATGGAAATATGTAAATGTTTAAAATGTGTAAATGTTAAAAAATGTTTTAATAAATAAAAATTATAAACAAAAATGGATTTTCTGTCAAAGTTTGAATGCAATAATAATAATAATAATAATAAATTTCTAATGTTTGAGAAAATTCTTTTTTATGAAAATTTAAGTTACCTTAGATATGTTTTAAACAATGTAATGATACCATTATTGGTATAAGATTCATCTTGGACATCTCAACAGACTAGCTGAAGTCAATCAGTTTTCAGTAACTTTTAGAATAGCCTAAAAACAACAACAACAACAACAACAACAAAATGAAACCGATATATATAGCCTATATATAGTTGTACTTTATGAAATGGTGATTATTTTTTCTATTTTTGAAAACCAATTTTGTGGGGGGGGGGAATGAAGAAATAAACAGAGTGATGGGCGGGTGGGGCGGACATGACGTCACCTAGTTACAGTGTTGATAGCAACCAACCACTCTCAGGGAATGTAAAAAGTGTGAGCATCGACACAAACGGAAACATGGACGATCATTCCGCAGATGAAGGGACAAGGATGGAGCCTGAAGTGTTATCTAATGACACATTTGAAATAAAGACAAGCGATGTGTACAAAGTGGATGAAAACTTACCAACTCGCTTTAATAATCCGGAGTGTTTCAGAGGATACAGGTGAGAAGAGTCATGTAGCCGCAGTGCACCATGTGTGACCTAAATCAGAACCTAATTAATTAATTTATATATATATATATATATATATATATATATATATATATATATATATATATACAAACTCCTCACCTTTCAGTGACAACTCACCTTTTTGAGATCAAAAAAGGTCACTTATGGGATTTTTATAGATCCAATGATAAAGTATTTTTATGGGGTGGGTCTTACAAGGGTACTTGCTTGTTTCAATAAGTATATTGTTTCCTTTACTCTTACTTTAAAAACTGATGTCTTTAAAGGGGAATATTTTATGTATTTGAGGTCTGAGATGTGGGAATGGTGAAGAGATGGCAAACAGTTTGCAGTTTAGCTCAGTATTGCCGTCTAATCAGCCAATATTGTCTTAGCATTACAGTTTTGGATATATACGGTATTAAAACTAAATAAAGAATCCCTTAAAGGGATAGTTCACCTAAAAATGAAAATTGGATGTTTATCTGCTTACCCCCAGGGCATCCAAGATATAGGTGACTGTTTCTTCAGTAGAACACAAATGATGATTTTTAACTCCAACCGTTGCGGTCTGTCAGTCGTATAATCAAAGTCCCTTTAAGACAAGTCATTTCACTCGGCGGCCATCTTTGAAACGCCTCTGGGGCATCCTGGGCATCATGCAGCTCCTATCTCTTTAAATGGGGAAACATCAGATTCTCCAAAACTGTTCGTCAACCTTACGATTAAATTTCATATTTGAAATCACCAATGAAATCTAACAACAACCGACTCATAAATATAGTTTCTAAACGCTCGAATCATGACAAAAAACCTGTATTTTTTTCAGGCTGGATCAAGCTAATGCGCATGCGCAGACCTAAATGCGCGTCTCTTCGGGGCGCGCGTCTGACTGTTTCTATAGAAACCGGTTATTCTAACGGCCGCTGAAGTGACGCGTGACTTTACCAGTCGGCGATTGGCTCTTTGCTTTAGAAGGCGGGACTTATTCCGCCATATTGCGCGTTACACTTTCTCCCATTCAAAACAATACGAGTGACACGTCTTGTGTTATTCTATAGTCTTTGGTATAATGCATGTCAATGGGAATTCCATCTATAAGAGTCAAAAAACTTGCACAGACAAATCCAAATTAAACTCTGTGGCTCGTAACGACACATCATGTCCTAAGACACGAAACGGTTTTGGTTTGTGCGAGAAACCGAACAGTATTTCATTCGCACATCCGGTTGGTGAGGTCAGAAAACGCGTTATTTGACTGACAGACGGCAACGGTTGGAGTTAAAAATCATCATTTGTGTTCTACTGAAGAAACAAAGTCACCTACATCTTGGATGCGCTGGGGTTAAGTAGATAAACATAAAATTTTCATTTTTGGGTGAACTATCCCTTTAAAGTTACTACAAATGAGCATGTAAACCAAATATTTTTTTTAAAAAACATATTGTGCGATGCATGCCCCCGCCCCACTCGATGTTCTCACCTTTTCCCCCCTTACCTGTTTGCATCCCTGATATATATATATATATATATATATATATATATATATATATATATATATATATATATACACTGCCCTCCAAAAGTTTGGAAACACCCCTCGCAAAGTGTGGTTTTAGACGATATCAGCATAAATCCTTGTCATTATTTGGTGCAAATACATTAAAGTAACTTGACATTATCATTGAAGACCAGCAATAATAATTTTCATTTTGATTACATAATAATGGCAATATAATCATGTCAAAGTCAGACATGCCCCTTTGCCAGCTGTGATGCCTGGTTACTGGTTTAAACTTGACCCAGGTTTGTAAAAGTTTTTTGGGTCAGCACACCTTCATAGCTTCAACAATTGATTGCCAATTAAGTTTAGAATACAATGAACCAATTAGAACCCAGTTTAGGTCAGATAGCTGCTAATTCTGGATATTTTGATGAATCGAAAATTGAATTTTTTTTCCATGTATAAACTGTTTATGTAATAAAATATGTTTTCGTAGTTTGTGTTGTCCCTTATCAGTGCAAAATTATCACAAATTAAAAAGGATTCATGCCAATATTGTCCAAAACCCCACTTTTCTAGGGCATTTCCAAACTTTTGGAGGCCAGTGTGTATATATATATATAATTATGGATTCACATGATAGTATTTAGTTCAGTCCTGCTCCTGGTGTACCAAGGAAGTTTCTAGTAAACCCAAAGACCTTTATTAGCCGTTTCAGATGTTTAATTAGGGTTGAAGATAAACTCTATGGACGATGGATGGATGGATATTATCATATGCACAATATCATTGGTGGTCCATCTTCATAGAAATAAGTAAATCAAATTATTGTTAACACTTTAGGGTCCAATTCTCTCAACATGCTTATTACTAGTATATTAGCTGTTTATTAGTACTTATAAAGCACATATTATTGCCTTATTCTGCATGACATTATTCTACATCCCTTAATCCTACCCAATACCTAAGCTTAACAACTAACTTACTATTAATAAGCAGTAATTAGGAGTTTACCGAGGCAAAAGTCATAGTTAATCGTAAGAATTGGACCCTAGTCTAAAGTGTGACCAAATTATTATATCAATAACAATTATCCTAATAAGCCTCCTTATACTTTTCAGCCAAAAAATGATCAACCCTCTGTACCAAACAACAAATCAAACATATGGAAGCAAAAAACCAACAGTTCACGAAATGCCGGTAAGTATACAGAACACACTGCCCTATTGATAAGATTATTCACACATTAGTATTTACACCCACTGTTTGTTTTTCAGACAACCTTTAAAGGAAGTCGTCGGAAGTTTTCAGAGCATCTTCTGAAAAGTGGCATGTACAGAGAAAACGGCTTCAACACCGTGCTGGACAAGAGCCGACTCACTGGACCCAATACGACGACTGCGTTCCACGACAGAATTAATTTCCATTGCTTATACCACACAGATGGTAAATCTCAGTAAAACACAGTCATCTTTATTCTGTATAGAACAAACCAGTCATGCTAATTTGATGCTAGCAGGGGTTTGATTTTCAATTTAGAATTTTCATTTTGGGTGATCTATCCTTTTAATTGTATAAAAATTGATCCATTTCATTTATAGCCCACTGTGTGATGGATTCCAAGACACTTCCTGTTTGACTATTAAAAAAAAAAACAAAAAAAAAAAAAAAAAAAACACACAACTAAG
This sequence comes from Megalobrama amblycephala, assembly GCF_018812025.1. Lineage (NCBI taxonomy): Eukaryota > Metazoa > Chordata > Actinopteri > Cypriniformes > Xenocyprididae > Megalobrama > Megalobrama amblycephala. The sequence continues at coordinate 7,972,295 of NC_063055.1, read as the reverse complement.
CCAAGAATGTCAATATAGTTTATTTTATTTGGTGTAGTAGAGTGAAATTCCACAGTAGACCTGAACGTAAATGTCCAGGGAAAATTCTCTCAGTGTGTGACTCTCACACACAGTGGAAGCCATCAAAATATAATCCACGAGTTTTAGAAGCACTTTGAACCGATACGTGGAGGTAAAGCGGACTAATGTACAATCAAGCGTGTTAAAAACGTAATGCAGTGGGGTTGAAATAAGACAAACCGTGACAACAGCAGTTCCAATCACTCGAACCAACCAGCATCGACCTGAATTGTGAAGTGTCCCTTTGGAAACTCATTTGTGGTTGCTGTCGCTACACTGAGGATACGGGCGCATTAAGGGTTTTGGTGTTGTTGACTTTTTCCCTGTTTTTCCTTGGAGCTGTAAGCAGCAAATATATTGTCCAGAGGGCTGGATTGTCAAGTCCACAAACCTCCAACATTATTTGTAAAGTAAAAGGCACTTCAAAATGTTGTAACAAAATCCAGTGTATTGTCTTACATCGTATAACACACATGATCAGAAATGAAGGAATGCAAAGATAGTACAAACCTTAAAGAGAGTGACGTTTTAAAACAGTTTTGCTTCAGGCTTATAAAAAGAAAGTAACAAAAAGCTGGTTTGTAGCACACGACGGGTTTAAGGTTTTCATGGAGCAAAGAGAGAGAGAGAGAGACGTTTCTGTAGCGTTGCAGAAACTGAAAAAATTGCATAGGCAAGAAAACATGGTTCTGGAATCACACAGAGGGAAACAAAAATGCAAATATATATATATATAAAAAAACAATAAGATTCTATCCACACGGACAGAAAGTTGAACTTCTTTGAAGTGAAAAAGACAAATATACGTGTGGGAAACTTAAAAGCAAATGGGACTTCCAAGTCAGCAGCAGTTTTGGTGCAGGGCGGCGCCCCGGTGGAATGGTGAAGCTGTGCGGTGAGCCGAAGCAGAGGAACTCTACAGCTCAGTGTCCTGATACTTTTGTGTGGTGGTGTAATAGCCGCGCTTGGTCTGATCCGCCAGCTGCTGTCGAAACTCCTCCCCGGGCTCCTCGCCAAGGCCGAGCGGGCGGCTCTCTGTGTATGGCAGCTTGCAAGGAGGCGTCTGGGGCTCTGGTCGCGCACTGGAGCTTGACGCAAAGCAAACGGAGCAAGATCAGTGAAAGACTGAGCACACTTTTTCACACTGAAAGGGATAGTTCACCCAAAAATCTGTCATTTACTCATCCTCAAGTTGTTCCAGAATGAATTTCTTTCTTCTGCTGAAAACAGAAGAAGATATTCTTGAGAATATGGGTAACTAAACAGTTAAAGGATTAGTCCACTTTCAAATAAAATTTTCCTGATAATTTACTCACCCCCATGTCATCCAAGATGTTCATGTCTTTCTTTCTTCAGTCGAAAAGAAATTAAGGTTTTTGAGGAAAACATTCCAGGATTTTTCTCCATATAGTGGACTTCAATGGCCTCCAGACAGTTGGAGGTCAAAATGACAGTTTCAGTGCAGCTTCAAAGAGCTTTAAACGATGCCAGACGAGGAATAAGGGTCTTATCTAGCGAAACGATCGGCCATTTTCGAAAAAAATACAACTGTATATGCTTTATAAACACAAATGATCGCCTTGCACGTGCTTTCGCTTTCCGTATTCTTCAAAAAGCTTACGCTGTGTGTCCTACACCTTCCCTATTCTACTTACGGAATGAATGCAGCACCAGTTCAGTTTTTTTCCGTAAGTAGAATAGGGAAGGCGTAGGACATACAGCGTAAGCACGTTCAAGGCAGTCATTTGTGTTTATAAAGCATATACAGTTGTATTTTTTTTAGAAAATGGCCGATCGTTTCGCTAGATAAGACCCTTATTCCTCGTCTGATATTGTTGAAAACCCTTTGAAGCTGCACTGAAACTGTAATTTTGACCTTCAGCTGTTTGGAGGCCATTGAAGTCCACTATAAGGAGAATAATCCTGGAATGTTTTAATCAAAAACCTTAATTTATTTTCAACTGAAGAAAGAAAGACATGAACATCTTGGATGACATGGGGGTGTGTAAATTATCAGGAGAGTTTTATTTGAAAGTGAACTAATCCTTTAATGGGCCCCATTGACTTCCATAGTATGGAAAAACGACGACTATGGAAGTCAGTGGGGCCCATCAACTCTTCAGACTTGGATTAAACTGCTCAATTCACATGGATTTATTTTATGATGAACAAAAGTCTTAAGGGTGAACTGTCCCTTTAAGATGAGGTCACATTTACCATTGTTCTGGGAATTTCATGTGAGGGTGTAGGATTTCCCCATGCAGATTTCACAACGAGTTCGAGTTGGTCATGCAAATTCGCCGTGTTGACCAACAAAAATCTTCTTGGTTTGAAAGTATGTGAGCTGTGCTACATACATCGCTACACTATTAACAAATACAATAGAACTTTTTCACTAATGTGACCACACCATCAGACCAAAACCAGACTCTTACCCGATAGGCTGTGGCCTGCTGTGGTCCAGTTTCTGAGACTTCATGGGGACGGCATAGATGTCTGGATGCTTCTGAGCAATCTCCAACTGAAAACAGACAATATGAAGGCATCAGAATTGCTTACTTGAATATTTTAATTTGATGACATGTTGGTCAAGTTTCTGGAATTATTCTAGATAGATGCCAAGCTACTGGATGACAAGTGCAAGAGACACTTTAAAGAGCAAAACACAAGTGATTTGCAAGCAACGGTAGACAAAATAGGACAGAAAATGTGTTTAATACATACATGTTTCTACAGTATGGCAACCTAGCATTAGAGGAGACTGATGAAAAATCTTGTTTATTCTGTACTTCATGCAAAGCCTAAAGATGATGAAAACGCACCCTGGCGTTCTGGGCCTCTTGGATCTCCAGAACTCTTTGTGTCCGGGCGAAGTGATCCATCTGCTCGAAGGCCTTCACTTTGCCCCGGAAAGACCTCTGTGAAGGATCGTCAGGACTGTCCACCAGGGGTTCACTGTCCCGTATCGGGGGGCTGTTTACGAGGCCCCTGGAGCTGCGGGATGCGAAGTTAGGTTTAAGTGCGGGTGGGGGAGGCAGGGGCTTGTTTTTTGCCGGAGAGTCCTGGCTGCGCGGGTGCTCGCTGCTTGCGGGGCTGCTTGAACGAGAGTCGTAGTTTCGAGAGGGGTCGTACTGCCCCCGCGACACCTCGACTTGAGACAGCATTTTTACCTGAAACACATTTGAATATGCGTGTTAGAGAATAGAAACGAAATGCTGCACAACACTACACCATGGGTTAACCTCTTTTTAAAGGGATAGTTCACCCCAAAAAAATAATTATCCCATGATTTACTCACCCTCAAGCCATCCTAGCTGTATATGACTATCTTCCATATTATATTTAAAAATATCCTGGTTCTCCCAAATTTTATAATGGTAGTGAATGGCACTCACGATTTTGAAGCCCAAAAAAGTGCATCCATCCATCATAAATATAATTATACAGCTCCAGGGGGTTAATAAAGGTCTTCTGAAGTGATGGGTTTTTGTAAGAAAAAATATCCATATTTATAACTTTATAAACTATAATAACCAGCTTCCGGCAAACATCCATATGCAAGTTGAGTTACGGCGGAAGCGTAACCTCTGACGAGATGCATGACGTATTGAAATCACGAATTAGAAGTCTAAAATGAGAACTTTTAAAGACAAATGTCAGAGGATTTTGATATAAGGGAAGAGGAGCTTGAGTTTGTTGCCCAGCCCTATTTGTTTGAACCGTGAGAGGTATCTACTCTCACCTACATCCAACATCCTTTTTTTTCTTTTTTTAACCAAACCCCATTGCTTCACTTCAGAAGGCCTTTATTAAGCCCTTGGAGCCATGTGGATTACTTTTATGATGGATGGATGCACTTTTTCGGCATTCAAAATAGTGAGCACCATACAATACCATTATAAAGCTTGGAAGAGGATATTTTTATCATCTCCAATTGTGTTTGTCTGAAAGAAGATAGTCATATACAGGTGCTGGTCATATAATTAGAATATTGTGAAAAAGTTCATTTTTTTATTGTAAATTATTTTTAAAAATGAAACTTTCATATATTCTAGATTCCCTACATGTAAAGTAAAACATTTCAAAAGTTTTTTTTTTTTTAATTTTGATGATTAGAGCATACAGCTCATGAAAGTCCAAAATCCAGTATCTCAAAATATTAGAATATTTCCTAAGATCAATCAAAAAATGGATTTTTAAAACAGAAAAGTTCAAGTTCTTTAAAGTATGTTCATTTGTACACTCAATACTTGGTCGGCAGCACATATTACAGCAAATTACTTGCTCTAGCAGGAAACTTCCCACTAGACTTCAAGCAGCTTGGATTCTGTGCCTCTCCAGTCTTCCTTCAGACTCTGGGACCATGATTTCAACATGAAATGCAAAATTTACTTTTATCTGAAAAGAGGACTTTCGACCACTGTTCACTGTCCAGTTCTTTTTCTCCTTAGCCCAGGTAAGATGCTTCTGATGTTGTTTCTGTTTCAGAAGTGGCTTGGTAGTCCTTTTCCTGAAGATGTCTGAGTGTGGTGGCTCTTGATGCGCTGACTCCGGCTTCATTCTACTCATTGTGAAGCTCTCCCAAGTGTTTGAATCGGCTTTACTTGACAGTATTCTCAAGCTTGTGGTCATCCCTGTTGCTTGTGCACCTTTGCCTACCCAATTTCTTCCTTCTAGTCAACTTTGCATTTAATAATATGCCCATTCAGTAATGACCATCTGTGACTTACTCTCTTTGTAGAGGGTGTCAACGATTGTCTCCTGGACCAAGTCAGCAGTCTTCCCCAATAGTGTGGTTTCAAAGAACAAGAGATACCCGGAATTTATACTGTAGGGATGGTCATTTAACGAAACTCAAATGTAAATATTCTAATATTTTGAGATACTGGATTTTGGACTATCATTAGCTGTATGCTCTAACCAACAAATTAAAAAAAAACAAAAAAAACTTTTGAAATGTTTTACTTTACATGTAGGGAATCTAGTATAAATGAAAGTTTATTTTAAAAAAAAATAATTTACAATAAAAAAATGAACTTTTTCACGATATTCTAATTATATGACCAGCACCTGTACACCTAGGATGGCTTGAGGGTGAGTAAACAATGGGATCATTTAAGGCCAATTCACACCACACCAATAGATGGCAACAGAGACTTTGTTGGGTTTAGTCGGATCGGAGTGTTACCCCTGTTGGAGTCTGTTGGAGCTTGTTTTTGCCGAATGAACATGCTGAATCAGAGTTAGAATGCCTGAGAAGTGATGTGCTGTAATCTAGTGACTGTCGGCGTTGGTCTGTGTCTGTCGATGCAGTGTGAATTGGCCTTAAAACTACAGGTAAAGGCCAGTTATAGCACTGGATTCAACTGAGATTTACTGCATCTACTCAGGGCTGTCATCACTGTATTTTCAAATTGAGATCCATGATTCCAAACACAAAACCTACTAAAGCAACACTACTAGTAAAATCTCCTAAACTAACTGTGCCAGTTTTTCTATAAACACTGACTAAACACTAAAACTACAATTAACACTTTACAATAAGGTGCAATTTTTTAACATGAGTTAATACATTAGGTCTCATGAACCAATTATTGTTCATTAAAATGATTAAAAATCATTTACATTAACTGGAATAAAGCTGAAATAAAATAAAATATAAATATTAGATGAAAAACTGAAGAAAAAAAAAAAAAAAAAACTAAAACTAAAATAAAAATAAATTAAAGATAAATAGAAATATTAAAAAAAAAAAAAACATCAAACTAAAAAAGTACATAAAATGAAAACCAAAAATCTAAAAAATAAAATTTAATTCAAAATATTAATAGTATAGTATATAAATAATCCTAAATAACTGTCACAAACTAACAATATTGTTTTACAAATATTAATACATTTTTAACATAGAAATCAATCATTAATGTATTCTGAAAAAACAAAAGTACTAATATTTTAGTTATAAATATATGTATAAATTTACACTAACCTAGATTAAAAATGCTGAAAAAAATGACCTTTTAATTAATTAATGATATCAAATTGAACCTTATTGTAAATGGTTATCAAACTACTTTACATCCAATTACCATCTTTATTTCATTTACATCAAGGTTACAGTATACATGTCTGGCACTAGATGCTGACAGTTGCTTTCAAGTAAACTACACTAGTTATTTCACCAATCATTTGGCACAACACAGATCTCGGCTCTACAGCGTACCACAATGAGCCATTGAGCTGCTGCGAGATGATTCTGAACTGCTGGAAAAATGGTTGTGCCAAATCAGGCCGTTCTTCTGCATGAATGTGGGTTTAGTCAGGGGAGGAGTTGTGTTAGAGTGAGTTTATCATCTTTACTGCAAAGTTTGGAGTCTCTACAAAGTATTTAGGCACTTAAAAATGGATGCATGCAACTGCATCACATAATAAAATATCTATTTAAAGGGTGGCATAAGTGTGACTTGTGTCCACTACATGCAATTTTTTCCTCTTTTGACATTTAGTTTAATATCTTGTAAATGATGAATGGTGTTTTTAAGAAAGGAAAGCCATTGGGGAGCATGTCATGAGCTCACCTTCGCGGGGTCAGGCAGGAAGGTGGACATAAAGGGGGGACTAGCCTCAGTCAGCATCTCTCTGCTTCCCACTCTACGGATACGACCTCGAATCTCTGGGCTGGACTTCCTGAGGATCTGGAGGGGGGGTGGAATTCAGATAACATAGAAAGTAGACTAGGCAGGGGAATGCATTCATTCATCCATCCGTAAGATTCCCACATTATTTATACGTTTTAAATGTATAAGGTTATTTTTTAGATAATTTTTTTTATTTTTACAACATTATTTTAGTATTATTTATATACTGTTATAGTATTTATTAATATTTTGCATCAGTTTTCACTGTAATTTTTAAGTTTTTGTACTTCTGTTGTGTCCCTTAGTCATTTATATATATACACGTGTATATATATATATATATATATATATATATATATATATATATATATATATATATATATATATATATACACACACACACAGTGGCATGAAAAAGTATGTGAACCCCTTGCAGAATCTGTGAAAATGAGAATTATTTTAATAAAATAAGAGGGATAATAAAAATGCATGTTATTTTTTGTTTAGTACTGTCCTGAGTAAGATATTTAACATAAAAGATGTTTGCATTTAGTTCACAAGACAAAACAATAGCTGAATTTATTAAAATAACCCCATTCATAACCATTCAATGAACCATTGATTCTCAACACTGTGTGTGGTTACTTGATGATCTACGACTGTTTTTTTGTTTTGTGATGGTTGTTCATGAGTCTCTTGTTTGTTCTGAGCAGTTAAACTGAGCTCTGTTCTTCAGAAAAATCCTCCAGCTCCTGCAGATTCATCAGTCTTCCAGCATCTTTTGCATATTTGAACCCTTTCCAGCAGTGACTGTAGGATTTTGAGATCTGTGTTTTCACACTGAGGACAACTGAAGGACTCAAACTCAACTATTAAAAAAGGTTCAAACATTCACTGATGAAGATGTCACAATCTTTTGTTTAAATATCATTGTTTTTCATTTAGTACTGCCCTTCGGAACCAACAGAAGATACCTGCATGCTTCCCGGCAGAAAAATTAAGTACAATTTTTCCTTGATATTTGAATTCAAAAGTTTTCACACCCCGACTCTTAATGCATCGTGTTTCCTTCTGGAGCATCAGTGAATGTTTAAACCTTTTTTAATAGTTGTGTTTGAGTCCCTCAATTGTCCTCAGTGTGAAAAGATGGATCTCAAAATCCTACAGCCACTGCTGAAAAGGGTTCAAATATGCAAAAATGCTGGAAAACTGATGAATCTGCAGGAGCTGGAGGATTTTTCTGAAGAACAGAGCTCAGTTTAACTGCTCAGGACAAACAAGAAACTCACGAACAACCATCACAAAACATAAAAACAGTCGTAGATCATCAAGTAACCACACACAGTACTGAGAATCAATGGTTCACATACTTATGAATGGGGTTATTTTAATAAATTCAGCTATTGTTTTGTCTTGTGAACTAAATGCAAACATCTTTTATGTTAAATATCTTACTCAGGACAGTACTAAACAAAAAAATAACATGCATTTTTTATTATCCCTCTTATTTTATTAAAATAATTCTCATTTTCACAGATTCTGCAAGGGGTTCACATACTTTTTCATGCCACTGTATATATGTGTGTGTGTGTGTGTGTGTGTGTGTGTGTATATATATATTCAGATTTAGTAATTTTAGTACTTCAACTTATTTAAGTTAGTTGCCAAGACATTTCTAATTTTAGTTTAAAAATTTTAAAGTTCAAGTTTTTACATTTAATAATTATATTTTATTTCAGCTTCATTTCAATTAACAAAAATTACTTTAGTTTTAGTTAACAACACTGACTTTAGTTAATGATACTTCCAGGTTTTTCATATCCTTAAAAATGATGTAAATTTGCTGGAATAATCATAATTTAAGTTACTCTGTACAGTAAACATTTAGTGATGAGTAATGTTGTAGTTCCAACATCTAACAGAAGGGGGCAGAAGAGTCTGCTTTTTGCATTTACAGATGCACTTGCTTTTTTTTTTTCTCAAAAACATTAATTCCACATGATTTGCCATGTAAACTCATTGTCTTGCATTTACAGCATGTAATGCATGCATAACAAGTGTGTGCTGGTGTCTTACTCTCAATATGAAAATATATTTCCCTGCTGACTTGACCTCTGCTGTCTTTCTTCTAACACACAGCTGACTTTCTGCTGATCTAGGCAACTGTGAGGGATGCCTTCGCATCAAGCATGTTTAAGTGTGTAGATGTCAAAGTATTTGCATACAGTTTGCCATCACTGTGAGGGATGAATGTGTCCATACATGTCTTCGGGCATGATAAATAGCCAACAACGTTTTGGAATTAGTATGCATGCATGTGTGTGGAGGTATGCGCACATTCCCTGATATTTCCAGGGGCCAGTTGCATAAACTTAGCCACTATGTTAAGACTGTGTCTTAAGAACTAGTTTGAATAACTAGCAGTTAACCAAGGTGTAATCAGGCTTACTTTTCCAATTTAAATTAGACCGATCTACCTTTTTACCAGTCTTGAAGAAAAAAATTAGATGACTAAGTTTTAAACAGACCAAGTCTAAGCAGTTTATGCAACTGGCCACAGGTTTTCCATGACCGTGGGACCCCTGTAGATATGTTATACATGCGTGCATGTGCTAACCTCCTCTGGCATGACTGGCTCAGAGGAGCGGCTAATGGCCGACACCCGCTGGCGGTCGAGTGGCTCGTCCGCTTCGTTATCTGTGTAAGTCCCGCCCTCGTCTGCCGTGTCTTCGTAGTCGCTGGTCAGCCGGCTGTCCATGCTGAGATAGTCAGCGCTCATCGCCGAGAGATACGACATGCGGTCGTCGTGAACGTCAAGGTCCCCCTCTGTCCCGTCCAGCTAAAAGAGACACATGATGGATCTTGTGTACAGAGAGGAGTGAAAACAAAAGAAAACACAAAAACAAAACAGAACGAAAGCTGTAGAGCACCACTGAAGAATGATGAACAGTAAAAGCACAGAAAAACAGGAGGAATGACTACCATCAGAAAAGGAAGACATGCATTAGCAGGTAAACTATGGGTTTAACTGTAAGGGAAACATTGAAGAATACTGGGAAAGATAAAGTGGGAAAATGTGAATGAAGGAGTCTTAAAGTAAAGAGATGCTGTAAAATGTTGCATTAAAGTTAACATGAAACCATAATGGATTTTTTACTGCACAGCCCTGGTTTTAATGTTCTGTACATGATTCATCTTGTGTGTTAACATCTTAAAAAAAATGTTATACTAAAATTAATGTATTTTACAATTTTTTTTTAAATATTAAAAGGGTCATGAATTGAGAAATCAAATTTTCCTTGATCTTTTGATATGTAAGAGGTCATTGTACTATAAAAATATCCTGTAAGTTTCAGAACGCAAAACTCAAAAATTCTTTTATTTAAACCAAGCTCAGAAAATGACTAGTTTCGGAATTTGTCACATTATTATGTAGTAGTGCAACGAAAGACTGCCACTGCAGTAAAAGGTCAACGCCTACTTCAACATCATAGCCTCTTTAGCCCCGCCCATCGATTTGCACATCTCATGTAGTAGTAAATACGAGAGAGGCGCAAACACAGGATTACTCCAGCAACAAAACAATAGAGATGCCTCTGAGGATTACAAGACATTTTGAAGGGCAAAGTTGTGGAAAAACACAACTTTTTGTTTCTGCATTGCCATCCTTGTGATCCTAACATTAAGAGAGCATGGATGAACTTTATTTTTAACGAAGTTCCAGTCGGATTGCATCAGTAAGACACTGTTTATTCGTGTTCGCTTAATTTTTTCTGCAGATTCGTTTTTAAACAAGTTCACACACAGCCTGATGCAGGCTTTTCAGAGAGACTGTAAATAAAAGATGACAACTACATTGGATCTGACAGAAATGTCGCAACAAACAAAGTGCAACAATGTTTTACCATACAATGTTTGTCACTACTGTTTTGTCTGTTACAGATCGCTTGACATGTACTGAGTATTTATACTGTAGCTCCACAGTCAAATTGAATAGTTGTGATTTGCTGTTCTTTCTTTTGCTTCTGCATTTTTAAAGGGTTAGTTTAACCAAAAACAAAAATTCTTTCATTAATTACTCACCATTGTGTCGTTCCACATCAGTATGACTTTGTTCATCTTCAGAACGCAAATGAAGATCTTTTAAATTGAAATCCGAGAGGTTTCTGTCCCTCCATAGTGATCCAACACAACTACCACTTTTGAAGCCCCAGAAAGTTAGTAAAGACATCATTAAAGTAATCCATGTTTAACCTCAATTTTGTGAAGCAATGTGAGTGCTTTGTTTGCATACAAAAAAAACATAGTTTACCACTTTATTTACGAAAATATTTATTCACGAGAGCATCATGACACATGTTGTGTTTTGACTTGTGTGTCAAAACCACAACTCATGCGTTTTGTGTTCACACGAGAGCTGACATTGTTGCGTGAACACACTTTGGATAATATTATTCTGTAAATAAAAGTGGTCAATTGTGTTTTTTTGTGCAAAAAAAGCACTCAAGTCGCTTCGTGAAACTGAAGCTAAACCACTGCAGTCACATGGAGTACTTTAATGATGTCTTTACTACCTTTCTGGACCTTCAAAAGTGGTCATTGCGTTGGATCTCTATGGAGGCACAATAAGCTCTCAGATTTCATTAAAAATATCTTCATTTGTGTTCCAAAGATGAACGAAAGTCTTACAGATGTGGAACGACACGAGTGTGAGTAATTAATGACAGAATTTTCATTTTTGGGTGAACTAACTCTTTAGTGTGTTAATTTGGGGGATTGCCGGATGCAGAAGAAAGCACGTAGAGGATGCTGCTTTTGTTATTGTTTTGATGGAAGCCATTCACTGTAATCCTGAATAAAAGCTTCAGTGAGCGACATCTTCTGTTTTGTCATCAGTACAACACATTTCATTTTATTTAAAATATGACACTGCAAATGACAATGCATACATTTTTCACTTTATCAAAAATGATTAAAGGTGCCCTAGAACTTTTTTTTTAAAGATGTAATATAAGTCTAAGGTGTCCCCTGAATGTGTCTGTGAAGTTTCAGCTCAAAATACCCCATAGATTTTTTTAAATAAATTTTTTTAACTGCCTATTTTGGGGCATCATTATAAATGAGCCGATTCAGGGCTGCTGGCCCTTTAATTCTCGTGCTCTCCGCCCACGGAGCTCGCGCTTGCCTTAAACAACATAAAAAAAAATTCAAACAGCTAATATAACCCTCAAAATGGATCTTTACAAAGTGTTCGTCATGCAGCATGTCTAATCGCGTAAGTACAGTGTTTATTTGAATGTTTACATTTGGTTATGAATGAGTTTGATAGTGCTCCGTGGCTAATGGCTAATGCTACACTGTTGGAGAGATTTATAAAGAATGAAGTTGTTTATGAATTATACAGACTGCAAGTGTTTAAAAATGAAAATAGCGACGGCTCGTCTCCGTGAATACAGTAAGAAACGATGGTAACTTTAACCACATTTAACAGTACATTAGCAACATGCTAACGAAACATTTAGAAAGACAATTTACAAATATCACTAAAAATATCATGTTATCATGAATCATGTCAGTTATTATCGCTCCATCTGCCATTTTTCGCTGTTGTTCTTGCTTGCTTACCTAGTCTGATGATTCTGCTGTGCACATCCAGACGTTAATACTGGCTGCCCTTGTCTAATGCCTTTCATGATGTTGGGAACATAGGCTGGCATATGCAAATATTGGGGCGTACACCCCGACTGTTACGTAACAGTTGGTGTTATGTTGAGATTCGCCTGTTCTTCGGAGGTCTTTTAAACAAATGAGATTTATATAAGAAGGAGGAAACAATGGAGTTTGAGACTCACTGTATGTCTTTTCCATGTACTAAACTCTTGTTATTTAACTATGCCGAGGTAAATTCAATTTTTGAATCTAGGGCACCTTTAACTATGAATAGCCTTTAAGAACGACACTGTGACAAACAATGGTACATTCATTCATAATTCCGTTTACATGAAACACCGGAAGTCATCCATTGTCAATTATAACTGTGGTAACTCCAAGTACTTACTTATTTTAATATGCAAAACTGTTAGCCAATCATAGCAGTGGGCGTTTACTTCCAAGTCTTGAATGCGGCACGCCCATCAAAACGGAGTGTTTGAAAGAGAGGGTCAAAAACAGGATAGAAAATAGCTTATTACTTCTAAATCATTTTTTTTTTTAATGTAAAAATCTTGATAATATAATGAGAGGACCTCAGAGAATATAATAAATTTTCTAAAAAAAAAAATGCAGTTCATGACCCTTTAAATATTTTAAATTAAAATGTTTAGTTTTCTTTTGTCTTAATATCACAATCAAGTAAACGTGGTGCATTTTTAATTGAAAATATTTTAACTACTATTTTTTTTGATGGCAGAAGCAAAATAGGTTGTAAACAGTGTTTCATGTTGACTTTAAGAGAAGGTTTTGTTTCAGAGTGGATAGAAGGTGGTGGAGAACTATCATCCATTGTTTTTACCTTCCCCTCTGAGACCCACACAGCGTGGGTCTGCTGGTCTCGTATGGTCTCCTTCAAACTGCCGTACCAGGCATCATTAGCTGAGTTCAGATCGATAACAGCTAACAGACAGATGGAGGAGGGGGACAGAGAGAGAGAGAGAGAGAGAGAGAGAGAGGAAATCAAAACATTTCGATTTGGGTCAACTGTTCTCTAGGATCTGTTTATTTCACTGTGTTTCCATCAGCTACTTTCAATCATTTGGTGATTTTCGAACTGGAATCTGTGTCAATGTCAGTTTTCATTGATATGTGCCAATCACAATATTTGATAGCTACTCTTTACTGCAATTCCCCTGATTTCGGTATTTAATTATTTTATTAAACAGAGTCATATTTTAATCTGCTTGTTCATACTAAAAATGCTAAAGAAAACCTTTAATTAAATAAAATAAATAATGTAAATTTCTGCAAAATAACCTTTCAGAGAGAAAGTCACACAGGTATGAAACAACATAACTGTGAGCAAACGCTGACAGATTTTTATATGAGGTGTCTGGACCCCCAGGACTGACCGGTAAACAGGTGTGAGCAGGTTTTCCTGAGCTTCAGAGCCTGATCGTAGAGTTTGCGGGCACTGCGGTTAGAGCTGGGGATGACCCTCTGTCTCATCGCCTTCACCCCATGTTTGCTATCCGGGCTGAAGAAGATGACTATGGGGTACCACTGCGTGTAGTTCAGGGTGTCCACAGCTTTAGGGGTGACATCCAGGAGAGCGTGCTTGTCCTGCATCAATGACAAAATGGGTCAATGTGGGTTAAATGTACAGTACAAACCTTAAAGGTGCATTCATATAAATAACTCTGACTGAAGTTTCGATTATTAATTTGTGTGTGCATACACTATTACCTGTTCGATGATCTGTCGAATCGTGTTGAGACGAACCACCCCGGAGGATTTTTCCGACCCTGCGTCTTTGGGTTCTGTTTCTGATGTGCCATTGGACAAAAACAACAAGTATAATCAAACTACAAAAACTTACTCAATATGTACAATGAAATAAATTATTATTTTTTTATTTAATGGTAGCCCTAATTTTTAGCTTAAAGTCTTAATGTGGTGTCAAAACTGGACTTTATTATTCATTCATATGCATACAAAGTTTGTTCATGAAAAGCAGGTATACAAGAATATGACCAACACACAACCTAAATTTAACTTGGACTGAAAATAAGTCAAACTCATTTTCACATGTGTGCAAGTTTAAAAGGATGTGAACTTCAATAAGGCTGAATTATTAATATAAGTTTGTATTATTTATATAATGATATTTATTAATTTAAATTATATTTCATGAATATAGTTTATATTTAACATTTAAATATATTGTCATTTAAATTAAAGGTGCCTTAGAATTAAAAATTGAATTTATCTTGGCATAGTTGAATAACAAGAGTTCAGTACATGGAAATGACACACAGTGAGTCTCAAACACCGTTGTTTCCTCCTTCTTATATAAATCTCATTTGTTTAAAAGACCTCCGACGAACAGGCGAATCTCAACAGAACACAGACTGTTACGTAACAGTTGGGATCATTAATATGTACGCCTCCAATATTTGCATATGCCAGCTCATGTTCAAGGCATTACACAAGGGCAGCCAGTATTAACGTCTGGATCTGTGCACAGCTGAATCATCAGACTAGGTAAGCAAGCAAGAACAATAGCGAAAAATGGCAGATGGAGCAATAATAACTGACATGATCCATGATAACATGATATTTTTAGTGATATTTGTAAATTGTCTTTCTAAATGTTTCGTTTGCATGTTGCTAATGTACTGTAAATGTGGTTAAAGTTACCATCGTTTCTTACTGTATTCACGGAGACAAGAGAGCCGTCGCTATTTTCATTTTTAAACACTTGCAGTCTGTATAATTCATAAACACAACTTCATTCTTTGTAAATCTCTCCAACAGTGTGTAATGTTAGCTTTAGCCACGGAGCACTATCAAACTCATTCAGAATCAAATGTAAACATCCAAATAAACACTGTACTTACGCGATTAGACATGTTGCATGACGAGCACTTTGTAAAGATCCACTTTGAGGGTTATATTAGCTGTGTGAACTTTGTTTATGCACTGTTTAAGGCAAGCGCGAGCTCCGTGGGCAGGGAGCGTGAGCATTTAAAGGGGCCGCAGCCTAAATCGGTTCATATTTAATGATGCCCCAAAATAGGCAGTTAAAAAAATTAATAAAAAAAAAATCTATGGGGTATTTTGAGCTGAAACTTCACAGACACATTCAGGTGACACCTTAGACTTATATTACATCTTTTTAAAAGACGTTCTACGGCACCTTTAATAATTTATTATTATTCCAAACAGAAGTTCAAAGCATGTTCACATCATATCAGGTTGCTAATATTCATTACAGGGTCTGAAATAATACTTAAAATCTAGTGTGACAATCCCGTTATTGATGGTATTGCAGAGACTGACATGAACTCACTGGCAATTACAAACTCATCCGGAAGCTCCGCTTTCAGTTTTTCGCTGGCAGCATCAGCGATTGGTCCAAACAGCACAACCGGCCTTCGGAATCCCGCTATGGGAGGAACACAAGGTTTACAACAAGGATTTCACAGCTGAGGTAATCTGTTTAAGCCTGACTAAAATACAGAATGGTTTCTGTTAATGGTAATAAACACTCCATTAGCTATGTAAATAGGGTTTAGAGAGGATTAAAGAAGAGTCTTGATTGATGATTCAAAACAGCCTTATTCAAATTCTTGACAATGGCTTTTGCCACATAAATCATGATGATTTTATTGGGTAATTTTTCTTGAATAGTGTGTAGGGAGCAATCTCTCTCAGTGATGAGCCCATTTTTCAAAAGTATTAAAAATTTCTCAGCTGCAGAGACTTTCATTAGCAGTATTAGGCTGGTCCGCTCAGAGAGGTGAATAATGTTGTGTGTAAGAAGCCATCGTCTTATTGAGAAAGTTTACTGTGTAAACCATACAGGTACCATGATAAGTAAATCAAGATGTTTGCCATTCGTTGCATCAGTTGTACATGGTTATTTATTACTTTATCTTTTTCTGGCTACATTGTGATTCATAAGATCCATATGCAGTGTTCACTACAAACTTGTTTTTATACCTATATTAAAAATAAAAATATTATTATTGTATATTATATACACACACACCTTCTCTCAGCACCACCCTCTCATAGGCAGGGAATCGTGTGGCGACAGCAGCAGAACTTTCCTCTCGGCTCTTCCGCAGGTCTTTCTTCTTGGCCGCCCTCTGACCACGTAGTCTCCAGAAGTCAGCTCTGTCACTTCCTGAGCCCTTATGTGTGTTCTGGACGTTTGCCATCTGCTCCGCTCTGATCGGCACAGGAGCAAGGGTTATGAGTAGAAAAAGAAAGAAAGCGATGGATCATTGGAAGCAAAGTCTCTGGTTCTCTGATCTCTGGTTTTGTCCTATAGCTAATCACTATAGTTTGCACTATTTCAGGGTTAAAGACTTAAACACCATTTAGTTTAGGCATATTTTGACATATATCTCAGGCAAAGATTGCCCATCCTTCTCTGTTCTCACCTGCTCTTGTTGGGAATGATGCCCTTCTCCAGCAGTTGGTTGTCTTTGCCCAAGCGGATGGCCAGCCAGTTTCCCAGCTTGCCGTCATATAAGGTGTCCACCACCTTGAGGATCTCCCCCCGGGAGAAGGCGAGACACTGAGGCAGCTCCTTCTCATACTCAAAATGGGTCCGGATGAAAAACGAGTCCCCTCGACCGGATACCAAGATGTCTTCGTAAACTAAGACACAACACAGAGACATTAGTTCCCAAACAACTTAATGTTTTGGGATTAATTGAAAGTGAGATTAATACAAATAAATAAAATAAATAGATAGATAAAAAATAAATAACAGATAAATAAATAAAAAAATTACAATAAAAAAAAAATGTAAAGGTGCTGTAAATAAATAAACAAAACAAAACAAAATAAAAAGATAAAAATAAAAAAATAAAAATAAAAAGGTTCTGTAAAAATAAAATATAGAAATTGATATATATTAAATGGATAAAAAAATAAAATAAATAAATCAAAAGTTTATGTAAAAATAAAACATACATTATTAAACAAATAAACTAATAAATATATAATAAAATAAAAATAGATAAAAATAAATAAATGGATAAACAAAATATAAATGGATACAATAAATGAATAAATATATCAAAATGTTAAAAAATGTATACAAATAAATAAATAACGATAATAAAAATCAAAAGGTTATGTAAAAAAAAAAAAACATAAATAGATAAAATTTGAATAGCTAAAAATAAATTAATTAATTAACTAATTGTAAGTGATTTTCAGTTTATCAATCTCTCACGCTCTTCAAAATAATGCTGTAAATTAATTCTGTTGTCCTTTGTGAATTTTAAATGGGTGATTCAGTGTCATTCGAGGATAAAATTTACAGAGGTCAGATTTCCTCTAGTGGTGCCGTCACCCTCTTGATTAAAGCTCTGACACCACATCTGTCTCGGCTCAGACCAAATGAGCTTCAACCCCTGACAGTGCCAGTCCTCGCTTTCCCATGAGACATCCACACCAAGGAGAGATGGAGAGAGAGAAATAAAGACAGAGACAGGGAATGAATGCGATGGAAGGATGACATGACAGCAGAAAAAGAGAGATAGAGCCAAGAGAGCAGTGTCAGTTCCAACAGCAGGGGTCACTGCTGACGTCCCGCCGTCTTGCGATGGGGTTAGGAACTTGTTTTTAGTTGAACTCCTTTCTGAAAGTTCCTCTACTGGGATTGAACCAATAAGCATTCAGAACAGGGGTTCATTTACTTCCTCACATAACAGGCAAGAGAAAGCACAGCTCACAAACATGAAAATCAAGATTTTTGCATGTTTGTACATGTGTGAGCATGACCGCACTTGGCACGGCAGTCCCTGGAAGAGCCAAAACTGGCTACAACTGGTTTTGTACTGATGAGCAACAAGCCGAGGCCTCTCGACAGGCTCTGTGTGTATAGGGGGAAGGGAAGAATGAAGAGAGAGCGCTTCAGGGCCTGTTCACACATACAGTAATGTATGAATGGCTGCTAGACCTGCTGTGGGATGCTGTAATTTAGGGGCCAAAAAAATACTAAAAAATAATTTGGAAAACATTATTATTATTTTTAAAAGGTAATAAAAAAATAAAAAAATAAAATAAAAATAAATAAATAAATAAAACTGTCAAAGTCATGTGAACCATTGAAATTTCGAAATGTTTCCAAACACATCACATAACAAAGCCTCGTTTACTGAAATCACGTGACTTTGGTGATTTGAAACACACTCCGAACCACTGATTTGAAACAAAAGATTTGTGAAGCTTTGAAGCTTCATGAAGCAGTGTTTTGAAATCGCCCATCGCTAGATATTGTTGAATAAAGTCATTATTTCGTTTTTTGGCACACAAAAAGTACTCTCATCACTTCATAATATTAAGGTTGAACCACTGTAGTCACATGAACTGATTTAAATACGTCTTTAGTAGCTTTCTGGGCTACTAAAGACATACTAAAGACTTTCTTTTTAATTATCTTGCTGTCAATGCAGGCCTCACTGAGCCATCAGATTTTATCAAAAATATCTTAATTTGTGTTCTGAAGATGAGCGAAGGTCTTATGGGTGTGGAACGACATGAGGGTGAGTAATTAATGACAGAATTTTCATTTTTGGGTGAACTAACCCTTTAATATGAAAACTCAAAATTCAAAATATTAATAAAACTATAATAAAACTAAAATAACACTGCTTCGGACAAGAAGATGGGGGTGTTTCAGTGCTTGTATGTTTCCTGAGGTGAAGCGAGGGGCGGTTTTGTGCGTTTAATGTGTGTGGTGTGAGCAAGGCTTGTGTTCTCTTGCACTCACCCTCGGTTTTATTCTGTGCCAAAATGGTCACGACCTCACCCCGCGGGATCTCCAGCAGGAACAGCACGGCCTCCTCTCGCACAATGCCCCGAAAGTCAACGTTATTCACCTTTAGGGAGAGACAGATAACACACACGCACACGTACAGTTGAAAAGGAAATGTGGCTGTTCAGGCTATTTCTGAAAACCACCATATAATAAGCATAATAAGGTTAGCTAATCATAAGAGATGTCATTTACATACATAAACTTTAAATATACAGCAATAAAAACAACTTGTTTTATTCAAAGGGTCGAAGAGAGCATGGAAAATGGTCATGAATAATTCAATTACAATTGTTTTTTGTTTTTTGAACATTATAATTGAACCTCAGGGGGAAAAAACCTAAAACTGAAACTGATGTTTTTGTACCTTCATGATCTGATCCCCTACACGGAGACCTTCTTCTTCAGCCGGACTGCCCTCTTGCACTCCTGCTATGAATATTCCCACATCATTTCCTCCAGCTAACCTCAGTCCAACGCTCTCTCCTTTCTGAAAGCTCACCATCACTGTGTTGGGCCTAAAAAAGAGAGAGTGAGAGTTAGAAATTTGCTAAAAATAATAATTTAACATCAGTTTCATTCTGAAAAAAACTGCAAGTAGACAGACTCCAAATTTACTGCCAATACACAACTGTTCAAAGGATACATTAAACTGATCAAAAGTGACAGTAAAAACATTTATAATGTGCATTGTGTTCCCTTTCTGACTTAAAATATTCATTTTAATTAGTTTAATTTGAGATGGTAGAGTCATACTTTGTCTGACAGAAATGTTAATATCAAAAATGTACTTTCCAAAATGCAACAGGTACCCATTTAATAGAACAACTCCCAAAAAAGATATTAAGAGAAAAACATACTGAGGCTTAAAAATGGTCCAATTTCTATTCATCCTTTCCAAACACACCAAAAACCAAAGGCACCGTCATGTCTTGTTTTCCCCTGCTCTCCAGCTGAAAGCCCCTCTCTCATCCTGTGCTCAGGTAAAACAAACTCTGGTCTCTAGTCTTAAAGCAAAGCGGCTCTGTAAGCAAGTGCAGGACACAAAAATAACCTCTCCCAGTGGATACGAGCAGCAGCAGACTGCCTCTTCCTCATGAATATGGAGGAGCTGACGGAGAGGATGATTAAAAGAGAGAGATTGCAGCGGTATCCACTCCGTCTGTGAGGCTGTGATGCAGATGACCCCCCATCTTGGTTTCATTTTCTGTGCTTTGTCTTCCTGTTCACTCTTCCCCCAGTGTGACAGTTTAAACGGACAGTTCACCTCAAAATTAACCTCAAAAGTCCATATTATGCTCTGTAACAAAGTCTTGATTTTGTTTTTGTCTTTCATGCTTGAACGTTCAAAAAACACATAATTTTTCACATATTTTACATTGTTGCAGCACCTCTATTCCCAGTCTGTCAGTAACACACTTTTTAGTTCCGGTCTCTATGAAGCTCCTCCTTTCGAAAACTGCAATGTGCTCTGATTGGTTGGCTGGACCAGTGTGCTGGGATTGGTGAACCGCTTCCAGCGTGTTTCTGAAATGTGACCCTTGTGAGTTTCAACACGCTACTAAGGCAACTCAACCAGGCCTCGGCCCTTTTTTGCGTATGCCTTGTGCAGGAATTATTTAAATGAGGAATATTGTGACGTGTTAATTCCCGGACGGAAACTCAAGACTACAATCAAGGCGTTTCAGTTCAGAATTGCGTGCGATTAATCAAAACTGAGTTTCGATTTCGGCTTACAACAATTACAAAATAATATGATAATCGAAATAAAACGATTATTGTGCCTGATGCCGTTTCTTTCATTTACAGCGGTGCACTTTCACTCCTCAAAGCCCAAACTTAATGTGTAAATCTGTGAAATCATGTACTGTGCCTTTTGTAAAAAGGGATGTGCTTGATATTAAAAAGAGTTTTCAAAGGCACCATACTACGGAGCTTTAGCTCAGGTGGCTTTCTGCGCGCGCCCTCTGACACAAAGCAGAACACAGCGAAGCAAACTTGAGCTTCGTGTGTGTGCCTAAATGGTCAAATACATGCTCCAATTTCAAAATGCTGGGGTTGGCGATTATTCACGTAAACCCAGTCAGTTATGTCTTATGTGAAAATAAACAGTTGGAAAATAAAAGAATGTGTATCAGTATATTGGATACATGCATCCTGCTGCCATCTGTGTCTTAATGTTAATGGGATAGTTCACCCAAAAATGATAATTTGATGTTTATCTGCTTACCCCCAGCGCATCCAAGATGTAGGTGACTTTGTTTCTTCAGTAGAACACAAATGATGATTTTTAACTCCAACTGTTGCGGTCTGTCAGTCAAATAATGCTAGTGGATGGGAACTTCTACTATTAGAGTAAATAAAACTTGCATAGACAAGTCCAAATTAAACCCTGCGGCTTGTGACGACACATTGATGTCCTAAGACACGAAACGATCGGTTTGTGTGAGAAACCGAACAGTATTTCTATAATTTTTTAACTCTAATACACCACTATGTCCAACTGCGTTCAGCACTGATCGCGCTCTGACAGCGCTCTGATATCACTGCCACAGTCAGAGCGCTATCAGACCTTACTAATGAGTGCTGAACGCAGTTGGACATAGTGGTGTATTAGAGTTAAAAAATTATAGAAATACTGTTCGGTTTCTCACACAAACCGATCGTTTCGTGTCTTAGGACATCAAACATCAAATTTTCATTTTTGGGTGAACTATCCCTTTAATCAAAAAACAAAAGACAAGTTGTATTTTTATATATTTGTATTTGTATTTTTTTCTCTATTGTATTTTTATCCAATTGTTTTTTTTATTATTTTTTTGTTTTTATTGTATTACTGATTGTTTACTTATTTTCAATATTTTTTTGAAGACTACTTTACTTGGAGTAGGTAGCTTAGTCTGCTGTGGTATTGTAATTTGAATTGAGAATTGCAAAATTTCACTGGTTTTTAAAAATTAGATTTCACAGAAAGCTATAGTTAAATTACTCATCTTAGGTTTTGGTCATATGGCACACTCATAATAGTGTTAAATAATCGTGATTACAATATTGACCAAAATAATCGTGATTTTTTATGATGTTACTAATGTGTATGTGCGTGTGTAAGATGAGTGTGTGGTGACTGAAATGCAGCCCTGTCTTCAGATCTAAACTCAGCCCTCAGTGAGTCCTCTGGTTTAGTTAGTAAATAAGATCGTAGTTCAGTGAATAAGATCACGCGTGAGGAGCGTTGAACCTGCGGGTTATTCACAGCATCCACTCACCCGTAAATGGCCTCGTCCTCTGGGCTCGGTCTCAGCAGGATCTTGGGTGTCGTCCTTAATGCTGCTGCACATTGAATAAAAAATAATTCAACATCAGTTTCATTCTAATACCACTGCAAGCAGCCAGACTGCAAATTTAAATTGGTCAGTAACATTGTTTTGAAAGAAATTAATACGTTTATTCAGCAAGGATGCGTTAAATTGATCAAAACTGACAGTAAAGACATTTATAATGTTACAAAAGATTTCTATTTCAGATAACTGCTCTTCTATTGAACTTAATATTCATTATCCTAAAAAAAATATATCACAGTTTCTGCTTAAATATTAAGCAGCACAAGTGTTCTCAACATTGATGATAATAAGAAATGTAGCAAATTTCTGAAGGATCACTAAAGACTGGAGTAATGATGCTGAAAATTCAGCTTTGCCATCACAGGAATAAATTACAGTTTAAAATATATTCAAATAGAAAATAAATATTTTAAATTGTAATAATATTTTTGCTTTTACTGTATTTTTGATCAAATAAATGCAGTCTTGGTGAGCATTAGAGACTTCTTTCAAAAATATTAAAACATCTTACTGATCCAAAACTTTTGAATGAATTAAGCATTTTGCATAAATGTTATGTAAAATAAATAAATATGTAAATACATAAATCTGTTCTTATGGCAATGCGATTATGTAGCATACCATTGCCAGTTTTAGTGACAAATTTAGTTATCCTAAATAAACTTCTGATGGTAAATGTTCCACTGAGGTAAAAGTCAGAAGTCATGACAGATGTTTTCTTTAGACAGATGTTTTGGTGAATCACTAACATCAGTGAGGGTCAAACCATCCTTTTAACCGACTGTATGTAATGTTGCAGTTTCTGGTCAACATTTGTGTGGTTTATTTAGTCAGCAAAACCAATTATACTCTCATTTGGCAATTGACAAGTATTGCCAATCCTCTGCCAGAGGATATCAAACCATAATTCATCTAATTCATCATAATTGTTCCTACGTGGTGGCTCTTCTTCCTGTGGTTCCGCTCTCTCCTCCTGGGTTGGAAGCGGCACCTCTGGAGTTTTGTAAGGAGAGGATGTTACAGCGGGTTTTGCAAGTCTGCTTTGAGGGTCCTCCCTAAAAATAAATACAAGAAGATCAACTGCAGTTTTGATCTGACAGTTTCTGACTGAGAATATACATGCTTGACTAACATTAGACAACCAGAAATTGCTCCTAAAGCTGTGAAAGGTGTGTTTGTGCTTTGTCTTTGAAATAAGTGCCACTTAGTTTGATGTTTTATTTTTAAATAACTGCTTTTTGAGCATAGACATGAAAATCTGTGCTCACCTGGCATTCTCTCGTGCAGCGTCATTTGAAGAGTGCGAGGAGAGGTCAGATTGACGTGACCTTTGGTCATCTTGAGGTGAGTAGGAATGGTAGGACTCCATCTCAGAAATATCTGAAAGAAACACAAGTCTACAATGAGAAGCAAAGGACTTTTTTCCTATTAGTTCAGGAAAGAGACGAGGCCCAGAGGAGACAGAATTAAATGGACCCACAACCACAGAGAACAGACCACCATGTTACTGTCGACTTGGTGTTAATTTGCCAAGATCTGCCCCGTTATAACAATCATTTCTGTTTTATACTGTGATTTTGACCACAGGATATCCATGCCTTTTTGACCCAAATCATCATGATTTACAATGCCTACGTGACTCCAATGCACAGAATTTCATGAAGCTGTCATGAAGAGACTAATAGCAGTGTTATACAGAGGCAGAAGGTATGTCGGACAGGTGTGATTAATCTTTAGGAACAAAACACCCTGAGAAAGACAGAGAAAAAGGACAGACAGGAAGTGACATCTACAGCAGCTGCCTTGGAGAGCAGAGATGTGTGCAAAAGCATCTAGTGCTTGCATACATTAAAGCTACACTGATAGTTAAAGGAACAGTTCACCAAAAAAAAAGGAAATTGTCATCATTTACTCAACCTCATGTCATTCCAAACCTGTCTTTCTTCAGTGAAAAAACATATTGAAGACTTTGAAGCAGTTCATTTTTGAGCAGTTAAAGGGATAGTTTACCCAAAAATGAAAATTGTGTCATCTTTTACTCACCCTTATGTTGTTCCAAACCTGTATGAGTTTCTTTCTTCTGTTGAACTAAAAAGAAGACATTTTGAAGAATGCTTGTAACCTGTTGACGGTAGCCATTGACTTACATTGTAGGAAAAAACAATGGCTATCGTCAACTGTCTGGTTACCAACATTCTTCAAAATATCTTCTTTTGTGTTGAACAGAATAAAGAAACTCATACAGGTTTAGAACAACATAAAGGTGAGTAAATGACAGAATTTTAATTTATGGGTGAACTATCCCTATGGGTGTCATTGCTCCTTATGGAGGCCTCACGGAGCCATCGGATTTCAACTAAAATATCTTAATTTGTGTTCTGAAGATGAATGAAGGTCTTACGGGTGTGGAACGGCATGAGAGTGAGTAATAAATGACAGAATTTTCATTTTTGGGTGAACTAACCCTTTAAGCCTTGGTCTGAATCATAGGAACTACTTTTTTATGCTTTTTTGTTATTAATGGATCACGGTCAAAATAGTTATAAAGAAAATATTTGATCGTACATTCTTCTAAATATTACAATTTTTGCGACACATAAAGAAAGTAAGTCTCATGGGTTTTGTATCAACATGAGGGTGAACTATTCCTTTAATTTCTCATTCCAGAGCTCTACTTTGTCCAGGGTAGTTGAGAATTATTTGATTACAAATAAAACCAATAAGACGCAGAGCAAGGAAAATGAAGCATCGCCCTGAAAGAGAAAGCAGGACAGAAGTAGTGACGGCTGAGGAGGAAGAAAAGAGTTACTGTGTGGTCTGCTGGTGCTCTAAGTGCATGTCCAGTGCATTAACAGAACTCCTGCTCTTCTGAGCGTCGCTGGTGGGCGGTACGCCATGCCTGTCCTGCAAATCTACAACACACTCCATCCATAACAGAGCAAAAGGACACTGCCGCCCACCTGCTTCAGAGCTCAGGGGGGTTAATGCTTAGAGCTAACAGAGGAAACAAGAGACAAATATGCTACCAGCACTGGCTGTAGATACAGTATAATGCACAAAATTGGTAACATTTTTGACTCAGGAAGGGCAGAAATCTGCAAGTGATACAGATGTTTGATACTGCAGTGGGGTCGAAAAGACCACAATGAAATCTGGGATACAAAATATCATTTAAACATGAAGATAAACGGAATGTTAAAGGATTTTTAAAATTGAAAACTTATTTTAAAAAAAGCTTTATTATTATTATTATTATTATTTACTTTTAAAAATAATAAAAATGTAATACTCTGCAGTATTTAAAAAATAAAAACATGAATTAAATAAGAAAAATGCTAAATAAATTGCTTTTGATCTCACAATTTCTAATTTAGAAATATATATATATATATATATATATATATATATATATATATATATATAGAGATATATATATATATATATATATATATATATATTCTAAATTAGAAATTGTGAGATCAAAAGCAATTTATTTAGCATTTTTCTTATTTAATTCATGTTTTTATTTTTAAATACTGCAGAGTATTACATTTTTATTAATACTGTATTACTCTCTCTCTCTCTCTATATATATATATATATATATATATATATATACACACACACACATGCACAAATTGTCATTGATTCAAATTAAATTCAATCCGACTGCAGATTTTGAATGTGTAAATAATATGTAAATAAAATCTGCAGCAAGATTAAAACATGTTTACATGCATGTTACCTTTTTTCTCATTTCTGAGCATACTGTTCAAGAGAGGCATTAAGCGTCACATTATCATAAGAACAAGAATCTTGCGAGTTCTGTCAGCTGATTAAAGAAGAAAGTCAATTCAGCATATCACCTCAGTGTGTATCTGGTTTTTATAACATATCTAAAATTATCCCCAAAAAAGCTTTCTTCTAATGTTGCTAAATTTATTTAAAAGGAAAATCAGAAACAGGATCCCAATATCTTATTAATTTATTCAGCTCAAGCTCAAATTCAATCTTTTTTTCTAACTGTTCTGTACTTGAGGGATTTTCATTCTGATGGGCTATCGGTCAGATTATATACGGATTATTAGACTGCATGTAAACACAGTTTCTGAAGAACATCAGGGAGGATCAGGGAGCTGGTGTTTTCCAGGCTGTGGGGGAGAGAGGCGTGTTTCCATCTGTTGGGTGGGGATGAAATTACAGTCTGTCTCTTATGAGGGGGAGGACAAACCACAGAGTAGAGACAGCTGCTGTACACTCCCTGACTACAACCCAAAACAGCACGGACAGGACCTCTGCTTCGGCTACAACAACTATCATTGATTTAGTGCGCAGCGCTACTGTGACAACACATGCAGAGTGACAGAGAGAATGACAGAGAGCATACACACATGCAAAGGCTAGAACCTAGGGCTGGGCGATATCGCTTTTAAAAAAAAAGGATCATCTGATGATATTTGATATTGCAATATTAGTGTATTTAAGGTTCCAGATGTTAACGTTAGTTAACATGGACTAACAACAAAAAATTCTTCTAAAGTATTAATATTTACTAATAAATTATTAAAATCAAATGTTGTATCTGTTAATAATAAAAATCTGTATCCATGTTCATAATAAAAAAAATCTTTTTAAATGTCCAGTGTATTATCTTGTCCTTTTAACAGTTAAGGGGTTTTCCCGTGACTGACAGCGCTAGTCAAAGCATTTGTCAGTTGCTTCTTGTTCCGTGTTCACAACAATTCAGTCTTTTCAATGTAAAAGTCTTCGCTACTGCCTGACACACTCATAAAGACAGTCTTTGCCGCCATCTAATGGCGTAATAATGTAACTTCTGTTGCTGTTCACGGTCAGGGACTGTTTTTTCCAGCGGAAGGAAGGCTTTTAGTGAAAGTTTACTTCATGAAAGTTGCATTAATACATATTTTTGTATTATATATATATATATAACTTTGGAATTTAATTAAATTAATGACCAATAATATATATATATATTATTATTAATAATAATAATAATAATAATAATAATAATAATAATAATAATAATAATAATAATAATAAAACGCATTAACAACATAAAAAAAAAATACTTAATTTTATTTCACATGTAAAATAGTAGTGATATATATATTGTGGATATTCCTTATATCGCCCAGACCCAATAGTGACTGAGAAAAATCAAATGCATTGTTCTTGAACACTGTGTGTTAAAAGACAACAATGAAATCAAAATTGAACTATTTAAGTTTGTAACACATGTCCCTGGCATTATTTTATTTCCTTAAAACAAAAAAGAAAAGTTTTTATAACCCAACCTTTTTTAATGTAATAACTTCCTCCTCCTATATAACGAATTCATTCAAATTCCACAGCACACAGTCAAGTCCCACCCTACATTCATTTCCCATTAAATATACTTTTACATAGAAACATGTTGCATTAATCAAATGCGTTGTGATTTCCATTGCTGTCATGTTGTCTTTAAACACAATTACCTCAATTTACATGAACAATGAAACACATGCAGGCGTGACATCCAATCGCATACAAAACTAATTGAAGATAAAGACATAGGGGACAGAGCTGATTTACAACAGTAAGCCTCAAGCGTCATGGTTAAACGTATTCAAGCATGCTACGCTACAAAGTCACAGCTTCTTGAATACAATGAACAATAAAAATGAGGAAATAGCTGAAAGCTGGCTATCACATCATCTAGTCAAAATGAAAAGTAGAGCACAATGGTGCATAAGAGGCAATGAAGAGTATATGCTGCATTTTTATGGCAGGGTGTAAATCACATCTCAATTTAACTTCTCCAACCGGCACGACGCAGCATACACAATGTCTACAGTGACTCATTTTCCACTGGAAATGAATGCAAACATGAAATGGAAATGCATTTAGCTGTTCCGCCCTGCCCTGCACTTGAAAAGCGGATGCTTTTTCTGTACTGAAATTTACTTCCACCTGCATTTAATACCTTGAGGATGGTAAATGTGAAAAAGCCATACGATATCCAGCTGCCCCACCCTAATAACAGCTGAAGAGTATGAAATAGCATCTGAGAGACTGTGTCATCCTTCCAGACACAGTTTCTCCTCCATGATTAAATAAGTCACCACCACACAGACATAACATTGAGTAGACTTATTTATTGATTAAAGAAGGAATTAAAAAAAGAGGTTAGCATAAAAACATAAAAGCACAGTGTGAAAGGTTTACAGGTTTGTTGAGGCACAGTCATGATTAAAGATTAAAGGCAACCAGACTTTATGTTGTGTCTCAGCGGTCCATCAGCTAAAAGTATGACATATCTGTATTATCTGTAAAAAGAGAACACAAAAATAGCATTTCTGTTGTAAACAAGCTGTTTGCTTTTTCTCAGGTAAGCGCATCTTTCTGCTGTTAAAATATTCATTGTGTTCAAGTGTAAACAATGGTGCCTATATATCTGATAACAAGGTTAAAATGCCTGCTATTAACACCCATATATGTAAAACAACAACAACAGCAACAAAAAAAGTATATGTATATATATATACATACAGTCCAAAAGTTTGGAACCACTAAGATTTTTAATGTTTTTAAAAGAAGTTTCGTCTGCTCACCAAGGCCACATTTATTTAATTAAAAGTACAGTAAAAAACAGTAATATTGTGAAATATTATTACAATTTAAAATAACTGTTTTCTATTTGAATATATTTCACAAAGTAATTTATTCCTGTGATGGCAAAGCTGAATTTATGTCAGCATCATTACTCCAGTCTTCAGTGTCACATGATCCTTCAGAAATCATTCTAATATGCTGATCTGCTGCTCAAGAAACATTTAATGTGTACAATTGTACAAAATATTTGTGTACAATATTTTTTTTCAGGATTATTTGATGAATAGAAAGTTCAAAAGAACAGTGTTTATCTGAAATCTAATCTTTTGTAACATTATAAATGTCTTTACTGCCACTTTTGATTGATTTAATGCATCCTTGCTGAATAAAAGTATTAATTTCTTTAATTTCTTTTCAAAAAAAAAAAAAAAAAAATTCTTACTGACCCCAAACTTTTGAACGGTAGTGTATAATGCTACAGAAGCTTTGTATTTCAGATAAATGCTGTTCTTTTGAACTTTCTATTCATCAAGGAATCCTGAAAAAAAAAGTACACAATTGTTTTCAACATTGAAAATAATCATAAATGTTTATTGAGCAGCAAATCAGCATATTAGAATGATTTCTGAAGGATCACGTGACACTGAAGACTGGAGTAACGATGCTGAAAATTCAGCTTTGCATCACAGGAATAAGTTACTTTGTCAAATATATTTAAATAGTACACAGTTATTTTAAATTGTAATAATATTTCACAATATTACTGTTTTTTACTGTATTTTTAATTAAATAATTGTAGCCTTGGTGAGCAGACGAAACTTCTTTTAAAAACAAAAAGATCTTATACATATATATAAATAAATAAATGTAAATATGTATATTTAATCTATTTAAATTATTTTTTTAATTATATATTATATTATTTTTTATTTAAATCAATTTATTATAAAAAAATTATATATAATTTAAATGGATTAAAAATTAATATTAAAATGTTATATATATATATATATATATATATATATATAATAAATAATAAGAGCTGTTAAATGATTAATCACATCCAAAATAAAAGTTTGTTTACATAATATATATATATATATATATATGTGTACTGTGTATATTTATTATGTATATATAAATACATACACATACATGTATATATTTAAGAAATATTTACACACACTACAGACATACACGTTTCTTAAATATCTACATGTATGTGTATGTATTTATATATACATAATAAATATACACAGTACACACATATATTATGTAAACACTTTTATTTTAGATGCTATTAATTGCGATTAATCGTTTGACAGCAATAAAAATAATATAATTATACAATAAACATACTTTCTTAAAAAAATATACAGTTTTAATCAATTTATTCAGTACGTGAATTATAATAAATTATATGGCTTCTACTTTTCGATCTGATGGACATTTTCTTTAAAATCTGTATCTACTACTCAACATTTTAAAGTGATTCGAATAAAAAAAAAAAAACAATCTGTGTGTGTTTTCTATAATTAAAAATTATGTGGTGCCTCTATTAAAAAGGCATTTGGATCTTTTATCAGAAATGTGGGACTTTCTTTAACACAGCTACCATATTGAGTGTCGTGATTGCTCCCATTCATTTTTCTACAAATGGTTTGTCTTCTTATACTGTCTCTGATGTGGTCCACTAGTGATCAGTTCACCCGAGACGGATGTTAATAGCAGGTATAAATGGTGTCAGTAAATCTCAGCTCTTTGTTAAAAAGAGACTGTATCTGACAATACGGTCTTGTAATTTCTAAATTACTATGTGTTCCTGTTAAATATACTGTACAATCAATCTGTAACTATACAGCCATAGGAAGTTTTATAACCCGTGTCCAACTGCATTAACAGACCAGGCTTATTAAATCCATGGCATATAGTTGAAATTATGCCAGTGGATGATAACCCTGCTCCGACACGGACGGTGACAAATTGGGTTTTGTGCTTCAACACTCATTTCGAGTCTATTAATAGTGATTCGCATAATTAACCGTAATTTATTACAGCCTCAGTGCCTGGTGAATGTGTACATGATATTACTAATCTGATTTATCAGAGCCAATTCATGCTATCTGCTTTTAATTAAAGTGTGTAGTTGGAGAGCAAACAGCCAGAGGGTGAGCACCACGGCTCAGGAAGCGCTGTAATGGAGACTAGTCTACGGACAAATGCTGCATAATAGAAGCAACTTACCATCAGGCTCCGAGTCGCTGTCTGCCAGGGCAGGGATGCGCACCAGGATCTGCCGGTGGTCTCTTTGGACCACCAGTTGCAGCTTGCCCCGTGATTTCTCAATCAGCTTGCCGGCATCACTCAGAGAGAGGTTCTCGGTCACCGTTCCGTTGATCTGGAAAAAACAAAAGATGTAACATTAATGGTTCAAGCATTTGTAGTGTTAGGTTGCTATGGTATAAGTCTGATGTCAAAGGGTTAGAGTCAACCACAGAGATATGAAAGCCATTTTGGTGGAGGTGTGCAAATAGTCGCCCCAATGATATATGCATATATTGACAAGGTTGATAAATCAGCATATATTTTCCATGATAAAAACAATCAGCAATTATCCTCACACACCGGCAGGTAATGGATATATGCGTAGGAGAAAGGACCAAAAAAGTCAAAAACAAAAGCACACTATCAATGTTTACAAAAGTATAAAAATTAAGTATTAAGTCTTAATATTAAGTCACTGACTGGTCATGAGTAGATTTTATATATTTTTGTGCTTTGAAAAGTTTGTCTAGATATGCATGATGAAGGACATGGGACCGAAACATTGCAAAAAATAAACACATTTTGATACATTTGTACGCATTGATAGTGTGCGCGACTTTCATGATAAAAATCACAATTATTGATTATCTCCCTTGATACTGTAACTGCGTTTACTATTAATGTCAAATACTATTGCTTAGCATTTATTTATGAGTGAACAAATTACACATTTATATTTTTTATTATATTTTATTATTTTTTATTTTATATCCTATTATTATTTTAAAGTTAATTTAATAAGTAAATATTAAATAAAATGAAGTTAAATATGTACTGTAAAACAATGAAAAGGTTTATTTCAGCAATTGTGTATAAGTATATCATCTTTAAATTGCTTGAAATTATTAATTTTAGCATTACATTAGCCATCAGCAACCATGTGCTATACAGCATTTTTTTGTATTATTTATATACTATTATAGTATTTAAATAAAATTTTGAATTAGCTTTTATTTTTACATTTTATGTTTTAATTTTAATTTAATTTAAATTTAAATGTTTGTTATGTGCTTTTGTCATTTTTAATACTTCAATATAGCTTTAAATTATTTCAGTTTTAGTTTTACTAATTTAGTGCTTCAACTAAAACATTTTATTTTATTATACATTTTTTGAGTTAAAGGTTTTCATGTAATATTTCATCTCAACTTTATTTCAATTAATATATATTTTTTTATTACTGTTATTATATTTAGTTCTAGTTAACAATATCAGCAATGGCATAAACACAGAAAGCTACTGTGTTGTTCCAGCAATTTTATGACAATTTTATAGATTTAACGTGTGAAGATGTCTCTTGTGTGTCCGATAGGAACCTTGAGAATGATGTCGCCCTCCTGGAGATTTCCATCTCTGGCAGCGAGTCCAGTGCTGGTCATCTCTTTGATGAAGATCTGGCTGCCCAGCCGGAGGCCGTACTCTACAATGAAACAGAAAGGAACATTGGTTCTGTGCAGCATGAACCTAACAACCATGATGACCTTGACCCTTTTAAGTACACAGCAATCCCTTCAGCTGTCAGTTTAGTGGATCACTGAACAGGTCAAACACCACAAACAATCAAACTGAAACTGAAAATGTGGAAAATTGATCTGGTGGGCAGAATCAGAGCTCTGAGCGCTCGAACTGCTAAAGAACTGCTAACAGAACTGAGTATGATGAAAATCTTTTAGTTTCAATATTGTTTTTTTTTTTTTTTTAAAGTTCCCGTTTTCCAACCCAAGGCATAATCTGGTAATAAACAGACCCGCTTTGCCCTTCTGGGCTGAGGGTTATGAGCGGCTGGTGAGGAAATCGGAAGAGACGGGCCGCTTTATGTGAAGTCACAAGAATGTATCTCCTCTGAAATCTCCTGACAGGGCCATCATAAATAAATCAGATTAAAATATCATCAAAACCCAATGAGGACAAAAAGTTTTAGGATGGATGTGTGAAGGAGGTCAACAGAAAACAGAATGAGTGTGAAAAAGAAAATGGAGGATTACAACAGCACAGAGAGAGAGAAAGCCAGCTGCCCTGCCAGCTCAGATGGTCTTTTTATGCTGTGTATTATTTCCACAGCATCTGACCTGATCTCTACTGCAGGAATAAAGGCTCTGCACCTGTAAAGTAATATTTTACACTTTTGAGATAAAAATGATTGATGAACTATGAAAATATGCTGTAACTTTCAGAACTCAGAGCAATTTTTGCTGTAAATATTGATTCACATTGAGTATTTCCTTTAATAATGCCCATAAATTAAAAAACGGCTACTGGGAATGAGCTGCTGAGAACGATTTTACACTTGACTGTCATGAAATCTAATTTACATGAATAGGGCAATAAGATTTACATCCAAATGATAATTAATTTCCATGGAACCAAAGGTTCAGGAAAAGGTGCAATAACCCTTGGACCTCAGTGGAAAGAAAATGGTAATGAAAATAAAGAAACACAAAATAAATGATATAATCCAGACTTAAAATTTAAGTATGCAAAAATTATCTAACTAAAATCACAATATGGTCTTTTTTGGCAGCATTCTTTGGCAGCTTTGTAAAATATACTACTGTTTTAATGTTTGTGGTCAGCAAGATGTTTAGACTTTTTTTTTCAGCAAGGATGCATTAAATTGATCAAACTGAAAAGATTTCCCTTTCAAATTCTCTCTAAACTGTTTTTAATAATTTCCGTCACCTAACTCTATTATATTCAAAATATTCAATTAGTGACAAGCTAATCCGGTGGTTCTCACCTTCATTGGGCCTGTTTTTCACCAGCATCACATTGATGGGCGGCTCGAGGGGCTCATAGTTATGACGGTCTCTTCCTCTGTCCCGTTCTCTGCTAGGTGACGGTGAGTGATCCTGCAGCCGGTCCCTGCTGTGACTCCTGATCATCTTCTCATCCGAACGAGTTTCATACCTCCGCGTGTCGTAGCCCTGGTCCCTCCCGTAGCTTCCGGCAGGGCTTCCTCCTCCCCCGCGACCTCTGCTGTGCTGCTTATTATAGGGAGGCTCCGGGCTGGATCCACGCTCCAGCGTCCGGCCCCGGCTGCCGTCCCTGCGGTAGCCGCTGTCAGAGCTGGGCGATCTCTCTGGGCTCCTGCCTCTACTCCGTTCCCGCCGAGAGTTGTAGTCCTGGCTGCGGTAATCTGGGTCCAGGTAGTCTATCCGGCTCTTGTCGAGGGTCCGGTCATGCTCTCTGTCACGGGGGTAGCCCAGGCCGCCGTTTCCCCGAGGGTAATCAGAGTCTGGGTCACTGTGAACGCTGCGGTTGTCCTCAGGATAATAGCTGGATATGTTGTAATCACGGCTATCCACGCTCGGGGACGGGGGGCGCTTGAGGACAGACACCTTGCGAGGCCTCTTTACAGTCTGTGGGGAGTGAATGAATAAAATTAGCCCACTGTTACCAAAAGGACATAATCTAAGTGCAGAGATGATGCTAAAAGAAAATGATATTGCATTATTTTTTTCTGCAATATACATTGCAATATGAAAAAAATCTATATATTTTGGTAAGAATTAATTATTCTAGAATCTTTGGGGTGATTTTGTAGGTGAGTGAATACGCATAGAAAACAATGAACAAATTGCAAGCATGGATAAATATAACACAACAAAGATATAAAATAAATAAATAGTGCTTTATATTTTTCAGGCAAGTCTAATAGTATTCAGGTACATGAACTGAATAATCAAACGTAAAATAATACTGCATACACTTCACTGTATAAATTAAATAAAATTAATCTGTGTTAAAGCTACAAAAGTTACTTTTCTTTTTGTCTTTTGTTCATTCATGACAGAAAGCAGCAGGAATATTAGGCTGCTGTCACTTTAAGACTTTGAAGAATGTGCGGACCAAAAATTCTCTTACACATCCGGTTTTCTTTCTCAATTTTTTAGTTCACCTAAGCAATAAGCAACTGTGTTTTATGAGGATACTCAATGTTTACTGTTCATTTTGACTTTTTTTTGTTCGTTCAGGCACAAATAGACGTGGAAGAGAACAGCATTCGGTGTTCACATGCATCTGCACGGCTCTGTGCGTGTGCACAGAAAACAGCCGCACGTTCATAATCGAGTTCTCTTTCGGGTCTGCATGCACTCATATGGTTTAAAATGTAATTAAACTGACAGGACTTAAAATGCGCGCAAATGATAAACTTTCATTGTATGATGGTCAAACTTTGCATCACACATCACACATCCTTCAATGTGACTATTGCGGACGCGCACATCACGATAATGCTAAAACAATATATAATGCAGCCCTATCTTACTATATGTTCATTACTTTAAGCAGGGATCAACTGCAGTACATTCAATTGAAGTCTGCATGTGAATTAGTTTTAAAATAGAAACCGACCAGAGTTGGGGTAAAACTACAACTAAAATTGTCAAAAATGTGGGGGGTAAAAAAAAACATTTTATTGTTTTTTTTTTAAATCTGTTATCTTCATAATAATTATAGAATATAAACTCAGCTCTTAAAAATTATTTAACATGGGGAAAAAAAACATTGAAAATGTAAAAAAAAAAAAAAAAAAAAAAAAAATTTTTTTTAATATTTCAAATGCATCTGAGTAAAGCATTTATGATCTTTATTTATTAATGATTGATAATACCCAACATTAATTTGTATTTGATGCTGATTTGATTTTATAGGTAACATCTGTACAATTTATTATTATTTTATATTCATTTAATTATATTTATTAATAATTAATAATATAATTAATAATATAATCATATTTATTAATAATTTATATTCATTAATATTCATATTAATTTTGAAACTGATGTATATGACATGAATGGATGGTTAGAAATGTAAAAGAAAAAAACCTCAAGAAGACCTCAAAGATAAATTGTAGGAGGCAAACATTTGCCCCTTAATAATAAATAAAAAGTTAATATCGGACACTGCTAACCTATGCTAATAACCAAAGTAAGTGAACTTGTTTTAGCAGGCCTCTCATTAAGGTCAACTTGACAAATACTCACTATTTTGGCCACTTTCCCACATTTCCGAAGTGACTGCACAGCAAAAGAATGAGGCACATTATCCATGGTGATGGTGTTGACCTGTATCACACGGTCGTTCTCACTGTCCACAAGTGAAACAAAACAAAAGTTAAGTCTAAAACATAATGCAGACATTCTATTTAACAATATTACTAGGTTTATTGTATCAGTATTTGACTGGAATGTGACATATTGGCTGTGATATTATTGGTTAATATCATTTTACCCAGCCTTGATTACATCAGCAGAAAATAAGCTGTTTTTTGAAATGTATAAAGTTATTACAGTGATAAATGATTATGAAAAACAACCTTTATTCTCCTTTAGAATAGCATACGCTAATAAAACAAGCACAATAATACCAAGGACATTTATTAGGGCAGTAAGCTGGGTGAATTTTGATTTCATGTCATTTTAAAAAGCTCTATGTGAAAACTTGATACTTATTAACCGGCCTATGCTGGTGTAAAATAATGGTTTACCAATACGCTAAACACGTATGCATTAGTAAGGTGAGCGAAGCATACAAGAGCAGTCCATCGGCCGGGCCTCCTGGCAGCACGTCCGACACAATGATGGACGTCTCTCCACTCTCCACGTTTGGATTGTCCCTTCCGCCGGACACAGCAATTCCAAAGCCCATTTTAGAGTCCTGCAAAAGAAAGAGAGAGAAATCACTTTCAGTGTGAAAGTACCACTAACGCATTTCCATAGTCATACATCACAGCTAGCCTGCCCAGGGCAGTACGATTTAATATTGCTTCATAGAAGCACGCAAACGGCCAGCGGTGTTGCACAATCACATCCGTGTGCTCATAACATAAATCTCTCATAAACGTTGACTGCGTGCCACCACAGGGCGGTTTTGCAGAAAGCCATTGCACGCCAAAGCTAATGGAGACGTGGTTCCACCTCATTGCTTGGCCAAATAACAACCTGCTGTACCTTCCTCAGAGGAGCGCTGAATAAATAGAGTCTAATGAGTGGGTAACGCTGGCTTGATGCAATCTGCTCCAAATATATTCAGGCCCAATTAAAGCCGGAGATAAAACCTGACAGCACCGAGATTTTAGAGTGTGAAATTAAGGCACTTACTGACACTGACTCTAGGGGAAGGTGGCAACCAAAAGCTCATATTATGGTATATATATATATATATATATATATATATATATATATATATATATATATATATATATATATATATAGATAGATAGATAGATAGATAGATAGATAGATAGACCCCCTTTCGCCTTCAGAACTGCCTTAATTCTACGTGGCATTGATTCAACAAGGTGCTGAAAGCATTCTTTAGAAATGTTGGCCCATATTGATAGGATAGCATCTTGCAGTTGATGGAGATTTGTGGGATGCACATCCAGGGCACGAAGCTCCCGTTCCACCACATCCCAAAGATGCTCTATTGGGTTGAGATCTGGTGACTGTGGGGGCCATTTTAGTACAGTGAACTCATTGTCATGTTCAAGAAACCAATTTGAAATGATTCAAGCTTTGTGACATGGTGCATTATCCTGCTGGAAGTAGCCATCAGAGGATGGGTACATGGTGGTCATAAAGGGATGGACATGGTCAGAAACAATGCTCAGGTAGGCCGTGGCATTTAAACGATGCCCAATTGGCACTAAGGGGCCTAAAGTGTGCCAAGAAAACATCCCCCACACCATTACACCACCACCACCAGCCTGCACAGTGGTAACAAGGCATGATGGATCCATGTTCTCATTCTGTTTACGCCAAATTCTGACTCTACCATCTGAATGTCTCAACAGAAATCGAGACTCATCAGACCAGGCAACATATTTCCAGTCTTCAACTGTCCAATTTTGGTGAGCTCGTGCAAATTGTAGCCTCTTTTTCCTATTTGTAGTGGAGATGAGTGGTACCCGGTGGGGTCTTCTGCTGTTGTAGCCCATCCGCCTCAAGGTTGTGCGTGTTGTGGCTTCACAAATGCTTTGCTGCATACCTCGGTTGTAACTAGTGGTTATTTCAGTCAAAGTTGCTCTTCTATCAGCTTGAATCAGTCGGCCCATTCTCCTCTGACCTCTAGCATCAAAAAGGCATTTTTGCCCACAGGACTGCTGCATACTGGATGTTTTTCCCTTTTCACACCATTCTTTGTGAACCCTAGAAATGGTTGTGCGTGAAAATCCCAGTAACTGAGCAGATTGTGAAATACTCAGACCGGCCCGTCTGGCACCAACAACCATGCCACGCTCAAAATTGCTTAAATCACCTTTCTTTCCCATTCTGAAATTCAGTTTGGACTTCAGGAAATGTCTTGACCAGGACCGCACCCCAAAATGCATTGAAGCAACTGCCATGTGATTGGTTGATTAGATAATTGCATTAATGAGAAATTGTACAGGTGTTCCTAATAATCCTTTAGGTGAGTGTATATACTATATACATATACACTATATATATATATATATATATATATATATATATATATATATATATATATATATATATATATATATATATATATATATATAAAAGACTCATATATGTATATATGTATATGTGTGTATAATATATATATATATATATATATATATATATATATATATATATATATATATATATATATATATATATATATACACATACATATACATATATGTGTCTTTTTTTCCCAAGGAGCACATGTGCTCCCAATATGAAAAATTTAGGAGCATATTATAACAAACTTTATGTGTGTAATTTATAAAAATAATTGTAATAAATAATTGAGCAAAATTATTTATTTTATTAGAATAATAATTATATCAATATTTTATATTAATTGTATAAGGGTATTTTTTTTGTCCAAAGGCCTTAATAACAATAAAAAACAAAGATATGACATCCAAAGTATGTAAGGTGGTACAACTAGATCACTTTTATTGAATCCAAATGGTATATTTTGTTACTTATAAAGGTATTTTAAAGATTTTGAAGTGTCAAAAGTTCATTTGGTTTAACCGTCCAAATGCAAATACAGCAATTTCATTTGTGATTAAAATATCTTAAAATGTAATAAATGTATATATTTTTTTATTCTGGCATGATTTTATAACATGATATATCAACATGCAAAATGATATTAAAATTATGTGTAGAACTTTATGAGAAAGAATGTCCGGAAAAATGAATTTCATTGATGTCATTCGCAGTAACTAATATATAAAGAGACCATTTTGGATCAAGTCATGCGATCAATAACATGTGACAGGATGTGACATCATTCAGACACCTGCAAAGGACCACATGGTCAGGAAGCAAAGAAACTAACTCTCTTTTAACTATTTGAAAAAGTCATGTTTTCACTTGCTCATGAAACATCAGGTCATTTGGTACAATGGCTATAAAACATGGAAAATGTTGTAATATTTTACAAACTTGTACTAAATATAAAATGTTTGATTGTCCTTTTGTTAGGTAGCTAGATATCAGCCTGATAGCATTGTTTGCAAATATCGTCATTCCGTATAACCAAAAGTGTCATTCGGTAAAACCAAAATTTTGGTTAAACTAACTTTTTTGGTGACAAATTGTGTCCATTTTGTAAAAAAATTAAGCAGTGTTAATTGATTATAAAAACCACATAATCATTGTTAACACCTAATAAAACTTCAAAATGAATTATATCTCCATTATGGGTTTTTTTACACTTTTAAAAACCTTATTCGTCAATGACCCATTAATATATATATTTTTTTAAATATTTCAGCTACAAACTGTATTCATTTATAGGCCTACTTCAAACTGTACATACACTAATACTAATACTTATTAAATAAGTAAACAGATTATTATGCCTAACAATAGCTAAAAATTTTTTTAAAAGTTGAATTAATTGCCAGATACGGTTTATGATGATAACCAGGAAATAACCAATAATAATCAGGGAAAAAACATATGCATAATCCAATACTTTTAATTGTAAAATAAAATACAACGGGACTCTTATTTTGAAAAGTCTATGCTTTACCATTTCCGGCTGCTCATTCAAAAAAGATGCAGGAGATAAAATATGCACTCTTACAACCATGAACCATCTACAGCATATAACATAAACACCATAAAGTAATTTATTAACAGTACATCATAAGCAATTAGCATTAAAAAACAGCCTTATTTAAAACATTATCAGCATAAATGTGTGGTATTCATTAATTGTGAAGTGCTCTGAAACAGCAAGCCTGTAAAACATGCAACATTGCCTCATTGCTACTTTGAAACATGCAGCCTAATTATCACATTTAATAATCACATTAGGCTGTATTGCGATTCCTGTTTTTTGATCCCCCAAATTATGACCTCTTATAAATAATCAAGACATATCTTATACCATTTAAGATATTTAAGACTTTTTATGACTTTAAATTTCATAAAACCGAGGACACGCAGGGACTTTTTTTCTGCACATGTGCTCCTAAATACATTTTACAGTTTGCACACATCTCTTTTTAGTTGCAAACGTGAGTAAAATGCTCACACAGGCGTGCCCTGTTAGATCATGATACGCCATATAAACTCATACTCATTCTAAGTATCCTGTTTTTTCCAAACTTCCCAAAGCTTATATCTTCCCTTTTATGCTGCAGCGATAAGACGAGACAATTCTTATCTGAACCCAGGGATCTGACATGTCAAAGCTCTGAGATGTTTTCACAGGATGAGCCTGATACGTGATGGTGGTGATAGTGTCAGTGTGTGTTTGGATAGTGTGTGTGAACCCTTGCGATCTGTCACGCGGGAGATAAAAGATGCACATCCTGTTGTGCCTGACGTTGGAGGAAAGAGGAATGGGAGGAAGGAAGGAGAAGATGGGAAGAGAGAGGGGGAGGGGTAACTTCATCTTATTATTTAAGCACGAATATAATACAAGCACGAAATGTTTTGATGCTGATAAGTTATATATAAGTTGTTTATATGCATATGGACAATTATGTCTCATGCAAACACCTTATTTGGAATATCCACTGTTCATTTATACATGCACGTGTCCATATGGATTTAATTATGACGGTAACAAGAAACTGTTCACACTGTTCATTTACTAAAATGAACTGCAATAAATAGAAAGAGTGAGCATCTCCAGTATTTCCATAACAGAATAGAGGGAAAAGAATGTCCATGTCATATTCCATAGTTTTTTTTTGTTTTTTGTTTTTTTTTAAATAATGACTATACATATACACTACTTTTTACACTAAAAAAAATGTATCAGTGTTTCAACCGTTTTCAACATCAATAATAAGAAGAAATGTTTCTTGAGCAGCAAATCAGCATATTAGAATGATTTCTGAAGGATCATGTGACACTGAAGACTGGAGTAATGATGCTGAAAATTCAGCTTTGCATCACAGAAATAAATTACATTTTTAAAAATATATTCAAATAGAAAACAGGTATTTTAAATTGTAATAATAATATTTCACAATATTAT
Source organism: Megalobrama amblycephala (assembly GCF_018812025.1). Lineage (NCBI taxonomy): Eukaryota > Metazoa > Chordata > Actinopteri > Cypriniformes > Xenocyprididae > Megalobrama > Megalobrama amblycephala. The sequence goes on along the minus strand of NC_063055.1, from coordinate 7,930,356 downwards.
TGTTTTACTCTAGTTTGATCAGACAAATGCAGCCTTGGTGTGCATTAGAGACATCTTTCAAAAACCTTAAAAAAATCTTACAGACCCCAAACAGTAGTATGGTCAATGTTAATAGTCAGATATTATCCAAATCAAAGATTATATTCTCCTAGAACCAGCACATTAGTGATGGTGAGTTGGGATCTTGAGCTTGAGGGCATTTGGGTTATTGTTGTGCGTTAGAGGGTCCGGCTACCGCAGGAGGTTTGCTCAGGTCTGTTTGTTAAGAGGGCCATCCATCTGTGCAGCATGTGGCCTCTTTGGTTACAAACATGAAATTTGTTGTTCACAGCCATGCCGCTCTGCAACATTTCTAAACATGCGACTCTTAAACCTGGAGTGGGTAAGCTAGGGTGTGCGTTAGTTTGAGTAGGTTAATTTAAAAGAGTTTCATACCCGCTGTAGAGTCACAGTGTACTGCTCCCAAATCGTCTCCTCCATTCCTGAGCCCTGCATGGAAAAGAGAAAGAAACCACCATTAATCACCAGTCAGCCATCACTAATGCCAGTATGCGGTGCGGCGTGACATGTAGGGTTGAGTGTTCTATACACAAATTGGTCATAAATGAAGTGGCCTGAACTAATTATTTCATAATTACATGGATGCACACACAATATTAAAGGAATATTCCTGGTCAAGTACAACTTAAACATGACAGTATCTGTGGCAATTACTTTGGACACACATAAGCAGCAGTTCTTCCTCCTAAAATAAAGCCAATCTCAAAAAATAGTTTTTCTTTCATTGATTTTTACAAACTTGGGGTTAAGTCAAAATGACTGTACTTTATGTAATTTTCTGTCATCAACAGCATGCCACAGATTCTATCTGTACAGTTTAAAGGTGAAGTGTGTCATTTTATTAATGTTAAAATAAAATTTGTAATGTTATTTTTTTTTTATTTACACTACTGTTCAAAGGTTTGGGATCAGCAAGTTCTTTTTTTTAAAAAAAAAGTTAATATTATTGTTAATATTATTCAGCAAGATCAAAAGTGACAAGACATTTAAAATGTTGCAAATGATTTCTATTTCAAATAAATGCAGTTCTTTTGAACTTTCTATTCATCAAAGAACCCTGAAAAAAATGCATCACGGTTTTCACAAAAATTTTAAGCAGTACAACTGTTTTCAACATTAATAATAATAATAAAAACATTTATTGAGCAGCAAATTAGATATAGAATGATTTCTGAAAGATCATGTGACACTGAAGACTGGAGTAATGATGCTGAGAATTCAGCTTTGAACACAGGAATAAATCTTAAAATACATTAAAACAGAAACAATTATTTTAAATTGTAATAATATTTCACAATATTACTGTTTTTAATGCACTTGATCTAATAAATGCAAGACACTTCTTTAAAAAAACATAATTTAAAATTGAACCGACCCCAAACTTAACATAATTTATTTTTATCTGTGCCAAATAACATACTTCACTGTTACATTGTAAATAACCCAGTATATTCCTTAAAATGAGATTATGAAAATGAATATTAATCATCAATCAATAAATGAAGACCCCCCTCCCCAGCTCTATAGTATCATACAGAAATACCTGTGAACACCCAGTGAACACCCCATTATTTGGTATGACCAGATACGTCACTGCGTCAAAATGAGGGTCTACCACATACGGCAGGAGAGTGTGTATGAAGGATGGGCCTGTCATTTCCACAGCTCACTTGGGCGAAAGCATCATTTCTTTATTTTTAAGAATTAGTAATATACATATGAGGACTGAAGCCTATGTAAGCCGATGTCCTTAAACACACTGTGAGTGACACCAGAGTCTGTATCTCTCTCTTTTTGACACATATAAACAACCAGCCTGATAAACACACACACACAGCTCAAGGGTGTGTTTGTTCCACAGAACAGACAGACGTGCTCATCGATATTGATGATTAACAGGAAAGCAGACACAGTTCAACTCAACCTCAACTAAACCACTAAACAAGGTTAAACCACTGCGACTTTGACAGTAGGTCCGATTAAAGCTTCTTAAAATAGTCGGTTTTTAATTAAATAAGAAATCTATTTGGACTAAACAATATCCTAATTTACACCTGATTCTACTTCCATTAAACGTTTCTCCCTTCCATGTCAAGTTGAGTCAATTTTATTTCAATAGTTTCAATGCAGCTTCAGAAATTCATTATGTTAATTCATACAATGCAAGGACCGTAACCACCATTGAGGGGGACAAATCCCCTCCAATAATTGGAAATGACCAAATTGTCCCGTCCAATATTTGATATTTCTTCATGCTGCTGTCCATTAAACACTGCTGTTAGGATGACAGACAGTTTAAAAAGTTAAATTTTTAGGCTGGTCTGCCTCTGCTGTCTAACAGCGCTCCTCAAAGTCAAAATGATGGCCAATCAGATCAATGAAGGCGGGGCTTACTATTCACTGAAGGCGAGTATGAACATGACGTTTTTAGTTTTTACAGTGAAAGAGTGCGTGTGTGGTAAGATATACAGTAAGTAGCTAAACACTGAATATTTAACAACTATTTTACAATTGATATGTTTAACGACCCACAGTAACATACAGTGATGTAAAATACTCAACATTTTTTATGGAATTTCTCTATTTTTAATTGAAAATGTGCTATCATTTAAATGATGTCATTCATAACTGAATGTGATGAGACAAGATGTTTTTTGACATATTAGACATACAAACAAGAGTAAATGTCTGCATATTTTTTAAATAAAATAATATTTGCAAATATATTATAATAAAATATAATATACAATAATATACAGGGCAATAATATACAGGGCAATAATATAATTTACATTTTGCAACAAATCAAACAGTTGAGATATGCTATATAGTATATATATCGTCCTACGCAAGTATACTGTATGTATGCAGATATACTTATATAAACTAACATATCCAACTTTATAGAAATAGCTGGGGGATAATACAGATATATTTTCTTAAAATAAAAAATAAGGCAGATGAGATTTGCTATATATCACTTTGCGTGAGTGTACTGTTTATGAATAAAGTTGGATATATATGTACGCAGGTAAAGTATACATCTAACTTTAATATATCGCTGGCTGAAAATATAGTTTACATTTTTTGACAAAATAACAATCGAGCAGTTAAGATTTGGTATATTGCACATATCGCTTAACGTGAGTATACTGTATGTGTTAGGGATGGGCATTTTTCCAAAATATTGTATTGAAATATTTGGGCTCGTAAAAAACGAATATTCGTATATTCGTTTATTTAAATGAGGTTAAACGAGATGGACGTTATTTTTTTTAAATTCATCAAGATTTTGTAACCTGAACAAGCATACGATTAGGCAATATGCACAACAAGCTTACGTTATATCTTAAGCTTTTCTTTTAGTTCAAAGCATTAAACAATATGTGTAAACAAAAAATATATACTATATATAAAGAACAAAAACATTTAAGCTCAAGCAGCGGGAAAAACGCTTATAAAGCAGACAGCGGCAGTTATCGTACAAAACGTTCATAATACACTTGAGTCAGTAACGTTATATGGTATGTCTTTCCTCATTCGACGGGTGTTTAGATTTCATGTGCTTTCTCATTATGGTGGTGATATTATGATAAGTCTTTTTCAATAATTAATTTGATCAAAAGTAATTCAATTGTGTAAGATCATTTTCATCCAAGTAATTACAAACTTCGCGAGACAGACGACAAACTTATGTGACGAACAAATAAAATGAACTTGTTAAACACGCTCCACAGCGCCACCCGGTGCATTTAGTTATAACTGCGAGTTTTAGTGCTCAGGATTTATCATGAATTCACTGCATTTAGGGCCAGCAAAGCAACATAGTGAAATTCGAATAGCATTTTTATTTTTCGAATTTTAATTACAGGTCGAATATTCGAATATTCGACTATTTGTGCACATCCCTAGTATGTGTCAAGGCTAAGATTGGATATCCTTATAGTAGTTGTATAATTTGTTATTAATTTGTTAATTAATTTAAGTTATCAATGCTTTATCTGGTAATATTGTTCCTTTAAACGAACCAGGGCTGGCCAATCACAGCACAGATCAGGTATGACATCACTTTGACACTAAAACTAAGGACAAAATGTTTTGTGTTTAAATCAAACATGTTTTGGTTTTCATTTTCTGCACTTCCCTTTAGCTTTTCCTTACAAACACACACTTCCCCTCATTCTCAGCAGTCCCCGTTGGCGTGCGGCTCTAATTGGAGGATTCTGCCTGCAGATATCTGCCCTCAAACTACTACAGAAGCACACAATTAGTGTGGACATGTGCATTTGTTGGGCTCTCCACAAGCGCTCGGATAGTGCGCTATGCAGCAAATAAAACTAATCCACAGAGATAAAGTAAATAAAGGGCCTGATGCTGATAAGCTAAGACAGCTCTCCTCCTCTCCTCCTGTGCTGGGCTGCTTTCTGTGGGTGGCTAGTGGAGATATTGTTCATAAGACGGTGATGAGAAAGACAGATAGTGAGAGAGCTAAAGATGCTGCATCATTTGAAGGCAGTTCAAGCTACTTTTTCAAAGCACTCACCTTCTTGTTCTGGAAAATGATGGACAGTTTCATAGCGAAAAGGAAAATTACAAAGCTGCTCACATCATAAATCAAAAGACAGGCCCCGCAAGGGCTTAGCAAATGTTATAATGAACAACAATTACGAGTTTTTCCTCTTAATCTAGTTTGTCCGACCAAGTTAATGAACAAAAATGCATTATTAAAGTAACAGTTCACTACAAAAATGAAAATTCACCCTCATGTTGTTCTAAATGTGTCTTTCTTTCTTTTGCACCAGTTTTGATGTCAATGGCAAGAAATATCATTGGTCTTAGGATGATCTTTACTGACATCAAAGCTTATCTGAAATCACACAAATGAGATTTGAGAGCTGCGGAGGCGGGGAAGGTTTTCAGCCAATAAAAATTTACATTTCAGTTTGGTCATATTTAGCCATTATATGACTTCAGAGGAGTTATTTAGAGAAATTAAATCATATGGGCTGCTATTATAACATTTATAAAGTCACTGTTAAAAGTTTGACAGGTCTTATTCTTATAGAGTGCTACAGATATGATGTATTTTTGTAGACCAAAACTGGATATGAGCATTTTAGCACTTCTGGTTCCATCTTGAGTTTTTTTTTATTTTTTTATATGTTTTTGGTTTAATGACTGAAATAAGGTCTGTAGCACAAGCTCAAGATATTTTCATGTAAAATACATCAGTAACAATCCCTAGTTATTTAATTAAATCTTTTATTTGTCTTGAAAAGGGCGGCTGCAAAAAAGTGGCTAAATAGGACTACAGAGGTTGTTGGGGAAATTAAACGTTATCACGCAAACAGAAAACTCATCTAATAACTCAATATAACCCTTGCGTTTATAACTTGCAAAGTATTCTAATTCAAGCTTTAAGGAAAAAGTTTGTCTAGTTCATTTTCACAGAGAATTGCATTCAACTGCACTGATTTTCCATTGTTTTTCTATGTAAACATGCGCTAGACGGACGTTTTTGACTGTTGCGCTTACATCTTTTGCAGCATTTCGTACATGACGCAGTGTTATAAACATGCTTCAAAAGTTCAACTTTTAAAAGAACACACCTCTAGAAAAATAGATTTATAGATCTGTGCCTTTGTTCACAGAGCCTGTGTTCTATAACAATCCAAAAGACAAATAGAAAAATCCTATCGGGTTTCTGATGAGGTAAGGGTGAAGCTAACTTCCAGTTTGGCCTACGTTATCACTGCAACACTGTACTGCATTGAAAAGAGCGAATAGGATATTCTGCAAAACATTTCAATTTCTACAAAAAAAAGAAAGTAACAGGTTTAGAATGACATGAGGGTCCTTCAAAGCTTCATATACCTGGGTTTCTGTCTAAATGCATTGAAAAACTCCTATTGCACGTTCCAGAAATGTTGAGCCTTGGTTCTCATGCTGCCGACACAGGTTCAAGCCTGATCTCCCTCTTCAAATTAATAAAATAAAATTCCATCTCCATCTGTCCAATAAAGCAAATCCAAGCCCAAAAATACAAAAATAAAAATCCTGACTGTTATACTTAAGACGTCTCCACAGGAAGCTGTCACCCATCTCTCCTGAGAACTAGCCTAAAAAACCCTCCAGTCTTATTTAGCAAACTCCTCACAACAAGGTCAAGACTCTCCTCTCTTTCCGGCTCGGCTCAGTCTCAGAGGGACGGGACCCCGTAAGCAGCTTGTGAGGAGGACCCTGCTGTTCCCAATAAGCTGAAATGCGTCTGCAACGCTGTTTCCTGTCAACAGGCACATCAGCGTGAAGCCGTCCACACCACGCAGACCGGGGTGAGCAGGGGTGCTGGGACAGCATGTAAACTCAACCTGCAAATCGCAGCTAGTCATGTTAACATGTCTGAACAGCCTGTCCACACAAGCAGATACAACAGGTTAGACGTGTGACAAGGAGGAGGAGTATGTGGCGCACACACATACACACTAGAGCAGTAAATCGGCTGCCACACTTATCAACAGAACACAGGAGCAAAAGCAAAGGCATTGTATAATGAAAAAAGTCCTCTATATGATAGGATATAGGATATTTAATAGTGGTCAGCCAATATAGGGTTTTTTAATGGCCAATGCTGATATCTAGAGAGCAGGGTGGTCAATTAGAATACTTAATGATGACAAATGCGATGTTTATAAAACTAAAATCAAACAGTTATTTTACAGAATATTCACTGAAAATGTTAACGATCTATTGACAAGGCTATTGATGGGTTTTTGATACAAGAATGAACAAATACATCTGTAAATCAGTCATGATCAAGATCAGGCTGGTAATATCAAATTGGCTCATTAATTGGCCAGAACAACAATATATCTGTCTATCATTAATTTTTTGGGCTGCCCCCTAATAGTCGACGAGAAGAGACTTGGTCGAATAAATTTTAATTAGTCAGTTAGTTGCAGAAAAAAAAAACTCCACAGGAATTGGTGATGTGACACAGTGACAGATCTTTAACACAGCTGGTCCATGCAATAAAATGTTGGGGAGAAAATACAAAGTGTGGGAACATTTCAAGATGGAAAAGAATAACCACAAAAAAGTGAAAAGCGACCTCAAACATGACTTATTATTTATGTAAGTAATAGCCTAACGTATAGCCACTTTACATGGTCGCTCACTCTAACGTTAACTTGAACCTAGATAAATGTGCACTAATATTAGACGCATATCCAAGTCTTTGCGTGGAAGTGAGTGTGTGTAAGCTACTGCAGAACTTGTTTAACTTATACTACGGGTTGTTGAATGCTCGAATCTGATTGGTTGACCAACGTTCTTTAAGGTCTGCGATTATTTTCAGGGAAACGCACGGCTAAAGTAGTTAGGTAGGTCTTGACCGCATTGAAGTTTGATATAACTGCGTTAATAACCATATCAATGGTATTAGTCTGCTATCAAGGCTCAAGCCTCTGTTAGTAGTTCTGAAATGACGTTTTGGAATTAGCAACGGAGGCTTGGGCTGAGATGTGTAAGAAATTAGTCCCACACACAAGAGTCTTTTAAAGTCCCTGTAAAGTCATTTTAAAGTATGTGTTCTGAGTTTGTCACACCGCAGAAAAATGTGTTATTAACCACCCAGCCAAATTTGAATTATTAAAAAAATCTGCAAGTAAATGAAATAAGTTATCAAAATCTCGAAAAAATAGGCAGCGCTCTCTGCTCTCAAACGCTGGGGGCGTGTCCGTTGTCGGCACTGAAACCACACCCACTCGCGAGAGCTGCCGTCTCAACTGACTTGAGTCTAATGAGTCCAACATACTGATGCATATAAAAAGGATCATTTGGAGGGTTGCAAATTTTAGTAGAGTTACTGTGGACTACCTACTAATTATAACATAAGCAAACTCGGCAACTTACACTCATTGGTGGGCACGTAGCCTACTGCAGACTGTTGTCGAGTCGACAAATGGCGGTGCCGCGAGACGGGAGGATGAAGGCCGGGATGGGAGAGACTCTGTCCGGCCCCATATATCACCGGTTATCGGTGGGACGGTAGGAAGGCCGAGGCGGGAGGGGGGCCGAGGTCTGTTCAGCCCCATTCACCAAAAACAGCGGATTATGTGTGAATCCCAGCTGTCTGATGAAAGTTTGTAAAATTATCCGGTGTAGAACGATCATTTTAGAATCCTTCATATCATTGTCTTAGGAAATTTAAATAAGGAAACCGAGCATATTGTATATTATAACAACCATGTAATATGCATTTGCGTGACGAAGGCATTAGCTAAATGTGCAAAGGGCTGTATAACTGCGGGTGAGCTGCTGTAGCGTTAGAGGCGGCGCCGCGCTCGGTGCGTCATCGACAGTTATATAGTGTTAGGGGCGGGGCCATGCTCGGGGGTCCAAGTGCATCATCAGACCCCTGTTTTAGCTCCGCCCAAAAAATCCTGAGCAGACACTTGGTGACAAACTGTTTAACGCTCTAACTTCACAATTAAGCATTACACAATTCACAGTATTTGTAATGTGTTTCAGCGATACATTTGTAACATTTATAAAATGTTTAAAAAGAATTCTCAGAATTGACTTTACAGGGACTTTAAGGACAAAAACCTGACAAATATCTTGAAATACAATATCGGAACAGTGTCTTGAGGTGTGGTAACCAGGGCTTGACATTAACACCCGCCAACCCGCCAAATGCAGGTAGATTTCAGCTGTGGCGGGTAAGACAGCCACTCCCACTAGCCACTTTGGCGGGTTGAATATAATTTCAGTTTACAGCCAAATGATCGTCGAAGATCGTCGTAGCACAACATTTCAATCCAATCACACAATTCGTTATTTACGTGCAGTTAGTGAAGGAGGGATAGGCGGAATTGCGCTGAATGACACACAACAGAAGCGCTCTCTAGCGTGCACTCTCTCTCTCTCTGTCGCGTGCGCGATCAGTTCTCCTCGCGCCTGAATAGTCAAATACAGGTGCACAGATGTCTAAATGTCCATTGTGTGGAGTACCTCGCGTGAATACAGTTGGTTATGGCTTAAGTGGACGTAAACAGGTGGGTAATAACTGAATATGCGTCAGTTACGTCCATGCATTCAGCAGCCCAATTAAATAGGCCTACCTGTCTGTCATTAATATTAATCAAACAACAAAAGATGTTAATTAAATGTAGACTATATGTTAAATAAACCTACTGTATCTGAAAAAAAAAAAGATTATTTTTAATTTACTATTGTTTTTGTAATTTGCTTCTTTGTTCTTTTATATAGCCTAACACAAATAACTTATCTCATATTAGCCCATGCTCATATTGCACCTCTTGCCGACCTGTAGCTACATACCAGCTGATATACAATGTAGTCTTGATTTGGGTGGTCAATCTGCATTTAAAAGTTTGAAAGGGTTTTAAATCTTCTAAATCAAGTAAAATGACTCAAAATAAAGTAATTTAACCATAACAAAGTCAACTATAATCATATAAAATATAATTTACCAACATCAAAATTTTGGCCAGTTAAAATGCTGAGTGGCTAGTAACTTTGGAAAACAACTAGCCACAATGGCTGGTGAGCAAAAAAGTTAATGTCAAGCCCTGGTGGTAACCATAGTATAAGCGGAATAATTGACTTCAGGCCGTTGAATTCTTAGAAAATAAGCTCCGCTTCGTGTTGTGGCCACATTACCACCTTATTTTCTAAGAATTCAACAGCCCCTCGTCAATTATTCCTTACTTAACATCCACGTCCACACCACTGGAACGCATCTTTTAAAAAGCTTTCGTTGAGAGCAAGACACGGGGCTCACTTCTCCCCAACAATGTGGACAAACTCGTGTTCCTTTCTCATAATATAAGAAGACTGAGATCGGAGTGACGTTGAGTCTTGTAGTGACGTTGAATCTTGTAGTGTTTCAGTTTGCTGTTATTTATTTATTCATTTTTATATAATGTATATTAATTTTGTTTGTTCTGACCTCTGAAAAACTGATTTTTCTTTCGATGTTAAGGCTACTTGTCCATCAGCCTGATTATGTTTGCACTAATAGGCCTATTTCTCTATTAAGTGTTTCAATTTGGTGTATATTTATTTATTCGTTTGTTTAAAATGTATATTTATGTCCTATATTTAAAAAAATATTTTCGTTATAAGGATGTTATTTATATTATAGGCTATTTATTTAGTTTGCGTTCGGATCTCAGAATTTAATTTTTATTTATAGTTTAAATGCTCATTATTATGGTTTAGTATTTCTCCCCCTACTAATCGACTAATGGCTTAAATGAACGGCTAACAGTCAACTAGGAAAATCTTCAGTCGGGGGCAGGGGAACGATATAAAAAGACCAACAAGTTCACAAAACATCAATGCCAATGCACAAAGAATAATACTCCCAGTAATTACCCAGCAGTAAATATACTATAATATAGTATTTATAAACATCCACCTGGTCTGAAAGAAGCCTTTTAACTTACTAACTAATTCTGAAGATCCTTTTAAGTCATTTCAGAGAAAATGTACGTGTGTGCGTGTGTGCTTTTTCTCTGAAATGGCTTAAAAGGATCTTCAGAGTAGATTAAGTAGATTACAATTGCTTAACCCTTAGACAGGCAAGAGTGGAAAATGATCAGCAAAAAATCAGTTCATGTCACTTTTTATATCATCTGGACTTAAGTAAAATATATCCAAAGGAATTTTTGAAATATTTGATGTAGTTTGGATTTTATGAGTTGTATCTCCCAGGAATCCCTATTAGGGTATAAAAAAAAGGATTATCCACAGTATTGAATGGTGTCTCAAGGTAAACTGGGCTCCCTGTACTGGTCATTGCACCATGGGTGGACATGTTGGCTTTTGGTCAAAGTGACAAAATGAGCACAGAAAACTTTAACCATGTAACCCGCGTACTCCAAACAGACTCAACTTTGATGATAACAGAATTTGGATGAAAATTATTTCTCATGTCTCCTACAAGAGACTAAAAAGTATGTATCCTGTGGTACACGTTGCCTGTTTAAGGGTTAATGTACCAACTAAAACACATCTATTTAAAAATAATCAAGGCATTTTTTCTAAACTAAATGAATACGAGAAACATTAAATTAGTGTTGTCAAAAGTACCGACCGTGATACCAAGTCAGTACCGAAATTTTAAAAATGTGATGCTTTGAGCGCTGTTGATCGGATTCGTAAACACCTCTGATTGGCCAGTGTGTTCACGCACTCAACATATATGTCTGTGATTGGCGTTTTGAAGGCGGGAGAGTTTGAAAGCAGGACTGGTCCGCTAATAGACGCCTGCTTTCAAACGCTCTGTATGTATCTGTGTAAGAGCTCGGTAAAGAGCGTCACTGATGTCTATTTACACCATTTTTTGAAGTGTTGATCACTGTAGCCAATCATAGACATATATGTTGAGCATGTGAACACAACAGCCAATCAGAGGTGTTTACGAATCCGCTCAACAGCGCTCAAAGCGTCACATTTTTTAAATTTCAGTACCGACTTGGTACTTTTGACAACACTACATTAAATATCTAATTATTTTGCACTTAATAACAATTCATAGTAAAAAACAGCATAAAGTTTACATTTTTACTAAAACACTTGCCACAAGAAATAATTAATCAATGAAGTAAAGTTTTGAATTGATTAAAACTAACAGTTTGAACAGATTCACAAATACTAACTTAACTTACAAACTATAATGCCAATTTTGCTAATTAATTTTAAGAGATCTATTAAAACATCTGTCTTAACATTCTCATATTTGCGAGTTGTGAGACAAGGTGGATTGTGAAATTAGTCTAATGGCATTAGTAAACTTGATAAAAAGCACATTTAAATAATTGCAATATTCATAATCCTGCTTAACTTCATTGCTAAACCACTGTGAATATTCAACACATCACCCAGCCCACACACACGCACACATGCACATCAATTCTCACACACCGTTATGCCAGTCACTCTAAAAATACGCCTCACACCTGAGGGATACAGAGACCCAAACACCTGCTCCCCTCTGCCTCTCACAGTAATGACCGAAGCAGAAATCCCAGACAGAGAAAGAGTTTAAACAGCACGGCAGATGGATCAACAGAGGCAGTGCAGCCGCTGCCAGCAAAAGCTACGCTATGCGACAGGAGCCAGTGAAGTCCACACACACACACACACACACACACACCTGCACCTGCATTACCAGCTCATTATTGCACATGCACGTCAAGTAGGATGCTTCGTTATGTTGCAATTAAACATTCAATCGGCGGTTTAACGTTCTACAAGCTTCACAAACATTATCATTCATTCGCAAAGTTTTATTTCAAAAGTACACAAGCAACATCAAAACCAGAACTTTCCCCAAGAACAAGCAAGCCACAAACCCAAACGCTAGGCTAACGTACAACACAAAACATCACGATATTCACAACAAAAACTTCACAATCACAAAACACGCCCACTAACGCGATACAAACCAACTCTGTACAAATCAAGCCACGAGATCTCTACTGCGGGATCTAGGTAAGGGGGGTAGAAACACGACAATCTTCTCTCTAAGGTGGCAGCTGATGGAAGGGTTTATCCCTGGAGGATCAAGCCACCGCGAGCGCCTTTTTTCCCATCCCCACCAGCAGTTTGAGCAGGCATGACGCATGCCTGGGTGAGAAGAAGATGATGAAGCTGTTCCTTAGCTCCTCGGACTCCCCCCGCACCTCGATTCGCGCCCCTCCGCGCCGCCTCCATCTCTGGGCTCTCTGCAGGCGCACGCAGCAACCAAAGGGGAGCCAGTTCACACTCATCTCTCCCCATGGCCACCCGACCTCCAATCTAATTAAGCTCTGAGGCGGAGAAGATTAGGCACCCGGAGAGAGAGGGAGAGAGAGAGAGGGACTATAAATAAGACTCACGGAGCCACGGCGAGTCCTGAACGACTGCACGGCGCGTGCCCACTTTCGGCACAGCACCGTTTTCATGTCTGCGATCGCTCTCTCTCTTTCTCTCGCTACGATTCTGCCGGCTCCTCTTCTTATGTAATCCTAATACACAACTGGCCTACATTTACACACACTCACACACACACACACACACACACACAGATCAATACCTACATATTTAGGTGTATACAGATGGAGTGAGTACAATATTAGCGTATGCACACACACACACTCACTCCTAAGAAATCCTAAGAGACTGCAGCGATCTGCAGGACAACAGTGTTCACTTTAATATTTCAACATTGCGCACTGCTGAGGAAACTTTGCAACGTCTTTTTTTAAAGCTTTACCTTCTACTTGCGTTTGCATTCTTAGCATGTAAGTCTTTATGCTATCTATTAGTGATGATATAATTATTATACTTGATATAAATTATTTAACTATTAATATAATAGTTTCTAGTCCAATTCAGCGTTAATATAAACAACTAATCGATAAAATCGATAATGAAAATCATCGTCAACAAATGTCATTATTGATTAGTCGCGTCTGACGCATTTCATTGGACAAAATGCATATAAAAATTGCGGAGGAAACAGAGTGAGCTGCTGTGGAAAAGGTATGTGATCCAAACTGCCCAAAACATGAGCTAATGCATTAGCGTAATGTTTAACATGGCTTGCCCTATCAGGTGCTTTGACAGATGTGCGTGTGCCGTTTAATGTTTTCTTATCACAAAACGTTCATTTTACAAATATATCCTTATCTGTAAGTGTTTCAAATTCATACAAGTATTTCCATTTTGCATGAAGGCTCGTCCTGACAGTCTGCGTTAACTTCAAACTTTACTGAATGAGAGCCGGGATGCATTAGAGAGGAATGCATTAGAGAGGAAAAATTCAGTTATAATTCATCGCAAAAATATTCATTTTGCTGAAATATCTGTTGTTGGACATTACATTTTGGTTTAAAAGTCAAAATGTAATTCATGTATTTTATGAGAGTGGTAACTGTAAAGGGATAACAGCGTGTAATTGAATATAAATGTAAGACGTTTCTTACATTTACAGGATGAAATTACAGTAACTACAGTGAAAGTGTGTTTTTCTGCAGAACATTCCTCTTATGTGTAAACACTACGTTTTAGTTTTTTTCTTTATTATTATCTTTATTTTTAATGGAGGAATTTGCAAATAGCATAGATATAGATGTATTCACTATATATGTTTTCATAGCATTCAGTTGGCACGTTTGTTTGAAAGACAGCATTGGGCAGGATGTGGAACAGTGCGTTTTGTCAATAAAGTAAAATAAAGAAGAACATTGGTCTTTTTATCGATTAATCGAAGAGATAATCATCCAACTAATCGATTATCTAAATAATCATTAGTTGCAGCCCTAATTAACATTTAAAATTTGTCTGTAATGGAAACTTGTTTTCATGCAGAAAATATTTAAACATACATGAAATAATGAAGACAACAGGTCAAGTAAAAATATAATGAATATGTACGTAATTATAAGTGCATATAGCAAAATGCTCCTTTTTCTTCAGATTGTCAGAATTTGAAACACCAGACTTTGTTTCATATCAAAAGTAACAAAGCACAAAGCTTATTTCACTTATTGAATGGGAGGCGCGATATAAATAATGTTTAGTGAAGTTTTGTTTATGCATCTCCTGAGAACAGTGTAGACTAAAAGTGACGTTTAAACATGTTTCGGCCAAAACTGAAGATTCATTTTTGGACAAATATTTTCAGTTGCCAAAATGTTAGTGCATCACTACAATTTATGTCTCAAATCAAAATTTGTCTTATTGTATTTAGGATAAAGTGGGCTACAAACCTGAATTCCCTCACAAATTTATGTTGCGACCCTGTAAAACTATTGATTATTCCTAATGGCATGATATATTTCAGGAAGAAAACGTTTAGCTGGGAGATCAAAAACTGATTTAAGCACCTATGGACACCAAAAGGAGACTGACTAAATGAGGGAATGGTGGAAAGTAATGTCCTCTGATCTGATCTCATCTATTTCCCAGCATTCTCTTAATGATGTAGGCTTGATGTCACTCAGATCCGACAGAAATTAACTTCTACAGCTGGGTTTGTAAATATAATGTGTCATGTGAGTAACACTGCATGATGGGAATTCCAGGTAAGACAATAAAAGATCATGAACCAGACCTTGACATGGTCTCTCTTAGCGGTGAAAAGAAGATTAGAGGGTTTTACTGACACTAACAATCTCCTGCCGTCAGAGTCCAAACTAGCACAACCCCTAAAGATGATAATGACCCACTGACAGCAGCTAATACACACTCTAACATGCTGGCCAAGAAGATGTTAAATTAATATTATAAACATTAATATTGTGAAATATTATTACAATTTAAAATAAGCTGTTTTCTATTTGAATATATTTTTTAAATGTAATGTATTCCTGTGATGCAAAGCTGAATTTTCAGCATCATTACTCAAGTCTTCAGTGTCACATGATCCTTCAGAAATCATCGGTGCTCAAGAAACATTTCTTATTTTCATCAATGTTGAAAAAAGTTGTGCATAATATTTTTGTGGAAACCGTGATAATGTTTTTAGGATACTTTGATGAATGTTAAAGTTCAAAAGAACAGTTTTTATTTGAAATGGGAATCTTTTGTAACATTATAAAATCTATTTACTGTAACTTTTGTTCAATTTAATGTGTCCTTGAGAAATTAAAGTATTTCTTTTAAGAAAAATGTTAGTGATCCCATCTGATCACATATATAATATTTAATGATTTAAAAAAAAAAAAAGGTATTCATCCAGCAACAGATTTTTTTTTTTATCAATTACAATACTGTAACCTTTATACATTTGCAACTTGCACACTGTTTTTTTTATTAAGAGCACTAGGCCAGATGGGAAATATCTGATTAATTGAAGGAAAAATCAACAGATTAATCAAAGAAGATCAAATTAGTTGTTAGCTGAAGCCTTACATATTATAAATTTACATTTACATTCATGCATCTGGCAGACACTTTGATCTAAAGCAACTAACACTGAGCGCTATGCGTTCATTTATTTCCTAAGAATCAAACCCATAACCTTGACGTTGCTAGAACCACAGAAATGTGGTCAATTATTGCAATAACAGCAACAATGTGTAATCAAGCAAGCTGCTCTATGACAAACATGATACAAGTGGTTCATTTGTACTATCAGTACCGACACCAACATGTGACCAAAAAGCAAAAAGCCTTGACATCATTCCGATGAGAAAACAATGAATCCACCACACAGGAGACTTACTGGAGCACAGTCACTCTTTTCTCAGAACACTGGGGTGTAAAAATAGAGCGAGCAAGTGCTCACACTTCTAGAGAAAGCAGCACAGGGACAGACATCCACAAACTGATGCTCTTTGTTTTCTCCACTGGACAGGCAGTCCTCCAAAATAAAGCACTAACTGTCCCAGAGAACAACTCCAACAATGGATGGAAAAAGAAAGTCTTTGTCATCTAGATTCTTAGACAACCTACTCTGGGGAGTTACACCGAAAATGTAATACAGAAATCATACAGTTTGACTTTTGGAAGAATAAATATTTATATAAAAGGAAATACTTACAAGGTAACACTCCAAATATGAATTTTTTTTTTTTTAGCACAAGTCACAATGAAATCAAAATGGACAATTCCTATTTTCTATGGAATATTGTGGTATTTATTATATATGATTTATCCATATCCGCTTTTTTTCATGTGCCCTAATAATCCTTTATCAAAATAACTTCCCCCTCCCTCTTGCAGCAACATCTCTTCTATGATGAGGTTTTTTCAGCATGAGGGCAGGACGACCTGTCACTCACATGAGGTCACAGCATTAGCAAACAACAGTTTTTCTTGTTAGAGAAGCATTTGACTCAGATATATGTTCAGAACAGGGAAGAAAAGGCTATTACAGCTTCCATTTCATGCTGACTTTAAGTACTAGAAAAAACACTTCCTCTTTGTGATGTAGCCTAATGTTCATTTATGTTATCAATCCGTTTTACTTTCATAATGTGGAGTATTTGTGAAAAGAAATATTCAAAGAGTAAAAAGGAAGATTATATCCATCAAGAATTGATTGGATCATTAAAAATAATTTATATATATATATATATATATATATATATATATAGTAATAAACAACTTTAAAGTGCAATTGATTGACAGATAAACCTCATGCTACTATTTCAGTGTTAAGTTGTGGATATTTTCAGCAAACAGTTTGCTTTGTACATTCAGTTTGACAGCATTAAAGAGGGCAGATGTTATCATTCAACTGAACTGTGTATATTCATTTTAAACACATTCATCCATGCAATAAATGCAAGTCAATGCCAGCGGTTTTATAGCGTATTTAATTCAACTGCTCAGTGCTCAGGTGATGTTAATGGTATGACCCATTTCAGGGTTATGGTTTAAACAATTTACAATCAGTCTGAGCCAGAAATGCATATTCATATTTACAGGTAAAGCTTCATATTATGGGTTGACTATTTTCTTTGACCGCCAAAACATCTTGTTTTGATGCCCTACAGGGGGATTGTCATTTTAACTTCTGCTTTTAAAAAAGTAAGCAATCAGTTGTTTTTTTGTTTTAGAATTTAATGTATATTTTTAAACCTTTTTGCACATAACTATGCTATGTACAGCATAGCCTACATTGATACATTCGCTATATTTGTTTTCATAGCCTTTTTATTACACATTGTTTGGAGGACAACATTGGGCAGGATGTGGAATAAAAAAAATTTAAATAATGGATTAAATGTAATACATTTTTTTAATTTAAAATATACTTTTAAAAGGTGCTGTAGAATGCGTTTTCTAAGGTGTCCCCTGAATGTGTCTGTGAAGTTTCAGCTCAAAATACCCCATAGATTTTTTTTTATTCATTTTTTTAACTGCCTATTTTGGGGCATCATTAAATATGTGCCGATTCAGGCTGCGGACCCTTTAAATTCTCGTGCTCTCTGCCCCCGGAGCTCGCGACTGCCTTAAACAGCATAAACAAAGTTTACACAGCTAATATAACCCTCAAAATGGATCTTTACAAAGTGTTCGTCATGCAGCATGTCTAATCGTGTACGTACAGTGTTTATTTGGATGTTTACTTTTGATTCTGAATGAGTTTGAGGCTATGCTCCGTGGCTAACTGGCTAACGTTACACTGTTGGAGAGATTTATAAAGAATGAAGTTGTGTTTATGAATTAGACAGACTGCAAGTGTATAAAAAATGAAAATAATGACAGTCTTGTCTCCGTGAATACAGTAATAAACGATAGTAGCTTTAACCACATTTAACAGTACATTAGCAACATGCTAACGAAACATTTAGAAAGACAATTTACAAATATCACTAAAAATATCATGATATCATGGATCATGTCAGTTATTATTGCTCCATCTGCCATTTTAAACTATTGTTCTTGCTTGCTTACCTAGTCTGATGATTCAGCTGTGCACAGATCCAGACGTTAATACTGGCTGCCTTTGTGTAATGCCTTGAACATGGGCTGGCATATGCAAATATTGGGGGCGTACATATTAATGATCCCGACTGTTACGAAACAGTTGGTGTTATGTTGAGATTCGCCTGTTCTTCAGAGGTCTTTTAAACAAATCAAATTTACACAAGAAGGAGGAAACAATGGAGTTTGGACTCACTGTATGTCATTTCCATGTACTGAACTCTTGCCAAGATAAATTCAATTTTTCATTCTATGGCACCTTTAAGAATTTTTCATCAGATTAATAGAAAAATAATCAACAGATTAATCAATTATCAAAATAACCGTTGCAGTACTATTTCAGTGATATAGTGGTAAAAAAAACAGCACCTTTAAATGCAGATAAATCATTGTGTGATGTAAATGGCCGCAAATGCCCTTCACATTTGTCCAGTGCAATTTAATATAAATGTATTTTCGACACACACACAGTCCTCTTTGCATATACCATGACTTATAACAAGCTCAGAGAAATAACCTGCGTTCCTTTGTGAATTCAGAGTGCTTCGGCTAGAGCTGTGAGCAGACTATTAGCACATGATTAAGAGTCTCCTTGAAATTCACTGTCACTTTCCATATGGTTCCTCCTGTAATAAAACATTTCCCCCTTTCTGCACGTTTCCTTAAATAAAAGACATTTCCTATTTTAGCACCTAACAGCCCATAATGAATTATGAAACTGTACAATTAATGCTTAAAACAGTTATGGTACAGTGTGATAAATGTAACAGCATTAATCTAGAGGGGGAAAAAAACATCTAGTTTAAAGTCATACACTTCTGTTTAAAAGTCTGGAATGGATTTTATTTCTTAAAAAAAATGATTTAGCAAAGATGCATTAAATTGATCAAAAGAGACAGTAAAGACATTTATAATGCATTTTTGATCAAATAAATGCAGCCTTCGGTGAGACTTCTTTCAAAAACATAACATCTTTTCGACTCCAAACTAATATAAGGGCTTTTTTATTTACTTTTATAATGCATGTTCCTGATCTTAGTGTGCATGATTCATATATGCACATTATTGAAAATTGTATTTACTTGCTCTGCCTCTGAAACAATTTTGTCAGCTGACATCATATGATCCAACTTCCCTCCTATGCACTATGTCCTGTCATTTCTTCACTTTTACTGTCAATAAAATGCCAAAAAGCCTTAAAAAAAAAAAAACTGTAAAAAAAAAAAAAAAAAAAAAAAAAAGAAGAAACTCGCTAATTATATTGCAAGTGAGCAATATAATAAATACAAAAACTGAACTCAACATACAACTCAAAACACGATTAAGGATCGGATCAGTTGACATGAAGTGAATCAGCACTGTTCTCAGAAACTAACGCATTAAATCTATGCTCCACTGCTATGTTCATGTCTTATTAAAAGTTGTCTCTAACCACTCTAAAATATTCAACAGTCAGAAAGTATGGGAAAGTGCCAGCATTTTTACTAACATCAGAGCAAAGCTTAAAAATAGATAGAAAAACAGGCCTAATACTTTGGCGTGTTCTTAGGAAACACTTCAGAAAGTCGAGATCCATAGTGACACTTCTATTAAACAATAAATCAAGATCAAAGCGCAGAAAAACAAGCACATTACCCAAGTCCACATCCACTTCCCGCGTCCTAAATCAGATGACCCTGTTCTGTTCCGACTCATTTAAAGCGCCGTTTCATCTTCAAAGAGAAACAAATCAAGCCGTTTTTCCTCCATCACCTAGTGAGCGAAACTAAACCATACCCAACTTTTACCATCCGGTTATGAGGCTTTAACTGCAACTGCATCGAATACATCTAATTGATGATCGTAAAGAGGATCAGAGTGCATCTCAGACGGGGATCCGGTGTTCTGTAGTAGGGCAGGAGAAGGCTGGCACATCTAATCTGTGGTGTGGGATAAATCTTTATTTGGATGTGTGGATGGACTAGGCTCATCTTTATATCACATTCAATTTCTTCAAGCAGCAGGAAGGGCTGACGCTGAGGGGTGTCAGTCATAAAAACACGTCCAAACAGCTACGAGAGATGAGACAAATTCTTCTAGTGCCACTCCTTCCGCTAATAATACAACAGCTACCGATGCAATCCCAGCTTCCGTGTCATTACCGAAGGGATGACACCTCACTTAACTGAGTGCACTCCTGCTATGTGAAGTAAACGATACCCTGAACAGGTTTCTGGCATTGGATGTTGAAACGTTATACACACACACACACACACACTAGGGCTGTGCTCAGAATATCGATACAACGATACATCGTCATGAACTCCTGACGATGCGCGTATCGATACAGCAGCTGCCGTATCGAGTCTGTCTTGCATTTAAATCTAGCCAATCACGTGATGTCAATTGACGCTAGCAAGCAATGCAAGCAGACATTCACGTTTCTCTGAGCTTTCATTCGTAAATAATCAGCTGTTTTATCGCGAATGTGAACAGGAAATGCGCTCTCGAACGGAGAAACACGCGATCTCCAAGTCATCGATCAAAGCGTGCTAACGTTTTAGGACAGGTCGATGGTATATAAATCATGCCCGAACGTTAGCGTTTGTCAATCAAGCCAAACCGTCCATTTAGAAACCGAGAAATTTGGAGGCCGATCTCTCAGGTTGACGCGCGAGCTGGCTTGACTTAAGTTTTCGTGAGGATATAGTTTATGGACTGTTTTGATTTCGGTAATTACATCTAGAAAGGTAAAAGCAGTGATGACATATATAATAGAGATATCTGAAAGTGAAACGAAAGTGATATTGGCCTCGTCCAGTGGGGAGGACGCACGAGAGGAGACCTGCGCATTTAATTGGTATGTGTATACTGTAATACTGCATTTACAATGCTTATAAGTGGCGTGCACTTTGATCGTGAAAGTGAAAGTGCCCTTTGCGGTCACATCGCATCATTTAAATCTTGTTAACATTAGTTAATGCACTGTAAACCAACATGAACAAACAATCAACAACTGTATTTTTTAATAACTAACATTAACAAAGATGAACTAATACAGTATGTATTGCTCATGGTTAGTTCATGTTAATACATTATCTGATGTTTAATAAATGAACCTTATTGTTAAGTGTGTATTGTAAACTCATGTAGCCCATATTTTGTAGACCACGTTAATAAAAAAAATGTTGTTCTAGAACATATTTTGAGTTGATATCCAAAAAAAAATCATTTTTACAGATGGAAAAAAAAAACAGGCAGTATAGACATTATTATAATATTATAGCCAATATAATTAACCAACTTAGTTTTCTAACAGTCAACTTACTGTTGCAAGTGAAATTAGTCATTGAGCTTTGTTGATATGCTTCAGTGTCACTATAATTGTCAATTCAGTTACTGAGGGAGTGACTTTAAAAGCAAGCTTTTAAAAGAAGCTTTTTTGTGACAATTTTTTTATATTTAATTTAAATCATTGGTTTTTTTTAATGACAAAAACAAAATAGTTTTTCAGTTATCACGACTGTTATAACACTGGTTATTCAATAAACACATATTACTGTTACTAAACTCTGCTCAAAATAAATTTAAATTCTAAATTGAACCATATCGTGATACGTATCGTATCGTGGCTTTAGTATCGTGATGCGTATCGTATCGTGACATTGTTGGTGATACACAGCCCTAACACACACACACACAGACTTAGCATCTCAGAATAGCAACACCACTATAACCGATAATTGCCTACTATGCAGCCAGAGGCATGTTAAATGGCGAGAGAGACGGTCATTGAAAAAAAGATAATGTAAACGGGTTAAAATAGGGCCTTATGAAATCTACTTTTTCCCAAATTCCATTTTTTCAGTTTTATTTTTTCTGGATTCTTTTTTTTTGTTCGTTCTAATGTTAATTCGTTCTAATGTTAAATTAAATTTTAGTAATCAAAGACATGTCTAATGAATTGAAATAAATCAACTTTCAGGCAGCGTCCAAAGTTGTAATGAAATTTCCAAAAATTCTAATAACTTTTGATCATATTAGGCTATTGTAATGGAACTGGTCTTAATAGACTCCTTGGGTCATGCTGAGAACATAGATACCAATTTTGGCATAGTCGGCCAAACTTCCTGTCTGCCATTTTGATTTTCTTTTAAAACAAAAACGACTTTTACAAACTCCTCCTAGACCGCTTACCGATTTTCACCAAAATCAAATTGTATCATCTTCAGACCATGCCGGCAAAAATGTATGGATTTCAGGTTGATAGACGAAACCGTTTTCGAATACCGCATCAACAAAGTTGATGGCAAGATGCCAAAACAACTCTGAGGCTGTCTCTCTGCAATGCTTTGGCATATTGACACCAAACTTTGCATGTGTCATTGTCACCTCACTCTAACCACACCACATCAATTTGGTCACAGCGCCACCTATTGGTTGAAAATGATAAACTATTAAATCATATTACCAGTGACCGTATTTATAATTTTGCAGCCATTTTGCCTAAATTCATCTTAATATGTCTTTAATTTCTCATTGTTGCTGTTGGTCTGATGCTCCCAGCCATGTTGGCATGACTCAGGGCTTGTTCACACAGAACACGTCTAAAAACGCGAGACGAAGCACTCAGGAATGGTTTTTAAAAAAGCGCAGCACAGAACACGAGGGTCTCGAGATGCGCTTTTGAGATGTGATGCAATAGCGGCAATAACGAACAAATAAAACATTTGCCACGCAAACTTGCTACTGTAAACAGAAGCTCGCAACGCTTGCCCACCTCAGAGTTCTTCTGATTGGTCCACTGTTTTGGAACTGATATCGATTAGTGGTGCTGCGTGTAAAAGTTGAAATTCTTTTAACTTGACACGCCGTCTTAAAAATGCGGTGCTGCAAAAGACGCGAGATGGTCATGCAATTTGTCCAGCGCGTTTACATAGAAAAACAATGGAAAAGTAGCGCATTGGAATAGAAAAACGCGTTCTGTGTGAACGGCCCCTTATTGTGCCTTCTTTGTGCTTGGGCCCCTTAATTGCTGCTTGCAGCTATATTTATTATTATTATTATTACTTTGAGAAGTACACTCTACTGTACAATAGCAATATATTTCTGTTACAGTTTCTAAAAGTTAAACCAACTTTTATTTTAACGGGTTGTAATGAAGACCTTTGATTTTCTGTGTGTATATGATATGACAAATATTTTTTTCCACAATAAATGGTGAAATGGTCATGAAGATGTGTTCATGTCTTCATATAGTGAAATGGCAGATTCTGAGCTTCACACGTACTTGAATATGTTGTAGATGAAACTGCGCCACTCATTTGTAGAACATGTAGACTTCATATTCTTTATGCAATCTTCTCAGACACTAGTCCATATCCGGTTTGAATAAGTGTACAGCACTACTTTTGATTTATTCCCCCCAAAATTTGCCAAATTTAATGACATTCTGCATTATACAGTAAATTCCATTTTTATGATTGGATTCCACGATTCTGTCCACCTTTTACGCATTGCATAAATCATAAGGCTCTATGTAAATCAGCTCATGAAGAGGGAGCTCCTCCTGGCCGTTTATCAGTCATGTCCTCATGTAGCTCATCTGAATCAGGCTAGAGCTTCTGAGCAGAAGTGTTACAGCAAAGACTGGAAACTGGGCCGAACGCCTATCGCGAGTGTGTTTATTATCTCTGGTTGCTATCCTCATGCTGTGTCCTGCAGGGTGCTGGTATGAATGTGAAAGGCCAAAATTGAAATTTAGTTTAAAGTTTAAAAGTGTCTCATTAAATACATTAGAGGGTAAAGATGTGCCTGTACATCCAATAATCAGTCTGAGGGTTATTCTGAGGTCAAAGTATTCTGCTTTCTGGGCATCATAACAGTGTGTGCCAATCTCTGTTAGGAATAGAGTTTGTCAATATTACACTGATCAACAATGACATTCACAACTGCACAGTTTATTCTATGTGGCTGCCAATTTATTAAGACCACTGTTTCTCAACTGAACATTTTCGGTGGCCGAATGTTCAGTGCATCCCTAATCTTTATATTCTGTCTCTTTGTATTCCGCACTTTGTTTGTCATACAGTGCTACTGCTTTGTGCTGTAGACGACGTGGATCAACGGAATTTTGGCGTTCGCTTGTACGGTGGCTCTGAATTGTCAAAACGTTTCAAAATGTGTGCCATCATTGCGAAAAACGCAGAAAATCGAACCTGATCCGATTTTTTTTTATTTTTTATGACGGATGAAAGTTTTGGAGGCAGTGTGTAAATGTGATTGACAAACGTGAGGTCGTACTTATTTTTTAACGTGCAGAAATTTCAGATGCGAATTTCGGATTCAGTGTGCAAAGACCTTAAGACAATGTTTTTAAAAAATTGATAGAGTATGTGTTATTTTAGAGTCACAGTTGAAGGATGTAAGGATAAATCTAAAAATTAATTTAAAAAAAATATATGAACATTATTAGAATGAATAGTTATCTACATGTAAGTATCCTTTGAATATTTCTTAATGAAATAAACACTGCCTCAAGCTAGTCAAGCAATTATTCAAGAAAAGTAAACAGAGCACACATGCAAATAGTCAGACCAGAAATTGAAATTAATAAAAAATATATACATATTTAAAAAAAAAAAAAAAAAAAACCTAATAAAAAACAAATTTAATAAAACTTTGACTAAAAATAAAATGACAATTGAAAATATAAAAATAAAGACTATTTCATTATTTTATTTTAATAAAACTATACTATAAACTCATAAAGTAAAAAATATTAATAAAAACTATAATCTCCATACTATAATGTATAGAATATTAATGACAACTGTACTATAATCAGACAACATGTGCCATTGTCAGGGGGGACAAGTAGGAATGTTATCCCAAGCCTTGTAATGAGGGGCCTCACTAAATCCTGACCTAATAATTACAAAAAAGTCCCAGCTTAAAAAGTTAGTTCACCCAAAAATGAAAATTCCGTCATTTATTACTCACCCTCATGCCGTTCCACACCCGTAAGACCTTCGTCCATCTTCAGAACACAAATTAAGATAAAAATTAAGAGTTGAAATCCGATGGCTCCGTGAGGCCTCCATAGGGAGCAATGACACTTCCTCTCTCAAGATCCAGAAAAGGTACTAAAAACATATTTGAATTAGTTCATGCAAGTACAGTGGTTCAATATTAATATTATAAAGCGACGAGAATATTTTTGGAGCACCAAAAAAAAACAAAATAATGACTTATTTAGTGATGGCCGATTTCAAAACACTGCTTCATGAAGCATCGGAGCATAAATGAATCAGTGTGTCGAATCATGATTCAGATCACGTGTCAAACTGCCAACGTGACTTTGACGTGGCAGTTTGACACGCCACATCACGTGACTTTGGCGCTCCGAACAGTAGATTCGATACACTGATTAATTTGTGCTCCAAATCTTCCTGAAGCAGTGTTTTGAAATCGGCCATCACTAAATAAGTCATTATTTTGTTTTTTTGGCACTCCAAAAATATTCTTGTCGCTTTATAATATTAATATTGAACCACTGTACTCATATGAACCGATTTAAATATGTTTTTAGTACCTTTATGGATCTTGAGAGAGGAAATGTCATTGCTTCCTATGGAGGCCTCACTGAGTCATCGGATTTCAACTAAAATATCTTAATTTGTGTTCTGAAGATGTGCGTGTGTGGAACGGCATGAGGGTAAGTAATAAATGACAAAATTTTCATTTTTGGGTGAACTAACCCTTTAATAATTGGGCCCAGGGGACTAGTTTTGTCACTGTTAACTAAAACCAAATCTAATAAAAATCTTTTGCACTATTTGAAATAAAGCTGATATAAAATAAAATATAAATATTAGAGGAAAAGCCTAAACTTTCAAATAAAAAAAAACCCTAAAAAAACTTTATGATTAGAAATGAGACATGTTAGAAAATTAGAAATGTTTCCATGGCAACTAACTGAAAATAATATTAAGCTGAAATACTAAAATTACTAAATTTAAACTAAATTTGAAATAAAAATTATTGGGAAAAAAAATAAACATGACAAAAACTTGGGATTGGGCCTTAGTTCAATTAGGGCATCTAAGTAGCTTTTATGAATGTGCCCTAGAAAAAAAATATACAGGTGTGCATCTTGAGACAAAACAATGGCAGTGACATATTTTAAGATCTTTCAGTGCAAGTTGCTTTCAGTTAAAACAGCATAAACATGAATTTTAGTCTAGGATTAGCTTAAGCTTCATCTGTGAATCTATGGGAAAATGTACTAAATACTAAAATTAAAATAAATTGAAAATGTAAAAATAAATTGTACTGGGTCCTATGAATGCAAGTATTCTTTTAAAAATAATAATTGAAAAAAACGTATTACTGAAGTATCTGTACTTTTGAATAGGGTTGACTAAAACACTTGGACTTATCCAGTTTACAAGAATTGGTCCCTTTGCATGCATAGTTCACCCAAAAATGAGAATTCTGTCATCATTTACTCACCCTCAAAACCAAAACTTCGCTTAATTATATGCATGCACAACGCATCTTTAAACGAGAGGCATCAGCACACAAGCGACGAACTTCATAGAAACAGAGATGGACAGGAGGAATGAAGCTGATGGAGCGCTGGTATTTTTAGGGCAGGTCAGGGTTACGGTGAAGGCTGCTGGTGACACAAACACTGTGACACTGCATGCCAAATATCCAAAACCCACAAACATCACAACCATTCTGATACTGAAGAACACGCTGTAAGGAGATCTGAAGGTCACCGTGTCGTCTTCTACAAGGGTTTCCAAACTCACTGCGTAGTCTCGAGCCTTATATAGAGCATTCCTGCTGTGCAATCTGACGCTACTCACTAAAATTTTCAAAAGAAAATGCCTGAACAAGTGCGGAGCGCGGCGCCAGTTATTCTGCCACAGTGATTTTGGAAAGAGGTGGCGTCAATCCAAGATAGCGGCATGTTTCCCAGCGTGAGATTGGAGGGGTCATGTAAATCGCCACTCATGTGACCTTATTACGGTGGGTTTTACATTGATGCATCATTCTCCACGCCTTTTCTAAAATAACTCACAGCACTGAGAAAGAGGTCACGCTTAAACTATAAACAATGATGGTAAAACAATAGTTGTCTAACTATGATGTGCAGATAAAGACAGAGTTAGTCAAAAGAGGATGTGCAATGCTTGCTCATCCCGAAAACAGTAGGTCATTAGGAGGCCACGCTTGACGCACACCCAAACATCTATTCAAAGAGACAAACACTGAGGCATGTGTACAGCACAGACTAATTTTACCCACTTCCCATTTGACCCGACCCTACATTCCACAAACATGCACATGTCAGACTCTTCTTCGTCATAATGCAAAGGCCTAAACTACAGAAAAGAAGTTCTTTAGATGTTTTCATGTATATCCTGTTTGGTTACAACTAAATTCCTCAAGCGCAGTCATCAGAGTAAACAGATTGTATCATGGGCTGTTATCACTGCGTATAAGTGATTCAGAACACCATAAGACGCTTACTCGTTTTTAATGCCAAAGTGATACTGAAACAATCCACCGGGACTTTATCTTTGTATTCGCAGAGTTTTCCGCACATTCCGACGTGCCAACACATTCACTAATGCCAAAAGAAATGCTCCTGTTCAAAATAACGCAAATAAATGAAGGCTGTGCTGAGAAAGAGAAAATTTGCTCATCAAAATATTTACTGTTATGGTTCTCTGTGTTTGTTAAACAGATGCATGCAATCTTGTTAAACAATCAGCTAAAAGTAAAGCAAGCAAAGAAACCCCAAACAAACCACCAATGAACATTAAGCCCAAATATCACTGCGTTATTATAGAAACTTAAAGCTATAAATAAACAATGGCACCTGTTATTATTATAGTAATGATTAAAACCATAACTAATAATTAAATTAAATATTTAACTAAAATAAAGGAGTAAAGAACAAGAGAAACAACTTTTTTTTCTTCCAATCAACTGACTGATTGACTGACAGACTTTTGTGGAAGCACACTTCATTTCCCAGAATGCATGTTGAACTTCCTATTTTAAATTTTCAAAAAGGAGATTACAAAACAAAACAAAAGGAAGGAAAGAAAAATATTCATATATATATAAATGCATATAGTTAATATGCATTAACTAACATTAACAATGAGCAATAGCTACATTTGTTATATTATTTATTCTTTGATAATGTTAGTTAAAAAAATTATTGTTAGTTCATGTTAGCTCAGGTTTTGATTTTAATAATGTATTATTAAATGTTGAAACAAACATTAACTAAGATTATTAAATGCTTTGAAAGTATTTTTTATTGTCATTTCTAACTAATGAATTAAAGTAATGTTAATACTGTAAAGAATAATAAAGAATCAGAACATTTTCATTCAATATCTACGGCATATCCAGGTAAAAAATTTTAAGTTTGAAAATAATTAGCCTATTAAGTCTTTAAGTATTTAAGTATTTGGTGCCGGATGGGTGTTTTCACACCTGTAGATCAATTGCATTGTTTCAAAACAGGGACTTAATTTGTTACAATGTTGCATTTTCTTCTTGGTTCGGTTCGCTTTCACAAGGCAAATTTTCAAAGCGTACCAAAATGTGTTTATGCAAGTCACATGCGTGTACATCTGTCCTCTTATTGGTCAGAGTTTCCTCTGCGTCATCCATTAAAATGATTGATAAGTTCACTTCATGAGCATATTGTGGCTTTTTTTGTACTGTCGAGACACGCAAACACTTATGCAAATGTAGCTGTCATTCGCTGATTGATAAAGTCATTGCATCACTGCAGCTGCCGTTAGAAGCTCCAGTTCACATAGAAACCTGAGACTAGCACTTAGGACCGCGTATATGCATTGACTCGTCTAACCTGAAAAATAAGCTTTTTTAACATTATGAGCATAAGAAACAACATTTATGGAGCAGTTCATGTCAGATTATGTTGCTGATTTGAAATATGTTATTTAATTGTGAGTTTGCCAAGCAGGTTTTGAGATTTCAGGATTCCCCATTCAAATAGATAGGACTTGGTCTTGGATGCCCGAAACAGCTGCCTGGAGGCGTTGCAAATATGGCTGCCAAGTGAACAGACTTTCCTTTAAAGGAACTTTGCACTTAACACTGAGAATTAGAATAATTGCAATGTGACGATCAGGTTCAGGTGCAGATATCTAAATCAGAGAAAATCATAGGTTCGGGTGGGTGGCAGCTGGATGATTTATTTTTACCAGTGGATTCAGGTGACATTACAGCTGATCCACACAGATAGATTACCTGTGTTGAGCTTCCTATGGGGTGTGGCCAATTTTTCACACACATGAAGTGAAAGGGAGCCAATGCATCAATTCTGAATTTTGCACAATCCTGCCACTAAAGTATTTACATAGTACTCCAAAATACTTAAAAGAATATCCAAATATCCATGTATTTAAAAAAAAAAAAAAAAAAAAATTTGTTAGAAACATCAAAAACTTGAGCATACAATGCAATCCAAATTTTGCTATCAATTTAAAACCTTAAAAAAAAAAAAAAAAAAAAAATCACAATGAAAAGCTGTATATAAACTTCAGCAGATGCATTTAGTTATCAAGTAAAATCAGTTTTTAGCTCAAGTTTTATTTGTATAATCTAGTTTTGCTTCATTTGATTCTGTAATTGAAGTCACACACCATCCAGTCAGTTTGAATGCCTGCACTTTATCCAGCTTAGGACATGCTTACTTTCAGGTCAGAAGTCCAGCTATGAAAAAGCAAACACCGCACATACAGCACAGGACAAGCCTGTGCTCCGTTCAGCCGGTGTATGGTTTTCCCTTAGGTATCAGGTGCACACCTATAGCCATTACAGGCGCTGCAGAGGTTACCTGATGTAGAAACCTAACAGCCATCCTGCGCTGCAATTCTCAGGTCGAGCGGTTGAACAGATCTGTGCTCACCAACTATCCACATTCCTGTGCTTTGCCGAGTACTCGCATTAAAACAAAACAAACAAATGATGAAAGATAAGAAGGTAGCAGATTACACCTGTATACTTCCCACAATGCTTTGCATAGCAAAAAAAAAAAAAAACAGATCTGCCCTCAGGGACATATAAGGGCACAAGGCTCTGCCCACACTGCAGGGTTTCAACCAATCAGAGGTTAGACGAGCTAAGGTAATTTGATAAACATAGGAGACTCTCTTACTTGCAGCAGACCACACAAACCTGCTGCTTACGAAATGAGCACTCCCTCCCTGTGTTTTCCATGAGGGATACCATGATGTTTCTGAATGATTGAGTTGCGCTACACTGGGAATTCAAGAGCAGTGACTAAATAAAAGAAACCTCAAAACCAAAGCATGTTGAATGCCAACAGGCCGCTGGCCAGTGGGTAAAAATATGTGGTAGAGAACGGTAGTGTCATTTTTAAGGACAATGGATTCTTATTGATATTTCAAGCCATGTGGTCTTATTCTGGTAAAGGAAGAGGTTGTTTGCTTACAGCTAATGTGCTGACTGATCACAATGCTCCTTGTTCCTGCGAAAGGGAGGTATTTGAGCTCAGGGTGTAGGAATATATGAGCACCAAAGCAATTTCATGTTCCAGATAATATGAGTTCAGGGTCAAAAGGATTGTCATAAAGCACCAGCACTTCAATACTAAAATAAAAATATATATTATAGATTATTAAAATAAAATAAAATGGGTGAAAAACTGTTTATCTGAAATAATAGATCATGATGAATATGTAAGATGATATGTCTGGATATATACAGTATAAGATATTGACACTGGCATCGATACAAAATCATGCTCTAATAAAAAAAAAGTGCAGTAGCACATAGTATATAGATAACATCAGATGATAATAGTGTTGTCAAAAGTACCGACTTCGATACCAATTCAATACTGAAATTTTAAAAATGTGATGCTTGTGCCCATGTGTATCTGTGTAAGCGCTCGGTCAAGTCTATTTATAACATGTTTTTGAGACGTTGATCATTGTAGTCAATCACAGACATATATGTTGAGCATGTGAACACAATGGCCAATCAGAGGTGTTTACAAATCCGCTCAACAGCGCTCAAAGCGTCACATTTTTAAAATTTCAGTACTGACTTGGTATCGAAGTCAGTACTTTTGACAACACTAGATGATAATATCATGGCATTTTTATATATATTATGGTACTGTACTATGGTATTTTTATGGTACAGCAAGATACTTCATATTAGGGATGAGCGATATGGTAAAAAAAATTACCATTGTATTCCATATTATTTAGATCATGTTAACCACAGATAAAACCACACACTGTACCTCACTATTATGGTAAAAAAAAAAATTAACTATATTGTTTCTATAGTATTTGTTATGAAAAACAGTAACCTAAAGACATTTAGTATAATACAAGTGCTATAGCTTATTAACAAGAAATAATGTAATTATATTCCATTACTCCATTTTATATTCCATACTATATTTTATTACTCCATACTACATTTAATGTCTACATTAATAATATAATAAAATTCTAAGTGAATATCCCACATTTCTGCCACAAAACCATGGTTACTGTTTGTTACTAGAGTAAATCCATGGTAAATGTTTGTGATTTGTGGACTGAAATGCCTTCTAGCTGTATCGTTGTGACACCAATGTATCCGTGTTTTCTGTTTTTTGTGTCAGTGATGTTGAGAACTTCAGCGCTCTTTCATCTGGCTTTAAACTAGTTTAAATCACTGAGACATTAGTGATTTGTACGGGAAAACTCAGTGCCAAACTCGAACGCTTCTCACAGCGCTGTTTAGCGGTCACGTGATTGAGACAGCGAGTAAATGCATTCGCTCTAAGCTCACGCTGTGGTATCTTTTGAGCCGAGCTGATAAATGTCTCTGTGACGCAGTTCCAACGAGTAAAGGCCCGTTCACACCAAGGACAAAAACTATAATGATAAAGATATAGTTCCAAAAATTGTTACAATAATCGTTGGGATCACTTTCAGAATGATTTTTTTCCAGCCATTGAATGATAAAACACTGACAGCCAATTAGAATCCATTCTCATTTAAGGGCTGGCGCATTTAAAATGGCAGACGACATTGCAGAGAAGTTTATCGCAGAAGTCCAGAAAAAGCCACCACTGTTTGACAAGTTAAACACCCTTTTCAAGGCTACTTTAAAGAAAATGGATATATGGAAAACAATCGGTCATACCCTCAGAATAATTGGTGAAAATATTAACAATGAGATCATTATGCCAGGCTAGCAAGCAGTGTAACATAAAATTACCTCAGGTATCCAGCGCTAGTTTTGACAACATTGTCTTGCTCCCTTTGAAGTTGCAGTGAAAAAAATTAGGCATTTTTATTTCACTATATTGACTTCGTCAGCTAAATTCGCTGTTAGATTTGATTGATTACAAGCTAGATTCATTCGAAACATAGCATAAAAAAAAAAAACAAAAGCGTCATTTTTAAAAAAAAACGCTTCAGGTTCATTTTTTTGGTTTGACGCGCCGCGTTAAAAACTGGTCAACCAATGAGAGTGGCACTTTTGTTCACGTGCCTGGAGTTGCTGAAGTTACAGTAAAACACGACTTGGTGGCGCTCAAGCACAAAACGGTCTTGCCGAGCACACATTGATACCAAGACGACGAAGAGGAAGTAAGTAGACGAGGAAGACCCCTACAAACTATCCCTGCGTCTCAAAATAGCTCCCTAGCTTCCTAGGTCGTGTATACGTATACCGTGTAAATGAATGTGGCCGACTCCCTGATCAGTGCCCTGACTAGTGAACTAAGGAGCTGATTGAGACACACACAAATGGGCGCTCTGCCACTTCTTGGCCACACCAATAGATGTGTATTATTTCTGTATTTTTACTGTTTGTTTGATTGTTTTTTTTTTTTCTTTTAAATTCAAGAAATATAGTTGAGAATGTCTATTTCATAAATATGTTTATTTGCACTACCGTTTCTGACTACCATCTCTCATATGTCATATATATGCCATTTTATATCTGCAATTTTATCTTCTTTAACTTTATTAATATCATAAATATGTTTATTTGCACTAGCGTTTCTGACTACTATCTCTCATATGTAATATATATATGCCATTTAATATCTGCATTTTTGTCTTATTTAAATTTATTAATATCACAAATATGTTTATTTGCACTACCGTTAAGCACAAGCGCCACATACTGTCAGGGCACTCTGCGCATCGCCAATGAAAATCGCTTGGGTATGAACATGGAAAACGCTGGCGATAAACGCGTGCGATATTCGTCCCGGTGTGTACAGGCCTTAAAGGCCAATTCACACCGCCCCGACGACGGCCAACAAACGCCAACAAACTCGTCTGTTGGAGTTTGTTGGTTTGGTGTGATACCCCTGTTTGCGTTTGTTGGCCGTTGTTGGCCGTTGTTGGCGTTGGTCGGAGTTGGTTTTCACCCGACTGAACATGTTTAATCGGCGTTTGTCGGGTCGTGGAATGTCTGCGCGGTGTGAACAGTTTTCCAACAGACAGCAACCAACTCTGACGTAATCGAACCTGTTCACGAACCGTTGCCATGACGACGAGGGAAGTCCCCTGCAAAGACAGCTGTTTGATCGCGCCCGCGCCTCACGCACACACAACAAAGTACTGGAAACGTGACATTGCAGCTTGTTCGTTATAAAAAATAAAATACAGTTAAAATATATATACAAAAGGTACAATAGTCCATAGTGCAATCCGTGCCATTCAGCAAGAGCAGTTGCTCCACTTCACCGAAAGAGAGAGGTAACGTTATAACCACCATGAGAGCAACGCAGGTTTACCTTCAGTTTCGTTTTTTAATAATTCGTTTTGACTTGTTTAGCTACATGGTTGTATATGCTAATGGGTCTCGTTAATAAAAAGGGTCGCGCTAAAAAAAAGTTTAAAAACCGGTATACCAACCGCAGCGCAATAGGTTACGATCAGATCGATGGCTACAGCGCTTCGGATTTCAGGTTAGTATTTTTGTTTTGCCTCAATACTTTAATACAATGAAAATATATATGATACTATATTATTAATATAGTAAACTAACCTGACAATATTGTTAACGTGGTTGGTTACTTGTGTAGTTGTGTAGAATTTTCCCAGTCAGACGTCACTCGTTGGTCGGTGTTTGTTGGGGCGGTGTGAACATGACAGTTTTTTCTCATAGAATTCTAAATCCAACGGCCAACTTGTTCGTTGGCGTTTGTTAGTGTTTGTTGGCGTTTGTCGGTGCGGTGTGAATTGGCCTTAACACCATGTAAATGCAACAAGAACCAAATGACATGCTGTACACACTCTGAAACCGCTGTGCGTGTGTTTAGAATAAACAGACCGTTATTGTTCGTTGGTGTGGACACAAATATAGTTATCGTTATAGATATCATTCTTGGTGTTAAGGGGCCTTAACTTTGTTTTATTACACTTTTGGTGCGTTTGCCTTTTGGTGTTTTTCATACGCAACAGAAATGGCAGTGATCATCAGTTAGGCAAATAGGTATTGGCACCAGTGCAATGCTCTTCAACACGCATGTGAAGCATTATTTGCATAGTGCATAAACATTATATCAAACATTTATCAAACTTTTGTTATAATTTTACTGAGGAAAATAATATTGCGATACCGACTTCATATACATATGTCCAAAAAGCCATGACAATAATGTAGCACTATTGGTCCTGTGGCATTAAATGACAAAATACACCCAATGTTTGAAGTAACACCCTGTACACACATAGTGTAAGAGCACCAGGAAGATGATCAACCGAATGTTTTCCCACACAAGTGGAAATTTAGATCTAGGATAATCTTTATATTATTTCCATCACATATACTGTAAGCAGGCTTAATAGATTTCCAGCACTCAGTACCTCCCCTTTTCCTCTCTAGGTCTCTCTAGCATGAGAGCTTCATTGTTTTAGAGAGCATTTATGAAGAAACAATGATCGGCTTTCACTGCCAGTGTCTCAGTGAGTGCACTAGTGTAAACAACTCATTCATTCGTCCATCATCCCACGTTCTCCACCTCCTCGCTCCTCGTTGTCTGTCTGAGGTCACATCTCTGACACACTCTAATTGCTCAATAATTGGATTTGTGCAAATGTTTGTAATTCCTAGCATTAGCATTTTTCAAAGATAATTACTGGGGATCTAGTTTAATTGAGGATGAAAATGCTTTTTAATGTACTAAAAAGAGTTCACATTGAATATTTAATTGTACATAAATTTGCAATTTAGACATAATATGATATAATTAATTCTTGCCTTAATCAGTTAGCCAAAATGAGATAAACTCGCAATTCTGACTTTTTTCTCAGAATTGTAAGGTTTTTATCTCGCAATTCTGACTTTATAACATGTAATTGCGAGTTATAAAGTCAGAATTGTGAGATATAAACTCGCAATTCTTTTTTCCCCCTCACAGTTGGACATAACACGCAATTGCGAGTTTATATCTCACAATTCTGACATTATAACTTGCAATTCTGACTTTATATCATGCAATTCTGACTTTAATCTCGCAATTCTGAGAAAAAAAAATTCAAAAAAATTTGCATTTGCGAGAAAAAAAAGTCAGAATTGTGAGATTTTTTATTTCATGGCGGAAACAAGCTTCCATAACAATATGATCTGTAAAGCTGGGTACACACTTAACGATTAGCTAAGACTTTAACTACTTTGACTGAAGCAGATTTAAATACACACATAATTTAAACGCCAACTGTAAACACCGACTGAATGCAACTGGCTCTGACTCGGCATGTTTGGGCATGATCAGTCGTAAGTATCAAATTATATTCATAATCGACCTTACAATCGTTAAATGTGTCCCGGCTTAACATGCATTTAGAAATTTTCATGCTGACTTTAAGCTAGTACTGTATTCACAATTAAAAATATTTGCGATAAAATGCAACTGAAAGACTAAAAAGAAAAGAATATATATTGTTGTACTGTATCATTGTTTGGTGCCCCTCTGTTAAGTAATCTCCCCGAGTATCCACTAATGAAACATATTCTCTGGGGAAATCAAAATAAGCATTCTAAACAAATAAATCTGCCCTCCAGCTAAAAGAAGCTGCTTTTTATGACTAAGTAATTGCAGAAAGCTGAAAGCAAAATGATGCACATCTGCTTCAAATTGACACTACCGTAAATTCAATTAAACTATAAATTAAAATAACACCCCAAACTGATGAAACCCTTAAGGGGAGGGAAAACTTTCAACCACAAGGTTATGAAACTTAAATCAGAGGCAGCACGACCTGGAATTACAAAACGTTCATTGCATCCACAACACATGACTCATGTCAAATATGATAGAGCAGGACAGAGATGCACTTCCCAGAAATCTCTGTCATCAACTGGCGATTAGGCCAACGTCTGGAGAGCCTTAGGGATCTAATGAGTTTTCTCTGTGCACAGGGTCAGCAATCTTTAGGGTGTGGTACAGTTCAAAAAGGAAAGCTATGCACCAGAGGAAGCACACTGTAAACTGTCCTCATCCTGTACATTCTCAGATAAGCCCGATCTTATTCCTTACGGCCAGGGAGGAAATAACAACTTCGGAAAAGTATAAAGATTTCATCTAACAAGTCAATCTGAAAGAAAACAAGTGGATCTTTTTCTTTTAAAAGAAATTTTGATGATAATACAGGAAACAACAATACATGAGAACTGATATTGACATCACTTTGTGTGTCCTACTGAGATCAAACGATCACACAGCTTGCATGAACTGAACTACTGATGAAAGTGCATGTATACAGGATGTGCACCCTGGCGAGATGGAGCAAAGGCCCAAAATATCCAGCACAGGGGTTCAAACTCTTTCATGTATTTCAGAAGCATTTTCCTGCCACAAACTATGAAGAAAAAAAAACTATTTTAGGCTAAAATGTAAGAAAGCGCCTCGGTTAGTTTCCTAGCAGTTCTTAGTAAGAGCCAAATTGGCATAAACCAAACAAAAGATCTTTTATTACAGAATTCTAGTTTATCTTCACGCAGAAGCAAATTACAGCTCTTGCCCTAAGAGAAACAATTTACACAATTGCCGTTTTCCACACACCCCATTTAGACTTTAAAGTGAGATGGCAATTTGGGTGTCAAAACAGACACTAGCAGTTTAATTAGTTCAGTCCTTTGAAGTGAACGTGAGAGACAGGTGGAACCAATGTTGAGTCCAACCACTATGGCAGCACAGCCTGTGCAGGAAGAATGTAAACCGAGCGCCCTTGTGCCTGGCACAAAGCGTTTGCAATAAACCAGCTGTGATAAGACACACAATGGTGTCCAGATCTAACATAACCTGAGAACCTCTGCGATGTCTTTCAAAACATTGCACAAAAACAACAAGACTGCTTTCCGTGTTGTGTTTGTCCTCGTTCAGGACGTGCACATCTATTATCAGAGGAAATTATGTCCTAATATGAATCCACAAACAGAGAATCCTAATTAAAAGGTATGATTGGAGCGGAAAATCGAAGCCAAGCGGCCTCGTGGGAGATTAAAGGCAACCGACCAGAATTAAAAGCCTTCTTGTGGATTAAGCCGGATTCGAGTATGGTGCTCCACGTGTTTGGTCAGGGGGGGCGAATGGCCACTAGATGTGTCTGATAAGACTTGACAGTAAAATGCAAAAAAACAATACAATCCACCTTATTCTTACGCCCCATGACGCTTTGTGCAAATTATGGGTGTAACTTCCATTAAGCTGTAAACATTCAGTGAAAGACTCTATAAATGCAATAATATGTTTTTGTTTTGTTTTGTTTTTTTTTTAAACTGGGTGGGTACAATGAGATGACATTATACTACTCCTTACCCTTCAACCATTGAACATTAAAAGGACATTTAAAAGTGTAAAAGCATCAACAAGGTACTTTCAACAGACCATGAATAACCCCAAAAGCACGATTCTTTCCACAGCAATAACGGTCTGGTTAATTATCACTGTAGAATCTGTATTATGTAACATACGTTGCCTTAATCAAAAATGTTCATTAACTTCAGCATTGGGTGATACCATTTCAAAGTGATTTCCATCATTTTGACAGATAATAAATTGTATTTACCTGTGAAAACAAACCTGGAAAGAGACGAGAGATTCTTTGTGCATTCCGGTGAATTATTAATAGGATATATTGTAAATTAAATCAGGAGAACAGACCAGAAATGTGCAGTATATGTTGTCCCTTTTCATACTATTACAGCGGAATTCAAAGGGAAAAAAAGAAAATAATCATGAAGAAAAGAATGCAGCGACTGAAAAGACCTCTTGCAATAGATACTCTTGTTATAACGTCACATTAAAATTCCAAGTGTTACGTTATTCTCATGATGTCTGAAAATAACACGTGAAGGAAAATTGACAGATCATTCTGTCAAACTGACTGATAAGCTTTATTTGTAGGGCAACCTTATGATTTGAAATGATTTGTTGCAGTCTTTCAGTCCTAAGTTCCCCAAACCGGAAGTGCAACCCATAATAGGCTCATCAGGAATAAGGTGGGTAGGGAATTCTAAAATTAAAACCGTATCTAAACTGTTAGTTCACCCAAAAATGAAGATTCAGTCATCATTTACTCACCCTCATGTTATTCCAAATCTGCACGACTTTCTCTTTTCAGGAATGACAGTGTTCATAGTGACCATAGCTGTTTAACTCCAAAAAAGGACCAAAAACACTATCAAAAATTATAAATGTGGTTCATATGAGTCATGCATTATATTCTGGTGTATTTAGAAGTCATTTATGTTTGAATGACAAACAGGCCGAAATTTAAAGGGGTACTTTATCACTGGCAAAATGGGCTTTCAATAAAACGTGGCTGCCTATAAAGTAGAAAGAGAGAAACAGAGAAAACAGAGAAAAAAGGCTGTTGTTTTCCCTTTTGCCAAATAGGTAGGAAAACTTCAAACCCCATAATGCACTGGATATGTTGCTGTCAAAGGCCACTCCCTCCAGTCTGCTATGGATATGCTTGAACAAATACCACCTTGCTTTAGTAGGAAATACTTCCTAGCAAACTTTTAGTCGCAATGGTTTTGACTTGTATTGTTTCCTGGTGCAAGATTTCAAAGAGTAGGCTAAACATTTAGTGGGAGTTAGTTACTTTCAGTTTCCAGTGAAGGATCCAGCACATTGCAGGCAGTGGCTAAGGGCTACAAAGAATCGTAAATACTGAGAGAACGCTGCAACGGAAAATCTGAAAAACCTCCTTGTTTGTAGTTAACACTTCAAAGCGGATGACTATGAACACAGTGTTTTAGGACAAACGGAGGGGTGGAGGCCATTCTGTCAGTTCCACCCAAGTGTGCCACACAAGTCCTGAAAAGTGAAGTCAAAACGTTTTGACTGCCCCCAGGTGGCTGGTCCGAGTATAGGTCATAATCCCCACCCTCTCCATGTAATCTAATGGGACGTGAGACAAACTAAACAATTAAATTACACTTCAAATAAATTTTTTCCAAAGATGGTTTCTGTAATTTTATGTAGTTTTTATCATGCTGTTGTAAATTCAAGTGTTCGTTTTTTAAATAAGTATGGTTTTAGTTAGTTATTTGATGCTATAACAACGGAAGTGTGACATCATGATTGACAGCTTCTCTGAGGTGCCAACAGACTTTTTTCAGGATCTGTTGAAAGGTACAAAAATATGGAAGTATAATCTATAGTATTCACTACAAATAAACATGAATTGCTTGGTTCAGTTAACACAGAGAACAAGTAAACATTTAAATATACTA
The DNA here is from genome assembly GCF_018812025.1 of Megalobrama amblycephala. Lineage (NCBI taxonomy): Eukaryota > Metazoa > Chordata > Actinopteri > Cypriniformes > Xenocyprididae > Megalobrama > Megalobrama amblycephala. The sequence continues at coordinate 7,890,072 of NC_063055.1, read as the reverse complement.
GCAACATTGTAACAACACAAAGCAGGTTGAAAATTAGAGAAGCTAAACTTTAAGTTGCTGTTCAAAGAAATTATTGCCCTAGCAAATTTCAGCATCTCTCAAGTCTCAAATCTCATTTAGCAAGTCAAGTTCAGCTATAACACGTGCAAGAATCAATGATTCTATTTTGGAAACAATGACATCAAACCATGGCGTGATACATTGCCATGCCCATTTTTAATCTAAACATGGATGCAAATGAGGGGTTGTGTTTGTCATAACCAAATGTGTCACAGCAGTTTGAATGTGCAGGGGGAAAAAAATGATTGAATGACTTAAATTTTGGCCTGTTCACACAAAGCTAACGAATAAATACAGAATATAGCACACAAGTCACATAGGCTACTTTTATGGTCCTTTTGGAGCTTTAATGTTCACTATAAATGGTCACTGTATGGAAAAGATCTTCATGTAGATTCATTTAACCCTCTGGAGTCTGAGGCTGATTTGGGGCCTGGAGATGTTTTGACATGCCCTGACATTTGTGCTTTTTTCAGTTGTTCATAAACATATTAATGACAAAGGTGTCATTACACTGTATTCAGCACAAACTAGGCTACCATAATATGTGAGGAACATGTATGCACATGTTTGTGCTTTTGAAGGAATAACGTTTATGCGTGGTTATTGAAAAAACAAAAAAATTAAGTCACTGAAATAAGGCCAAAAATATATATTAAATCTGTGTTTACAAGACTTCTGGGTATTGGAGGTTGTAGGCTAGAGTTTTTGCTTCAAAATTATGTAAAAATTATAATGCCTACTTGTTCATATAAAACAATATATTGATTTCGTTTTTGTAAGACACTTTTTGTCAAGAAACACAGTATGCGTGGAGGCGTGAATCATCATGAATAATGGGTCATTTACACCTGAGAAGACAAAAGAATCGCATAAAGAACCTCTAATGGTGCTGCATAATAATGAGGCCTTTCAGTCAGGTAGGCTGTGAAAAAAAACTCTGTAATCATGTCTCAGCTCAATTTAAAATAATGGTATTCTATTATATTCTTTAAAATATAATGTATTTCTGTGATGCAAAGAGTCTGAATATAGGTTTTTAGTTTAAAAGCATGCACATTTGGAGAAATATTGATGTATTCTCATATGTTTATGTGGATTTTATATTATATTATATATTATTATATATTGTTATATTTATTCTATATTCATTGTCATCACTATGAGCGCTGGTGTTTTCAATTCATACTTGCAGCCAGAGGGTGCTCTGTACACCTTTAATCCACAAATTATTCTAAAGAAGAAGATGACATTTCAGGAATGGTGTTTTCAATTTATACTTGCAGCCGGAGGGCGCTCTCTGTGCACATTTAGTCCACAAATTATTCTAAAGAAGAAGAGGACATATCAGGAACTAACGGCATGTCTTCCAGAGGTCGCTAAGCATGGCTTTTACATACAGATAAACACTTTTCAAGACAATAAATACATGATTGAGATGATGTATGCCTGTATTGACTCTGAATAACGCTGGCTCCGTGGGCGTGGCCGCATTAGCGGATAATGAGCTGAATCACGGACTTCTGACATGTGTCACTTTTCATACAGATTACATAAACACAGAATTTTTGTTTTCGATATGACTTGCACGATTTAAAACCTGACATTTCAACGTGTCTTTAGACATAAGTCTAATTTTTTTGTGATTAGTATTCACTAAGTTACAGTTCATTTTCTGAGAACTATCAGATTAAACTTTGTTCAGAGGGAGAGGACAGATCATGCATCATTTTAGTTTTCTTTATTTTGCAAAAAGCACAACATTTTGTTTTTACTCTGAGTGTACACAAATAAAAGAAGATATTCTATAGTTTCAATTGATATATTACTTTGACAAAAAATGACAGAGTATTTTAAGTCTGTTTTGCTGCAATGTGAAAAAAACCCTGCAAAACGCGCCGGCGCGTTTTCAGACCTCAGGGAGTTAAAATTCACTTTTTGTATTTCACTAAAAAAAATAACAGCATACACATTTGGAACAACATGAAAGTGAGTGAATAATAAAAGGATTTTCATTTTTAGAATAATTCACATGCATAAGAATATTAATATTGCATCTGTACAGATTTGTCACACAAATTAAACTTTCATTAAGTGAACTTGAATGAACTGAATAATGCTCACAGAAGAAGTAACAACTTTAAATCAGTTCTGTGAGTGTGAGTATAAGAAGATTGGCTCTTGAGAAGCCATAAGTCCGGGTGTGATTATAACAGCTCTTCTCATCCTAACATCAGAATCAGGCCTCTTCACTCCTGAATAATGAGGTCTGATAATCTGCAGCCCAAGCTGCTCTCCCGCTGGGCCAAACCAGACAGAAAACACTGAGCCAAATGAGGAGGCCACGGCAGGGTGAACGCAACACCTCCACACTGAGGCGACAACATCAGCCGTCCATTCGGATGAGGCAACAAAAGGCAACATAGGTTGAGTTGTAAAATATAGTGAGCTGCCTACATAGACTGTGTTTTTGGGCATCATCACCTTGGCTGATTCAGAACTTGCCTATGATGCCCCAAAATGTTTTCTATGCAGGCTGGTAGGTATGAGACCGAGCCATAGTTTCACTCAAACTGAGTCAAGGTGACCTGGTCCCAGCAGCTCCAGGAATAGTTTCTGCATCACTAACAGTTTAATTAAGCTATTTTCTGATGTAATAGTAGTTGAGCTTATGTGAAATCATATATATACTTACTAGAGCTGATGCAAAGAGTGAGTTATTGGAAACAGAGTTCACTGCCAGTCAAAAGTTTGGACAGACTTGATTGAATGACAAAGTTTACATGATATTAAAAACTTTTTGATGCAAATGTTTGAAAGAAATTAGTTTTGTAAACAAGTATAAACCTAAAAAAAAAAAAAAGCTTAAATCAAACGTTTTTTTAATGTTTTAGCTTGACTAGATAGTAGGGCTGGGTGATGCATAGAATATTTGCCCATACTATGACCACAATAATTTTGCTGATTATATTAAAATAGACTTTTCCTTCTGTGTTCATTTAGTAAAAAGTAGCAAGTGGCCAATATGTCTAGATTATTATTTTTTTAATTGTGTTGATTTTACAGTAAACTATTTTGTATGTAATTAGTAACAATAGCTGTTCTACTTAGATCGTGTCTTTTTAAGGCAAGCAAAAAAAGTGCAAAGAATATCAAGATATATATTGAATAGCATCAAAATGTGTAAAAAAATATATACATTTGTAGCAATCACCAATCCCTACCAGAAAAAGCAATCAACTCCTTTAATACTGTTTAAAAAGCATTGTATAATGATGACTAAACATTTTCATTTGTGGTCACTACATAATTCCTTTACTTCCTTTTGTGTTATTTCAAAGTTTCAACTTTATTTTTATCTAAAACGTGGACAATAGTAATAAAGTAATAGTAATAAAATAGTATCTGTGTCCAAACTTTTGAATGATACCATCCAAAACCAAAAATACAAAATATTTCACATCATATAGGGTGAATTCAGGTTGATTGGGGCACTTTTTCCCAGTCATTTCAATAGCAGAAAGTGTCCCAATCAACCTGAATTCACCCTATATATAGCAGCCAAGAAATCAACTAATATATTCAAATAACATAACTGTACATGTAATGGTTTTATGTATATGTCAACAATCTATCTAAAGTCCTCACAGGAACACAACACACCAAACGACAAGTGTCAAACTTCAGTCTTGACTTTTCAGGCCAAACATGTCAACACTTCCAAAGCCCGAATCCAAAACGAAAGCACAACAATTCCCTGTTTTAGACGTGGCCGTCCGTAAATGACAAGGAAACACAGCTAAATATAATTTCTGACCATTATATTTATATGTAAACGTTTCTAAAGGGATAAAGTTGCTCATACTGAAGCGTCCACCCTGAGGAAAACTCAACAGGTGAAGCTCACAGTACAGCATTCCATTGGCTGAAACCACCTTATTATCATAAACAAAACTAATATACACTATCTCGGGTCAAAACTTATTATATTTTAACGCTTATGTTTTTTCCCCCCAAACTATTTCGGGAAAACTATACATGACATTCCTCCATCAGCGATACTTACAACATTCTCGCTTTTATTCGGATACGCAACTCTTCCTCCACCTTTCACGGGCATCCTGATTTCTCTGTGTTCAAAAAAGTACTTTGGCGCTGGAAAAAGGGCGATTATTTCAGATGTGTCGTTGTCCTCAGCCTCTTGGATTCAGCATGGCTTTGAGCATGAGATCCTTATGAAATCGTTCCTGGTGGAGCGATCAGCGTCTGAGTACGCTGGGAAATATTTTTGCTCCGAGCGACTTTCAACCCAAGCCAACCTACTTCACGATTGTACCAACTACGGAAAAGGGGTGTGATGTGCTGATGCGCAGCTTGTGTATAAGACCCGAGTTGTAATATTAAATACGTATATAATATAATCTATAGTACTGAATATTTAATTAAAAAATGAATTATTTTATTCTTTAAGCTTCATTTAATCCTTCATTTTGGCGCTTCATAATTAAGCATCCTTCCCTGTTTATCAAATGGTCTCGCCCAGCGGGCAAACATTGATTTAACTGTTCCCTGAGAGAGTTCCATGATAACACACTAAACCATGTTTACTGTCAAGGGTAGCTAATAACTTCTGATGTTACTAAAGGGAAGCTTTGCTTTGTGTTATACTATAAGAAAGTATGTAAGTTTAAACATAATTTGGGGGGATTTAAGAGTTAAATATGTCTGGTCCTAATATGATATGTAGCCTGTTTATCTCAGTTGCGATATGTATTTTAAATCTAGACAGATATTGATGATGATCATTAAAATCCTGGGGGGGAAAAATGATATATAAATCTGGATAGAGGTGTACACAAACCTGGAACAAGACAAATTGCCTAACCAAAATATGCCAGTGGGAAAAAAAAGGCGCTTTTTTTAAAAGATTATAAATCAAAATCAACATTCCATAACTTAATTCGACAGACAGACAGACAGACAGATAGATAGATAGATAGATAGATAGATAGATAGATAGATAGATAGATAGATAGATAGATAGATAGATAGATAGATAGATAGATAGATAGATAGATAGATAGATAGATAGATAGATAGATAGATCATCATGCTCTACCAGCTACCCCAGGTGAAAAGAAAGTACATTTCTATAATGTACTTAAAGTGCTCTATTTTCGTGCACTAATTTTGTACTTAAAGGTGCCCTAGAATTAAAAATTGAATTTACCCTGGCATAGTTGAATAACAAGAGTTCAGTACATGGAAATGACATACAGTGAGTCTCAAACACCATTGTTTCCTCCTTGTGTAATTTGATTTGTTTAAAAGACCTCAGAAGAACAGGTGAATCTCAACATAACACCGACTGTTACGTAATAGTCAGGATCATTAATATGTACGCCCCCAATATTTGCATATGCCAGCCCATGTTCAAGGCATTAGACAAGGGCAGCCAGTATTAACGTCTGAATCTGTGCACAGCTGAATCATCAGACTAGGTAAGCAAGCAAGAACAATAGCGAAAAATGGCAGATGGAGCAATAATAACTGACATGATCCATGATAACATGATATTTTTAGTGATATTTGTAAATTGTCTTTCTAAATGTTTCGTTAGCATGTTGCTAATGTACTGTTAAATGTGGTTAAAGTTACCATAGTTTCTTACTGTATTCACGGAGACAAGACTGTCGTTATTTTCATTTTTTAAACACTTGCAGTCTGTATAATTCATAAACACAACTTCATTCTTTATAAATCTCTCCAACAGTGTGTAACGTTAGCTTTAGCCACGGAGCATAGCCTCAAACTCATTCAGAATCAAATGTAAACATCCAAATAAATACCATACTTACGCGATTAGACATGTTGCATGACGAACACTTTGTAAAGATCCATTTTGAGGGTTATATTAGCTGTGTGAACTTTGTTTATGCTGTTTAAGGCAAGCGCGAGCTCCGGGGGCAGGGGGGCACGAGAATTAAAGGGGCCACAGCCTGAATCGGCGCATATTTAATGATGCCCCAAAATAGGCAGTTAAAAAAATTAATTTAAAAAAATCTATGGGGTATTTTGAGCTGAAACTTCACAGACACATTCAGGGGACAACTTAGACTTATATTACATCTTTTGAAAAGACGTTCTACGGCACCTTTAATATACTAAAAATTCTTCTTTAGTACTTCTTAAAGTACACATGAAATCAAAATTGACCTTATGTATTTTGTTATCTCAAATTGCTAGTTTTGTGGTGAACAATTAATCCGTGCAAGTCAATCCACACAAAAAAAAATTGTTTGGCTTCCTAATATTGAATCAAAATCTGAAAATGCTCCTTCCCTTCTGCAACGGTGCCCCTTCTCTAACGACATCAGTTTGACGGCTTGGTTTGAAATCGTGTAAACCACTCCCCTACAACCGTTAGTCTGCTATGAGCTGGTGATGGAGAGGAGGAGCGCTGAAATAAAACTCTGCCCTCTATTCAATATTCCATTTCACTTGGAAATACGTCACAACACTGGAGAAAACTCGTTTGCAGCTTCCGGTTCACGGGGACTTTAAGATAATGTAAGTTTACTCAACTGTGCTATTTTGAGACACCATGAAATATGAACTAAAAATGTGCTTTTAATATACTATCTCTGTATTTAAAAAAAATATATTTAGTTACCACTTGTAGTACACTATGGGTCAAATGTACTATAAGTAGTATCTAAATACATTTTTAAAGTACAGAGATAGTATATTAAAAGCACATTTAAGTTCATATTTCATGGTGTCTCAAAATAGCACAGTTGAGTAAACTTAGATGTTCTTAAGAAGTACTAAAGAAGAATTTTTAGTATATTAAGTACAAAATTAGTGCACAAAAATAGAGCACTTTAAGTACATTATAGAAATGTACTTTTTTTTTTTCACCTGGGACAGTATATAAAGTAAGTTATAAGTATAAACTTCTTTCTTTCTTTTATTTACTTTCTTATATTCAACACCAACCTGTTCTCTAAAAAAAAAAACAGAACAGAGAAAATATTTCCAAATTGATTGTGTGGTGTTTTTGGCCTGTATGTCAACAGTCTCCTCAAAGGACCTCACTGGAACTCGAGGGACCAAATGACAAAGTGACAAAACTCTATGCTTGATTTTCAGACCAAACATGTCAACACTCTCAAAGCCAGACTCCAAAGCGAAAGCACTACAATTATTCCCTTAAGCCTTTTCATGAGATATTTTCATGAGGCATTTGATCTAAATTTATCAGTTCAGAGCTAAATTTAAAAATTACACGAGGACACTTTGGAACATGCAGAAGCTGCTGGTGTAACTCTGGTATAGTGTAAAAAAACACTAGTCTAATTAATTCTCAAGTGCTTAAAGCAACAGAACAGAAAACAATAGAAACATTATTCATTTTGTGTACAGTATGAGCAACACCCTTTCCGAGGGTGACCTCACTGGTCAAACTCAGAACTGCTTATTGTCAGCAGAAGCACCCAGTGAGCGTGTTACCGTTTACTCATACATGAACTCTGTCACAGACGTCTTTTGTCATCTCACAGCATCCTCTCTTACAGATGATGTCACCACAAGGGGTGGAGCCCCAGAGCAGCGTTTAAGTATCTGCATGAGTGATGTCATGAAGTGTGTTCAGTGAAGTATATCATGTTTCACATGCATTAGCATGAATCTTTTATGCCATACTGTGTGGTGAAACGTGCTTCTCCTCTCTGATCAGCAGTATTTGTTGTGGGTGTGTGCACATGTGATGGGAGTGTGTTGTGTTAAGTCATATTCTGGTGGCTGACCTTGCTGTAATCATGACAGAGAGTTGCTGAACCATTCTGATTCAGTGACCGGCCTCTTTATCACAAGTGGCTTTACAGATTGCAGCTGTCTCATGGAGTATTGGCTACCAGGGTTGTGTGCCATTCAGAACTGAATCAAGAAGGCCTTTGTCATTCACTTTCAAATGCTGAACAGGACACAGAAGTGCAATTCAAATTTGAATTTAAGGACGTAGAATTAAAATGGAAGGAAGTCTGTAAGGCTAGTTTTTAAAGATGACATAAAATCAATCTATTTTCATAAAGCATGCAGTTTTTAAAAGAAAAAAAGTTTTTCAAATACTTTTTTTGATCAAAATCGAATAAATTGCTCTTTTTCTGAAATGACTTTCCTTGACTGCTGATTTCACATTGGCCACATGGGTTATTTCATAATTTCTCTCTTCTGGTATATAATGTCTGCTTTTAATGATAAAAAAACAATTTGGATAATGGATAAAGTCACATCCTACATTCAACCATTGAATATCCTGGAAGAGGTAAAATGTGCAAAATGGCAATTAAAGTTCACATTAATAAATTTCATTATGAATTACCCATAAACATATCATACACACAACATGTGACATATGATAAATCATTTCTGACAAGCATACCACATAATAAAATATGAAATATTTCATTATATGTAATAAATTAAATGGTGCAAAAAAAAAATGCCAGAACGCTCTAATTTACCAAAATGGTAAAGTACTTCAAAAATGTGGTGGACATTTTTGAAGTACTTTTCCAAATGGACATAGAAGAACTATTTTGGGTTCCCGAAAGAGACTTTCAATTAATTTTTTCTTAGCTTGAAGAACATTTTTATTAATCTAAAGAACCATTTTCTACTATAAAGAACTATTTGAGCAATGGAAAGTTTCCATGGATGTTAAAGGTTATTCACGGGACCATCAATGCCAATTATGAACCATTATTTTTAAGAGTGATATGGCAACGTGTAAAAATGTTTTGATTGTTTTGTTAACTAATTATATAATTTAAAAATATGTCTGATCAGTGAAGGAAAAAAAGGGTATTCTACATATCAGGGAATAATTCAAATTTTAACACAATTACAACTTCTTGAATACGACTTCTTGAACAACTTGAATTAAAAGGAATTAAAATTCTAAAATTGAAATTGAAATCCTTCATTTTTGGAATACAAATTCAGATATTTTTGATGAAATCCGTGAGACTTCTGGCCTCCGATAGACTGCAACATTTTTACCAATTTCAAGGCCCAGAAAGGTAGTAAAGACATCGTTAAAATAGTCCTGCAGTGGTTCAACCTTAATATTATGAAGCGACAAGAATACTTTTTGTGCGCAAAAAACAAACAAAAATAACTTCAGTCTCCTACGCTGTTCACATAGTGAACACAGCGCAGCGCTTTCGTGTTGTACGTCAGAACACCGAATTATTATTGGCTGGCTCCTGTGTCAACATCACACATGCGTCGGCCAATACTGAGTTGGCGTTCTGACGTAGAATCCGGAAGCGTTGCACTGTGTTTACTACGTGAACAGCGTAGGAGACTGACATGGAAGAGAAGAAATTGTTGAATAAAGACGTTATTTTTGTTTGTTTTTTGTGCACAAAAAGTATTCTTGTCGCTTCATAATATTAAGGTTGAACCACTGCAGGACTATTTTAACGATGTCTTTACTATCTTTCTTGAAATTGGTAATAATGTTGCAATCCATCGGAGGTCAGAACGCTCTCGGATTTCATCAAAAATATCTTAATTTGTGTTCGGAAGATGAACGAAGGCCTTACGGATGTGGAACGACATGAGGGTGAGTAATTAAAGACAGAATTTTCATTTTTGGGTGAACTAACTCTTTAAGGAACACACTCTCTCTATACCAGACTGCCTTGAATTTATATATATTTTTAAGCCCTGAGATGTGTGGAATAGAAGCAAGAATGCAAACGTGTACAGGGACCTTTTGTGCCGCACAGGTGCATCAAGTGTGAACTCAGCAGAGCACAAAAGCCTGTTTTTATGGCCTGGATCGGGTCTGTCACTAAGAGCTGCTCTATCCCTCAGCACATCCACGTTAGGTGTGAGGAAAGGTGAGAAAAAAAACAAGGACCTCAATAAAATCCAGCATATGGACCTAATTAACACCTACAGAAAAAGCATGCAAGAAGAGCCACATAAAATTACGTAAAAGCACTCTGGAGTGAAAAAGCAGCTCAGAATGAAGTCTAAAAAAACACTGTGATCCAGTGAAACAGTCAAGTGTGGCCTAGCGGGCATGTTTTGATTCAGCTGTCTTGCACATTCTAATCAGAAAAGATTAACAGGCTGTTGAGTTCATGCAGTGGAGATGAACAGTGTGGCGGCTTTACAGTTATCACCGGTTTCCTAAAGCCCTTAATTCATTTTAATCAGAAAGTGGGCAGGCTTCTTGACACAATCAACATATTTGACCATAGAAGAAATATCAAAGGAAAGGAGAAGCTGCTCACAGCAAAGCCACACCCTAACACTAACTTTAACTAGGTTATAAGCGCCACTCATGAGATCCACAGAGGAGGACGTCATTTGGCTATCCACCTGAAAAGAAGTTTGAGCCACTTCAAAAATGTATTCAAAATAAACTTAAGAGACAAAATTCTAATCAGTTTACAATGATCATATAATGCAAAAACATTTTTGTGAGTTTTGATACTACATGAATGGCAGAGCAGGCTGACAGCATAAAGTTTCTTTAATTAGTAAATTGACCAATCAAAATGCATATGCAATTGAGGCAACGTTATTGCTCCTTAAAGTCACCATGGAATCAATTATTGTCGTTTCATTAAAGGGTAAAAATTATTTATTAAAATTTCCTACACTGTAAAAATTAATTGTTGGTTTAACTTAAAAAAGTAAGTTACCTGGTTGCCTTAAAATTTTGAGTTCATTGAAATTAAAAAATTTGAGTTAATACAATGAAGGCGATTGGTTTAATCAACAGAAACTCAAAATATTATATTATCTGAACCACAATATCTAAGCTGATTTGACAAAAAAAAATGTTGTGATAACAAATCATGAAAATATTTTTTTACAGTGTAGGTGTACTGACTATCTTCTTTCAGACGAACACAATTGGAGATACATTTAAAAATATCCTGGCTCTTCCATTTCTCTTTAAAATTTCTCATTTTAGACTTTCATCATTACTGCATGCGTCAGGTCAGAGGTTACCCTTCCAACGCAAATCGATGCGTACGGCCGTCTGCCGGAAGCTAGTTATTATAGTTAATAAAATTTTAAATATGGATATTTTTCTTACAAAAACTCATCGCTTCGCTTCAGAAGGCCTTTATTAACCCCCTGAAGCCATATGGATTATATTTATGATGGATGGATGCATTTTTTGGGCTTCAAAATCGCGCCCCCATTCACTACCATTATAAAGCTTGGAAAAGCCAGGATATTTTTAAATATATCTCCAATTGTGTTTCTCTGAAAGAAGATAGTCATATACACAGTCATATAGGATGGCTTGAGGGTGAGTAAATCATGGGATAATTTTCATTTTTGGGTGAACTAACCCTTTAAATAAAATTTCAGTATTTATTATAAATTATTATTTTAATTCTGTAATCTTTAATCAAAATAAAGATTCCCCTCCCTCTTGCAGCGACATCTCTTCTCTGATGACGTGTTTACTGGCGTGAGGGCGGGACAACCTGTCACTCACATGAGATTGACCAATAGCAAACCATCCAGTCAATTCTTGATGGACAAAATCAAGTCCCGCCCTACAGAAGCAACAATAGGGAAGAAAAGACTATTACAGCTTCCACTGAATGCCGACTTTCAAAAGGCATTATAAATAAAAAAGCCTCTGAATATCACACATCATTGCAGGTCAAAGGTCAGTAATAATATTTCACCCTGCACAACACAGGCTGGACTCTTAAACTCAAAGCTTATGACTGGTATTGCTGCTGAAATATGCATTGGCATGAAGTATGAAGTGCGTGCCCTCTAGATTACGCCGCCTGAAGCTACGCTTGAATGAATTATACATTTCAAAAGTGTGGGGCCAGCTCGACAGGGACAGAAATAACCAAGATGAATGAATGAATAAATAAATAAGTCCACATAAAGTACATCCATTTGAGTCAATGTCCAGTTCCTGCCAGAGAACATATCAGCAACGAAAAGAGAACATCACACAACGGATCTGACACAGTCTAAACGTCGTCGTTTTAAGCACACTTTAGATTTATGTACAGTATGTGAAGCTGTCTTAACTTAAGATTTAGGTAACCATCATTTTGAATAAAAGTAAAGCTGAATGCTCCTGAGTCTCAGCTACAGAGAATTGTTGGTGTAATACCACTTTCAAACACAAGAGGGGCACTTTTCACATGACTGACTAGATTTCATTCAGTTGATTAAGAAGTGATGTGTAACTGCACAAAACATGTAGGTTTTCTCAGATTGACATGGAAAAGGGATTACAGAGTTTAGATGAGATTTAAAAAAATTTACACACACACAAAATCAATCAAAATCATATTATACAGTATACGGGCCATTCCTGTTATTTGCAGTAACTATTTAACTCTAAAGAAAAATATATGCTTGTGCTGTAATTTAAGGTTTTCAGCTGTAATTTAATATTTCCAGACTGAAAGAATATTTTTTTAATATTATCCTACCAATTTCTGTAAGTTTACCAACCAGGAACCAACTGAGACTAAAAAACATCACAGTTTAATATATATATTGAATCAAATATCTGAGCACTGTAAATAATTGCTGAAAAGCAGTGATCTTATTTGAAAACAGTATAAGGATACTTCTTTTTATGTATGGGAAAATAAACAGCTTAATAAACAGTTTTCTGAAGTTCAGTCCCCTTGTGCACCTGCCTATGATGACAACAACTGATAGTTCACACACAAAGCAAGACATATCCTCCGTAGCAGGACAGGAAGCAATGGATGGACGAAGGTCACCCTGACCATCTCCTTTATGTTTCTCCCTCTGGGTCAGCGAATAAATCAGAGCTATGGATCGCCCGGCTCCCAAATGCCAGCTTCAGTGAAAAGTCTAAATCAGCAGACGTATTAAAAGGCCAACCCAGCAATTGTGTCCAGGCTGAGAAGATCACATCTGCACTATTATGTCAGCTTCAGCGGTTCAGGTTGTTCTAACATTCACAATGCATGATTTTTTAAATGCATTATGTATAAAAATAAATGTTTTTACGGCCTGTTGATGTAACGGGAGAAATAACAGATAAAACTTTAGTGACCTAAAGTGTGTCATTTTTTCATATTTAAATATTTTGTCCTGTTCATTCTTAATATTCCCTAAACAAGCAATTTATGATAGTCACAGCATTATTTGAGTGTTAAATGACGTTTTTGAATGACGATTTAATAAAAAAAACTTACATTTTATCATCACATTAAATTGCAGAATTAAAAATTGAATACTTTAACATCTAAGAAAGATTTACCTTTAAAGGTGCCCTAGAACCAATTTTTACAAGATGTAATATAAGTCTAAGGTGTCCCCTGAATGTGTCTGTGAAGTTTCAGCTCAAAATACCCCATAGATTTTTTTAAATAAATTTTTCATCTGCCTATTTTGGGGCATCATTAACTATGCACCGATTCAGTGCGCGGCCCCTTTAAATCACGTGCTCCCTTGTCTAATGCCTTGAACATGGGCTGGCATATGCAAATATTGGGGTCATACATATTAATGATCCTGACTGTTATGTAACAGTCGGTGTTATGTTGAGATTCGCCTGTTTTCCGGAGGTCTTTTAAACAAATGAGATTTACATAAGAAGGAGGAAGCAATGGAGTTTGAAACTCAATGTATGTCCTTTCCATGTACTGAACTCTTGTTATTCAACTATGCCAAGGTAAATTCAATTTTTGATTCTAGGGCACCTTTAATATATAAATCAATTAGGATATAATAGCTATCAACCTTATCAGCATAAATAAGAAAATTACCCAAACGTCCTTTCATGCCATTTTTTAATCTTTGCATAGGAATTAAGGGTAATTATACTAATATCTATAGAGTAGTAATATAATGAAGACACTCAAGAGAGATGTACAGCACAGACAACTACATTACACCTCTGTCTGGACATTTAAATGAACTTAAACAGTCTATTATTTCATGCTACACGCTCTAAGTTAATTTGCCAGATTAAACCATCGAACCCTTCCTGGCTCCGCTTTCTGAATAGAGATTGAGAAAAATGTCACATGAAAGACATAAAGGTAGATTGTATTGAATGCCTATTGAAGGCTTAGATGCAAGTCTGCAGGAAATTAACTGTTTGCATGATGCTGATAATGTAAAACGACTTATATGATGTGTTTTTTTTAAAAATGAGATGTTTCTGCAAGGTCTCTGGTTCTGTGACCTTTCATGTGGACCCTGTGGTCCTAGTGTTGATCATGTAAGGCCTGTGACACAGCAAATGGAAATGCTTTTGGGTGCAAAACAATTGATCTGAAATAATAGCATGATGGATATGTCTAAGATGCAAGAACGGCAAAGAATAAATAGAGTAAAAGGATGTATTTCGATCCATTTCCGTCCATTTTTTTAATAATACAATATGCAGTATAAATGAATGACATAACTAATAACATCATTTACATACAGAAGTCTTCAGGTACAGTAACCTAACAGCATGTTTAATTAAGAGAGAAGGGCACAGAACCTTCTCTCTTAATTAAGAATTAATATCCTGTGAGTGGATATTAATTTTGGCACAAGAAACATTGACTAATATTATAAGCAGAGTCTAGGGAAATGCTATGAAAGGGTAGAAGATATCCCCTGTAAAGTTTTACATGAAATGATATCAGGTGACATGATTAGGTGAATTAGAAGAAGCATTAAAAAGAAAGAAAATGAATAGAAACATGAAATACCTGCCACAGCTGTGTTAAACTGCGTACAGAGGCGCGGCGTAACTCTGCGAGGTACATGTATTGTGGTTCGCTGGTCCAGTAATTGTTCTCCCTGGAGTAGCTGGAGGGGAACAACTCTGAGGCGTACTGGTCCCTATAATAGAACATGCAGATTAGCACACATGCTAACTAAAGCCTAACCTGGAGGACTGCTATCAATTCAGTTTACTTCCATTTATTTAGCTCATTGATTGACTGGAGAGTGTTAAAGCAATTATGACCGTCATGAGAAAAGAAAAAATGAGAAAAAGAATAGATGAGAAATGATCACAGCTGCTGCAATCCAGATTTAGCAAAACAGGCCTAATGTCATTTGCTCTATGTATGTAGGTGGGTCAGTGTGACAGACAGACAGATAGATAGATAGATAGATAGATAGATAGATAGATAGATAGATAGATAAACAGACAGACAGACAGATAGACAGATAGATAGATAGATAGATAGATAGAGAGACAGATAGAGAGACAGACAGACAGACAGACAGACAGACAATCTATCTATCTATCTATCTATCTATCTGTCTGTCTGTCTCTCTATCTATCTATCTATCTATCTATCATCATTTATCTGTCTGTCTGTCGCTCTATCTATCTATCTATCTATCTATCTATCTGTCTGTCACTCTATATATCTATATATCTATCTATCTATCTGTCTGTCTGTCTGTCGCTCTGATAGACAGACAGACAGACAGACAGACAGACAGACAGATAGATAGATAGATAGATAGATAGATAGATAGATAGATAGACAGACAGACAGATAGATAGATAGATAGATAGAGCAAAAGACAGACAGACAGATAGATAGATAGAGCGACAGACAGACAGACAGACAGACAGACAGATAGATAGATAGATAGATAGATAGACCCACAGAGCGACAGACAGATAGATAGATAGATAGATAGATAGATAGATAGATAGATAGATAGATAGACCCACAGAGCGACAGAAGACAGACAGACAGACAGACACACACACACACACACACACACACACACACACACACACACACACACAGACAGACAGACAGACACACACACACACACACACACACACACACACACAGACAGACAGACAGACAGACATACAGACAGATAGATAGATAGATAGATAGATAGATAGACAGACAGATAGAGCGACAGACAGAGCGACAGACAGAGCGACAGACAGACAGACAGACTGATAGATAGATAGATAGATAGATAGATAGATAGATAGATAGATAGATAGATAGATAGATAGATAGATAGATAGATAGATAGACAGAGCAACAGGCAGACAGATAGATAGATAGATAGATAGATAGATAGATAGATAGATAGATAGATAGAGCAACAGGCAGGCAGACAGACAGACAGACAGACAGACAGACAGACTGATAGATAGATAGATAGATAGATAGATAGATAGATAGATAGATAGATAGATAGATAGATAGATAGATAGATAGATAGATAGATAGATAGATAGATAGATAGATAGATAGATAGATAGATAGATAGATAGATAGATAGATAGATAGATAGATAGATAGATAGATAGATAGATAGATAGATAGATGTGAACATTTTAAAAACATTAACAGCCCATCAGTTCTTGATGCTTTTAGAAGGACAGTGTCTCTTTCCAAAGCTCATATATTCTCCCACACTCAGCATGCCGGCGGTCCGGGATGTGATGTATGTGGGCTCTGGCCTGAGGCATTGCTGTCCTCGTTAGTAAAACCACAGAGTTCAGTCCATCAATCTAGAGGCAAATGAGCCGCTGCTTTCAGACAGACTCATTTGACACCGGACCCCCATGGCTAACCTGGGAGGTCAGGCATACATAACACATAATACACAAGTACTGTATGTTGTGAAACACGACCACAATCAAAGACTTCTGACAGACACACCTGATGTCAAAAATCACAGAAATACCACAAAGAGCGTGCAAAGAGAGGGACACACACGTAGGGGTGTTCGATGAAGGCCATGGGCCGTGTCTAGCAGCAGTCAGACTCTGGGCTCCAGGCAGCAGGTCTGAGACACAGGCGACCGTTGCCACAAGCTGTGCAGACGCACAGAGAGCCTGGTCTACTGTAATAGGATGTGACAGCAAGAGAGGAGATACGGGCTGGAGCTGCCCCACTGCGAGGGGCGTAGGGGGCTGGTTAGCGGTGCTAGCAGTCACACAATCTGTCTCTTATAATGGAAGAAACAGAACAGACAGGACAAAACAGCCCACAACACAAACTGTCATCCCAAAAGAGACAGAAGGAGCGGAGAAGAAAACAAGGTTAGGGAGACTGGCCTCTTCACACCACAGGAGACTTTTCAGATGTGCGTCAAGCAAATGCTTATGCTGATATTTAAAAAGCAGAGATGTGCAGACGATAAAATGGTTAACTGGTATCTTTGTGATAGTCTATCACATTAACTGAGAACATGATGCACTAACACTTTTGGTCATCATTTTGAACACGATATTAATTTTGAACATGATATTCAACTCAATTCAAGTTTGTATAGTGCTTTTCACAATACAATATGTGCAGTATATCTTGTTTTTTATTCAAAGCAACATGTTAGTTGCATACATTTTTTGCTACATAAAGTGTGCTTGTCTTTTTTCATAATAAAAGTCACTTGGTTTGATATTTTGTTATTTAATTAGGGTGACCAGATGTCCCGTTTTTCCTGGGACAGCTCTATTTTTAATGTCACAACTTATTATGAAAAAATCATGTTTTGTCCTGTATTTTTTTTTTCCCTAAATTGTCTTTTCTAAGTGTTCATTTAAAAGCGAGTAGCAATCTTCTGTCACATGAGAATAGCCTAATCAAAGGTAGCCAGTCTCGTCATCATAGTATAATTTGGAGAACAAATTTACTATCCAATCACAATTCCTTATCGATTAATTTGGAGTTACTAAAGGCAGGATAAATTAAAGAGCATGGAGGAGCAGTGTCGCCAAGTCCGTGGTTTTCCCTCGGAATTGGGCTACTTTAAAGGTGTCCTAGAACTTCTTTTTACAAGATGTAATATAAGTCTAAGGTGTCCCCTAAATGTGTCTGTGAAGTTTCAGCTCAAAATACCCCATAGATTTTTTTTTTTATTCATTTTTTTAACTGCCTATTTTGAGGCATCATTAACTATGCACCGATATATAGGTTGCGGCCCCTTTAATTATCGTGCTCCCCGCCCCCGGAGCTCGCGCTTGCCTTGAACAGCATAAACACAGTTTACACAGCTAATATAACCCTCAAAATGTATCTTTAAAAGATGTTCGTCATGCATGCTGCTTGCATACATCGGATCATGTAAGTATAGTATTTATTTGGATGTCTACATTTGATTCTGAATGAGTTTGATGGTGCTCCGAGGCTAAAGCTAACATTACACACTGTTGGAGAGATTTATAAAGAATGAAGTTGTGTTTATGAATTATACAGACTGCAAGTGTTTAAAAATGAAAATAGCGACAACTCTCTTGTCTCCGTGAATACAGTAATAAACGATGGTAACTTTAACCACATTTAACAGTACATTAGCAACATGCTAATGAAACATTTAGAAAGACAATTCACAAATATCACTAAAAATATCATGTTATCATGGATCATGTCAGTTATTATTGCTCCATCTGCCATTTTTCGCTATTGTTCTTGCTTGCTTACCTAGTCTGATGATTCAGCTGTGCACATCCAGACGTTCTGCCCTTGTGTAATGGCTTGATCATGGGCTGGCATATGCAAATATTGGGGGCGTACACCCCGACTGTTACGTAACAGTCTGTGTTATGTTAAGATTCGCCTGTTCTTCGGAGGTCTTTTAAACAAATGAGATTTATATAAGAAGGAGGAAACAATGGAGTTTGAAACTCAGTGTATGTCTTTTCCATGTACTGAACTCTTGTTATTCAACTATGCCAATATAAATTCAATATTTAATTCTAGGGCACCTTTAACACTGTTGCCGCGGATTGTTTTTCAAGTCTGACGCGACCCCAAATAATATGATATTTAGCCCCTGGAATGCGAATTTTACCAGGGGAACCTCGCCAATAACACAGATTTTACCCCTTGGAACACAATTTTTACCTGGGAACCCTCCCTGAAATGCCTTTGAGCTAGTTTTATGTAGCAATTGTGTGGATTTGTTGGGAAAACCCGGCAACCCTGCGGAGGAGATGCAGATCAAGTCAGACGCAAAAATGTCAAAGAAGCATAAAAAGAGAAGAGCAGGAAAGAGTTATTATACACAATAAGTTGTGAAAAAAGAACTCAATGTGTTATCGAGATGAATAACACAACAGAAGCACTCTCAGTGCACAGTGCTGAATTCAGTTGTCTTTGCGTCTGAATGGTCAAATACAGACAGTTGACGAAATGCCCATCATGTGGAGTATCTTACATAAATACAGTCAGTTATAAATGTAAACAGCTTGGTGAAAACCAAATAGGTATATGTGTCAGTATATTAGATCTTAGCATTCATTCTTAAAGTGACAGCAGCCTAAAATACCAGTCTGTGTCATTACTGTTCGAACGTTAAAGGTGCCATCGAATTGAAAATTGAATTTACCTCGGCATAGTCAAATAACAAGAGTTCAGTACATGGAAATGACATACAGTGAGTCTCAAACATCATTGTTTCCTCCTTCTTATATAAATCTCATTTGTTTAAAAGACCTCCGAAGAACAGGCAAATCTCAACATAACACCGATTGTTAAGTAACAGTCGGGATCATTAATATGTACGCCCCCAATATTTGCATATGCCAGCTCATGTTCAAGGAATTAGACAAGGGCAGCCAGTATTAACATCTGGATCTGCACAGCTGATTTTCATTTTTAAACACTTGCAGTCTGTATAATGCATAAACACAACTTCATTCTTTATAAATCTCTCCAACAGTGTAGCATTAGCCATTAGCCACGGAGCACTATCAAACTCATTCAGAATCAAATGTAAACATCAAAATAAACACTGTACTTACGCGATTAGACATGCTCCATGATGAACACTTTGTAAAGATCCATTTTGAGGATCATTTTGAGGTTATATTAGCTGTGTGAACTTTTAAAGGGGCCGCAGCCTGAATCGGTGCATAGTTAATGATGCCCCAAAATAGGCAGTTAAAAAAATTAATTAAAAAAAATCTATGGGGTATTTTGAGCTGAAAATTCACAAACACATTCAGGGACACCTTAGACTTATATTACATCTTGTAAAAAAACATTCGATGACACCTTTAAGGTTTCTGTCCATCCCGTCCCGTTTTTAACCATAACAAATCTGGTCACCATATATTTAATGCAATAAAATTCATGTTGCTTTTTGGGTCAACACACACATGTTGGGTTTTCATGATTTATGGGGACATTCCATAGACATAATGATTTTTATACTGTACAAACTGTATTTTATCCCCTAGCCCTAAACCTCCCCTTAATTACAACCCTCACAGAGATTGATCTGCATTTTTACATTTTCAAAAAACATCAGTTGCTTGATTTATAAGCTGTTTGACCAAAATGTCCCCACAAGGTCAAAGATTTCTGTTATCACCATCCTTGCGGGCACATTTTGTCCCCATAATGTAGGGAATACATGAAAACACACACACATACATTTTAAAAAACATAATTTATTATTTTTTATAAGCCATTTTCCTCATGGGGACCAAAAAAATTTCACCACAAGGACAAGGATTTTGGACATTGCCATTTTGGTGGGGACATTTTGTTCCTATACCTGAACAGATCTCGTTAGGCCACAAATTCACATTTATATGGCACAAAGATAGAGAGGAGTACATACTCATACACAGAGATCATGTGATCAGACATCATCAGATAATCTCAAGTGTTGAGCGGATAAACATATACACACCATACATTTCATAAGAGGATTTACTAAGGACAAAACATAACCCTTATTTGACCTCTTATCAGAGATGGAAGAGAGTAAAAGACAGTTATAGCATGTGTGTGACAGTAAATAGAAACACAGAAGGTGACAGATCCTTCAACCTCAGTCAGTGTGTACAAAAATCCATCCCAGAACTCTTGAATTGGTGTCAGTCTTTTGCTCAGAGAGTGATGTGTGTATTTTTGTATTCCCGGATGCCAGCAGAGCTGTGTGTGAGAGGGGATTTTGAGTTGGCAATGTCACGGCCAGACGTCAATCTCGAACTGACAGCGGAGATCAGACTCTGACGTGACACCCCCCTATTCAACTGACCCGCAGGGCTCACCCGAGCCTCATCTGCTCTGACTCATGAAAACAACCGCACACACACAAAAGCAAGGCTACATTCTCAAACAGACGATGGGGCAGACAGACAGAGTATGATAGAAAAACACCTCCAAGGTCCTGATTCAGTAATCCTTGCACTGAAGCGCAGTACTGATGATGATGTTGTGGCACTGTGCCACTATGATGAAAAACATGATGTCAGTGATGCTTCAAGCTTCATATAACAAAACATGACTAAATGCTAATATTCTGTTGAGCAATACAAGGCCGTTTACAAGTGCATATGATAACAGCAAAACAACCAACAAGAAAGACCAAATGACTGCTGTTGCCATGACTTGCGGCAATTTTATTTCTCATAACTGCAACTTTACTTTTTTCTTATTTTGAACTTTGTCACAATTACTGTTTTTATATAATTTTACTGAGAAGCAGAAACAAGCTTCTATAGACTACAGTCGATCTGATGTATACTGCATGCAAAAGTGGCAAAATAGTCTCAAACAGTAAAAAGTTTGCAAGGTCTTTTCAAATAACTGAAAGATACTACACACATTTCTGCTGATTTAGTATTTTCTTTACAGCGCATCATAAACTGACTCTGTGGCGCAATTATTTGTTTTTTCCTTGTTTATCTTTTATTGTGTTATGAACTATTTTAGACAGACCTACCCCTAAACAGCATTTGAAACCGTATACTGTAAACTGTGTTTGTCCGGAATAAACTTCTGGACAAGTGTACTAGAAAAGTCCAACAAGTACACTACCATTCAAAGGTTTCAGCTTGGTAATAGTTTTAAAGTTTTTGAAAGATGTCTCTTCTGCTCACCAAGGCTGCATTTATTTAATCAAAAATACAGTAATATTGTGAAATATTATTACTATTCAAAAGAACTCTTTTCTGTTTTAATATATTTTAAAATGTAATTTATTTCTGTGATCAAAGCTGAATTTTCAGCATCATTACTCCATTCTTCAGTGTCACATGATCCTTCAGAAATCATTCTAATATGCTGATCAAGAAACATTTAATATTATTATCAGTGTTGGAAACAGTTGTGCTGATTAATATATTTGTGGTTTTTTTTCAGGATTATTTCTATTAAAGGTTCAAAAGAACAGCATTTATTTGAAACAGAAATATTTTGTAACATTATAAATGCTTTTACTGTCACTGATCAATTGAATGCAACCTTGCTGAATAAAAGTATTAATTTCTTTTAAAAAAACTGACCCCAAACACTGAATGGCAGTGCATACTTTCAAAAGACACACAGATTTCTCCTAAACTCTCTACAGACACATAAAAATGCTTCAGATTATACACACTGGGGTGCAGAAATCAATGTAAGAGGACAGATGTCAGCATAACTTTGCCCCCTATTCGAATTTTAAACCCTGTTTGTTAACGCATGAGCAGACGCACGGACTAAAGGGATTTACATGCCAGACCTGTCAAAATAATACAAGCTTTCCACTTTTTTCCCCTTGAAGGCCAGCGCAGTAATTGACAAGAAAGCCTCCGCATGCTTTTCAGGGATAGTTAGAGTCGTGCTGTCATGCAGATCTTTGCACATAACTTTTTATACACAAAGGAAGCAATATCTTATTATACTCTGGCAATATCTTATTATTTACACCGGCAGTCAGAAGTTTAGAATAATTAAGATTTTTTAAAGTTTTTGAAAGAAGTCTCTTACTGCATTTATTTGATGAAAAATACAGTAATATTGTGAAATGTTATTACAATTTAAAATAACTATTTTCTATGTTAATATATTTAAAAATGTAATTTATTCCTGTGATGCAAAGCTGAATTTTCAGCATCATTACTCCAGTCTTCAGTGTCACATGATCCTTCAGAAATCCTTCTAATATGCTGATTTGCTCCTCAAGAAACATTATTATCAATGTTGCAAAAACAGTTGTGCTGTTTAATATTTTTTGTGGAAACTGTGATAGACTATCATTTAAAACTTTGGGGTAAGATCTTTAAAAAAATATATAATAAATTAATACTTTTAATCAACAGGGATGCATTAAATTGATCAAATATGAAAGTAACAACATTTATAATGTTATAAAATATTTCTATTTCTAATAAATGTCTTATTTTAAACTTTCTATTTATCAAAGAATCCAGAAAAAGTTTCAGTTTCCACAAAAATATTATGCAGCAACATATTATTTTTAATGTAATATTTTTTTCAACATTGATACTAAAAAGAACCATTATTAATAATAGAGCTGATAATAAATGAACACTAATTCAGCATATTGGAATGATTTCTGAAGGATCATGTGACACTGAAGACTGGATTAATGATGCTGAAAATTCAGCTTTGCATCACAGGAATAAATTACAAATAGAAATCAAACTGAAAACAGTTATTTTAAAATGTAATAATATTTCACACTATTACTGTTTTTTATTGTATTTTGATCAAATAAATGCAGCCTTGTTGAGCAGAAGAGATTTCTTTCAAAAATATTTAAAAAAAATTTAAATTATACTCAAAACTTTTGACCATCAGTGTATATGTGACATTAAAAAGTGCCAGCCCTCGCAAAACAAGAGGAAAAACGAATTTCTCAGGTGATGCCATAAGGACACGTATTTGTCCTTGAAATATACATCCAATGTGCAAAGTACAGTAACCTGCTGAGAAGGCCAATCGTCTTCCACCGGCACCGCAGTGCACCTGGGCAGTGGTTCACAGCCAAATGCCAGTCATGAATATCGGTGCCAACTCCACCCAGACTCCCCTGTGTCATTCCTCAATGCAACTTGCCAACATTTACAGCAATGTTTATCCAGAGAGGGCCGTTTGATTGACAGGGTGGAGGACTCAAGTACTGCAAATAGTCTGCACAAATCACTCATTTCATTTGTGAAAATGATATATCGTTCCTTGTTCATACTGTCTGACGTGAGAAAGTGTTGTGTCATCTCCACGTGTATCTGCCAAGGTCTGACCCATACAGTTATTATATAATGATGGCCCGCAGTGTTCTCAGTACAGAGGTTCAGGAAAGAGTAATTATGGGCATTGTGTCTGCGCTGCCTGCTTGTCCCGTTCCCTCCACCATCTGTCTGTGGTTAATTACCTCTCTTTTTTTCTGTGATCAAGATGAGAGCAGTGGGGGTGTTGAGAGAGCTGGAAAACAAGAGGAAAGATGAGATCCGATATACTAAACTAATGTTGTGTCAGATAGTAGTAAATAAACTATTGAGTATCAGTTGTGGTGCTCATGTGGGTGAAGTTTGTCCAGCTTGTAGTTTGCAGCATTTCTTTACGTACAGTGTAGTATAACGTGTCTAATAAATGCCCGATTCATGAACAAATCCATCTTTTGAGTCATTTTTTTAACCCTCTGGTGCTCTTCGCGTGACGGTCAAAAATGTTGAAAAAACACAAAAGAAAATTTTTTTCTTTTTCATTTCAATGAAATGAATGTACTATATTTTAGTTTATTTAAATGTTTTTTATTTAATATTTTGTATTTATATTTTTATGGTACTAAATTTTATTTACGCTGTAGTTATAATCCATTTATTCACTTTTACGTTTATTGTTATGAAAAATGCACAAAAATACTATTTTTAATTTTTATATGAAATATATATATATATATATATATATATATATATATATATATATATATATATATATATATATATATATATATATATATATTTCAAAAACACGTTTTACTCTAAAACAAAGTTGTGTTCCAAATTTACGCTTGATATCTCATAAAAAAATGGGCTTTCAGTAAGATTTTGTTTGGCCACAGTAGCAAAAGTTTTCACTAGTTGAAATCCGTCTCCCATTCATTTCATGCAGTCATTTTTGACGGCGAGGAGTTCAAGTGTGACTATTTTTTCAGGACCATTTAACCTTTTCGAATCATGTCCAAAAATTTTAGATTTTGTGTTCAAACCTTTACCAAGTTGTGCATCATTCCGATGAAGTAAAAAAATTCTAAAAAAACAAAACGTAACATTTTTCGGTCAAAAATGACCGAAGTGCACCAGTGGGTTAATTGTAAATTTGAAATCATTGGTTTATTCACAAAACCTGTCGTAGCGATTCATTCAAATGTGGTTATTGGGTTAACACCTAACTAACTAACTCACTAATAATAATAATAATAATAATAATAAAAATAAAAATAATGTAATAATTAATAATAACATATATTGATATACTGAATTAATCATATTCTGCATGCTGCATCATATAATATACATACATATTATATAATAATATATTATATTTATATTAAATATTATTTTAAGTATTAAATTTAAAATTGATTGTAAATTTTATTTTTTTTATATATATATATATATATATATATATATATATATATATATATATATATTTATATTTATATATATATATATATATATATATATATACATATATATATATATATACATATATATATTGTAAATTTTATTTTTTATTTATATATATATATATATATATATATATACATATATATATATATACATATATATATATACATATATATATATATATATATATATATATATACATATATATATATATATATATATATATATATATATATATAGATAGAGATAGAGAGAGAGAGAGAGAGAGAGAGAGAGAGAGAGAGCATGCTGATTATGATTATATAAATAATAAGTATATCAGTATGGACAACACCAAGACTACAGGAAAACACAATAACATCAATTATGTTTTTATTAGAATTATATGTATTTTTTAAATAAATCTCCTGAATAGCCTGAAAAAATATGAGTTGACTTACTAATAAACACAAAGTGTCATAAAGTTCAAACTAACTGATTATCATGTCTACATCAGCAAACCTGTGAAAAATGTGATCTTACATTACACGAGGATTCCTTCTCCTGACAGACATCTGAATCTCAGTTAAAACGGTGCAGGGGATCTCCAGAAGAGGGAAGGAAAGAGGAAAGACAGAAGGCTTGGGAAGGATTAAAGGAAAAAAGATGATGAAGAGGAGGTCAGAGGAGGCCATGGGAAAAGAGATAACGACCCTCTCATGTTAACCCTCATCTGTGTTTCACAGGTCACATGTTGGCCCTTTTTACCAGCTAGTCTTTAAAAGTAGACAGATTTGCTATATCTCTGGTAGCATATCATAACCAACAGGACAGGGTTTAGCTGGTTAGCTTTAGTCCTGCTGGTAGATGTCGTAACTACACTGTCAAGAGCATCTTGAAAAGTAGTGCATTTTGACAAAACACATACATTAAAATAATAATCCATTTAAAGGTGCCCTAGAATTAAAAATTAAATTTTTATTGGCATAAGAGTAACAAGAGTTCAGTACATGGAAATGACATACAGTGAGTCTCAAACTCCATTGTTTCCTCCTTCTTATATAAATCTCATTTGTTTAAAAGACCTCCGAAGAACAGGCGAATCTCAACATAACACCGACTGTTACTGGATCATTAATATGTACGCCCCCAATATTTGCATATGCCAGCCCATGTTCAAGCATTAGACAAGGGCAGGACGTCGGGAGCTGCACAGCTGAATCATCAGACTAGGTAAGCAAGCAAGAACAATAGCGAAAAATGGCAGATGGAGCGATAATAACTGACATGATCCATGATATCATGATATTTTTAGTGATATTTGTAAATTGTCTTTCTAAATGTTTCGTTAGCATGTTGCTAATGTACTGTTAAATGTGGTTTTAAAGTTACCATTGTTTCTTACTGTATTCACGGAGACAAGAGCCGTTGCTATTTTCATTTTTAAACACTTTTAAACAGTCTGTATAATTCATAAACACAACTTCATTCTTTATAAATCTCTCCAACAGTGTGTAATGTTAGCTTTAGGCATGGAGCAAAACCTCAAACTCATTCAGAATCAAATGTAAACATCCAAATAAATACTATACTCACATAATCCGATGTATGCATGCAGTATGCATGACAAACACTTCGTAAAGATCCATTTTGAGGGTTATATTAGCTGTGTTAACTTTGTTTATGCACTGTTTAAGGCAAGCGCGAGCTCTGGGGGCGGAGAGCTTGAGCATTTAAAGGGGCCGCAGCCTGAATCGGTGCATTTCTAATTATGCCCCAAAATAGGCAGTTAAAAAAATTAATTAAAAAAAATCTATGGGGTATTTTGAGCTGAAACTAGACAGACACATTCATGGGGGACCTTAGACTTATATAAAAAACGTTCGATGGCACCTTTAATAATAAATACATTGCCAATAAAAAAGATTGGAAATAAATATTTTATTTACAAAATGTATTTACATTATTTTATTAGATCATAGAAAATGTTAGTTTTATCAGTGTCTGATTATTTTTGGAGGGCTCTTAATAAATAAAACAGACTGGTAAAATAATATTTTTCCTAGTATGCAGGTTGCATACTTCCATAACTGTATACGCTAGCCGAGCAACTGCTTTTAAAATTAATGTGAATGATAATAGATAGATTTCTCCAGTTGTTATCAAAACAGCTGGAAGGAAGAGCCTGCAGTCAGCAGGGTTCACAGGTCAGATGCTGTGGCCCAGTTTGCTGCTGTTTGCTGCAGCACAGAGCTGCTCGGTGGGAAGACGTTGACACCGTGACGCACTTAAATCTCTTTAATCTTTCCCATAAAATACAGCAGAATGTCACATCCCCCGCATGAATCTATTAAACATGCCCGCCCTGCACAAGTAATGTGACATAATTCTGGAAATGGCAAATTACTTCCCAGCAATAAGATTAATCGAGTATATCAATATGAAAAACTAAATAATAATCAGCAGAGCACAGGAGAACACATAAATGTGACTCACCATGTGACTCAGTATGTGTTCATTCTTATTAAAGTGTGCAGCCTTTACTTGTGCCCTTTAAATATACAAAGGTTAAAGGGCATTGTCTGAATGTCACAGTACAGGCTGTTAATGAGCAAATTCCAAAAATAAAAATTTAAGCAAAATATAACATCTTATTTCTTATTTTTTATATATATAACCAGGACATTCAAGGGATAGTTCACCCAAAAATGAAAATTTAGTCATTACTTACTCACCCTCAAGTGGTTCCAAACATGTATGAGTTTCTTTTTTCTGTTGAACACAAAATAAGATATTTTGGAAACCAGACAGTTGATGGTACCCATTGACTTCCATAGTAGGAAAAGAAAAAATGGGTGCCATCAACTGTCTGGTTACCAGTACACAAACTCAGAAACTCATACAGGTTTGGAGCAACATAATGATGACATAAATTTCATTTTTGGGTGAACTATCCCTTTAAGAGGAGAATCAGCCACTACAGCACATACAGTACTACATAAACATATACATTAAAATAAATGCATACTCGTATACCCCTGAGGGATAGTGCAAAACAACACTGGCATCCACCTGGAAGAAAGAAATCATCTGGATGTTTTGTTTCAGCAATTTATTTCAAGGTCAAAATGCCAAATGATATCCAAAATCTTGCTTGAAACAAACTGCGACCTCATTGTGCACTTCACTCTATTTAACATTCATTATAACGACATCCATTATTTACGCGCTCATCAAAATTTAAGTAACGAAAACATATTTAAGCTTGTCTGTTCCAAATGGGTTCGCTTTACTGAATACTGACTGCTCGGGGAACCACAGTGACCTGACACATATTGACGCCTGCGGACAAGCTCGGCATCCTAAAAACGGGACACACGATTGCCGTCCTGCAGGCTTCAAACATTTCAGCCTTGAGAAAAACGTCAGTGAAGATCAGTCCTCCCATTCAACATGGACATGCAACTATTGCAGTTCTTAGAGATTTAAAAGCAGATTAACTAACGTTGAAAATCAACATTAATGTCATTTCACAGGGTCATTCGGGATCAATGCAAAGTCTCAATCGGCTCAGGGTTCATTTGCATTTTGCTGATGTTGCAATCTTTTCCAATGCTTAAAACAAAGAACAGTCTATTTTGGTGTACCAATACACCTCTGGGACTCTAAATGTCCTTGAATCACATTTTCAATAACCTTTAAAGCATTTTGACAGTATAAATTAAAAAAAATACAACATCTCAAACAAAAAAACAAACCAAAATTGATCTGAAAATCATCTAATTTTACCCAGATTTGACAGCTATAAGAAAATGGCAAGAACAGTCTACCGTCATTTCATTTGAACAATATTTATGGCATTTCAAAAAGGTCATTTACAGAAAAAAAGAAAAAAGAAAAAAGTGCCACTGTCAATCATATAGCCTTGAATATGTTGGGCGGAGATGGGCAGGAATGGGCTTGGTGCTCCATTATGCAAAACAGCAGCTCTCTGGAGACCAAAGTATTGGACCTATTGGACCTGGAGACAGAACTATTCGATCTATTGGACCTCTGGGAATAAACAGAGTTGGATGAGTTAAACTGGCCTGCTACAACCTGGTCGTTGATCTACACATCCAAATTGATCAATCAATATGGAAGCATTAATCTGGGGAAGTGATGTGGTAACACGTCCAGGACAGACTGATTAGAAAAAGAAATACGTCCTCCCACTCGCCTTGAGCCGGGAGATTCACAGCGTTTGGGATGGGAGGGAAAATGCCTCCACTTAAACCCACACACAAACATGTATTAGATGTTAATTGAAGCAACATTGTTTAAACAGAATTAGTGGTGACACAGTTATGCTGTGCTATTAAATATTGACTCTAATTACAGCCCTTTAAAAGCAGAGAGAAAAGTGCCAGGAAAGTAGGCTAGCAGTGTGATGTGAAAACATCAATTTTGCTCTTTATTTCATTTTTAATGACAGTTTTGCAGCTCTAGGATCTTGTATGTAGGACTCCAAAGCAAATAAAAGTAAATGAATGTCTGTCGTTGGGTGGTCAGCGTGGATTTATCGCTTGTCAACACTTGCTGTTTTCTCCTCCAAGGTCACAAAGACACATTGGCTTGTGAAAGAGGCACCAAACATATCATTCCCATGATCCTCAGCACTTCTGAGCTGACGCCACACACACCAAATATATATAAATAAAGCCTCTGTCTATTATGAACAGACATACAATGAGTCCCCAAAGCCGTAAACACAAAATTTAAAAGAACAGAAATTAAAAAATATCGATGGCAATGATGCAGCATGTAGTATTAATTGAAGTATTTAATGTCAAACCGATCACAATACTTATTGACACAAGATATTTGAACGTACGTGAATGTGAACGAGATCTGAACCATGATTTGCCACTCATTTCCACAAAAAAGTCATTAAAACTTGTCTGTTTTTAGAAGAGAAAGAGTGTAAATGATAAATGATAAATAAAAATTGTTTTACCAACTTTTTAGGGTACACTAGCATACAGAAAACCTCAAAGCTAACAGATTTGGACTAAAAGCCATAAAACTCTACCTCTGATTTTAATGGGGTCTTTAAATGTCATGAAAATTGTCACAATAAAAATAAACTTAATGGTCCTAAAAATGGCAAAATATAAAAAAAATAGTTAATATAATATAATATAATATAATATAATATAATATAATATAATATAATATAATATAATATAATATAATATAAATGATGACAATTTATATTAAAAAAATATGTAAATTATAGGTCATATGTATAATAAAATAAAATAAAATACCACTGGAATCCATCTGGGAGGACAAAATTATCTAGTTATCTAGTTTCAAGCCATTTATTTCTAGGGCAAAGCATCAAATGATTTGACAAAACTAGACAAACCTACTATATGACTCCAAAAGACTTGAATTCCAATCATAAATGGCTACTTTTATCATACTTTTTTAATACTTTTTCAGATTTTGGCAGCACAAGCCCAATTCGCTTTCATTATATGGACAAGTGCAGCGTCAACATTTGGCTAAACTTCTCACACAGGTTTGAAACCACACAAGGATGAGTAAACGAGACAGAATTGTCATATTTTGGGTGAACTATGCCTTTAAGCAACGAGGTGAGCATAACACAACACATCCTACTGAATAAACTCCATCTAGAGCTGTCAGTCTGGTTTCTAACATGACAGAAGTGTCATCAAGAAGTCCGCCTCAAAGTTATTTGTCATTAATCTAGAGGTTTCTCTCTCTATCTTCCCACTCTCGGTGGCCACATGTTGTGACAGCGAGCTACCGCCGCTCAACACATCAAAACACCCCTGCTTGCCAAGAAACACTCACGCAAAAAAGATTCCAACACAACCAGGTTCCTTCGAGTCAACAAAATACTAAAGCATTGCATTACAAAGAGAAAGACAAAGTGTTAAAGTAGTTAAGTTCCTCTCCTGCTCTCCTGAGGAGAGGAGAGGGATCCTTCTACCTTTCCCTCCGCCCAGCAGAAGCAGATGTTGCTGGAGGTGCTGAGGATATCCGTAATGAAGCCTGAAATTCCCAGACGCATGGTGACGGCTCAAGAGGGGCAGATGGACGGACGGAATGAAAGAGTTGAAGATGAGAGAAGAAGGGAGGAGAGGTTTGGGTCCCTGGATGTTGTCAGTGCGGAGAGTGAGGCAAGAGTGGGAGAGATGAGGAGAAAGAGAGAGAAAGAGAGAGTGTTGCCTCCACTCTGTAGCGCAGGACTTGTGCGCTCCATACGCTGACACACACACACACACACACACACACACAACAGGTGCAGCCCCGAACCGGCCAGCCAATGGCAACTGTCCTCCCCCTCCTCGTATACACACACACACACACACAAACGGGGTCCTGAGCCTTGATTCTAGCTGACATGCCCCTCTCACACACATAAACATGCATCCAATAACACAATCAGTCCTCTGCGCGCTGTATGGTGTCTCTGTGTAAATCTTCCTCAGCATGTGGATGTGACAGGATTTAGAACACATGCAATGTTTATTTTGACACACACACACACACACACACACACACACACACACACACACACACACACACACACACACACACACACACACACACACACACACACTCTCTTATAAACAAAGCTGTAAAAACATGCAAGGTGTGCTGATAATTCAACGGTTATTTATTTGTTTTTTGTATGTATTAATGTTTCAGTGGGGTTTTTTATGGAAGTTTGTTTCCGCCACTAAATAAAAAAATAAAAAAGGTAATTGCGACTTTTTATCTCACAATTCTTACTTTTTTTCTCAGAATTGCGAGATTTAAACTCATAATTGCAAGAAAAAGTCAGAATTGTAAGATATAAAGTCTCAATTCTTTTTTTTCTTGCAATTGCAAGTTTTTATCATGCAATTCTGAATTTATATCTCACAAATCTGACTTTTTTCTCACAATTGCAGTTGCAAGTTATAAAGCTAAAATTGCATGATATAAACTCGCAATTGCGTCTTATAAAGTCAGAATTGCAAGATATAGGCTAAACTCGCAATTCTGACTTTTTTCTCAGAATTGTGAGTTGATCTCGCAATTCTGACTTCATAACACGCAATTGCGAGTTCTAAAGTCAGAATTGTGAGATATAAACTCGCAATTCTGAGAAAAAAAACATGTTCCCTCACAACTGCACACTCTAAAATGCAATTGCGAGTTTATCTCACAATTCTGACTTTATATCACGCTATTCTGACTTTATAACTAGCATTTCTGACTTCATATCATGCAATTCTGACTTTATAACTCGCAACTGCGACTTTATATCACGCAATTCTGAGAAAAAAGGTCAGAATTGTGAGATGTAAACTCTCAATTGCGAAAAAATTGTGAGATAAAAAGTCGCAATTACCTTTTTTATTTTTTATTTCATGGCAGAAACAAGCTTTCATAATTTTGAACTGAACAGAAACAAGTACCCAATAAGTCAACAGGGTAGTTCAAATTATCATATTTTGTGTTCCAAAGGAAGAAAAAAAGTCATTCAGGTTTGGAACAACATAACGGTGAATAGTCTCTTATGCTCACCAAGACTCATTTATTTCACATCAAAGACCAAAAATACAGTAAAAACAGCAATACCGTGAAATGTTATTATAATTTAAAATTATTGTTTTCTCTTTGAACATATTTTAAAATTTAATTTATTCCTGTGATCAAAGCTGAATTTTCAGCATCATTACTCCAGTCTTCAGTGTCACATGATCCTTCAGAAATCATTCTAATTGGCTGATTTGCTGCTCAAGAAAAATTTCTTATTTTTATCAATCAAGAAAAAGATTCAAAAAAGCCTGCACCCGTCGCCGGGAGTTTGACTGACAGGCGATCTGACCAATCATGACGCTGAATCCACCATTTTGTCCGACAAACAAACCAGACAGGAGATTTAATAAATTAACGCTGGTGGACTTGTACTTAAAAAATGGTGTGTATTGATGTCTTTCTGCTGTTGAAACAATATACCTTTTAATTCATGCATTATTAGTAGGAAGAGATGATCGGTTCACATGCCACTTGAACTAAGACGCTACAGTGATATGTCACGACACATTAAAGAGCCACAAAACGTTATTTACTGTTTGAATTTCTTTAAAAAAATACAAAATTTGAAAGCTGAGACTTTATTTTATACCAAAAGTAACCTGCTCTGTCTTGTCTGACGGCTCATTGTCAGTGTCCTCTTTGCTCCGCAATATATTT
Source organism: Megalobrama amblycephala (assembly GCF_018812025.1). NCBI lineage: Eukaryota > Metazoa > Chordata > Actinopteri > Cypriniformes > Xenocyprididae > Megalobrama > Megalobrama amblycephala. The sequence continues at coordinate 7,856,354 of NC_063055.1, read as the reverse complement.
TTCACTCTTTGAAAACATGACATGTGATGTGAGAGAGGCATGGCTTGTCGGACAAAGCAACAATAACTAAGGGGGGGGCGGGTTTTTGCAAAGGATCAAATTGAGAGAAAAAAACTCTATTTTAATGAAATTGTTCATTAAGCATTGAGAAAGGTCATTAGACATTGAGAAAGGTCACAACGTGACAGAATCGTTTGCTGCTTTTTCATTAAACTCGTGGTTTTTCTAGCAATTGTTGGTTTTCCTCATTGTTAGAGTGTACGGGCTATTTTGAATCTTTTCCTGATTGGATTTTTGGTCTACGAACCTTATTTGGACCTTATTCACACCTTATCGAGTCCCTGGTTATTCTTCAGTTATTATCAATGAAAACTGAAAACCGCTTAATATTTTTGTGGAAACTGTGATAATTTTTTTTTAGGATTCTCTGATGAATATGAAAGTTCAAAAGAACAGCACTGAAATTTGAATAACATTAATAATGTTACAAAAGATTTAGATTTCTGTGCATCCTCGCTAAATAAAAGTTTTAACTTTATATATAAAAATATATATATAAACAGTGAAGTAGTGACAAAGCAACTAAAAGTATTTAATGTCTCATAATAGGTAGCGAAATCAGTCAACACATGCGTTAGCGATGTAAAAAAAAAAAAAACTTAAAGCAATTGCTCAGTGACGTGATGACCAATAGAAATGAAGACATTGGAGCTCACAAGATTCATATCGTGTCAGATAGTCGAGTGTCTTCAAGATGGAAAAGTTTATGTTAATGTGGTGATTTTTTGTTGCATACATCTGGTCACATACAGTGATGGTGATGCTTGATAAATCGGAAACTGACAGCATTCTGAAAGAGTTTGATCCATGCATTGATCACTCATGATATGATCTGTTATGAACTACTGCAATTTATAATAAAAATGCTTTCCCTGTATGTTCATTTTAGGGCTACAAAATTGATTCCTTGTCAAAACAGAATATCATCTTGTTTTTAGGTTCTCAACCATTTACCTTGATTTAATGTGTTTGTTGCATTTTATTTAAGATTAGAGTACAATTATTTTAATATATTAGTAATAATGTATTCATTTAAATGCTTTCAAATTACCCTGTGGCCCCCTTGAAAGTTTGCTATGGGCCTCAGTGGACCCCAACCCCCTGGTTGAGAACCACTGGCTGCAACTTCAGGAATGAAGGAACTTCAATCGTATCTACTAGAATATTACTGGTGGACTATTATGACTATTGAGACAATAAGCAACAACCTAACAATTGCATTGAAAGATACGAAATAGCAAGCAAATAGCAACACACTGGCTCCCACTCACAATATTTTAATGTTATGAACCACTCAGACTTTCTTTATAAATGCACATTTCTAGTGTTTGCCTCCTGCTTGTTTTGCAGTGTCTGAGTGACAGTACTGAACCGCTCTGAGAATGCTTTCCATTTGTCTCCCGGGATGCAGCGTGGGTAAACTGACCCCTATGTGACATTTCCACTCTGAAAACTGAAACAAACACTACATTCATGTCAAATGTCACATCGATGAAGCCTCAACTTACATTTGCTTAACTTTTACATCTACTGTATGTAGCATGGAGGAAAACAATCTGACTAAAAATATCTGAAGTCTAAAAGCAGGAATCTGAGTTGAAACAAAGTGATTGATATTGTTTACAGATTCACTATGTGAGATGCTTTATAGTTGTCATGACACTCATTGTGTGTCAGCTTTTATAGCAGAGTATAAAAATATACCAGTTCAATATGCAAATAAATCAATCAAGAGCAATTAAAATGTTCACACTTAACCAAAAACAAATACAACACATGACGGAAATAGTCCATAAAATAAACTTTAAATGTGAGTCTGTATGTGAAGTAGTTCGAGCATTTGAACTAAAAATAATAAATATAATCAGACATAATAGAAGAAATAAAGTGCAGCATTTTGAGCTGAAATTAGGAAATTTATCTTTATACAATCTGTAAATTTTATCACAAACAGTATATTGCTTATTTAAACACCTTAACGAACTGCTGAATGGACTCTTTTCTAGATTGATGATGCATTTCCACAGTTTCCCCACCAGCGTTTTTTAAAAAAGTTGCCAGCCACCGCCAGCATCTTTGATGATTGTTACAAAACTTTCATGGCCCTCAGAAAGTCAAAGACTATGTCCAGATCGGATTCATAATGATGATCAAAACATACATGGAGTAAATTGCGTCCATCAACACCCCAAAACTTGCACAGTCCTATTCCTCTTCCTGGTTCGACATTTCATTCGGTAATGTTAGGCAGTTTTGATTTATTTTCTGTTGAATGTTTGAAGATCGTGTTAATAAGCAATACTTTCATCACTTGTTTCTGCTTCTTCTTTGCCTGTGTTTTGATCTGGAGATTCTGTACCCTTTCAGAAGATCCGTAATAGCGCCCCTACCATATAAAGGTGAAAATATGGATCGCTAAAAATTCTATCAAATTTTTGTCGATAATTTCAATTATGGGCAAAAAGTTAACATCATAAAAGTTTTTTATATATTCAATTTTTTTTAAATGGGTAAGACTTTACAATAAGATTTCATTTGTTAACTACATTAGCATGAACTAACAATGAATACAACATTTGTTAATCTTAGTTTATGTTAATCTCAACATTTACTAATACATTTTTAAGATAAAAAGTTAGCTAATGCACTGTGAACTAACATGAATATGGAATTGCTATTAACTAACATTAACAAAGTTTAATAAATGCTGAATTAATACATTGTTCATACATTAACTAATTTTTAAAAATGAGACAATGTACATTTATAACACTATACTTTGGGTTTTCTTACCTTGGCATTAAATTACAGAAAACTGATTACTGGTTAACTGCAGAGTGTTTCTAGTACAATGGCTGAGGGAGTGACGGTAAATTTAACATCTTTTTTGGAAACAGAAACACTATCATCATTTTTTTTTTTTTTTCTATTGGGGCAAATGGGAACACAAATATTATATTTGTTGTAGTTTCCATTGACCACAATAGAAGTTTACCCAACCATGAAAACATCCACTTCTGAGAACCCTGGAAATGTGAAAAGGGTTTCATTCAGTAATTATGGGTAAGACTGAATATTTCAAACACGCTATGAAGCAAGAAATAAATATTAACAAAAATAAAATCAGCCCATAAAATCTTAAAACTAAAGGTTCTTTATTAGCATTGATGGCTCAAAGAAGAACCTTTAACATCCACTGAACTTTTCCAGTGCACAAAAGATTCTTTATAGAATTATTAAAATGTTCTTCTTTGAGGAACCAAAAATGGCTCTTCTAAGGCAATCACTGCGAAAACCCCCTTTTGGAACCTTATTTTTAAAGTGTATGGTCTTCTATTTTATTACTTCATTGTTCATTCCAAATGAAATGTAGCACCCCATTAGTTCACAGAATTCCATCTCATATTAAACCAACAGCGCTCTGGCAGAAAAACAGCATTTGTCTTTCTTCTCCACGGAGACTAGTTTGAGTTCATTATCATAAAAAAAATCATGATCGATGCTATAAATAGAAAGCAAAAATAACCACATCAGCATTTCTGTGGGGTGTGACTCTTGGCATCGAGCCATCATTTTCCTTTGCGCTCACCTGCTCACTAAACACACAAACAGACTGACACAAACACACACACACACTTACTCGTGAGATTTCCAGAGTCTTCGAGGGGGAGGAAGGAATTCTCGTTTGTTGAGCGGCACAATGCCAACAGCCGCTTGCATGACGGTAAAAAACTTCTTGTACTTCATCTTGGCGATGTGGCTCAGTCACCAATGCCAAAACACTCAACCTGGATGGATGTTCGTGTGGTCACAAGAAAAAACAACCACGACAGGCTCCTCTACAACTGTGGCTCTGCACCGACCTTGTCCATACATGTCTTTTGTCTTTAAAAAAGGAAAAAGACATTAATTTGGAGATTTGTGTGGCTGTTATCCTTACATAATTCAGAGAAGACCTTTATAACATTAGACAAATGAAAACGGACTAGAGGGATAATTGTGTTACTAAGCCCATGGAGATAATGCAGACTCTCCATTCTCTTTAATCCGTAACTGCGGCTCAAAAAAGCCCTTACGTGCATTTAACACTGACCCCGCAAGACAACACACCGCCTCCCTCCCTGTTCCCACTCTTCTGCCATTTAAATGAACAGCTACGGACAGGGCAGATAGGGATGGACATAGTTACAAGCGTGGTTATGAGCTCAACCAGGCCTAGTTAAACCCAAATGAGTGTACACACATGTACGCACAGTCTCGGCCACAAACACGTGTAACACGAAGGGAAAAAACGTAGGATGAGTAATCACTTGTCAGGGTTGTAGGCACTGAGCCAGCGTGAGCTTTGAAAATGAAATTACTCGATGGCAGTCTGTGCGGACGGATTATGTACGCGTTGGTTACAAGCACAAAGTGGGATTTTGCTGTCAAAGAGCTCGAGGTGAGACGGGGGGAAAATTCCACGAATTAATTCTATGAATAGGTCTGTTTTGGCCGCACAGATGTATCACAATGAGCCGTTGGCAATGAAAGGATTTGAAAGCATTTTCTCGCGCACGTAAAAATCCATAAAAGCTTATGATGTTACGGAAGTAATAGGCTATGATTTAATAACCATAATCCTTAATGCATGGATGACTGCATTAGGTGCTAGAGACTACGCCATGCAGCTCTGACCAGACAACATCAATGTATTTGTTTAGAATTTTTAATAGTGATACCTGCTAAGGCCAAGCATTATACATGCTTAGGATTAGCAGTTTTTCGAAAACCCCAACCCTAAGAATTAATTATATAATTCTAGGTGCACAACTTGTTCTGGACAGTTCTGACTTATTAAAGGGACAGTTCACCCCAAAACAAAAATTCTGTCATATTTACTCACCCTCATGTCGTTCCAAACCTGTATGACTTACTTCATAAAAGTAGATATTTTGAGAAATGTCTTTTTTGTCCATGCACTGGAAGCCGATGTTCCAACATTCTTCGAAATATCTTTTGTGTTCCGCAGAAGAAAGAAAGTCATAAAGGTTTGGACAACATGAGGATGAGTAAATGATGAGAGAAATTTCATTTTTGTGTCCGTTTAAAGGGTTAGTTCACACAAAAATGAAAATGATCCCATGATTTACTCACCCCCAAGCCATCTTAGGGGTATATGACTGTCTTTTTTCAGACTAACACAATAGGAGATACACTATATTGCCAAAAGTTTTAGGATGTCTGCCTTTACATGCACATGAACTTTAATGACATTCCCATTCTTAATCCGTAGAGTTTAATATGGAGTTGGCCCACCCTGTGAACAGCTTCAACTCTTCTGGGAAGGCTTTCCACAAGGTTTAGGAGAGTGTTTATGGGAATTTTTCACCATTCTTCTAGAAGCGCATTAGTGAGGTCAGGCAGTGATGTTGGACGAGAAGGCCTGGCTCACAGTCTCCGCTCTAATTCATCCCAAAGGTGTTCTATCGGGTTGAGGTCAGGACTCTGTGCAGGCCAGTCAATTTCCTCCACACCAAACTCACTCATCCATGTCTTTATGGACCTTGCTTTGTGCACTGGTGCGCAGTCCAAACTGTTCCCACAAAGTTGGGAGCATGATATTGTCCAAAATGTCTTGGTATGCTGAAGCATTAAGAGTTCCTTTCACTAAAAACTAAGGGGCCAAGCCCAACCCCTGAAAAACAACCCCACACCATAATCCCCCTCCACCAAACTTTACACTTGGCACAATGCAGTCAGGCAAGTAATGTTCTCCTGGAAACCACCAAACTCAGACTCGTCCATTGGATTGCCAGGCAGAGAAGCGTGATTGGTCACTCCAGAGAACACGTGACCACTGCTCTAGAGTCCGCATTTTTTTAGGGGGCACATTTTGAAGCAAAAAAAATGCATCCATCCATAATAAAAGTAATCCCCTGGAGCCATGTGTATTACTTTTATATGCATTTTTTTGTTTGGCTTCAAAATGTGGCCCCCTATTCATTACAATTATAAAGCTTGGAAGAGCCAAGATATTTTTAAATATATCTCTGATTGTTTGTCTGAGAGAAGATAGTCATATACTCCTAGGATGGCTTGAGGATGACTGAAACATGGGATAATTTTCATTTTTGGGTGAACTAACCCTTTAAGAAAGGATGTTTTATTTTAGAACTTTTCTAAGTGATTAGACTTTTGACAATAAGACTTCAGTAAGATTTCTTTTCTTTCTTTCTTTCTTTTAAAGAAATTAATACTTTTATTGAACAAGGATGCACTAAATTGATCAAAAGTGGCAGCAAAAATATTTAAACTGTGAACGTCCTTTTTATCAAAGAATCCTGGAAAAAATGTTTCACGGCTTCCACACAAAATTGCAGCACAATTGTTTTAAACATTGATAAGAAATCTTTCTTGAGCAGCAAATCAGCATATTACAATGATTTCTTAAGGATCATGTGACACTGAAGACTGGAGTAATAGCAGCTGAAAATTTCAGCTTTTTTGGGTGAACTATCCCTTTTACTTGAAGTTAACTTGAAGGTTGATTTATGAGCAACGGTGTAATAGCAAGCACCACTAATGACCCAAACATGCAATAAAACCAATGATTCTACTAAAAAGAAGGTGATAGGTTGCATCCAATTGCCTGAAAAGTGTCCGCAGCTTCATTCAGATCAATAACATGCATAGCATGCCATGGATATTCACAAGGTCAATCTCATATACAACACAAACAACATCAAGGAGAGAAAGACAGAGATGGAAGGGGGTTAGGAAGGGACAGACAGAGAGAGTGTGTGTGTGTGTGTGTGTGTGTGTTGGTACGGGGATCATCCTCATTTGATTACAAGTCATGATCCTCTTGCTAGGAGTCAGCTGGTCTGGAGTCAGCAGTATTATGAAAGCATGGCTGTGCATTTGGCTCAGGTCTGCTCGCACATGTGCAACTCTGATTTTGCTAAATCAATCAATGCTGAGACACTTGGAAATATTAAGCACTTACATTGGCATGCAAATATGAAGCTTAAGCATTGACCAACGAGCTCCCGCTGTCTGTGACATTACAGATGCCCTGCTGAGGAACATTGGAAACCTTCATGCATCAGTCATTTCTCCACATGCGCTAACTTTGATTAAAGTAAACTGAAATATGCAGCATGTACCCACATTAAGATTGAGAATTTGTAGTGACAGTAGGCAATTGATGTGTTTCATCTTGGTAATAAAATCTGCCCTTTAAACACCCAACACACAGGCGTTGACATATGCATAACATTTCATCACAAGAGAGCTGTAAAAACAAAATGCTTTTTTATCCCTCACAGCCTTGTTTTCATTCCTGTCAAAAACTTAATATGGCACCACCCTGACTAAGGTCTATAATAGTGATTGTGGTATAACAGTGGTTTATATTTAATATATATATATATATATATATATATATATATATATATATAAAATATTATATTTTGCGTGTATTGCACATAATTTTACTAATTTCCGCAAATTTTGTTCTCAAACCCAAAGTTTGGTGCATAAAGCTGCCTCTCAGTACTAAACTGAGATCTTTTTCGCTGCTTATTGCACTCAAACAGTTAAATACACAAAATAAATAATGTCAAAATGCCGGTCTTGGCAAGTATTCACGTAAACAAAGCTAGTTATTTTTTAAGTGAACGTAAACAGTTGAGAAAGAAAACGAATGTGTAACAGTAATGGATCTGTACATCCAGTCTTAAAGTGACAGCAGATAGAGACACCAAATTATGAGATAATATTAAAAATATCTATATGGCAGTTTTTCCCCATGGTATTGCTGTTAAAATTGTGGCCAAGAAAAATGCTGAGTGGCTAGCCTAGTAGTCTCACGTAGCCAGACCTTCAGACTGACGGCAGAAGGTCTGGACTCAATAGCAGCTTTCATTGGCCAAGGGGACGTTTGACTGACATGTAATGCAACCAATCACTGTTCATTTTGTTCTGCGTCATGTTTAGGGGTGTGAAAATGTAAAGTCGATGTACCTACAATAACAGACCAACGTGTATCTAAAAAATTATTCATTCAAGAATGTTCAAGTACAAGTTTACTGCAACAATGGAGCCGCAAACTTCACATATGTTTGAAAATCCAGTTTTTAGTTGATCCTGGGAAGCGCTCATTGTCTCAGTTGTAAACACAACGGCATTCTTCTTACACAAGGGGGTTTGTTTCCAGGTGGACCATTAAAGAACGTGACATCCTGGACAAATCTCCTGGACATCCTGTAAAGTTCAACCAACCAGATGACGACTTAGAAAATCCTGAAGTGTTTCCAGTTAAGTGTGCCATATGCATCAGATGTTCAGCCAATGGTCTGTGAGCGTGACGTCTGAGGCTGAGACTAAGTGGCTAGTAACTTTGGAAAACCACTAGCCACAGTGGCTGGTGAGCAAAATGTCAAGCCCTGTATATATATATATATATATATATATATATATATATATATAGCGTTGGGGGTAACACATTACAAATAACTTGAGTTACGTAATCAGATTACTTTTTCAAGTAACTAATAAGGTAACGCATTACATTACCTTTTTGGTGAACTATGAATACAACTCAATCAAAAAGCAATTAAAGCAATACAGAAATACTGTACAGTAGATGATGACAGAGCTACTGTGTGTATCATGAAAGCAGTCGACTGTATCTGTGTTGGTTCAATGCCACTGACAGAGGTGACCCTGTCACAACACTCTGCCTCTTTAATTAGTGTGAACACCCTGAGGATGTGCTGATTACTCCTTTCATTACGACTGTTAAGAGTTGAATAGCAAATGGGTGACAATTATCTGCTTGTGTCGGTGCCAGGCTGTGAAGTAATCACTGCTAAAATCAATTGATACAGCACAGATTGGACAAAAATATGCAAAATTTTCAAATATCTGACTGCAAAATGCTTAACATGATTTATTCAAGTGGGACATGTTCTGAATCAGCATCCCAGCTGGTCCTGTAATGACATTAATATCAGCCAATCAGATTTCAAGGTTAGGTTTAATGTATGTGTCAAGTCCAGGGGGTCAGTTTTGGCTGGTCAACATGGACTAGTTAGTCTCTACTGGTAAATGTTGGAACAATACCAATATGCGGCTAAAACATGCATCTTTTTCCATTACTGACCTCAAACTTTTGAACAGAGGTACAAATTGCAAATATTTCATGACATTATAGCAGATGTTTTGCTAGTGACTGATGTTTGAAAGCTCTTGTATCATTGCAGCTTTTGCATTATGAAAACTTGCATCAAGCCCAAAAACAGTAAGTGAGTAGGTGCTTCACAACAGCCTATACAGCAAAAGATGGTATTCCATAGGTAAATCATGCCGTTTGCTTGGAGTTATAGTGCAAACTCTAAACAACAGGAACAAGGCACAAGAGTTCAGGTGGTGTGGAGCACTAAACAAGGCACAACCTTCAGATATGTTCCCCTATAAAGAGCGAATGAGACTAACACATCAGCTGGCTCCTCAGCGAGGGGGAGGAGTGTCAAGGACAAAATAAAAATCCATCGCTGCAACCTTGAGCTGCTGTTTTTGGCCAATTAAAGCAGCCCTTTGGCTCTATTCCACCATGGCTTACTGTACACTGCTGCTGTGAGACTGAGGGTGTTAAGGCGTCATTCTGATGATGAAATATGGAATTCTGGGATTGAAGGGAACAACTGAACTCTTATAAGCATTCTACTGGCCGATTGGACACCATCTCACTAGGAAGGGCACTGATGAGATCAGCGTAATACAAGCTGTTTCACGTGCACTTTCAGCAGAACACGTATGTAAGCACAGTCATGACTTTAAACAAGGGCTATTTGCTTACTACCTAGCTATAGGAGGACCGGGGCTAGTTGTCACAGGTCCTTTTTGAGTCAACTGCACAAATGTGTTTCTTCTAGCAGTGGTTTTGTATTTTAGATTCAGACACAGAGTTCAATTTAATTTAATCCCCTAAGGGAACAAAGAAGGAGAAATGGCAGGAAGTTGATTCTCTACCTTCAAAGAGAGGCTTGCCTCATGTTGGTTGTGGCCTTTTTACCCTGGTTGAGGAACTTTAGAGTTCTAAGTTCATCTGTAAGTAACTGTCATTGTTTTTTTTTTTGTTTGTTAACAATTCATGTTCATAGCACATGGTTATCATTTGTTTGTTTGAATTTTGTTTACAGAGGGTTTGTGTTCTGAGCGTATATGGATTACTTGGGGACTTAAACAACTGAGAAGATTGGATCTAAGAGTTGATTTCCATTTACTACTTGACTGTTATCGGTTGCTAAACAACGTTTTACTTCAAACATTAACAAAGCTCTCTGCTGGTTGAACTCTGCTGTGGATCATCTTGCCATTTAAGTACTGTTTTCTCTATTCATTTTCAACAAAGACTGAGCAAAGCTTATGGTCCTAAGTGATGATAAACCAAAGACTGTGCTTAATGTGATGAACTGTATTTTTTATCCTCTGGTTCCAACTGTTTGACCGTCAGATATTGGTGTTGTGTTGAATTTTGAATGTTCTGTGTAACTATGTTTAATACACTTGACTCATGAGTAAGATTGGTCTGGTTGGTCCCTTATTTTATGTAGCACTTAAATAAAAGTTAACGGGATAGGTGTTACAGCACTATGTACTATTCACTATGTCGGAAATAGTAAATGTGTGAACAAGGGACCGACCGATTTTAGCTGCAGCTTTAGCGTCTATTTATAATGTAGGGGCCGGGATGCTTTAGATTCTAGAGAGCATTTGATTGGACAGAAATCTGATGAGAAGCTGAAGTGCAGCGTGATGTCATCAAAATTGTTGATTCATATTGGAGGAAGTGAGAGACTGCAAGTTTTGAACGCTTATATCTTCTAAATACAAATTTTGTCATTGTTTTGGAGCACACTAGCTTATAGATAAGAGTAAGCCTAACATATTCATACTAAAAGCCCAAAAACTTCAACTTTGATTTCATGGTGACTTTAAATGCAGATATGGTCTGAAAGATGAGTTGTTGTTTTTTTACTTGAGACAATATTTTATAGTTATTCTTCTCAAATCAGTGTTATTTCAACCACAGGTTCCTGTGACAACATGCCCCGCTATCATTGGACTTTATTCATGAATCACAAACAGAATGAATCCCTGTGTACATTGTTTGCAAAACTGTTCTTACATAAACTGTCGCTTTTAATTAAATGCAACAATTTATGCAAGAATGGATTAATGAATTATTTACACAAACTTGCTCTGCACGTGTTTTATAAATGAGCCACAATGTGTATTAAATTAAATGTAGCTTTTTTTCTTAACAAAAATGGTGAAAATATTCCATACATTTTTTAGCCAAGACCGTTGTATGCGTTTATACAAAAACTATGAAGCACTTTATTTTACAGTCCTGTTCCCCATGTACATACTATGTATTTATTATAGTAATTACAATAACTGGGTAATAACTCGGTACTAACCCTGAACCTACTTCTAAACCTAACCTTTACCCATGTAGTTGCATTATATTACAGTACTTTCTTAGGTACGTACACTGTAAATACACACAAGTGCATGTACTGTAAAATAAAGTGCAACCAAAAACTGACAATTTTAAAAAATAAACATAGCCTGAGAAATATTCACTTATATAAAAAAAAGTGACAACTTGCCCCACTCGCCCTTATAGTATATAAGACAAAGTCAATACACATTGCACATAAATTTGTTTTTATACATGTAATGCACAGCAAATCTGTATTTAAAGTGTTGCTTTGAATAAAGCAAATACTTTTGCACCTTTACCTTTAACAATTTTCACATAAATTTGTGAAAAGTCCATGATTAAATCAAAGAAGGCAGAGAGTTGAGCTTTGTGATAGATGACTTCAACTAGTCAATACTCACACCACAGGGAACTGTGCTACCAAATTATTTCTCATTTATAAACATAATAATTTAATATCCCTATGTCAGAGTCACAAACACGATTTATTTACATCCTGCATCCAATATGTGCGTGGTGTGTGTGTCTCCACCCACCTTCATATTAGCACACTGTTACAGTCATCTTGAGCAGAGAGCCAATTCTGCTGGGTAACTTCTAAATGATGTATTAAACCACAGAGCTGACTACAGTCCCATACATCTCCACTAAATATCTAAGTGCGCACGGCACCTGTCATACCACCAACAGCGCTCCAAATGACGTAAATGATGCCTACTCGGAGGACTTCGAATGGAGAACAATCATAGCGGCCACAAGTGCTCGACAATAACTACTTCAGAAGGACCTTGGGTAATGAATGTTTTCATAGGGTTCATTTGATGGACACTTCACCATAAATCTGCTCAAGGTTTGCCAGATTTCAAATCATATTTTTCCAGGGGGTCCAGAACCAGCTGAGCAACTGCCATTGAGATGAATGGGAATGCTAATTGATCGCTTTCTTCAGGTATTAAGGACCTCCCTGATGAAGACCTTCACTAGCTACTATCCTGATTCCAAAGGCAACAGACAGAGGACAAATATAAGTCAATTTCATGTTTTTAAGAGCCCCTTAAAAAAATAATATAAATAGGGACGAACTAATATTAAAATTGTCCCCAATACAATAAAGCAAGTAATATTTTCACGTTATCATCATATCAACATTTTCAGTGAATTATTGCTTTTACAATTTTGTCTAAATAAATTAAAAATTAAAAAAATACTAAAAAATAAAATTAATCATTTTAAATACTACAAGTGAATTTCGGCATCACAACATAATGTACAGTGAGAAAAATGAATATTAATTTTGAGATTTGCTAAAGATGAAATGAATGGCCGATAAACCATTTCCATTTTAACATCATTTTCAACAAATGGCCGATTTTATAATTCTAAACTATTTTTGTCTAAATAATAATAATGAAACAATCGTTTTAATTGCTACAAGTGAATATATGCATCAAACTATTTTAATTTAGGTATGAAAAATGGATATTTATTTTGATATTTACTAAACATTACATTTTTAGTGTTATTAAAATAGTAGCGTTCTTAAAGAATACCTTTTAGATGATGGTTAAGGTATTCTAAATGTAAAAATGGGGGAAATGAGCATGCACAATTACAGTACATTGACTAATTCTCATAAAGAAAAAAAAATCTATAACTTCCATATAACTGATAGGGTCATAATTTGTGCATCTCTAAATGTAATGAAACTTACATATTGTTTCAAAAGCATGATCATTTCAGAAAGGAACACACCCTAGATAGTGTGTCTTGCCCAGCGCATTGCTCTCACACACGAAACACGTATAGCACTCTACAACAGATCAGTTATCTTAATACTATTAAGATAAAAGATCTCTTGTAGAGAGCTTTGCTCTTGTAACATGTGACATCTCTTTCTCACCTTACTTTAGACTTTAGTTGTATTTTTGTTCCTTTTGTCTCGCCTCTGACCTCCCGGAGCTGATATGTCCCTCCTTGACTCACTCCACTCTTATCTCAGAGAAACACTAAATGGAAGGTCATCTAAGCACACAATAATCTACTCAAAAATTTGGAGGACCTGAAAATACAAGGTAGAACACGATAAGTAAGGGATAATCCAAGGCTAGCTGTGAAATGCACGACATGGCATGTCTGTTGCCTCCGCGGAGTGCATTCAAATCGTTTAATGCACAGCTAATCGTGGATTATCCCGTTTATAGCATGGTCAATTGCTAGCACTGACAACTTAAAGGATTAGTTCACTTCTGAATGAAAATTTTCCTGATAATTTACTCACCCCCATGTCATCCAAGATGTCTTTCTTTCTTCATTTGAAAAGAAATGAAGGTTTTCAATGAAAACATTCCAGTATTATTCTCCTTATAGTGGACTTCAATGGCCTCCAAACGGTTGAAGGTCAAAATTACAGTTTCAGTGCAGCTTCAAAGGGCTTTAAACGATACCAGACGAGGAATAAAGGTCATTTTCTTAAAAAATAAAAATAAAAATACAACTGTATATGCTTTATAAACACAAATGATCGCCTTGCAAGTACTTCCACCATTCCGCTTTCTGTATTCTTCAAAAAGCTTACGCTGTATGTCCTACACCTTCTCTATTCAAATTACAGAAAAATGGAACTGGAGCCGCGTTCGTTCCGTAAGTAGAATAGGGAAGACGTAGGACATACAGCGTAAGCTATTTGAAGAATACGGAAAGCGAAAGCACATGCAAGACAATAATGTGTGTTTATAAAGCATATACAGTTGTATTTTTTTAGAAAATGACTGATCGTTTTGCTAGATAAGACCCTTATTCTTCATCTGGTATCATTTAAATCCCTTTGAAGCTGCACTGAAACTAATTTTGACCTTCAACTGTTTGGGCTCCATTGAAGTCCACTATAAGGAGAATAATCATGAAATGTTTTCATCACGCATGCGGTTGTTCTTACGCATGCGCGTAAACGATTGGCCCTCTGGCTTGTCAATCACTGCCATTACGTTCCTTGTGAGAGACCTGCGCGCTCCAGTAACTTTCCACAGGCGCCGCATTCAATGTTTTTGTCAGGAGTAACAACTGCAGATTATGAGTTACCTGCGGTGAGTCCGACATAATGAATCCACTAACACGACCCAGCGAATGCCGGTGGTAAACAAACACTCATGTTCCAATACTCATGCACGAGTTTTGGGAGGCGTTCCCTCGAAATGAGCTGTAAAGGAGGGGGGTTGTTCTTACGCATGCGCTCATTTCAAAAACTCACTAGTCTTTGGTTTCTCAGTCGACGAAAAGATCCTCTATAACACCTTTCAGTGCCTCTCTCTATTAACAACAAAGCTGTGAGTTTAATTACTTGAAAATCAGCGATGTTAACTCCTCGTTGACGAGAAATATAATGTAGCGATTCAGTAGCGAAGAGTCGCGAGGCAGCGTTGACAACAAGTTTTTGTGCTCCTGAATGTTTCTGTGTGTGCGATCTTCGAGTGACGTACGCACGCGTGTGCGTGCTTCAGTTAAAACAGCGCGAATGACGTATGCAGTTTCATCGGACTCTCGCGCGTTGCCACGGTTACGCGCCTGGCCAGAAGTTAAATTCCAGCCTGTTTTTGTTGAACGGGTCTGGTAGTAACTTTGTAGCATTTAAGTTTGGCCAAGTATTATTTCTTTTCTTCTACTGGTAACCCAAAATAATACTGGCTAGACATAGTTTTAACTTGCTAGCTAATGTAATTTACTTATTTATTTTGCTTGTTTCAGAAATAATCTACTCTAGAGGGACTTTGTTGTTATTGATTCTTTGTGGAAGTCTACCGGAAGTTAAGTTTGGGCCACAAAACGTTTATATTGTTGCCATATATTAAAAAACAAAGTAGAGTAACAAACTGGACTTCATGGGCCAGTTGTTCAAAAAGTTTAATCTGGATCAAAATGATCTGATTTGGAAATCCCATGTTTTGCTATCCAGGATCAGGTAATCCATCTTACTTTTGTGCTGTTTTTTCAAAGAAAAATTGGATTGGATCACCATGATCCAGATACACACTTTTCCAGAATGATTACCAAATCTGGATTACTGAGCCCCTAAAGGGACATGATGATAGAGAGAATATGGGTTTTGAATATAATATTTTCGTTGGATATTTACAGCTGTTTGGAGATTGTTTTATGGCACCAAAATCTTTTTTACTTTACAGTAGGTTACCGAAAGGCTAAATATGTAGGCTAATGTCTACTTCTAATTTATTTAACAGTTAAACTAATCAAGAGCAAAATAAAAAAAAATGTGTATATATATTACATGATATAAATGTTGTATTTTTTGACCAGATTTAAAGTTTTACTACATTTTCCTCCTGGAATCCACCTTGAAATCATACCCCCTGTTGGGATCAGGATAATCCTGTTTTTTTGGATCAAAGTTATCCAAATCCTACTGACAAGTTTTGAACAACACAAACTGAAGGTTTGATCCAGATTAAAACTAGGATCGGATTCCGTGATCTAATCTGATTTCAGAATCCCTTTTTCCTTTTGAACAACCCATTTTCAAGATTTGATCCAATCCAATGGCCGAAATCCGATCAGATTACTTTTGAACAACTGGCCCCATATGATACTACCACCATCCTTTTATGGTCTCTTCATGTGTTCGATGTATTTTCCTGTGGCTTTAGACAAATTAGCATATGTGGCTCAGAAAAGTACCGCATCTGGAACTAAGTGGAATATAGCCTATTATATTAATACTGCTTTTTTATTGTCCATTTTTTATTGTTAAATAACAGACTAGAGTTTCACCTCAACCTCTTAAAGGTGCAGTATGTAATATTTTCTGTCCGCTAGAGGTCGCTAGAGGCCTATTCAAAACAAAGGCATAGCTTGATGATGCGTGGAATTTTGGGACATGTGGTCTTCACCTCAACGGCTGGTGGAAAAGAATTGGGATAAGACTCGGGAAGAAATCATGTTCATGGATGCAATTATTAACATTACTGTAGTATGAAGCAGAGCAGGATCGAGTGTTGTGGGAGCCGAATGAGGCCGCTGACCGCTTTTATTATAGCACTTTTATTATAATGCAGCTCTGTTTATTATATTAGATACATTTGAGAGTGTTGAAAATGATTCTATAACGTTACTCTGTGCGTTCGCTCGGCAGCTGCTGTGAGACACTTGTTTGAGACACACTGCAGTAAGATAGATCGATATTAGAATATATTAAATGCTGGATGGCTTGTGTTGATAAATGGCATGCAATTAATTTTAAAACATATTGTATGATGGAGAAAATTCTGTATTCTAAAAATAAAGCTGCATCTGATTATGCTATGTTAGCTACTTGACAAAATAGTGTTTTTCTCTGAGGCATGGTAAAGTATGGTACTCGCAAAAAATCAAGAAAATTAGATTTAAACAATAAGACTAAACATGTTGAGCTATATAACAACAATTAATTTTCTGTCTATAAATGTATCAAAACAGTTGGTCCCTTGTCTATTAAAATGTAATATATTAAAGCGTCTTTGTTGTTTCCATGGTTTCTACAAACTAAAACCGAGGGTAACGCGGGTATGACGCAATTGACAGGCGACTCCTCACACGTCCCGGAGCCTTGGTTAAAATTGCAATTTTCTCACGATTTACAAATAGTTGCAAACATTTGTGATATTGTAAGTACTCAAGTGAACAAAATATAAAACACTGGCCTAGTGGTTTTGGATATTTTACTGCAAAATTCTTACATATTGCACCTTTAACATTACATGTCTCAGCATGTCCAGATGCATCAATATTCGTAAACTGAAATGTCAAAAATGTGTGACATAGAAATGACCTTGGTCATGATATCACAATCAACAAAGTCTATGAAATCATGCCAGACCTCATTCTCTTGGTCATGTGTCATATTAACAGCTTTGGGACAGGGAAGCAGAAGCTCATCCTTATTCCACGGTTCCATATTGCCTCACGGCCTTGAGAAGCGTCTGAAGCTATACAGGATGTTTATTGTTGAGAGCTGCTCCTTTAGCTTTCATAAACCAAGGTTATCTAGGGAATGAGAGGCAGAAACTACAGAGTGGCAGTTGACATGACTTGTATTGAGCAATCTCTTGGGATCCTTGAAAATGATGCTAACTGGGACCCCAACAGTGAATAAAACATTTTCAGACAAGTTAAAAAAAGAGGGAATGTTTTACCTCCAATATTTGTTCATATGATACCTCCATGCTCACTCTTTTGGGGAGTAAATAAAAATAACTGATTTAAACCATATACAAACTGTCTAATAATCAAAATCAGTTGCTCAGGGCCCTGACTTATCTGGTATATAATGCTGTGATGAAACAGCTAAATAATGCCACTCTCATAGAGACAAAATATTTTTTAATTTATATTTAATTAAATTATATTAAATATATATTTATCTAAAAAAAAAAAAAAAAAAATCAAAATACGGTTTCATGGCTGGTAAAAATTTTTTTTATGAATTTTCTCAATTTACCCGCCATTGGTGTGGCAAAAATAATCATTTTGGACATGGGTATGATAAGTCAAAATAGATTTATACTTGAAAATGTCCTGAAAAAAGCTGCCTTAAATTTTTTAAGTACAATCAACTTAGCTGTATGTCATTTCAACTTAAATCACAATAAAATGACTTAAAAAAATGAGATGAATCTTGTATAACTTGCTTATTTTGTTGAGTTAAAGTAATGTAAAAACTTATGTTGTTGTGACTTATTGATCATGTTTTAGTGTTCAGTGTGATATGATCTGTCTTAAATGAAACAGCAAATATTATTTTACAGTTTTTATGGCTTAATATTAATTGAAAGCCTACATACACTTTTTTTTTACTTTGTAAAAGTAGTTCATCCCTCAGAACTATTGACATTAGTGAAATTCAAAATTAAAATTAATTTAAAAAGTTAATTAAAATGGTGAAAAACAGGAAATCATGACGAGTTACAGCACTAACAACATACACATTTGTACATTTTATCCTAAAATCTTTCAAAATATCAATTTCAATTAGTCAGCCCCCACTGACTATGATTTAAAAATAAATTAAAAGCTTTTTTAAAAATTAAATTTCCACAATCAGATTGCTGCTGATCACCTTAAAAACTCAATTAGTCCCATTACACCTCTGTTCATGTTATATTTTTTCAGTATATAAAGTCTCCCACATGACAAATGGTAACTGTTCCATGAAGACTGGAGGAATTTAATCTTTGAGTGTGACAGCAGAGACTAGTGCTGTCACAGGCCTGAAGAAAATGGAGACAAATTGATGCATTCAACAGAAATTTAGAGATTAATTTCTCATCTTTAACAGAGACTCTGGAGCACTCGTATCTTCAAAGCAGGTCAAATGTTTTTTTGCTTCTTTTGTGAGATCTCCTTGAGATAGCATCTGAAGGATAATCTGAGAGGGACCTTTTCTTTCTTGAAACAGCGGCTCTCACTACTTTAGCTGTCGGTCTACTGTAGCATGTGTTCAATATGGTATCAGCAAACAAGGTGCAGTGACACACTGACATTTTCCTTCTTTTCCTTAGTGTTTTTGACCAGACCAAAACATTGCTTAGCATTCAGCCCAGCCCAGTATCATGTCATAATTATTGCAACACTATTGTAATGTTAGCTAGTAACAGGACCGTTTTGAGTGTCATTGTTTGTATATGCTCTTGTATACGTTCATTCATTCGAAATTGATTTTTAACAGTAACTTATAAACCTTTAAAGACAGCCCTACAATGAGGTTGTTAATCGATGGTATTTGCTTCTGCTGAAGCCGCCAGACCACATTATTTTAACTTAAAATAATTGTTTAACAGCGGAATTCAAGGTGAAAAACTACATTACCCATGATGCTGAACAGAAAATTCCACCAATCAGAGTTTAAAAAAAAAAAAAAAAAGCGAAACAAGAGTTCTTTAGTTCCGCCCACTCCCACGAAACTGCGGATGACATACAGTAATCGAGGCAATCTCTCTATACAGTCTCAAAATACTTAAAATATATTGTATTTATATATAATCAACATTTATAGGAGAGTAGATTTCCCCATCATTTTTAAAGGGTTAGTTTTTGCACAAAAAGTATTCTCATCGCTTCATATCATTAAGGTTGAACCACTGTAGTCACGTTGACTATTTTAACAAAGTTTTTACTACTTTTCTGGACCTTGAATGACAGTAATTACATTGCTTTCTATTGGGGAAAAAAAAAAAAACTTTTGGATTTTATCAAAAATACCTTAATTTGTGTTCTGAAGTTGAACGAAGTGTGGAACGACTTGTAATTAATGAAAAAATAATAATTTTTGGGTGAACCCTTTAATTACATTATGCTGATTGCAATGATTCATGGGATTGTAGTTCTTTCTTTCACTAAAGCACACAGTCTTGTACCTTTGTGTTTTTGTCCAATTTTCAAATACTTCTTTGCTTCAAATCAAAGTTTGTAGTGTTGTGATTCCCCTCGTAGCGGATTGGCTTGGTACATGGCTTATAACTCTTTAACAAAGACTTAAAAAAAAAATGAATGGAAAGAATACTTCCGGAACCAGCACTCTATTGATTTCTTATAATTTTGACTGTCATAATTGAGAATATATCTTAAAATGTGATATATGATACAAAGTCACAATTCTGAGAAATAAACAACTGTGAGATATAACATTGCAATTTTTTGAGAACAGGCAAATAAAATAAAACAGACTAAAATTGCCATCTGAATATTATAGAAATCCCTTTGATAACTATGCAAAACCATGGGCTGCATTTTGTGCTAATTAACATCCAACAAATTCTAATTAGCCAGTTTCTTTTGATGTGGAATTAATTCCAAACATCCCACATGATCTCTACACAGTACAGTTGAGTCATCTGAAGTGCATCAGGCCTTTTGTTTGATTAATGGCAGTGATGTTGACAGTGAAATAGCAAGAAAGGAAAGGAAAAGACTCACCTGAATTGAAGAATAGTTCCTTTCTCTTCTTCTTTAGAACACTGAATCCTCAATTAGCAAATGCAAATAAAAAATAAGTGTTATGGGGCATCTATCTAAATGTTGCTTGACATGGGTTAATTTTCCCAGGTCAAACTATTTTTAGCCCCATGCTTTCATGTTATTCCAGAATGTTTACATTAGATGTCGTTCTTCTGAGAAACACTCTGCCGAGGGTGATGTTTGATGTCCAGCAACGAGGCCGAAATGACAGTAAAACGTGCGTGAGCTTGGGGAATCTTTCAGACTTCCTTCGCTTGTTTGGAGCAAAACCACTCAATTGACATCAGAGTTCAGTGATAAATCCATGTTCCCATGGAAACTTCATGCTATTTTTGGGCTCGTGAGTCGAGCTCTATAATAGACATTTGCATATTCATGTCTGGACAAAGAGAGACGAAGATGCTCAAAGTGTTTATCATCAGCCGTGAGCTCTGATTCAATAGCTGTTCGTATCATAATTAGGTGCCATTAGTACTGGGAATAATCTGCCATCTTAAAGGACACTTTAGCTCAAAGACAGAGAGTGTTACAGCTTTCACAAAGATTTAAAAGCAGCTGGTGCAATTAAAATGAGAGACTTATCTCAAAGTAATTGGTCTCGAATCTTCATATCAAAGTGCAATACTGAAATCAGGTGCATTTAATACATGCAGATATCGAGGCGGACTCCCTCCGATTCACAAATTAAACTTATGACTGAAAACCGGCCCAAAGATATCGATCTAAAATGTTGTCTTGTTCAAATAAACAAATAAAAACATCCAAGTAATATTTTAACATGTATTATTAATAAGTATAATCATTCAAAATCATGAATAATAATAATACAAATATAATTCTAATATTAAAAAATATTTTAATGATACTATAATGAAATAATATTTTAATAAT
Organism: Megalobrama amblycephala; assembly: GCF_018812025.1. Taxonomy (NCBI): domain Eukaryota; kingdom Metazoa; phylum Chordata; class Actinopteri; order Cypriniformes; family Xenocyprididae; genus Megalobrama; species Megalobrama amblycephala. The sequence continues at coordinate 7,834,903 of NC_063055.1, read as the reverse complement.
AATACAAATATATAATGCTAATAATGAAAACCAGCCTAAAGATATTGATCTAAAACACTGTCTTGCAAAAATAAATAAAGTAAAAATATACAAGTATTATCAGTTTAGAATGTATTAATAATGACCATAATCATTTAAAATTGTAATAATAATTAATACTTCTAATAATATTTTAATGATAATATAATAATAATAATAATAATAATAACAATAATAATACAGTGCTAAAATTGAAACTACTGAAAACCGGTCTAAAGATGTTGGTCTAAAACACTGTCTTGCAAAAAAACAAACAAACAAACAACAACAAAAAAACAATAAAGTGCATTATTATTATTTTTTATTAAAAATTAATAAATATTTTTATTTAAAAAATTAATGGCTTTATAAAAAATAAGTAATACCTTAATAATAATAATAATAATATTTTAATGATAATAAAATAATAATTAAATAATACTATAATAATAAAAAAAGTGTATACAATGAAAATAAAACAACATTCTACTTTATTTAACATTATATTTACATATGCATCAATGGACACAAACATCAGATGTCAGACATCAACACTGCGGTAGACGTGCCATTGTTTCATCACATGCAACCCAATTAAATACATCAAACATTTCACCACAGTACAGTATATCTCATATTTCAACATTTGCACGGACAGCGTATCAAGTTAATGTTGCGATATATGGGCTATTATGTTAAGAGGCGTCTGGGGAGTAATGATCGACTATGTTGTATCACCAGAGTTAATGACACCGCTTTAACTGACGGGTGGATTGATGCTAAATTGGGCTGGTATTTCTAAATCAGAGGGTAGTGGTAAAGCTCTGAGAAATATAATTGGAGAGTGATGCCGTTATTCACAGATAATTCCTGAATAAAGGCTCTGGCCGGGGGCTTACAGAGCAAGAACTTCTCCATCTGTCTGTCATAATCCTCTTCTTTTCAGGCATCTACCCAGCAGCCTATAGTTCAACTAGGGCCAGGCGTGCAAAATACAGCCTCCAAAAAACAATCTGCATCCATTTGTCTTATTCAGCTTGTTTTAAGAGCCATTAAATGTGATCTCTTTAATCTAGGTTTAAATCTATCCAGGTTCATTAACAGAGATTTGATTATGAGAGCACTTTCTGCTGTTCTGAGTACATTTAAAACTTAGAATTACATACAGGTTTGATGCAGACAAATAAAATCATCCCTGCGGTTTATCAGATTTTTTTTTTGTGCTTTTATGGGCAATTTTTAGGTCTATAAACAATAGGTTTAAAACCATAAAAAATATCAAGCCAGCCTAATAGGTTTTTTGAGCATTGGCTACAGTAGTAACTTGTTAAGATCACGAAAGTCACAAGAGAACTGGTGAGGAAAAGATCAATAACGGTGTCCGTTCTTCAAATTGTTCTCATCATGAATGGATGAGATGTGACAGGTCTATATTTGTTTTGAAGATGATAGACAACTCTTTGGAGAGCAGACTGTGCAATGTCACACCATCGTGAGCGTACACCCATTGCTCCCCCGTCCAATCGTAGCGCTTTGGCCCACTGAGAAAGGAAACATTCAGACATGTCTGATAAAGCTGAAAGCTGAACATATTTGCTCTCATTATATCACATTGTTAATATGTAATTCAAGAACAAGCGTTTCTAAGGCCACTAGTTAAAGAATAAAAAATACTTACATTTTAAAGAGTTAGTTCACCCTAAAATGAAAATTATGTCATTAATGACTCACCCTCATGTCGTTCCAAACCCATAAGACCTCCGTTCATCTTCAGAACACAGTTTAAGATATTTTAGATTTAGTCCGAGAGCTTTCTGTCCCTCCACTGAAAATGTATGTAAGGTGCACTGTCCATGTCCAGAAAGGTAATAAAAACATCATCAAAGTAGTCCATGTGACATCAGTGGGTCAGTTAGAATTTGTTGAAGCATCGAAAATACATTTTGGTCCAAAAATAACAAAAACTACGACTTTATTCAGCATTGTATTCTCTTCCGGAATCCTTTCCATTGAATTGATTCCATTGAATCCTTTCATCTGTCGGCATTGGTAATGCACTTTTACGTCGCTGTGGTTGTTTTTGGCGATTAGGACATCCGCGACATGCACACTTTTGCACAATTGTGCACTCATGCACAATTTTTAATGAAATCCGAGACCTCTCTGAGTCCTCCATAGACGCATTTAAAGGGATAGTTCACCCAAAAATGAAAATTTGATGTTTATCTGCTTACCCCCAGCACATCCAAGATGTAGGTGACTTTGTTTCTTCAGTTGAACACAAATGCTGATTTTTAACTCCAACCGCTGCAGTCTGTCAGTCTTATAATAAGAGTGGGAACTCGAACGATAAGAGTCTAAAACACTTCCATAGACAAGTCCAAATTAAACCCTGCGGCTCGTGACGACACATTGATGTCCTAAGACACGAAACGATCGGTTTGTGCGAGAAACCGAACAGTATTTATATCATTTTTTACCTCTAAAACACCATGTCCAACTCCGTTCAGCACTCGCTTAGTGAGGCCTGATCGCGCTCTGACAACGGCAGTGATGTCTCGCGCATATACTTCAATGAGTGCTAGACATCACTGCCGCTGTTAGAGCGCGATCAGACCTTACGAATCGAGTGCTGAATGTAGTTGGACATAGTGGTGTATTAGAGGTAAAAAAATTATATAAATACTGTTCGGTTTCTCACACAAACCGATCGTTTCGTGTCTTAGGACATCAATGTGTCGTCACGAGCCGCAGGGTTTAATTTGGACTTGTCTATGGAAGTGTTTTAGACTCTTATCGTTCGAGTTCCCACTCTTATTATAAGACTGACAGACTGCAGCGGTTGGAGTTAAAAATCAGCATTTGTGTTCAACTGAAGAAACAAAGTCACCTACATCTTGGATGTGCTGGGGGTAAGCAGATAAACATCAAATTTTCATTTTTGGGTGAACTATCCCTTTAAAACAGTTCATGTGACTACAGTGGTTCAACCCTAAAGTTATGAAGTGACGAGAATACTTTTTGTGTGGCAAAAAACAAAATAATGACGTTATTCAACAATATCTAGTGATGGGCGATTTCAAAACACTGCTTCATGAAGCTTTATGAATCTTTTGTTTCAAATCAGTGGTTCGGAGCGTGTATCAAACTGCCAAAGTCACGTGATTTCAGTAAACGAGGCTTTATGTCGTAAGTGTTTCGAAATTTCAATGGTTCACCACTGGAGGGCAGTTTGATTCACGCTCCAAACCACTGATTCGAAACAAAAGATTTGTGAAGCTTCATGAAGCAGTGTTTTGAAATCGCCCATCACTAGATATTGTTGAATAACGTCATTATTTAGTTTTTTGCCACACAAAAAGTATTCTCGTCACTTCATAACTTTAGGGTTGAACCACTGTAGTGAATGAAGGTCTTACGGTTTTGGAAAGACATGATGGTGAGTAATTAATGACAGAAATTTAATTTTTGGGTGAACTAACCCTTTAATTAATTACCAAGGTAAAAGGTGTTATCAAGAAATTTGCTGATTTAATTCTAATTCTTTTACAAAAAACATATTAAACACAGTTAAGCATTACACACAAACATCAATGAAGGACTGTCTAACCTTGTCGGCGAGGAAAGCCAAATCTGACGGTTGGGTGTCTGTTTGTTGATAACGTATGTACCGTGGTCAGAGCCAACTTTCAGTGTCAGCACACCACTCTGTTAAGACATTTAACACACATGTGAACATACAAGAGCTTCAGTCTGTGGCTTTAACATTGAAACTGTGCCACTGACAAGGAGAACATCCTGGAATGAGTTGATAAAGAGATTTGTTTTACAAATATTTAACAATTAAAACTTTTTATAATCCAAAAAAAAAAAAAAAAAAAATTTTTTTTAAATAAAATATAAATGTAGGGGATGGGGCTCACTTATTTTTCCTCATTTCTGAAGATATTTTTTAAAATAAAATGTTTTTAATTAATTATAAATCACTTTCACCCATCACTGCTGTCCAAATGAAGTTTGAATATCATTACGCCATCATTTAAACTAGACAAATAAATCAATAAATTCCAGGAGTGCACTAACTTCTCTCACAGATAATTATAATCATCCAAAATCATAAAAAAAAAAAATTAAGCTCAGTTTAAACCACAAACTATTGGTACCATTAAACTGATGCCAAAACGACACTGGTTCAGAATTCTTAAAGAACAAAATGATGGTTATTTATGTAATACTATATGAAACAACCTCAACAAAGATGATCCATGTATGTGCGAGTCAGTGAGGGTATAGTCAGATGCGAGGCTAAACATTGGGAACACGGCTCAATTTGTCACCCACACCTTGGCTTGCAGCTGTCCGAATGTTTTGATTTAAAGGGTTGTGCTGTCATTATATCATCCCAACTGTAGCAACAGATTCAGTGTGTTCAAACAGAATTTTGTGAATCCCTTTTAATGGGACGGCTGCATTGTGAGGCTACTACATACTGTACATTATTGTTGAGAACACCAGCAGTGTTTACCGGCCGCATGTGTGGTTATAGAGAGGTGTAAAAACAAGCTGCTCAGAACAAGTAGCTGACAGGAAGCTCACCACCTGACATTTATCCTGCCAGAGGAGAGCGAGGAGCGTGAATGACCAATCAATCTGTCAGCAGGGCCTGCTGGCCACCCGCCAGATGCTTAAATGGAATGAGTGCAAGGACTTAATCATTCACTGGATGTGAGATAGATATTTGTAAATCATACACGTATATTATATAAATGTATAAAATATATATGTGTGTGTGTATATATATATATATATATATATATATATATATATGAATGCATGTGAATGCGTGTGTGTGCGTGTGTGTGTGTGTGTGTGTGTGTGTGTGTGTGTGTGTGTGTGTGTGTGTGTGTGTGGAATGATTGAAAGTTACATTAGTCCAGTCTTACAATAACATACTAAAAGCTCAGAGTGTTTGTAGCCTTCATAAATCCTGCAGGACATATGCATTTTCTCTGCATGGTTCTCCAACAAAGGATGCTGCACAAAAGGCTGTTTTTGGCTGTGAACTCTTAACAGGAGTTGTGCAGGAGCACTCAACAACAATAACACTCAAGCAAACCTCTTTTCCTATAAAAGAAGAAAAGATACCACCATAAACGTTTTAGGACCCCTTTTCACCTTACAGAGCAACAACTTAATTGCAGTGTTCCACAAAAAGGCTAGGGATGTAAAGGTTAGACAAATGGGTTACATGACAGGTGAAGTGTGTATCTTTAAGTAAAGATTGGAAACACCAACTTTTTGAAGAAAAAACTAAATTACATTATAATAAATATATATATATATATATATATATATATATATATATATATATATATATATATATATATATATATATATATATATATATATATATATAAACTTAATATATATATCAGATTTTTTTTATCATCTTGCTCATTTTTATTTTACTTTTGTAAAGGCAGTGGTCTATATTGTGTCTATATATGCTTTTTTCTTTGCTAGTGGTTCCTTTGAAGTGAATTTACACTTTCCTGTGTTTTCCTTCTCACTGAAGATGTAATGTAATCAAGAATCAGATACAATCAGTTGCAAACAGTATTTCATATTTACTTTAAGGAGAAAACATTTGAGTTTTTAGTCCAACACTGACCCCTACTGGACATCTAGGCAAAACAGACTTTTCATATGGTTGAGGTATAAAAGCACTGCAGGCATATAGAAACATGCAAGTATGTGAGAATAAGGGAATGTGTACTTACAGAAAAGACAATGTCATAGTCCATGCCAGTGAAGTTCTCATCTGTGAGGTCTTCAAAATAATCTGCTAATGCGTCCAGCGTCTCATCTGCTATTCTCCCATAATCTGTCTCTGTTAGTTCGCTATACAAAACAATTACTTTGTATGTTAAAAAAAATAGTAGAACCCCATCATTGCAAAATATAGGTGCATGTGATGCTAATATGTAAATAATATACGAGAAGGTAGCACTTTACAACAAGGTCACATTAGTTACAGCATTTATTCATCTTTGTTATTTGTTATATTTAACAACTTTTCATTGTTAGTTCATGTTAGCTCAGGTCCATTAAATAATATGAATAGATACAACTATAATGTATTAGGAAATGTTGAAATTATCATTAAACAAGATTAATAAATCTTTTTCCACTATTTGTTCATGTTACAAATTAAACTTTATTGTAAAAAAGTGGTTTAATTAATAGTTGCTTGTATTAAAAATAGTTTATGTTATTTGTGTCAAAAATACATTTAGTTATATATTATAAACTGTAAATGGTAAGAACTTTGCTGCTTATTTAAACTATTTCGACTATTATTTGGATGTAACCAATATCAGCAAATTTTATGAGGACAGGGAATTTGAGGATGATATTCCTGGGATTTTTCTTGTATATAAACAAATAAACAAAAACGGTGAACTGCATATTAATGCTTTAAAAGCAGTTTTACACACTAAAATACAAATTAATATAAACTAATTTTAGAATAATTTAAAATAAATATTAAATTAATACAAACACTTTTGATGAACAACAAAATTACAATGAACAAATTTTCACCAACACAATGATAAATCATAACAGCAGTATATTATTTTATAATCAAAGTACAAGCAATATTGCAAATATTGTGCTCAATGAGTCAGTGATTATTACATTACAACTTTTCACTCATAATTCAGTGAACATTATTTACCTCATCTGAGATGTCTTTTCTTCTCCAAGTGGTGCACTTGAGTGAAGTCCTCTTCTCTTCAGACTCCCATCAAACCACTTAAAAATATTTAAGTATCAAACAACATGGATGGATACGACGACAGCAATTAATTTAAACCTTTACCCCAGGTTTCTCAGACGAGGCTTAAGCTAGTCCTAGACTAAAATGCATGTTTGAGCTGAGATAACTAAAAGCAACTTGTACTGACACAACTTAAAATAAGTCAGTGTCATTGTTTTGTCTCAAGATGCACACCAATAATGTTTTTTTCTAGTGAACATTTATAAAAGCTTTTTAAATGCCCTAATTGAACTAAGGCATAATCCTGGTTTAGGCTAAGCCCTGTCTGTGAAACCGGGCCTTATACATGTTTAGACTTGATTTTAATTCTGTCATAAAAGGCACAAAATGGTCTGTGTCCATTACCTGTGTACGTCCTCCCCATACATTGGTCCTTGTGACTGTCTTTGCTGAAGAAATACTCCTAAATCTGGCACCACATATTGACTAAAATCAAATGGGTCACAAACAAAACAGAGATTTAAAGATAAAATATTTTCCTGACATTTAAAGCACAAACAGTTACACTAATTAATTTAAGCAATCAAAATTGGGCAAAATTTCAGCATGACTGCAAGTGCTGAACTAAAGGCATGTTTGATATTTCAAGGAGCCAAAATAAAATAATGCAAGTTTGTGTTACGTCACGTCCTTACACAGATTTGATTCTCTATAATAATAAACAAAGAAGAGACATTTACGATAAATAAGGCACTAAGACATACGTTTCATAACCTACCACGGGACATATTGGTAATTCAGTCATGCTAACAAACCGGACATTTTTGTTTTAAACTCACTTCAAGTCCACTGCTCATTGTTGACAGTCTGGAGGTTTGTTGGTAGCATTTCCATCTGGAGCTCAAGTTCAGTAGATACAGACAGCGACACTTATTAATTAACCTTGACATAGCTTTAAAAAGGATGCAAGTTTCTGGCCGGCGAGTCTGATTGCATATGCCCGCTTTGACAGTCCTCGTTGCATTTCAAAATACAGGCCCCAACAAAATAAAAGTCTGTTTTATTCAGGAAGAGTTTCGTTCTTATTACAGGTTTTTCACACTTTGGCTCATTTTTTGAAATCGTAATCTGTATTTAATTAAAAAAATATATATATATTGATATAAAATAATAATAATATATATATATATATATATATATATATATATATATATATATATATATATATAAAGCTCAAGGACGCTTTATACTTGACATACAATAAGAAAAGACTAACAACAATTGAATAATACAAACAATAGAATAGTACAAAAATAATACATGGACAAAAAAAAGGGCATTGCATAAACAGGGTAGTAATTTTTAGCATAATACAAGAACAGAAACTTAATGCAGAACAACACTCAAAATCATGTGTTGAGATTAAAAGGGTTAGTCAACCAAAAAATGAAAATAATGTCATTTATTATTACTCACCCTCATGTCGTTCTACACCCGTAAGACCTTCGTTTATCTCCAGAACACAAATTAAGATATTTTTGATGAAATCCGATGGCTCAGTGAGGTCTCTATAGACAGCAATGCTATTCAAACTCTCAAGGTCCATAAAGGTACTAAAAACATATTTAAAACAGTTCATGTGAGTTCAGTGGTTCAATATTAATATTATAAAGCGATAAGAATACTTTTTGTGCACCAAAAAAACAAAATAACTAATTTTCAACAATATCTTTATGGGCCGATTTCAAAACACTGTTTCATGAAGCTTATGAATCTTTTGTATCAAATTAGTGATTCGGATCTCCAATCAAATGGCTAAACTGCGGAAATCACGTGACTTTGGAGTTCCGAATCAGTGATTCGATTCGTGCTCCTAAGCAGTGTTTTGAACTCGGCCCATATAGATATTGTTGAAAATACGTTTTTTTTTTTTTGGCACACAAAAAGTATTCTTATCGCTTTATAATATTAAGATAGAACCACCGAAGTCACATGAACTGTTTCAAATATGTTTTTAGTACCTTTATGGATCTTGAGAGTTTGAATGGCATTGCTGTGAATGCAGGCCTGAAATAAACAAATACCACCTCAAGCCAGAAGGTGGCATTAACTGCTCACATAGAGTGTGGTGGTATTATGGGAACGAAAGATGTTTCTCTGAAGTGCAGAAGGAGGCGGAGACTCGCTGCAGTATGACTTTAGTCGCCTTCAATAACGATTCCACAAAGTAGAGAGACTTACCTCTAGTGAGCAAAACATCACAGGCTCTCGGAATATCAGTGTGTACTCAAGCTCTCTCTCTCTCTGAAAGCAAGACAGACCCCCACCTTAGAAGACATATAAAGGTAAGATGTTTTTAAAATGATGTTTATAGCGACATAACCTGTCTGAACCTGTCAGATGGACATACACCTGTACCTACCAGTTCAGCGGTGTCCTTCCGCTCTCGTGTAGGCAAGACGTCATATTTGACATATTAATGTGTTTAATTATAGGAAATATTTTAGCTATGCAGAATATGTGGAAAAATTAAAATAATTTAATTAAAATAATTCAGGACACATTATAAACTCAAATTTTATTTTGTTATATTTGTTCATTGCAAAATCATAACATAGGCTATTATTACATTACAAGATTTTACCTTTTACACTCTGAGAGTGTCAAAAAATTACGTAATATTATCACATGGAAGAGGTTTCTTAGAAATATTACGAGATCTTGATGTGCATAGATGTCGACTGCATCTCAAAACCTAGTGTGCTGTCTATGATGAACGTGATTTTACCAGGTAAAACATGTTCCTGGAACAACATTTTAATCACCCAGTCAGATTTGAGGAACAAGTTTACAGTTTATGTCAAGTTTAGGCTTACAACCAGGGTTAGGGGTTTCTACATTAATGTTATTCATCTATAATATCTCTCTGATTTTAGGGATCAGTTATGGGTAGGGTTAGGTTTAGGGGTAGAACTAAATTTTTGGACAGTAATGTTGTTCCAGCATCCAGGAACATGTCTTTTAGTTGGCAAAATCACGATGACCTGCTGTCTATATAGACAACAATTCAGGAAATCATTTAATGCTATTTTTAAAACATGTTTGCATGTTTTTATGATCTTTCAAGTGTTCCTTATTTAAAAATAACACATAAACACATTTAAGTCTGGGCGACCAGGGCTAGTTATCACATGGGATGTTGTCACAAAGGTCATATCTCAGTAGGCTATACTGGCACAAAAGGTTAATCTGTGTTCAGTGAATTGTATAATTTGTCTCTGAGCAATAACAGTGTAGATTTTTGTTGTTGTCAATATGCATATACAGAAAATGACTTTTAAAAATGAGCCTAAACTGAGAAATACTCAGTAAAATGTGTGACAACTAGCCCCGGTCTCCCTATATTGATTGATCTTTTATAATGTCAGTGGGATAGAACACAAATTCACAATAACAGTCATTTTTGTCACTGTATATATGAAAAACTGCATATTTTCGACTATCCAGATTGAATATAGTCTAACGTATGTTATGAGAAAAGTCATATATTGAATTGCTATTGCTTATAATTTACCAGATCAAATGAGGTTATGAGAAAAGTCTTATAACTTTTAGCCATGTTGAAAATAACCCTGACTGGGCAGTTGTTTAGACAAGCTTTGTACCTGGAGGCACAAAACCACATGACAGCCAAGAACAATGAGAGGAAGAAGAAATATTCTTGTAGTGTTTGTGGTCATGGTCGCTTTAATGCAAAGCTCAGTGTCCCTTGTGTAGATCCTTTTCCAGGTGGTTGTTTGTAAAAGCGTTCTGCAGCAGTACTGAAAATCTGAATCAGAAGTTTGCATTTTTGTGCCCTTAGATGATTCTATGTGCAAAATAGCTTGGTAGCAAGTAGCAACTTTTTCTCCATTAACACAAATTTCTGTCACGACAACTCTCAGAGAGATTGCATGGTAATAGATATGGGATATGACAGTGTTAATGTATTTGGTCTTGGCGTATCTGATCTGCTGCTGCTGCTGTTGATTATTGCTGCTGCTGCAGAGCAAGTACAAAAGCTGCGTCCGAAATCGCGCACCGTCTGAGTAGGTACTACATTTTAATTTAAATTTACTTCATGACCATTGAAAAAGTATGTTCTATATAGTACGACTGCATGTATGAATGAAATATATTCACAGACATGCTGCTGTGAGCATGTAAGACATGCTGCTGTTGCACATATAAAATACATGAAATTTCCCTTGTATCAGATTTATACAGGTGGAGCTGGGGAAGGAGGAGGGTTTCTGAAAGCACGCTGCAGGCTGCTAACAGCAAACAATGCCAAGTATTTGAATGTTGAGCCGCAGCTTATTGTCTGCTAATGCAACAACAACCAATCAACTTTTTTATGTAGCTAACGATGTGATCGCTAACAAAGTTAAGGACCTATCAGTCCGCGCCATCTAGAGTTTCATGACAGAAATTTGTATATGAGATATGTTCAGAATATAATATTAACATAACAGTTTCACTATTTCTGCAGTATATAGTATGCATACTGTCCATAGTATGCATACTTTCTGTATGCATCAAGAGATTAAGATTTGTCTAGTAATATTTCATTATAGTTTAGCAGATGCACCTATAACATCTCTTTTTATGACTCACCATTCAACTGAATATACAAAATTGAATTTAAAATAATAATTAGCCAATTTGATTACTGTATGGCACTCATGATGAGGTTGTACTTCATGTTCTTTTTAATGCAAAAGTTTAATCTGTATCCCAGTCCTCTGTCAGATCAATAAGCCACGTGATTTCATTTTTAAATCTTTCTGGAGCCTTTCAAAGCAGCAGCTGAATGATGAACAGCAGTCGTGACCGGCGGTCTCACTCCCATGCACATTTTTTTATTGCTCCCACAGTGGCATGCTACATTCCTCCCTAGTTTTCAGACTGCAGACAGCCAATAGACAGACTGACCCACACCAGTTTTACCACCTCTTATATAAGAAATAAGATCTGTTTTATTTAACTAAGCTGCTCTTTGATCAGTACAGAAGAGCTGGGATGGCATGTGACATGCCCTTTTCAGCTTGATATGTAAAATACCATCTCCCTGGCAGGATTATGCCACCATCATCATTATTATACCTGTAGTAGGGGATTTGATGGTGAACTTTTGACTGATAGAAGAACTTTTGGTCACATGATATCAAGATTAGTATCAAGATTAGTATAACACACCAGTCTCTTCATTGCTCTGCCCCCAAAATGCACCCCCAATGCAAGAGTGGATGTCTTTTTATCAAACAATATGGATGTCTGGATGTCTTTTTGTGGATGTGGATGTCTCTTTGTGAAACAAAATAATGCTTCACGGAAAATAAAGTGAAGATGACGAATGAATGACAAGGAAGAACAAAAATTGAACATACAGTACACAAGAAAGCAGGAGCTGATTGTTAGTCGCCAGCAGCACAGCAGCTCCAGACAAACAATCACACTTAAAACTGTCCTGTTAGCTAACGTTACAACAATAGCATATCTTGGTTCTGTGAACATAGCAACGCCAATGTTACTCATATGTGGAGCAGAAACAATCATAACCCTTCTTTTTCCAGTGATATCCCTCTGACCTTTTCTCTTTTGTAATGTCTCTCAGCCATCTCTCTTTCTACAGTCTTTCTTCAAATCTCCCCCTTGCTCACTCGCTCTCTTCCCTCGATATGAGTGGACACGCCCCCTGCTCCTGATTGTCTATAAGTGTGTTGTGGTGCTCAGTCCAATCCACCTACAACAGCGTTTCTCAGAAATCCCCTTACTGCACCTTTAAGGCACCTTTACACAGCCTATAGGCTACTGTGGTCAGGCTCTGTGTCGATTCAAAATTCTGTATAAAAATGCAAAGCAAAATAAAAATTATACTAAAAATTTTTCTGTTTAAATAAAAAGCAGCATCAGTGCAGCTTTAAACTTTGTTATTGTCATGACAGAGCATTTTTATTTACTTAGATAAATGCATCTTAATAATTTATTTAATTTAATTTTTTTTTAATATCCATAATTTCATATTTTAAAAATATATTAAAATTTATATAATATTAAATGAGATTTTTTTTAAATGTATTTATTTAAAAAAATATTTTTTTAATTTATAATAAACATTCATTTAAAATAATTTCTGCCTCTGCAGCATTAAACAGTCTAGGTAAATGCACCTTTTTGTGGTATATATGCCACTTTAGATGCAGCATTAGTGGATCAGTTTGCAGCAAAGCAAGCAATGTTACTTTATTCATTAGTGTAGTTTATATTATTAAACCTGAGAAAACTGAAAGACAGTGTTTTAGCATGTTCATTCATGCCACTTTCACTGCTGAAGGATACTGAGCCCATGTTTTTGAATGGGAAATCAGCAGATGCAAATGAGTGTCTGCAAAAACACATCCACAGCATCATGGTCACCTTTTCCTCTACACCTGTGTGTAACTCTCACTTGAAGAATTGCGTAACAAACCTATGATGACGCAAAGCTGAGCCAAAGGTTGAGGAGACGAGAACCTCTTTAGTCTGAATAACCACAGGTCAATCACTGTGCCTGAATATAAACTAAATGATTCAGTTAATTGTTACTCCAGTACTAGCTGCAAAAGACATTCCTGCCATTGACCCAATGAAAAATGTGCAGTTTTCATTTTCACACGTTATATAACCATGTTCCCTGAGGTTGTTTCAGCCCGTAGGCTATTTAGCAGGCGGTCATGATCATTTGAGTCTTGTGACATTTGTAAAAGCATAATAAAATGCATTCTTGAATGTTGCTGACTGTGAATTATGTCTTCTTTTATTTAGTATATGACAATAATAGCTTGTTTGAAAATTACTTTATGTTTTAATCCATCTCTTAACACTACGTGTAGATACTTCACTTACTGGAAATAGTAAAATAGTTGTGCCAAATAGTTCCTGATCCACTATCAGTCTCTCCATAGAAAGCCATGTAAAAGATGGTTGCTAAGGTGTTCTAAGTAGTTTAAAGTCATCAGTGCCACAAATGGTCGCATTACATGCCAATGATGTTTGGCTTCAAGTCTGGCATGACTTACCAGCCATGGATGAGATTTGAGAGCTATGATGGAAGGGAAAATTTAAAGAAAAATTTTAAAGAAATTTTTTTTTTTTTTTTTTTTTAATTCTCTGTTTACATTTTTTACCTATTACATTTTAGTAGTTTTGTATAAGGTGTTTGAACACTGATGTGTGTCCGCAGTGTGTGAGAACAACCAGCCTATAATGGTAAAAATCCACTCACTCGTGTTTTTATAATTCCCTTAAATCAAAAGCAGTCTCTTCAAACGGCCTGATTCAGATTCCCCCTGCGATGACATCATCATAGGGAGAAGCTCCACCCACAGCCGGTAAGGATCTGTCCAGAAAATACGTTTGCACCGATCATTTTCCGCCAAACTCCGGTTTGAACATATAAGGCTGAACATTATATGTCATATAACATGTCAGTTTCTGACATTTTCAGTGCGTGAGATTGTCCTGTTTTGTTGTTGCCGGTGTTCTGGCAATCTGTGCTACACTGGTATGCCGGAGCATGAGCTCTTGAAGCTCCGCCCTCTTCTTGAAAGGAGACCAGGATTACCATCTTATTTGCGTTTAAAGGGACAAACAAAAATGGCACGTTTTTGCTCAACCCCAAAAAGTGGCCATTTTAACATAATATAAAAACGATCTGTGGCTAAAACTTAACATATACACTCTGGGGACATCAGAGACTTATTTTACATCTTCAGAGTCGCCATGAAATAGAAGTTGCAATGGTCTTTTCTTCACCACTGTGATGTATATTAAAATGAAACGGCTTCTTGAATAAGAGAAAATGTAGGGCGGGACTTGATTTTGTCCATGAGGAATTTATTAGATGGTTGGTTGTGGTTTGCTATTGGTCGATCTCATGTGAGTGACAGGTTGTCCCGCCCTCATGCCAGTAAACACATCACCAGAGAAGAGTAGAGATGTCACTGCAAGAGGGAAGGGAACTTATTTTTATTAAAGATTTTGAGGGCATATTAATTAAAAAATAAAATAAGGATGTGCATAGATAAATGATTTATAATAAATACATACTGTAATGTTCCATAAAAAATAAGAATTTTGATTTTATTGTGACTTTAATACTCTTAACTTAATAGTCTTAACTAATTGCCTTTTCACTATGACTTAGTTAAACGTTCACAGTGATTACTCAGACTAGAGTGGGAGGGCAATCCCACCCTGTCATGGAATGCCTGTCAATGAGCTTGTTGTGGTGATTGGCTGCTTTATGTGTAGGAATGAACCAACATTCTCACATTTAGTGTTAAATGTCAGACAGCAATGCGTGTTAACTGTTTGGAGGCATTGTGGGGGAGAGACGAACGGAACCGCAGGCGATGTTGTTGATCTCACAGGTTTCATAACAACAATGGAATCTAGACATGCATATCCTGTTCTTTTGATTTTCAAAAAAAGCATCAATCGCCTCCAATGGCAACGTGTCCCCAGCGGGCAACAACAGGCTCCTGGAAAGGCTCTTATTGTCAAATACAGTCTGAGGGAGATATTAGTCCCCTGCATGGATAGGGCTTGGTCATGGGACCTTTTGTTTTAGTTACCATGTTATGAGTCTTATGATCAGGTTCAAATATCTCATATACCATATGCCTCTCTGTAAGCAAATGCCCTGAGAGAACATGGAAATGTTTTCCTAATGTCATATGCAGTGGAAACAGTTTTTAGGATTCTTTGATGAATAATTGTTTCATTTGTTTGCATTAATTTGAAATAGAAATCATTTGTAGCATTATAGATGTCTGCACTGTCACTTCTGATCAGTTTAATGTGTCCTTGCTGAATAAAAGTATTCATTTCCTTCAAAAATATAATCTTACTGACCCCAAGCTTTTGAACAGTAGTTCACTGCAGATGTCTTCTTCTGAATATCTCATGGAATGGTTATGGCCATATGTGCTGATTCAACTTAAAGTATCACAGAGGTCATTTAATTCCATCACTACTTCACTGTCAACTTCCTGTCTGCAGCATGCAATGACTTAACAGGCAAAGTAAAGGGAAGTGCATAATGGTTTTCTTATCACTGGTCTGGACCTCAGCCAGAGTGAGAGTGGAACAGCGGGTCCAACTCCATCCTGGGTACACCATTATCAGATAGCAGTGTGATAAAAGTGCATAAAGAGGATTATTATGTGCCTGTGGTAGACCTCTACCTTCCATATCTTTCAGTTATGCCTCATTGACTTTCAAAACATTTTTTTGTTTTATCCCTGGAGAGTTAAGTGAATAATTATTATTTATTTTTTTTAAATGAGGATAATTGTTATGTTTGTGTTTCTGCAGAGGAATTTGGCCTCATTCTTATTTTTTAGTCAGAAACATACTTTATGTTGCGTGTTTTTGTCTCAATAAAATAAACCAGTAATTTGTTCTGCAATCAGAATACACAGTATGCACTGTGTGTGTTTGATTCACTAAAAAGAACCGTCTCATAAGAGTCATTCGGTCAGGAATTGGACGACAGTGGATGCGCTGTATGTGTTTTATTTACTATAAAGAACTGGCTCATAAGACATTCGAAAATCGGACTATACTGGTTGTGCTCTATTCCTGCGTTTAACTCCACTTTTAGACATACAACTGCAAACTTCCCTAAGCACTTCCCCTCAGAGGAATCCCTGCCTCCATTTTGAAGTGCATTCAACTTCGTCAAGTGGATGAAGGAAGTTTATTTGGACCCTCGACTCCTCGATTTTGACAAAGGGAGTGAGTCTACTCATATGTACACTTCAGACAGATCCATAGACCACAGTGCTTGCACTTAATTTACCCACAAGTGCTTAGAGCGTTCCATTTAAACTCATTGCAAGGCTTCCGCCAGCAGTGGGCACTTATGCAAAGTAAGCCAGTGACATACATCTGAAGGAAGGGCATAAAAAAGTGGACTTAAAGGGTTAGTTCACCCAAAAATGAAAATTCTGTCATTTATTACTTACCCTCATGCCGTTCCACACCCGTAAGACCTTCGTTAATCTTCAGAATACAAATTAAAGGTCCCGTTCTTCGTGATCCCATGTTTCAAACTTTAGTTAGTGTGTAATGTTGTTGTTAGAGTATAAATAAAATCTGTAAAATTTTAAAGCTCAAAGTTCAATGACAAGCGAGATATTTTATTTAACAGAAGTCGCCTACATTGAACGGCCAGTTTGGACTACATCCCTCTACTTCCTTCTTTAATGACGTCACTAAAACAGTTTTTGGACTAACCTCCGCCCACAGGAATACACAAGAGTTGCGTTTGTAGAGTGTGTTTGTCGCCATGTCGTCGAAACGCTGTTATTTTCATCCCGCAGTCCAATCACCGGGTCTGATTCCGGCTCAAATTGATAGGGTAAAATGAAAGACATGTTTACAATAACACTGAGCGCGTGCATCTCCACGTTATGGTAAGAGGCGTGACTTTTCCGGGCAAGGAGCGCTAAGCTGCTGTCGAATCACAACACAGGAACCGCTGGCACAATCAGAACTCGTTACGTATTTCTGAAGGAGGGACTTCATAGAACAAGGAAGTCATCAGCCCGTTTTTATAACAGTGGAAACAGCGGTATACAGATAAGTAAATTATGTGAAAAATACTGTGTTTTTTTACACTCGAAACATGAACACATGTTATATTGCACACTATAAACACAATCAAAGCTTCAAAAAACCACGAAAAACGGGACCTTTAAGATATTTTAGTTGAAATCCGATAGCTCCGTGAGGCCTCCATTGTCACGGGTGCACAAGAACAAGATGTAAAAGATCCAAGTGCAGCATAAGTATTTATTGGGGAGTCCAGAAACGTAAATCCAAGGCAGGCAAGAGGTCAAAATCCAGGTAATCAGTCCACAAAACAACAAGCCAGAGATATAAAACAGTGCACGTAACAAATACAACAAACCACAACTGAGGACAGAAACAACTGAGATTAAATAGACAGACACTGATTACAAAATACATGACAGCTGGGTGTAATGATGTGATAATGGATAATGAGTCCGGCAGTGCGTTATGGGTAGTGTAGTCAATGGGGTGAAAACAGTCCAGGATGGAGTGCCCTCAAGTGGCTAATTCGGGCACTCTCACTGACGGTCGTGACATTACCCCCCCTCAAAGGAGCGGCTACCAGACGCTCCACCAGACAAAACAAAAACGAAAAACACAAACTCAGGAGGGAGGTGGACAGGAGGAGGATCAGGGGGAGGGATGGTGGGCCAGATCCAGGGTGCCCAACTGATAGCCAGGGCGGTGCTGGAGGAACTGACCAGGCTGGTTCCAGTGGTTCTGGAGTCCTGGCTGATTGCCAGGGTGGCGCTGGAGGAACTGACCAGGCTGGTTCCAGCGGGTCTGGAATCCTGGCTGATTGCCAGGGTGGTGCCGGAGGAACTGACCAGGCTGGTTCCAACGGTTCAGACGGCCTGGGCAGTGGCGGCAGGGCAGAAAGCCTGGGCGGCGGCGGCAGGGCAGAAGGCTTGGATGATGGCGGCAGGACAGAAGATCTGGGCGGTGGCAGGGCAGAAGGCTTGGACGGCGGCAGGGCAGTAGGCCAAGGGTGCTTCATGGCCATATCAGGGAGAGCGGGCAGCTCGGTAACGGTCTCCGTGGCCGTATCAGGGAGAGCGGAGGACTCAGGGACAGCAGCGGGCTCAGACTGGAACTGCTCAGGGACGGCAACGTGTTCAGACTGGGGCTGCTCTGGGACGGCAGCTGGCTCAGGCTGGGGCTGCTCTTGGACGGCAGCGTGCTCAGACTGGGGCTGCTCTGGGACGGCAGCTGGCTCAGGCTGGGGCTGCTCTTGGACGGCAGCGTGCTCAGACTGGGGCTGCTCTGGGACGGCAGCGTGCTCAGACTGGGGCTGCTCTGGGACGGCAGCGTGCTCAGACTGGGGCTGCTCTGGGACGGCAGCGTGCTCAGACTGGGGCTGCTCTGGGACGGCAGCTGGCTCAGGCTGGGGCTGCTCTTGGACGGCAGCGGGCTCAGACTGGGGCTGCTCTGGGACGGCAGCGTGCTCAGACTGGGGCTGCTCTGGGACGGCAGCTGGCTCAGGCTGGGGCTGCTCTTGGACGGCAGCGTGCTCAGGCTGGGGCTGCTCTGGGACGGCAGCGTGCTCAGACTGGGGCTGCTCTGGGACGGCAGCGTGCTCAGGCTGGGGCTGCTCTGGGACGGCAGCGTGCTCAGGCTGGGGCTGCTCTGGGACGGCAGCGTGCTCAGGCTGGGGCTGCTCTGGGACGGCAGCGGGCTCAGGCTGGGGCTGCTCTTGGACGGCAGCGGGCTCAGGCTGAGGCTGTTCTGAGAGCATCCTCCAGGCACGCAAGACCGCCAAAACATAGAACGTGAGGACAGCCCTCTTGGCTATCACCGGACTGATAGGGAGAGCATGCCGTACTGGAGCGGACTCACTGGCTGGAGCGGGCTCACTGGCTGGAGCGGGCTCACTGGCTGGAGCGGGCTCACTGGCTGGAGCGGGCTCACTGGCTGGAGCGGGCTCACTGGCTGGAGCGGGCTCACTGGCTGGAGCGGGCTCACTGGCTGGAGCGGGCTCTGTAGTAGACTCACTGGCTGGAGCGGGTTCTGTAGTAGACTCACTGGCTGGAGCGGGCTCTGTAGTAGACTCACTGACTGGAGCGGGCTCTGTAGTGGACTCACTGACTGGAGCGGGCTCTGGAGTGGACTCACTGGCTGGAGCGGGCTCTGGAATGGACTCACTGACTGAAGCGGGCTCTGGAGTGGACTCACTGGCTGGAGTGGACTCACTGGCTGGAGCGGGCTCTGGAGTGGACTCACTGGCTGGAGCGGGCTCTGTAGTAGACTCACTGGCTGGAGCGGGCTCTGTAGTAGACTCACTGACTGGAGCGGGCTCTGTAGTGGACTCACTGACTGGAGCGGACTCTGGAATGGACTCACTGACTGGAGCGGGCTCTGGAGTGGACTCACTGGCTGGAGCGGACTCACTGGCTGGAGCGGGCTCTGGAGCGGACTCACTGGCTGGAGCGGACTCACTGGCTGGAGCGGACTCACTGGCTGGAGCGGACTCACTGGCTGGAGCGGACTCACTGGCTGGAGCGGACTCACTGGCTGGAGCGGGCTCTGGAGCGGACTCACTGGCTGGAGCGGGCTCTGGAGCGGACTCACTGGCTGGAGCGGACTCACTGGCTGGAGCGGGCTCTGGAGCTGACTCACTGGCTGGAGCTGACTCACTGGCTGGAGCTGACTCACTGGCTGGAGCTGACTCACTGGCTGGAGCTGACTCACTGGCTGGAGCTGACTCACTGGCTGGAGCTGACTCACTGGCTGGAGCTGACTCACTGGCTGGAGCTGACTCACTGGCTGGAGCTGACTCACTGGCTGGAGCTGACTCACTGGCTGGAGCTGACTCACTGGCTGGAGCTGACTCACTGGCTGGAGCTGACTCACTGGCTGGAGCGGCCTCCGGGCCTTGAAGGATGGAAGAAGCCTTCTTCTCCTCCTCCTCCCTTTACCGGAGTGAAGCTGAGGCTCAGCGCCCACCTCCCCTGTGCCTTCTGAAACGGATTCCTGGGCTGGAGCATGCAGACTGCCTGGTTGACTCGGTGAGGTCCATTCTCTCCGATGGCGGAGATATGCGGCAAATCTCCAGAAGTCTAAAATCCGTAGCCCTTCCATCTCACATTGAGGCAGAGGATCGTCAAGGCAGCAATTAAAGAAATCCTTTAAAGCTGCATCATTGTACCCCAGCCCCACCGCCATCGTCCAAAAGACCTTGGCGAAGCATCCTACCTCCCAGCCGTCCTGACGTTGGGCCGTCAAAGCCCGAACTTGAGCCATCCGCTCCCTCGTGGTGGCTGGCGGAGGAATCCGGAAGCTCATGCTGCTGGATCTGTTGTCTGGTGGTTTGTTCTGTCACGGGTGCACAAGAACAAGATGTAAAAGATCCAAGTGCAGCATAAGTATTTATTGGGGAGTCCAGAAACGTAAATCCAAGGCAGGCAAGAGGTCAAAATCCAGGTAATCAGTCCACAAAACAACAAGCCAGAGATATAAAACAGTGCACGTAACAAATACAACAAACCACAACTGAGGACAGAAACAACTGAGATTAAATAGACAGACACTGATTACAAAATACATGACAGCTGGGTGTAATGATGTGATAATGGATAATGAGTCCGGCAGTGCGTTATGGGTAGTGTAGTCAATGGGGTGAAAACAGTCCAGGATGGAGTGCCCTCAAGTGGCTAATTCGGGCACTCTCACTGACGGTCGTGACATCCATAGGGAGCAATGGACACTTCCTCTCTCAAGATCCATAAAGGTACTAAAAACAAATTTATATCGGTTCATGTGAGTACAGTGGTTCAATATTAATATTATAAAGTGTTGAGAATATTTTTGGAGCACCAGAAAAAACAAAATAACGACTTATTTAGTGATGGCCGATTTCAAAACACTGCTTCAGGAAGCATCGGAGCGTTATGAATCAGTGTGTCGAATCTGCTGTTCGGAGCGCCAAAGTCACGTGATTTCAGCCGTTGGCAGTTTGACACGCGATCTGAATCATGATTCAATACACTGATTCATTTATGCTCCGACGCTTCATGAAGCAGCGTTTTGAAATCGGCCATCACTAAATAAGTCGTTATTTTGTTTTTTTGGTGCTCCAAAAATATTTTTGTCGCTTTATAATATTAATACTGAACCACTGTACTCACATGAACCGATTTAAATATGTTTTTAGTACCTTTATGGATCTTGAGAGAGGAAGTGTCCATTGCTCCCTATGGAGGCCTCACGGAGCTATTGGATTTCAACTAAAATATCTTAATTTGTGTTCTGAAGATGAACGAAGGTTTTACGGGTGTAGAACGGCATGAGGGTGAGTAATAAATGACAGAATTTTCATTTTTGGGTGAACTAACCCTTTAAACGCAGCCTATGTGTTTGACTCACTAAAAAGAACCAGTTCATAAGAGTCATTTGTTCTGCAGTCAGACTACACAGAATGCAATGTATTTGTTTGATTCACTAAAAGGAACTGACTCATAATATTCATTTGTTTGAGAATTGAACTATACTGGTGGCACTATATGTTTTTGATTCACTAAAAAGAATTGGTGCATAAGAGTCATTCATTCTGGAATTGGACTACATCAGATGTGCTGCATGTGTTTGATTCGCTAAAAAGAACCGGTTCATAATGACTGCCGCTTTCGCACAGTTTGTGCTTGCTATTTGAAAGTTACTGGCAGCTCCAGTAGTAATGAAAAGATTTATCTCTGTCATGGACACTAGCATGTATAAACCATAATTAAACAATTTAATAATCAATTAAAAAGGAATTTATACCTATATGATTTAATGCTGTAGCCACATTGAACCAGAGGTTTGGAAAATGGATGGATGGATGGATGATTCAGCTGCGGACGCCATCTTCAGGTCAGATGTGGGAATTCATTTGGCACATTATGGATATTCTCTAGCCATTGGTTGTACACTTGTTATTGCGTTGCATTATGGGATTGAATGAGTGCACTCAATAACGTCCACTATAGTTTTGGACACCACTGCAAATTGCTGTTCCCTCAAATAGTGCCCTGTTTAAGGGTATAGGGGGGCGATTTCGCACACAGCCTGGTTGTGTTGTATATTTTTGATTCACTAAAGATTCGGTTTATAACTGAGTCAGTCATTTGGTAATCTTTCTACATTGGTCATGCTGTAGAATCACTAGCCTACTGCCATTGCAACGTAGTTGAGTAAATATATCAGGAAACTCTGTCAGAGTATTTTACTACGGTGTTCCGTGCTCATTGTATGCAAAAAGTGTTATTAAAAATGTAAAAAATGTGATTTACTTAATCAGGACACAGTGTACCACTTCAGGTTGGATGGCACAGACATTAACTTTAGTCTATTTGCCCCCTCGAGTACTGCAACCCTTGCTTAAATACTTGGGTGAAATATGTTTACGGCCTCTCTCAAGCTGTCTATTTTCTCCCGTTTGACTTTCACAGTGAACCGCTCTGCCCTTGTTATGAGTCGAGTCTTTCAGCAGTTGGTCTGCTTGATCACCTGGCTCATGCTGAGTTGAACTCGCTCAGAATAGTAAATAGAAGCGTAGCCTGAATGTCGTCCCTATCGTTTACTCTTTGCTCCTTTCCTTTATCTTGCTCTTCCTCCTTCTGACACTCCCCTGCTGTTCCTCAGAGGTCTTAAGATAAGCTCAGCAACATCACTGAATAAAAATGCATTTTCTATTTGCCTAGAGGAGAGAGAGGACTGGAAATGATGGGGCGGTTATCACCTAATTCAAACCAGTATTATTTTAGTACCATTATAGTTTTTATTCATATTTTTAATTATTTTTATATTTTACGTTTTAGTATTTTTTGTCATTTTTATTAGGTCTGTATTGTTTTTATTCATTTTTATTTCAGTCTTATTATCAGTTTTGAAATAACTTCAATTTCAGCTTGTATTCACAGCAGACTTTTTTTAGTCTTCTTTCATTTATTTGACTGGGGAAAATGTCAGCTTTGGATTTTATCTGGATCTTTTTTGCATTGTTTTAAGTAAACAAAAATCTATAGAATTTTATAAAATTACCCAAATCTCTATTGGACATTTCTCTTCGTTTTTGCATATGCCTCCACACTGACTGTATCTGTACAACAATAGTTAGTATTTATAGCTTCATTGTACTCCAATGCAAAGCTGTGCATATTGTCCAAGTACAACAAATTCTTCAAAAATGCCTTTAATAGCATAATATCCAATTACCGCTTTTAGCGGGAAACTTCACACAGTACACTAAGCCAGTTATGTAATCACTGTCACTGTATCCAATTAGCGAACTGAAGAAAGAACCTCCAGTCAGAACAAAGAGTGCATCCGTGAGGCCTGTGCCATGTTGGATACGGCCCTAATCCTGTTTCTCTAGCTTTAAGCCCTCAATTAAAATGAACGGACATGGAATTTTGACCCACCCCCCCCCACACACACGTTTGTTTTTGTGAATTGTGGGGGCATTCCATAGGCGTAATGGTTTTTATACTGTACAAACCGTATTTTCTATCCCCCTACACTACCCCTACCCCTAAACCTAACCATCACAGGAAACTGTGCACATTTTTACTTTCTCAAAAAAACTCATTCTGTATGATTTATAAGCCTTTTGAAAAGTGGGGAAAATGTCCTCATAAGTCACCTCTTTTTGTAATACTTATGTCATACCCATGTCATTATACACATTTGTGTCCTGATATGTCACAAAAACATGCACATACAAACACACACACACATGAATAGTTCTTGAAATGTAAGTTTCCACTTTAAAATATCATTTTAAAGTTAGTAGAATTGGGATGACTGCACATTGTACAACATTTGGGAGGCAGAACTGAGAATAAACATGTTGATGCTAAATTGTCATTAGTAATGTTTAGATTTTTTGCATAATGAGTACATATTTTATACTTAATACACAGTAAATGTTTATGAACTAATATTTTAATTTTGTAGCAGGGCATCCTGGTTGAGTTGTTATGGTAAGGGGCGTGACATTTCAGAACACGCTCGAAGAGTGATTGACCAATCACAACTATGGTCGCAGCTATTAGCATAGTTCGACGAGTCGGTGTTTCCCGAAATCATAGTTCCAACGAACATTCGCAAAGGGCTTCGTAAAGTTGTGTGGTTGGAACGACAGGTCTCGACCTGTGGTTAGAAGCATTGTTTCTTGTTTGCATGATATGTGGACCTAATAAATCCTTATCTTGAGTAAAATAAGCAAGCTGACATTCAGTACAAACTATATATTTTATTTCAAATTTATAAAAATTTAATTAACATCTTTTAGTTTGTCAAGAGGTTTAAGACACTCCGATTTGGAAAATGTAAGGCTGAACACTGTTACTGACAATCCTCATTTTGGCTGCGTGAGATTCTCCAGTTTTGTTGTTGTTGAGCAACCGAAGCGTGAGTTGTTTAAGCTCCACCCTCTTCTGGAAAGGGGGCCGGGAGGCAGCAGCTCATTTGCATTTAAAGGGACACACACAAAAATGACGTGTTTTTACTCACACCCAAATAGGGGCAAATTTGACAAGCTAGAATAAATGATCTGTGCGGTATTTTGAACTGAAACTTCACAGATACATTCTGGGGACACCAGAGACTTATTACATCTTGTGAAAAGGGGCATAATAGGTCCCCTTTAAGGAATCTGAGGTAAAAAGAATTTGTATAATGTTTCTTTAAAAATCATGTTTGTCATTCAGTTAAAAATCTAGGAGCTAAAAATGTACTTGAAAATTTGAATGATTGATGGCTTTGAGAGACTGACCCGAGAAGTGCTGAGACTCTCTTCAATCAGTGTGCCCAACTGATTGTGTTGATTACAAGTCAAACCAGAATTTTCAGGGGGTCGTATGCCCCTCAATGCCATTGGGTGGATACAGTACGGCCACTGTTTACAAGCACTGAACCTGGACTCATAGCAACCACAAAGAGAAGAACGAATGAGAAGAAGAGATAGATAAAGAGAGAGAGAGAGTGCAAAGGTTTTTGAAGTGTTATGGTGATAGAAACATAAGTGTTTTCTGTTCTCTGTCCTCTTAATATCTGGCACATGGTCACATATCTTTAATACCTTTAAAGGGCACTTGCCTCTTCTGAGAGCACTTCCTGATCCGTCTTTTCCACTGTCACTGCCACATAATTTGTTTGTGCTTCTTACAATGAGACTATTGTTTTAACTGAATTATAGAATAACGTCATATGCTGTATATTAAACTAGGTTTTATGTTACAAGGAACATAAAACCTAGAAAACCTTCCACCTACGTCATGCGTGACCTTTCCAGTGTGATTACATAATGCGTGGCGCATCGCAGAGCAGTGCAAGATGAGCATTTGTGGTTAAAAAATATATACATTTTTAATTTTTTTTTAGAAAATGGCCGATCGTTTCACTAGATAAGACCCTTATTCCTCAGCTGGGATCGTGTAGAGCCCTTTGAAGCTGCATTGAAACTGTAATTTGAACCTTCATCCCGTTGGTAGCCATTGAAGTCCACTATATGGAGAAAAATCCTGGAATGCTTTCCTCAAAAACCTTAATTTATATTCGACTGAAGAAAGGCATAAACATCTTGGATGACATGGGGTGAAATTTGAATTCTGAAGTGAACTAATCCTTTAATCCACAAGAGGTAACAACACAAGAGGTCTTTTTAGCACATCCTGATTTTGCAGAGTTAGACGTGTTCCTTGGTCAACATATTTTGTTGATCCTGGAACAACATCCCTGTCCAAAAATGTAACGCTAGCCATATCAATAACCATTAAATCAGAGGGAAATGATAGATGAATAACACTAATGTAGAAGCACCTAAACCTGGCTGTAAGCCTAAACTTGACATAAACTGTAAACGTGTCCCTCAAATCTGATTGGTTGATTGGAATGTTGTTCCAGGATCAACAAAGATGTTGATCCAGGAATGTGTTGTACTTGGTGAAATCAGGTTCTGTGTATTTTTACACCCTTTTAACTATGGTTAAGTCAGTCTGCTGCATGACCTCTTGTGTCTTAGTGCTTTATTTGATCTTAATGTTCCATGATGCATCTGGCTAGCGATCGCTTGTATATTTAAACACTGCTCCATG
The DNA here is from genome assembly GCF_018812025.1 of Megalobrama amblycephala. Classification (NCBI taxonomy): domain Eukaryota; kingdom Metazoa; phylum Chordata; class Actinopteri; order Cypriniformes; family Xenocyprididae; genus Megalobrama; species Megalobrama amblycephala. Next base: position 7,808,368 of record NC_063055.1, on the reverse strand, counting down.
AGTAAGCTTTGTGATGTATGATGTGCCCTTTTCCAAGTGTAATTTATACACAATTTTATAGCCTCTATGTTGATTGTTGGTCAGTGCTGACGCATTATTGATGATATGGTTAATGACACAAGAAGGAGGTTGTGTTTTTGCATGAACTCAACTTTGATGACTTGTTTTACTCGCAGTGGATTGTGTAATAGATCTGAATAGCAGGGTGAACTGACATGCAGGTGTTAGACGCTCCTCAGACAGCAGCTGGTTATCAGGAGCAATCGTCCACACTTTCACTGGGCTTTACCTCTGTTTTCCCTCTCTGCAGACCCACCGATATAAACGTGCTGGCACAGAGCGAATGGCAGGGAAGCTTTAGAGTCACAGGCTGCTCTTGACTCTGAATAAGGGCTCGGTCTCACAGTTTGTTTATGCAGACAGTCTGAAAGACCGTTATTCCTCATTTACACAGACTGTGAGGCCCTGCACTCTGTCTGCTGACTTTACGACGCACCGTTTATTCAGTGCCGTGGCTGCAAACACACACTTAGGTGGTCACAAGATCAACTTAAAAACATTCTGCATTGTCTCGTTGAGAATGCCTGAAATCAATCTTTGTGTGTAGTTTCTGCACCTCTAGATTTACAAACAGAATTGCAAAGACTAATAAAAATTATTAGTATTTAATATGTTCTTAATTTGTCATGTCACTAAATAACGCAGCAGTGCAAAAACATCTTTATGGTCAAAGTAAAATTTTTTGGGTTGAAACAGGACTGATGGCATGTCAGATTGTTTTTTGACATTAAAACTTTTTGGTTTTCCATCCACTCCCATACTAACTAGAACACACCCCTTCCCTTCCCATCCTCTGATTGACAGGAAGAACATCAATTCTGAGCCTGAACTCTGCTTTTCACCCGGTCCACATGACTGAGCCATGCAGCAGCGCTGAACAGCAGACCAACACCTGTGTTCTTGGTTAAAACAAGGTAAACCCTAATTGCATCATATTTTATTAGCAGAGCCACACATGTGCTGCATTTACAAGCCACTCAATTACTCTGGCAGGATATCCTGTGGTCCTTGTCGGGCTCTTTTGCAAATCTGATGGTTTACGGGTGGACACGGCCTGAGGACATTATTTACATACACTCAGCTAATGACTGTAAACTAGTCTTGTGTAACTTCTAACTCTTTATTGCTTCATGTAGATGTCATCAGCCAATGAGAATGGAGTCAGCGGGTCTAGCAATAACAGTAGAGAGAAAACATACAAAAAGGTAAATTGTTTTTCATTAATGTTTTCTTTTGTTTTGTTTTTTTAATGGAGACCCCATTATTATAAAATATGACTTTTTTTGTATTTTTCTATTCTCTGTTATTTTTTTTGTTTTTATTTTTATATGATGTATACATTTTTTTACATTTGATTTATTGATAATAGGGCTGTCAAATGATTAATTGCGAATTTAATTGATTAATCATGTATTTAATATATATATAAATACACACACATATTAATGTATATATTTAAGAATATTTACATGTGTGTATATATATATATATATATATATATATATATATATATAATTATATTATATATAATTATAAATATTTTATATATAAATATAATAGATTTTTGTTAAATATATACATGCATGTGTGTGTATTTATATATACATAATAAAAATACACAGTACACACACATATTATGTAAACACAAACTTTTATTTTGGATGCGGTTAATTGATTGATTAATTGCGGTTGATTAATTGTTTGACAGCACTAATTTATAAATATTAACCACAATAGCTCCTTGTCAATGATGTTGTTTACACATAATATGTAGATCTAGAGTAGACTGTTGCGGAAATTGATGCTTGTTTATGTGAGTGACAATCACGTAGTGTGTATTATCTCTCTGAGAGAAGCCAATGCGTCGCTGAGGCCTGTGAAATGTTTAGGGCCAGATTTACTAAACAGGGCAAATTAGTGTGAAAGCGCAATTCCGTAAAAGCTCCGATGGGAGTGGAAAGATCTCCACATGATGATGCTCAAATTAAAGAACACAGACTCAGTCGGATCATTTTCATAATGACCAACGCAATCTACCAAGAGCAGCACAAATTTGTGTTTGGTTTAAGACATGCTTTTTTAACGTTAAATTATGGCACAAATACCAGTAAATTGACTAGCTCAAACCTTAGTAAATCACTTTGCATGATTCATTTAAAGGTGCCATCGAATTGAAAATTTAATTTACCTTGGCATAGTTGAATAACAAGAGTTCAGTACATGGAAATGACATACAGTGAGTCTCAAACTCCCATTGTTTCAACCTTCTGATATAAATCTCATTTGTTTAAAAGACCTCCGAAGAACAGGCGAATCTCAACATAACACCGACTGTTACGTAACAGTCGGGATCATTAATATGTACGCCCCCAATATTTGCATATGCCAGCCCATGATCGAGGCATTACACAAGGGCAGCCAGTATTAACGTCTGGATCTGTGCACAGCTGAATCATCAGACTAGGTAAGCAAGCAAGGACAACAGCGAAAAATGGCTGATGGAGCAATAATAACTGACATGATCCATGATAACATGATATTTTTAGTGATATTTGTAAATTGTCTTTCTAAATGTTTCGTTAGCATGTTGCTAATGTACTGTTAAATGTGGTTAAAGTTACCATCGTTTCTTACTGTATTCACGGAGACAAGAGCCGTCGCTATTTTCATTATTAAACACTTGCAGTCTGTATAATGCATAAACACAACTTCATTCTTTATAAATCTCTTAGCCACGGAGCACTATCAAACTCATTCAGAATAAAATGTAAACATCCAAATAAATACCATACTTACGCGATTAGACATGCTGCATGATGAACACTTTATAAAGATCCATTTTGAGGGTTATATTAGCTGTGTGAACAGTGAGTCGAGAGCTTGGGAGTGGGCGGAGAGCGCGAGCAATTAAAGGGGCCGCAGCCTGAATCAGTGCATTTCTAATTATGCCTCAAAATAGGCAGTTAAAAAATTTATTTAAAAAAATCTATGGGGTATTTTGAGCTGAAACTTCACAGACACATTCAGGGGACACCTTAGACTTATATTACATCTTGTAAAAAAACGTTCGATGGCACCTTTAAATACTCTCCTCCCATACATTTTGTGTCTGAAAGGGAAACTCTTACAAATGCATGTGCAATAAGGTCAGCCGCAAAAATAACCCTTCCACGCTGTTTCAGTGCTAATTTTTTACTGCGTGCTGGTGCAAGCCATTAGTAAATCTGGCCCTTGGAATGCTAAATATCTGGACCCGTCTGTGACCTTAGCCGAAAATAGTGTTACGCTGCGGTACGCAGGGAAGGACACAAGAGGCCTTGTTTTGAATGGATGTCAATGGAGGAAACGCTTCACTATGCTGAATAAAGCGCTTTTGTGAGCTTATCATTTAATGAATCGACAGCCAATTGGCTATCTTCGACATGTTTACTCTTAAACATTCCTTTTGGAATGATCTATTTTTAGAGTTTACACCAAACAAAATGCTGTTTTATAAGAGAGGTCACGGACAATTGTTGTGACAGGTATGATTTAGTTTACAGCACTTCTCATTCATTTCTATGGTATCCACAAACAGTGATTGCATAATGAAATGACATCAAGGCTGTAATGTGATTGGTTATCAAAGCACACGTTATCCAAGTTAGCCGTTACACTTTTTTCAATGGTAGAACCAAGGACCATCATATCTCCCAATAAAGTCATGAAGTGCAAAATGTGTTTTGACTGGAAATTACATCCCCAGCGACCTACAACCAATGAAAGCGCAAGATACAGGGAAAGGGAAGGAAGAGGGGGAGGAGTCATAGACTTGAAACAGATCTTGCGTTATTTTCTGTATCAGTTCTCTCGCTTATTTGGTCGTGAAATGTAGTTTGTGGACCAGACAGAAATGAAATGCCGCCGATCCGTCATGTAATGTGCACACAGCAGCAACTATAAATGGTACCCCAGACAGTTGTGTATAGTGTGAGAAGAAAAGCAATCCGATGACTTTGAAAATCAGGCAGCATTTACCCGGATATGCCGTTTGTATATAAAACAAAACAAAACGGAAACTTTTCCAAGGCACAGCCTCTGAATTCATGACTATGTACATCAGAGTTTTGCTGCATGTTGATAAAACAAAAACGATCAACAAATTGTTCAGTGAAGAATGAGCTACATTTTTCAATCACCTTATTGTCAGCGTGTCCAATGACGAGTTTAGTATGTTGATAATGTCCACCCTTCTAAATGTTGGTATCAACAGAGGCCTATCAATGAACTTTCCGAAATTCCAAGATCTGATGCTTTTTTTAGACTCTACACACCTGTAGTCAGACGCTACACACCTTTTCATGTTATGGCTGATAAAATACTTGCAGTGAACCTTGCTCAAGAGTTTGACCCACAAATGTCATTTGTTTAACCAAAGGAGATTTAGGAGGCAAGTTTAGTTTTGTGCATCTAAAAATGACCTCAATAAACCCACGTAAGAGCAGGTTTCAAAATTTCTCTATACTAATTTGTTTTGCTTTTTATTACCAATATTGTTTCAGACTACTTCATCTGCCCTAAAAGGAGCTATCCAGCTTGGCATTGGTTATACCGTGGGGAATCTGACCTCAAAACCTGACCGAGATGTGCTCATGCAGGACTTCTATGTGGTGGAGAGTGTGTTTTTACCCAGGTATGGACAGAGGATGCATACTTGTGCAGGACGCTGCCTGTGCATATTGTTGTTTTGTCTATTTTGTTGTCAAAGTGGTCTGGAAATTTCTCAAATTCTCACCTATTGCATTTAGTTTGGGTCATCTGCTCTTTATTTCTTCTCAAATAGGGAAATCTTCTTGCACCGATTAATCACGCACTAAAGAGAGTGTATCATGAGAACCAGAAACCTGAGCTCATGCTAAATCCTGCACAGTTGATTCTTGCACAAATGATTCCCAAAAGACTCTTTTGAGTGAGCAGAATATATACAAGATTCAAAGGGACGCCACTGATCCACTAGCCTGACTTCCTTATTTATAGAGCCTGATTTTCTCACTGGGGATTGCAGTCCAGTTGCATGTGCTCACCCTCAGTTTGAACCAATTTGACAGTCTGGTTGTGTTCGGCATGGAATACTAGTGTACTACTTACTTACAATATTGTGTATGTGATGAAGCAAAATGCTTTATGCAACGTTTGAATGTATGGATGCCTATTATGCCACTTTTCACAAGATGTAATATAAGACTCTGGTGTCCCCAGAATGTGTCTGTGAAGTTTCAGCTCAAAATACCCCACAGATCATTTATTATAGCTTTTCAAATTTGCCCCTAATTGGGTGTGAATAAAAACAAGCCGCCGTTTTTTTGTGTGTGTCCCTTTAAATGCAAATAAGCTGCTGCTCCCGGCCCACTTTCCAGTAGAGGGCGGAGCTTTAACAGCTTGCGCTTCTGTTGCTCAACAACAACAAAACTGGAGAATCTCACGCAGCCAAAACAACTATTGTCAGTAACAGTGACAGCCGTTTGTTGTAGTCCTTAACAAGCGATTTCTGTAAAAGAAAATATTTCCCTTTGCACTGAACTTTGAGTGTCGTAAAGATGTTGTTTATGCTCAAACAGCAACATTACGTACTAACTAAAGTTAAAAAAAGTAAAATCATAATCGAGGACCCCTTTAAAGATTGCATACTGTGCATAATATCCTGTATTTACTGCATACTAGGGGTGTGCAACAAAGCCATTATCTGTATCTATATTGTGTATTTGGTTAAAAGCAGAAGTGGACATGACTTACAATAAGTTGGTCAAAACTGAAAGAATCTAAACTTTAAAGCACGTTTTTTATTGTTACTCTACCGTAACCCAAAATTTTACAGTCTGTAAGATTTGTATACTTACCAATGCCTCATTTTTTTGATATAGTACAGTAAAAATACAGTAAAACATTAAAATTGTGAAATATGTTTACAATTTAAAATAACAATTTTTTATTTTAATATATTTTAAAATGCAATTTATTCATGTGATGGCAAAGTTGAACTACTCAGGTCTTCAGTGTCACATGATCTTTTAGAAATCATTCTAATATGGTGATTTGCTGTTCAAGAAACATTGCTTATTATTATAAATGTTGAAAACAGTTGTTTTTTAAAATATAGAAACCATAATACATTTATTTTAGGATTCCTTGACGAATAGAAAGTTAAAAAGAATCCAATGCATCCTTGCTTAATAAAAGTATTAATTTCTTTAAAAAAAAAAAAAAGTTAATTGACCCCAAACTTTTGCACAGTAATGTATATTTATAGTAAAAAGTAGTAGAGATTATGCATAACAAATGTAGACTAGTATGTATGCTCACATGCTTTAGATGCACTTGGAATTACCGGTACAATTTGAATAAAATGAAATGACAAGCGCGTGATTCACATTACAGCAGTAATATTCTAAAAAAACATAACTATTTTATTATATTATGGCTCTATTGGGCATATCTATATAACAAAAACCAGAAATAGAATATCACAGGCATTTTTCATAGAGGGTAGATTATTATTAAACAGGGAATGCTCAATGCTCAGACTTTGATATTATTGACTTTATAGGCATATCATCAAATTGTAATTTTACATATTGATTGAAATATCGGTCTCCGAAGCAATTCTTTTTTATATTACTCAGAAGTATTTGTTATTCATTCTATAGTTATTATTCATGCTTTTCAGAATAAGGTAATCAGGTAAAATTGCCAAAAACAGGCCTAGAGAAATGACTCATACATCTATGAGACAGATTTGCACATGCCAAAGCCCCATTTTTCAGAGTTAGGTCAGTCGTCTGCCCCTCATCGGCCTGCTATTGTTTTAGTTCTTAAAAACAAGCTCTAATTCAGAGGTCCGTTGTACATTTTGGATTGGGTTACACAATGGGCACGGATTGGGGTTTAGCGTTTAATAATAGGACATCGTCTGCAAAAGCTAATGCTCAGAACTTATTCAAGTGCCCTGAAAAACAGCAACTCTCTAACTTATTTGTTATGAGGGATCACAGACACTTTTTGTTTATCGTTTTAAAGCGAGTGATTATGACATCATCTGGCCCTTTCAAGTCACACTTTTAGGAATTACTCAAACGGGGTTAATCCAAATACTAATGACCTGCCTCATAATAGAAAAGGCGAAAAGTGGGTTACAGGATTTTTTTCCCCCAGGGTTTGCTTACATTTCATCATGTGTAACTGATGTGGCTGACCCTGGTCTTTAGTTTGTGTAACCGTTAGTAGAGTATGACTAGGACCTCCTTGTCCTCAGGCATTGGTTACTGTTGTGTGTCTCTGGAAAAGAGTACCTGTGGTGTTTACTGCTGGTGGGTCACATTGCAACAAGGACACACTCAATGGGGCTCAGAAAGATCAAATGTGTCTCTGTTCCTTGGGCATAAAGAAGCATTTAGATTGGGTAACAGTTTCTCACAATTTCTGGTCCTCTTACAGGATTATGTTTACAGATTCTGCCCAGAAGCCTCTTGTGTTGATGATCAGTAATGAAAAACACAGTTGATTCACATATACGCTTTGTTTATTGTGATACCTTAAGTAAATGCTTTTACTTTTGCAGTGAGGGAAGCAACCTGACTCCAGCACACCATTATCCAGACTTCCGTTTCAAGACGTACGCACCACTGGCTTTCCGTTACTTCCGGGAGCTGTTCGGGATCAAGCCAGATGATTACTTGGTAAAATGCAATTTTCGATTTCTTTTTCTTATTGATTTTGGCTACATTTTTTACAAAGGTCAACATGAAATACACTTGAATTAAATACACTACCATTCAAAATTTGTAATATATTTCAATATATTATAATAGTGCTGTCAATCGATTAAACTAATTAATCACACATTTTTTCTGCAATTAATCGCGAATAAAAACTTTAGTTTTTAAAATTTTTATATTGTAATAATAATAAATATTTGTTTAATGGCATCTTTTTATGAATGAAGGCCAGTATCACTGATGGCTACTCTACATTGATCTACTCTACAATGTCTCTGACATTGATTGCTTTTAAACATTAACTATAGACATTCAACATTACAGTATAACCGTCAATTTCAACATTTATTAGGCATTACAATTTAAAGGTGCCGTAGAACGTCTTTTTAAAAGATGTAATATAAGTCTAAGGTGTCCCCCTGAATGTGTCTGTGAAGTTTCAGCTCAAAATACCCCATAGATTTTTTTTAATTATTTTTTTTAACTGCCTATTTTGGGGCATCATTAAATATGAGCCGATTTAGGCTGCGGCCCCTTTAAATTCTTGTGCTCCCCCGCCCCCGGAGCTCATGCTTGCCTTAAACAGCATAAACAAAGTTCACACAGCTAATATAACCCTCAAAATGGATCTTTACAAAGTGTTCGTCATGCAGCATGTCTAATCGCGTAAGTATGGTGTTTATTTGGATGTTTACATTTGATTCTGAATGAGTTTGATAGTATGCTCCATGGCTAAAGCTAACATTACACACTGTTGGAGAGATTTACAAAGAATGAAGTTGTGTTTATGAATTATACAGACTGCAAGTGTTTAAAAAATGAAAATAACGACAGTCTTGTCTCCGTGAATACAGTAAGAAACGATGGTAACTTTAACCACATTTACAGTATATTAGCAACATGCTAACGAAACATTTAGAAAGACAATTTACAAATATCACTAAAAATATCATGTTATCATGGATCATGTCAGTTATTATTGCTCCATCTGCCATTTTTCGCTGTTGTCCTTGCTTGCTTACCTTGTCTGATGATTCAGCTGTGCACATCCAGACGTTCTGCCCTTGTGTAATGGCTTGATCATGGGCTGGCATATGCAAATATTGGGGGCGTACATATTAATGATCCCGACTGTTACGTAACAGTCGGTGTTATGCTGATATTCGCCTGTTCGTCGGAGGTCTTTTAAACAAATGAGATTTATATAAGAAGGAGGAAACAATGGAGTTTGAGACTCACTGTATGTCATTTCCATGTACTGAACTCTTGTTATTTAACCTATGCCAAGATAAATTCAATTTTTAATTCTAGGGCACCTTTAAGTGAACTCAAAACAATAATGTCATATTTACCTGTGGCCTTAGACAAGAAATATACAGAAACTGAATAAAGTTATCAAACACTTTACAGTCTTCACCTCATAAATTATTAAGTAAATATAGATTAATCCTTATTAAAGCTACAGTTATGTCTGTTACCTTTGTTCTTTGATGAACATTAATGACAGACATCGCAGCAACTGGTTTATTAGGCTGCTGTGACTTTAAGAACTGCCCCTGCCGAATATGACACGCATCTCACAACTCTTTAAGTTCGTTTAAGATGTTTTTTGACTCATTTAAGACAGCTTTTAAGAGAATATTCGACAAAACGGTCATTTTGGCATAATTTTGTGTGTTATTGTTTGTTCAAGTGCAAAAGAGAACTCGATACTGGCGCACGTCTTTCTCTGCACACGAGTTGTGTGTGTGTCACATGACATGACATGCACAGACAGCATGTTCTTGTTTGTCTTGTGGCGTTTGAATGGTATAAAAGCATTTTCGTAAATAAGAGCATGATAATGTAACGCTAGCCAAATTATGACAGAAAAAACAGATGCTGCGCCAAATATTTTAAACTGAAAAAATTAATCGCATGTGTTAACACGCTAATTTTGACAGCACTAATTTATTATAATGTTTCACAATATTTCTGTTTTTACTTTGTTTTTGATTAAATAAATGCTGCCCTGGTGAGCATAAGAGACTTTCTTCAAAATCATTCAAAAATCTTACCAACCCTAAACTTATGAACAATAGTGTACATGTTCCAGGGCTTATTTTGCACATTCATCATTGCAAAGCTAGATGCACGCATGAACTGCTATGACTCTAATTAAATGCTATTTTCACCTCCATATTAATGCCAAGATTATTATGTGTCCCATTCCCTAAAAGTTCCCTCTGTCTGGGCCCTAACAAAGCGTCTTTGTTTGAATTAAAGTCCAGTGCCTGCTTACATCAGGTGCCAGTATAGCACTACTGACCACTGATGAACTTTACCGCTACACCTTGCCAACTGTGACTGGCAGGAACTCAGAATCCACGTCCTCATTTCTAAATTCCCAGCAGGGATTAGCAGTTTGGTTTGATGTGTTCTCACTATGTAAGATGTGTCCTGGCACATTGCGATGAGGTGTTGGAGGTGTACGTTTCCCTGCACTGCAACACTGCCTCCCAGCCACTGCAGTGCCTCTGCAGCATCTCTGCAGCTCTCGTACAGTTTAATCTGCGAGTTTGCGTGTGTAAGTCAGGGTGGATGATGCTGATTAGGCATATGATCTCTTTCGAGCTGTTAATTGCCTCCTCTGCACTTTGACATTTAACGGCCGTGCAATTAACCCAGCAGAGCGGTATCACTCCCAGATGCCTGATAGTCTGGTCTTCCCATGTAATTTATGAACCTGCATTATATCATCCTCTGTTATGAATCTATTGTGCACCACCTTGAGCTTGCATTGCACACAAATGTTAATTATGTAATGTGTGCGTTGCAGAAGCTGGATGTCTCTAATGACAAGGGAATACCTTTTTACATAATACCATTCAAAGCTAACGTTTTTTTGCTTTCTTCATTTTGCATAGGCGAATGGGAGATCCTTATTATTTGCATTTACTATGGACACACTTAAGTATTCCAGAAAAATCTGCATGAAGTGATTCAGTCAAAAATGATCTTAGATGGAGTTAAATCTATTTAGGTTAAGAGTTATGTTGATGGTGCTTGCAATGACAAAGTTATGTTTTCTATTCCCAGCGAACACGTATACTAATGTTTTGGGCTCACCAGTACTGCATTTATTTGATGAAAAATACATTAAATACAGCAATATTGTGAAATATTATTACAATTTAATAGTTTCGAATTAAAATATCTGCCAAATGCATAAATGTGAAAGTCTTAGTGTATTTTCATAATGGTATATATATAAATAGTATGTTAGTATGCAACATTGAATATTTCAAATAATAGTATGCTACTTTTTTGTCAGTAAACAACTTTTAAAGGGTTAGTTCAATCAAAAATGAAATTTCTGTCATTAATTACTCACTCTCATGTCGTTCCACACCCTTAAGACCTTCGTTCATCTTCAGAACACAAATTAAGATATTTTTGATGAAATCCGATGGCTCAGTGAGGCCTGCATTGACAGCAAGATAATTAACACTTTCAGTGCCCAGAAAGCTACTAAAGTCATATTTAAAACAGTTCATGTGACTACAGTGGTTCAACCTTAATGTTGTGAAGTGACGAGAATACTTTTTGTGCGCCAAAAAACTAAATAACGACTTTATTCAACAATATCTAGCGATGGGCGATTTCAAAACACTACGGAAGAGGATTAGGGCCAAGCAATAATAAAATAATAAAACCATCTCGAGATTAAAGTTGTTAAATTTCTAGAAAAAACTCGTTAAATTTTGAGAAAAAAGTCTAAATAAAATGTTGAGAATAAACTCGTTAAATTACGAGAAAAAACTCGTTAAATTTCGAGAAAAAAGTCGAGATAAAATGTTGAGAATAAAGTCATTAAATTACGAGAAAAAAGTCGTTAGATTATGAGAACAAATTCGTTAAATTATGAGAAAAAAGGTCATTAAATTTCGAGAAAAAAAGTCGAGATAAAATGTTGAGAATAAAGTCATTAAACTACGAGAAAAAAGTTGTTAAATTGTGAGAACAAATTCGTAATTTAACGGATTTGTTCTCGTAATTTAATGACTTTTTTCTCACTTTTTGCTCACCTTTGTTTTAGATCAAGTTCAGTCAGTATGGCCCTATAGCCCCTCCTCCTCCCCAGCACCACCTGTCTAGATCTGCTACGGGTGTTCTCCTTTGTCTAGTCTGCCAAAACCAAACCTATTTACATTCACATTTATATTTCTTATTAATAAAATGTGTTACAAACTACTCAGAGAGATGTCATGACTGAAATATAGTACAGTGTGCACTGTGCAAGGTTTGCACAGATGACCTTCTAGATTTGCCAAAGTGTGCGGTATACAACAGAGCACACTGCGCAGAATACTCTATCCCACAATGCAAAGCTTTTCTAGTCTGATTATTTGATTTATCTGACTAGACTTAAGACATTTGTACACAAAATTAAATTAAAAATACTTAAAAGTAATGTAGCGTACTACGTTTTGAAACATTTATCCAGTAGCTTATTTAGTAGTAGGCAGTATTCAGTGAGATAGTAATCTATTCCAAACACAGCCATGCATACAGAAATTTGGCATAATTGTGCATGCATAATGCAAAAATGGTATGTGTTGTTTTGTGTTATGCTATTCTAAATATACCCATAGTTTTTATACACTAGCAGTGCCCAATGTGTTTTCTAAGTGCTTTAATTCAAAATGTAGATTGTTTGCACTATAACTGGGCACTATTAATAAGGAATGAGAAAAGTAAATGCAAGACTAAAATACAGAAGTAAATGGTCAGGCTAAAGATGAAAGAATATGTTTTATGCTCTTCTGAGTATGTTGTGTACATTTTTATAATTATGCAGATAGGCCAGAGGAAGTGCAAGCTAATTAAGAAGCCACACGCACGCGGGATGACACGCAGTCCAAATGCTAATGTCCATGTGTTTGGGCTGGAAGTACAACGTGACTGTTGACTTTCATCAGGCAGGCCCTGAATATGAGTGTCTGGCCTCAGTTCAACACTGTCCTCATGCTGCTTCTGCGTCCCGGCCTCCTCAGGGAATCCCGCCAGAAAACGCAGTAGAAATGTTTGCTTTAAGACCTCATAATGTTTGGGGTTTTTACACAACCCTAATTAAACCACAGGACTTCCAGGCAGTAATAATCTGGTCTTTTAGTGTGTAAAGCACAGTGTGTAACTGTTTTTTGGATATTCCAATTAGAACACAGTAGGCCTATACTGCAGCCAGTCAGATTGGTGATGTTTTATAATGAGTGCCTCATTTCTTTTGAGTTTAATCTTTGTTGCCAGTTTAACATAAATATGAATGGGTGATTATTTATTTATTTATATTTTGAGGTATATATTTAAAACGGGTAAAAACAGATGTTCTTTCATAAAAGTCCCAGAGTACCTCATTATAAGTTGCACACGCTGTAGTCTTGTGCATTTCAGACGTTTTCTGCTCTTGATGATTGTATAGCACACAACAAGACCGCCCACTTTTTTAGTGGCCTTAGTTTCCCTTTATTTTCTTCATAGGGATTTAAAAAAATTCTTCAATAAGCCATGAATCAAATTACAATTCATTACAATATGTGATTAGAAGCCAAAAAATGTGAAAAACAGGCACAAGACTTGTACTTGAATTATCATAATTAAATGAAATATCGATGGTACAATTAAATAATAAAGGATATATATATATATATATATATATATATATATATGCCTCTCTCAGACAGCATGTGTATATATATTTATAATGGATTGTTTTTTGTTGTAATCCTGCAGTATTCCATTTGTAAAGAGCCTCTGATTGAGCTGTCTAATCCGGGTGCCAGTGGCTCACTCTTCTACCTGACCAGCGATGATGAGTTCATCATCAAAACCGTCCAGCACAAGGAGGCCGAGTTCCTGCAAAAACTGCTTCCAGGATACTACATGGTAGGTCTCAGTAGAGTAAAGAATCATTCATCTCTTTAGTAAAGAAACCTGAATAAAACACTGTGATTCAGTGGTACAGACTGTTCTGTTCTCACTCATCTGTCTGTTTTTTTTTTTTTTAAGAAATTCCTACTCATGTATTTAATTTTTTTATAATTTTGTTTATTGAAATTTAAAGGGTTAGTTCACACAAAAATGACATTTCTGTCTTTAATTACTCAGCCTCATGTCGTTCCAAACCCATAAGACCTTCGTTCATCTTCGGAACACAAATGAAGATATTTTTGATAAAATTGATGTCTTTTAATGATGTCTTTGAATGTGGTAATTACGTTGCTTTCTATGGGGGATAAAAAAAACCCTCTTGGATTTCATCAAAAATATCTTAATTTGTGTTCCGAAGATGAACAAAGGTCTTACGGGTGTGGAACGACATGAGGCTGAGTAATTAATGACAGAAATTTCATTTTTGGGTGATCTAACCCTTTAATTATAACACAAATATAACAAAGAACCACCGAAAAAAAATATATATATATATATATATATATATATATATATATATATATATATATATATATATACACACACACAGCTCAGATTTGTATATAAGTCAGGACTTAATAATACGTTATTTTAGTTAATAATAATAATTTTAGTTAATAATACGTAATTTTGTAGTTTTCACCTTTCACTCTACCCTTTTACTTTTGTGCAGAAGTATCTAAAGCAATGAATATAGGTTTACTTTTTGTTGCTGAAATAAGCCATAAATATTTCTATCCAGTTACAAAAATGCATTTTACATAATTTTTAAAACATAATATTTTAAATAAAATTAGAACATTAATTAAAAATAATAAATCAATGAAATCATATTTAAATATAAAAATAGTAAATAATTTAGAAATATTTTTCCTGTGTATATTTGTAGCAAACAGGCCATTCTGTCACTCAGTGCATTATATATTAGCCAGTCTTGATGTGAAATGCCTCTCATAAAAATATTTATACACTTGCTTTGGTTGCTTAATACGTGTATGTAATATGGACATTTTTAGGCATCTTGCTGTTATAGAGGACTATTCTTCATGGTCAGGTCATATATATGTCCTCTGTGTCTCTTTTTCCAGCTTTTCCAGTTCAGTATTTTGTGTAAACATTATTGCTAATAGCCATGATTTAGCAGATTTTTGTGTTGAATAACTTAAGCCAGTAGTTTTCACAAGAGAATAGTTTGTTTACGCTTATACTCAACACTTGTCTAGCTGTTATAGTTTGAAATTTCAGGAGAAGTGTGTAAGTTTTGTGCCTTTAGTTTCACAGAGCCACAGTATGACACACTTAAATTTGACTCTGAACATTTTAATAAACATTAAAAAAAAAATGACATCTCTTTTCACTTCCTCAGAACCTCAACCAGAACCCAAGGACTCTCCTCCCCAAATTCTACGGCCTGTACTGTGTTCAGTCTGGAGGAATCAACATTCGTCTTGTGGTTATGAACAACGTTCTGCCACGGTCTTTAAAGATGCACTACAAATATGACCTGAAGGGCTCCACGTACAAGAGACGGGCTTCACGAAAAGAGCGGGAAAAGTCCTGCCCCACATATAAGGACCTAGACTTTGTGGACATGCACGATGGCTTGTACTTTGACACAGAGACATATAACGCCCTGACGAAGACGCTACAGCGGGACTGCCGGGTGAGTGCTACCCTATTTCAACATTTTGTAAAGAAAATGTGAGTTGCGTCTGCTTGTGGGTTTCCAGGGAACTGCTGTGGTTGCTGACATGATTGGAGTTTGCTTAGTGTGTTGCCAATATAGCGTTTTGCCAATGCTGTTCTTTTGAAGTTTCTATTCATCAACGATTCTGGGAAAAATGTGTCACAGTTTCCACAAAAATATTAAGCAGTTTTTCAATATAATAATAATAAGAAGAAATATTTCTTAAGCACCAAATCAACATATTAGAATGATTTCTGATGGATCATGTGACACTGAAGACTGGAGTAATGATGCTGAAAGTTCAGCTTTGCCGTCACAGGAATAAATTACATTTTTAAACATATTCAAATAGAAAACAGTTATTTAAGTTAATTGTAACCCCAGCCTTTTGAATAGTAGTGTACATGGAGAGCTAATTGCTTGTTGTCCTACAATGCTGACAAGATCACAAAAACACTCATTACATGAACACTCAAGAGGCAAAAACATGCATTAAAAACCTTAAAACACACACTTCAACACTCCATGCTTGAATCACGAAGAGGGTAACAATCAGCTAACTAATCTTTTTGAGGATCAAACTCATTCTTTCATCACAAGACAATATGTTACTAAACGAGACAAGAAATTCAACAGCATCAAAGTAAATAGAACTAGAAAAGTGATACAGTTATATTAAGTATGCCTGCCCCAGTGCAGAATGGGACAGAACCACAAAACCACCATCTATGCTTGTTGTTTTGACTAAAAAAAAATCATATAGTAGGCCTATAACATAACAGAAAGGCTGCATTGAGATGCATTTTTTTTAGATACATTTTTTGACAAAAATGTGTTGTCATCAGTGTTGTGGAAAGTTTCTTTTAAAAGTAATGCATTACAGTATTGCGTTACTCTGAAAAAAAAGTAACAAATTGCATTTCTTTTTATGGAAAGTAATGCGTTACATTATTTTTGCGTTACTTTTTCTCACCTGGGCTGGGCTTGTTTGTTTTTTAAATGAATAAGCTTCAGGATGATCACAAATGTGATGTTTATCTGAAGTAATTTTTGCTTATTAATATGGTTGAATTGGATCATCAAAGGTCAGCAGCAAAGACATTGGTTAAAGTGAGATTAAATACATCAATTATATTTGTTTAATTTAATATATTTAATTATTGCAGGTTTGCGCAATATTCTGAGATTCCATTTCACTGTTTTTATTCATTTTGAGGCATACTGACTCTGTTTTAGTACAAGTGAGATGAGTAAATGTTTGTCTAGAACTACAATAACCATCATGTGTATTAGGGCTGGGACAATACATCGATTCTCGATTCGCAATACAATGACTCTGGATTGATTCTGATGTTTTCTCTCTCAAATCGATTCTAATCGAGCTTAGTTTTAACAGCAGATGGCGCTCTAGGCTAGTTTTTAAACGCACACTCAAATGCTCACGAAGAAGAGTACTGGAGAGCGCTTGTGCATTCTGTAGAAAGTGGTTAAATATACTTGTACCTCAGCTCAGAATGCTTTTATGGCGCAAGATTAATGTAAACACAGCCCACTGTGAACACTCTTGTAATTCACTTCAACCTTTTCAAACTTTAACTTTCTACCTTTTTAGGTTTAAGTATATGTAAATGAACTGGAAGCAAGCAGAGTACGAATGTTTGTAAAGCACATAGTGCCATTTGTTGTTAAAAACTACACTCAGATTCGATTCGAAAGAGATCGCTCCAGATTCTTTGTATCGGGAATCAAGAATCGATGTATTGTCGCAGCCCTAATGTGTACACACAACGCCTCTGCACTTACTCACAATTTCTCTCAACATGCGGACAGAAGTGGTGTCATTCAACACATGGGTATAAAAAGTAACTTGCGTAATATCAAGTAACTCTGATATTTTGTTGTAAATTTAAAAGTAATATGTTACTTTACTATTTACTTGAAAAAGTAATCTGATTACATAACTCTACTTATAATGCGTTACCCCCAACACTGGTTGTCATGTTGTGTTTTTCTTGTCATTTTGTGTGTTTTAAAGGTGCCCTAGAATTAAAAATTGAATTTATCTTGGCATAGTTAAATAACAAGAGTTCAGTACATGGAAATGACATACAGTGAGTCTCAAACTCCATTGTTTCCTCCTTCTTATATAAATCTCATTTGTTTAAAAGACCTCCGAAGAACAGGCGAATCTCAACATAACACCGACTGTTACGTAACAGTCGGGATCATTAATATGTACGCCCCCAATATTTGCATATGCCAGCTCATGATCAAGGCATTACACAAGGGCAGCCAGTATTAACGTCTGGATCTGTGCACAGCTGAATCATCAGACTAGGTAAGCAAGCAAGGACAACAGCGAAAAATGGCAGATGGAGCAATAATAACTGACATGATCCATGATATCATGATATTTTTAGTGATATTTGTAAATTGTCTTTCTAAATGTTTCGTTAGCATGTTGCTAATGTACTGTTAAATGTGGTTAAAGTTACCATTGTTTCTTACTGTATTCGCGGAGACAAGAGCCGTTGCTATTTTCATTTTTAAACACTTGCAGTCTGTATAATTCATAAACACAACTTCATTCTTTGTAAATCTCTCCAGCAGTGTGTAATGTTAGCTTTAGCCACGGAGCACTATCAAACTCATTCAGAATCAAATGTAAACATCCAAATAAATACCATACTTACGCGATTAGACATGCTGCATGACGAACACTTTGTAAAGATCCATTTTGAGGGTTATATTAGCTGTGTGAACTTTGTTTATGCACTGTTTAAGGCAAGCGCGAGCTCCGTGGGCGGGGAGCGCGAGCATTTAAAGGGGCCGCAGCCTAAATCAGCTCATATTTAATGATGCCCCAAAATAGGCAGTTAAAAAAATTAATTAAAAAAATTTGAGCTTTTTGTGCTGAAACTTCACAGACACATTCAGGACTTATATTACATCTTTTAAAAAGACGTTCTACGGCAGTAAGAGCCGTAAGGCAGAAGAGCAATTTTTTAAAAATGGCATTTAGATTTAGCTTTAGCTTTTATAAATAAATTTGCACTTTCATGGTTTCTTTTCTTGTCTTCTGCCCCTCTAATCAGTGGTAAAGATGTTTAGTCTTATCCTCATGCACAAGCACCGGGGAAGACGCCACAGTTTCATGGGAAACAAGTTCATGATAGTCTTCAGCTCCACAGTAGCTTATTAACAGATTCAAAATATGCTGAGTGTCAAACCTCTCTGTTCAGCTGGGAAACAAACCGCATAAATCCAGTCTGGCATTCCTTTCTATTTTAGAAGATCAGGCTGTTGACATGGTCTGGTAAATATTGCTGTTTTCACATGATTTCTTTCCAATAAATGATTTGTAAACAATCAGGGGGTATTTTCCCTCCTTGACAGTTTCCATTACTGTTTAACTTACTTAAATTGTCTGTTCTGACAGTATTTGACAACTACAGTATACTGTAGATAAGCAACATTCTTTTGTTCCCCATGGGAAACAATGCTGAGGTGTTGTGGGTTTTGATATGTAGAAATTGATATGTTTATTCATCTAAGATGAATTTGATGAAAAGTGACAGTAAAGACATTCAATATTTTACAAAAGATTTCTATTTCAAATAAATGCTGTAAAAAAATATCACATTGTCCACAAAAATATTAAGCAGCACAACTGTTTTCAACACTGATAGTAATAAGAAATGTTTATTGAGCAGCAGATCAGCATATTAGAATAATTTCTGAAGGATCATGTGACACTGAAGACTGGAGTAATGATGCTGAAAATTCAGCTTTGCCATCACAGGAATAAATTATATAAACATAGAAAACGATTATTTGGTAATAATAACATTTCACAATATTACAGTAGCTTAAGAAACTTCTTTCAAAAACGGTAACAAACCTCAAACTTTTCAACGGTAGTGTTGTGTATTTTGGTCTTGGAATCATTTAAAACAAAGAGCTTTGACTTTTGATTAACAATTCTAAGCACAATTTGGTAAACATGTGTCTCAATGTTTTGCTTTGGACCTCATTGACTTTCATTGCATGGACAAAAAAAGTTAAATCATTCTTCATAATATCTCCTTTTCTGTTCCACTAAAGAAAGAAACTCATTCAGGTTTAGAACGACATTTATGAGGGTGAGTAAATGATGACAGAATTTTTATTTTTGGGTGAACTATCCCTTTAAGAAGTCTTCTTTTGCTTTCCATTGCTTTAATTGTCCCTTCACGTTGCTGTCCAGGAAAAACAATTAATCTTAAAATGATCTCATATATCATTTTGTTATGTATCACAGTGTTTTACAAGGACAAATGCAAACTCTGACATGTTTTCTTTTACTTTTTGAGTTCCCCCAAAGCCGAGTTGCAAGTAAACAGTCCAGTAACTGAATTACCCAAATGATTGTGGCATGATGTTGAAGTGTCCCAATGCTGCATTAGGTAACCGTCTGTGGTCGCCTTGTGCTTCCAAATTCTTTGGCAGACCTGGCATTCCACCAAGCTACGTTTCTTACTGTTCATTTGTTTACCAACAAACAAGCCTCACAACGGTGCCATTGCGATGGCATTCCAGACATGACCTGATGTTAAAAATGCTTAGAGACAGAATGTTCCCTATATAACAGTTTTTGGCACATTAAGTATGTACTGACCGGCCGGCCCCAGTGAGCGCTGAACTAAAAGGATCAGCCGTAATGCGAGTCACAAGAGGGCCGAGGGAAAAAATGAGAACTCGAGTTTCACACAATAATGACCATAGTTGGGGACATTCGGCCCGCTGTAGCCCACCTGTGATCTAACTTCAGCTTTTGAAAAGAATGTAGTCTTTTATGGATTGAAATTGTTCAGACTTATTTTTTATTTTTGGGTGAACTTACCCTTTAACACTATACTATGTAAGAAGAAATGATTCTCGATGCAAGGAAACACAAACTGCAGTTCAAACACATTCCCATGAGTACTGTAAGATTTTATTGTTAGCTTTTCCTTACGTCCTGTGCAGAAACAAAAGTGATCACTAAGCAGAAAGTTTCTCCTGAGTAAGCAACACACCCTGGGCCTCAACTGCAGAGCACAATAGAGGCAAATCTATGAGAATCAAGAACAAACCTTTAAATGGTTTCTGCAACTCGTCACCTAACAGACAGCGCAGTCCTTATGGGATTCAATAGTAGCCTACATAGAGAACTTTTGTTACACTGACACATGAAAAATAGTGACACAGGTCTTTTTGGAGAGTTCCAAAATAGTGGGCCAGCAACGTCTTTCTGCTTACAGCAAGAAGAGATATGTATGATTTTTTTTGTTTTTTGTTTTTTTGCATATTCAGAACTAAAACAATATTTAGGTTTGATTTTAATCTTACAACAACAAATGCTCTGTTAAAATTTGTCGCCCCTCAAGGAAAGATTCAGTTTATGAACCATGAAAAGTGAAATCGTAAAAAAAAAAAAAAAAAAAACTTTACTGTGTGGCTTTATAAGCTTCTACACTTAAAGGATTAGTCCACTTTTAAATAAACTTTTCCTGATAATTTACTCACCCCCATGTCATCCAAGATGTTCATGTCTTTCTTTCTTCAGTCGAAAAGAAATTAAAGTTTTTGATGAAAACATTCCAGGATTTTTCTCCTTATAGAAGACTTGAATGGGCACCAAACAGTTGAAAGTCATATTTAGTTTCACTGCAGCTTCAAATTGTTCAACACAATCCCAGATGAGAAATAAGGGTCTTATCTAGTAAAACCATCGCTCATTTTCTGAAAAAAATGGAAAATTATAAGTTTTAACCTTAAATGCTCATCTTGAACTAGCTCTCTTCTTCTTCTCCTCTATTAGAATTCCAGCAGTGTAGACACTGCTAAGCGTATTACTGCCCTCCACAGGTCAAAGTTTGAACTAATTTTTATATGCAATATGCTAGTTCAATAGTATATAACAATTAGTTCAAACTTTGACCTGTGGAGGGCAGTAATATTCTTAGCAGCGTCTACACTGCTGGAATTCAAATAGAGGAGAAGAAGAAAAGAGCTAGTTCAAGATGAGCATTTAAGGTTAAAACTTCGAATTTTCAATTTTTTTCAGAAAATGAGCGATGGTTTCACTAGATAAGACCCTTATTTCTCATCTGGGATCGTGTTGAACAATTTGAAGCTGCAGTGTAACTAATTTTGACCTTCAACTGTTTGGTGCCCATTGAAGTCTTCTATAAGGAGAAAAATCCTGGAATGTTTTCATCAAAAACTTTAATTTCTTTTAAAGACATGGACATCTTGGATGACATGGGGATGAGTAAATTATCAGGAAAGGTTTATTTAAAAGTGGACTAATCCTTTAAAGGGATAGTTCACCCAAAAATGAAAATTCAGTCATTAATTACTCACCCTCATGTCGTTCCAAACCCGTAAGACCTTTGTTCATTTTCAGAACACAAATTAAGATATTTTTTAAGAAATCTGAGTGACGTCTGTCCCTCCATTGACAGCTACGCAACTGACACTTTGACACTTCAAAAAGTTCAGAATGAGATTATAAAACTAATCCATATGATTTCAGCGGTTTAGTCCAATTTTTTTTAAATGACTCAGTCGTTTTAAATGATGAACAGATTGAATTTAGGTTTTTATTCACATATAAACATTCATCAACTCACACATCAGTTATGGCAAACCAACGGAAGCTCAAGCATGTTCGCTTGACGTGCAAGAACCATTGAGGTTCATGCTCGTGTTACACCGTGTCTTAACTACACACGATGCGATAAGATTCCAGCGACATGCAATTTGACTGTGCATACTATACGCGACGCGACAATAAAATCAATCAAAACCACAGCCAATCAGAAGACACAATGAAATGGGCAAGTACATAGTAAAATTCATAAATATTACACCATTTAAACATTATTTAAAGTACATATTGAGTGAATGAAACAATCTTTGTCATAGAATACACTTGTTTGTTCGCATTGAGTTGACAGTTTGAACGTTCTTGTGCCCATTTATTTATTTTCGCGATCTGAGGTGAATTAGCCAGTGTTGTTTTCATTACAGCTAAAAAGCTGGGAACACAGAATGATATTCAAACTCACATTAGATGCTTTTATCATTAAATAAAGCACATAAACAGTACCTCAGATTATCATTGCCATACTTTGTGTTGTTGTTCCAGCCGTGACGTCGTGGAGAAATAGAAACCGTTTCTAAAATAGAATCATTGTGTGTCGCCATCGCGGCTGGTTAGGACAAAAACTCTGATTTACATGGAAAAGATATCTTTTTTCGCGTGTCGAGGCGTCGCGTGTAGTTAGGACACGGTGTTAAGCGTCAAAGTGGTAGTTAAAGTGTCAATGGAGGGACAGAAATCGCTCAGATTTCATTAAAATATCTTTTGTGTTCTGAAGATGAACAAAAGTCTTACAGGTTTGGAACGACATGAGGCTAGTAATTAATGAGTAATTGACCCTTCGCAAAGACCTGCCCCCCTTAGTTACTGTTGCTTTGTCCGACAAGCCGTGGCATTGTCACGCCACACACAGTGAAAAATACATCGCAGAACAAAGAGGACACTGACAACACGTCGACAGACAAGACAAAGCAGGTTACTTATGATATTAAACAAAGTCCTAGCTTTCAAACCGTGTAGTTATTAAAGAAATTCAAACAATAAAAACCGTTTTGTGGCTCTTTAATATGTCGTGACCATGGTCGTGACAGATTGCTGCAGCGCCTCAGCTCAAGAGGCTCGTAAACCGATCATCTCTTCCTACTAGTCCATTTGTAGCATCAAATGAACATGAATGATCATGAGAATGAATGTTGTTTCAAACGCGTAGAGACGTCAATATACACAATTTTTCAAGTTTAACTCCACCGAGGTTAATCTTCTAACTACTGGCTGCTTTGTCGGACAAAATGGCGGATGCGGCGTTCTGATTGGTTAGATCGCTTGTCAATCAAACTCCCGGCGAAGGGTCAATTGATACACTTTTCATTTTTGGGTGAACTAACCTTTTTAATCATTGAACAATGAACTTAAAGAACTGAGGGCTTAAATACATAGAGAGAGTAATCAACGTAAATCAGAATAGGTGCAGGAACTAATTAACTACCAGAGAAACTACCGATAGCTGGGAACTCATGCAACACAGAGGAAACACAGTGAAAACGAAACCAAAACAGAATATACATGTACATACATGAATTTACATAACCATACATAGAACCTTTGTGAAAAGTTTGGTTCATGTACGTTTAGTGGAAGATTTCTGTGCCTAATTCTTGAAAAATGTACATTTAGATCAAATGTCTTTTAAATACAGGCACTGCTAATGTAGCATCATAAGAAAGCACCATTTAGAAAAATCACACATTTAATCATATTGATGTTGCATGGGAAATTTTTTAGACAAAGATTAGCACGAAATTTGAAAATGGATAACTTTTATTGATCAAATGTCATGTTTCTTATGATCAAACACTCAAGATGTCAAATAAATCTTAATGAGAAAAAACTATTTTTGTTAGGTCAAAGGAGGTCACATACCTCATGTTTACATAAAATATGAACACAAGTGACACATTTTTCGTTGAACTCTTCACCTGATGTTAATGAATGACCAGTGACTGTAAAGAGAACCTGTATTCTCATTTCAGCTGACTCGACCGATGGCAGCAAACCAAGCAGCAAAACAGGCGGTCTTGATAGTGGTATAACAGCACGTCATTGTGGACCGCAGGCCCGAAGCCCAGGAAGTTTTTTTTTTTTTTTTTTTTTTTTTTTGTGGAAAATAGAACATACTTTACATAACAAGTATCTCAAAACAGGAAGAGCTTTCACATAACACAAACCGTTCACATTTGTTCCCTTTTGTGTTAGCGTATTGAACTATGTTTATTCCATATTTGTACTTCAGATTTTCAGTTCATGGAATCAAAAGAGCTTGTACTGTACTGTGAAAACGTACTGTTATTTTCAGAGCTTCCTCCCCAGTTCAGAAAAGCAAAAACTATTCATTTTGCAACTTTCTGACTTCAGACAAATGAATACATTTGAGTACGTGATCATTTACAGTTACACATCAACAACATGTATTCAATCTAAAGCCTCATGAGAATGACTGTTTTTGTCTAAAAATGGATCTTCAGGGACAAAATACTAATAGAAACATGTATGATATGACCCCTTTAATTATTTTCATGTTCAATTAAAAATCTTTAAGGCCGAAAAATGTTTGCATAATAGGGGACCTATTATGCAAAATTCACTTTTACATGGTGTTTGAACATATAATGATAAAAATCCACCCACGCCCTTTTTTAATCCCATAAAACCTCAGCACTCAAGGTCAAGGTAAAGTTTATTTATATAGCCCTTTATAACAGCATAAATGCTGACCAAAGTGCTGCACAACATACCAAACAAAATATCCTCGTACAATACAATTTAAACACTAGTAATAAAATATCAAAAGAAAGCAAAACAAAAGTAATAAAATTAAAACAGGAACATCATGCAATATAAAACAATATTTAAGACAAAAAAAAATGAATAATAATAATAATATCAAATTACACATATGCCTGAGAAAAAAAGTATGTTTTAAGAGAAGATTTAAATATAGAAAGAGTAGGGGAAAGTCTAATAGACAAAGGTAGGGAAAAAGCTCGGTCACCTTTGGATTTGAGTCGCGATTTTGGAACATTTAATATCATCTGGGTGGAAGACCCAGATAGACACTCTCATAGAACAAGCTGTTTTCATTTTTGGGCAATGTGACATCACATTGTTTAGGCCCCGCCCATGACTGCTGATGGACTCTGCCCTATTAGCATAGACCCCGCCCTGAGTGAGCTGTACACAGTCCGCCATGTTTATCTCCTTGCCAGAGCATTTAACAGCAGCATTCAAGTAAGAAATGTATTCTTATTAAACCTACTAAAGTTATTCAGAAAAGAGAAGTGAGTGATTTTCTGGCAGATTTTGGCAGTGTATCTGAGGCACGAGTTGCACAGGCTCCGCCCTCTTCTGGATAGGGGGTGGGGAGCAGCAGCTCATTTGAATTTAAAGAGACATGCACGAAAATGCATGTTTTTCCTTCCACTCAAAAATGGGCACTTACAACATGGTATAATAAATGATCTGTGGGGTATTTTGAGCTGAAACTTCACAGACACATTCTAGGTACATCTTGTAAAAAGAGGCATAATAGGTTCCCTTTAAGAAACTAAGCTTCTTCTTAATGAGTGTCTTTCACTATGGAAATATGTAGTAAAACCAGTTTTAAAAATGATGCTTCCTTTTGCCACCCACATTGTTTGTGCTTAAGCTTACTTGGGATTTCATAAAAAGGGTATTTATTCAAACTCCTTCTCAGAGCAAATTGTTAAACTGTTACCACACCCGAAAAAAGGTGTAAATTCCTTTCATTGCAAGTAAACCTTTGACTAAATGACTCCATGTGCCAAACAAGCGGTGTTACCTTCCACTGCGGCCTTTGTTGGGTATTATTGTGACCTAGATGAGGGCCCATTTGGAGGCTTTTAGACATTCCTGACGGGATGCAAAACAAGGATGTTGTGTGTCCCTATTCAAATAATCCATCCATTTGAATATAGAGGATACGAGGGGAACAAGAGCGCCATGCAAAAGGGAAATCATGTAAACCCTTTATTTGTTTACAGCAGCAGCTTTTACCTGCTTGTTTGAGATCGTTTCATTTAAAACCAGAAGTAAACGACCTGGAAGTATTTCATGTAGACATAGCATTCATATATGGGTCAGTGATTTTCGACAGGCCAATTTTAAAATACTAAAAATAATAATATCTATTGCAATTGTTCAAACATTAAGAATGTTGTGTAAACATAAATTCATAATAAAATTTTAAATTATATGATTTTAGTGCTTTTTTATCTAGATGAATTGACAATAGCCTTAAAAAAAGTCATACGGTGCGATCGTGATTTATCTTAAAATTAATTAATTTCCTTAACATGCTTAACGTTTTTTTTTTACAAGTTCTCAGTAATTAAAGTGTTTTAGAAACAAAATATTTGCAGTTCGTTTGAGATTCTGTATAGAATGACCTTATATTTTTGCTCTATAACTTCAGAGTTGCCTTCTTAAATGTCGTTTAACACTTATTTTTCCTGTAAATTGCATACCACTGATAAAAATGTTTTAAAAATACCATTCACTTAAGCATACTGTATCAATGATTCATATTTCAGGCACAGAAATTAGATATTTTATTTTTAATTTAATACAGTTTATTGCTATTATTGGTCGCACCGCATGATATGTGGTTGCTCCAAATGACACAAAGACCTTAAATATCATTAAAAATCTATTTAAAGAGATCAATAAACAATAAATTTTATATAAAAAATAGATTTAAACCAGATTTTATTAAAATTTTACAGAATTTTCATGAACACAATTTTTATAAACGTTTTTTATATTTAAAAAATCACATCGCAAACATAAGTGCACCATTTCATTGAAGTTTACTTTCATTTAAGTTGAAATTAATTAATACTTTAATTCATCAAGCCTAAATTGATCAAAAGTGACAGTAAAGACATTTATAATTTTTCAAAAGATTCTATTTCAAATAAATGCTGTTCTTTTCTATTCATCAAATAAATAAAATTCAGTTTCCACAAAAATCTGAACATTGATAATAATCATAAATGTTTCTTGAGCAGCATGTTAGAATGATTTCTGAAGGATCATGTGACACTGAAGACTGGAGTAATGATGCTGAAAATTCAGCTTTGATCACAGGAATAAATTTCAGTTTACTATTTATTCACATAGAAAACAGATATTTTAAATTGTAATAAAATTTCACTCTTCTCCTAGCAAGGTGTAACTCCATTCTTGCTGCAGGGTGCCTATGGCCAGCGGTTTTTACTTTGCTTGGCAGTGGCATCTGGTAAAATAGATTGAAATAGTTATAAATAAAAAACAATAAATAACTAATAAATGCATAATTACCAAATTGAAATTACATACTCTAAACAATTTTTTACAATACAAACATAAACTGCCTGAAATATTTTTATAAAATGACCCAAATTGCATAAAAATCTATTCCAAATGATACTAAAATCAAGTACTTTATGCATATAAATCATCAATTGAATATAAAAGCACAAAAACTGCCAATCTAGAACATATATCTATCATGGAAAACATTCTGCAGTGGTTGCGCCACATGATATTTTCAAATTCAGTCGAAATTTACAGGCACAGAATTGGCCACCTAAACAAAACAAGCTTGCTTCCCACAAAAGTTCACTTTACAGAAATAACTTGAGGTCATACCACATGATATCCAAATGTGGGAACTACATACCAGCCATTAAAAAGTTTTTTTTTTTTTTTTTTTTTTTTTGATGCAACTTCCTGTCTTTGAATGGATTTCAACATGAAAGTCACAAAGTGGTAGTTTTTTAATGGTTGCACCACATGATATTTCATAAAATGGACATCATCAAGTTTGTTTGTATATTATGATGGAAATATAAATACGAATGCTTATTTTTTTTTTGTACAGGATTACAAAACATGTTGGAAATCATGCCAAATAGTGCAGAAAATGAATTCGAATAAATTTAGAGTAATTTCAAAGATATTTCCAAAACAGAAGTTATGGTCGGACGGTTGCACCACATGATATTTTGACACTTTAAATAACAGAAAATTACAGATAACTAATGTTTTTTGAAAAGTTAAAGTGAGTACATGCACGGGGGAGGTACTACATATATATGGTATCTTTTTATGCATTTAAACAAAATTTTAACTGAAAAAATGCAGTCAAACAGAAAATGTAGGCGTCACGTCATTGACCCATATACACTAACAGCCTTAAGTGCAAATTGTTTTTTCCGGTTTGTTTCCTATTTGGGCATATTTTCATATAATCTGTGATCTTTTATCTGGCGATCTATCGATGACTAATGCTGAAAGTCTGTTTATAGTATTATCTTGCCACTGATAAACAAATCACTTTTCCTCTGACTCATTTCTGAAGATACTGCGCAGACTTTCCCCAGTCTTTCTTTCTTAGTATCGTTATCTTAATAGTTCATTCAGGTTTTCATTTTGAAGTCATTTTTATTTTTCATGCAATTGCACTCTAATGCTTGCTATCAGATTTGATGCATGACTCCGTGGATAAAACCTACTAAATTAGATATCTGTGTAAACTGACAGGTGCCGGCATTTTCGCTCCATCGTTGCTGTTTTTTCTGTTATGTTACTAAAATTGTGCATTAGGATAATGTGCAATGCTGCAGAGTAGAGGAGCTTAGAGCTGTGTTAGTGGGCATTCACATCATGGTTATTATAGTTAACTAAAACTAAATGGTCAGTACTTTTGACAACACTATCAGTGACACTAAAATAACTCCCAGGGAATGTTTTTGTGTTCACAAACAGCTAGACAGAGCACACGACGAACGGAATTGAACAGAATATGGGGTCTTGATAAGTGCCATTTTTTTGTAACTTGACATGTCACCTGAAAAACCTCATCGTGCGAGACTTTGACTTTGCAGGGTTGTTTCTAGCAGCCCTCGTTCTGCAAAAAGCCTGACATGCTACATCCAAACACGTCTTTATTCTGTTTATTTGGTGTCCTGTAGCAACCCTACAACCCCCCAAACATTAACTTGGCAAACACAAATCTCACAAGACTTGCAGAATGACAAAACGAAAAATCACAAACGGCACAGTGGCCAACGAGGCAAGGTACATTAACCAGGAGGATTTTAGCAATGGCCCTCGTCGTATTGTGCATGAGATTCACAGTGTGCTTAACGTTGTGTTGTATGTTGTGCAGGTGCTGGAGAGTTTTAAGATCATGGACTACAGTCTGCTGCTGGGGGTGCATGTTCTGGACCAGAGTCACAGAGAAGGAGACGTCAACGGTGTGGACGGGAAGAGGATCGTGGGACAGAAAGTTCTTTACTCCACCGCCATGGAGTCCATTCAGGGAGACGGCAAGGCAGCTGAGGCTTTGACCACCGATGACACGTGAGTCCCTGACGCTGAAACCAGTGTTTGAGCTGTTCATATATATTCAAAATGTATGTTTTGTTATGTGAATATACAGATATATCATATATACAGTCATATTTCACTCCAAAATCATTATAAATTGTATTTTGTTGAAGAAAATATAATTATTCATATATGTAATTATTAATTTATATATATTGTAAAGTATTTATAATGAATTGTAGTATGTTTAACTGCCTTTAATTTATGAACTGTCATATATACATATAAATTGTAGTATTTGTTGAACTGCCTTCAATTTAATATTTAATTTATTAATAATTATATTAAAAATTACTTAAAATTACTTTATATTGAAAATCATTGTATTACAATAATTTTAAGAGTAATGACAAGTAAAAAAACAAAAAAAAAACATGAAAATAAAATGTTGCATTATGGCAATGAAGATTTAGAAAATGTCACAATGATAAAAAAAAAAATCTTAGATTAATATTCTTTATGAGGTTTTTTTTGTTTGTTTGGGTTTTTTATGTTTGGAGGGCAGTGGCTTGTCTTGATCTTCCTGTGTTTTTAGGAGAATCCCCAACTACTAATAAACATAATTTACATAACATTATTATATTATATTATATTATATTATATTATATTATATTATGTTTTTTTATACAGAATGGGAGGCATTCCTGCCAAAACACACAGGGATGAGAAACTACTTATTTTTCTAGGCATTATCGACATCTTGCAGTCTTACAGGTAAGTCTGGTGTCAGTTTACAACAAACCCAAGAGCCCAAATGTCATGTTACAGACCAGCTTACAGCATATTAGCTCATTGCAGCTTCTTTAAATGAGCTTTCTTATACCTGACGAGATCTCTCTCTCTCTTTTCCCACCTAGATTCATGAAGAAGCTGGAGCACTCCTGGAAGGCACTCGTCTATGATGGTGTAAGTCTATATGTCTCTCTGCTCTCTTCGTTTATGAATAGACTATTCATACCGCTGGGGGAATTAAGGATGCTTCCTGGTTTGATTGTCTTGTATTCTCTTTCTCCTAGGATACGGTGTCTGTGCACAGACCTGGTTTCTATGCAGACAGATTTCTCAAGTTCATGAGCACCAGAGTATTCAGAAAGATTCAGCGTAAGTCAACAATACCAGCAAATTAATACAGTATGCCAAATATTACATAATCACAGTGGGTTACATTGTAACTTGCATATGCAAAATTCATATATTTTTAAGAAAATTTGGTAACACTTTACAATAAGGTCTCATTCATAACATTAGTTAATGCATTAGTTAAAATGAACTAATAATGAGCAATATATTTTTACAGTATTTATTTATTAACCATTGTTAATTTTAGTTAATAAAAATACAATAGTGAATTAACCAATGTTAGATACAACTTAACATTTTACAAATGTATTAGTAAATGTAGAAATTCATAAATAAGATTAATAAATGCTGTAGAAATATTGTTCAATGTTAGTTCATCATGTTAACTAATGTTAACAAATGAAACCTTATTGTAAACCTTATTATGCCCCTTTTACAAGATGTAATATAAGTCTCTGGTGTCCCCAGAATGTGTCTGTGAAGTTTCAGCTCAAAATACCCCACAGATCATTTATTATAGCTTGTCAAATTTGCCCCTATTTGGGTGTGAGCAAAAACACACCGTTTGTGTGTGTGTCCCTTTAAATGCAAATGAGCTGCTGCTCCCGGCCCACTTTCAAGAAGAGGGCGGAGCTTTAACAGCTCACGCTTCGGTTGCTCAACAACAACAAAGCTGGAGAATCTCACGCAGCCAAAATGAGGATTGTCAGTAACGGTGTTCACCCCCTTTGTTGTGTGTTCCCGGGGGCAGGGTTTATGTAAATTTTGGGACTTGTGATGTCACCAACCCGGGAAGAAGCTCATTGTAGTCCCTACCAGCCATTTGTTGTAGTCCTTAAAAAGCGATTTCTGTAAAAGAAAATATCTCCCGTCGTAACTTTGCAGACGTTGTTTATGCTCTAACATCAACATTACACACTAACTGAAGCTAATAATCAACCACCCCTTTAAAACTTCCTGCCAATGACAAAACTCAAGAACGGAAGTTGCACCAATACTCTTGCTGGACCTTTTATTTCTTTAGTAAGAATATTTTGAAACATTACTTCTCCTTCCTCTTTCTGAGATGTTCAGTCTGAAACTGTAATTCACCCCCTTAATCTGATTCTTATAAGCCACATTAATACCGCAGAATGTAGATTTATTTTTACCCTTTCTAAAAAGTTAGACAGCGAGCCGAGATTTCATTTCACGGTCTAATTGTCGGCTGCCAGGTAACAGTTAGGGAAGAGTTACATCATCATATTTTCAGATCATTTCGGACAGTGTCCATAATTAGTCTCCTTGTCGCACCTCCAGCAAATCGTTTCTCCCCGAGCAAGAGGGCGCGTAACTCCATATCAGCGCTGAAGAGCTCTTCTCAAGAGGTGCTGTCCCCACAGGAGGAGAAGGCTGAGGAGAGGACGGACAGACTTGGTGGAGCCCGTAGTCTTGCCAGTCTGGATGGACAAGGTGGGCGGCACTGACTCTATGAAAAAGGTTGGGTTAAGGGCTAAAGGGCTTTTCACACTTGAAATTATTATCTGAGGGACAATTTAAACTCTGGATTAAAATAATCCTGGGTTATCATATTTTATATTTCACACTTTTCATATTTGACCCTGGATTAGTTGATCATTGTGCATCTGTAAAAACCTTGGTTGGCATTCTTATTGGCATATTTATGATGTCAGCAACATTAGCCAGGGTTAAAAATGGCATAACACCGGGGGTAAATGATACCCTGGGTTAAATGCAGTGTAAAAAGCCCTTAATTTGCACAATATCCCACCACCAAACACCAGTGGTGACATACTTCCGAAATCAGTTCTATTAATGTTGACAGATATAAAAAGGAAGTGTTTGATTTATTTTTTCATGCTGTCTTTTGGAAAAACCCTGAAAAACAAGCTGCCATCTGAGACAGTCATTTCTTTCCAGACAGTCATTTCTTCCTCATTCAATTCACATTTACTAGCTGAACACAAACATTATTGCATTGACTTTTTGCGCTGATGTATGTCACATGGTTTCCACAAACATATTAAGCAGCACAACATTGATAGTAATAAGAAATGTTTCTTGAGCAGCAAATCAGCATATTAGAATATTCATGTGACACTGAAGACTGGAGTAATGATGCTGAAAATTCAGCTTTGATTCACAGGAATAAATTACATTTTAAAATATATTCAAATAAAAACAGTTATTTTAAATTTTAATAATATTTCACACTGCTTTAATATGTTTTAGATCATTGGTAAGCATAAGAAACTCTTTTAAAAACATTAACACACCTCAAACTTTTGAACAGCAATGTGGTTACTTTCATATACTGTACATTTATACAGGAAATCACCTCATGTGATGTTTCTATCATCTCATACCACAGTGTTCTGGTCCTATAACCGTCCTGACCTGGTCCCTCAGACTCCTTACCCACATGAAGCCTCTTCCTTGAGAAACACCCTCTCCCCGCCCTCTATTTTCGTCACAGATCGGTACCTGAAGGCCAGATCTAATGAAAGGTGACACCTTTCACACACATCTCACAAACCTTCAGACCCATAAACCTGACACACACCTGTTAGCTTCTCACATCTCCACTTCTGTTCCCTCCACAGAGATA
The DNA here is from genome assembly GCF_018812025.1 of Megalobrama amblycephala. NCBI lineage: Eukaryota > Metazoa > Chordata > Actinopteri > Cypriniformes > Xenocyprididae > Megalobrama > Megalobrama amblycephala. Next base: position 7,775,135 of record NC_063055.1, on the reverse strand, counting down.
CATAAAGGAATAGTTCACCTAAAATATGAAAATTTGCTCATCATTTATCAAACACATTTTTCATGGAACACAACTGGAGATATTTTTAGTCACTCTTTTTCATGCAGTTACAATAAATGTGGATTCAGGCTTCTAAAAAGGAGGAAAAAAACACTATAAAAGTATCATAAAAGTAGTCCATGTGACTTGTGCATCATATGATTGTGAACTTTATGTGATGAACAGATCAACATTTAAGTGGTTATGCTCCACTCATCCTCTGTTTGCAGAACTCACAGTTCTGACTTCTTATTTTTTAGTTTATCTTGCGATTTTAAATTTATATCTAAACTCAGAATTGTGCGAAAAAAGGGAGAATTGCAAGAAATAAACTCACAATTGTGAGAAAGAAGTCAGAATTGTGAGATATAAACTCAGAATTGTGAGAAATAAAGTCAGAATTGTGAGATATAAAATTGAAATTGTTAGAAAAAGTCAGAATTGTAATACAAAATCGCAATTGCGAAAAAAGTCGGAATTGTGATATATGAACTTGCAAATGTTAGAAAAAGTCAGAATTGTGTTATATGAAATCGCAATTGCGAGATAAAGTCAGAATTCTGAGGTATAAACTCGCAATTGTGAGAAAAAAGTCAGAATTGTGAGATAAAATCGCAATTGCGAGATAAAGTAGGAATTGTGAGATATTAACTTGCAATTGTTAGAAAAAGTCAGAATTGTGAGATAAAATCGCAATTGCGAGATAAAAAAGTTGGAATTGTGAGATTTTAAACTGGCAATTACGAGAAAAAGTAGAAATTGTGAGATATAAATTCGCAATTGTTAGAAAAAGTCAGAATTGTGTGATATAAACTCAATTGTGAGATAAAAAGTCAGAATTGTGAGATATAAAATCACAATTGCAAGATAAAAAAGTCGGAATTGTGAGATTTTAAACTGGCAATTATGAGAAATTGTGAGATATAAACTTGCAATTGTTAGAAAAAGTCAGAATTGTGAGATATAAAATCACAATTGCAAGATAAAAAAGTCAGAATTGAGATATAAACTCAGAATTGCGAGAAAAAAGTCAGAATTGTGTGACATAAATTCGCAATTGTTAGAAAAAGTCAGAATTGTGTGATATGAAATCGCAATTGCGAGATAAAGTCAGAATTCTGAGGTATAAACTCGCAATTGTGAGAAAAAAGTCAGAATTGTGAGATAAAATCGCAATTGCGAGATAAAGTAGGAATTGTGAGATATAAACTTGCAATTGTTAGAAAAAGTCAGAATTGTGAGATAAAATCGCAATTGCGGGATAAAAAAGTTGGAATTGTGAGATTTTAAACTGGCAATTACGAGAAAAAGTAGAAATTGTGAGATATAAATTCGCAATTGTTAGAAAAAGTCAGAATTGTGTGATATAAACTCAATTGTGAGATAAAAAGTCAGAATTGTGAGATATAAAATCGCAATTGCAAGATAAAAAAGTCGGAATTGTGAGATTTTAAACTGGCAATTACGAGAAATTGTGAGATATAAACTTGCAATTGTTAGAAAAAGTCAGAATTGTGAGATATAAAATCACAATTGCAAGATAAAAAAGTCAGAATTGAGATATAAACTCAGAATTGCGAGAAAAAGTCAGAATTGTGTGACATAAATTCGCAATTGTTAGAAAAAGTCAGAATTGTGTGATATGAAATCGCAATTGCGAGATAAAGTCAGAATTGTGAGGTATAAACTCGCAATTGTGAGAAAAAGTCAGAATTGTGAGATAAAATCGCAATTGCGAGATAAAGTAGGAATTGTGAGATATAAACTTGCAATTGTTAGAAAAAGTCAGAATTGTGAGATAAAATCGCAATTGCGGGATAAAAAAGTTGGAATTGTGAGATTTTAAACTGGCAATTACGAGAAAAAGTAGAAATTGTGAGATATAAATTCGCAATTAGAAAAAGTCAGAATTGTGTGATATAAACTCAATTGTGAGATAAAAAGTCAGAATTGTGAGATATAAAATCACAATTGCAAGATAAAAAAGTCGGAATTGTGAGATTTTAAACTGGCAATTACGAGAAAAAGTAGGAATTGTGAGATATAAACTTGCAATTGTTAGAAAAAGTCAGAATTGTGAGATATAAAATCACAATTGCAAGATAAAAAAGTCGGAATTGTGAGATTTTAAACTGGCAATTACGAGAAAAAGTAGGAATTGTGAGATATAAACTTGCAATTGTTAGAAAAAGTCAGAATTGTGAGATATGAAATCGCAATTGCAAGATAAAGTCAGAATTGTGAGGTATAAACTCGCAATTGTGAGAAAAAAGTCAGAATTGTGAGATGTAAAATCACAATTGCGAGATAAAAAAGTCGGAATTGTGAGATTTTAAACTGGCAAATACGAGAAAAAGTAGGAATTGTGAGATTTTAAACTGGCAATTACGAGAAAAAGTAGGAATTGTGAGATATAAACTTGCAATTGTTAGAAAAAGTCAGAATTGTGTGATATAAACTCAATTGTGAGATAAAAAGTCAGAATTGTGAGATATAAAATCGCAATTGTGAGATAAAAAAGTCGGAATTGTGAGATTTTAAACTGGCGATTATGAGAAAAAGTAGGAATTGTGAGATATAAACTCAATTGTGAGATAAAAAGTCAGAATTGTGAGATATAAAATCGCAATTGTGAGAAAAAAGTCGGAATTGTGAGATTTTAAACTGGCAATTGTGAGATAAAAAAGTCGGAATTGTGAGATTTTAAACTGGCAATTATGAGAAAAAGTAGGAATTGTGAGATATCAAATCGCAATTGCGAGATAAAAAAGTCAGAATTTAGATATAAACTCAGAATTGCGAGAAAAAAGTCAGAATTGTGTGATATAAACTCGCAATTGCACGAATAAAGTCAGAATTGTGAGATTTTAAACTGAAAATTGCAAAAAAAGGTAGTAATTGTGATATATAAACTCGCATTTGCAAGAAAAAAGTCAGAACTGAGATATAAACTCAGAATTGCGAGAAAAAAGTCAGAATTGTGAGACAAAAAGTATGAATTGTAAGATATAATCTCTCAATTGTGAGAGAAAAAAAGTCGCAAATACCTTTATTATTTGTTATTCCATGGCAGAAACAATCTTCCGTAAATGAGCTAGATAATATGTTTTGGGATTTTTTTGTCATTTGATTTGTTTCAAGTTGTATATTTTTGTGTTTTGATGTCCTTTTTGAAGCCTAAAAACCTCAATTTACTGTAATTGCATGGGAAAGGGCAGCAAATAGCTACTCACATTTAAGAGGAAAATGATATTTGTTAGGAATGACATGAGGATTGAGTAAATGATGACAAAAGTTAAATTCTTGTGTGAATATAGTCAAACAATGCCACTGTGTAACACTTCAAGATGGATTTCTTTGATCCTGCTACAGCTAGTGAGCGGCTGACCAGGCGCTGTCATGCTACACTTGTTCTTGTGTTTGGTTTTCACTGATCTCCTCACCTTTGACACACACCTGTTTTAAGAGGAATTCCTGTGAAAAGACCTCATAAATATTTCATCTGCTTGCAAAGGATGAATATAATAGAAGTATTGTTTTACGACACAGAATACCACAAAAGGGGGCATTCTGTGCTTGAACAATGATTATTGAATTAAAAGAGCTTTGTAAGTTAATTATCTTGTTGACTTAATCAATATAATTAGCGGTCTTTGCATGCTGAATAAAAGTATTCGATTCTTTCCCAAAAAAACTTACTGACCTTAGACCAGGCTGAGTCTGTGTTAATGAACACCCTCGGCGTCTGAAATGTGTCACATGCACAGAGTGCTTTAGGTTCATGAGGTGAACAAGGGTCTGGTTGCCATGGCATCAATAACTCAAGAGATTATTGCAGGCAATAAAAGCATAAGCACATTCCGAAGTGGATGTAGATGGCCAGCGCTCATCTGAAATGTGTCACTGTAATGATGAGAAATATTACAAGTGAAATGCTTTCTATTTTCGTCTCCCTGTCTCTGTCTTAACACACGGCCACATGTATTCCCTCAGAGCAGCGCAAACAGAGTTTTGGCATTTATGAGACCACCAGCTTTGCTCAATAATCATCTGTCATGTTTTAGGACTTTTAATTTGTCCTTGAGCTTCTTCGTGCTGCTCTTCTGATTCATTGCTGTTGTTTCGTTTCAGATGTGCCTGCTCAACTTTTACATTGGAGGACAGCGCCATCTGTCTGACGTCTGAGCAAAGCACCATGGACATAGATAGAGATGACGAATCAGTGCTGGATGCATACTTTGTGAGTTTCTACATCACAGTTAATCGATTGGATCTTGAGCGATCTTAATCAGGGTCTTATTGAAAATAAAGTTGCGAGGAACAGAAGTACAGTACGTTCAATAGGTTGTACTGTCCTATGTTTTTTGCAAAGACATATTTTCAGCGTTTTCAACTGAATTATTAATACCAAAGGAAAGAACACACAGCAGAATCCACTGTACTTTTTTCCCTCACGGCCTTGTTTTCACTCATATTAAATATGGCGTCTATCTACCCTGCATAAGTTCCTTTAGATCTGCAATTATATTGCCAAAAATATTATATTAAAATATCTATTATTACATAATACTGTATAAAAAAGTACAAATAAATAGTTGATTCTGATTTGTAATACTGACTGACTAACATTTTTCCTTACTTATATAGCAACTTTATAAAAAGTATTTTATGGATATTTATAAACATCAGAATAAATTCTATACTTATTATATAAGTAAGGGATAAGTAGTCAGTCAATCTTATAAATTATAATAAAACTAAACAAGGAATAACTTTATAATGATAACTTTTAGAATTTAATCTGATATATATATATATATATATATATATATATATATATATATATATATATATATATATATATATATATATGTGCAATTACTATATTCTAAAATGTAAAAAATAATTATTTATATTATACTAAGTTGTTTTGTATATTATATATTAATTTTCTTTCCAGTGATTTTATTAATAATAATAAATAAATAAACTAATACTTAAATAGTTATATATAATAATAATTAAACATTATAAATATTTAATATTATAATAATAATATTATTTAATAATCAATAATATATAATTATATACATTTATATATAATATTTATGTAAAATAATAAAATATTATATATAATTATTACATTATAATTTATAAATATAAAATTAATTATTATAATTGTTTTATTAAATATGTTGTTACTTGTAACTGCTATAAACTTTGATCATGTTGTTAATCATCTTTCTAAATAATAACTTTTGTAATATAAATAACTTTCAGAATTTAATGATATTTATAAATGATTACAATAATTAAAATATTATATATGCAATTATGTTATAAATGTATAAATATCTGATTAATTATATTTTTTTTAAATTAAAATTTATCTATTTAAAAAATATTTTTATTATTATTATAACATTTTTAATATATTCTGAGTTATACTCCCAACTAATAACTTGTAACTGCCAAAAACTTTGATCATGTTGTTGATCATCTTTCCAGTGAGTTTTGTAATAATAATAATAAATAAACAAATAATAACTAATATAATACAAATAATCATTTTCAGAATTTATTCTGATATTTATAAATATGTATAAATGATTACAATATAATATTTAAAATTATATATATATATATATATATATATATATTTTTTTTTTTTTTTTTTTTTTAATAATTATAATTTAAATATCAGATTAATTATAGTTATTTATATTATATTAAAATATTGTTTTAATTATTATAAAAAAAAACATATTGTGATATATTCTGAAAGTTATACTGTCACTAATAACTTGTAACTGCTATAAACTTTGATCATGTTCTTGATCATCTTTCCAGTGAGGAGCAAAATGAGGTGATCCTTCATCTCGCCCCTTTCCATCACCTCTGGATCCTCATGTGCCGAGAGCGCCCCCTGCTGCCAAACAAATAAAAGAAGTCATTGTGCTGACATTTGCCAATACAACTACAAACATACATCTATACATCAAATCACAGTGCTAAACATTTCCTTGGACTGTTTGAAGGGACCGTGGCTATAAGATGGACATCCAACCAAATGAAGATTGTGCTTTTGTAGCAGCAAATGAACTCTACAGATTCTTACACTGAAGGCAGCTCTGAGGTCAGACTGAAGACAGACTTGACGTGACGTCGTCGTTTCGTATACATGCAATAAATACGCTCCTCTGATATGCAAAGATGGTTTCTAACAGCTATCCTTTTTACCTCTTAAAGGATCTAGTCTTTAGTGATCTAGATGCAATGCTTGGCGATTCAAACTCTAGCTAACAGAGCTGTTTAGATATTTTTAAATGTGCAATTTTCATACATTATTCAAGTGTGTGTTATAGTAGTTCTCCTCACTGGAGTAATAATCCTGACGTTTTATTTCCAAGGAAACACACAGTTTCTAGGAAACAATGGATGTGACTTAGTTCTCAGACATCTCTTATGAGCACAGACGTGTCATGTACTGTAAATGTAGGAGTGTAACTTCGGTCATGCTCAGATTTATGCTGGTACATCAGCTCCTGATAATCAAGAGTGGGATTCGCATCAGCAGCGCATCATTTACACAAATCCAGATGCCAGAATGTTTTTATGTGCTAAAATACAGATTAGAAGTCAGTCTTTCATGTGGGGATGGGTGAGTTTCATACACACATATGCATTCACTCAGGAGATTATTTTCCTAGAGGCGTCCAAATGATTTCTTGATGTTAGACGCTAGTGCGCTTCTGATTTTAAATGCCATGTCAGAACTGTCTTTTGAATATTATTATTGCACCTTTGTTTGTTTTGAGGCCATAATTTATTAAATCATTATTATAAATGAACATTGTGTTGGTCTGAATTTCGTGTTGACCAATATTTGGCCATTTTGAGGTTATCGGGACATGCCGATAATCTCAATTTTCACTTAGTTGGTTTATTTTGTTAGATACTGAACTTAATGAATTTTCATGGGTTTTAAAGGCACAATATGTACTTTTTTGTTGATTAAAATATATAAAAACCACTAGAACAATGTTATATATTTTGTCAACTTGTGTACTTAGAATGTCCAAAAGGTTTCCAAGAATTTTTAAATCAAGAGAAACAAGCAATTTTAACCAGGACACGGGCCGTGTCCGTGTTTCACCTATCAATGACATTCCGGTTTTATTTTGTAGAAACCATGGAAACACCAAAACCGCTTGAAAATGTTATGTGTTTTATTAGACAGGTGAGTAACTGTTTGGATACATTCATCAACAGAAATAATAAAAGTTCCTCTGATCTCGAGACTCTTGTTTCTGCTCTCACAGCACACGGCCCTGCTCTGCTTCATACTACAGTAATGTTAAAATCTCATCCATGAACATGAACATGACGGCTTTTCATAATGTCCTGCCCTGATTCATTTCCACTGGCTGTAGACGATGGCTGCGTCCGAAAACCTAGGTAGCGGTCTTGCTGCCTCGCTGTCTTATAAGAGAATGACTCGTACGGCAGTGTTTGTGCATGAAGGTACCTCACGAAACTGATTTCGGACAGACTTCTGAGGCAGCGTAACAGTTTAATGATCTACAGCAATATAGCGCGAGCTTTGGTGAGAACTGAACAAATATTTAATTATTACAGTAGTAATTTCTCGATAGAAATGATATCAAAATTGAAATATGTTGGTCAAAATCATACATTTATACACAAAATGAGCAGCACACGCAACTTTCAAACGCCATCTTTATTTTTCTAGCTCAACTGTCACAGAATGGAAAGCACAGGATTGTGGGATATCAAAGGCAGCTAAGGATACATCTGTGCTTCCTTCAAAAATCGATCTGAGCGAGGTATCTCATGAGACAGGAAGTGAAGCTAACATTGGATTCGGACGTGCCTTGATGCCTTACTACCTTGAAATGTGTCCTCAGAAGGCAGCATTTTCCAGTTTTCGGACGCAGCCGATAAGACGACACCTCCCATGATTTCGCAAAATCAAGCTATAGAGTGCTTCAGGGATGACGCATTTTTGTAGGCAAAACCCGGAAGCGAGTTAGCATTTTAGGACTTCCGGTTCCAACGCCCTAAAGTCTATGGGTTTTTTGAATGGGTTTTTGCTAAATCGCCTGAAATAAGGTCTGTGGTTAACAAAGCCTCTAAATACTTTCATGTTTTGATCTATGACATAAAACACACCAGATGTAACCCACTTATGATTTTTTAAACTTTTACTGTGTCTTAAAATCGGCGGTTGTTAACAAATTGCTAAAAGGGACTACTTCCTTTGGCGGGGACTTTAGACGTCATCATTAAAAACGGGACATTTGGACAGCATTTCTCATGAAAAAGTGGATAAGTATTCATAACAGCACAGATCATAATCAGCGAGCATGTTTTTAAATAACGTTGTTTTCTAAATACAGTTTGAAGAAGCTTGGTTGTGACGACGTTGATCCGCGACCATGGTGTGCTGTAGTCCGTTTATAGCATACTGTTAGCCTTTTATAACTAACGACTTTATTTAGGCTTTAAAATCTAAATGTTGTGTTCACTTGTAAATATTATCTTGATAGACAAAACGTGTAAGTGTCATAACCCTTTGTTAAACACAGAGCTTATTTTCAGCGATTTTCCAAAAGTCTATGGGAAAAATGCATAGGCTTTCAATCGAGGGAACCCGTGCGCCGCTAACTTCCAGGTTGGCCTACAAAAACCTTTCTTTTACTGTCTATGACAAAAACACGTCATCCCTGGGGTACTCTATGCCTTTGTTTTGAATAAGCGACTAGTGGCGAAAATTTACACACTCTTTAAAGCTTAGTTCACCCAAAAATGAAAATTCTGTCATTAATTACTCACCCTCATGTCGTTTCACACCCGTAAGACCTTCGTCCCTCTTCAGAACACAAATTAAGATATTTTTTATTAAATCCGATGGCTCAGTGAGGCCTCCATTGAGAGCAAGATAATTAACACTTTCAATGCCCAGAAAGCTACTAAAGACATATTTAAAACAGTTCATGTGACTACAGTGGTTCAACCTTAATGTTATGAAGTGTCGAGAATACTTGAAGAGTTTGGTTCCAAAACGCGATAAACGGCATTTAAAAAAAAGTTTCTGCCTAAATCAGTATATATCCGCTCAACCAATCAAAGCGCACCATTCCACCCACTGTACACATTGAAGGCTTTTTTAAAAAGCCGTTTTTAATACCAATGTACTCGGCAAATGTGTTTATTTAACCGTGCGGTGGCGCCAGATACTCTTTAATCGGTAATAACAAATAATTTATAACATTAACAAGATGACCCGTTGAATTCATTTTGGGAGCGACGGCTGAATGTATTTTTAGTAAAATGCCTGTATATAAGATAAATATTGGCAAAGTTTAGAGTCTGTCATACATGTGGATCTACTTACTTTGTTGTGTATTTTCAATTTGAAAAATAACTTTTATATTGATGGATTAATTGCATTTTGAAAAAAAAAAAAAAAAGTGTCATGGATTTATTGCATTTTGGGGGAAAAATAATACGTTTTTATAATAAACTCAAAAGATGCTATGTGAAAGTTTCAAAGTGGTTTTCATCTTGCCACTTTCTTGGTAAAGAAAACACCTTTTTACTCAAATTAATCAAAATGGAGTTATAGCGTTTTTGGAACCAAACTCTTCACTTTTTGTGCGCCAATATCTAGTGATGGCTGATTTCAAAACACTTCCAAGCTTTACAGATCATGTGTTTTGAATCAGTGGTTAGGAGTGAATCAAACTGCCAAAGTCACGCCCCCCCAGTGGTGAACCACTGAAATTTCGAAACACTTATGACGTAACGAAGCCTCGTTTACTGAAATCACGTGATTTTGGCAGTTTGATATGCGCTCCGAACCACTGATTCGAAACAAATGATTTTTAAAGCTTCGAATCTTCATGAAGCAGTGTGTTTTGAAATCGCGCACAAAAAGTATTTTCGACGGTTCATAACATTAAGCTTGAACAGATGTAGTCACATGAACTGTTTTAAATATGTCTTTAGTAGCTTTCTGGGCACTGAAAGTGTTAATTATCTTGCTGTCAATGGAGGCCTCACTGAGCCATCGGATTTTACCAAAAATATCTTAATTTGTGTTCTGAAGATGAACGAAGGTCTTACAGGTGTGAAACGACATGAGGGTGAGTTATTAATAACAGAATTTTCATTTTTGGGTGAACTAACCCTTTAAGTGAATAATTGAAAGATTATTTATTTCAAATGTTTCTAGCCTGATGTATTTTGTGTATATCGTAAAACTCATCCATTGAGGTTTTCCCCATTGTGTTTGTGGGAAAGTTCTTCCTGTGAGGGGATCTACTGTGTTCCCTCAGGAGGTCCCTTTTGTATGCAAATTAGCTCTAGGTATAAAGGTCTTTCACTCCCACAGTCAGAACTTTGGGTTAGGCTTCTTTGAGGGCGACACGTTGACGTCGCTGCTGAAGAACTGTGCTACAATTCTTCCTTCAATACATTTTTCTCCACACAAGAACTCTGGTCAAGCTTATGCAGTAGAGAAATCTATTGGCGAGCCACCCAAATAACTTCTCAGCCAAAAACAGGAAAATCTAAAAATGAGTAAAATATACACTTATTTCATTTTGGCAAATATGTATACATTTCGCTCCCATTAAATTGTGTTGTAAAATGTACTATAAAATGTACTACATACTCTATCATTAGTCATTAATGTTTTTGAAAGAAGTCTCCATATGCTCACTAAGGCTGCATTTATACAGTTAATACAGTTATATTGTTAAATATTATTACAATTTAAAACAACTGTTTTGTATTTTAGCATATTTTAAAGGTGCCCTAGATTATGTTTTTAAAAGATGTAATATAAGTCTAAGGTGTCCCCTCAATGTGTCTGTGAAGTTTCAGATCAAAATACCCCATAGATTTTTTTAAATTAATTTTTTTAACTGCCTATTTTAGGGCATCATTATAAACGCGCTGATTTTATGCTGCGCCCCTTTAAATCCAGTGCTCTCCGCCCACAGAGCTCACGCTTGCCTTGAACAGTGCCTTAACAAAGTTTACACAGCTAATATAACCCTCAAAATGGATCTTTACAAAGTGTTCGTCATGCATGCGGCATGCATGCGTCGGATTATGTAAGTATTGTATACTGTTATATTGTTTACTTCTGATTTTGAATGAGTTTGATAGTGCTCCGTGGCTAACGGCTAATGCTACTCTGTTGGAGAGATTTATAAAGAATGAAGTTGTGTTTATGCATTATACAGACTGCAAGTGTTTAAAAATGAAAATAGCGACGGCTTTCTTGTCTCTGTGAATACAGTAATAACCGATGGTAACTTTAACTACATTTAACAGTACATTAGCGACATGCTAACGAAACATTTAGAAAGACAGTTTACAAATATCACTAAAAATATCATGTTATCATGGATCATGTCAGTTATTATTGCTCCATCTGCCATTTTTCGCTATTGTTCTTGCTTGCTTACCTAGTCTGATGATTTGGTTGTGCACATCCAGACGTTAATACTGCCTGCCCTTGTCTAATGCCTTTTATAATGTTGGAAACGTGGGCTGGCATATGCAAATATTGGGGGCGTACACCCCGACTGTTACGTAACAGTCGGTGTTATGTTGAGATTTGCCTGTTCTTCGGAGGTCTTTTAAACAAATGAGATTTATATAAGAAGGAGGAAACAATGGAGTTTGAGACTCACTGTATGTCTTTTCCATGTACTGAACTCTTGTTATTTAACAATGCCAAGATAAATTCAATTTTTCATTCGAGGGCACCTTTAATGCAAAGCTGAATTTTCAGCATCATTACTCCAGTCTTCAGGGTCACATGATCCTTCAGACATCATTCTAATTTTTTATTTTGCTGCTCAAGAAACATTTATTATTATTATTATTATCAATGTTGAAAACAGTTGTGCTGCTTAATAATTTTGTAGAAAGTTCAAAAGAACAGCATTTATTTAAAATAGAAATCTTTTGTAACATTATAAATGCCTTCACTGTCATTTTTTGATCAATTAAACATGTCCTTTCTGAAGAAAAGTATACAATTATTTATTTAAAAAAAACGTACTCACCCCAAACAGTAGTGTATAAATTGACATATTGCAACCCTGTTCACTTAGATGTCAGTATCAGCATTGTCACTGAAAGTATCTCATCATTCATTGCTTTTTATGTACATTATACATAATGACAACAAGGCATTTATAGTGATTTAATGCCTTTATCAATAACTGTGAATATGAACAACAGAATTTTATTTAAAATGGCAAAACAAACACACACACACTTTTGGCCACTACTGTGTATATATATATATATATATATATATATATATATATATATATATATATATATTAAACAAAACCTACAATTTTGGTTAAGAAGCTGTGAGTCAGCACGTTCAGTATTACTCAGGACATGTCCTGACCCTAAAAATACATCCCACAATAGTGTCCCTCACCAACACCACCATAAGGTTGCAGGATGTTTTGTTATGAACCTAACACCTTCCCCCAGTTCTTTCTACCATCATGGAGAGTTCTTCCATTCTAGAAAGTACCAGTCAGACCTCCAGCACACCAGCTGTTGGGAGACACCTCCTCCCTCCCCCTCCCATCAGGCCGCTCTGGACATTTGCTACTGATTTCTCAGCTGTCATACCCGCTCCCTAAATAGACCATATCAGAGAGAGGCTATTTCACTGATATAAGAGGTGACCTCACATCTGCAAATTAAAATTAATCCACCATAACCAGAATAAATGAACAGCATGATGTGAAATAGTGAATAACCATGAAAGCCTGTAATCTCAGGTTGTGACTGATAAGATGCAGAATGCATCTGTAGCAACAGGAGGGGTGGATGAAGACGGTGCCACCCCTCACAATGAAATGGATCCATCCGTTATCCTGGTATGTGCCCCCCATGTGTAAGATATATATATATAAGTGACTCTTGGGGGGGCTGTTACAACTGATAAACCCAAACGACAAGAAACTACACAGAACAGACTTTCCTCTTACGACGAAGCAGAATTGACTTCAGTGACGGTACGTAACTATAATCACATGCATTATTGCTTGTCATAGGAGACAGAATGGGGAATATTTCTAATTTATAGAAAACAGAATTTGCAATTCACTGCATTCAGTATTGCTACTCTTATGAGGCCACACTGTTGCCCAAATAAGGCTTGAGGGTCAGACATTTAAAGTCAGATAACATGTGCTTGACCATTTGCTTGAGAAAATTGGCACCTAAATGGTAAGTCTGAACATGTTTTGATGTGCGAAATTGAAATTGTACAAGGAATGTGTTTGAATTAAAGGTTTGTAATTAAGGCAAGAGTCTACAGGCAAAAACATACACTGGGTAGCTTTTCCCAAAAGCATCGTAAGCTTAAGTTGATCGTAGCTCCATTGAAACGCTACCCTGGTCAATTTTGAGATTTTTGGGCTATTCGGCTTTTCATAATGTGTGTTTTCAGACTAATGGAAAGAAAACATCCAAAATACACTTTTAAGTGTTTGTTTTATTTCACTTTATCTATTTACATGCATGTCTGTAGAATTTAATTACAATATCTTTAAAGGACGTGTTTTTTCTCATGCACTGAACCAGAAATCTCCTCTTCAGCTGCACTTTTACACCAAAATTTTACAGTTTTACTCCTATCTATATTCTGAAGGTTTTAACAGAGGGGTTTGTTCATACATCATTTGCCTGATTTTATACAATGTTTATTCCTAAAAACATGGTGACATTTTTTTCTGGCTGTTGACAATATTTTCTGTCAGTATTTGACTTTATCCAATGCTCAAATTTCTGTTCTGGATTTTTATGACAATGAGTGCATATATGTAATTAGATAATGCCTCATTTGCATATTTAAACATAACATTTCAGAAAACTTGTAATATAAAAATGTCTACAATTCCTAATGTTATCAATCAACTGTGAAAGTATGATGATATATATCTCTCTTTTTAATGTTGCGTGCAACAATCTAATTAATTTTACATATAACAATTGCATGAATTTGACTGTATACAGAAAAGGGTTGCATGTTAACAAAATGTAACCATTCTCTGCTAGATGGGAGAAATTGAAGATCCAGTCCAGTTAAAGGATGAGGGTAACAAGCACTTCCAGGCTGGAGAAATCGACAAAGCCATCGAGTGCTACACAAAAGCCATAAAAGCCTGCAAAGACAAGAAAGCGCTCGCAGTCATCTACAGGAACAGATCAGCCTGTTTCCTGAAAAAGGTAAGAGTCTACTGCTTCACGTAGGCCTACTATTGGAAATGTGATAATTCCCACTTCTGAAGTTGTGATTACGAGCTTACTGCATTCAAGTTTCTACACGAGATGGCGTTCATGTGCAATTTTTTACCAAGGAAACTCGTATTTATGATAATTCCGAGAGCATGTGAAGGCAGGATACATAATGTACAGTGCACACATTATGGGAAGTTCATTTTTACGAGATGGGAAGTCATGTGTAAGACATGTTAAGACAAGTAATTTCACTCGGCGGCCATCTTTGAAATGCCTCTCGGCATCCAAGTGCAGCTCCTATCTTTGTGAATGGGGAAATATAACATTTTCCAAAACACTTCACTAAGCATACAATTAAATTTAATTTTTAAAAACACCAATGAAATCTGACAACAACACTGAATTGTTTTTAAACTCTACCTCTAGAACCGAATGTGCATCAGGTGTTTTGCTTTTTTATGTTTTTAATTCATTTAGAAAGCCACTGTAAACTTTATCGTTACATATTATATGGTTATATTAGCTTATTTTGTTGTAAATAAAAAAGCCTGACAATGTCACTGACACGCCCCAACTCGTAAATGTCGGGGCTCCAGAGCTTTCCACTGTATTTTCCACTATTTTTTGGTGGTGTTCATGTGCGCTCAACTCATAAACACGATCTTTCCGACATGACTTGAATGCACCATCACATATTTCTGAATAAATTTCATTTGATGTCTTGTTTTTCAGGAAAATTATAACAATGCAGCATCAGACGCCACTAAAGGTATGATTTGCAAATTAATTCTTCCTTTTTTTATGTTTTCAACTTTGATTTCAAGCTCATTTTACCATCAAACACCTTAAACATGTTACTGCTGATCTATTAAAATATTATAAATGAATGCTGATCTGTTTCTTTTATACAGCTATCGATGTGGATGCTGCGGACATCAAGGCTCTGTACAGAAGATGCCAAGCGCTAGAGAAGCTTGGCAAACTGGACATGGCCTTTAAGGACGTTCAGAGATGTGCAACCATAGAGCCTAAAAACAAGACCTTCCTCGAGACCCTCAGAAGACTCGGAGCTGAGATCCAGCAGAAGGTGAGGATTGTTTATGTCAGAATGCTTTAGACTTCATATAAATCACATCTGAGTTTCTAAAGAGCTTATCTGATTTTCCCCACAGCTAAAAACAACCTTCTCAACAGACTCCAGAGTGCAGAACATGTTTGACATCCTATTTTCAGATGAATCAGATAAGGAAAAGAGAGAAAAGGTTTGAACAGTTTCCTAGAACTCTGTTCCCTTTTAGCTTGGAACAGTAAAGCAAAACTAAATGAATCTATTGCAGATTCGCAAGCCAACTTTTTCTCAGTTAAACTAAACAACATGTTTGTTGGGTTCAGGCTGCCAACAATCTGATTGTGCTGGCCAGAGAGGACGCGGGAGCAGAGAGAATATTCGAGAACAACGGTGTGCCTTTACTTGTGCAGCTGATTGACACAGGAAAACCTGAGATGATTCTGGCTGCCGTCCGGACCCTGTCAGGAATGTGCACAGGCCACAGAGCAAGGGTGAGGAACTGACAAATAACCAACCAATTTAAAAAAAATCTAAACTACCTGAGAAGCACAAAATTAAAACTGTACATAAATATGCATATATATTAAGATACTGAAACTCGTTTTAATATAATTAATGCTGAAATAATCACCATTACTTTTTGTGTTGTATTTTATATTAAAATAAGACAAAGAATTATTTTATTTAGGTGGCATAAATATAAATTTATGTGAGATGAAAAAACAATTAGTCAAAATGAATTTGCATATTTGTATGCATAAGAAAAATATCCATTAATTAACATACTTTCTGAATGTGTTAATTATTTAGCTGAAACATTAATAATATATTAAATACACATATTAAGACGTGTATTATATAAAATATATTTATTATTTTATCAGGAGTTTTTTTTTTTTTTTTACTGAAAAACAAGACTTACTAAAATGATTTTTCAAATTTATGCAATAAAGAATACAATATAAGAAAATAGATAAATAATAAGGAATACAATAAAGGTCACAAAACAAAATTTATGTGAGGGGAAAAACGAATTGGTCAAAATGACTGTATTAATTATTAAGAGAAAACAATATAATATAATATAATATAATATAATATAATATAATATAATATATATGGGCTCAACAATAAGGCCAGTGAACCTAAACAGATGAGAAATAAAACATATAACACTATATTTGATCCATGGGTACTAAGTTTGTGACTGCACTAAAGCATAAAAATACCATAATATGTTTGCAGATATTTAGGAAACATGCTAAGTTCACATACTTGTTTCTCTGAAAACCATTGCTACAGCCAGGTAGGCCTATTTTACTTTGAAATGTGCGTTCCGTGTGCCAATTTACCAATAGTATTTCACCACCCCGGGTTTCCAGTTGGCAGAAAACACATGCAGCGAATTGCAGCCATGGAAGCCAGCAAACAGCGAACTGGGCAAGAGATCACAGATTGTACCCGATCTAAAAAGACTCAGTATACATCTAAAAATCTCTGTGAATGGGAGTATATTAAAATGCGATATCAACTCATTATAAATCAATAAATAAACTAATCAGCTTACAGTGTGTAAGTCTCCTCGCCTTCCAGTGTCAGTTGAGCTTGCTCCTGTTGCGTGTCCTCAAACTGGCAACCCGCATCAAGTCTGAGGAGGAGGGGGCGGGGCAAACAAGATTTTGAATTTGGACTGCAGTACCCATTTCAACCACTAGCTGTCATTCTTACACACCACACCATTAAAGTGATAGCAGCCTAATATTCCTGCGGCTGTCTGTGTTTTTAATGTTAATCAAACAAATGACAAAGAACAAAAATCATTCACTGCTCTTGACTGAATAACTTTTGTTACTTTAATAAGTATTAATATATATTTAATTTAAGAAGACTATGTAGTATTATTTTACATTTGATTACTTTATTCAATTTCTGTACCTGAAAACTACTCTTAGACCTTCCTAAAAAACTTGTATGTTCTGTTGGATTTATTTGTGCTATTGCTCTTAATTTGATTATTGTTTTCTCATTTTATTGCTAAATGTTTACAACTTTAATTTTTTTTTTTAAATAATATTTGGTGTCAAAACCTTATTTTTTAAGGTTGCATGAGTAAAACACAATGGAAACATAAACTATTTTAATTTATTTATTACTTTTCAATGAACATTTTGGCAGGGAAAGTAAAAATTTGAACCACTGTCCTGACTAGGCTAGTAGAAAATCCTTAGCATTGAGCCCTGACATATTAAGATACTGTATTATATATATTTATTATTTTTTTCTTGATTTTATTTTTACTGAGAAAAAAAATACAGACAATAAATAATACAATAAAAGAATATAATGAAATAATAAAAATACAATAAAGACCACAACAACCCATTTTAATTTCATGCGGTCTTAAAGGCAATGTTATTCCTGGTGCAGTTCTACAATTTTCTGTGTTTGTGGCCTCTAATTTATAAATGTTTGTGTTAATAATGTGTTTGTGTTTTAAAGGCAACTGCCATCATCCACATGGTGGGAATCAGCAAACTGTGCAGCATCATGGCTGTGGACAATGAGGAGATTGCTCTGGCAACTGCAAACCTGTTCCAGTGTGTCTATGACTCTCTCACTGGAGGAGACCAGAGAAATTATGGCAAAGAAGAGGCCCTCGTACTCGGTAAGAGAGAGCAGCTGAGCAAATGAGCATTCAGAGGAGCATTACTGAAGATCATTTGAACCAATTTGCAATGGATTTCTGAGTGGTAAATGTGCAAACTGCTTTTGTCCGATGACTGGCAGACTCCAGTAGGGACTTGAAGGATATCCTGCTTGCCTTGTTGGAGATGATCGCAAGTAAGAAGGTGTCTGGACATGGTCGAGACCAGGCCCTGAACCTTCTGACTAGGAATGTGCCAAGAAAAGACAAGAAAGACACTGATCACTCCAAGTGCCTTTTCACCATTGACCACGGTACGTCTCAAGACACCTAACCCCCAATCGCTCCCCGGGCGCCTGCTCACTGCTCCGGGTGATTGTTCACAGTGTGTGTGTGTTCATGGTGTGTGTGCACTTGAAGGGGGAAATGCAGAGCACAAATTCCTAATATGGGACACCATACTTGGCCGCACGGCATGTCACGTCACGTCACGTCAAAAGCTACTTAAATGCCCTTATTGAACTAAGGCCTAATCCTGGCTTAATCTAAGCCCTGTCTGTGAAACCAGGCATTAGTTTCTTATATTAATTAACCCCCTTAACACCTGTTTTTGTTTTTTTCTTGGTCACACTTTAGTTTAGGGTCCAATTCTCACTATTATCTAACTATTAAGTACAACTTTTGCCTCAGTAAACTCCTAATTACTGCTTATTAATAGTTAGTAATGTAGTTGTTAAGTTTAGGTACTGGATAGGATTAAAGGTTGTAGAATATGGTCATGCAGAATAAGACATTAATATGTGCTTTATAAGTACTAATAAACAGCTAATATCCTAGTAATATCCAACTAGTTAGTAGTGAGGATCGGACCATAAACTCAAGTGGTTCTTATTTGAAGAACCAGGATTTCAAGTGTCTTGAAAAACCTGGATATATGAGGAAACCTAGTGATTTCTAGACATGGAAAAGTCATGTAAATTTATAAAATCTTACATTTATAATATATACATTTTTCTAGTTATGCCAGACTCAAAAATTATTGGGTAGAAGCTGTAAGTGAAATTCTTAATCCCAATCCAATAAATCACAAAAACTAGAAAAGTAATCGGCACTTCGGATATTGTTACAGATAGACTTGTGCCGATATTCGGTAATGCGATAAATCGCGATAATGAACATGCACGATATTGTAATCGTGGGCACTTCAGAATACCGTAAATAATAATTTATTACCAATTATTAATTTTTTTATAAGGCAATTAAGAATACTTTACCCATCAATCGTATAAAATGCACAACATCGCTGTATTCTGCGTCAAAAGGACACGCGCTCAGATGTAAACAATCGAAACAATCCCAACGTGCATGAGAAGCACATGGCGGAACGAGTGAAGGAGACGAGCTGAATGAAAGTGCGCGTTCACTCTCTGACAGCAGAGGCAGTGTTGCCAGATCTCGCGACACAAATAAGCAACCAGGCCTGTGAAAACAAGCCCAAAACAAGCGACTTTTTCTACGGACAGTATCCTCTTTGCTCCACGATGTATTTTTCACTGGGTGACGTGACAGCGCCACGGCTTGTCGGACAAAGCAACAGTAACTAAGGGGGGCGGGTCTTTGCGAAGGGCCAATTAGAAGCAGGATGTGGGTGGGGAAAAACTCTCCTGTGTGTATGGGGAAAGGGGAGGACAGAGAGAACAGGCTAGACGAGACAAACTCCTACATTTAAATAACATATAGAAAATATCTGCTTGACAACTTATTATGGAGCTGGGATCAAGCCCAAAATAAGCAACTACACTTTAGAAACCATAGACATCATATATAGCTAGACGCCCTATCGAATGCTACTGCCTATTGGCACGGACGAGCCGTGGAGCCGCCATCTTGGATCGGTCGCCAGCTCCACTCAGTGTAACTTGTTTGACAGGTGCAATGAGCTGTCAGCGCATTTAATTAATCATATCTCACAGAATACCTAACTGATTTTGACTCGGGATTTTTTGCTGCAAAGGTAATTCATGTAGCTATGATACAGGACACATTGTTGAATGTATTTTAATATTCATAGTAGACTTAACAGTTATATAATATTCTGATATAATAAGATATAAAGTGACCAGACGTCCAAAATCAAAATATGTGATGTAGGATATAAGGTAATTTATAAATCACACATTATAGATATAATAAAGAAGCAGAAACAGATAGTTGCAGTAAAATACGATATTTTAGTAATACTAGCAGAAGTAACTCGATTTGCGCTTTGCCGTCATGTGTGTATGCTTCCTGATATCACGTGCACAAACACAAATAACTATTTTGTCCGGTCGAACAATGTATGTATTAAATTCAGATTGGATTGTGTTGATAATAGGCACTTAACGTTACCTAACGCTAAAAGTAAGTTTCGTGCATTGAGCGCATTCTTGTGCTTTCGAACTTCCTTCTGATCTGAATAGTAGTTATGTGGAAAACACTTGCGAGGTCCGACGGTTAAGCAGAGCGGTTAAGATAAAGGGGCTTGAATAATTAATAATCAATATAACCTTACGAAAATATATTTATTAAATGTTATCCACATTATATTTAATCTGCAACAGCATTGTGAACATTTATAACGATGCGTTTGGTCATTAACTTTTAAATGCATCATTATGCAAAGATGAGGAGAGTTATTGCATGAAAGACCCATGACTGGCAGATCAACGTGCGACTACATCTCTCCGAAACGGTAGGAAAATAAATTTAATTAAATGTGGAGGATTTTAACTGTGACAGGATGATTGACAGGGTAGTTTAAACAGTTACAGGTTGCGTAAATAAGCGACATAACGTCCGTTAAAGACGCAGTTATGACGGTAGTATGTCCCAAAGCTTGTCTACTCTTCTGCTACACACTCAAAAGTATGTACTTTTTCTTTACAAAAACAGTAAATGCTTTTAGGACGTCGTATAAGTAGGCGAATTGGGACGCAGCTTAGGAGTACGACCGGTCTAAGATGGCGGCCGCAAATCTCGGCGCCCAGTGGCCAATAGGGCGTCTACCTATATGATGTCTATGTTAGAAACAAGCCCAAAAAAACGCGACCCGCGACTACCAATATTTGTAAGCGACTTTATAGAAAAACAAGCCCAAAGTCGCTTATAATAAGCGGACTTGGCAACACTGAGCAGAGGGTGCTGATGGAACAGCAGAGTGCAGCGGTTACCACGGAAACCGTGCAAACAAAGTAACTGCGCTAGTGAAGTTTTTAAAACGCTTCAAACAGCCATTCATTTTTTTGTAATCTCAGTGTTGTTCATCACAGCACCAAATACTGAATACTTAAAAAAGACTTAAAAGGATATTTATTTTCAAACCTAAACATTTTTATATCTTAATCTGGACTACAACATGCCCTAATGATTAGAAATGTTCTGATTATTTGTTATTGTTCAGTAAAACTTTGAAAACATACAGCTTCATTAGTTAACATGGTAATTTATTATCACTAAACTGACAATAAAAATACTTATAAAGTATTAATTATTATTAATTAATGTTAATTTCTTGGTTACTGTTTAATAACATTACTAAAATCAAAATAACTTATTTAATGGACCTGAGATAAAACTAACAATGATCAGTTGTGTTTCTAAACTAACATTAACAAAAAATAACACTTTCTGTAACAAATGTAGCTATTGCTCAATCTTAGTTAATGCATTAAATAGAGTAAAGTGTTATCTGTTGTTCTTTATAGCCTAATTCTTTTGCATTTTAGTCTGTTTGAAAATTTCAGTCAGAGTTGTTTTTGTTTTATTACAAAAAGAGTTCTTAAACCTGTTAAACTGACAAATTGTTTTGCAACTTATTTTAATATCGTGATAATACCGTATACCGTGATAAAAGCTTTAGCAATTAATTGCAACATGAAAATTTTATACCGTCACATGCCTAGTTACAATTGAATTGTTCATATCGGTGCATCCCTAGTTTTTGCTGTCCGGAGCAATCATATTCTTTCAGTTCCTTTCAAGCTGATAGAAGGACTAAAATTACATGTTTTAATGTTTTTTTGATGGAAATGTCTCGAAAACAGGCCTGAAGAAGATTCTGAAGGTCTGCGGTCAGGTTCCAGACCTTCCCGATCAGTTGCAGCTGACAGAAAACACACAGCTGATTGCCAGCGTTCTCCTCAACAAGCTCTACGATGACTTGCGCTGTGACCCTGAGCGAGATAACTTCAGAGATATCTGTGATGAGTACATTAAGTAAGTTCCACTTTTGCCACAAAATTAGAACCCTATTTAAACATACATAGATTTAGAAAGTGGCACATAGAATTTTGCATATACTATTCTTAACGTTGTTGGTTTTTATCAACAGGAGCAAGTTTGACCCCAACGACATGGACAAAAACATCCATGCCATCAATACTTTGTCAGGCATTCTGCAGGGGCCTTTTGACGTGGGCAACATCCTTGCAGGTCGTCAGGGCGTTATGGAGATGATGGTGGCACTTTGTGGATCCGAGCGTGAAGTGGACCAGTTGGTAGCAGTGGAGGCCCTCATTCACGCATCCACCAAAACCAGCAAAGCCTCCTTCTTTATCAGCAATGGAGTAACTCTGCTGAAGGAAATGTACAAGAAAACTAAGAATGAAAAGATCAAGATCAGAGCCCTTGTGGTAGGCAAATTACATGCTTAAATGCTATTCAAACTGTTTGTTGCAGTGTTCATTAGCATTTGATATAGTTTGTAACATAATATATCCAATTTCTTTTCTCAGGGTCTGTGTAAACTGGGATCAGCTGGAGGAGATGATTACAGCATGAGACAATTTGCAGAGGGTTCCACTGAGAAACTGGCCAAGCAGTGCAGAAAGTGAGAGCGCTAGCTATCTTTTATTTAAAAGATTATATTATGAGAATTTAATTTTCCTTTATCTTTTAAAGTATTAGTCCACTTTTAAATATACTTTTCCTGATAAATTTACTCACCCCCATGTCATCCAAGATGTTCATGTCTTTCTTTCGTCAGTCGAAAAGAAATGAAGGTTTTTGAGGAAAACATTCCAGGATTTTTCTCCTTACAGTGGATTTCAATGGCTACCAACAGATTGAAGGTCCAAATTACAGTTTCAGTGCAGCTTCAAGGCTTTAAACGATACCAGATGAGTAATAAGGGTCTTATCTAGCGAATCGATCGGTCATTTTCGGAAAAAATACAACCGTTTATGCTTTATAAACAAAATATCGCCTTGAACGTACTTTCCGCTTCCGCATTCTTCATAACGCTTACGCTGAATGTCCTACGCCTTCCCTATTCTACTTACGGAACGAACGCGGCGCCAGTTTCGTTTTTTACCGTAACTTGAATAGGGAATTTCTTTTCGACTGATGAAAGAAAGACATGAACATCTTGGATGACATGGGGGTGAGTAAATTTATCAGGAAAAGTGTATTTAAAAGTGGATTTATTCTTTTATTCTTTTATTCAGCAAGGATGCATTCAGTTCATCAAAAGTGACAGTAAACAAATGTAAAATGTTACAAAAGATTTCAATTTCAAACATAAATGCTGTTTGGCCATTCTGTTCATCAATGAATTCTGAATAAACAAACTGTATCATGCTTTCCACAAAAATATTAAGCAGCACAACTGTTTTCAACATTGATAATAATAAGAAATGTTTCTTGAGCAGCAAATGAGCATATAATAAGGATCATGTGACACTGAAGACTGGAGTAATGATGCTGAAAATTCAGCTTTGCATCACAGGACATTTTAAAATAGAAAACATTTATATTGTTTCACAATATTACTGTTTTACCATATTTTTGATCAAATAAATGCAGCCTTGGTGAGCAGAAGAAAACATTTTTAAAAATCTTACCAACCCCAATCTTTTGAATGGCAGTGTATTCATGACTCAAAAAGACTGAAACTAAGATGGAAACACTTCATTTCTGATAACAGTAACTCATTAAATACATTCACATATTACATTGTCAACAATTTTGTTTGTAATTGCTCCGTGCAGAAGTTATAGGGTCAAACTGCATTTCAACTATAGATTTGGTTTATTTCAGGTGGCTCTGCAACCCTACACTTGATGTGCGCACCAGGAAATGGGCCATTGAAGGTTTGGCTTATCTTACCAATGATGCTGATGTAAAAGATGACTTTGTTGAAGATGAAGCAGCCTTGAGGGCCATGTTTGAGCTCGCCAAGGTATGTGAAAGACCAAATAAACCTATAGAGATTCACATGTCAATGTACAAATACACAATATACATTTTTCTCTCATAGTCAAAAGATAAGACCATCCTGTATGCTGTTGCCTGCACCCTGATCAACTGCACCAACAGCTATGACAAGAAAGAGATCATCCCAGAGATGGTGCAGCTGGCCAAGTTCTCCAAACAACACGTCCCTGAGCAGCACCCAAAGGTAAGGTGATATGGCAAATAAATCGGTACAAATATTCCATTTACTTTCTTAATAAATACTTAAGTTGAGTTAATATATACATTTTAAAGCATTTTGCTTGTGCTTTAGGATAAGAAGGATTTCATTGAAAGGCGAGTGAAGAGGCTATTGAAAGCTGGAGTTACATCAGCTCTTGCTGTCATGGTCAAAGCTGATAATTCCATCCTGACCGATCAAACCAAAGAGATGCTTTCAAGGTAAGACTCGAGAAATTTTAAAAGAATATATATAATATATAATATGGCCTATTATGCTGTTGAAGTTAACACACAATTTTTTGTCCACCCAGAGTGTTTCTTGCCTTGGCAGATGATGTTAAAGATCGTGGCACAATTGTAGCTCAAGGTGGAGGAAAGGTGAGACCACAGAGCAAATACAAACCCAACAGATACTTCAGTGAATCTCATACTTTTGTGAAATATAAACTCTTCACTACTATGTGCAACAGGCTTTGATCCCTTTAGCCCTTGAGGGAACCGACAAAGGAAAAGTAAAGGCCAGCCATGCTCTGGCAAAGATCGCTGCTGTCTCCAATCCTGAAATCGCCTTCCCTGGCGAGAGGGTAAGATAACCTTTTACTTCTGTAGCACTGTGAAAGCCAGACGAATGGGCAAAATGCTTAAAGGGTAATTAAAATACATTTTTGCATTCCATGTTGATATCACACATTATTTCAAATACTAAGAGTATTTTTCTGAGCATGAAAAATTTACAATAAAATGGAATACCTAATTTTCCATGTTTCTACCCTTTCCATAACAGATATATGAAGTTGTACGACCACTGGTTTCCTTGCTAAACACAGAACGAGATGGTATGGAAAACTTTGAAGCTCTGCTGGGTCTTACAAATCTTGCTGCCTTGAATGACAAACTTCGGTGAGTGTCAAACATTTTAGTTAGAGATTTGTTGTAAACCCCCACCATTAAGTATTCGATGCAAACATTCACGAATGACAGGATCCAGAAACAACAAAACCAAAAACAAATGCAGTATCTCAAAGACCAAGACATCAGAATAAAACTGCAAAAGAATTGTTGCTAAACACTAACAAGACTCCACAAATACATAAAATACAGACTGGACAGGAAGTGGCTTCCTAGAAATTCAGTGAGGGTTCCCTCTGGTGGGCTGATGGAGGAACTACAGGTTCTGATGAAACTGCAAATATTCCGTGCATTCCAGATGGGATATATCGCCCTCTGAAGGGCACTTCAGAGTGAAAACAATCATGGCCGCCATATTGAAGGGTTGTTCCAAACCGAAGTGCTCAAAACTGGCCACTTCAAAGGGGCCTTCGGAATGAAGGATTTCACAGGACACAACTGAGGTTGTCCCTGCGTTCCATTCGGAAGGGCTGATCCCTATGCCCTAATCCCTTCAAAGGGTTTGCTCTCCGGAGTGAGAGCTTTGAAGGGATGAAGGGTGTAGGGGTCAAAAAAAACTTCTTTTGGAACGCACTTCTGCGTCATCTTAACGAGACAATCAAAGAGGAGTAAATTGTGCAAGCTGCGCCCTTTGTTTAACGTTAGTTTATTTATTTATTTATTTTAGGTTTAGGCATGTAGGCTGACATTTGAATGGACTGATAAAGGGAGCTGTAAAGTATTTTTGTTGAAGTACAATGTAATTTTGACCATAATAATGTGCCAAATCTAGCTCATATAAATATTACAGTAGTATGGAAAAATACATTTATAGGTAAAATCGAACTCCTATAACCTCCTGTACCCATTCTGTGATGTCAAAGAACTTCCCTGTGCAAAGGATCATGGGGGTCTGAAGTGTCCATCAGTTGTACCCTTCGAAATCCTTCATTCCGAAGGGCCCTTTGAAGTGGCCAGTTTTGAGCACTTTGGTTTGGAACTACCCTTCAACATGGCGGCATTTTCACTCTGAAGTGCCCTTCAGAGGGCGATATATCCTGTTTGGAATGCACCGTGTGTCTAGAAGGGATACAGCAATGGCCAGAAGTGAGGCAAAATTTCACAATAAAATAACAGTACATTAATTTGCTACTTATCAGATTGTGTTTTATTAACAACTACAACTACACCTACCCCAACCCTAAACCTACCCTTACAATAATGCAAATACAGTAACCAATATTAATCTACTCATCGTTCAGAGCGTGTTTTTTGGGGGGTCAACTAGCGTACAAAATGTGCGACGAAGGCGCCTCCTTGATTGTCTCGTTAAGAAAACACAAAAGTGCATTCCAAAAAAAGAGTTTTTTTGATGCCTACACCCTTCATCCCTTAGAAGCTCTCACTCCAGAGGGTAAACCCTTTGAAGGGATTAGGGCATAGGTATGAGCCCTTCCGAATGGAACGCAGGGTTCGTGTCACATTATGCTGCATCCTAATATGCATACTTCTCTACTATACAGGTGCTGGTCATATAATTAGAATATTGTGAAAAAGTTCATTTTTTTATTGTAAATTATTTTTAAAAATTAAACTTTCATATATTCTAGATTCCCTACATGTAAAGTAAAACATTTCAAAAGTTTTTTTTTTTTAATTTTGATGATTAGAGCGTACAGCTCATGAAAGTCCAAAATCCAGTATCTCAAAATACTAGAATATTTCCTAAGAACAATCAAAAAATGGATTTTCAAAACAGAAAAGTTCAAGTTCTTTAAAGTATGTTCATTTGTACACTCAATACTTGGTCAGCAACACATATTACAGCAAATGACTTGCTCTAGCACAAATTACAGCATCAGTGAAGTGTGGCATGGAAGTGATCAGCCTGTGGCACTGCTGAGGCACTATTGAGCCTTCAGATCATCTGTATATTGTTGGATTGACTGTTTCTCGTATTTCTCTTGAAAATATCCCATAGATTCAGGGGTCAGGCATGTTGGCTGGCCAATAAAATCACAGTAATATCATGGTCATCAAACCACTTGGAAGTGGTTTTTGCACTGTGGGCAGGTGCTAAAGTCCTGCTGGAAAAGGAAATCAGCATCTCCATAAAGCTTGTCAGCAGATGGAAGCATAAAGTGCTCCAAAATCTCCTGGAAGATGGCTATTGGCTGCATTGACTGATGTCTGAGTGTGGTGACTCTTGATGCTCTGACTCCGGCTTCATTCTACTCATTGTGAAGCTCTCCCAAGTGTTTGAATCGGCTTTACTTGACAGTATTCTCAAGCTTGTGGTCATCCCTGTTGCTTGTGCACCTTTGCCTACCCAATTTCTTCCTTCCAGTCAACTTTGCATTTAATATGCTTTGATACATCACTCTGTAAACAGCCACCACATTCAGTAATGACCATCTGTGACTTACTCTCTTTGTGGAGGGTGTCAATGATTGTCTCCTGGACCATTGCCAAGTCAGCAGTCTTCCCCATTAGTGTGGTTTCAAAGAACAAGAGATACCCGAAATTTATACTGTAGGGATGGTCATTTAATGAAACTCAAATGTAAATATTCTAATATTTTGAGATACTGGATTTTGGACTAGCTGTACGCTCTAATCATCAAAATTTAAAAAAACAACAACTTTTGAAATGTTTTACTTTACATGTAGGGAATCTAGAATATATGAAAGTTTCATTTTTAAAAATAATTTACAATAAAAAAATGAACTTTTTCACGATATTCTAATTATATGACCAGCACCTAGCGAAAAACAGTATGTGAAAAGAGTAGTATTCACAGTATTCATAAAAAAGTATGCAATAAGTATATACTACTTCCAGCAAGATTCCAAAGTGCACATCCATTAGACAGTTCACTATCCCATAAGGCCACGGGAGGGGATTTGTGAATGACAGTGAAGTGATACAACTGTCGCTGATAAGTTATAATAATGATAATGACAACATGCTGATTTTTATTTTTTGACCAGAGGCTTTTTTTAATTATTATTATTAAACATTTGCACACATTCATACTATATAGAACATACATTTTAATGGCTGTGAAGTAATTACTTACTCAAAAGAAGTACCTACTCAGAGAGTATGCGATTTCTGATTTCTATCTTGATTCTCGGATGGATGGATGGATGGATGGAAGGAAGGATAGAGAGAGAGAGAGAGAGAGAGAGAGAGAGAGAGGTAGAGAGAGAGAGGTGAACAAGTAAAAACAGAAACCAAGAGCCATACTCACATCATTGGGAAAAATATAATTTACACAGAACCAAATCCGTAACCCTAAAATTTGGAACTATTCTGGAAATGCAAATCTAATTATTTATCTCTCTTTGCACAGAGTAAAAATCCTAAAAGAGAAAGCACTTCCAGAGATTGAAAACTACATGTTTGAGGAACATGATCAAATCAGACAAGCCGCCACGGAGTGCATGTGCAATCTAGTTTGCTGCAAGGAGGTATGAAATTACTACAGAGAACACATTCTGTTAACCAAATGTTGCCTTTTTTGGAAATATTGACCAGATTCATTATTTTGACAGGTTCAAGACAGATATCTGCAAGATGGCAATGATAAACTGAAGCTTCTTATCCTGCTCTGTGGTGAAGATGATGAGCAGCTTCAGAGGGCAGCTGCTGGTGCACTGGCTATGCTCACTGCCGCTCAGAAGAAACTCGCTGTTAAGATGACTAAAGTGGTATGTATCATTAAACAGCCTTCACGTCTCACTGGTGGTACACTGGTATGGTGTTGCTATCAGATGCTCATACAAAAGATGATTAACTTTAATATTATTTTTTATTATCTACAGACTGAGCAGTGGCTTGAGATCCTTCAGAGATTATGTATCCATGACAACCCTGAAATTCAGCACAGAGGTCTTGTGACAGTGTGTAACATGCTGGATGCTGATGAACAACTAGCCAAGAAGCTCATTGAAAGTGAATTGCTGGAAATCCTGACATATGTTGCAAAACTGGAGGACAACCCGAAGAAGCAGGATGCTATTAACGCAGCTCGTGCCTGCCTTTCTACAGCCATGGATCAAGGACTTGTAAAGCCGTTTTCAAATTAAACAGAACGCAATTCATTGTGACATGTCATTAGATGAATAGAGAATGGTCTGCTTTCTGGGAAAGTGGAAAGACTGCAAACCATTTGCAATGTTTTCTTTTTTTTTAATTTCTAATGATAATCATAGTTCTTTTTAAGATGATATGTTTGTGTGGCTGTTTGTTTGATCAGTGGTCTTTCATTTTGGTATTTATTTAACATGCTCATTTAATATTTCATGTATTTGCACTTGTGAAGTTTTGATTTACAGAAAAAAAAACTTTTTGGAGAAAAGATGACTGGGATGTAGTGATTTTGGATTAGCCTCACACGAGGGCACCACAAATGTAGTGGTTTATTGTCTTAAATATTAATATTAATATTTTTGTATTAATATTAATATTGAGTCAGATGATTCCTTCCAATATTTCGGGGCACCAGTCAGAATTCTCACCTTGACAATAAAGAACAATCATGAAAGATTGTTAACTGAATTAATATTTTATAAATTGGAGGAAGTTTATCATCTGACCAAGGATTAAGTGAGATTCGGGCAAGCTTGTAGAGCCTCTGATTATCAACACAAGAATGACACAGTTTGCAATAAAATGAATTTATTAACAAAAAGATATACAAGAGTAAAATATCACACTCACTAAATACTACGAAGGAAAATGACTAAGCTACTAAGGAAAAATGACTAAACTCCTAAGAAAATTGAATCAATAATCAAACAGAAACTACAAACTACAACACAAATGGATGTTAACAAAACTGCATGCCAAGTAGATGAGCAACGGATTGGACGAAGCAATGAATGGGTAATTAGCAGTCTATGAGGGGGTCAATTGTGGTCTTTCTGGATGCTGGTATTAAAAATAAGTAAATAAGCATTTACTCTGAATACAGATAACATGTCTAATGTATCCATCTGTGTACGCTGACCCTAGGAAAACAGTCTCTACACAAATAGCAATCTCATTTAGCAACAACCTAATGCCAAGGCTTTTGGAAAAGGTTTAGTTATCTTATATTTACGTTTCACTTGGTCGGGTGATCAGTCCAGGACTGGGAAACGTTGTTCACTGGTATCCTTCGGTGTGCAGTGGGAGATTGGATTGCTTTCCAACAGCTGCAGAGCTACACTGAGTGCTGGAGATCTTTGTGTAATCCAGAGAACTGTAGGACAGATGATGGTCGGTCCGTAGGATCTTCTGTAGGTTGGAGGTACTTGGGTTATGTAGGTCAGGAGTCAAAGACCTCTGCAGAAGCACTTGGCCTGCTTCATCCGTGTGGTGAAAGGTTTACTCGCAAGGGTCGTGCTGTTGTTCTTCCCTCGTCAGGTCAGAAACTCAGAACAAGGGTCTGTTCACTCGGGAAAACTTTTATTCCCTCTTGTTGGGGAAGGGATTACTAATCCCCACCTTTCCTGATGTGGTGATGTGATTGGGTCACAGCATTCCAGGTGTCCGTCCCTTAACACGCCCACCTTTCATCCTGTGAAACTTGTTGTATTGTTCCAAAATACACAGTTAAATAAGACAATGTCTTTAGGACCTTGGAAATGCTTTATTTCTTTTTCGGACCTTTCTCAGAGTCCTTGTGGCATTGTTCTGAACTCGTAGAGTTCAAACTTGATGTGAATTGGTTGAAGTATCACACTTCTGTCTCAGTGGGTGTAGTTGCATTGGCTTTTATTCCAGGTGTGGTTTCTACTGTGTGTACACAGTTTCCTGGATGAGTACAAGGACACATAGGACATGTTCCTTACAGTATTCCTGTCCATTTTTGGTGATTTCAAGCCAATATGTTTAGAAAATGTCTTCCTTTCTGAGCATTTCTTTGTTCTTTCTGTGCTCTAGCCAGAACCGGTTTGGCAGCCCTAGGAGTCCATGGTCATTCGCACCTCAGGCATGGAAGCCTGAGGTGAACAAAGGCAACTCGTGATGAGATTAGCCTATCGTCAATGGGCCGTTGAGGTCATCTTTCCTGTCTTCCACCTTTGGCAGTCCTGATTACAATAGTCATTTACTTGTCGTTGAGGGTCCTATCACATTCTTTTGATTAATCAAAGAGGGACAAAAGAATGTCTGTTGTGAAGCTATGGTGCCATCATGTCTGTTGTTCACTACAGGAATCATTCATAATTAATGGTCATTAAAATGTTGTAGGCTATTCCTAGATTCTGATGAACTGACATTAAATTAACACAACCTGTATAAATAAATGCTGTAAAATAATTATTGTTAGTTCATGAATGATAGGGGAGAGTGGGGTAAGATGAGCCAGTGGGTAAGTTGACTCATCCCCTGTATCTTGGCAACAGTACGCTTTTACTGTCATGTGATTGTGACCATATATTTTGGAACCACCCATCATTTCTGCCAGACTGTGAAAAGGAGAAGCACATGGGAGGAGTGGAAGTCGCTTATTTACTTTAAAAACTGTTTTTGGCTTGTCAAAGTAAAATTTTAACATAACAGATGGCTGTAATGGCTGTTTCATCAAAGCTAATTTGTCCAGGTCTAAAAATATTTGTGATGCATATTGGTGATTTAGCAATGTATAAAACCATGCAAGTCATTTAGCTAAATTTCAATGTAATATTATGCAACTGGTTTAGCTTATCTTTATTTTCGAGTTTATTTGATAGGAATAGTGTACAAGTACACCAAATCCTTCTCTGATACGAACCAGAGGAAGTTTAATCATATATATCTTTTCACCTGTTGTGTCTAATGGCCTAACATTGGTCGACATTGCAGAAAAACTACCATGTCAAGAACCTTTTGACTAAAATGTTTATTAATTTCAGTGACATTTATTTATTCTTATTTAGTTTTTATTTAATTTTATTCAACAAACTCTCTGTTTAGTATGTTTATGGAAAGGTTACAACTTTGGTGTTCAACATGCTTCAGAAATGCAAACAATTAAAGATATTGAAATTTCAACATCATCTGGGCAGCATTTCCCAAAGGCATCGTAAGCTTAAGTTGATCGTAGCTCCATTGAAACCAGTGGAGCTACGATCAAATTAGGCTTACGATGCTTTTGGGAAACGCTACCCTGGTTGGTTTTATGTTGTTTAAGTTAGCTTTAAAAAAAAAAAAATGAATATTTGTAAAAGGAAATTTGATTATAAAATTAGTTTTTAAAATAGGTACATTATCTTTCAAATTTCACATGGGTTTGATTCAGATTCAGTTAGATGGTCAGTTTACACCCACCTACTGACTCGGCTCAACTTACCCCTAACCTGGGGTAAATTGAGCCAGAGGAACACTTTTTTTATAAGAAGCCATATTTTTAGAACCCTTTGTCATAGATGTATTCTGATCATTTAAAATGACAGTAAACATCCTAAAATTACTTTAAATACTTTCATTGTACTTCTGCCTCATTTTCCCTAATCTTGAGAACCACATAAGTAAAAAATGGCTCATCTTACCCCACTCTCCCCCTACCTTGTAATTAATGTTAATAAATTGAGCCCTGTTACAAAGTATTACTTTTCCCCAATTATATATACAGTCAAACCAAAAATTATTCAGACACATTTTTCATATTGGATAAAAGGTCTAATTCATATCACCATTGTAAAATTTTAACTAAATATGGGTTATTAAGTTGGGAAAATATGATTACATTTGCAGATATATAAAATTTTGCATGGTATGGCCCCACCTCCACTTAATGAATTTATTAACCAAAATTTTGACTCATCTACTGGAGGGGACTGTATAATACCTCATAGAAGAAGTGCTTTTGGGCAGTCAGTATTTTCTTATAGAGCAGTACATACTTGGAATACTATACCCATAGAACTAAGAAATATTACATCTCTTGCTTCTTTCTCTAAAATGATAAAAGGGTGGTTGTTGGATAATCAAATATGTCTTCATAAATAGTGGTTTCTTGTTTGCTTCTGGTTTTGTATGTATTTTTTTATTTTTTATTTTTGGTGTGTGTGTGTTTACCATCAACCTGCCAGGGACTGCAGATGAAAATAAAATCTGGCACATTTACATAGGAGACTTGTTTCTTGTAATATATATATATATATATATATATATATATATATATATATATATATATATTATTTTTTATATTAGTGGGTGCAAAACACTATTGTTCATTTATGTTAGTGAGGATAGCAAAATAAACTAAACTGTGACATATTATACCCAAAAATTATTCATGCAGTGGACAACAGTAAAACTGATAAACATTTGGAACCAAAAATTATTCAGACACTTTGATCTGACCATGTTTTGCTTAAGTGTTTTCTGACATAATTAACATTCATTTTTTTCTGACACAGTTTAACTCTGAGATGTTGTCATATTTTATTACCATTTTTTAAACTGAAATGTTCAAGGTGTCTGAATAAATTTTGGTTTGACTGTATCAGGGATGCAAACAGGTAAGTGGGGAAAAAAGGTGAGAACATTGCATGGGGTGGGGGCATGCTTTTTTAAAAAAATATTTGCTTTACATGCTCATTTGTCGTTACTTTAAGGGATTTTTATTTATTTTTAATACCGTATATATCCAAAACTGTAATGCAGGATATTTAAGACAATATTGGCTGATTAGATGGCAATACTCAGCTAAACTGCAAACTGTTTGCCCTCTCTCTTCACCATTCCCACATCTCAGACCTCAAATACATAACATATTCCCCTTTAAAGACATCAGTTTTTAAAGTAAGAGTAAAGGAAACAATGTACAGTACTTATTGAAACAACCAAGTACCCTTGTAACCAAGGGCGTAGGTTTGGTTTCAACTTTGGGGGGGTTGAAAGTTGGTATGGTTGTATTATATTGAGGGGGGGTTGTAACTGATGGCTTTGAATATTGGGGGGGTTACCTCCCCCCATCCCCCCATAACCTACGCCCCTGCTTGTAACACCCCCCACCCCATAAAAACACTTTCTCATTGGATCTATGCAAATCCCATAAGTGACCTATTTTGATCTAAAAAGGTGAGTTGTCACTGAAAGGTGAGGAGTTTGCATCTATGCTGTATATATAATTTTATGACCTCAAATTAATATATATATATATTTCTACTTTAAAATAAGTTGATTCATAGTTCATTGTTCATCGAAGTTTGGCAGACAAAGCAGGACAACACAGTTTTGTTTTGCTCTAATTCACTCAGTGAACATTTCGTCCAGAACTGAATGTTCTTTTCGGCGCAAGATAGGAGTTCAGGAATGCAGAAAACGGAAGAGCTCCACCTAGAGGCCGGAAGAGTTACCGTGGCTTTTTAGAGCAAGAACTGTTGTTTGTGTACTTCAAGCTACTGATGTCTACTCATTCTCGATATATATATCCACAGACACCGTCCTTTTAATGTTTAAATCGACATTCAGAGTTAAATCCGCGTATAATTAGCATCGAACGTCGTCGTTTCAATTCGCTTGTGTTGGGACTACTAGCGACGCCAAACGGAACTGCACGAGGGACACAAGATGGACGCAAACTTTTGACTTTCTGTTTCTATTTCGTTTCGCCTTTACTCGCACGAGAAACGCTTGTCTAGATATTGCCGCATCCCTCGAGTCGACAGCGCGTGCTGTCGAGTGAATTATTATCATTCCAGTCAGAAGTCGGTTAAAATCAGGCCTTCAGACCAACTCGCTGGCAGCCATTCGTTTTCACAGCCCAACCTTTGCTGTCTTTATGTGGATTCGCTTCCTGGTTGCAACACAGTCACACAGTCCAAGTCCTTCAAAACGCATTTCAGCCTGAGAGACTATTCGTCGAACTTATTAATTATCCTTAAAGCTTTCAATAAACATTTCATGACTATTTTACCGAAAAGACCGTATCTTTTTATTCGTTTACGTGGAATGTCGTGAGCCACCGAGTACTAGAAATATCTAATATATCGAGTCCAAAGCGAAAACCTGGGATCTATGCCTCGTCTTCATGGAGAATGTGACTACACGATCAACACAAGGTAACTGGGGTTAGTGGACTCGTCTACACGTTTAGTTTCTGTTTTGACGTCAATAGTGTTGGTATAATTTATGCAACAAACATCTGTTTATACGTTTTTATAGGCCTATATCCATTCAAAACCCACTCTTATTATTATTATTTTTTTGGTGCTATTTTTGTTTGTGTTGTTAGCCAAAGAAACTGTGCTTTTCTTTATTTCTGAGTT
The DNA here is from genome assembly GCF_018812025.1 of Megalobrama amblycephala. Classification (NCBI taxonomy): domain Eukaryota; kingdom Metazoa; phylum Chordata; class Actinopteri; order Cypriniformes; family Xenocyprididae; genus Megalobrama; species Megalobrama amblycephala. The sequence goes on along the minus strand of NC_063055.1, from coordinate 7,739,479 downwards.
TCAGTTATGGGAATTTAAATATAGCAACACCTTTGCAGCACTTGTGTAAAATTTTTAAACCACTGTCCTATTCTGGTTGAAGACACGGGTACTGGTTTGGTTGGTTGCCCTTAACTCTAAACCAGTTCTGCAGTCGAGTCAGCATGGGCCTGGTAAATCTACACGTGATAGTCTTACCTTTGCTCCATGCTTTTTGAATAAGGGATCACTACAATCATGTTTTTAGTTCACTGCTTTGCAATGTCATCTATTAGACCTGGCCTATATTTATTTATTATATGTGCCCATTATTATAGATATTTGTGCATGATTTAGCTATAATATGTAAGGTCTTCTTATTCTGTGTTTTGAGATTTGCAAATGTAAATTATGACATAATTTGACAAAAATTAAAGACAAATAAGGCTTATATACAGCGTTGGTTATGAATCCCACTCCTCCATTTGTGTTGAGTTTGAAATATCCATCAAATATTAGGTGGTCTAAAATGATTAATAGCTGGTTGAGAGTTGTCATGTTTCAAAAACCAGCTTTACCACCTTAAATTGGTATGATTTAAGGTGGTATGATTATGATTTTTATGATTTGATGTAGTAGTGGATAACAGGCTTTTTGCTGGTCCATGATGATCTACTGGTACCAGCTTAGACCAACTAAAACCCAGCTACAATTTTAAGCTGTATTTTCCAATTAGAAATGATGGAAATCCATCATGTTTAGATGACAGACTGCATAATTTAATGAATTCATTTTTGTCAATATGGTTATTTGGTACATTTGGGAGATTAGTGTGGTAACACAACAACTGTTACAGAAGTATTGCACAATAATCACATAATGAACGTGTTCAGCAGAAGAGTTGCGTAATGTCTTTTCTTTAATGCAGAATATGTTTTATTTGGTTGTTTTAGATTGAGAGTTTGTTCAACCAGTTTTTGAACCTGTTGTATCTTTTACCAAGCCATTTGTTCACAAAATGAGTTCTCTACCAGAGTTATTGCTTTTACTAAATGTTAATCTCAAAATATGCTCAATGACCTTCAAATGCTTTGAAAACATGCTCTCTAGTTGCCATTTTAAAACCTTCAGTTTTGTTTGTTGTTGAAAAGACTGAATGTTTTCAAAAATTGTGACACAGTTAGTATAAATTAGACATGTGTCCTGTCTTACCAGGTCTTCTGGAGCCTGTGCATCCAGGCTCAGTAACCTTTAACGAGAGTATTCTAGCTCCACTTCGTAACAACTATTTGTATGAGGAATCAAAAGAATGTTTCACGTACAACTCTGCCCATTTGATCAACAATGACGCTTTACAAAAAAGGGTAAGTTTTATACTGTTTTGTACTTAATATACAATGATTTAGTGAGATTTGTGTCATGTTATAACGATTTGTTTTTCCCAATAGTATGCTGCCTTTCGGTCCGAGAAACGGGAAAAAGGTTATTCTGAACAGGAACTTGAAGAGACATTTGGCTTCCTGTTGCTTGATGATGCAAACAGGGTAAGAAGTACAAAACTCAATGAGCTTATTGAATCAGCCAGATTTCAAAACTGTACTCTGTGTGTCGTCAAACCCATTAATTCAACATTTTTTTTCCCACAGGCAAGGAAAGTTGGTGAAAAAGGCTTGTTGGTTGGAAAAGCAAAATGCACTACTCTTGGAGACCCGTTGAAAGGTAAAGAAAGTAGCCATTGCATTATTTGGTGATCATTTCAGCATAACAACCTGATGTGTTTACTTGCATGCACAAGATAATATTTCACATGTGACTGCAACAAGATCAGCCAAGGGGAGGTTCTGAAGCCTTCATTCTTGCCTGACAGGACTTGATTTGTATGTGCTATTGTCGATGACAGTTACTTGGATGATTTTCATTGGACTGATTCAGTGAATGTCCTATAATGCAGATTCAGTAGTGGCCAAAAGTGATGTCCAGAGAGGATATTTGTTTTTAATGACTCTACAACTTGGTTAAGTTGTTTATCTGACAAAATTACAGGTTTTATTTAACTATGCAACAAAAAAAAAATGCATTAAAAAAGGCTCACAGGAAAAGCATACATTGATATACATAATTAATATTTTGTTGGTTCTCTCCTGTTTTTGCACGTTCATAATTTCTTTGTATGACAGCTTGGCCAAAAATGGTCTGCACAATTTGGCATGTTTCATTGCTTTATTACAAATAAAACAATTGACTCCACACTGTAAACTCGAATAAGTTGGGCTAACTCAAAAAAATTGAGGTAATCAGTTACATAAAATTTGAGTTATGATGTTCCCAATTTTAAGTAAGCAGAACTATCAAGTTTTGAGTTTGTTGTACTCATGCATGTTAATTGCTTCTAACTTGAAGTACTGAGTTAGCTAACTCATACATTTTGATAGCAATTAACATAAAATATTTAGTTAATTTACTTTGAGTTCTTGCATGCTAGAACACAAATTCTTTTTTAGCATTTACTCTCCCATTCAAGTGCCATGGGCAAAGCATGCTGGAAAATAGAAATCCCAGCCCAGTTTCAGTTCAACTTGTAACTTCAGATAACCGTATATCACAGTTTTTAGTTTAATTTTTTAGAAATAGTGTTAATTAAATACTGTTACAACTATTACTCTAAATAACTTTGCTTGAAATCAGGTTCCTAAATATGATACAGTAACCAAAGCTCAATGCTAAGGTTATATTTCTACTTGTCCGGTCGAGCTCTGCTAACAATAGTATACGACAGATTGTTAAAACATTGCCTTTTAATAATAATAGTGTTCAGGAGAACTGCATATTTTCAAGTCCATAGTCTATTATCCTACATATGAAAGGAAAAGTGAAAGTATGAATTGAACTTCTACTTAAGAGATGTAATGAATCTATAGAAAGGGAAAGTGAAGGTTAGCCTTTACCCAGGCCTTCCCACTAGTGTATGATATCAAATAGCCTAGTTACTGAAGTATTTACTGCAGTCTAAATTAAACATTTGACTCCCTTCTCAAATTTACTTGAGGCTACGGGGCTATTATAAACTACTGGTGGAAGATTTTATCATGATATGGAGAAGTGAATCACATTTCTAGCTAAGGAAACTGTCACAGTCCCATGGTGGGTGTATCATGGCTTGAGGATGAGCAAATAATTATTAAGGAGTAATGCATTTTGTATTGCACAAGTACATTTAAGCTGGAAGATCTGAGTGTTTGGTGGACAACAATATCACAATGCAATATGGGTCATACAGAACTACTACAGCTACTAATAATAGACATAATCTTGGATTATTATTGACTTAAAGCAGGTTTGAGAAGACAAATGGGCCATTTGTTTAACCATATAGTGAAATTCAACACACATTCTTAGTCAATTTAATTTAGGCCTTCAGATGATTAAGGGTTTTCATATTTCATTTTATTACTATTTTTATGTATGGTGTGACTGGTAAGTTAGGCCAAGTTTATGTGGTTATTTGTGCTACTTCTGGTTCCTGAGAGGGGAAAGTCTTGAAATACACACAGCTTAGAAAGTGTAAAAGCAATGTCTCTCTTTACAAATGTTAAGCAACGAAATAAAGAGTAAAGTTTGTGATATTTATTGACTGTAAGTTGTTGTTGTATTGTATTATTTTTTGTTTATGCAAACATATTTTAGGGCCCAGCAAATGTTGGTGTGTTGTCAGGGATTTAGTCTCAGCTTTTTATATCACTGACAGTCTGTTCGCTGACATTCTGATGTACACAAGAATATCGAGAACTTGCTGTAATGTGCTTTGCTGGCTTTTACTCAACTTCTGGCACGCACCTTTGTCAACCAGCCTGGAAAAAAAGTCATGCTTTCAGGGTCATGCTTACATAGGCTGATACAGTTTGTTAAAGAAATCTTTGCTGGATTTACCATAGTTTCTCAATAAATCTTTGAAAAATACTTGTTTTTAAGCATTTTAGTAGCAAGTTAACTGGATATCACTTCGTAGAACAGTTTATTCTACTTTTCTGAATTGTTATTATTGTCTATACCAGATTTTATGCTGTTGGACAAAAGCCTGGCTGTGTGAGACTAGGACTTGTTGGCTTAATAATTAGCAGTACTAGAGAGATTAAACTTGTTCACTGTAGTTGAACATGTTGAGGCAATCAGATCTTTCTAAGAAGTCCTTGCACGACACCTTTTTCTCATCTACAAAAATGCAGAAAAACTAGTTTTTCCAGTTTTTGACGGTCTGTTAATTGCATGTGTTGGGTAGGAAAAACATTTCTCAAGAGTTTCTGAGTTACACCTTCAACTAAGAGATGTTTGTTTTTTTGTTTGAGTTTATATTCAGACAGTAGTTTTTGTAACATACAGTGGGTACGGAAAGTATTCAGACCCCCTTAAATTTTTCACTCTTTGTTATATTGCAGCCATTTGCTAAAATCATTTAAGTTCATTTTTTTCCTCATTAATGTGCACACAGCACCCCATATTGACAGAAAAACACAGAATTGTTGACATTATTGCAGATTTATTAAAAAAGAAAAATTGAAATATCACATGGTCCTAAGTATTCAGACCCTTTGCTCAGTAGAAGCACCCTTTTGATCTAATACAGCCATGAGTCTTTTTTGGGAAAGATGCAACAAGTTTTCACACCTGGATTTGGGGATCCTCTGCCATTCCTCCTTGCAGATCCTCTCCAGTTCTGTCAGGTTGGATGGTAAACATTGGTGGACAGACATTTTTAGGTCTCTCCAGAGATGCTCAATTGGGTTTAAGTCAGGGCTCTGGCTGGGTCGTTCAAGAACAGTCACAGAGTTGTTGTGAAGCCACTTCTTCGTTATTTTAGCTGTGTGCTTAGGGTAATTGTCTTGTTGGAAGGTAAACCTTCAGCCCAGTCTGAGTTCCTGAGCACTCTGGAGAAGGTTTTCGTCCAGGATATCCCTGTACTTTGCCGCATTCATCTTTCCCTCGATTGCAACCAGTCATCCTGTCCCTGCAGCTGAAAAACACCCCCACAGCATGATGCTGCCACCACCATGCTTCACTGTTGGAAGGTGACAGGTGATGAGCAGTGCCTGGTTTTCTCCACACATACCGCTTTGAACTTTTTGGCCTTAATTCTATCATGGTCTCATCAGACCAGAGAATCTTATTTCTCACCATCTTGGAGTCCTTCAGGTGTTTTTTAGCAAACTCCATGCAGGCTTTCATGTGTCTTGCACTGAGGAGAGGCTTCCGTCGGGCCACTCTGCCATAAAGCCCCGACTGGTGGAGGGCTGCAGTGATGATTGACTTTCTACAACTTTCTCCCATCTCCAGACTGCATCTCTGGAGCTCAGCCACAGTGATCTTTGGGTTCTTCTTTACCTCTTTCACCAAGGCTCTTCTCCCCCGATAGCTCAGTTTGGCCGGACGGCCAGCTCTAGGAAGGGTTCTGGTCGTCCCAAACGTCTTCCATTTAAGGATTATGGAGGCCACTGTGCTCTTAGGAACCTTAAGTGCAGCAAAACATTTTTTGTAACCTTGGCCAGATCTGTGCCTTGCCACAATTCTGTCTCTGAGCTCTTCAGGCAGTTCCTTTGACCTCATGATTCTCATTTGCTCTGACATGCACTGTGAGCTGTAAGGTCTTATATAGACAGGTGTGTGGCTTTCCTAATCAAGTCCAATCAATATAATCAAACACAGCTGGACTCAAATGAAGGTGTAGAACCATCTCAAGGATGATCAGAAGAAATGGACAGCACCTGAGTTAAATATATGAGTGTCACAGCAACGGGTCTGAATACTTAGGACCATGTGATATTTCAGTTTTTCTTTTTTCTTTAATAAATCTGCAAAAATGTCAACAATTCTGTGTTTTTCTGTCAATATGGGGTGCTGTGTGTACAATAATGAGGAAAAAAATGAACTTAAATGATTTTAGCAAATGGCTGCAATATAACAAAGAGTGAAAAATTTAAGGGGTCTGAATACTTTCCGTACCCACTGTAAATGCCTCTTTGAGGGCTGTTTTTTCAGTTTTTTAACCCATAGTTTATATTTAACACCATTTAAATCTAAACCCTTTATATGTTTCTTTACGTCAGGCCTTGTATATAGCTATTGTCTTTAGAAATGTGTGTCAAATGCAGCTGCAGTGAATTGATTGTTGTGGAGTTGTTTTCTGTTATTGGTTGAGGCGATTGTCATCACATTATATTTCTGTTTTTTGCACTTAAATTAGGTGTCTATATCTCAAAATACTCAGACTGTCTTGACCTGAAGCGCTGGTACGATGGCAAGACTGGCTACATTGTCCTTTTGAAGCTGACCAAGGTACACATTTAACAAAAAATTGTTATTCTTCCACCCAAATTCTGTTGCTTAGTGCTGATTTATCGTAATGCACCACATGCAAACATATTTTCTTATATTTTTTAACATCAGGGGAGAGTGAAAGAAGTTACAGACAACTACACCCAGAATTTTACTCCTCCAACACCTGGCTTTGACTGCCATGTATCAGATCAGCTTGGTGCTGTGTCTTCAACTACTAGTTCTTTCTTGGCTTATGAGCGAACACAGGTGATGCAGCTCTCAAAAGAAACGGTTTCCTTCCTTCCTTCCTTAGTATCAAACTGTATATCAACAAAGTTGGTTTGTCTTGCAGTACTATATGTATGAACTCCGTGATGGAAGCAGTAAAGCAGAATCATGTCCAAGACATGCTTGTCCATTTGCCATCGTGGCATTTTCATATGGGAAGATGAGTACCACGTCAGAGTTGGAGCAAAAGAGGTTTATCACTTTTCTCTTTGAGATTTTATATACATTTTTATGACTAAACAACTTTTTCTGAATTTTATTAAACCAGACATTAAGTTTTACTTATGATGATGATTTTGGCAACTAATGATCTGTTTTCTTTACTGTTTCTTTTCAAGCCAAGACAAAACAGGTAAGAATTATGGATTGTTTTGCATGTTTTTTTTCTCTTTATGTGGTGAAATTGCAAATATGGCAAATAGCGATTGTTTTATTCAAAATCTTATCCATTGTCTTTCTTTCATTTGTTTTATAGCATTTTAAACTTGACTGTTCCATGTTTTGAATAATATTCAGTGTATTTAAAGTGTGTAATTACGAATAAGTGGTATCTTGTATTGTAGTATTTCATTACCAACCATGGATTGGCCAATTCAAGATTGAATCCACTGTCTATGATGTTGGTCTTCAGTCTGCGAGTGGAGCCTGGTTCCCAGCAAAACTGTATGTTTTATGCAAGGACCCTCTTGCTCAGATTCTATAAACCAGATTTCAATTGATAATGCACCAAAAAAAACATCAAAGGTGGATTATTTAGAAATACTATACATCTTCTTATAAGCTATAGGACTGAAATGCAAACTGTATTTTCAGGCCAAAGACAGTTCAAATTGACCATGCAATTGGTGTGTCTGAACTGAAGAGGACCTTGCCGCGGGAAATCTTTGAAACTTGCATTGTGGGTGAAGGTGTGTTTAAAATTTCATTTTGGTAATTGACATTATCACCCATTTTGGTGCTAAAACTGTAAATGAGCACTTGGGCAACACCTTTAAATTTTTTTCCCCTACATCTCTCCACAGTTTGCATAGATGGCAGATGTTTCAACTTGTATGATGTTGTCTCCTCTAAGGCAAAAAATGATCTTGCTCAGATAGCCCACGAGCTAAAGGAAAAAGACATGGTAAATATGGAGAAGAGGGAAATATTTAATCAAAAATCACTTAAATTTCTAAACGAATCTTGTCTTATGATCTTTTCCATTGACCAGGCTCTTGTTATACCACTGGAAGATTCTGGTTTCCTTATACTGTTACATTCTTCACACCTCTTCTCTTATGAAGGTAAGACGTTGCCCAGTGGAGTGCAACTCCAATTCCAATCAAATTAATTTTTAACACCAACATATAAACCTTTAAAGTCAAACCTGCCATGAGCTCTGAGGTTGTTAATCAGTGTTAAAAAGCTGCTTTTAATACTGTAGGTCTGTACATTTAAACATATTTAACAGCACAAATCCTGGTAAAGTACTACATTACCAAAAATCCTAAATGTACACTTGGTTATATCTGATTATTTAGCAATAAACTTTGAAAAATATTATTTTCTGTACTTACAATAGCACATATAAATGAATATTGTTATATTTTCCATTTTAATTTGATTGTCATTCACAATACTTCATGGGATTGAGTTAATTTCTTCATTAGACGTTAAATGCTAGTGCTGCCCTCAACTAAAGATTTTTCTAGTCGACTGAGATGGCAGAAAGTGCGTTCTGTTTGTTTTATTTATTTTACAAAACCACAACTTTTGTTATTGTGAGTTTACACACACAAAAGTAGACTCTTTACAGTTTTGGATGATGTATTACTCTTGTGCAAGTGATTGCGCCAGTGCCTCCACTTCATGCAGTAAGTGCGCTGATATTTTAGCTTCTACACTCCTCACAAACTTAAATATGCGTTTAATAATAGCACACATTTATCTAGGTTAATGTTAGAGTGAGCAGCCATGTAAAGTTGTTACTACTTACATGTTTCAAATGACAAACCATATTTGAGGTTGATGGATGATAGGCGAACATTTGGATTTCCTGCCCGAAATACTGTAATTACCACAAGGACCCGCTGTCCCTCACTGGCTTCACCACTTCCTGAGGTTTTTTTCTGCAACTAACAGACTACAAAAAATTTGGTTTATTAAGCCTCCTCTTGTCGACTAACAATTAGTCAACTATTAGGGGGCAGCCCTATTAAGTACATAGTGTTGTACCTTTATCTTTTGCTATTTTTTTTTTTTTTGCTTCAAATCTATGTTTGTAATGTTGTGATTTATCTTAAAGCTGGTAAGTTTGGCTCTTGTCTCACTGCTCTTTTAATCTCTATGGATAAAACAAACAATGAAAAATACACCTGGAGCCAACTTAAAAAGTGGACAGAAAATCTATCTTGATGCTGTTTATCTTGTGAAAACACAATTTCTTTTATTTGTAGATGCAAAGTCGGGTAAGGCAGCTGCACTTCAAGGCATGTTTATATTCCCAGACTCAAGAACTGTGCCAAGAGGTAACGAGAAGAAGAATAATTTGACTTATTCATTTTTTTTTTTTAAATCGGTGTACTTTTATGTATCTGTTCATTTGCAAGTCTTGCACATCTTAAAAGCATCTCTTTTGTGTGATTTTATGTTTAGATGCCAAGTCGGACCTGACAAATACTAAAGTGTCATCAGAAATAATGCAAGTCATTCCAGCACTCAACTATGCAGAAACAGAGATGGGAAAATGTCCTCCAAACCAGCAGGGGTGCTCTAAAAGTTCTTTAGAGAAGTGTTTGCAAGAATATGGCACTCTTTTTCACCCAGGACTGTTGGATGTTCCCACAAGGGAAGCCAGTATGTTTCCAGACCAATTTGATGTGCCTGGTGGTTTTACTCTGATATCACCTAAATGGTCACAGGAGACTGGCACTCGGTTAAAATCCTATTTTGATGAGCCTTGTGGCTTTACAATTCCAGTAGTGAGAGCACTGGAGTTACTCACTACTGGTCGACAGCAGCGTGGTGATGATCATGACGATGATGTCTATTATTGTATATCATCACCTGAGGAGGTCCCACAGACTGATGCCCCTGTTGAAAGTGAGACCTCTCACAGGACTGTTGAAAAAGTTGAGAACCAAAAAGATGCAAACAAGCATTTGTCTACAGAGCAGCCTCAACCTGCTTTGCCAGATGGCCTTGGAAAACTTGGAACAGCTGTAGTTACAGTAGCTGACAGTGTGTTGGAGGATCCAACTTCCACAGTGTCACCCAAATTGGGTGATGTCCCTACAGAGAATTGTGTAAGTATTGACACTGATGTTGATAAAACATCTCAAGGGAGTACTAAAGGAGATGCTGATGGAGTCTGTGTAGATTTATCCACAAAAGAGTCTCCCATCCACACAAGCAGTACACCATTAATCACATCAACAGAAGAAGGTGGTACTGCTGGGAGGATGGAGGATAATATACATCCTGAGAAAACAATGGCTGATCCTGCCAAGAAAGTAAATCGGAGGTCCTTTTCAAGGCGTAAAGGTAGGAAGCGCAAAATTCATTGGAGAACCATGAAGATCAAAAAAGGAGTTAAAAAAAAGGTTGATTTACCAACCTCAAGTTTGCCTCTCGTTTTGCCAGTGAACTCCACAGATGACTCTACAAAAGAGCAGACTCAGTCTGAGACCATGCATGCTGATGACATCAATCAGAGGCCACATTCAACTAGAAGGGGCAAGGGGCGCAGGCAAAGGAGAGTGAATCGAAATCTGAGTGAAGCCAAACAAACACAAGAACCTTTAAGTGTGTCAACAGAAACTATACATGATCAAAGTATAAAAAATGAAACGAGTCCTTCAAAAAGAGACTGGCGGTCTCTTCCAAGGCGTAAAAGATTATGGAATACTGATGCCAGTCTGAAGCGTTCTTTGAGATCAGCTGCTGCAAAGATTGATGAGACTATAGTGAACGCACAGGCTGATACCACAAAACAAAGTTTGTCTAGCGCACCCAAGAGGAAGATGGAAGGATTTAGCTTGAGGGAACGATATGGTCTAAAAACCATAATCACAACCTGTGGCAGAGTTTTTGTCCCGCATGGTTCAGATGTTGATGTACAATCTGCAAACAAGAGACAAAGTGAGAAAATGCATGTTGAGATGAGCATGGACACAAATGCAGAAACAATTTCTCCTGTGGAAAACAAATCCACAGAAATAGTGGAAAGTAAGGGAGAATCTCCCTCGATGGTGATGGAAGAATTACCCTGTAAAAATCCAGTGGGCAGTGATGGCGAAGACTTGTCGCACAGTCCTTCAAGTGAAATGCCAAGTGCTCTCTTGTCAGCATTAAATATATTGAGAAAACTTCAAAAAAACAACCCATTAGAAATTGACAAAAGTAAGGATTTATGTTCAGAAAAGTCCATGGATGCTACATCAAATGAGAATGTAGGCTTCCAACAAACTAACAAAGATCATCCTGTTACTGTTCAAACAGATGCAACTTCCAGTCCTCCCAGAGAATCTGACCAATCCATGCTCTCGGACCCTAAAGTATCCTCCCTTGACAAAATCAAAAAGAAAACAAAACATAGTGTGTACAGTGCAATATCTATAAGCAAGTTAAAGACTGTACTCAGAAGGGGAAAGAGGGCGAAATCTCCTTCCCCTGGTAATGGTGCAAAATCTGAGCCAGATAAGGCAGAGCCAGAATCAAAAATAAGAAAATTGGACACCGTTGTGGATCTGAAATGTGATATTATCAAGAATGAGTCGAAAGACAAAGGATCACAGCCCATGAATGATAAGGAACAACATGCGCCAACGAAACCTGTGGAGATAACCAAACAACCTGTGTCTTGGAGAGGTCTTATTCACAAGGCCTCAAAAGAAAATGGTAAGAGAATTTTTAGTTTATATATTCTGTTATTAAACAAAAGTTCACATAGCAAGAGTGAGAAAGTGTCCAGAAAGAGCTCTGTGTATATTTGCTACCAGTTTCAAACCTCAATCCTTTGTGAATGTTTCATTTTCTGTAGTAGCCATTAAAATAGACTGGCTTGAGACATGATTATGCTGGTGTATTAAAATTGGCCCCATGTGTTCTTCCTTCTCCAACTTTTTTCTTCTGTCTGCATGTCATTCTGCTTCTGAGGGCTACTGTCATACTTCCTCTTATTCTTTTGCAAGTCTGCATTACTATGAGCCTTTGCTACTGCTATTTTATGCTTTGTCTTTGTTTTTGTCTATTTCTTACAGGGTCCCTCAATTTTGACACATCAGCACCTTTTGAAATAGCTAAACACACTGACCAGCAGCTCATATCATCGCTTGGGGATAGGGTAGGAAGGAGAAGAATTAGCGTTGATGGCAAAGCCAGCGCAGAGAGTGTGAGCATGGGTGCATCTCTGCCCTCAGATGCATTGAGTTTACTGGCTGACTTGGCCCTCGGTTCAAGTAATGATAAAGTGTTATCGAACTTAGAAGCCAAACCTGGACAGGAGGCTAGCGGCTCCCCACAGTCAGTCCTTCATGCTCTTCTTCGTTGTCCATCCACCAGATTTAAATTACCCCCCAGGTCTCCTTTCCCAGAAGGTCTTTTAGTGACTGGGGAACTGATTTTGGAAATATCAAAAGAGCATTCTTACTCACAGCCCACCTCTCTGCTGTCAGGTTTGTCAGGTCCACCCCCCCAGGTTTCTTCTCCATCTGGATGTGTAGATTCACCTCTGTCATTGAAGACTGGGCTTCATCTGAACCTACCCAAAGATGGAGCAGCCTCCTGTCATCAAGAGGAAGGAGGCAAAACAGAATGGAAGCATCTGATTTCTGCAGATAAGCCAATGTCATCGATTCCCAAGACAAAAGCGCGGAAATCAAGATTTTTACGAAACAGACGCATAATTGAAAAGGAGGGAAAGATCCAAGTGATAAGGATTTGGGAAGAAGATTATGATTTTAAATTTGACAGCAAATTCACCAATGACAGTATAGACAAAACTGTCACACGAGCACTTCATGGGTAAGTACCTCTTCTTGTTGTAGTGAAAATGTAATATTGTTTTTATGTTGATTTGTGGTGACAAACCATTCACACAAGAAAAAAATCTGAACATTGCTTTTAGTTAAGTTTCTGATTAGTGACAATATTAGGAATAGTTCACCTAAAATTAGAAATGCAAACTCAAAAATAAGTTAGTTTTTTTACTGCAACAAGCTAGAAATTATACAGCTATAATGTAACTATATATTCATATACACACTTTTGCTATAAAAAAAAATGAAAACAATTACTGATTGGTATGTAGTTGTCAACATGCTCTTACTGATTCTATCAAGACTATTACAAGTAGGGATGTCCTGATTTTTGTGCCCACAATCCAGAGTAATATTGATACCGAGTCTGTGTAGATTTATTTATCGTTTATATATATATGTAAACCTAAAATGACGGTGCGTTCCAAACGGGATATATCGCCCTCCGAAGGGCACTTCAGAGTGAAAACAATCATGGCCGCCATAATGAAGGGTGCTCGACGTGCTCAAAACTGGCCACTTCAAAGGGCCCTTTGGAATGAAGGATTTCGAAGGGTACAACTGATGGACACTTCGGGCCCCCATGATCCTTTGCACAGGGAAGTTGTTTTGCATCACAGAATGGGTAGGCTCGGAGTTTGATTTCGGCTATAAATGTATGTATAGTATTTTTCTATACTACTGTAATATTTATACGAGTTAGATTTGGCACATTATTATGGTCAAAACGACATCGTACTTCAACAAAAATACTTTACAGCTCCCTTCATCAGTCCATTCAAATGTTTCAAATACATAGACACAGTATACATTATATTTAACGTAAAAAGCCTTGGTGTGATTAACCAAAAATAAATAAAGAAATAAACTACCGTTAAACAAAAGGCGCAGCTTGCACAATCTAGCTACTCATTGTTTCTTGGGGGGTCAACCAGCATACAAAATGTGCAATGAAGGTGCCTCCTTGATTGTCTCATTAAGATGACGCAGAAGTTCGTTCCAAAAAAAGAGTTTTTTTGACCCCTACACCCTTCATCCCTTCGAAGCTCTCACTCCGGAGGGAAAACCCTTTGAAGGGATTAGGGCATAGGGATCAGCCCTTCCGAATGGAACGCAGGGCTCTTCAGCCTACTGTTCTTGCGCATTTTAGCTTCTTTTCCTTTTAATGGCGGTTGGAAAACCAACTTAAGGGTGCATACCGCCACCTACTGTACGACACCTGCGTGACAGCTGACGTAAAATAAAAGATCAGGCTCAGATCAGGCTTCAGTTTAAAAAAAATGCTTAATTGGCTGGATAACATTTTTATCTAGGTGGTGACAAAATTGCAAAACCAATGTAAAATATTTCAGAAGACCAAACGTCTGAGTTTGGCACAAAAAATATATGCCACATACTTAAAATATGCTGAACAATTTTTGTTGTCATAATTTGAGTTTTACAGCAGTTTTTGTGGTAATCATTTGAGTCATCATAACCCATATATAGGCATTCCAAAAAGGCTCCGTTAACAATTTTTTTTCTTACCTAATATTGACAGGAAATGGAACTTCAGCATTGAAGACACCTTTGAGGATGTCCATATCATTTTTCACATGTGGATTGGTCTTTTCTATAGTAAACACACTTCCAGGTTATTTCATCTTGAAAATAGTACTGCACTTCCAAAGGGGAAGGACGTTGAAAAGGTTCATCTGGACATTAACGCCATTCAAAATGCTGTGTCATTGCTCAATGTTGAGTTGAGCTCGAAAGAGGACTCGTCTAGGTCTGTGCCTCTTTCAACAGAGGTTTTGGATCTTTCTGTGAAAAATGGCGAGCCTGTGAATCTCTGTTCAATCTCAAATCAAAGCAGAATAAAAGACACTGCATCACATCCTGGTGGAATATCACCAACTTGTAAGCATGAAACGGCACCAAGCCATTCACCTTCTGGGAGAAGTCTCTCCCTTAATCCAAAAGTTACAACAATGATGGTAATGTACTCAATTTTACATGATTACAATTGCACTGTATTTATCTCTGAGCTTTTAGTTGCATAGTTGTTAACCTCTAAAATGTATAGAATTTCTTTAAACAATTTTTTAAAAATATATTTTTAAGAAAATTCATTATTGTTGGCTTTTAGCCTTCAGTTACTTGTCATGTTTATATGTTTATAAGAAATTTATTCTTTTGGACATTCTCTGTGATATTCTCAGTAATATTTTAGATTTTTGCTTCTTGTACAGTGATTTAATATTGATTTATTGATTTTCATTTCTCTGATACAGAGTTATAGATCTACTGTGGACATACCAGTGGAAAATTCAGTGCCTGACAGTGACACTGAAACTGATGATGAAAATGAAATCACCACTGACTGCTCATATTCTCAGCTCTTGGAAAGAAATAGTGCATACAACCAGTTGTGTGAGCAAGCATCAAATATGAGAATAGGTATTCGGTTACTACTGCCAAAGGTCAGAAATGTTACAAATACTGAAGCATCCACAAGAGTGCCCACTGTTGATCTGAAAAAGATTGGTGTGTTCCATCAAGTACTTAGTCCCGTAAAACCGTCAGCATTCTCAAAACCACATCGTCTGATTTTGGGTAGGAAAAGTTTTGATCTGAGTTTAAAAAATGAAACTGGCCATGTAGAACATGCAGTACTGCAAAAGGAGAATGTTTCTGTCAATGCAGAAAGTAAAGAGATTTCGAAAACAAATAGAAGCAAAGATAAGTGCCCAGAAGCAGTGGTTGATGGAAATGTTGACGATACCGGACACGGAGCATCCATTTCGGTACAGGAAAAGAGTGTATCTGTAAGTGAAGAAAGTAAAGAGGTCTCAGATGAAGATAGCCAAGATGGATGTCTTACAATTATGGAAGATGGAAATGTTGAGGAAAACATGACTTCTAAATCACCTAGCCAAGAACAGAGTAGTATTGCTGAGCATAAATGCTCTACTCATGCAAAGGAAGATCTTAAACCTTTAGAAGATCTCAAAGGTCACGCCAACAAGGTAGATGATCTGAGAGATGCTTCACTACATGAGGCTAGTGTTGAAGAGCATAACGAGACTTCTAATGCAAAAAAAGAACTTCAGCCTTTACTAGATGACACAAATCTAGTTGAGCATGCTGATGTGCTAAGCGATATTTCATCAGATGGGACTAGAGTTGAAGAGTATAATGAGACTTCTAATGCAAAGGAAGATCTTAAACCTGTGCATGACCTGAAAGATCAACCAAAAATGGTTGATGAGCTGAGAGACGCCACATCGGATGAGACTAGTGTTGAAGAGCACATTGAGACTTCTCATGCAAAAAAAGAACTGAAACCTTTACTAGATGACACAAATCTAGTTGACCATTTTGATAAGCTGAGCGATACTTCATCAGATGAAACAAGAGTTGTAGAGAATGAGACATCTAATGCGAAAGATCTTAAGCCCGTGCATGACCTGAAAGAACACACAGCTGATGAGCTAATAGATGCTACATCAGATGAGACTAAAGTTGAAAAGTGTAATGAGATTTCTAGTGCAAAAGAAGAGCATGATCCGAAAGATCAGTTAAACTTGATTGATGCATCATCCAATGCGAATGAAGGGAATGACACTAAAGAGCCTGTGGAAGAAGATGAAGGTTATACAGGTGAGGAACTGATGCAAGAAGGTGAAAGTAAGTCAAAGGAATGGAATAACCTGGATGGAGGTGATACTGAACATGAGACGTCCATAGTGATGGTGGACCGCCTAGATGAGATTGTTTCGGGTCTAAAGGATGATATAAACAGTGTTGATATGGAATTCAGTGATGATGATGATGATGATGATGATGACGATGATGATGTGAAGACACAAAAGAGTGAAACACAACCTCAGACACCAGAGGAGGCATACCTTGAAGATTATGCCCTTGAATTAAGCAGTGATTCATGCTCTGATGATGAGCCCATGTCTGTGCAAGAGAAACACACCCCTGTTTCTGATATTGATACTTTGGAAGGAATGCAAGATGAGATTGAAACCAAGACCCTTCAGCAGAGTTTAGTGGTCCAACAAGAAGCTCTTGAAGTATGTCAGAATGAGTTAAAACCAGCAAGTACTGTTGAACCCACCAAATTAGATATTAGTAAATCAGAAAAAGACGATGAAAGAGATTTAGGCCAACAGGATACATCTAAAGTCAGTGCTGAGGTTGATACACTTGTTGATGAGGAGACAAAAAGTCAAGGCTCTTGTGAAGATGAAGTCATCAAAACATACCAAGAATGTGCTTTGCCTCCCAATATCCTGACTGACTCTCGTAATGAAATGGTTGCTCCTCATGCTCTGACAGTTGACAAACCCTCAGAAGTGGAGGTAAACAGCATGTGCTCTACTCCTACGCAAGATGAAATGGCGTGTTTTTCAGAAGTACACGAAGACCTTTACTTTCCTCACAACACTGTTCGTGTTGACATGTTGCCACCTAAAAATTCTGTAACTCCCCACACCCAAGTTTCTACCACAAAGCCATTCTCTGACTTTATAGGACATAATGAAGAAACCCACAATGATGAACTAAGGTGGAAGAGGAACAAATACCCGGGGACAATGGATTTCAAAGATGAATCTGCATTAACTATTAAGTGTTCACCCAGTGAGGACCCTTTCCAGTTAAGGCAAAACAAACTCTGTCCCACCTCCCAACAAAAAGATGACGAGAACAGTAACTTCATAGAGGCTGCAACTCAAAACGACTCTGAACTATTTTACAGAGAAGACAATGTAGACGATTTGCATGGATATTACCAGGGATCTGATGAAGGTTTACAGTGGCCTGATTACCAAACAGAGAAACCAGTTGATCACCAATTGTATCCATGTGAAATCGAATTTAGTGGGGACAATGATCAACCCATTTGTTCCAAGTATATTACATCTGAACACGAGTATTCCTACAGGCACAAAAAGCGTGCAAAGAAAGAGTTGGATAACTATTGTTGGGAAGAAAAGAAATATAAATTAGATCCTCTGTCAGTTACTTTTACTGCTGGATATACCAGGGAACAAAGTCCAAAAAAGAAATCTAGAAAGAGCAAATTCACAGTCTCCCGCCAAATTTCTGCGTGGGATGAGGAAGGCATTGTAGACTACAGCATCCAAAAAACGTCATGCTTTGAAACTTGTTTAAAGCCGACTAGGGAGGTCACTGTTAGTTCCCTTCCACATGTTAAGACAAGCAAACAGCAGTTTGACTGGAGCAGGTATTTCAAAAGGGAGGCGGCTTCCAGTCAGCTATTAGATGTGAGTGAGAGGGATGACAAATTTGACATTCCACCCTCATCTATTGTCACCATTTTGGACCGAAAAGGAAACCGGGTAACATTCAGTAACTCTCCCACCATGAAACCATCTTTCATTGGACTTGAAAACTCTTTAAATGACTGGCAGGAACAACAAAGTATGGCTGATGTGACCCGGTCTGCAGTTGATCTCGAGTACCTTATCTTCTCTAAAAAAATGAATCAGGTTCTCAAAGAGAATAAGAAAGTCAGAGCTCAGAACTCATCCAGTACCACATCACACTGTTGGTCAAATCCTAACCAGGCTACATGTCCCATGACAATTCAGTTTTCAAATCTCAGTGAAGTTGAGAACTCTGTTGAACTTAGTAAAGCACAGTCATCAATTACTGATTTTAAGATTAAAGTGGACATGTCTGACAAGAGAGAGATGATGGAGCCTGCAAGAAACCGCAAACCACACCTTCAAAGACTTTTCTTTGAAAAAGGCAACGAGGTTGAGTTCGCCGGGATTTCGGAAATAACAAAGCAATGCGCTGTTGCATACAAGTCCATGATGAATGATGTCTGCAGCAGGAAGACTCTCCCTCGTCCAGTTGAGGCAAGTGGAAAGGGCATCAAGAGGAAGTACAATCGAGAGAGCGTTGGCCAACATCCTGGATTCTGTGGTCGGATCAAGAAGGACACTTTCAACAATCCTCATGACAATCTAAAGTCATTTGTGCGGCAAGCTTCCAAGACTAAGTACAGGTTCTTTATCCTTGTCACATCAACAGATACCTTCTTTGAAGAAACCAAGGTAAGAAAGTTATGCATAAATAGAATCTTATGAAGTAGTCCAAAACAGTGAGGAAAAATTTTCATGGGAATTTCTATGATTTGTAGCACCTGTTGGAGATTGAAGGCCACATACCGGTTGAGCCAAACGAGTTTAACCTTAGCGACGATTGTCAGTCACCTCTTCTTATTATACTGAGGAATGAGGACATTGCAGAGCACATATGTGAGGTAAGTGAATGAGTGAAGCTCAAAAAATATATTAGATATCACTGTATTTCAGTACCATATTTGCCAATATTAGAGATTTTTTGTTTCCATTTATTTGTTAATTGGTTGAAATTGCATGTTTGATATTGGATATTTAACTGTGCATGCTCATTTCCCCTTTTTTACATTTAGATCACCTTTGTCGTCATCTGACATTCTAAATATAAAGTGAAAGTGAACCTTAAAAAACATCATTTAAAATAATTATTTAATGGCACTACTTAATATAATCTTTAGCAAATCTCTTTTTTCACAGTGTACATTATGTAGTGATGCCTTAGTTCACTTTTAGCATTTATTTATTTTACAGTATAATTACAATATTGATCAATACAGAGAATTAAAAGAATCTTAGTCTTTTCCTGAGATGGAGTTTCACATCTGTTCACATCTCTTTTGGGTTGAATTAGAAGAATGAAATGCCTTTGAATTTTTTTTCCATGTTTGTTTGTTTGTTTGGGTTTTTTTTTTATGTAGTTCAGTCAAACTGATATAAGTAGCAGAAGTTGGGAAAAAAAACTTTGAGCAATTGTTTCAGAAACTCTTTCTCTGTGAACTTGCCTTTTAAAATGGCTGTTTTCCCCATTCAACCAGGTGCCTTGTTTGCTGGAATTAAAGAAGTCGCCCAACGTCCTGTTTGCTGGCATCGACCGACCCGATGACGTGGTGAACCTCGCTCACCAAGAGCTTTTTGAAAAAGGAGGCTTTATAGTGTGTGATGAATTGGCTCTTGACACACTTACTCTAGGTACTGATCAAGTTGCTAGAGAAATTTTGCATGTTGTTTTACTGGAGATGGACTGATATACAGTATGACATTTTCATTGGACTTGTATTTGTTACATTTATAAGATGACATGAAGAAAGTTGTGGGGATTCTGGAGGAGTTAGACAAACAAGGGAAATGGAAATGGTTTCTGCACTATAGAGACAGTCGCAGGCTTCGGGAAAGTGCAAGGTAAGATCACAGCTGTGACTGAAACAATACCAGCTTCTAGTTTCGCCTTGACACCTTTCTACCTCTGAACACTGCCTGATAAAGCAGAATTTAAAGTATTTTTTTATTTAAACATTAGCTACTTTTGTTAGTACTTGCTTACCCAGTTGTGGGCACGGACTAATTCCCACTCTCCTTTAACATATGAAAGGTAAGTCTTATAATCTTACATATAATCTCCTCGACAGGTCCAGTCCTGAGGGCAGTAAGAAGCAGCAGTTTATCGATTTCTGTCAGAAAGCTGGCATAGTCGAGGTCTTGCCCTATCATGAATGTGATGTCATATCACGGGACCGACCGGATTACCTCTTCTGTTTGACTCGTCTCCAGATCCAAAACGCATCCGTACGGTTTCCTGTGTTTATTACCGGTGAGAGTTTTTATTTTTGTTAAAAGTCCTCATGTCTTACAGGTTAGGGCCAGTTCACTTCAGTTCAGTTCACACCAGCCTATTGAACTGCATGATTAAATAAAAATTAAATCACCACAAGCCCATATAAATGTTTTGTAAATCATATTAAATTATTCAAATGTATCAAATATTTTCATATTACTTCTGCACCTTAAAAACATTGTATGTTGAGTATATGATTTATCTGATATATTTGTGCTTTGTACAGTTTTTCAATTTTTTTTCACCATAATCTTCTACATAGCCATCTGTAACAGATGAGCAAACTTTGATTTTAATTACACTGCAAAGTTACCAACTCGTACAGTTAACCTGTATTCTCCTTTCCTCTCTGTCTTGTGGTTACACGTTATGGCTGGAAAGAACTAGTGAAAACTTGTTTCCTTTTATTTTAAGTTCTATTTCTCTTTCTTGGTTCCTGGTTCCATTCTTGCTTTGTAACTGATAGCGAAATCAGACACACTGATCTTTAGCACTTTTTTGGTCCGAAAGCTTCAAAAGTGACATTTTAAAAGGGGAGAGTAGACAACCCTAAAATTATACTTTATATTACTCATTGCTTTAATCGCTGGTTTAGTGATTAAAGCAATGCGTCTCTCCTTAATAATATTCAAAATGTTGATAAATTCAGTCTGGTAATATTGGAAAAATGGCATTATCGCATCACAAGTTTAATTTCCTCTACATTCTCTGGCCTACCATATTAAATATGACTGCTGACTTATCCTGCACCTGATGTCTGAGGCTATTTACCTCTAATTGCACCATTTATTTTCCACTTACTAGTCATAGAGGGAAAAAAGGTAATAATATGTGAAGTTCATTACGTTAAGTATTAGGTATATAGGTATAGTCAAGGCTTTTTCCTTCATTAAATTAAGTTTTTTTTTTTTTTTTTTTTTTTATATTATTTATTTTATACAAATATTATATAATGAAATAAAATGAAAAAAAAAATGAATTGTTTCATTTGTGCATATTGTACTTTAGATTTTTCTGTAAACAATGCATAATATTACCAGATTTAGGGAATATGAGAATATGAAATGATGATTTTTGATGACTTTTGTTCTTTTGCGTTGCAGACACGCCTACTGAATCTTTTGGAACAAATGGGATTTTAACCATGAACATTTACACATTCTCACGGATTCTTTCAAATGATACTTGTTCTGTGTCATAAATGTGTTTTTTGTTTTGTTTTTTTATCAAAATCCAATTTCTTACCATTGGTAAGTACCTTTGTTCATAATTAATTTATTCTTTATCGTAAATGTTAAAGCATATATCTTTGTTATTCATATGTAATTGCTTACAATTTATAAGCTTTCCAGCGAGAACTTTACCGTTTATAACACAGTAAAAATGTACAAATGTAGGTCATGAAAATGTTTTAGTGTGTTTTAACCTGACTGTTTTTTATCTATGAAATTGACTGAAACTCTAATAAATGAGCTGATTTAGTATGGTTGTTCATTATTCAGCTTTGTGTATTTAAAACATATTATATTATTATTTATATATTCATTGTAATCTATTGTGGTAAAAAGCGAAGGAATCACCTGAGGGAAAAGGAGTCAAGGTAAGCTACTTCCTTATAGATTCTGGATTTATTTGTTCTTCAATTAGACTTGTCTCCATCAGTGGTTTTATTTTTCAGATTCAATGCATTAATATTAATATGTAGGGGGAGACCGGAAATTGTTGTAACACAGGGTCAGTTGTAACGCTGTCCAGTTTAACAAGTCAGAAAAGTGCTATGGTGATGTCATCAACATCATACACTCCCATCACCTTTTTTTGTTACATTATATATTTTATAACCGGAAAACAGGAAGGAAATTATTATTTTTTTAAATCAAGATTATTTTTTGCCTAGCAATCATTGTATTATTGATACAATTATTTGATTTGCATAACTTAAATTGGCTGTTTCTCTAGTTTAATTTGATGCTTTGCATTCACATTAACTTCAAACCCATAAGCTAAAACTATGTTATGGTTGTTTGGAGGGAGATAGTTGTAACAGTTAAAAATGTTACAGCTAACCCCTTATATTGACTCCAGTGAGTCCAGTTATCAATCACATCCTCTGTTAAAGTAGGGTAGGCAATTGTGGAGAGGCTAGCTTTGAAAGCATAAGATCTTGATAAGAAATCAGTTCAGTTTCATCATTGCTCAATACTAAAAAAAAAAAAAAAATACAGTTTGCGAAGTTGGGATAACCTGATCAAATATGTAGATGTTTTATGTTTAAGGCTATACATAGCCTGACTTCACTGTATGTGAATATTAGAACAACTGTCTACAAGGGGTGGAGAAAGATGGGACTGTTTTATTCCTCTCAGAAAATGTAAATTTAGTCAGTCCATATTTTCAGTCAAATCTGCAAGGGAATGGAATTCCATCCCGTCAACAATTAGAAGACTGGATACATCTTAAAAAATGGTTTAAACTCTGCACTGCCAACATTAGTACTGTATCTTCATATTTTGATTTTAGATTTCCTTGTATTAATTGCTCTTGTTTATTTGCTTTCTCCTGTCGCTATCTCTCTCACCTCTCAATATTGTTTTAGATAATTTCCTATTATTGTATTTTAGTATGATTTCCATGTGTAATCATGTACTTGTATTTTTTTAAGTATTTATTAATTTTCTCTGTGTGTGTATATATATATATACATATATATATATATATGTATGTGTGTGTGTGCATTTATATAAGATGCTTTGTTTTTAGGGTGACCCATTCTGTCAAGGGTCTACAGATGAAATTTTTTTTTTTTTTTTTTTTTTTTTTTTGGCACATTCACAGCCATGTTTATGAATGTGCATTGCCCCTGTAAACGAATAAACTAACCTTGTATCAAACCACATAACATTACAATAATAATGAAAGTTAACTTACAGAGCTCTTACTTGTACCACCTGACTGCTGCAGATTCAGCATAGATAAGTGTTGACAGAAACGCATGAGGACGTGAACGTCACGGGTTGCCATCTCGTAATTAAAGTTAGGACATAGTGTGTGAACATGGCATAAGCTCGTTGTTGTTTGTGGCGCTCGGTGACTGTCTGTCTACAACTCTGCATAGCCTTATGGAACGTCTGCACGAGCAGAGTGCACGGAGGTATGGAAATGCATATATTAACGGGCAGGTAAGAACATAGGCTATTGCATTTGGACCAAATGCAATGATTGGACGAACATTTTTTTTTTGGTCCTGAAACTTCCACAGAAGATATATGTAGTCTATATGTTTTAATATTTAGACCACTTCTATTACTGTTTGCTATCAGGATGTGAAGAGAGTTTCAACCAGTATAACAAAAAGTGTTTATAATGCAAATTGCCTACCATAGCTTTTGGGCAAAGTCACTTGAGTTTTGTTGTTGTTGCATTCTTTGTGCACATGCAAATCTTGGCGTTTCTCTCCAACGTTTTTTAATGTGATGTCGTAAAATTCACATAAATGGATGTAAACATAACTAATTTGTGGCTACCGTGTATCAAATATTGAGAGATCTAGCACAAACAACCACCGAGTTACTGATGCTCAAACAAAAAGTGTTAGGCTTCTACCATCCCCGGTCTCCCCTAAACAAAATGTGTGATCAAGGAAAACTCTGACTTATTTAAATCGTTATTTTGGCTTGGCACACTTTCAATTGCCTGTAAGACCTTGTACAGGTATCAGATATTGGTAGCTGTGCCAAAGGCAAAGCATTAACAAAACAAGTACAAACCTGTCTATTTTACCAACCAGACAACTGTACAGTCTGAAGAACAGGTATAAGATTTCAATTTTGCCTATAGTGTATTTTGTACAGTCAAAGGCTTTAATTTTCCTTTGCATTTGATAGGGTTGGTGTTTTATTTAAAACCAAATACGACAAGACGTGTTTATCTACATGAACAAATGTTCTTATTAAATATTTTATAAATAAAACATTTGACAAAAGTCTGACAGCTGTTGAAAAAAAGGCTATTTTATTTGGGATTATGCCTCGTTATAAAAAGTTGTGCATATAACATTTTAAAATAGGTGCAAATTTCCGATCGGTATAGTGTAGCCTACCCTACTTTTCAGAGAGCTGCACACTTTATGAAAGGGGTGGGGTGGGGATCGACTGTTCGAGGAATTCTGCATTTTTACAATGTATTTTAAACCTCTAAATGTAAATGTTATTTTCGGAGCGTAATCTGAGGAGATTGATCTCGCGCAACCTAACATTTTTCGTCATCAAAATGCCAATTATCCAAAACACTTTTAAAATAAAGCACCAACAGATTTTGTGACAGCCTATATTAACACTTTATTTACTGGCAGAAATGAATTGCAATGGAAAGCGCTGGAGCAGCGAACTTTTGCTATGAATCCATAAAGTGAACGCCAGGTCAGTCAGATGATTACGCGGTCTGACCAAACTGTAATCTAGCTTTATAATTACTGGAACGTTTGAAAACCTATTAAATGTACTTGTTAAACTATAAAAACATGAACTCAAAAAGAACAATGTATTGTTTCGCACGCCCTCTCTGTTAAACGCTTGCCCATTGCGTCGTTTCTGACACGGCGTCTACTGGGTTCCGCTTTCCGCATGTGAAAAAAAATAAAGATCCACTACCGGATGCGTTTAGTTTTGGTTTAACTCAACTTGCTGTCAACCCGGAAAGAGGCTGCGCTAGAAGCAGAGGGCTCGGCTTTCCGCGCGGAGCTTTCATCAGTTTTCGCGTATAAATGAGCGCGCATTGTGCTTGTATCGTGTTCTAAGTGCGCGCTGAACAATACACACACAGCGGAACGCGGATGAGTCACGAGCCTTTGGGATTCTGGAAGTGAAGTAAGTTGATATTAGGTGTGGCAGTTATGCGCAATACCGACTTCCTCTCCTTGATCTCATACTCGTAATACAGTTTTCCATTGGGAGTTCATGAAAACCTGGTCCAGGTGAAGCACACCTGAATCCACCTGTCATGAACACTCTGAAAACCTGTTTTTGTTCTACTTATGTTGGATTATCAGGATTCCCACGTTCATGGAAAGTCCTGTAAACTTTTATAGTCATTCATTTTTCTAGCTATGCTTAGCTCGACAATTTTTATTTGCTAAAATTACTCTAAGTCCAGTCTCTGTAAAAAGATTAAAAGACTACTAGATTTTTTGGCTAGTAATCACACTGGGAAAAAAAAATCATTGTTCAAAAAGTGTGGGAACCCTGAATCTAGTATTGAGAGAGTAAAGATAAAAATATCCATAATGATCTTTAATGAGTAGTGATGGATACTGGTTTTTTTATTATTATTAGTCTATTTTTGTAAATATTTGTGTGAAATACATATATAGGGATTATCTCTTTTGCAGTCATTTTTGTAGATCTGGGACATGCCTTACCTGGACAGACAAAACCGGACCTGTGGATTCCTGGATATTGAGGAAAATGAGAACAGTGATAGGTTTTACCGGCGTTATTTTATCTTGGATACTCATGAGAATTTTCTCCTATGGTATATGGACAATCCACAGGTATTGCTCTTTGTGTTTAATTGCATCTTTAAACAAGTTTTACATTATGGCATTACAGAGGATCTTCTTATTTACCTACACTCTAAACCTCAAATTTGCATCCTAAAAACTGTAATCCTGTTTTTGCATAACTATTTTTGCCTGTTTCCTTTAAAAACAGAACCTACCTGTGGGAACAGAGGCTGTTGGAAGTTTGCGACTCAGTTACATTTCAAAGGTATCTTATTTTACCGTAATATAAAAAGAAATATAAGACTCTTTTGTTATTACTTATTTAAAATTGATTTCACATGATTGTAGGTTAATGAAGCATCAGTAAAACAGAAACCAAAGGCAGAGTACTGCTTTGGTAAGTACATTATATTTTTTGTTAGTATTTCACAGTATCAATCACTAACCATTGTTTTTTTCCCCTTCCAGTAATAAATGCATTGTCTAGACGGTACTTTCTGAAGGCTAATGATGCTGGGGACTTGAAGGACTGGGTCATTGCTCTGAATAATGCCACCAAAATTACAGTATGTCAAGCTTTTTGTATACTCACTTCACTTCTGTCATTTTTTTGGAGGGGGAGGGGGTATTCTTCATCATGTCTCATTTATATATTCTAAGAAAAGTGACAACCCTGGACTTCAGTTATAGACGGAAGATGAGATTATACATGGCTTAATGCAAAGTCTATATTTGTTTGGCCAGTTTGATTTGAATAAGCTTTATGCATAAATATTAAAGAGGACCCATAATGCCCTTTCTAATAATGCCCAGTCTTGATTTTGGTTTTGGGGTCTACTAGAACAGGTTTTCATGCTTGAATGTTCAAAAAACACACATTATTTTTATATATTTTACACTGTTGCAGCACCTCTCTTCCCAGTCTGTCACTAACACTCTGTTTAGTTCCTGTCTCTATGAAGCCCCTCCTTCCGAAAAGCACAAAGTGCTCTGATTGGTCGGCTGGATCAGTGTGTTATGATTGGTCAACTGCTTTGAGCGTGTCACTTCCCTTAACATAACTGCGAGTTTCAGCACACTACTAACGCAGCTCAACCAGGCCACACCCCTTTTTGTGTATGCCTTGGGTGGGAATTATTTAAAGCTGCAGTCTGTAACTTTTTTTGGTTAAAAATTATCCAAAATCAATTTTTGAGCAAGTACATAACCAGCCAGTGTTTAAAACTATCTTCTTACCTTAGCTCGATTCACAATGGTAAGCTTGTAATAATGTTTTATAATTCAGATGGTACTGGTAGGTTTCCGCAGAAAATTCGAGCATTACTTCACATCTGTTTACATAAAGAAGGAGTCCCAGCTAGTAGGCTATATCACATGTAAGGCGGATCATGTATAGCCTTTTCTCACAGCAGCTCAAATAATTAAACTTATCATTTTGATGGCGGATTGTAATCCAAAAAGGTCCAAATGACAATCATCAGTTGCAACTGGAGATCCACCCGTAGTCAAAAGCAAAAAACTTGCGGATTGCACAGTGGCTACAGAAAACGCTAGTATACACTAAATACACATAGTCACGCAATGCTGATGTTGTTAACATTAACAATTTGAGTATAACAATAATAATAATTTGCAGGGTTTGACATGATCTGAGCTAAGCTGTCGTTAGATTTAATCACCATTGGCAGCACGGTTTATTGTAATGCTTTTTTTCTCAGTCAGAACAAAAGTGTGAAAATTCTTGTTTTGGTCATACTTTCAAGATGTAGAATCTGTGTTTCCGAAGTACAGTATCCACACCGAAGTGGTGACTAACAGCAAACATTAGATTCATCCGCGCTGAGGAGCCGCTCCGATGCACAACCCACGTAAAGATGATAATTCCACAAATAACAGCAATTGCAGGTTTCAAACAGAGATGGCGACAAAGAGGCAAAACCTACACACTGCAGCTTTAAATTAGCAATATTGTGATGTGTATGTTTGGGAGTTCAGAAACAGTGCTTACTCATATAGAGAATAACTCCCTTTGGAGTGACTTTGTGCTTTGTAACTTTGTAAAATGTAAAAAAGCCTAATAGGTCCTGTTTAATCAGTAAATATCTTTTTTTTAAGGTTCCAAAAGTATCACCGGTGGCTCAAAGCTCTGATGTCACGAATGTTTCAAACCCAAGTCAGTCAACATCTCGACAGGCGTATAAAACAGAAATTGTCGGAGGTGTGGTTGTGCACACGCCAGTCCAACAGGTATTTCTGTGTTCTTCTTTATTCATGTTTTTACTTTAGTTGAAAGGAAAATCTATGAACATAAATCTGTTATGTTCCTCAGAGCGATTGTGATGATGTCTTCACGAGTGAACCTGGGTCACATGTCACTTTAAGAAGATGCCAGAGTGTGCGTCCAAATGTCGTGAGGTCTGGCTACTGTGTCAAGCAAGGCAATGTGGTAAGACCAGTGTCTTGTGATTTTGGGTAATCAGTATTTGCTTATGCAGTTCATTTTTCTGATAAATGTAATATTTTGTACAATATGTCCAAAGAAAAATCTGGGCCCTGCAAAACTAGAAACAGGGCTTTAAGTTCATTTTGACATCACCACACTTGAATCAAATGTTCTTTCAGAGGAAAAGCTGGAAGAGGAGGTTTTTTATTTTAGATGGCCAAACTGTGAGCTACTATAAATCTGAAATGGTGAGACGCTGGAATGGAAACTCTTTAACAGAATACAAGTGGTTTATATTTATATCATGAACAGATATGTAAACCTGTCTCTTTTTAGGATAAGGAACCGTTGCGCAGCATTCGATTGCGGGATGTGTTGAAAGTTAACGAGTGTCTTGTGAAATCAGGGTGAGAAATTTTTTTTATTTGGTTGTGGGAGGTGGGGTTTCTTGTTGGTTTTGGTCACAAACCAACAGGTTGTTCACATTTCTGTCATTTCTGTACTGAAGTTTTCAAGCTTTAAAAGGGTGTACGTATATATAGTTTGGGGTCGGAAAGATTTTTTGATGTTTTTGAGACGGTTAACGGTTTATTTTAATATGTTTTAAAATGTAATTTATTCCTGTGATGCAAAACTGAATTTTCAGCATCATTACTCCAGTCTTCAGTGTCACATGATCCTTCAGAAATCATTCTGATATGCTGATTTGATTCTCAAGAAATATTTCTTATTATTATTAATGTTGAAAACTTTTTTTTTTTTTTTGATAAATAGAAAAATCAAAAGTAGAGTATTTATTTGAAATATATATTTTTTGTAACATGCATGTCTTTACTGTGACTTTTGATCAATTTAATGTATCCTTGCTTGATTAAAATATGTATTTTTTTTGTCATTTATTAATTGTGTTGTTTGTTGTAGGGATCTGCTGTCTCGTGATAACCTTTTTGAAATCATCACAAGTACCAGAACCTTCTACATCCAGGTAATTCTAGGCTAAATTGATTTCATAATAATGATCCAGGTGTAAGTGATAAAAGGTATAAAAAAAAAAAATCAAGTTTGTGTAGGTAGACCATATAATGAGAACATGGTTCATCTCATTGACTAGCATCCAAATCTGCAGCTGTGTGTGAATGTATTTTAAGATGAACTGTTTTTTGAATTGTCTCTGCATAAATGCTCTGCCACTCAAGCGAAACATAAATAACTCATTATAAATGCTTTTCAAGTATATGACAGGTGTTTATGTGGCTGCTGTACTGC
Organism: Megalobrama amblycephala; assembly: GCF_018812025.1. NCBI lineage: Eukaryota > Metazoa > Chordata > Actinopteri > Cypriniformes > Xenocyprididae > Megalobrama > Megalobrama amblycephala. Next base: position 7,709,982 of record NC_063055.1, on the reverse strand, counting down.
TGAGGGAATGTTGTAAATGCAAATGGGCTTATGAAGATCTTTAATACTTTAATCCATCCTTTAATCCAAAATTTTAAATAAAAATAAAAAAAACGCAATAAAGTGAAAAAATAAGTTATACATATATATATAAAAGAAACTAAAACATCTTGTCAACCTAACCTGCTCATGTTCTGTGTGTACATGCAGACAGACACTCCAGAAGACATGAAGGGCTGGATCAAGGATATTTCCTCAAAAATTGAAGACTTTAGAGGGCCATCTAAGGTAAAAATCTTCTTGAAGTGTTTTTAAAAAAAACACACTTTATCATCCGATATTAAAATCTAATATCAGGTGATATGGATTAGATCACAGTCATCATTGACGTCACTGATCTTGATCTTTTATATTGTACAAGCAAGACAGTTACAGAAAATCTTTAATTCCCATCATGGGATCAGTTTATGGATTTAGTATTAATTAATTAATTTTGTTTTATTTTTTATTTTGAATAAATGTTATGAATCGTAAACACTTTATTACTAGAAAAAAAATGAAAAATGAACCCATTAACCATGAAAGTATTATGCAGTCATTTAGGACATTTCTCCTTATATTGACCCTTTCTGGCATAAAGTGTTCTTTAAAATTGAGTCAAAAACCCCGTAATAACTAGAAATTGTAATTATTAAATCAAATATTAATACTATATGTGACACTGGACCACAAAACCAGTCATAAGTCGCAGGGTTATATTTGTAGCAATATAGCCAAGAATGCATTGTATGGATCAAAATTATTGATTTTTCTTTTATGCCAAAAATCATTAGGATGTTAAGTAAAGATCATATAACGTGAAGATATTTTGTAAATTTCCTACTGTAACTATATCAAAAATGTATTTTTGTAAGTAATATGCATTGCTAAGGACTTCATTTGGACAACTTTAAAGACAATTTTCTCAATATTTTGATTTTTTTTTTTTTTTTTGCACCCTCAGATTCCAGATTTTCAAATAGTTGTATCTCGTCCAAATATTGTCCTATTGTCATTACAAACCATACATCAATGGAAAGCTTATTTATTCAACTTTCAGATGTTGTATAAATCTCACAAAATTGACCCTTATGACTGGTTTTGTGGTCCCAGGTCATATGTATTTTATGTAAAACGCCTTAACATCAGACCAGCTTCTACAAAATTAACAATTCTAGCTTCATTTTGTAAATAGATTTTCAGTTCTCTCCAAAAAATTTGAACCTTAGAACATTCCTAAAAAAAAAATGCATGAACATGTTGTCTTCTCTTGATTGACAGTTCCGCTCTTCCGGCAAAGTCTTTTCTACGCAGAAGAAGCCTCAGCTTACGAAGTGCTGCTCCACTGTAGATTCGTGGCAACCGTGGACCCCGGTGCCCGATCAGGAGAAGCATTTGATGGAAGAGGGTCAAAGAGAAGGGCCGTACAGCTCTCTCCCCTCACTTTCGCACACAGGCCACCCCTCTCAGTCTATGGCTCGACAGCGACACCATTCCCAGCCTCAATTCACTCCCAGCGACACAGACTTTTCTCACAGTCTTGACCATATCCGCACCACTGACGTTTAGTTGCTTTAATGGATACTGCTGGCCAGCACATGGATAGTGTTATGATTTCAGCCCTTTGTTGTAGAGCTGCACGATTCTGGATAAACTGAGAATCAGGATTGTTTTGTTTCAAATATCGAGATTACAATTCTCCAATGATTCAGAACAGACAACGAAACAAAATAACTTGATTAACTAGAAGTTCTGACAAAATGTTAATTGCTGCAGTCTATTTAAAAATATTTAATTGAATGAATGATTCAATGACTCGCTCATAAAGACTTCACTTGTTTCATTACTGGATGAATCGTGTTTTCTGAATTAATTTCTTGAATGAATGATTCAATTACTGACATTTTTAACAGTCACTTGTCGCCACCTTCTGGTGAAACGACGTAATTGATGCAATCTTTATTTGAAGCATCAAGTTACTTGTAAATGGTGATTCTGATTGCTACCGTAGACATCAGCGTTTATATCCGAACTATAAATTTTTATCCCAGTACTTCTGTGAAAATTTGAATTATTGTAACACAGAAATAATGATACTGTGTGGTTGAAAACACTGACACATGACAGCTGCAGCGTGAACACAGATTTGAATGCTCGATGTGATCGTAGGCCTACTTGGAGATTCGTTGTCATTTAGGAATAAGATTGTGTGGGTGTATGAATCGAAATTGTGATCTTTTAACGATTAATCGTGCAGCTCTACTTTGTTGCTTTTGTTGTTCAGTGGTGCATACAAGTGCTTCGGTCATTGCAATGCTGCTCCCCCACTATAAATGAATAGCTCACCCAAAAATGACAATTCTGTCATTATTTACTCACTCTCATGTCAAGTTCCAACAAGCAATGTATGGCGATTGTGTAACAATTCTTCAAGCAATTGAATTTTGTGTTCTACAGAAAAACAATGACATTCTTTTGGAACAACATGAAGATGAAAAATGAATGTCATTTGGGTGAACAATTCCTTTAAAAGAATGTGTCTTATTGTAGGAATGTAAAATCAGGAAGGATCAGCTGGTGAAAATGTGTTACATTTCATTATTGAATTTCAGCAAAATGTCTTTATTTTCACACTGCTATGGGCACATTTGCTTTTTTTTGATTAGGATCTTGATTTATCTCTTCTTCGTTTTACATCATAAGTTTGTTTTAAATAAAAAATAGGTCTATTTACACTTCTGGATCCAAAGTCCTAGATTTTCAATGTGGTCTCAAACTTTTTGACCCACTTGTACACTTGAAAGCGTTGTTGGTAGGCTATGTCTGGTAGACTTCCGTCCAGTTACCTGAACTTATTTTGAAGACATTTCTGTTGTATTATCACTGATGAAGCCGCTTGAAGGATTGGGGAAACTGACTAGACATTTTGTTGTGAATTTTGAGACTGAAAGCAGAATAATTTCATACTGATTGCTTTGAAACGCCTGAAAATGCTCATACAATTCTTTTGTTGTTGTTGTCTATGTGAATGGTACTAATGTCTAGGTAATGTTTCTGTTGCTCAAAACACATTTTATATGCATCTTTGCTTGATATGCTTTGCACATGAAATAAACCAGCTTGTGAAGGAAAGGAAAATATGCCAAAAGCTTGTTTAGTCTTTCTTTGCTCCAACAGTCCAATGGGTGAACGTTTTCTCTAATTGGTCAGAATTGATGGGTTTCAACCGGTTTCAACAAAGTCCCTTTAAGACAAATCATTTCAATCGGCGGCCATCTTTGAAACGCCTCTCGGGCATTCAAGTGCAGCTCCTATCTCTTTGAATGGGGGAACATCGAGCTTTCGATTAAATTTCATATTTGTAATCACTAATGAATTCTGACAAAAACTGTCTCATAATTTTTGTTTCTAAACGCTCGAATTGTGACAAAAAAAACGGTATTTTCAGACAGGATCAAGCTAATGCGCATGCGCAGTCCTAAATGCGCGTCTCTTGTGCCTCATTTCGGAGGCGCGAGTCTGACTGTTTCTATAGAAACCGGAGCTTCTAACGGCCGCTGCAGTAACGCGATGACATTACCAGTCGGCGATTGGCTCTTATTGAGAAGGCAGGACTTTCTCCCATTCAAAACAATACGAATGATGCGTCTTGTGTTATTCTATAGTCTTTGGTTTCAATCTGCTCCTTGGTCTTAATAAAAATCTGCTATTTCAAGAATGGACGTGTTATTCTATAGTCTTTGGAATGGACTAGTTGCACGAGGCCGCCATTTTGGATTTTCGATCAGTGAACATTTTTAACTGTAGCACAAACAGTTATAGGTAGCCTAAGTTTATTTTTTTACCCGTAGTAAAATACGTTTTCTACGGAAGAGGATTAGGGCCAAGCAATAATAAAAAAATAAAACCATCTCGAAATTAAAGTTGTTAAATTTCGAGAAAAAACACGTCAAATTTTGAGAAAAAAGTCGAAATAAAATGTTGAGAATAAACTCGTTAAATTACGAGAAAAAACTCATTAAATTTTGAGAAAAAGTCGAGATAAAATGTTGAGAATAAACTCGTTAAGTTACGAGAAAAAAACTTGTTACATTTCGAGAAAAAAGTCGAGATAAAATGTTGAGAATAAAGTCATTAAATTGTGAGGGAAAAAGTCGTTAAATTACGAGAACAAATTCGTTAAATTACGAATTTGTTCTCATAATTTAACTACTTTTTTCTCGTAATTTAATGACTTTATTCTCATAATTCAATGAGTTTGTTCTCGTAATTTAACGACTTTTTTCTCGTAATTTAATGACTTTATTCTCAACATTTTATCTCGACTTTTTTCTCGAAATTTAACGAGTTTTTTCTCGTAATGTAACGAGTTTATTCTCAACATTTTATTTCGACTTTTTTTCTCGAAATTTAACGATTTTTTTCTCGAAATTTAACAACTTTAATCTCGAGATGTTTTTTTTTAATTATTATTATTGCTTGGCCCTAATCCTCTTCCGTAGTTTTCTGTTGCTTAGACGAGACAGATTTATGCAACAGATGCTCTTTACTCGTCTCACTTGAACTAAAGAAATGCAGTAATTAATAGAAACGCACAGGGGACATACAAAAACACTGAGAATTATGCATTTAAATTACATTGGCTACTAATAATAGCCTACAGTTAACGATAATAATGTTACCAAATAAAGTTACTAAAGCATGCACTGAGTCCATATCATATTCTCATGTTTATCTCTTCTGAGTATTGATGCTTCGGTTGACAATAGCAAACATTAGATCTTCACGATGGTCCAGTGTTGTTCCACGCAGAAAAAGAAGGCAGTTTTGAGCCATTTAGTCCACCAGCTGTCAGAACAAAATCAGGAGATATTACACACTTGAGTGTTTTGTGTGGATAAAGAGATCCCTGTGGATCACCGCTGAGCCTGAACCACATAATCAACAGGAGTTTAAAAGTCAAAGATCGCGTATCTCCGTGTATCTCGTTGAATTTCCACAAAGCGGTAACGTTACACAATAATATAACAAGGATTTCTTTCGTCTCTGATAGACCACCATATTCTCTTTAATTAAAAAAATCTATTATATCTAGCCAACTTTCATATGTAAGTTTCCTCCAGCACCAAATGCAAGCGTCGCTAAGACCAGAAGGGCACGAGCGGAAGTAACCATGCGCACAGTCGCATCGCCGCAGCTCACCATTAGTCCATTATCTTTCTCTTTCCCTATTCAGTTGATAGTAAATTTTATGTATGGCATTATTATTCAGATGGATTTGATCCATTAGACCGCAGCCCATGTAGACGTGAGTTATCACGTGGTAACTATTACTTTTCTCAGCGCTGGTGAGAATAGACCAATCAAAGACGTGCTTATTCGATAATAATTTTTATTTTCACATTTTATACAGATTGCTGGCGCGGCTGCGCATTTATATGTCAGATACCAATCCTTGCAATTAACTTTTTTAAACTATCACAAGTTTAATGTATAAACATATCCAAAAATCCTTGAGATTTCAATGCGGCTTTTTGAGCCACATTGCGCCCCCTGCACGACAACAACATTATGTCTCCAAGGAAACACATACCACACGATACCACAGCGTCATTGGGTTGGATTGAAAAAAAAGGTCGAGTGTTTGTAAACTATGGCTGACTATACCGTCATGCCTCTTAAATATGTGACGCATGTATTCTTTATTCTCTTATGATAAGGAATAAATGATGGAATTTGAAATAACGCGCACAAGGCCTTCGCTTTTTGGGGATATTGGTAAGTTAACATGCTTGCAAGATGTCTGTTCTCTTATATGATACTTGTTACACTGCAGGTAACCAGCAGTCAGGTGATTATTTGACTCTGCAGGACAGAGTTCACTCTAACTATATGACACATTTTCATATAATTGTGGAGATGAAGGCTCGATGACAAATATCGCTGCCAGAACTGTTGTGTGATCACATGCTGTTTGGCCTTGAATCAGTCACCAATGACAATTAGCAAGTTACCAAAGCCCTGGATCAGTGTGACCTGAGTCAACACGTTGATGAGTCAGTTTCACTGTCCTGTGCATGTCCTTTTTAAATCTTCCTCTTCTGTTCACTGTAATAAATAAATGGTTTTGATACCAGGCTTTTATATGATAATGTCCACAACTTCCTTTTCCAGAATGCTGTAGTTTACCTCCACATATTTTACTTATATTACTATATAAATACTATATTACTTATATTGATATTTTGTAATTCCCTTTTGTGTATAAATTGCACTTTTTACCTACTTAATATTACTGCTGCATTATTTGGAAATCACTTATATCTGCCATAAACGCCTATCTAAAGCTACACTATATTGCCAAAAGTATTGGGACGCCCCTCCAAATCATTGAATTCAGGTGTTCCAATCACTTCCATGGCCACAGGTGTATAAAATCAAGCACCTAGGCATGCAGACTGCTTCTACAAACATTTGTGAAAGAATTGGTCACTCTCAGGAGCTCAGTGAATTCAAGCATGGTACTGTGATAGGTTGCCACCTGTGCAATAAGTCTATTTGTGAAATTTCCTCACTACTAAATACTCCACGGTCAACTGTTAGTGGTATCATAACAAAGTGGAAGTAATTGGGAACAACAGCAACTCGGCCATGAAGTGGTAGGTCATGTAAAATCACGGAGCGGGGTCAGCGCATGCTGAGGTGCACAGTGCGCAGAAGTCGCCAACTTTCTGCAGAGTCAATAGCTACAGACCTCCAAACTTCATGTGGCCTTCAGATTAGCTCAAGAACAGTGTGTAGAGAGATGCAGTGGTGTAAAGTAGGGATGCACAATTATTAATCGCGATTAATCGTGTGCAAAATAAAAGACTGTGTTTACGTAATATGTGTGTGTGTTATGTGTATAATAATTACGTATATATAAATACACACATACATGTATATCTTTAAGAAACATATACATGTATAAATAAATATATATATATATATATATACAATTTATATTATATATAAATATAAATATTTTATATATAAATATAACATTTTTCTTAAATATATACATGTATGTGTGTGTATTTATATATGCATAATTATTATACACATAACACACACACATATTACGTAAACACAGTCTTTTATTTTGCACACGATTAATCGCGATTAATAATTGTGCATCCCTAGTGTAAAGCACGCCGCCACTGGACTCTAGAGCAATGGAGACGTGTTCTCTGGAGTGACCAATCATGCTTCTCTGTCTGGCAATCCAATGGAGGAGTCTGGGTTTGGCGGTTTCCAGGAGAACAGTACTTGCCTGACTGCATTGTGCCAAGTGTAAATTTTGGTGGAGGGGGATTATGGTGTGGGGTTGTTTTTCAGGGGTTGGGCTTGGCCCCTTAGTTCCAGTGAAAGGAACTCTTAATGCTTCAGCATACCAAGACATTTTGGACAATTTCATGCTTCCAACTTTGTGGGAACAGTTTGGGGATGGCCCCTTCCTGTTCCAACATGACTGTGCACCAGTGCACAAAGCAAGGTCCATAAAGACATGGATGAGTGAGTTTGGTGTGGAGGAACTTGACTGGCCTGCTCTGAGTCCTGACCTCAGCCCAATAGAACACCTTTGGAATGAATTAGAGCGGAGACTGTTAGCCAGGCCTTCTCGTCCAACATCACTGCCTGACCTCACAAATGCGCTTCTAGAAGAATGGTCAAAAATGTCCATAAACACACTTTATTGTTCAATCTTCCCAGAAGAGTTGAGGCTGTTATAGCTGCAAAGGGTGGGCCATATTAAACCTTACGGATTAAGACAGTGATGTCATTAAAGTTCATGTACACGTAAAGGCAGACATCCCAAAACGTTTGGCAATATAGTGTATGTTTTGAAATTCTGTCTGTCTCTCCATTTTACCTACAGCACATGGCCTGGGGTTCTGGACTGATCGTTCAGCAGTGCATGAGGCCGCGGCTCAGGGCAGAGCTGTGCAGCTTCAAAAACTGATTGAGAATGGTGCATCTGTCAACATTGTGGCCGTGGACTCCATCACACCCCTCCATGAGGCCTGTATACAGGGCCAAACACAGTGTGTGAAGCTGCTCCTGGAAGCTGGAGCTCATGTAAGGAACTCCTCCATACTGTAGGTCTCATGAATCTGTCAGTGCATCAGTTGTTTATTTGCTGGTGTCATTGTTAACAGGTTGATGCTCGTAACATTGACGGCAGCACTCCGTTGTGTGACGCCTGTGCTGCTGGTAGTCTGGAGTGTGTGAAGTTGCTGTTAGAATATGGAGCCATGGTGAACCCTCCCCTCTTCACCTTCTCACCCCTGCATGAAGCCTGCATGGGCGGTAAGGTGACCTGATGCTCGATTTCACCTAGGGTCAATTATGTATGTTTATTAGGGCTGTCAATAAATACTGCATATATACAGCATACTCATGTAAAGCGATACTATATAACAAATACAGCTATATAGAGTTGGATATATACACTCACTGGCCACTTTATTACACTTTGCTAGTACCCGCTTTTGCCTTCAAAAGTGCCTTAATTCTTCATGGCATAGATTCAACAAGGTGATGGAAACATTCCTCAGAGATTTTGGTCCGTATTGACATGATAGCATCATGCAGTTGCTACAGATTTGTTGGCTGCTTATCTATGATGCGAATCTCCCGTTCCACCACATCTCAAAGGTGCTCTATTGGATTCAGATCTGGTGACTATAGAGGCCATTTGAGTATAGTGAACTCATTGTCATGTGCAAGAAACCAGTTTGAGCTTTGTGACATGACGTGTTATCCAGTGCTTGAAGTGGAAAAAATAAAAGTCCCGGTACTTCCAGTGATCGGTACGTGCAACATGTCGGAAGTGCCGGTACGCAAGGAAAACTGGCAGTATGCTAAAGGTAAAAATAGAGAAGCAATTCAAGCACTGGTGTTATCCTGCTGGAAGTAGCCATCAGTTCACTGTGGTCATAAAGGGATGGACATGGACAGCAACAATACTCAGTTTGGCTGTGGTGTTTAAAGGGTTAGTTCACCCAAAAATGAAAATTCTGTCATTAATTACTCACCCTCATGTCATTCCACACCTGTAAGACCTTCGTTCATCTTCAGAACACAAGATATTTTGATAAAATCTGATGGCTCACTGAGGCCTCTGTCTACAGACAGCATTGCCATTGTAACTCTCAAGAACTCTCGAATACTTTTTGTGTGCCAAAAAACCACAATAACGTCTTTTCAACAATATAGTGATGGGCCGATTTCAAATCACTGCTTCAGAGCTTTACGAATACGATCAGTGATTCAGAGCGCCAAAGTCACGTGATTTCAGCAGTTTAGCCGTTTGATAGAATATCCAAATCCCTTATTTGATTCGTAAAGCTCCGAAGCAGTGCTTTGAAATCGGCCCATCAATAATGTTGTAGTCGTTATTTAGTTTTTTTTGATGCACAAAAATTATTCTCGTCGCTTTATAATATTAAGGTAGAACTACTGAACTCGCATGAACTGATTTAAATATGTTTTTAGTACCTTTATGGATCTTGAGAGTTACAATGGCATTGCTGTCTATAGAGGCCTCACTGAGCCATCGGATTTAATCAAAATATATCTTCATTTGTGTTCAGAAGATGAACGAAGGTCTTACGGGTGTAAAACGACATGAGGGTGAGTAATAAATGACATTATTTTCATTTTTGGGTGAACTAACCCTTTAAATGATGCTCAATTGGTGCTAAGGGGCCCAAAGAGTGTCAAGAAAATATATGGCCTCCAACATTACACCACCAGCAGCCTGAACTGTTGATACAATCTTCTATTGTCCAATTTTGGTGAGCCCGTGTGAATTTTAGCCTCAGTTTCCTGTTCATAGCTGGCAGGAGTGGCACCGGTGTGTCTTCTGCTGCTGTAGCTCATCTGCTTCATGGCTGGACGTGTTGTGCGTTCAGAGATGCTCTTCGGCAGACCTCATTGTAACGAGTGCTTATTTGAGTTACTGTTGCCTTTCTATCAGCTCGAACTAGTCTGGCCATTCTCCTCTGACCTCTGGCATTAAGAGGACATTTTCGCCCACAGAACTGTCACTCAATGGATATTTTCTCTTGTTCAGACCATTGATGGTGAAAATCCCAGTAGATCAGCAGTTTCTGAATTTCTCAGACCAGCCCGTTTGGCATCAAAATCCATGCCACGTTCAAAGTCACTTAAATCACCTTTCCTCCCCATTCTGGTGCTCAGCTTGAACTTCACCAGCTTGTCTTGGCCATGTCTGCATTCCTAAATGCATTTAGTTCCTGCCATGTGATTTGCTGATTGGATATTTGTGTTAACGAGAAGTTGAACACATCTGTTATCTAATAAAGTGGCTGGTGAGTGTCCAACTTGTTCCACATACATACAGTAAACTCACATAAGGCAATATACTATATAGTAAATCTCAACTGCTTGATTGCTTGTACTTTCGCAAAATGTAAACTACATGATCACCCAGCACTAATCTGCTAAATATGACTACAAGTGAATTTATTAAACGCAAATTCGTGAGTACGCCTATCTAATCTTCCAATTAATAACAAGGTATAAAAACCAGCATCTTACCTCTTCCTGTTGTTAGTTCTTTCGGCATCCTTCTTCCTCTCCTTCTCCTCCTTTTTGTACAATTTATGGGGGGGGGCAATCAGAGCTCATGTAAAATATCCTCTCTGAGCCCCTCTGAAGCAGACAGCAAGTCAAATATGTTTACCACTTATGCTGAGATTATGTAGGCACACAAACTTGTGAAGGCATGAAGGAATTATAAACAACGTGTACTGTGAAAAGCAGTCTACAAATAAATTTGACTTGACTTGATATTTTAAGAGAGAATAATAATGAATAGAATTCAAATACAAATTCTTTTAGAATGATTTAAAATGACTTTTTTTGTCTGCCAGGTAACTCTAAATGTGTTCAGCTCATGATTGATGAAGGTGCGTTTATGGAAGCCCATGACTGCCACTTCGGCACTCCTCTGCATGTGGCGTGTGCAAGGCAGCATCTCGACTGCGTCAAGGTTCTGTTGAATGCAGGTGAGTTTCTGCATTTCCATTTGTTTATTTTTTATTAGCTATACTGGTAAAATTTTACAATAAGGTCTCATTTGTTAAAGTCGGCATGAAACAGAAGCTGTGATAGTCTTTTCTTCCATATTGTTACACATATCCGAGTGAAACGGCTTCTCAAACAAGAAAAAATGTAGGGCAGGACTTGATTTTGTCCATGTGGAATTGATTAGATGGTTGTGGTTTGCTATTGGTTGATCTCATGTGAGTGACAGGTTGTCCCACACTCACGCTAATAAACACCTCATCAGAGAAGAGAAGAGATGTAGCTGCAAGAGCGAGGGGAACTTTGAGAGAAATTTAATTTAAAAAAAAATGATATTATGCATGGATAAATCATTTATGATAAATACTGCAATATTCCATAAAAATGGGAACTGTCAGTTTTGATTTCATGGTGACTTTAACATTGGTCAATGCGTTAGCTAACATGAACAATATATTTTACAGTGTTTATTTATCTTTGTTATATAAAATACAATTGCTCATTGCTTTGTTCATGTTAGTTCACAGTGCATTAACTAATGTTAACAGATACATTTGATTCTAAAAATGTATTAGTAAATGTTGAAGTGAACTAAGATGAATAAATGCTGTAGAAGTATTGTTCATTGTGAGTTTAAAGTAGTTAACTAACATGAACAAATTAAACCATATTGTAAAGTGTTTTACTGTGATACTCACTAACTTAAAGGTGCCCTAGAATTAAAAATTGAATTTACCTTGGCATAGTTATATAACAAGAGTTCAGTACATGGAAATGACATACAGTGAGTCTCAAACTCCATTGTTTCCTCCTTCTTATGTAAATCTCATTTGTTTAAAAGACCTCCGAAGAACAGGCGAATCTCAACATAACACCGACTGTTACGTAACAGTCGGGATCATTAATATGTATGCCCCCAATATTTGCATATTCCAGCTCATGTTCAAGGCATTACACAAGGGCAGCCAGTATTAACGTCTGGATCTGTGCACAGCAGAATCATCAGACTAGGTAAGCAAGCAAGGACAATAGCGAAAAATGGCAGATGGAGCAATAATAACTGACATGATCCATGATATCATGATATTTTTAGTGATATTTGTAAATTGTCTTTCTAAATGTTTCGTTAGCATTTTGCTAATGTACTGTTAAATGTGTTAAAGTTACCATCGTTTCTTGCTGTATTCACGGAGACAAGACTGTCGTTATTTTCATTTTTTAAACACTTGCAGTCTGTATGATTCATAAACACAACTTTATAAAACTTTATAAAACACATTCTTTATAAATCTCTCCAACAGTGTGTAATGTTAGCTTTAGCCACGGAGCACTATCAAACTCATTCAGAATCAAATGTAAACATCCAAATAAATACCATACTTGCGTGATTAGACATGCTGCATGATGAACACTTTGTAAAGATCCATTTTGAGGGTTATATTAGCTGTGTGAACTTTGTTTATGCTGTTTAAGGCAAGCGCGAGCTCCGTGGGCGGGGAGCACAAGAATTTAAAGGGGCCGAAGCCTGAATCGGCGCATATTTAATGATGCCCCAAAATAGGCAGGTAAAAAAATGAATAAAAAAATATCTATGGGTTATTTTGAGCTGAAACTTCACAGACACATTCAGGGGACACCTTAGACTTATATTACATCTTTTAAAAAGACATTCTATGGCACCTTTAATCATCATTTACTCACCCTCAAGTTGTTCCAAGGAAACAAGGAACAAAGGAAAATATTTTAAAGAATGTGGGGAAACTGAACAGTTACAGGTTTGGAACAACTTGAGGGTGAATAAATGATGACAGGATTTTCATTTTTGGGTAAACTATCCCTTTAAGGTGAACATAAATCAAATCCCTTGTTCATTTGTTGTAGCACATAATAAAAAATATAATTTTTTGCACATTCTTCCTATGATGTCTGTGTATTCTTTTCATGTTTTTAGGTGCAAATGTAAATGCTGCTAAACTTCATGAGACCGCACTGCATCATGCTGCTAAAGTGAAAAATCTGGAACTAATTGAGCTTTTGGTAGAATTTGGGGGAAATGTTTATGCCAGAGACAACCTCGGCAAAAAGCCCATTCAGTACACCAGAGCCGGCTCAGCATCTGCCCTCTGCCTAGAGTTTTATGAATGTAAGTACTCATTTTATAAGTTTTGGATGTTATGATGATAGAAGGTTTTGTTTTTAAAGGGGCCATATTATGAGACATCAGATTTTCCTTGCTCTTTTGAGATAAAACAGTTGAAACATACTCTAACATTCAGAACTCCATTCAACAATCAAAACTTCCAAGTCCAACCAGACCATTTATTGATACTAAACTGCTAAAATGAAGGGATGTGTGTTTTTCCTTTTGTCACAAGAAAACCTAATATTAAATAATAAAAATGAATAATGTGACTGATTTAATGTCATAGTAAATTGTAATAAACATGTTTTTTATTCGTTTCGCTAAAGCAGAAAACTGACAACTTGTTTTGCCATCTTTCAGCCACACCCCTCAGTCTTCAGCAGTTATGCAGAATTGCTCTCAGAAATGCCCTCGGGAAAAGGGTGCCGGGGGTGTTGACTCAACTGGGCCTCCCAAACCGAATCATCTGTTTCCTGTCTTATTTACCAGCCCCTTCGATCTGACACGCTGCTTCTGTCTAGGTCATCAATAATGAACACAGCAATGACTGTGATTAAGAATAAGGGACTTAGATCATTGCTTTCCAGGAAGGAGATTTCTCATTGAGAAGCGCAGCTACTGTAACAGCTGCACTCAGTATTTGTCATGTATTTGTTGATATTTTTCCCCCTGCAGGGAACCAATAGGGAACCATACCAACCATTGTCACTTGGTATGGATGCAGTGTACTGCCAAAATTCCTAGAATAATTTGACTAGGAAAGAAGCACCTTTCACAAGAAATAAATGTGTCTGTCTTGCATCACATTTTGACTGCCGAAATAAGATTGTTTTCATGCACTTCATCCAACTATAATATTAGTTGTATAATTAACTTTCGTGATTTTATTTGTTATAGATTTGTAAACGCACTGTATATAAATAGTCTTATTTTAATTCAGGTTTTATATGAATTATGCAAATTGTATTTTAGCTAGTTCTTATTTATGTGAAATATACATTGTGCACGTGCTTTATAAATGATTGTTTTCTGATGTACTTTTTTTTTTTTTTGGGAAAATGTTTCGGTTTTACTTCAATTGTGTATATTAGAGAATAATTGTAACAGAAATATTCCATTTATGTTTTACTTAACTGGTGGTAAGAATTGACCAGACTTACTCCTTGCAAAGATAGAATGGTTTTGACTTTCAGCCACTGCTCTAAAGTTTTAATTTTGCTGCAGTTTGTACATTCCAAACAGATCACTTTAAATCACTTTAACTAAAGTTTTAATAATATAATTTGCTTTCTCTCTGCACATCATTTTGCTGAATTAACATTTATTACAGTACCTTCATTTCACATTAAAGTTGTCTTTAAAGTCCCCCTGGAGTCAATATTTTTATCCCTTAAAACTTATCTTTAATCATGAATGATATATTTAAACATATATTCCTGTGAAAAAAGCCTTAAAATAGCTTGAATGTAACTCTACACCCTTGCCTCATTTAATATACGTGGATCAATGAATATGCAAATTAGCCCCGCCTCCACTCGCTCGCGCCAGCTCGGAGAACCACTCGGTCAACTTACTGAGGTAAACGCTGCATGGTATTGTATGTTACAACGTTGGATATATAGTAATTAATATGATTAGCCTTTTGCTAGACTATGTTATCAAACAGCTAATAATGTGTTGCTAATGCTACTCAAACCGTGTTCCTGTTTGCTGTCTCAGAGTCAGACAGCTGCCTTCTAACAATCAGTTTCCTTACAAATGCTTTGAACAACTCAACATCAGTGGAGAAAGACATATAGTTCATTATAACATCGTAATATACACGATTTTTCATATCAACAGAAAACTATACCGGGATAACCTGTTTTCCTTTGAGACTTCCATGCTAGTTTGCTGTTAATGATATGCTAAGCAGGGCTCTCAAGTTTTGAACTGAGTTCAGAGTGAGATTTCGGCGGCGGCAGCGACGGGGGTTTGGGTGGGGATGGGGGTCTGATATGAAAAATGACACAAATTCGTACAAATAAAAAAATATTTATTTAATTCAGCATTTTAGTGTGTATGTGAGTGAGTGAGTGAGAGAGAGATAATGGTAATATAATCATACACATTTTATTTATTTATTTTTCCTCAACATTATAATGTGAAACAATATAAACATGGTAACCATATTCTGACTCTAGGGTACATTATATGTACATTACGTTCTGCGGTGTTTTTCACCATCAGAAATGGTGATGACAACTTGAATAAAAAAATGTTTAAAAACGTCTCTCATTTTCTCAAAATAATCGTAATTTAAAGCTGCTGTCCGCGATTTTTGGCCCTCTAGCGGTTAATAAACAGAACAGCACGCGTCTTGCGGAGGAACATTCTAGCCGGAGCTACTTTTCTCCATGGCGAGTCACGCAGTTACTGTGATACTCTGCGGCGGGTCCTACCAGTCAGGTCTGAAATAGTCTGAATATAAACACTTATTATAAGTGTACCATAATGATTCAGGATAAGACAAAAACACGGTTTGGAAAATGGATTCATGTTGTATATTCTCATTATATAATTTTTGTAAATTTTTAACACAAAAAAAGTTGCGGACTGCAGCTTTAAATACATGAATATTCGTTTTTTTATTAGCCCAAATATTTGAATACAATATTTTGGAAAAATGCCCATCCCTACTAGCTAGGAAAGTTAACGTAAAGTACTCTAGACAAACTGTTAACTAACCTACCAGCTGCCTGGACACAAAGATGACTTACTCATAGGATATGGTCCCATATCAATCACGTTCAGTCTGTAGCCAGATGTCCTCTTCTAACTACTTAAGCGAGCATCTGAATCAGTGAGCGAGCCCGTGAATTACAGAATGTATCGTTGGAATCAGAACGTAAACGTTGTTGTGGCGGGAATATCTAAATTTTACCCGGATACAGCAATTCTATTTTCTGATTGGCTGTCCGGTAGCTATTTTTTTTATTAGATTAACTGGTGCGTGGCAGGGCCTTCTGAACTCTATGGGGAACTCGCTTGATTCCTCTAATAGCGGCGCAACTTGTTGTGCGTTATCCTGAAGATTTCTCTGCGTGAGAAATACAAGGTGTGGCGTGTGAGCGTGTGAATGGGTTGAAATGCGTGTGTCTCATGCCCAATGCGTGAGACTTGAGAGCCCTGGCTAAAGCCTACCTGCAGATTGACATTATTGGCTACAAGGTAGTTTGTGTCGTCAGAAACACCAACGATTTCAAACCACGGGTTTGAGACTCTTTTTTTTTTTTTACTGCAGTTTTTAAGAGAAAATACTCAGCAATGGTGTTGACATATGAATTTGCACATGGTTTGCCTTAAATCATATTTAAAACACCACATAGACATATAAACAACATTATAAACTTGATTTTCACCACAGGGGGTCATTAAACTTTTCAAGTTAAATAAAAGTGCGCAAAATACAACATTTTCATATACGAACATAAACCCTACTGTTGCACTTTTATTATGTTACTTTTAAATATTTACATCATCAGACATGGCAGCCGCAACGGATGGACTTTTATTTTGACATGATTTGTGGAATTCTGAAGCCGGAAGTCGCTCTGAATCGTGAAGTTCTGGGGGAAGCTGCTTGGTCAACTCTTATTCAAAACTTTAGACAGACTTATTTAACTGCTGTTTTTACAAGCTGAATCTATAGTCTCCCAACTAATCCTGTTCGTAGGGTTTACGTCGCTTCCAGACGAGTGTGAAGTGACTTTTAAAGTGCTCCTCATGGCATTATTTTGGGCGAGAGAGCAGTAATTAGCGAAGCCCTGTTGATCAGATCAGCCAGAGGTCGCAGAACTGCAGAGTAAGCGGTGAGTTTCCTTCTCCACGCCTTATAAACCCTCTGCTTCATATTTATGACCATCCTCGAGTCTTTACGTGATTTTCGTGTGTACTGGCACTTGTAAACACAAAATATAAGGGCTTCTTTGTCCGACATAAAGGCTGTGCCTCAAATCCCAGTGAGCTGTCTACATAGACAGCATTTTGGCACATGAAGGATAAATGTAGTCTATGTGTCTTTAATGGGCAGATTTGATTTCTTGTGACTTGTTGTCTGTTTAATAACATGTCAAATGTATACTTAAATGATCTTTTAAGTTTCCTGTATCAGGTATTTACTATTGAGCAACATATTGATCATGTTTTGATGGTTTTGACCTAATTTGATGTTTTATTCCACCACAAACATCTCAATACTGTTAGTTTTAAATCACTATGTTAGTTTGAATATATTAGTATATGTCAAACCACCAGGGAAACATTATTTTTTTGTTATGAAAGCATAAAAGCCACAGCCAGGGTAGTGGGATGGTATGGGACATTCATACCAGTTGAAAGTGCATATTTACATAAAGCAAAACAACATTCAAGTTTAAAATTGCTAATTTAACCTGTGTGACTTTTGAGTACAAAGCAATGAAAGTGAATGGTGACTTCCATTTTGCTTAAATGACTGTGAATATGGTGAGCTGTTTCTTAATGGGGGAAAAAACTATGATTGATATTTGTCCTGAATTAGTATCCTGTCATTTAAAGCCAAAATTGAAATAAATTTTGATCAGTTATGAAATGAAAATGGGCAATTCTTATGTTTTATGAAATATTACAGCATAAATGATTTATCCGTGTACACATGAACACATTCCCTGCTGCTCACAGCTCACTTTACTTCTATAATGTGTATTTGACTTTTATATTATTCAACAAGAAAGAAGCTGTTGGTTAATATTATCCAGTAGCCGCAACAACACAAGTGACGTCAATGGGAAAGGAAAGTTGTTGAAGAGGAAGAGCATGCTATTTAATTTTCAATGAATGATTACAAAGACAAACAAAATTTTTTTCCCCCTTGGAACATGCGCAGATGAATCACAAGTTTTTATTATACGTGTAATTTTTTTGAATTGTTGACAGAAAAATAGATGCTTTGACCTGAAGTCTGTGTCTCAGGTTTAAGTTGAGCAAGTAAAAACGGTTCAGAGGTCAGTGACCTCTGCTCTGCTCTTAGGTTAATTTTTTTCCCTGGCTGTACTCCGAGAATGACTTTGACATTTAGCCATTCTATAAATAGATTGCAGGGGTAATGTTTGCAGACAGGGATGCTTTCTCAGAGAAACGGTTATTACTATCCTGAGGTCAGTGGTCACATGATGGTGGAGAAATCACTGAATAGCTTCCAATATGAGTGATACAAATTTGGGAAAGTATATAATTATATTATTCACTGTGCAATACGCTGTCTAGTGCAAGTCACTCAGACGGCTGTCAAGTGCAGCATGTTACTTTTTTAGGGCAGTTATTTGATGCAGTACTGTTCAATAGTTTGGGTTCAGTAAGATTTTTTCTTAAAAATAAATTCTTTTTATTCAGCAAAGATGCATTAAATTGATCAAAAGTGACAGTGAAGGAATTAATAATGTTACAAAAGAGTTCTATTTCAAATACTTGGAACTTTCTGTTCATAAATCCGTAAAATTAGAAGTTAAATAGGAAGCTTCTTGAATCAGCAAATCGGCATATTAGAATGATTTCTGAATGATCATGTGACTGAATACTGGAGTAATGATGCTGAAAATCCAGCTTTGCAACACAGGAATAAATTAAATATATTCAAATAGAGAACAGATATTTGAAATTGTAGTAATATTTCACAACATTACTGTTTTTACTATATTTTTAATCAAATAAATGCAGACTTTGTTGGCAAAATAGACTTAAAAATATTTTAAAAATCTTACCATCCCCAACCCTTTGAACGGTAGTGTATCTCATTTCTTATTGTCTCTTTTCTCTCTCTCTCTCAAAAAAAAAAAATATATTGCCAAAGCAGTAATTAACCAACACATACACACTAACATACATACAATATGTTTTTAATGATATAGTTACACATATGTTATTAAATATTGATTTGGACATCAGAATGTTTTGTGAATGTTGTGTTATTAATATATGCACGTGCAATCTCTCTGTCTTGATCGCAGGTGGTCTCTCAGGACTGTAAGATGACCGAGTATAAGTTGGTTGTTGTGGGAGCAGGTGGTGTCGGGAAGAGCGCATTAACCATCCAGCTCATTCAGAATCACTTTGTGGATGAATATGACCCCACTATTGAGGTACTCAAAAAAGACCATCTAACCTAATCTTACCTTAAAGGTGCAATAGGACATTTTCAGAGAGGCTAGCAATAGTGAGCTAGCTTTCAAATCATAACATCCCACCCTCCCTTCAGAGGATCTCCAAAGCCACGCCTCCTCCAAAACACATGAAGGCACACACATACACACAGCTGCTCTCGGCAAGAGACTGCGTTAAACTACCTCATGTCTCAAAGCACATAACATTACAATAATAATGAACATAAACAGCGTTTGGATCTGTAAAATGTGGCTGGAACAGGGTGTGGGAGGGTATGTAAAAACGTGCGTTGACAGGCAGGTAGGACATTGTATCATGTCATTCGGACTAAATATAATGAGTGAATGAACATTTTATGGTCCTACGCCTTCCACAGATGATATGTATTTATAAAAATACATTTAGACCATTTAACATAGTGATTGCTGACGGGATATGTGGAGACCAGTATAACAAAAAATGTTTCTGTATAGAATCACCTATTGCACCTTTAAATTATGTCTTTACATACACTACAGTTCAAAAGTTTGGGGTCAGTAAGAATTTTTAAATGTTTTAAATGTTTTTTAACAATTTTAAATATCTGTTGTCTATTTTAATGTATTTTAAAATGTAATTTATTATTGTGATGCAAAGCTGAATTTTCAGCATCATTACTCCAGTCTTCAGTGTCACATGATCCTTCAGAAATCATTCTAATATGCTGATTTGCTGCTCAAGAAACATTTCTTATCAGTGTAGAAAACAGTTGTGCTGCTTAATATTTTTGTGGAAACCATTTTCTCTGGATTCCTTGATGAATCTAAAGTTCAAAAGAACAGCTTTTATTTGAGAGAGAAATCTTTTGTACATTTGATCATTTTAAAGGTCCCGTTCTTCGTGATCCCATGTTTCAAACTTTAGTTAGTGTGTAATGTTGTTGTTAGAGTATAAATAAAATCTGTAAAATTTTAAAGCTCAAAGTTCAATGCCAAGCGAGATATTTTATTTAACAGAAGTCGCCTACATCGAACGGCCAGTTTGGACTACATCCCTCTACTTCCTTCTTTAATGACGTCACTAAAACAGTTTTTTGACTAACCTCCGCCCACAGGAATACACAAGAGTTGCGTTTGTAGAGTGTGTTTGTCGCCATGTCGTCAAAATGCTGTTATTTTCATCCCGCAGTCCAATCACCGGGTCTGATTCCGGCTCAAATTGATAGGGTAAAATTAAAGACATGTTTACAATAACACTGAGCGCATGTATCTCCACGTTATGGTAAGAGGCGTGACTTTTCCGGGTACGGTGCGCTAAGCTGCTGTCGAATCACAACACAGGAACCGCTGGCACAATCAGAACTCGTTACGTATTTCTGAAGGAGGGACTTCATAGAACAAGGAAGTCATCAGCCCGTTTTTATGACAGTGGAAACAGCGGTATACAGATAAGTAAATTATGTGAAAAATACTGTGTTTTTTTTACACGCGAAACATGAACACATGTTATATTGCACACTATAAACACAATCAAAGCTTCAAAAAACCACGAAAAACGGGACCTTTAATGCATCCTTGCTCAATAAAAGTAATAATAGTAATTAAAACAAAACATTTTATTTCCTGACCCCAAGCCTTAGAACAGTAGTGTACTTGACATTTAACGCATGACCATCACCATTTGACATTTCCATTTGTTCTCATGACCTGCGCTGAATACTTAATTAGAATAGGATATATATATATCCATTACACATTATTGTCTAGGTTGATTCATGTAATCGTGAGACTGTCAGGCTCAATGCAAATATATAGTGCTGATCATGTCTGTCCCTGCAGGACTCTTACAGGAAGCAGGTGGTGATTGATGGTGAGACGTGTCTGTTGGACATCCTGGACACTGCAGGTCAGGAAGAGTACAGCGCAATGAGGGACCAGTACATGAGGACAGGAGAGGGTTTCCTCTGTGTCTTCGCTATAAACAACAGCAAATCCTTTGCCGACGTGCATTTGTACAGGTCCGTGAGCTGATGAATATGGTTTCAGTTATATTTTATAAACACTCTGGATTTTAAGTAGCGGTAGATGAACCATATTGAAAGCTTTTAAGTTTAAAGGGGACCTATTATGCAAAATGTACTTTTTATAAGGTTTGAACACAGATGTGTGTCCACAGTGTGTGTAAACAACCAGCCTGTGATGGTAAAAATCCACCCACTCCTTTTTTTTTTATAATCTCCATAAATCATGAACAGTCTCTCCAAATGCGTGATTCCAGATTTTTCCAAATTTTCCTTACTCTTATGTAAGCCCCACCCATGACTGGTATTGATCTGCCCTGTTAGCATATATACCGCCCTGATTGAGCCGCAGCAGTCCGCCATTTCTGTTTACTCGCTGTAGCAGCTGGAGATATACAATGTCTGTGCCAAAAACATTAGAAATGTTCTGTTATTGGATGTACCAATGAACATAATAGTCTCCTTAGACTCCTTAGAATCATTTTACAACGGACTGCTTCACAAACGAGGGTCAGTTCAACACCGGATTCGCACAAATGATTAACATGACGGCACATGCTAGTCGATGAGTTGAATCAACTCCACAGCAACTACATAAATTTATCCACTAACCATTCAGAAATGTCCAGTTTCATTCTAAAAGTTGTATCTTCTTCCTGAGTCTCTCCATCAGTGTCCAACTCTGGTTTGAACAATGTTAGGCTGAACACCGTTACTGACAATCCTCATTTTGGCTGCGTGAGATTCTCCAGCTTTGTTGTTGTTGAACAACTGAAGCTTGAGTTGTTAAAGCTCCAGACTCTTCTGGAAAGGGGGCCAGGAGCAGCAGCTCATTTGCATTTAAAGGGACACACACACAAAAACGGTGTGTTTTTGCTCACACCCAAATAGGGGCAAATTTGACAAGTGATAATAAATATGTGGGGTATTTCACAGACACTTTCTGGGGACACCAGAGACTTGTATTACATCTTGTGAAAAGGAGCATAATAGGTCCCCTTTACATGCCAACAATATTATAAATTATATTTATATATATATATGAAGGAAGGAGAATTTGTAATATGTGGTGTACAATGTCTATAATGATACATGGTACATTTTAGAGAGCAGATCAAGCGCGTGAAGGATTCAGATGATGTTCCCATGGTCCTAGTGGGGAACAAATGTGATTTGGCCAGAACAGTGGACACCAAGCAAGCTCAGGAACTTGCCAGAAGCTACGGCATAGAGTTTGTAGAAACTTCTGCCAAGACCAGACAGGTGGGAAAAGACTGATAATCAGTTCTTGCTTTTCATAATACAAACTTTTGCTTATGTTCACTTCTTTTTCAAGCGATTGCTTTTACTTTAATGCCAAAGCTTAGCATAAAGCTTCACACACAGCATATGTGTTAATGAAATATCCTTTGTCTGTTTTCCTTATGTTTTTCAGGGAGTTGAGGATGCTTTTTACACCCTCGTCCGTGAGATCCGGCATTATCGCATGAAAAAGCTCAACAGCAGAGAAGATAGGAAGCAAGGCTGCCTGGGCGTGTCCTGTGAAGTCATGTGACTGCACTGTCTCCCCCTTTGTTTTTTGTTTTTTTGTTTTGAGCAGTTTCTTGACCAGGCAGCTGGAAGCCTCGTGACCATGTGTGTGCGTGTGTGCAGAGTTCGCCCTCTGCTGGCTGAAAGGGATTAATGCACAACTGGTCATCTTTCCTGTTGGCCTGCTGTAATAGAAAAATGAGGCCATTGGACATTACGTGTTTTCACTGAGGCTCATTTGTCTCATTTAGTACTTGGGTTTTCCCTCTTCCTTTGGAAGAAAAACTTAAACGGGCATTGAGATTGGGCATTGAGTTCTTCTTTCTTCACTTCTGACCCCTTATTGACATTGATTAAAGAAATTCTTCATTGCAGAAGGGTGCATCTCATAAAATCATGCCTAGACCATGTTTCACCACAAAATTTAAAGAATAAATAATTAAGGAATTATATTTTGAAGCTTTTTTTTTTTTACCCATCAAAATCTTATCATAATGCATCTGAAATTTTATTCTTTATTTTTGATTCCCCCCCCCTTTTTTTTTTTTTTCACCCAAGAATGCTTTGATTATAAGAAATGCATATTTCACGGAAGGAAAGGAACTGCATTTTTAAATGTTATTTAAATTGGAATTAATGTAGATAATTACCATATATCTTAAATTGGAAGCTGTTATTTTGAAGGTTTTAGAAATCTCAGCCCTGATGTTTTAAAGGCCTCAGAAGTGAGAAAGTGAAATGTCCTTTAATCTTAATCCGCAGGTTCAATGCTCAGGAATACTGTGAACACAGAAGATCTTCAGAAATGTGTGGGATTATTTCTGTTTATATCTTTCCCTTTTTTTGTAGCCAAAGAGTTTATTTAGCATTTACTTTTACCGTTTTCTGTCGTATACAGTAGTTCCATTCACTCTAGAATATCACCTTTTTCTTTTATTCTCTTTGCTCTCAGATGTTAATTGTATATTTTGACATATAATACATAATGATTAGAATGATTTAGCTTAGATACAGAAAAGTCAATCGGATTTCAACCATGGGGTGTGATGGATTTTACTTAAAGGGCCTTTTGAATCATGGTGCTGCTGGTGTACATGCCAAATCTATGTGCCGCCTTTGTGTCCTATATAGCATGACATCTTTTAGCCCATGTTAAATAATGTCTTAAATCTTCCAGTGAAAGCTGCAAAAATGTTTTTTGTTGGGATTGTAACAGATCAGTGTAAGGTTTGTTGCTGTTATTTTCATGCCTGAAGTCTCTTCTTGAGAGCCAATGAAGGTTTCTCAAGAAGTTAAAGCGATTATTCGTGTTGACTATCATGTTATTTATATGGCATTTGTCTGAAACTGTGCCTGATTTCATCAGTGAAATCTGCAATATGTTCCATTATTCGTACTGCGGTTGTGTTTGGCCTTCTGTCCTCGCTTTAACGGAGGCAGGATGTTTTCTTAAAAATACAAACTAAGTTTGCCATTACATTAACAATCCTTTCTTTTTCAACATTATCAAGACTTGATTTATGATGTATTTTCAGTTTTAGCACAATTTATTAGTGTCACAGACTTTTCTTAATCAGAAAATCATGTGACAATGGACATTTCTTTTTTTGGGGGGGGGGGGGGGGGGGGTATTCATGTGTAACAGATGTTTAATGTGCCTACCATATTACAACACGTTTTACCAGTAAATTAATTGGAAACTGAGCATATTGTGTGTAATTCTCCTACATGTACATGGATGTTCGTTTTTGCTTGTGTATACTTGCATAATATCCTCTTTCCCATGTGTGAGCTTGTCACTTGAAACGGTCTGTCTGTTAAAACTTAAAATAGAGTTGAACACAGAATCTGGAGTGTCAATCCCCTCATGTCCAATGCGGGTACACGGTTCTGGTTACACTGGGCAACCACTGCTTAATATTGCACTGGTGCAGTGTCCAACTGCACACTTCCCCGCTACCGAGGACCAGTGTCGGACCGGCCAGCTTTCTACAGGAAGAGTGATAGTGTCAGAAACCAAAAGGCAACATGCCCAAAGTCGCTGTGCCCGGTGAGTGTACATTCACCACCTGATTCCAACACACATAAGATAAGATTTCATTTGAACATTTCACATATGAAATTCATTTTACATCATAGAAAATGTTAAAATTAGCATTTAATGGCTTATAGATGTGTATGCAAAGTTAATTGAAGAATACAAAAAATGTTGGATAAATTCTGGACACCACCATGGTCTCTGGCGGAAACTGTAATCTAGGAACGGCAGTGTTCGAATAGTTATTTGTGCCGATCAAGTCTTAGAAATTTGTACAACAAATACAGTAAACAAGGTTAGATTTTCCAACAACTGCAGTTGTTTTTTTAAAATCTGGTAGTGGTGGTATTTAAGAGTACTTTGAGGGATTTTAATTCAAAGACTTGAACAACTATCAGGCATTGCATTCTTCAACTGTGTCAATGCCTCTGACATTTTAACAAATGGAAGCAGAATGAAAATAGAGGTGTTAGTGTTTGATACTGTGCCTCATTAACACCTGTGATGAACTCATCTGCACCTTTTAGATATAGACTGAAGTGCAATCTATGAAAATGATGTCAAATAGGCTGTATCTTATTATGCATGCATGCAGGAGCTCTCACTGATGTTTTTTGCAGCTGTGGTAATATGGAAGATTTTTTGGACTCCATCAGCGAGGTTTTGAAGTCTTATGAGTTATGACTTAGTTACAGCTCACAGAGGCTTGCCTAAAAATGCAGTCTAGTCGGTGGATTCTACTGGCTCAAATGTCATGCTGCTGCTTGACATGCCATCACTCACCTAACATTTATTTTTACATCGTCAATGTTCTAGCCAGTACAGTTGTACTCATACATTTACATATACCTGGCACAATCTGCAAAATGTTAATAGTTTTAACTAAAGAGGTAACATAAAACAGCATGTTTTTATCATCCCTTTTATTTTGTTAAAATTATTACCTTAATAACAGATTCTTCAAGGTGTATGTAAACATATAACCACAAGTTTATATGTGCATTAGGAGAGATCCTTTTAAGATATTGAGTTGATTTGAGACTTACATTGTTAGACATGCTGCTTTCCATGTGCATGCTAAGAATAATCAGAATTTGAATTTGCAGACTGTGATAGGATATCAGTCACTCATATCATCAAGTTTAAAAATAGAAACACTATCATTTCGAGACAGCAGGGAAGGCCAAGTACTGGCTGAGCTTCAGTTATTGAGCAGGATAGACAGCAGGCTGTTATAAACACATGGTTAATGAGTTCACACCTAAAAGACCCTTGAGTCTAATACTCTGTTAAACATGTCGTCTCTGATATTAAACATGTTATTTCCGATATTAAAATACTTATGTCTCTGGATGTTATTAAGCTGGACAGGAGAAAGTTATTTGTAGTTGATGGTGTGAGTTTAGGGCAGGACTATCCGTTTGCCTGACCAATGGTGGATTCAGTTTAGTTTATTAAGAAAATAACCCTTTTCCTGATGTCTTCATGTAATGACCTATTGTTTCTGTTGTGGTCACTATGTGTTATTGTCCTTGTGTGTGACCATCATGTTTCCCCTCTTTCCATGAATCCTGTCCCATATCTGATGGGTACATGTTACTAACCCAACAGAGGAGAAGAGTAAGTATGGGGAGGAATCATAGGCGGATGATGGTTTGTGTGTTTGGAAAGAAGGGTGAGCATGACCTGGTAGATATGGGAATCTCAGAACCCATCCCATGGCATATCCAATGGATTTGCCATTAAACTCCAAGTGGATACATGTGTGTGTGATTTTTAAGAAAGTTTTAGAGTAAAGGAATGTGGATTAGGGGAGGTTGAATATTATTTAGTATAAACAAGTTGTTTATTTGTTAAGTGTTTACGATCCATGACATTGACATTGGCTGCAGCCGAAATCACATACTTCCTTATAATATAGTAGGGGAAATACAATATGTGACAAAAGAAGTATGTCTGAATTCACAGAACTCATAAAAGGGTAGGCAAATAGATGAAACTTAAAATTGGTACATACGATGGACACTTTACTCTCCCATGAGTCCACGGGAGAGGATCTGTGAGTGGCAGTGAAGCGACACAACTGATGCTGGTGGGTCATGTGATTAATGACAACACAATAATGACATGTAGTACATCCAGATTGCATTCATACTACACATATTCGTACTATATAGAAGGTACTTTTCAGTGGTTGTGACGTAATTTCTTTTTCTAAATAATTTCGGACACAACCCTTGTGTATTGTGGTCCGGGCCAATGGTGTGGATGCTTTGGGCATCTTACTGAGCTTCAGTTATTAAATATGTGATGAAATTTATTTAATAATTATTGCAATTGTGACGAGAAGGCCCCACAGGATCAATCCATCTATGATTAGAATTACACCAATTAAAAAAAAAATTGTATGATCATGGAAAGTGAACAATAACAAATAAAAGTTTGCCTCTATGTGAGGAGAACAGATAGTGATACACTGTTTGTGAAATGTCAAGCCTTGTTTGAGTTCTTTTGAAGGTGTCTTCACAATCTTGGGATTGTGAAAAAATGAGCATGTTTTTTTTTTTTTTTTATGGTAATTTTGTACTTTTCACTTTACCCCATCCGTCACTGCAAGTTACAAAGGTTCATATTGATGATGTTATTGTAAAATTCGGTTGCCTGCAATACAGAGACATTTTATTTAATATTAGAGAATTGTTTGTTATTCAGGTGGCATGTGTGATCCCTCAAATGTGAGTAAAATGGGAGTTCCGATGTATTACTTACTAACCCAGTCTAACCTATAACCTCCTTTTTCTTTCCAATGTTTTGGATCTTCCTCACCCACTCTGGGGGAAATGAATAATCAGAAGGGAGTAAGTATAAAGGAACCCGTCCAAGATCGACATGTCAAAATGGCAAAACATCTGTCTGTATGTTTTATTCATTTGTTTGTTTAGGTGAATATATACATTGGGGTCCAAAAGTCAATTATATTGAAAATCTGGCATTCATAATGTGACTTTTTATAGTGTCCTTTGTCACATGTAGCTATAGCAATTACTATAATTTGTGCATAATTACATGCAACTAACCCAAAACCTATATTAAGTAAATGTAGTTAATTATTATTAGTCAATACACCTTAAAATAAAGTGTAACTATTTTTTGTTGTAGGAAAATTTAAAAGTAATGCTATAATGTAAAACAAATATATTTAAATTTGCAACACTGATGTTAATTTCTGGGCAGACGGACAGATTTTCTTGCTCGAGTGTCAGAGCAAAAGGTCGACATGCTAAATAATAATAAGTCATGTTATTCAGTTAAACAACAAATTGTTGTGCAGTGCTAATATAATTTGTAATTAATATGTGTATTCAGCTAAAACATTTGCACCTCATTGTAGTTCATCATAGCAAACAAATGAATAAATTGTGTACTTCTGGCTTAGACTGAATCTGTGCATGTTTAATGTAATTATTGAAAGCTTTTAGGGTGTAAGCCTGTTTTCAATTAGACATTTCTAAGTTATGATTTGGGTTGTGCTGTTAGTTTTGTGATTTGTGTCTTGGCTTAATCAATTTGTCATAGTTTTGTTCATCTCTGCATGGGCGAATTTGCTCATTCACTGCTAGGGTCACAGTGACTCAGTAGCTGAATCATTCTGAAAAAGTGTTTTTCTTGTGCCAAAAGCATGTTCTGGTTAAAAAGTTCAATAAATGTGTAAGTTCTTAAAAATGTCTAAAGGACAACAAGTTAGATGCTTTATATAAGTACAAGCTGCTTGTTCACTTATTGTGCCTTATGGCGTTTACCATATAAAAAGTATTTTTTTATAGCCTACTTAAAGGGAAAGTTCACCCAAAAATGAAAATTTAATGTTTATCTGCTTACCCCCAGGGCATCCAGGATGTAGGTGACTTTGTTTCTTCAGTAGAACACAAATGATGATTTTTAACTCCAACCATTGTAGTCTGTCAGTCGTATAATACGTGTCAATGGGAACTTTGTCTATAAGAGTAAAAAAAACATGCACAGACAAATCCAAATTAAACCCTGCAGCTCGTGACGACAAATTGATGTCCTAAGATATGAAACGATCGGTTTGTGCGAGAAACCAAACAGTATTAATATCATTTTTTACCTCTAAAACACCACTATTTCCAACTGCCCTGCACATCCAGTTGGTGAGGTCAGAAAACGCGCTCTGATGCCGAAAGTGATTTCTCGCTCTTTGCCTCAATGAGTGCGAGCCATCACTTCCGTTGTCAGAGCGCGTTCAGACCTCACTAACCGGATGTGCAGGGCAGTTGGACATAGTGGTGTTTTAGAGGTAAAAAATTATATAAATACTGTTTGGTTTCTCGCACAAACCGATCGTTTCGTATCTTAGGACATCAATTTGTCGTCACGAGCTGCAGGGTTTAATTTGGATTTGTCTGTGCATGTTTTTTTTACTCTTATAGACGAAGTTCCCATTGACACGTATTATACGACTGACAGACTACAATGGTTGGAGTTAAAAATCATCATTTGTGTTCTACTGAAGAAACAAAGTCACCTACATCTTGGATGCCCTGGGGGTAAGCAGATAAACATTAAATTTTCATTTTTGGGTGAACTATCCCTTTACATGATGTCCAGACATAACATCATCTCACTTGATGCATCCTAACATCTTTGGGGCTTTTTAGTCATGTTCTCTCTCTCTTTCTTTTTTGCTTTTGTAGACCGCCGTCCCCTTAAATAATGATTTTGCATTAAAACCAATGTGGTGCTTCTTTTTTTTTTTTTTTATCAGAAACGGATGATCGTATGATTGCGATCGCAGAACGTGTATTTGCATCGGAAACCAAAGATGAAGACATCCGTGAGGAGATATCCCTGTTTGATGTGGCTGACGATTGCCCTATCCTCAACGAGGAGCTGGCCCTACATGTAACCGAGGATGATGACATAGAGAAGCGGTCAGTGCAGTTACACAATTATATTAACTTTTTTAAATTAAGTACACTGAAGTCGCAAACAAATGGAAGTAGCAACAGATCTTTTCTTCCATATTGTGATGTGCAACTGAGTATAACAGATTAGCGACTTATATGCATTGGTTGTTGATTTTGAGATGTGGGCATTGCGCTCAAAAATGGGGGTAGATGAACATGAGCGTGCAGGGGCAGGGTTTAAGTGGATTGATTGATTGGAGAAGTCCTGCATACCTCACCAGAGAGAAAAGTCAGTCGTCAGATCAAATTATGACATTTTGATAAAAAAAAAATAAGGGCAAAAACATTTTTTAAATAATGAAATGCAGACATGCATTTAGAAAATAGATTTACATTGTATGCTGACTTTGACTGTGTCCCAATTCAAAGGCTGCATCCTTTGAAGGACTTCAAGACTTAAAACGCCTTCGAAGGTCGCGAAGGTCTTTCTGAGCATTGTTAAATAGAGGTTTTTCTGTAAAATAAAACCACTTTTTCTCATGTAACTCATCATTTAAACACATTTATCAGAAGCACTATTAATTTATTTAAATGTAAAACCTTTATTTACTTAAATTTTATTTTAAAGGTGCCTATTTTCCATTGGCAACCTCTCTGAGGTTCGTCTCGCGCAAGCCATATTGTCGTTTGGGTTTGACGAACCTAGAACAGTAAGCCGCCAACTGTTTAAAATAGGTTTTAAACAAAACGTTTTGACAAAACAAATACCAAAAATGAGATTTAGTGATGTGTACATCTATAACAGAGGGACAAATAATGACAGTACTTACGTTTTGTCGCTGTACTGTCTTGAACTGACAGGACAAGGTTAGAAAAGCAAGCAGTTACTATGGTTACGTCTCGCGCCTCAGGAAAACGCAGGAAAACGCGGGAATACGCGACTTCATTTCGTGAATCTTGAGCGTCTTTTATAAACGCTTTGACTGAATTTGGAGGTTACTGAAATCGTTGTTTGAAAACGCTATTGAAACGTTCATTATATAAAATTATTTTAAAGTCTATTTTTTTCTTGTAGTATATCCTGCAAAACCAGGCTTTCATTGGTGGGTTCAGTCCTTAACTATTTGCTCCTGGAAGTGGTGGTTGATTTAATTTTTAATTTACTTGTTTTTTTTCCTTCTACAAAGTATACTCAGAATTAACCAACCTCATCTTTAACCAATCTCCACACAGTAAGAAGTTTCTCAGCCGCAGTCACCTTCTGCTAGAGGAGAAACCAACTTATTTGGAAGTGCCTCACTTCCAGAGAGTGTCCATCACTGGTGACTATGCTGCTGGGGTATGTTCCAGTTCATAACTTCCAGGAACTGAATGGGATATGCACATGTTATGCAAGTTTTGATTTATACCATACTACCCTTTACCAAGACCATTGCATGTAACTGACCAGCAGAAATAGATCAGCCAAGGGGTCTCTCCATCTGAGCAGGTGGAGCCCCGCCATGGATTTGGTTTCTGATATCTATATCTGACATTTAGAAAGGGGGTTTAAGAGAGTTAAGGAATACATTTTCACCTGTAGTCATCAGTTCTTGACTTATCTAAGAATCAAACTCATATGCCTTGGCCTGGCAGGACATCAGGGAGATGAATGCTTTTAAATATAGTGTTACTCAATCAGCGTAATGCTCTCATAACTGTAGTACATCTGCATTTATGTTAACAGCACTTTGCATATTAGAAATATAGGCATTTCAAACACAATCAGAGCAATGCACTTGGCATTTCACACAATCACACTCTTCCAAACTGTACTGCAGGTGACCATGGACGACTTCGAGCTGGCCTGTAAGGGTCTGTACCGTGCCCTGACCATCAGAGAGAAGTACATGAAGCTGGCTTTCCAGAGATTTCCCAACACTCCATCTGAGTTCTTACGCAAAATTGAAGGAGAGCAGTGGAAACCAGAAGATCAGGTGGTTCCAGGTGATGAATACCAGAATACTTTCTTCCCTATAGTGTCATATATCCAAGTGAAACAACTTCTCAAACAAGACAAAATGTTGATTTTGTCCATTGCGAATTGATTGGATAGTTGGATTGTTGTGGTTTGCTATTGATCTTGTGTGGTTAAACTAGACAGGTTGTCCGTTCTTGCGCTTAGAAACACTTATATTAATAATGACATTAGCTCTGTCATGACAACTCTCTGAGGGTTTGACATAGTAATGAATATGACAATGTTAATGTTTGGTAACTGAACAATGGAAAAACAAGTTGTATTTGTTAAATTCAGTGAAACATAACCACATAACAGTCTCTGTTGTGTTGCAGTCTTTACCCCTCCTCCTAAAGCTGGTGAGGATCCTTTCTGCACAAAGAACTTCCCACCTGACCTTGGCTACGTTGCTCGCATGAAGGATGGCGTTATCTACGTCTACAAAGATGCAGCATCTGCTGATAAACACCAGCCTCTGAACCACCCCGGTCCAGACCTTGCCACTTTCATCGACGACATGAACTTCCTCATTGCCTTGATTGCTCAGGGCCCAACGTGAGTGCACGAAAGCCCTGCATGATGCTTAATATATGACCTCTAGTAGTTCTGTAGTATATTCTCTCATTTTCCATTTAATGTTTGGGGAAAAAAACCAAAGGGCCTTATCATACAATGCAACGACAGGTGCGACGGAAGTGTTTTTTGTTAGTTTCAGCCTGACACAGTTATCATTTTCATGTCCAGCGCCATGTTGTTTAAACAGCAAATGCACCCGTGCCCATTATACTTTGGACACTGTTTGCCCATGGGCATGTTAGTCTGAAAATGAGGTGTATTCAGGCGCGTTGTTGGCGTGTTGTGGTTTTCAGGCAACTGAAATGACTGTGCCATTGACCAACAAAAACCTGGTCTAAAGTCAATGGCGCAGTATTTTTTTGTTATTTAAAGGGCGCATTAGTAATATGCACCTATACGCACCTACACTCTGCGTACACTCTTTCTAGCATGTTTGATACTTCAGGGCATATTGAATTGTGTTTCTGGGAGTGAATTACAGTGCAAAGCATGCCGTTTCCTGTTGTAAGAAAGTGGCGCTATGACTAACTGAATATTGTCATATAGATGTCTTTAGGCCAGGACTCTTATCACACATGTGAAGTTTGGAGCAGATCAGACACTGTATGCCTGAGTTACAACAGCTTCCTCTTTCATGGCGAAACATCAGACTTTGTCGGACCGCCACAGACACGCCCTTCAGTGAAAACTCAAGATCTTTGCAATTTAACATCGCTAAGGCCTTAAGATTAGACTGACCAAATATGATGTTGATCTGGTTAAATCTCTATGAGGAGTTAATCAGTGTAAAACATGTCATTTCCTGTTGCCCACAGGTGGCGCTATGACTAAATGAATATTGCCAAGTAGACGTCTTCAGGCCGGGACTCTAATAAAACGTGACATTTGGGGCAGATTGGACATTGTATGCCCGATTTACAACAGATCGGACATTGTATGCCCGAGTTACAACTTCCTGTTTCATGTTTTTTTTCTTCATTACTTTGAATGTACTCAATCGTTAAACTAGCAAAAGAAGATTCAGACACACCCTAAGTGCACCTGCGCCATGCGTTTCAGACCATGTGGGACCAAAATAGGGCCCAAAGAATTTAATGTGATAAAATGTCAATTGAATGTATAAAGGAGATACATTATTATACCAACATTTCGGCAAAAAAACTTTTGTCAAGGTGTTTTAAAATGTCAGTTGAAATCAATGTTACATATTAAACTATTTGTTTATGATATACACTACTGTTCAAACATTTGGGGTCAGTAAGATTTTTTTAATGTTTTTGAAAAAAAAGTCTCATGCTCACCAAGCCTGCATTCATTTGATCAAAATTACAGTAAAACAGTAATATATTATTATTTAAAATCACTATTGTAATTTACTGTAAAATGTGTATTCTGTGATGGCAAAGCTGAATTTTCAGCATCATTACTTCAGTGTTCAGTGTCACATGATCCTTCAGAAATCATTCTAATATGCTGATTTGTTCAAGAAACATTTATTATTAATATCAATGTTGAAAACAGTTGTGCTGCCTAATATTTTTGTGGAAACCGTGATACATTTTTATTAGGTTTCTTTGAAGAAACTTCATAAGAACAGCATTTATTTGAAACAGATATCTTTTGTAACAATGTAAAAGTCTTTATTGTCACTTTTGATCAATTTAATGCATCCTAGCTGAAATAAATATTAATTTATTGGTAAAAAAAAAAGACCTCAAACATTTGAAAAATAGTGTATAATATTAAACTTAAAATCTAAAGAGAATAAGAATAGTGTGTTTTATTTTGTAAATGCTAATGGATCCTTGTGGTTTTTTCCTCAGAAAGTCGTACACTCATCGTCGTCTGAAGTTCCTCATGTCAAAATTCAATGTACATGAGATGTTAAACGAGATGGAGGAAATGAAAGAGCTGAAGAAAAATCCCCACAGAGACTTTTACAACTGTAGAAAGGTATGACTCAAAACAGCCGTATGTCATTTATACTAAAATAATTTACAATCAAACTGATCAAATTACCTAAAATTTTGACATTGATCTGTTCTCGCTGGTGTAGGTGGATACTCACATCCACGCTGCCGCCTGCATGAACCAGAAGCACCTTCTCCGCTTCATCAAGAAGACCTACCGTGTGGATTCAGATCGGGTGGTGCATGTTTTGAAGGGCAAGGAAGTTACCATGAAGGAGCTTTTTGAATCTCTTCACCTGCACCCCTATGACCTGACTGTAGATTCCCTGGATGTGCATGCTGTAGGTATCACACAACACATCATACAGGTTCTTCAGGGCCTGCTTACCCACAATCACCACAGATGTTCAGGACTAAAAAATAATATGTTGAATCCTTACAGCACTATTCAGTGCTCATTATGCAGTTGTCATGTGCTCTAATTTTAAACCATGACATGGGTTACAAAATCCACCGGGTGTATCCTCAGCTGTTTTGACAGTATTCTTAGCACTTCAAACTGCTCACAAGAGCTGTTATTGTGATGACTGCAAAGTTATTTACAGTTATTCCTTGCTCGACTTCATGCAGGGCAGACAAACCTTCCAGCGTTTTGATAAATTCAATGCCAAGTACAACCCTGTGGGTGCCAGTGAGCTGCGTGATCTTTATCTGAAGACTGAGAACCACATATCTGGAGAGTATTTTGCCACCATTATCAAGGTAAGACTAGGGTGAACCATGGCATTACTCATGTACACGAACAGGAAACCAATCAGCCTTAATCTCTGAAATCTCACAGGAAGTTGCAAGTGACCTGGAGGATGCCAGATACCAGTACGCAGAGCCTCGTCTGTCCATCTATGGCTGTAACCCTAATGAGTGGACTAAGCTTTCTGGCTGGTTCAACAAGCACAGAGTCTTTTCTCCTCAGCTCAAGTGGATGATTCAAGTGCCCAGAATCTAGTACGTTTCACTTCTCACACTCAGTCTTTGTGAAAAGTGTACTAACTCTCTTATTTCTCCCTGTAGCGACATTTTTAGAGCCAGGAACTTTGTGCCACACTTTGGGAAGATGCTGGAAAACATCTTCCTCCCTGTTTTCCAAGCCACCATTGACCCAAACTCCAACCCAGAGCTTAGTGTCTTCTTGAAGCATGTGAGTTAATCTGGCAAATGCAATAATAGAGAATACATGTGCATAGAAACAAGTTCTGTCTCATATATCCAGTATATTCCAAAGTTTGTGGTTGGCAAGATTTTTTTAAAAAGAAATTAATACTTAATTGACGCACTGAGTTGATCAAAAGTGATAGTAAATACATTTATAATTTTACAAAATATTTCTATTTTAAAGGCACATTGTGTAAGATTTTTGGATTAAAATGTCCAAAAACCACTAGAACAATGTAATATATTTTGTTGACTTGTGTAAATTATCCTAAATGATTCCAAGAATGTTTAAATCAAGCAATTTTAACCAGGACATGGACCTGTCCGTGCATCGCCTATCAATGACATCATACCCACGTTACCACATTAATAGTAGTTTTATTTTGTAGAAACCATGGAAACACCAAAGATGCTTTAATATATTATTAGTTTTATTAGACAGGTGAGAAACTGTTTAGATACATTAATCGACAAAAAAATAATCATTGTTAAATGGCTCAACACAGTAAGTCTTGTTTAGATCTCATTTTCTCATTAAATCTTTAACTTATCCATGAATATGATTTCTTCCTGAGTTCAGTCCAGATTCTTTTCCACCGGCTGTAGATGTGAAGACAACACCTCCCATGATTCTGCGAAATCAAGCCGTCATCAAGCTACGCCCTTTGTTTTGAATAAGTGACCTCTAGTGGTGAAAAACTACATATTGTGCCTTTAAATAAATGCTGTTCTTTTGAACTATTCATAGTTTTATTATCAAAATATTCATTATATTCCTCAAATAATCCTGGGAAAATATCATGGTTTCCACATTAAGCAGCACAACTTTTTTCAATACTGATAATAATAAGAAATGTTTCTTGAGCAGCAAATTGTAATACATGCTTCATTGACTCCATCATCATCTTGCTTGTTCTGAATCAGATCTGAAGTAACTAGTAACTCACTATTTGAGTAGTCTTTTCATTGGATACATATGTAATAAATAATTATTAAAATTATTACTTTTACTTCAACTTGAGTAATTATTTCTTTAAGTACTTGTACTTTTACTTGAGTACAGGTTTTTTTTTTACTCCACCAAAGTCTGCAAATCAGCATATTTGAATGATCTCTGAAGGATCACGTGACACTGAAGACTGGAGTAATGATGCTGATAACTGTATTAATATTTCACAATATTACTGTGGTCTGTTAACACCTCCATCCCTGTGTTTTGTCTCTCTGCAGGTGACAGGTTTTGACAGTGTGGATGATGAATCCAAACACAGCGGTCACATGTTCTCCAAAAAGAGCCCCAAGCCGGAGGAGTGGGACATTGAGAAGAACCCCTCATACACTTACTGGATTTACTACATGTATGCAAACATTGCCCGACTCAACCAGCTGCGCAAGTGAGTACTTCAATGACACCAAATGTTTCTATTACAATGAAGTTAGGTGTTTATTTCGATGCCTAACCCAAAAGTATGAAACTTTGGTTTATAATACATCCCACACTGTTTGTCCCATTGACATGACTAATACCTCAAATTTTACAGCTTGCAAGGAGAAGTATGCTATTACTTTTTTGCTTGCTGACAGTTAATATTTAGCAATATATTGATTTGAGCTGCTTTGTAGCTGAATTGAACTCATTCATAATTGATGAACTTTACCCAGTTATTGAACTGAATCAACACTGAACTGACTTCAGCTGAATAGTGAAACTATTATCTTTTTAGAGCTGAATTGAATTCTGTTCACATAATTGATCATTACTTTCCTTTTTATCACTGTAAAACTGCTTTGAAACAATCTGTATTGTATCAACCGCTCTTAAATAAAGGTGACTTGACTAAGCAATTGGAGTCAAAATTTTAACTTAATTATTTTGGACAATAAAATTGGCAAAAAAAAAAAAAATTACATTACAGTTTACATTTTTAAAGTTTGAGTATCTTAAGTAAGATTTTTTAGTATCTTATGCCCACCAAGGCTGCATTTATTGGATCAAAAATACAGTTGAAATAACGGTAATATTGTGAAGTATTATTACAATTTAAAATAACTTTTGAAATTTTGAAATGTAATTTATTCATGTGATGCAAAACTGAATTTTCAGCATCATTACTCCAGTCTTCAGTGTCACGTCATCATTCAGAAATCATTCTAAAATGCTGATTTGCTGCTTAAGAAACATTTCCTATTATTATCAATGTTGAAAACAGTTGCACTGCTTAAACTTTGTGTTTTTTAGGACTCTTTGATGAATGGAAAGTTCAAAAAGAACAGAACATGTGTGGCTTTACTGTCACATTTGATTATTTTAATGCATCCTTGCTGAATAAAAGCATTACTTTTTTTCTTTTTTTTTTTTGTAAAGACAAACTTTTAAATGGTAGTGTTTATATAGCCCAGAGTAACTGTATCTTGTGTGTTTGTGTGTTTCCATCCAGGGAAAGAGGAATGAACACATTCCAGTTCAGACCTCACTGTGGAGAGGCTGGAGCTGTCACTCACCTGCTGGCCTGCTTTATGACTGCAGACAACATCTCTCACGGCCTTAACCTCAAAAAGGTTAATACACCATTTACCCTGACCATTAGGGGGCATCCTTCACCTTACCACTTCATCTTATCCTCATGATTCTCTCTCAGTCTTCGAAAAATAATGATGTTGACACAAACACAACAGTCACTGTCTCCTCATGTCCCACAGAGCCCTGTCCTGCAGTACCTGTATTACCTGGCCCAGGTTCCCATTGCCATGTCCCCACTCAGCAACAACAGTCTGTTCCTAGAATACAACAAGAGCCCTCTGCTGGAGTTCCACAAGAAGGGACTGATGGTCTCCCTGTCCACCGACGACCCCATGCAGTTCCACTACACCAAGGTGTGAGGCTTCTCCCCTTTCCATATGTGCAAACTGCAAATCTTCTCCCTCCACTTCCTTTGATTTGATGATGTCTTTGCGTTTGTCTTATTTCCTGCATCAATAGGAGCCCCTGATGGAGGAGTATGCCATTGCAGCCCAGGTGTTCAAGCTCAGCACCTGTGACATGTGTGAGATTGCCAGGAACAGTGTCCTCCAGAGCGGCCTATCTACTGAGGTGAGGTCACTTGATCCAACACATCACTGAAACACAATCACAATTTTTTTTTTTTTTTTTTTTTAAAGTGAATAGCACATAACTGGCATAATAGCTGTATAAACATGAATATCTGTTCTCTAAACTTGTGTCATTGTTTTCAAATACCTGAGTTTTCACAGTCCACACTACAACGTGAAAGTGGCCTGAAACAAGGCCTGAAACTTTTAAAGGTCCCGTTTTTCGTGTTTTTTTGAAGCTTTGATTGTGTTTATAGTGTGCAATATAACATGTGTTCATGTTTCGCGTGTAAAAAAACAGTATTTTTCACATAATCCAACACATCACTGAAACACAATCACAATTTTTTTTTTTTTTTTTTTTTTTTTTTTTTTTTTATAAATCATATGCATAATTTCACTGATCTAGACACAAGTTTTTTCTGTTAAAATATAGCAACTTTTTCCATTTTTGAACTTATATTGTGATTTAAAAATGTTGATGATATGTCTAATCTTTTCTAAGTAAAAAATAATGTAATTACTATTTATCTATAGTGGTGCTAAAATTAAATACACACACATTAATATATATTAAAAATATATTAAAATAACACTGATTATATATATATATATATATATATATATATATATATATATATATACAAAATTTAATATTATTTATATACTATTATAGTATTTATATTTGGTTGTCATTTTAGTTTAAGTTTTAGTAATTTTGTCAATTTGTAAATTTTATTAGTTTTTAATATTTCTTAATTCAGTTTTAGTCATTTTAGTACTTAATCTTATTTAAATTATTAAATTTATTTATTAAATTTATTTCAAGGCAACATTTTTGTTTTTTAAGTTTTAATATTTATATTTTATTTTTATAACTTCAATTAACAATAACTTTTTTTAAATAGATTTTACTTCAGTTAACAATAACAATATTGTTTTTTTTAAACTTCAAAGCAAGAATATAATTTCCATATATCTTTGGCCCCGTTTACACTAGTGGGTTTTCGTTTTAAAATGGTGTTTTAAAATGGTGTTTTAAAATTAAAACGATCCTCATCCACACTGGCGTTTCCACAGTGTTTCAGAAACGATCTCCGTCTACACTATACGACTGAAACGCACATCACATGACCGTTCATGCATGCGCATACAAGTGTAAACAGTTGCCTCTTCCGCATGTAAGTAACTGCAGTATTAAAAAATGCAGTTTAACTGCACAATGGCTGCTAAAAATGACAACAAAGCCAGCAAAGATTGCAGTTCAGTCTCCATGTTATTGTTTACATGATCGCCAAGGAAACAGAGCAAACTTGTGCTGCCACGCCATCGTTTTCAATAGTCTCTGTTTTGGTCCATTTACACTGACTACATCTACATTAATCTGGATACATCTGAAAATGGCGTTTTCGTTTCAAAACGCTCTCCGTCCACACTAGCGTTTTCAAGCATTTAACAAACAAAAGTTTGTAGTCCACACTGACAGGTCAGTGTGAATTCACCTTACTATGCATGCATAAACCCTAATAAAAGCTCACTAATGTGATACAGACAGAACAAGACATAATAAAGTTATCACACAATTTTTCTGGCAGGATCATTTTATTTAGCAAAATATCTCACCATTCACTGATTCATCCAGGTCGCACTCACTCACCATCATTTTGCCACAGGACAGCAAGTGCAAGTAAATTTTTGCAAGTAATTGCTAATAAATCTTTGCAGGACTGTGTATATGAAGAGTGTGCAAAGTAACATATTTTAGCAACAGTGTTAAAGTGAATAGCACATAACTGGCATAATAGCTGTATAAACATGAATATCTGTTCTCTAAACTTGTGTCATTGTTTTCAAATACCTGAGTTTTCACAGTCCACACTACAACGTGAAAGTGGCCTGAAACAAGGCCTGAAACTTTTAAAGGTCCCGTTTTTCGTGGTTTTTTGAAGCTTCGATTTGATTGTGTGCAATATAACATGTGTTCATGTTTCGCATGTAAAAAAACAGTATTTTTCACATAATTTACTTATCTGTATACCGCTGTTTCCACTGTCATAAAAATGGGCTGATGACTTCCTTGTTCTATGAAGTCCCTCCTTCAGAAATACGTAACGAGTTCTGATTGTGCCAGCGGTTCCTGTGTTGTGATTCGACAGCTCTGAGCGCAGCGTGCCCGGAAAAGTCACACCTCTTACCATAACGTGGAGATGCATGCACTCAATGTTATTGTAAACATGTGCTGCACATAGTTTTACATGTGGATTATAATTTTCTGGAACCAAGTTAAACATAAATTGTAACCATTGATCTCTAAGTACAGCGTCCCTGGGAAGGCCAAACAAAGGTGATTGGACTGCTGGATGAAAATAACAGCGTTTCGACGACATGGCGACAAACACACTCTACAAACGCAACTCTTGTGTATTCCTGTGGGCGGAGGTTAGTCAAAAAACTGTTTTAGTGACGTCATTAAAGAAGGAAGTAGAGGGATG
The DNA here is from genome assembly GCF_018812025.1 of Megalobrama amblycephala. Taxonomy (NCBI): domain Eukaryota; kingdom Metazoa; phylum Chordata; class Actinopteri; order Cypriniformes; family Xenocyprididae; genus Megalobrama; species Megalobrama amblycephala. Next base: position 7,668,773 of record NC_063055.1, on the reverse strand, counting down.
TAGTCCAAACTGGCCGTTCGATGTAGGCGACTTCTGTTAAATAAAATATCTCACTTGGCATTGAATTTTGAGCTTTAAAATTTTACAGATTTTACAACAACATTACACACTAACTAAAGTTTGTAACATGGGATCACGAAGAACGGGACCTTTAAAACTAAAACAGGTTCTGCAGCGTTTTTGAGGGTCGAAAATGCCGGAGTAGTGTGAACAACAGGCGTAACTGTAGCAAAAGTTATGCGCTTTAAAATGAAAACGCAATAGTGTAAACGGGGCCTATAATAATATGGAATTAATCATTCCAAATGATGGAACCACCAGGGTTAAGCAATGTTTTTTTGTTGGAATTTTGGTGTCTAATAATCTATCTATACTTTTCATTCTTAATCATAATCACACGGCAACATAATCTTTTTCTCACACAAACAGGAAAAGACTCACTTCCTTGGTGCCAACTACTTGAAGGACGGTCCAGCGGGCAACGACATCCGCAAAACCAACGTAGCTCAGATTCGCATGGCCTACCGCTATGAGACTCAGTGCTATGAGCTGAACCTCATTAGAGAGGGTGTGATGGGTGAATAAACAAGCATGCATACATGCAAAGTGTTTGTTTTGCACTGTACTTAAATTGTCAGTGACAACAACATTTCTGCTATCATTATTGTGAAGCCCATGTGATAACATCCATGAGACTTATATCTTAATGTGAAATGACACTCCAGAACAGAGTCTTCCTGTACACAGGTGTCTGTCAGCTTGTGCAGTTTGTCTTATGTCTGACCTTTAGGTCTTACTGCAAGTTTGCAGTTTACCAAGTTTACATCCCCTTTGTGCCTTTATTGTATTATGTTTTTTTTTAGTGTTCATGCTTTGGAAAAAAGCCTGTTACAGTTGACTCAATAAACAAAATCTATATTTAAAATATATACTGTTTTGATTTTTGTTCTAAACACTATAAATGTGAATTGAACTGAACACAAAATGGACAATTCTGCCATAACTGACTCAACCTCATGTCGTTTCTCATGTATAAGATGTTATACAGATGCTGGCCTTTTCCACACACTGAGACCAAAGGTTGTCAAGTCTAAAAAGGACATCAAAACCCCCAACTTCTGTAAAAGTAATACCCATTCATTATATTCCAAGTCTTCTCATCTCATACAGAGCTTTGTGTGAGCAACCATTCACCCTCTCATTCCCATCTGTAGCTCTCAAATGTCATTTGGACTTCTGCATATTAAAATTTTTGTGAACCTGACATGAGTACATAACAAAACCAGTGCCATTTGTTGTCATTGTTGCAAAACCAGGCATGACAGGTCACACATCTTAATGTACACTGCCCTCCAAAAGTTTGGAAATGCCCTAGAAAAGTGGGGTTTTGGACAATATCGGCATGAATCCTTTTTAATTTGTGATAATTTTGCACTGATAAGGGACAACACAAACTACGAAAACATATTTTATTATATAAACAGATTATACATAGAAAAAACTTAAATTTTCGATTCATCAAAATATCCAGCATTAGCAGCTATCTGACCTAAACTGGGTTCTAATTGGTTCATTTTATTCTAAACTTAATTGGCAATCAATTGTTGAAGCTATGAAGGTGTGCTGACCCAAAAAACTTTTACAAATCTGGGCCAAGTTTAAACCAGTAACCAGGCATCACAGCTGGCAAAGGGGCATGTATGACTTTGATATATTTATATTGCCATTATTATGTAATCAAAATGAAAATTATTATTGCTGGTCTTCAATGATAATGTCAAGTTACTTTAATCTATTTGCACCAAAAAATGATAAGGATTTATGCTGATATCGTCCAAAACCACACTTTGCTAGGGGTGTTTCCAAACTTTTGGAGGGCAGTGTATAAAGATTGGGGTGCAGTTTGAGAGCTTCTCTGTATGGAAAGATTGCCAGTGAATATAATTTAAATGTTGTTGTTTCTCACACCTGTTGTATGACTTTATATAGTACATAATGTGTATTATTATGATATGTAAATAACTATTTTAAACAGTAAAATAGTTAGTAAAATTATATAAAATAGTATTTTATGTATATATAAGAATTCCCATAACTCAATTATTCAATTCCAATTATTAATTTTCATAGTGCTTTGTCTCTCAATGAAATATTATCAATTCATTTTAACATACAGCATTTGTAACAATAGCCTATTTTTCTCTCAAGTCACTAAACAGTTAAAACAATGGAATCAAAGCATCATTTCCGTTTCAAGTTAAGTTTTGACTCGAATGGAGTTACTAGGAACACACATTGGTCATTTTATGAAGACACTTTTATTGCAGCACCAGTTCGTGATCTGATTCATCCACTCAGAAGGAACCGAAGCTCAGAGGGGGAACTGACAGCACAGGAGGAGGACTACACGAACACATCCACTCTTTAAGGAACACCTATAACAGCTTCTATCGGGAATATAAATAAAACCAGGCGTAACATTGTTGCTAGGAATTATTTGTACTTTGTGACCCGCTGGTAACGCGCGGTGAAAGTGAATGGATACAAAGTTTCTCTCGAGGAAGTTTTTAGCCGACTGGCTAACCAGTCATGAGAAATGAAGACTTCGGGTCCACAACAGAGTTACAGACTCAGTATTTACTCTAAATGAACTCTCGTGAGAACTTTTATTTCGCTTTTTTTTTTAGCTGAGTCGAGCATATGTGTTGTGAAACGGCGGACAAGTTTGCGTAAGTAAGCTGATATTTCTTCATAACAAAAGATCTGAACTGGCTTACATGAACGAGCTCTGGTCGCTGCTTTTAATTATTTTTTATTTAATTGAATTTAATAATATTGTAAAAATTATGTATTGTTTTATTTTCATAAATTTTAAACTCTTTTATTTCAATTAATTAATTTTCATGTATTGTTTATGTTATTTTTCGTGCCTGATTTCAGAGCCTTTAATAATAAATACTCTCTTCCTTTGTTTAATTGTTTTAATCAAGTTTCCTTATAGACACCTTTTTATTTACAGTTATGCCGAAGTCCACCTTTCAAGTAAATATGCTGATAAAAAATTAATGTATTCATATTGGATAAAGTCTTCTGCCTTTCTCATTTCGCCTTTGGGTGAAAATATCTATAGTATTGACACCATAGTTGAGTTATTTATGAATTTCTATAACTCAGTGAGCTGGGCAGTATTTGACAGAATGTTTTGTCATATATAGACATGATTATGTTTAGTTTTGACAGTGAATTCACTCACTTTCCCACCCTCTTAATCAACCCCACCCAGAAGCATGTCCCCTCATGCACAAGCACCTGGGGTGGGTGGATCACCTGTCAAACGTAATATTATAGTTTATTTATGTCTTGATTGTCGACCATTTGAGGACTGGTGTAATACTAGTGTCTGGTTGATTTTGGCATTGTAGGGGTGTTTTGTGTATGTCTGCGGTTGCTGATGACTCTTTTGATCACCAAACCCCAAACACAGAGCTTTGTCGGCGTGCGGTGGCATATCTGGAAGCAGGTGGCTTGGAGAAAAGAGAGAGAGGATTTATTACGCCTCTCAGGTTGTGGGTTTGGTGCTGGGAATGTCATGAGAAGTTCCTCCTCTCATGCATTTGGGAAGTTTAAGTCAGGATGATTGGAGTTAGACGGCTTTCCGCAGACCCTGAAAGTTGTAATTAACCGCTGATTTGGCCCGTCCAAACCTACGCAGACCATCTCCACCATTTCAGATTATGCGTCTGTGACCTTTGTTGTGTTAAAGAGTTAGTTCACCCAAAAATTAAAAGTATCCCAGAATTTACTCTCCCTCAAGCCATCTAGGTGTATATGACTTTCTTCTTTCAGTCAAACACAATCGGAGTTATATAAAAAAAAATTCTGGCTCTTCCAAGCTTTATGAATAGTAACTGATATTTTGAAGCCCATCCATCATAAAAGTAATCCATACGGCTCTAGGGGTTAATAAAGACCTTCTGAATTGAAGCAATGGGTTTTTGTAAGAAAAATATCCATATTTGTAACTTTATAAACTAGAATCTCTGGCTTCTGTATGCAAGTCGATTCTGGCAGAAGAGTGAACTTTGATCTGAACGTGGAAGTGCAGAGGATAGAGCAAAACAAAACACCGGTCACGAATTAGAAGTCTAAAATTAGAATTTTTTTTAAAGAGAAATGAGAAATATAAGAGAAGAGGAGCTTGAGTTTGTTGCCCAGACCTATTTGTTTGAACCGTGAGAGGCGTCTGCTCTCACCTAAGCTTATGTTACACCTATATCCTACGTCATATGCCGGAATTCGTCTCTTGTGAACGCATGGACGGACGTTACCGGAAGCTAGTGATTATAGTCTATAAAGTTAGAAATATGGTTATTTTTCTAACAAAAAGGCATAGCTTTGCTTCAGAATGCCTTTATTAACCCCCTGGAATACTTTTATGATGGATGGATGTGCTTTTTTTGGGCTTCAAAATATGGTTTACCATTCAATCCCATTATAAAGCTTGGAAGAGCCAGAATATTTAACTCCGATTGTGTTTGACTGAAAGAAGAAAGTCATAAACACTTTGGATGACTTGAGGGTGAGTAAACTATGGGATCATTTTCATTTTTGGGTGAACTAAAGTTTCACGCCACAGTAAAACTAACATGGAAATACTACACCAGATTAAATTTGTAAAACCATCATTATTGGAGATTCTGCTGCTCCGATCTTCCTGTGAATCAGGAAACACAGGCCTTCCTGCACACGCTCGCAGACACAAGTGGGTCAGTAGATGTGATGATCCTGTAAGGGGGATGGGATCTGGCTCGAATCATGGAGAGATTCCAGTCCGTACGTTAGATGTAGGTCATCCAGAACAAAGACATCATTTTCGGGTCCGACTGATCAAATGTGGTCAATATACCAAATTATTATGTCGTTCAGTCCCAGTGCCAAGGAATTTCAGCACGTCTCTCATAGCGTAATGTGCAACGTGTCCAAAACACTTTGGCTGCAGATGAGGGCTTGTGTTAGAGCTGCCAGATCCATCCAGGCTACAGTAGACGCAGGAAAGAGGAATTTCAAGTGGCCTCTTTTTGTTGTCAACTTTGTGCATAGAACACCAGCGTTTATTAACGTGCATGAAATTGTGCATATTTTCCTCATTGATGTGTTGACTACTCGTTCTTGTGCCACAAAGAAGGCCCTTCTATTATGTGCACATGGATGTGGAAATACTTGGAATGCCTGTCCTTTTCGTGCCGCGGCTGAAAGAAGCTTTTGGAGAGGAGTGAAATTGAATTGCATTATGCTCAAGTGTGTTAATGCATGGCAGTGCTTTGGACGGGCCCAGCTGGAGAGGCTGGGAGTGGGGGGTGGTGGGTGTTCCTGGGGATGGAGGCCTCTACAATGCTTTGTCCTCTCCCATGTTCCTGTCGTTGTCATTCTCCTCTTTGTTAGGGTTTTTATTTTTGGTTTTGCTGCTGACCTTGACAGTGACTATCTTTGGTTTCCTGCATTTATACAGCATGCAGAGACCATCACCTTTTATGTTTGCAAAATGTGCTTGTCAGTTGTACCCACTTGTGTTTTTTTTCCTTTGCAGTCCCGAAAGTGAAGGAAGAATGGCAGAGGAACTGAAGACATAGCTGTCCTACAGAGGTTCATCGGTGAACTTTATTAACCTATTTGCACCGCAAAGGAAGGGTTTCTTCCTTGATAGTCTTGCTGTTGCAATGCCAGACAGTCCTGCATTGTGACGACATCCTCGTCGTCATGCTGGCTCCTGGAGTGGACCACAAAAAAAGAGTCACAGGAGGACCAGGAGGGAAGACGGCGACGACAGCGGCGGCATGGCCACTCTCGCGAGAGCCTGGCGTCAACATCAAGCAGAAAATTTCCCAATGGGAGGGACTCAGCCAGCAGGAGGATGTCCGGAGTGGGAAAGTTCAGACCCAGCGGACTTTTGCTTCTCGTAGGCTTTCAGGGGATCTCCTTGGAAATGGACTTGACAGCAATGATGGAGGTAATAAAGTGACTGTATCAAAAGCCAAAAGCCTGGGTTTGGATTTCAGAGAAAACCAAATGACTTTTAGACCGGTTACAGGTGAAATCCAGTCTGATTTCCCAAGAAATCACACACATTTGAATAAATTTGTAACATCAACTCCTACAACTAAGCCTTTAAGCACTGTAACCCAAGTCCAAGTGACTAAACCGAATGTTAAAAGCAATAATTCTAAGTCAAATCATTTCCCAGATGTCGAAATTACATCTCTACCTCAGTGTGTAGATGATCCAGAGGCGTTGCTGCCTCCAGGGAACTTTTACACCTCCAGGGGTTTCTGGAAACGACTGGAGGCAGATGAATCTTTCTGGGAGAGAGAGAAAGATTCCTCAATGGTGACTAAGTGTCTTGGTGAAATTGGACCTACTTCCCCTCCACCTAAACCACAGCGTACATTCCAATACAAGGGTGCGAGCAGTCCACCCGGCCAATGGATCCATTTGGAGAACCAGACTCCGTTAGTAGGCAAATCGGATCAAGTCCGGAAGAATGACATCATATTAAAGCCACCCAGCTGTCCACCTCCTCCTTGTCCAATCAACACTTTCAACGGGTTTTCCAGAAACAGAAAGAACAGGTGAACATTTTTCCCTTAGTGCAGATCACATTACACAGTTAATCCCAAACATAAAAAAAAAGAAATGAATGAGGTTTTATATGCAGCATCCAACAATTGTAAGTACTTAAAGGGTTAGTTCACCCAAAAATCTTCGGATTCGGAACACAAATTAAGATATTTTTGATTGAACCCGATGGCTCAGTGAGGCCTGCATTCACAGCAATGACATTTCCTCTCTCAAGATCCATAAAAAACATATTTAAAACAGTTCATGTGAGTTCAGTGGTTCTACCTTAATATTATAAAGCGACGAGAATATTTTTGTGCGCCAAAAAAACAAAATAATTACTTTTCAACAGTATAGTGATGTGCCACGCCAAAGTCACGCCAAAATCACGTGATTTCAGCAGTTTAGCCGTTTGATTGGAGATCCAAGTCACTGATTCGATTCGTAAAGCTCAGAAGTAGTGTTTTGAAATCGGCCCATCACTATATTGTTGAAAAGTCATTATTTTGTTTTTTTGGCTCACAAAAAGTATTCTCGTCACTTTATAATATTAATATTGAACCACTGTACTCACATGAACTGTTTTAAATATGTTTTTAGTACCTTTATGGATCTTGAGAGAGGAAATGTCATTGCTGTGAATGCAGGCTTCACTGAGCCATCGGATTTAATCAAAAATATCTTAATTTGTGTTCCGAAGATGAATGAAGGCCTTACGGGTGTAAAACGACATGTGGGGGAGTAATAAATGACAGAATTTTCATTTTTGGGTGAACTAACACTAGGGCTGGGCGATATATCGCATGCGATTGTCACGCGCATTTCGTCAGTAAAGCCGGTTCCCTGATTGCCGCTAAATCGCCATCACCTGCTTTTAAATGGAGCGGCGTTTAATAGACAGAGCCGTAGATCACTGATAAGCTACGTAATATCGCGTTCATTAGCGAAGACGATTCATCTGCGATAATGAACGCGTTATTGCGTAGCTTATCAGTGAACTACGGCTCTGTCTATTAAATGCCGCTCCATTTAAAAGCAGGTGATGGCGATTTAGCGGCAATCAGGGAACCGGCTTTACTGACGAAATGCGCGTGACAATCGCATGCGATATATCGCCCAGCCCTAACTAACACTTTAAAATCAATTTCTTATTCATGAATATATCTTGTCAGATGTTGCATTTATTATATTTAGGTAATCACTTATTATTAAATATTATAATATTTAAAATATGTTCTAACATTTTTTTTTCATTGAGTCTTTTATTGTTTTTTTTTGTTTTTTTTGGAAGGTTGGTTGCAGGCTCAGTTTCTTGCATAGTACATAAAGTATAAAGAGGAGGGAGGGAGACAAAAATGAAATCCAGAAAAAGTATAAGATCAAAATCATAACTGAGATCTATTCATTTTTATCTTTCATTGCTATGTGCATCCAGAACTCATCCCAAAGTCTCTAACACCATTTATTCTAACTGAGCATAGATTCATATGATGCAGTTTCCACTATTAGTATTTTAATTTTGCTGCACTAGTGCCATCAAATGAGTCATTAAATAACTGGGTTGATAAAAAGGCAAATGCCAGAAACTAGATAATTGAGCACCCCTCTCATGTAATTATATTGTACAAAACAAGTCGATAACCCTTTATAAATAGCGTTTTGCTGGCTTTCAAAACCTGTTAAACCTGGTTACAAATGATATATCCTCACGAACAATAGGTGTTGGCCTAAAACGGTCTCATAACGACATGCCTGATCTTGATTGAATGTTCAAATCACGTGGAATGTTGAAGAGAGGTGTGCTATTTCTTTACTAAATTATCAGATTAAAAAAAAAAACCCAAACTCACATTGAATGTCCCAAGCCAGAATACCATAGAGGCTTACAGTGACAGTTCACCTAAAAAATGACATTTACTCACCCTTATGTCCCTTTTTTTTCTGCGATACACAAAAAAAAATATTTTTAAGAATGTTAGGGTCCAAATCCCATATACTTTTGTAGGAAAGTCTGTTCATTCGGCGGCCATATTTGTAATGCCTCTAGGCAGTTATCTAAGGCATTCAAGGCCAAGTCTTATCTTTTTGAAAGGGGAAATCCTGAAATGTCAAAAACCTCTTTCCGAGCTCACATTTAAAAAACATATTTGAAATCAGCAACAAAACCTGACATTTATGAACCGTTCATAAATGTTGTTTCTTATGTTCAAATTGCGTTAAGAAAGCTTGTATTTCAGGCTGGACCTGCCAATGCAGATGTGCAGTCTTAAGCACGCGTCTCAAGACACTGACAGTTTCTATTGCATTTGGAGCTTCTGAAGGCAGCTGCAGTGATGCAATGACTTTACCGATTGGCGACTGGCTCTTTTATTTACAAGGCGGGGCTTATTCTGCCATATTGCCCATTGCACCAGCCTCAATGACATATGCGCCAACAAATGCGACCTCCGGAGACGCAGCCTTCGAAATGAGATGGATAAAGTCTTTGAAAAAATGCAGAACATATTAGCAATTGCATAGCAATTCCATGGCAACCACTGACAACACTCTAGCATTATTCATGTGTAAACACCACTCACAATTTCCTAAGAAAGTCTAAAATTCATCTTCTTGTAATTGTTTATTTCATTCTCTTGGACAGCTTTGTGTCAGAGGACAGTGAGGAGAGTTTAGCTGTGAGTGTGTGATAGTTGTCTGGCCTCATCCCCAGCTGTGATGTCAGCTGTTCTTTGGCAGAATAGCAGCCCATTGTCCACATTTGGCCTACTTCTGTTTCAGCAAAGACTTTAGAGGTCACGCAAGGGCTTTCTAAACACTCCTATGGTCACGTTGTTGTGTTTACTCCTTCCTCTAATTGTTTTTCTTCTTGATCATTTGGAACCCGATGTCAGTTCCAGCCTTATTATATCATATCTATATCATGTCTATAATTTTAACTTTGTGATATGCATTCTAGTGCATTCCTTTTGGAGACCCAAAACCTCTTGTTATATAACAATACAGGGACTGTTCCTATCACAGACACTCTTGATCCCCTTCTCCACAGGAAGTCGTTTGAGTTTGAAGATGTGGTACGGCTGTCAGCCCAACAGGCCTCTAGAGTAAAGGAGGGCCGCCGTTCGGGTCTTTTCCACGCCCTGTCTGAAGACAGCATCTATGAGGACATCAGCTGTGAGTGATTCTGAGAACGCCAAGACACATGCCGTTGATCAGATATTCTTGTGAAGTATGGTCAAAAAAATGTCTGCATGGAATGAAACTCTCATCTTGATATATTCCGTTTTTCTCATACACTATTATTCAAAAGTTTGGGGTTAGAAAGATTGCAATGAAAGCAAGGATCCATTAAACTGATCAAAAGTGTCAGTAAAGACTTTTATAGTGTTACAAAACATTTCTATTTTAAATAAATGTTTTTGGTGTGGAAAAAACTATTATGATTTCCACAAAAATATTTTTCAACAGAACATCATTTTTCAACATTGATTATAATAATAAATGCATCAAATCAGCATATTAGAATGATTTCTGAAGGATCATGTGACACTGAAGACTGGAGTAATGATGCTGAAAATTCAGCTTTGCATCACATGAATAAATGACATTTTAAAATCTATTAAAATAGACTGTAATAATATTTCACAATATTACTGTTGCTACTGTGTTTTTGATCAAATAAATGCAGCATTGGTGAGCATAAAAGACTTCTTTCAAAAAAATTAAAAAATCTTACTGACCCCAATCTTTAAAATGGTGTTGTACAAGTTTATTTTTAGTGGTGCATTAATTATCATGCTGTGGTTTAGTAGACAACTGACATGAGAAAATCCTCTCAAAATGTTGCAGCTTTAAATTCATTTCCTTGAAAGCATCGACACTACATCCATCCATACACAGTCAGTGGTCTTTTTAGATGGTACGTGTTAGTTTAATTTTTAAAAAATGCATCCAAAGACAGCTGCATTAGACCATCCAGAAGGCTCATAAACACCCTCTAAGAAACAAGCCCTAATTATAGAGGGCTTCCTTAAGACAGACAACCCACCGACTTGTTGTTTTTGAAAACATGTTGTTTGGCACATTCCTAATTGTATTGGAGCCAGTGTAGAGAACACTAAATTTTTTTTTTTTTTTTTTTTGGCATTACATATTCTTTATTTCAATGGTTCACTATAGACAATGTACTAACTATAAGTAACTTTGCAATGACATATCAACTAACTCTCATTAGAGTGTTAGTAGACTGTAGTAGCCTGCTAGTAGACTCTGTTAGGTTAGGGTTCGGGTTAGTAGAATAAGTTGACATGCTGTTGCAAAGTTACTTCTAGTCATTAGAATGTCTGTTGGGGGAGAAGCAAAATAAAGTGTTAGCAGACAGTCTTCTAATACTTTAATGACTGCTAGTTGACATGTAGTTGCAAAGTTATTTAGGAGAATGTCTAAAGTGGACCATCGAAATAAAGTGTAACTATGTTTTTTCAACCAATCTTCTACAGCGGATATGCCAAAAGAGAACCCATATGAAGACATCAAGATTTCTCCCATGTGTTTACCTATAAGACGTCCACGAAACTACACCATGGGACAGAGAGAGAGCCCACACCTCAAGGTGACTGTCATTTTAAATGCATATTAATTTTGTCATATTTCAGTAAATAGTATGTGCACTACCATTCAAAAGTTTGGGGTCAATTAATGTTCTTTTGAACTTTCTATTCATCAAAGAATCCTGAAAAAATGTATCAGTTTCCACAAAAAAATGTTTAGCACTAAATCTGCATATTCCAATGATTTCTGAAGGATCATGTGACACTGAAGACTGGAGTAATGATGCTGAAAATTCATCTTTTTCATCACAGGAATAAATTGCATTTTAAAATATATTAAAATAGACAAATGTTCCTTTAAATTGTAATAATATTTGAGAGTCTTCCTTTTTTTACTGTATTTTTCATTAAATAAATACAGCCTTTTTCTCAAAGCTAATAGACATAGACTGAAAGCTTGAAAGGAGCTTTAATTAGTAAACTCATATTCACTATTTTCAACCTAGCAGCCATTTATTCCCACTGTTTATTTCATCAAGAATGAAATTTTACATTAAAGCCACTGGCTAATTGTGGAACTAAACTGTGTGTTTTCTAATCCACTTCTTCTCTTGTCTGTGATCTTATGCAGCTCTCACCGAAACCCTTCACTCTATTACCTAATGGCGACAGGCTGCATAAAGTGGGACGGGATCGCAAAGAATACGTAACGTCACCTACACGTACCTCCACTACAAACACTCCTAAATCATCAGCAGCCAAACCTGCTACTGCATACAAGATAAACCAACAACCCCCGGTAAACCCACGAGCATAAACATGTGCCTCAGACGTCATTAAACATTACGCAATGTGCCAGTCATCACCTGTTTCTCTGATTGTATGCATGATGTGAACTTTAACCACTCTTTTACATAATAAATTCTTAAGTGTTTTATAAACTGAAGAAGAAGGTGCTGCACCCAAACGCTGATCATTTTTTGATACATAAACTTTTTTTTTTTATATACAAAACCACATTTCTCTAGCCTGTTTTGCCCCAGATGTCAAAATAAAGCAGTGGATATATGAAGAAAGAGAACCAGACATGAAACATGTATAAAAAACATAGTCTGAGAAGAAACGTCAGCTTTGATGCATAAAGAAAGAAGAGGGAAAGAGAGGGAGGAAGTGGTGAGGAGATGGATGGATGGCTACAGGAAATGTTTCCTTTTTGAGCATGAGAGGTTGAGGATTATCATGAAGTGCCTGTGCATCATACTGGACACTGCTGACTAATCAGCTATATTCAGCTTTGTGCCAGTGTGATCCATATTGTTATTTTGGAAAGGCAGAAATCAGCAGGCTGAGGCAGCGTAGATGAAGCTCATGGAGGAATGCTGTTTTAATAATGAGAGCGAGCAGAAAGGGGTGGGTAAGAGCCCTCCTCTCTTCAATAGAAAGCACTCATTCTAACATCAAACAGCATGTGAAAAACGTGGAAGTTGTTCTGTCAGTTGTCCAGTTCTTCTGTAGGTTGTGTTGAGTGGTTTGCGCAGATGTTATCTCATGTGTGAAATATCTGAAGATGCTACCAAAAATTTATTTTAGTATTATTCTACGGGGGGCTGTTGAATGCTTGCATCTGATTGGTTGACGAACGTTCTAAGGTGTGCAGTTATTTTCAGGCAAACGCACAGATAAAGTAGTTCCAGGCAGGTTTTGACCGCATTACAGTTCCATATCACTTCGCCAAATGATTTCAGTTATTTTAAAGGTCCTTCCAGCCTACTACCGCAAAAGAAACAAAACCCACAACGACACTGACCGAGCACATAAATATAGTAAACAATAGGATAAAAACAACAAATTATTTTCATGTTTTTTGCCACAAAATTACGTTTTGTTATATATGGAAAAGCACATTCTCTCTTTCTCCCACTCTCTCTCCCTCTCAAACGCACACACACTCACACAGAAACGTGTTGTCAGCACTGCTGTGATGATTTTGTCATTAAAATAGTTTAGCAACTTCAAAGCTACATGACTGTTTTTCATTAGTGAGGTAATAACAGTGCTGTTCTTGAAGCAGATAAACTTACAGTTTCACTATTAGTAGAGATGCTGCTGCCGAACACTGTTGAAAGATGCACAGACTCAGGTAACTCACACATACTTAATCTCTCTCTCTCTCTCTCTCTCTCTCTCTCTCTAATAACTGCATTAATAACTGCATTAGTCTGTTATCAATGGCTCAAGCCTCTGTTACTAGCTCTAAAATGACGTTTTGGAATTAGCAACGGAGGTGTGGGATGAGATGCATAAGAAATTAGTCCTACACACTCTGCTTCATGTTATTTTCTAATAATTCAACATCCTGTCTTTAATTATTGCTTACTTATTCATATACTATTAAAGTATTTATTAATATTTTGAATAAGCTTATGTTTTAAATTTTCATTTCATTTGAATTTTATTTAAACTTTTAATAATTTTGATTTGTTGTTTTTTTGTTAGTTTTTTTTTTAAATATTTCTATTTAGCTTTATTTTTATTTCAGTTTTATTTTTTAGTAATTTTAGTACTTACTTTTTTTTTTCAGTTAGTTGCCAAGGCAAGATTTTTAACATTTTTGTTTAAGTTTTTCATATCATATTTTTATTTTATTTTATTTTATTTTATTTTATTTTATTTTATTTTATTTTAGCTGTTAGCAATTAACGAAAAACTTTTTTTAATAGTTTTAGTTCTAGTTAACAATAACAACACTGGTTTGGACACATCAATAACAGCAACCCTCTTTACTTGTCTCTTTCACACACTTCCAAAGCTTTTTCCTATTTTCCTCCCATCAAATGTCTATTTGAACTAAAATAAAACTAAATATAAAATAACAGATTCTGTATTTCTTAAACAGCTTCATTCTGAGAGGAACCTACTTCCCGAGTCTGTTTTTTAACCACAGTATTAATTGTTTTTAGTTTAAAGTGATGGCGTTTTAATAAAATTAATATTGATAATGCTATACGATACTATATAGCTAAAGCCCTGCCCCTAGGTATACTTCGTTTTGCAAAGCATACTTCATTCAACTTGGAGTCTTGGACGCATGCACAGTTTTGAGCAATCTTTCGCCACGAGTTATAACCCATGTAAACATCTTTGTATTCTTTCATGAGGGTACTTTCTAACCTCTTCGCACAATCTCTTGTTTATGTAGGCCTCTATCGTCGCTGTAGCTTGCATGTGTTCCGGTCTGTTCTGTTTATGCAGGTTTTCTTCGACTACCTTGTGAATCGACACCCCCAGGCACGGTTATCACCTGGTGGATAAATGAATTACTGCAAAAACAATTAAATGCGCATGTGCGACCTGTGTGTACAAAGTACATCTGATGTTTGTTTGGCATACTTTTCTTCTAACTTATAATTGTCAACATTTGTATGCCACAAATTAAAAAAGTCTAACTTTGACTGGTTGTTAACGAGCTTGAAATTAGAAATTCATGTCACCATGGTGCTTCAGTTCTTGAACTGACACAGAAAAGCTTCATGAACCCATATTCAAGTCTTTTTTTCTTTCTGTGATTAATGGAAGTCATGACTTTTTCAGTTCTATGCTCAATTACATGATCATATTGTTCACTGTTTATACTTGCATTCTGCTACATAGCAACCTAAAATCATCCTTCCGTGACTCTATTTGAAACTCATGTGGAGGTCAAAGCATTGAGTGGTGCTTAAAAAGGCCTTAACCATCTCCACACATGGTGAGCATTATGTTTTTATCTGGGGGGAAGCACCACCACGCTGTTTCCGCTCATCATGGGCAAATGCCACAACTGTGTGCTGTCTCATTGCTCTCACTCTGTGATGTGGGTAGACCGCTGTGGTCTACATGACTATGAATCATAATTAGCATGTCATGTTCTGCTCTGACCAAAAGAGAATAACAGGTCTGACATACACATGTAGATGCAGGTCATTGTGACACATCTAGTCACATGATACTGTTTAAGCATCTTGGTTATACTTTTGTGTATTGTTTGCATGTGTTTTGTATTTTAAGCATTTATTTGCAGGGCTTCCAATGTAATGTGTAAATGTGTTTAACTACTGTTCAAAAGTTTAGGACATTTGTAATGTTGCAAAAGATTTCTATTTCAAATAAATGCTGTTCTTTTTTTTTAAAGAAAGTAATTTTTTTCAACAAAGATGCGTTAAAGGGTTAGTTCACCCAAAAATGAAAATTCTGTCATTTATTACTCACCCTCATGCCGTTCCACACCCGTAAGACCTTCGTTCATCTTCAGAACACAAATTAAGATATTTTTGATGAAATCCGATGGCTCAGTGAGGCCTCCATAGGGAGCAATGACATTTCCTCTCTCAAGATACATAAAGGTACTAAAAACATATTTAAATCGGTTCATGTGAGTACAGTGGTTCAATATTAATATTATAAAGCGACGAGAATATTTTTGGTGCGCCAAAAAAACAAAATAATGACTTTATATAGTGATGGCCGATTTCAAAACACTGCTTCAGGAAGCATCTGAGTGTTATGAATCAGTGTGTCGAATCACCAAAGTCACATGATTTCAGCAGTTTGACACGCGATCCGAATCATGATTCGATACGCTGATTCATTATGTTCCGAAGCTTCCTGAAGCAGTGTTTTGAAATCGTCCATCACAATATAAAGTCATTATTTAGTTTTTTTGGCGCACCAAAAATAATCTTGTCACTTTATAATATTAATATTGAACCGCTGTACTCACATGAACTGATTTGAATATGTTTTTAGTACCTTTATGGATCTTTATAGAGAGGAAATGTCATTGCTCCCTATGCAGTCCTCACTGAGCCATCGTATTTCAACTAAAATATCTTAATTTGTGTTCCGAAGATGAACGAAGGTCTTACGGGTGTGGAACGGCATGAGGGTAAGTAATAAATGATAGAATTTTTCTTTTTGGGTAAACTAACCCTTTAAATTGGTCAAAAGTGACTTTTATAATATTACAAATTATTTAAAAATAATTGCTATTCTTTAGAATACTGAAAAAATGTATCCCGATTTCCACATACATTAAAATATTAAGCAGCACAATGATTTTAAACATTGATAATAATAAGAAATGTTTCTTGAGAATGATTTCTGAAAGATCATGTGACACTGAAGACTGGAGCCATCACAGGAATAAATGACAAATATATTAAAAATAAAACAATTTGTAGCAATATTTAACAATATTTTAGTTCATATTTTTGGTCAAATAAATGCAGCCTTGGTGAGCATAAGAGACTTCTTTCAAAATGTTTTAAAAATATCCCAAACCTTTGAACAGTAGTGTACAAAGTTTTATTTAACCTGGAATATTGTGTACAAAATCATGAGGAATTATTATTTGTGTGTTTCTCATGTAGCTCGTAAACAGGATCCAGGAGATCTTTGATGCCAAAAGAGGAAGGAAACGAGTATGGGCAACGGCAACCAGAGGTGAGAGGATGCATATTTCATATTTACCTGTTTCACCAAGAAAAAAAGTGTACTCAAGCAGTAAATGTGTGTTTTATGGCAGATGAATTGAGTGGAACAGAGAGTGACCCCGAGGAGAGCTCTAAAGGTCAGTGTCTCCCTCAGGCCTCGGCACAGAGAACTGTTGTTTATTCGAGTTTTACTTGTATATCAAACCAGCAGGTTTTATAAACCCATCAATGCTGTTTAAATTTTTTCCCTCATAGATCGCTCCCAGCGCACAGTGTACGTTCAGTCAACGTTAAAACGGCGTCCGGGTTACCGCACTTTAGAGAGGGACTTGATCCAACTTCAACAGCAGCAGCTTTTCCAGCAGTTTGTTGTGGTGTCGCTTAGAAAAGTTTCCCCTGGAAACACATACATCCCTGAGATCACACAACAGTTCCCTACGAAGGTAGAGACCTAATGACAACATTTTGTAAATAGGATGTGTCCGGAAATAATATCGGACAGAGTTTGATTTGAGAATTCCATTTTCTTTTTAAATAATAGTTTTTTTTTTATTTTATTTTTTTATATATGCTTTTTTACATTATATATTATAATTAAAATGTATTTTATATAACATAATCATAATAAAATTTATTTACATTTTAATTATAAATAAATGTTAATTATAATGTATAATTATATATAATATATTTATATATTCAAATTTAAATGCATATTATTATAATAAAATTATTTACATTTTATTTTTAAATAAATATTAATTATAATTATGCAACAAATTTAATATACAAAAAATGCAATTATTATATGTGATTGATTATATAAAATAATATTTTTCTGTCTTTATTTTATTTTAGTTTGAGAAGTCTTCTCGTCTGTCTCGTGAGGCTGAAGATAGATTAAGGGCGATTCCCAAGTTTTGTTTTCCTGACTGTAATGACTGGTGTCCGTCCTCTGACCACAGCAGGTAACATGCTGATATTTTTATTTTCAAATTAGTTAGCAGATTATTTTGTTTGTTATTTTTGGGCTCCCATTTCCTGAGACAATTTGTATTGTATTTTCACTAATTACACTTTATTATTTGCTTCTCTTTTTGTCTGTTAAATAAAAGCTTGCTTTATGGCTATCATTTTTGAACAACAAAAAGGTGTAGTGTCTTGACTCTGGGTCTGGAGATAGGCACATCAACGTCTTCTCTAATTTTTATTGTTGTTTCTATTTTTACTCTATATTATAAAATTGGAAACGTAACAACAGTTTTATGTTAGTTGGCTAACTAATTCACTCTTCTAATATGATCCTTGATTATCACCCACAGTGAAACATTTTCTTTTGTCCTGACGGGGGAGGACGGGAGTCGCTTATTTGGATACTGCCGCAAAATCCTGGTGAGTTTGTAATTGTATGTGGTCATATTAATTCAACAGAAAAATTTATTTCTTTGCCCAAACATGCAAATTCATCAAGTCATTCCAAACCTCACATAAATCATCATGCAGGTTTGGTACTACATGAAGGTGAATAAATAATGTGTAATGAGAGTATATTGTGTATTCTCAATGGTAAATATGCACTTGACCTTTGACCTGTGTGTTCTGCAGCCCAGTGGGAAGGGGAAGAGACTGCCTGAAGTTCACTGCATCATCAGCAGACTGGGCTGCTTCAATCTCTTCTCAAAGGTCAGGGGCATTTCAGAGATCAGATATGAATTTCCTGTTTTATCAGCACTAAACCTTTTAGACAGATGCTGAAGTGTAACTGCCTGAAATGTTTGCGAGTAGATCTTGGAGGAGGTGGAGAGGAGGAGAGAGATTTCTCCTGCCTTGGTTCATCCTTTCATGCACAGCGTCATGGAAGCGCCCTTCCCTGCTCCTGGACGAACCATCACCGTCAAGAGCTTCCTGCCAGGCTCTGGCAATGAGGTAAGGTATTATTTAACTTCGCTAATGCAGAGAATTTTGTACCATTAGTTTGATTTTTCTCTGAAACATTCTCAGAAAATGGAGATTTTTTTTGGTAAAATTTTTAATTCTGTCATTTATTACTCACCCTCATGCCGTTCCACACCCGTAAGACCTTCGTTAATCTTCGGAACACAAATTAAGATATTTTAGTTGAAATCCGATGGCTCAGTGAGGCCTCCATAGGGAGCAATGGACACTTCCTCTCTCAAGATCCATAAAGATACTAAAAACATATTTAAATCGGTTCATGTGAGTACAGTGGTTCAATATTAATATTATAAAGCGTTGAGAATATTTTTGGTGTGCCAAAAAAACAAAATAATGACTTATTTAGTGATGGCCGATTTCAAAACACTGCTTCAGGAAGATTCGGAGCACAGATGAATCAGTGTGTCAAATCTGCTGTTCGGAACGCCAAAGTCACGTGATTTCAGCCGTTGGCAGTTTGACACGCGATCTGAATCATGATTCGACACACTGATTCATATATTCATATATAATATATTATTATATTAATTAATACTGATAAATAATGCAATAATTAATTAATCAATTTTTAATTAATACAGTTTTATTTATAGTTAAAATTATTTTAAAAAATATTTTACAAATAAAAAGGGTTTTTAGGCACTTTACACATTCAAATGTTTTTTTTTTTTCTTGTAAAAAATTTACAAAACAATATACACTCTGTTTTCATATTATTTGATAAAATGTTGTTATAGAATTGTGCCTTTTACATAGGGTTTCTTGACCATTTGAAACTTTTTTAATCACTCATATGTCAAGCTACAGGTTTCTTACTATATTTGGAGAATCACCCATGTGTCTCTGTCGTATGTGTAGGTTCTGACTCTGTGCAGGCCGGTGGACTCTCGTTTGGAGCACGTGGACTTTGAGAGTTTGCTGACATGTCTTAGTGTGACCAGACTCCTGCAGGTCTTCGCTTCTCTGCTGCTGGAGAGGAGGGTGATCTTCATCGCAGACAAACTCAGGTACAGACCGTCAACCCATGCTGAGACCCAAATATACCATTCTGAATGGCAACTAGAATTAAATCCGAACCTAACTCTCTTTGTCTCTGGCCAGTGTCTTATCCCGATGTGCTCACTCTGCCTTGGCACTACTGTACCCCTTCACGTGGCAGCACACGTTCGTACCAGTGCTCCCTGCCAGCATGCTGGACATATGCTGCTCTCCCACTCCTTTTGTAATGGGGGCGCTGTCTCCATCCCTGCCTGAGGTGCTGGATATGCCCATTGAGGAGGTCAGTTGCCATATTTAAAGGGATAATTCAACCAAAAATGAAAATTCTGTCATCATTCCAAACCTGTATGTATTTCTTTCCTCTGAAGATATTTTGAAGAATGTGGGTAGCCAAACAGTTGATGGGCCCCCAAAACTATGGAAGTCAATGGGGTCCATCAGCTGTTTGGTTACCCACATTCTTCAAAATATCTTCTTTTGTGTTCAGTAGAAGAAAGAAATTCATACAGGTTTAGAACGTCACGAGGGTGAGTAAATGATGACAGAATTTTCATTTTTGGGTGAGCTAACCCTTTAAGTCCACTTATAATTCTAATCAAGGTTTTTTTGGCACCAAAAATGGCAAAGATCTTTATGTAAATGATCTGTTATGATTGGCTATGCTTTTGAACACTGAATAAGTGTTGATGTGTAAATATTGGTGATCATGTGTAAATATTGGTGATCAAGGGTTAGTTCACCCAAAAATGAAAATAATGTAATTTATTACTCACCCTCATGTCGTTCCACACCTGTAAGACCTTCGTTCATCTTCAGAACACAAATTAAGATATTTTTGATAAAATCTGATGTCTCAGTGAGGCCTCTATTCATTGAGAGCAAAGTCACCGAACCTCTCAAGATCCATAAAGGTACTAAAAACATATTTAAAACAGTTCATGTGAGTACAATGGTTCAACCTTAATATTATAAAGAGACGAGAATATTTCTGGTGCACCAAAAAAACAAAATAATGACTTTATTCAACAATATGTATATGGGCCGATTTCAAATACTGCTTCATGAAACTTCTGAGCTTTACAAATCTTTTGTTTCGAATCAGTTATTCGGATCGTGTGTCAAACTGCCAAATTGCTGAAATCACATGACTTTGGCGCTCAGAACCACGGATTTGAACAAAATTCGCAAAGCTTCGAATCATCATGAAGCAGTGTTTTGAAATCGCCTATCACCAGATATTGTTGAAAAGTCGTTTTTTTTTTTTTTTTTGGCGCACAAAAAGTATTCTCGTTTCTTTTTAATATTATAGTTGAACCACTGTACTCACATGAACTGTTTTAAATATGTTTTTAGTACCTTTATGGATCTTGAGAGATTCGGTGACTTTACTCTCAATGCAGGCCTCAGTGAGCCATCGGATTTCAACTAAAATATCTTAATTTGTGTTCCGAAGATGAATGAAGGTCTTACGGGTGTGGAACGACATAAGGGTGAGTAATGAGTGACATTATTTTCATTTTTGGGTGAACTAACCCTTTAATGTGTTCATTAGTTTTAGTAATTTGACTGGGTTATGATCTTGAGAGTGTTTAACTTCAGAAGAAAAAAAAACATTTAGTTTTACGTGAACTTTTTTTACTCATCTGGCCTGTGGAAAACAGTCTGCCAGAAAGGGATTTTGTAGGATGCTGTCATGGATATAAGATGCTTCTAAACAACAGAGGAGAGCTCTGAGATTTGATTATGACCATGACCGGAGTTTAATTTAATAACAGTCATGCCTTGAATTGTTTCCATTGTTTAACAGCTTGAAATTCCCCATGCCGGCAATAAAGTACTATTTGACGGAGGTATAATGTATTAAATCATATCTACAAGATGGTCCAAGTTTAGTCTACTCTTTGACTTGGCGACAAAGCAGTACTTGTTTCGCATTTGAGGTGCTATAAGTGTTATAAATAAAAATATTCTTAAATTCAAAACTTTTTAGTGAACACAAGATTGCATTTGTCTTGCTTAAAGAACCTGATGAACTTTGGAAAACTATACAAACTTGCTGTATGAGGTTCCTGTCTGGTCCATCTAGTGACTTTTATGTAATTGTATGCATAGGATATTTTTTCTTATGCTTTATGTTTTGAAAGAGCATTAGAGAGACATACGTTTGTACAAATGGGTTCTTGCATTCTGTTATCATTCTGACTTTCCATCCTTCTTTTTTCGTTTTTGTCTCATTCTTTCAGGTGCTTATTGTGGATTTGTGTGCGGACAAGTTTGTCGTTCAGGTGTGTATGCAGGGTTTAGTTTTCTAATAATACAAGGGTGTGTCCTTTTGAAAGTGTGTTTGTGAGGGTGTGTTCTGAAACTCAAGTCAGGGCCTGAGTAGCAGAACTTTATTGTCAGTCAAAAACATAAATGTGACAGTTTTATTGCTTCTTGTCCATATTTTTCTGTTAACGAATTCAAGTTTATTTTTCCCTCATACACTACCTTTCAAAAGTTTGGAGTTGATAAGATTTTTTGTTTTTGAAAGAAGTCTCTTTTGCTCACCAAGGCTGCATTTGATGGTGAAATATTATTACATTTTAAAATAACTGTTTTCTATTTGAATATATTTAAAAAAAGCAAAGCTGTATTTCAGCAGTCATTACTTCAGTCTTCAGTGAGCATGTTTACATGCACGTTCTTAACCCAGTTATGCTTAATAAGCCGACAATGCATGTGGTCATGTAAATGTGTTAACCCATTTTCCTTTATTGGACACAGCTATGTTTTTGCCCCATTACCCCTGATTTCCCCTGGCAAATAAACACATTAACATGCATTCTGTGGGCTTATTCACTTTAAAAAAAAAATGGTGTAGGGTTTATTTTGAGAAAATGTACTCAAAAATTGCTAGTAAATTTCACAAATAATTACGGTTGTCAAAAGTACCGACTTCGGTACCAAGTTGGTACTGAAATTTTAAAAATGTGATGATACCAGCATTTCCCCCCAGCATTTTGAGCGCTGTTGAGTGGATTCTTAAACACCTCTGATTGGCCAATGTGTTCACACACTCAACAGATATGTCTGTGATTGGCTACAATGATCAACACTTCAAAAACATGTTTCACACGGGAGGTTTGCTTTCAAACTAACTGTGTAAAGTGCTCAGTGAAGAGTGTCAAAGATGTATTCCCTACTAATAATTGAATAAAATGGCAAGAACATTTTGAATTAAACATGAATTTTTGAAGTAGAAAGACTAAAATAGTATTTTCTTGTAAAATGTACTCCAGTCATCTCTTATGTACTACTTCGAAAAATCATTATTTTCAGTGTTGAAGTGCGCATGTGTGATATGTGACAGGAAAGCATCCTTGGATTTAAGCACATCCAGACAGAAGGAGGAGGAAATACATTGCAAACTTAGACTCAAGAAGTTATAAAAAAGTGTTCTCGTTTTATGCAGCTGAAGTAGAAGTGATACAGTTAAAATGCTGCAGCTGTAACTGCATGAGAGGAAAATATGAGTCTGTGAGTTTCCCTCTGACATGTTGGAA
The DNA here is from genome assembly GCF_018812025.1 of Megalobrama amblycephala. Lineage (NCBI taxonomy): Eukaryota > Metazoa > Chordata > Actinopteri > Cypriniformes > Xenocyprididae > Megalobrama > Megalobrama amblycephala. The sequence goes on along the minus strand of NC_063055.1, from coordinate 7,645,640 downwards.
CACTCTTCGGTTTTTAATGGTTTATTTAACATCACAACCAACATATGAAATACTCAGAGACAGATACATGAATGATTATGCTTTGATTGTGTTTTTTGGTCATAACCAGGAAATGCCTGATGTATCAATAAAGTCTTTTTAAAAAAAAATCTTACTGACCCCAAACTTTTGAACGGTGGTGTACTGTACATCAGACACAGATCATATCTATATTTTTGCATGCATGGAAACAACAGAAATACTTGATTAATTATTATTCATATTTTTTTTTTTTTGGCTTTTAATTTGCACTTTCAGTTTCTAATTGCTGACAAATTTTGTTTTGTGAAATGCAGTCATGGGTGACTCGTCCATCTGGTCCCTATATCAATATTTGTTTCTTTCCTAAATTTGCTCTTACATTCATCTTTCCCTCCCCTCTGTTGTCGTAGCTTGGAGATGAGGACTGTATCTTACCAAGAAAGCTGCAGGCAGCGCTTCAGGAGATACTGGAGAACAGGGAGGAGATACTAGAACAAAACACAAGAGACAGGAAAGGAGGTTAGACTCATCACGCGTGCCGTTGTTCCCTTCACAGCCGAACCCACAGCGTCTGACACAGTTACATTTTAAACTGGTTTCACTCATGTGATTGAAGGTTTGGTCTATTGTCTTATTGTGTCAAATTAGCTGTTCACCTTTTGAAATCTATTGTCTGTTCATTCATGATGTGATGAGCAACCAACCGTTAAACAAGGCCAATGAGGTCAGGAACATAACGACTCGTTTTGTTAAGCTGGCCCAACGGTTAATGGTTACATGGGCTGGTTATACTAAATACTAAAGGACCAATGCAATGCTTGATGAGCAGTTTTCTTTCCTGTGTTGACATATTTCCTATTAAAACAAGAAGTTTTAGGTCTCGTTTTGTTAAATAGCCAATCATTTTAGACATTCTCATTCTAGAGAGCATTTGATTGAAAAACATTTGAATATGAACCAAAAATCCATTCTCAATATTTTAGTTTGTTTTCATAGACGAAAAGGTATACATTTCAGATCTGCTAAAAATTATTTTTAGAAGTACATTAGCATATAAATGGCCTCAAAGCTAATAGAGATGGACCAAAAGCCTTAAAAGCTAAATTTTGGGCTCTTTAAGTATGTTTAAAGATCTGTTTTCATTATGCTTTTTTACATTTTCAACTTTCTCCAGTATGTAATGTTGCTCTTTGAGCATGAAAAATGTCTGCAAAGTTGCAAAGCACAAAGAGAGTTATTCTCTATATCATTAAGTACTGTTTCTGAACTCCCTGAAACACCTTGTTTTGTAGTTTTGAGTTTTCTTCTGGGAACAAACACAATATTGCTCATTTAAATAATTCCTGCCCAAGGCATACACAAAGAAGTGGCGTGGCCTGGTTGACTTGTGTTAGTAGTGTGTTGAAACACAGTTATGGTAAGGTGTGTGACATTTCTAAAAACACGCTGGTAGCGGTTCACCAATCACAACACATTGGTCCAGCTGACCAATCATGTCAAGTCATCTTCATTTAGGCTATATATCGCTTTTTACAATATAGATTGTTTCAAAGCAGCTTCACAGTGATAATAGGGAAATGAATGGACAGAGATTATTTTGGCTTTACAGCAGCTCTAGGAAAAAGTTATTATCGAGCTAAAGTAAGTTTTTGATTGAATCACTTCCGTTGTAAAAATCGTTAATTATTATCTTAAATGACACCTTTTTAACTGAAAACAGAAGACTTTCAATGCGTTCTTGCCATTCATTTACGTGTTTAGTCTATAGACCTTGTGTAGCCCCGCCCCCTTTTCAGCGCTGCGCTCGTTGTCTTTTGACTTCCGGCTTGTATTTCCACAGCGATCTTATGTATTTATGAATGAACTGCTCATTTTAAAATCTTCCCGTTCTACTGACATTTGTTAAGACATCTGATTTAAATATATCAATGCTCATGATAACTTTCATTAACTCTACAACACGTAAATCCACTTCACCAGCTAATTATTCTTCAACAGCGATGCCATAGAAATATACAGAGCTACCGCAAAAACGGAAGTTCAAAGACAATATTCTAAAGATGGCGGCGTGCATGTTTCTCAGGTCTATGGGTGTGTCTCAACAGTGCCCAAGGAAGTCGACCGGAAGTTGAAGTCGGCCGCGTGCTGCCATCTTGTAGCAGAACTTCACTTGCGTTAGCATCCCCATTGACTCCCATTCATTTTGGCGTCACTTTGACAGTGAATAACTTTACATCTGAGGCGTTTAAAGAATCCATTTGTCCATTATTTATTTCCAAAGATACACGACAATGTATAAAGGGCTCCATTACCTTCTATGTTACATTATGGCCCCGTAGAAACAGTTTTTGTAAAAATAGGCTAACGATTGCGTCATAACCACTCGACTCTCTGTCGCACAGTACAGAAATTACCGTATAGACATGAGGAGAAGCTCGCAGACAGTCGGGGAGATTATCTTAATATGGCGTACTGGCGTTACATTTTAAAATACTATACAAACTAATTAATCAGAATACTTACTCCTGCTCACTCACGCCAAAGAACTCCCCGCTCAAGCTCGCCGTCTCTGCAAGATTAACCCCTGCCAACACACCCATGTGGGGCCCATAAGGGTTGGATATGGGCTGGTGAGTGGGCCCCATCTGGGCAGCCCAGATGGGGCCCAGTTAATTTTGTCCGGGGGTTCCATGGTGGCCCCATGTGGGCAAGCCCAGATGGGCTGAAGTTGGGCTTCACATGGGCCCTAGCTAAAACCCACACGGGCAACCCAGGTTTCTCCCATCTGGGGCCCACACTTACCTGTGGGCTGATCATGGGCCCCTGCTATTCTACCTAAGGGTAATAACCATTATTATTATGGGCTAACAAATTCATTTTTGGGGATTTATTTTACTGTCAGCCCATACAGTTCTGTAACCTGTGTTCATATTTTTTTACACAGCCAATTTTACCGGGTCTGGTGGACCCACCACATTATTAGGCTTTTAAATCAACACAGCCATAACAATTCATGTAAAAAATACTTGACAGATGTTTACTTTAGCCATTTACCCCTGTGAGATCGCATTTATGATAGTTTGTTTTTTGTGAGAAACCAAGGAAATTCAATAAAAAAAAAAAAATTGAAAAGATTTTATCATTATTAGTGATTATTTCTTAGAACTTAGTCAGAATAGGTGAAAATGCTTGAAATGTAACAATTTTGTAACTTTGTGTGGGAATAGCAGGTGCAGAAAGACAACACTCCCGCACACAGATGGCCAATGAGTTTGTGTTAGAAAAAATAATAAATAGCATATTTTTTTCTTTTAGCAACCTTTAAAACGGGTCCCAAAGACCCAAACACCTTGGGTTAAATGAGCTACAATAATAACAAGACCAGTAATACAATTAATGACCTTTTTATTTAAGTAAAATTAAGAAAAACATTAAGAAAACTCTCATTAAGAAAACTTTTGCTCAGTGTTCCCTCACTGTTAGAGACAGGATTAGCTACTTTCCACCTCAAATGAACCCGAAGCCTGAAGTCCTTGTTAAGGGGTTGCCTGTTGGGCCTGTCTATTACCCCCCAGTCCCTAGCACCAATGAGCCACTTGGAGACCGCCTTCTCTGCATCTTTACAGGTGATTTGGCTGGTCATGGTGCTTTTCTTTAAGCCTCCTGCAAGAAACAAATATAACAGTCACTTACTTTATATGTGCCAACACAACTCTCAGCCAGGACTGTAAAAACCACTATGTAAAGAAAAGTGCTATATAAATTAAGATTATTATTAGAACTACACACATACTCTTAAACACACAAGTTAGGCAACTTACTTGCAACTCCATACACAGTGGCTACGTTTACATGCACCAATTTTCACCAATCCGAATGAATTGAATCTGATTGCAGATCTGTTTACATGTACTCTAAACATTGTAATCTGATTCAAATATCCGTTTGTATGTGTTTTATATACATTCTGATTAAAACGTTTGCGCACGCACTGTGCGTGTGACGTCATATCAGTCACACATGCGGTAACCCAGGTTGCGTCAACAGACGATTATCATGTATCGACAATAGCAAGAGATATTGTCAACAGCTTCAAATCTTGGCAATATTAAGAGGATTTGGTATTTCCAATTAATGTAGGCCTGTTACATTCTTCTAGTCTTATTATAACTATTAGGTTCAGCTTCTTTTATTATTAAATTAATATTATATGTGCTGTGAGGATAATAAAAGATTAGGCTATTAGCTATCTTTAAAAATGATTTAATATTTTTTTAGGTCTATTATTACAATGAATTATAGCCTATAATTAAAATTATTTAGAGTGTAGGCTATAATACTATTTCCTAACACTGCAGTCATCAATGAAAATTAAGTGCAGCGTTACTTCAAGCACCGACTTAAAAAAAAAAAAAAAACTGTTTAACACGAAATAATAATAGACAAATAAACTGGCGAATAAACAAAGAAGTTACCCAGAACTCAATGTGGCGTGACGTCAGATTCGTATTCTCTATTATTCTCACTTGTTCCACTTGCCTATATGTACAGCCACCAGATAAATAATGGAATAAATTATTTATTTATATACCGTTACCAGCATATTATATTGAAATTCATCTCTGAGAGAATATGCTCCGTTAATGCAGCGTCAGACAGCTCCGTCACTTTTTACTTTCACTTTCTGTGACTTTTTCACCAGCAATAACTCTTGCGCAAAGTTTGCACGTTGCTTCTTTTATGATATCCATTGGCTCCCCTTCTTGTTTTTAAACGGAAAGATTTCCAATATTATGACGAAGGGATACAACTATGCCACTGCCTGTTGGCATCTTTTCAACTCAAGACGTGAACGTGACTTTGTGCACTGCGTAATGCGTGTCAACATTGCACTGTGCATGTGCCCCAGAGTCTTCTGAGAACGAATGAGAAAGTAGTCGGATTCAAGCGTTTACATGGTCATTTTTTGCTGTTGGATTGGATTAGAAAAAGAATAAACCACCCCTTCCAATCCGATCTAAATTTCATTCGGATCAAGCTCAGTCGGATCGATTAAGGTGTTTACATGAACATCTTTTAATTTGATTGAGCTGTCAATCCGATTACAAATGGATTATTTGGGTGCAAGTAAACATAAGCAGTAAATAATGTTTATAAGTTTGGGGTATTGTGACAGCTTTCTAGTATCAGTACAACTTAAAACATTATCCACATGCACACCTACCATTACTTCATACAGTTTTAAGGCCTTGAACTCTCTCTTCCCGTTTCGGCCCACAAAGTTGTACTGCCAGTTGGATGGAGGCCATGGAGGTGTCAGCAGAGATCTGAGGGTGGATGGAGCCGGTGGAGGTGTCGGCACAGATCAGAGGGTGGATGCAGCCGGTGCGCTGTAAAACAAAAAAACAACACAACTTTGAAATGAATAATTTTGTTGTGTTGGTTCAGCAAAAATCCACACTGTAAAAATCTTGTACAACAAAAAAATCTTTTAATACACACATACATATACATACATATTATATATATATAATTTAAATCCTTAAGTACTTCTGTATCCAATAGACATTAAATGTTGAATTGGCTCAACTACAAAAGATTTGGTACAGAATAGTTTTCTCCAGAAAACAAATAATGTCAAGTTGAATCAACCTTACATTTTCTTTTTTTTACAGTGGAGGTGATGACTTGAGGGTGGATGGAGGTGTAGGCCTGATGGGGCTCATCCTCACTGGACAAAATCACTCGCCTAGAAATCTATAATATACAAGCACAATCAATGAGTTTAAGTGTTTTAAAAACAGTTGGTTAAAAAATATATACATAAAAAATATATACAACTCTGGTATCTACACTCTAGATACCAGAGAGACCCTCACATTGATCCTTAACATCTGTTCCAACACCCCATGCTCCCTTCAGGCATGCACACATCCATTTGTATACATCTCTTTTCCCCCCAAAACATGTGATTGTTACTTTTATTAACTGATTACATTTAATATTATTTATTTCTTAATCGTATATCTGTTGTCTACCTCCCTCGTTTTGACAGCTTTGAGCCAAATACACTTAACAAAACTCCCACAAAACATGTCCTTCCTGTGTCATTGGGAAATTTTTCACCATCCATTTAGTAGTAGTAATTCAAATAGCCTCACCTCTTTCTGCGCTTCACCCTTCCCATATTCTCTGTAGAATCGGACTCGGTTGGTACATCTGTGTTCATACTCGACTAATTTTGTGCAGGCAATTTCATACGTTGCTGTGGGAGACATAGTGGCAATTAGTTTCACTCAGAGCAAATTTTACACTTCTAATGACACCCACAACCTACAAACAAAATATATATATTAAATTAATTATTATCAGTAAGTGTATAATATTTAAAACACATTGGAATAAATGAATAAACTTTTAATAGAAATAGAAGATAACTAACTTACTTCTCTTGTTAGAGAAGAGTCAACATTTTTTGAGTGCACACCCACAAAATTGTCCGAATGCGCCATGTGCAACATGGATTGGGTCTTCTGACCTTTTGATTGTGATTAATATGTGAAATATGAGAGAGTTAAGACTGTGCTTATTTTGAAGAAAAAAAAAAGGGGGGGGGGGGCTCTCTGCTCGTTCTCTCCGTCACTCAGTTAACATGCGCTCTATCACAAGCGCAGCAGTCATCTACATCAGTCATAGATCACAATAACTGATCAAAACCAGGCTTTGGCGGGACAAAAATTTGTTTTGTCGGCCGCTAAAAAAAATACACGCAGGAAAACCCTGTTAACGTATGGTGATTTACGGTAGAAATCTAAAGGCACAAGTTGACAAAATATAATGAAATAACCACCTTAATGTGTAATGTTGACATTTGTTTTTTTATTTTGACATTAAAGCTTACATGTTAAGGGAGCAAACTGGCCCAAAATCTCAAAATTGATCACTGCATGAAAAAAACGATGTTTTCACCTGCCGTGTCTCGAAGTGCAGCAGAGTGCACGCACAATATATTTAAGTCAAACACTCAAAACAAGCTCAAATGCTACTGACTTAATAAATTAAAGTCGTCTGTTCTTTAACCAGGTTTAAGCTACATTTGCTAATGCACAAACATTTGCTAAAAGCTATCCTCGTAACTAATACTTTCCAAAAAAGCTTTAGGTTAACATCATGCGGTAAAATCATCCCCAAGTTTATTATACTCTTACCTGCCTTTTGTCCACACGACGACACCGGTGAACTCGAGGATCCTTAACGGACAGCAGACTACTGAAAAGGCGGCAAAGTTGTTGCTGGGCAGATTCTTTCGCTCGGCGATGGGGGTGGAGCTTTCCAGATGTGCGCTGCACAGAGTGCGCACTGCTTACGGTTTGAACATTTTGTGGGGAAACCGTTAGCAAACTTGTCTTTTTGAAACTCGTACAACGTTCTTAAGACAATTGTTTAGCTGCAGTCTGCAATTTGGCGCTCTAGCGATTAATAAACAGAATTCTTCTTGCGGAAGAACACTGCAGCCGGAGCTACTTGTTTATGTCTATGACGAGTCACGCAGGGACTTTGCTCCTCCGCAGCGATTCCTACTTGACCGTCCTGAAATAGTCCCAATATAAACACTTATTATAAATGTATACTGATTCGGGGTAAGACAAAACACGGTTAGGAAAATGGATTGTTAGATGGATGGATTGAAAATGAATGTTGCACATTTTCATTATAAAATTTAAAACACATAGATACTGACAAAACAATCTTAAAACACACAAAAAAGTTACAGACAGCAGCTAATCTAATAAAATTTGTATAAAAAGTGGACCTAGCCCAGAGCCTATATTGTTAAAAATAGCATCCATGTCTGACACAGTCAATTTTGAATGGAGCCCTTTAGCCTATCTACTGCCCATGTGGGGCCCAACAACAACAGCCCACCCTGAGCCCATGCCCAGCCGAAGCCCAACTAGCCCAAGCGAGGCCCATGTGGGCCCCAACTGGACGTGTTTGCAGGGACGATGGCAGTTTGCACGCACAGCTACTAGAAGATTTACATCTGTCAGACAGGTTGCTGACGTCATCAAGCCTAGTGTGAGTCTGCGCGTCAGAAACGGAAGTGCTAAAAATCGCTAAAAATGGGCTTCACTTGACTCAATTGAGTTCCAATGGGGGTCGCTGTGTCCATTTCTTTTACTGTCTATGTGTCTCAATCAGTTCCCTAGCTCCCGAGCTCGTGAATCAGTATATCGTATACACGAATTCGGGCACTGATAAGGACAGTAAAAGATGCTGGTTCACTACACATTGGGACACTTACGACTCTATTTCCGGCGACGTGACAACGTCCTCATTGTACAACATCACTACTGGTATTTATGAACAACAACAGAGCTGATATTTTCTGACATTACTTGTAATGTTATTTAAAGTACATTATGATTAATTATTTCCTTGTTACATATACGTGCAACATTTCAGCCGTGAATAAATTATAAATGTTAGCTAGATTATGTTCATTACCTGTCTAGCGATGTATGTTTATGCTGAAATATAATAAAATAACGGTTTGTATTTTTTAAAAACATCTATCGCGTATCGTCATGTGTAGTGAGTTGGCTCACGTGATTCAAGTTTCGCGCTTCAGAACTTCCGTTAAGGGAGCATAGTGAGCATCGATGCTCCCTGGTTTTCACGGTGCATTGTGGGACTTTTCAGGGAGCGAACGTTTCAGTGCCCTGGAAGGATTCTGCGATTGAGACAGCCCTTAAAATGGCCGACTCCCTGGTCAGTGCCCTGACTACTGAACTAGGGAGCTGATTGAGACACAGGGGCTGCGTCCGAAAACCTAGGTAGCTGTCTTGCTGCCTCGCTGTCTTATAAGAGAATGACTTGTACGGCAGCGTTTGTACATGAAGGTACCTCACGAAACTGATTTCGGACAGACTTCTGAGGCAGCGTAATAGTTAAATGATCTACAGCAGTGTTTCTCAAACTGGGGTACGCGTACCCCTGGGGGTACGTGAGGTGACAAAAGGGGGTACGCGAACAAAATGCGGAGTAGTTAATTTAACTCTACCATACCTTAAATTAATATTAAAACCGAGCATGTATTTCTAACTGGCAAAATGCCGTAAATCCATTACGTTTAATCAAATTACCTCATGTTTTGCAGTCTAAAATGACTGTATCCACACAAGCAGCATGCATATGATAGATTGCGTGCCGAATGCTGCCTTAAATCGCGCTAAATTACTGCCGTTCTCGACAATGCACCTTATGTAAAAGTGGGGATTTAGCACTTGCATTAAGAACAAATATAGACACAGATAGTGAATTTATATCAATTTAAGACTCAAACTGTCTTCAATACAAAAACATACCTTGTGTGAGTTCTTGTATTTAATGTTGATAACGAGGAAGAATGCAATTGTACCCAAATATCCACATGACTGCAAACGTGCATTATTATACAACAGGTCAAAAAACAAAACGTACATTTTAAACACAGTACTGTCAGTATTTACTCTATTTTGCAATGAAAAAAATATTTCTAACGAAAACGAGAGCAGATCTACAACACACGAATACGGCTTTGAACGAATCGTGAGAGTCAATGATTCAATGATTCATTCACAGCCATTCATTACTGAATGAATGACTCGATGACTCACTCATAAAAACAGTGACTTGCTGCCACCTACTGGCAGTTTTAGTTTAATATTTAAAAGTATCACTTTGTTTTACCATCATTGCATATTTCTCTATTAAACATTTTTTATTTAAAACATTATTTATTTTATAAAGTTATTCGTAAACGTAAAAATATGCACTGGAAAATCAATTTAGGGGCAAATATTGTCCCTTAATGGAAAAGGTGTGACTGCAGTCGAAGTGGAAGAGAGGGGGTACGCAGAAGGATGGTAATCCCTTCAGGGGGTACTCCACGCTAAAAAGTTTGAGAACCACTGATCTACAGCAATATAGCGCGAGCTTTGGTGAGAACTAAACAAATATTTAATTATTACAGTAGTAATTTCTCGATAGAAATGATATCAAAATTGAAATATGTTGGTCAAAATCGTACATTTATACACAAACTGAGCAGCAAACGCAACTTTCGGACACCATCTTTATTTTTCTAGCTCGCTCAACTGTCACAGAATGGAAAGCACAGGATTGTGGGATATCAAAGGCAGCTAAGGATACATCTATGCTTCCTTCAAAAATCGATCAGATGAAGATATCTCAGGAAACAGGAAGTGAAGCTAACATTGGATTCGGATGTGCCTTGATGCCTTCCTACCTTGAAATGTATCCTCAGAAGGCAGCATTTTACAGTTTTCGGACGCAGCCAGGGTATATCAGTGCCCAAGGAAGTTGACCGGAAGTTGAAGTCGGCCGCGTGCCGCCATCTTGTAGCAGAACTTCACTTGCGTTAGCATCCCATTGACTCCCATTCATTTTGGCGTCATTTTGACAGCGAATAACTTTACATCTGAGGCGTTTAAAGACTCCATTTGTCCATTATTTATTTCTAAAGATACACGACAATGTATAAAGGGCTCCCTTACCTTCTATGTTACATTATGGCCCCGTAGAAACAGTTTTTGTAAAAATAGGCTAACGATTGCGTCATAACCACTCGACTCTCTGTCGCACAGTAGAGAAATTACCGTACAGACAGGAGGAGAAGCTCACAGGCAATAGTATGCATTCACTTAATATGGCGTACTGGCGTTACATTTTAAAATACTATACAAAATAATTAATCAGAATACTTACTCCTGCTCACTCACGCCAAAGAACTCCCCGCTCAAGCTCGCCGTCTCTGCAAGATTAACGATGGCAGTTTGCACGCACAGCTACCATAGACAGTAAAAGAAATGGACACAGCGACCCCATTGGAACTCAATTGAGACAAGTGAAGCCCATTTTTAGCGATTTTTAGCACTTCCGTTTCTGACGCGCAGACTCAAACTAAGCTTGATGACGTCAGCAACCTGTCTGACAGATGTAAATCTTCTAGTAGCTGTGCGTGAAAACTGCCATCGTTAATCTTGCAGAGACGGCGAGCTTGAGCGGGGAGTTCTTTGGCGTGAGTGAGCAGGAGTAAGTATTCTGATTAATTATTTTGTATAGTATTTTAAAATGTAACGCCAGTACGCCATATTAAGTTAATGCATACTATTGCCTGCGAGCTTCTCCTCCTGTCTGTACGGTAATTTCTCTACTGTGCGACAGAGAGTCGAGTGGTTATGACGCAATCATTAGCCTATTTTTACAAAAACTGTTTCTACGGGGCCATAATGTAACATAGAAGATAATGGAGCCCTTTATACATTGTCGTGTATCTTTAGAAATAAATAATGGACAAATGGAGTCTTTAAACGCCTCCGATGTAAAGTTATTCACTGTCAAAGTGACGCCAAAATGAATGGGAGTCAATGGGATGCTAACGCAAGTGAAGTTCTGCTACAAGATGGCGGCACACGGCCCACTTCAACTTCCGGTCGACTTCCTTGGGCACTGACAGCTACTAGAAGATTTACATCTGTCAGACAGGTTGCTGACGTCATCAAGCTTAGTTTGAGTCTGCGCGTCAGAAACGGAAGTGCTAAAAATCGCTAAAAATGGGCTTCACTTGTCTCAATTGAGTTCCAATGGGCTCGCTGTGTCCATTTCTTTTACTGTCTATGGTCTATAGGTATGCATGTGTGAATGTGTATGTGCGCAGACGCTTAAGCCCCGGGTATACTTCACTTTCCACGTCCGCGCGTCTTTCAAAGTATAGAGGGTATACACGTGACGCCACCGTCGACCGTTAGGACTGCGGTTACGCACGCTGAGTGGCAAAAGACTGAGCAGCAGCAATTGGTTTTCAGCGTGAATGTCGCGAAAAACACATTCAAAACGGGAAAGAGCTTTGCGACTGACTGTACAAATAGATTTGACACAAACCCTGAGGTATATATTTAAAAACTAGAGAAAGCATCAGAAAAAGAAGCAAATGGATCACTGCAAGTCACAGAAACAGCTGGACTCCAGGCAAAGAAACATGGATTTGCAGTTATCATTTTGTGTCGAATTGTTGGATTTTGAGGTAAAATCATACCTTATATATTGTATTGTTATATATTATGTTGACGACTCATCAATTAAATATTTTCCATCTTATATTATGCATAATTGGGTGTTTTAAATAAACAACACTGTCAAAAGCTATACTATAGAACTATATATGTTTTAGGGCTGGACAATATGACGATATAACATTGATATAAGTGATTAAGCAGATTTAAACATAACGATATTGTAGTTATATAAAATATTCTCAGCCAAATTTGCTTTATGTATTTCCCCGGCGTCAAATCAGGCACATATAATGTCAGGAAACACGACTCCTGGCTGCATGTCAATATCCATGGATTAGTTTTATTTGACAAACCTGACTCAAACCTGAGTCCAACCTTTTGGGTAATTCGTTAGTTTTACTTGCGTTTTCGCCGTTTCTCCTATTAATCCAGTTACGCAGCAGGTTCTTTTGCCACTCAGTCCAGCTGAGGGAGCGCGTTTTCGGCGGTAAAGTGACGTCGATGCATACCCTCTATACTAGTGGTTTCCGGGGATCCATGCGATCCATTGTCGTCGTGTCTAGGTGCAGGTCCTTCATCTCATCTGGATACGGCCTGGATCTGGCAGACTACGGTCAACCTCGGAATAAACGGAGAGAGACTAATATTAGCATAGACTGCATTCTTCTTATGATGTAGCGAGTACATCAGGTGTTATGGGAAGTGTTCCTGGTTCCGGCTGACCTAATTTATGCAGAATAACAATTTACATGATTTGAATTTTATAAGTAGATAATGTATTACGTGTATGCCAGTTTAAAGAGACTTGTTTTTAGTCTAGATTTAAATTGACAAGAGTGTGTCTGCTTCCCGAACAATGCTAGGAAGACTGTTCCCAAGTTTAGGTGCTAAAAATGAAAAGTGGTTGATTTTTGATATTCTAGGTATTATAAACTGGCCAGAATCTTTAGATCACAATTGACTTGAAGGACTATAATGTGTTAAGAGCTCGCTCAGGTACTGGGGAGCTAAACCATTTAGTGCTTTTTAAGTAATTAGCAAGATATTAAAATTTATACAATGTTTAATAGGGAGCCAATACAGTGTTGACAGAACCAGGCTAATATGGTCACTTCCAGGTTCTAGTAATAACTCTCGCTGCTGTGTTTTGGACCAGCTGGAGTTTGTTTATTAGGCGTGCGGGGCAACCACCCAGTAAAGCATTACAATAATCTAGCCTTGAGGTCATGAATGCATGAACTAAATGAATCAGAGCACATTGTGCTTTTCGGAAGCAGGGGTTTCATAGAGACAAGAACTAAAGCGTTTCTCAAAAGCAATGTAAGCCTAAGTAGATTGTACTTTACAATAAACTTAGATGAGAAATGCAGCCCAGATCATCACAGACTGGGAAGAGAGGTGCTGCAACATTGTAAAATATGTGAAAAAGTTTTTTTTTTTTTTTTTTTTTTTTAACATTCAAGCATGAAGACCTATTCTAGTAGAGAACAAAAAACAAAATCAAGACTTTAATTATATAATAGTTGCCTTTTACACTATACATTATCTGTGTGTCAAATTGTGATTTTATTCTCCCTACAGACAAGTCGGACCTGAGCACTTTGGTGTCAGAGGCGTTCGTGTGGTTCTTTGTTGAGCTGGTCGGACATTATTCTCTCAACATGAGTGACGTAGGACCCGGTGGGACCCGAGAGCTGCAGAGAGACGCTTTCAGGAAATCTCATCCATCCCGAGGAGTGCGGCAGTTTCTTCAGCTCTTCATGGACACGCAGATGTTCGCTGGTTTCATTCATGACCGAGAGCTCAGAAAGGGAGGCGTTAAAGGTGAGAGAAGGGATATTCCTGGTTAAAGTCATAATTTTTAGGAAGAACTGTTCCTTTTAAGTAATGAGAGGAATGTGTCGTTGTCATTTAACAGGGTTGTTTGAAGTAAGAGCTGCAGATTATCTGGATTCATATCCTGAACCTGAACCAAGTGGAGTCAATAAATTTCTCAAGGGGCTTGGTAAATCTTTTTCTGCTTTTACATTTGTCTTGAATGAAAAGATAAAGAAGGAGAATGACTGACTTATTTTTGCTGTTTTATTCACAAAAATGTTTGTTTGCAGGGAATAAAATGAAATTCTTACAGAAGAAATAGAGAACTGTGTCAGACGCCAAGTATGAGTGGCCACAGCTTTTTTCAGAAGCATGTGATGACTCCACCAGCATGTCAGTTCCTCTCCTGTAGCGAACGCTCGAGGGCGGAGATGAGGTCAAGACTGGAATCGGCTTGATCTGCCATGAAAACTCTTCCCTGTCACAAAAGAGAAAAGGCTGGAAATGAGTTTATAAGCACCAGGAACAAAGACGACTGAATTAGAACAAAGAGGAAAGGGAGGAGTCTGTCATGTTATTGTAATTTTGATAAATAAGGAAAAAAAACTGACTATGAATGCATAAGTACAAGGTTTGGGTTAATGGCCATTTCAGATGTCTTACATATTTTGTCTTTAATGTATTTTTTATTAAACCAGACAATTAGGTAAGCTTATGTTTTAACCTTTTCCAACTGGAATTTTTTTTTTAAGTTTAAAAGAAAATATGATGAAGGATGGCTTATATTCCCATTTAATAATTAATTTATGATTCTTCATATGCACAGAAATCGCTTTTGAAGTTAAATGTCAAACATTTATTTTTTTTTGCCACATATGCTCTTTGTGAAATATCAATGCCGATGTTTGATTTCAGAGGATTTTACATTTTGTACAGTTTGTTTTTTGTAGACAAACAAGACTTTTTGTAACGTTTGAAAATAAAAACAACTTTCAGATGCAGAGGTGGACAGGCAGTGTGAATCAAACAATGTGATCTTGTTGTGGAAATTAGAAATTTGAATGAATGTCTAGAAAATGAGAATGTCCAGAATCCATGGGTTTGAAATATATGGGAAACTTAAAATGAAAGGAGTATATTATTAAAAATAACGAATTATTTTGAATTTGGGGGCTACTTTGAAGAAGCAAAAATAGCTTTAATGTAGTTTTGGCCATTTGTCTGTGACATTACATGAGTGCATTTGTGTTATTTCATAGTTTTAATGACTCTACTATTATTCTCAACCCTTTCACACAAAGAGGTCACTACAGTGGACAGCTATTCAAAAAGCCATTTCTTGCATATGCATGCGTTTTGATTGCACATTTGCACATCAACCACTACAGTAGACTAGTGCATCATCTTATACACTGCCACCATGTGGCAAGCTATTGTATGTGGATTTTTTTTTTCTTTTCCAAACCAAGATGGCTAAAGGCCAGTCAGAAATGCCAAGTTGCACTGAAATATCCATCCATTCCTTCTATCCTAGGAGACTCTTGCAGGAAAAAAAAAAAAAGTTGTAACATTTAAGGAGTTGTATTGATTATAGATTGGGAGGAAATTCTGATTCATCATCTGTCCACTAAATTGGACATTATGCATCACTAGCTATATTTCAGCTACAAATCATACTACTACTTGAAAGTACTTCATCTGCAGTAACTTAGTATGAATGAGAATTAGAATGTAATTTGCAGTCAAAAATAATCTACGTAATGTGTTACATTACTCGTAACATCAAAAAGTAATCTGATTACGTAATGCACGTTACCTGTAATGCCCCCAACGCTGCTCATTTCAGACTGAAAACATCAACAGATCAATGTAGATTTCAGTATGAGGTTTTCTCACAGAGGAGAGCTACAGTAGAAATTTTGAATGAGAATTATCAGCTAATAAGTGTAAATCGACATACTCTCATTTCTACATAGTCTGAGTTGGGTTTCCACAGAGTTGTACCTCCACCAGGCACCAGATTGATGGAATCATCCATCCGCATGTTCATCAAAGACACGCAACGTTCACCTTGTATTATAGGGATAGATCACCCAAAAATGAAAATTCTGTCATTTATTCACCCTCAAGTTGTTCCAAACCTGTATAAATGTATTTCTTCTGCTGAACACAAAGGAAGATATTTTGAAGAATGTTGGTAACCAAACAGTTGATGGGGCCCCATTGACTTCCATAGTCCCACCCACCCCCCATACTATTGAAGTCAATGGGTGAACCTTTTTGGTTGAACTATTCCTGTAGGTTCTTCTCCGTCTGCTGGTCAAACAGGAACAAACTCAATTGCTTTTGCAACAATAGAAGCTGTATTATATTTTTTACTTTATAGATTTCACATGATTTTATATCATTTTATTCATTGGTTTGTTAAATACACAGTATTATAATAATACCGAGTAAATACACTGTATTATGTTTAATAAAGTGTTAAAACCAAAAACGCATTCGAGTGAAGTGACATCTGAAAATCTCTTTGAAAAATTTGTAAATAATAATAATAATAATAATAATAAAAAGTTCAGATCTTGTTTTTCATGCCATAAGAGCAATAAAACACAGAGAAAAAATCTTGACAAAGGTTGTTTTAATAGACCTTTTTCACATTTCTCTCAGAAGCGGAAGTCGTCATAGTTGGGTAAACTTTTATAGCGGTGAATGCAGTGTTGCCAAGTCTGCGGATTTTCTGCAGAATTGGGCTGCTTTTACACTGTTGCCATGGGTTGTTTTTCATGTCCGCAGGTTGAACAGAACCAAAATAATGTGATATTTAGACCCTGGAATGCAAATTTGATCAGGGAGCCCAGCCAAAAATGCTAATTTTAACCCCCAGAAAGGGACCCCCCTTAAATGGGATTGGGCTAGTTTTGGGCTAGTTTTGAGGAGCAATTGGGCGGGTTTTGTTGTGAAAACCTGGCAACCCTGGGTGAATGAGAGGCTTCGATAAATATATAGGCTACACAAATAACAAAAGAAAAACTCCACAATAGTGTTTTCCTAACTTTAAAAAAGAGGAAGAAAATAGATAACGGCAGTCCAAAGGAAGAAAGATGTCATTTTTACCATCACTTCCAAAGCCGTTGTATTAGAAACACCCTCACAGAAGCGTTAACTATTTTTTTTTTTTTTTGTAATTTGATGCAACGGTAATATAATACTAAGTATAGTGTTATAAATGTACATACATTTTTTTTTAATGAAAATATAAAAAACTGCAGGATTTAAGATATTGATGAGCGTTAAAACGCGTCATCAAGTGAAAAGAGTCATGCCACAGTCTATGGGTCATGCTTCACATTCATAAGTGCAAATTTACCAATAAGAAACCAAACTTTATGATTTTGTTGACTGAAATATCTATATTTATTGACAGTATCAGAGACTCTTTGTATACGTATGTATATGTGTGTATATATGTATGTATATGTGAATATATATATTCTATCTATGTTTTGAACTTTTATATTTACTTCCCCCTGGCACCCTGTTTTATTTGTTGTAATTTGTTCTTTTCTTTCTTTTTTTCTCTTCTTCCTTTTGATATTGTTTCATTTCATCCTGTATGTTATTGTTCTTTGAATAAATAAATAAATAAATAAATAAATAAATAAATAAATAAAGTCTATGGGTCAAGCATTAAAGGGTTAACTACGCATATATCCTCCGGTACACAACGGGGCGCTGATGTTCATATGTCATTCGATCCAATCATAATAGAAGCAGAGCGCGAAGCGTGTGTTTGTAAAGGATGGCAGGACCGGCTTCAGTCGCTGGTGATGTTTTTGTTGATGCTCTGCCGTATTTCGACCAGGGTTATGATGCTCCAGGGGTCAGAGAAGCCGTAAGTAGACTGAATATTTACTTTTGTACGTTCTGTCTATTTTAAATTACGATAAATAATAAGTATTTGACCTGCTGCCACAAGGCAGGCAGCTAACGGCTGCATCTGCTTCTGGTTTTTAAATGAGACAGTTTGGCTGTTTAATCTCCTATGTTTCTGAATTACGTAGTGCATTTATCCTCATTAAGGGGGGACATTAATCGGTTTTGATCAATTTCAGGCAGCTGCTTTGGTGGAAGAAGAGACGAGACGATACAGACCAACCAAGAACTATTTGAGTTACTTGCCCACACCAGATTTCTCTACCTTTGAGGTACAAGACGCTTTCTGCTACTGTTTTACCATAATCTACATGTTCACTCCATAATTTTAGTGTTTTGTTGTTTACTTTAGACCGAGATCATGAGGAATGAGTTTGAAAGACTGGCTGCTCGTCAACCCATGGAGCTGCTCAGTATGAAGAGGTTAGTTTACTCAGCAAAACTTCTGTTACAGGTGGTGAAATGTTGTCTTTTTGTGTTCTGCTTGTGTACATAACCTGTTTAAGTTAAAAAAAAGGTAGGAAATTAAATTGCAGGAAATCTAAAGACTTCTTTGGGAGGAGAAACTGCAGTAATATTGATAGTTTAAATCTTAAATATTAAGATAAACATTTCAGTTTTATTTTAAAATGCTATTGTTCATAGCCAATGTCCCACTTAAGTATTACACTAATCATAATCCTGCTATTGTGAGTTATTGCACACATGTAAATAATAGAACTTGAGTGCTATGCAGATAGTTTTGAGTTCACATACAGTAAAGGGCTCATCCAAATATTCCTAAAAAAATGTGTTGTTTGCTGTTCTCACATGTTTGTCTTCTTAGATATGAGCTTCCTGCTCCATCGTCTGGGCAGAAGAATGATATCACAGCATGGCAGGAAAGTGTTAACAACTCCATGGCTCAGCTGGAGCACCAGGCAGTGCGCATTGAGAACCTTGAGCTCATGGCCCAGTATGGAACTAATGCATGGAAGGTGTCCAATGAGTAAGTGAAGAGACTTGAGTCAGTCTATTCAAGATTTAAACTTAGTGAAAGGGTTCGTTCACCCAAAAATGAAATTTCTGTCATTAAGTACTCACCCTCATGTCGTTCCACACCTGTAAGACGTTCGTTCATCTTCAGAACACAAATTAAGATATTTTTTACAAAATCTGAGAAGTTTTTTTTTTTAGTCCTCAACTGAAAGCAACAAAATTACCACATTCAAGGTCCAGAAAATTAGTAAAGACATTGTAAAATAGTCAGCGTGACTACAGTGGTTCAATCTTAATGTTATGAAATGACGAGAATACTTTTTGTACGCAAAAACAAAACAAATTCATAACAAATTATTCAACAAATTCATCTCTCCCCTGTCATTCTGCTACGTTATTTTGTTGCTTTCAAATGAGGGTAAAAAAAATCTCTCGGATTTCATCAAAATACCTTAATGTGTGTTCTGAAGATGAATGAAGGTCTTGTGGGTGTGGAACGACATGATGGTGAGTAATAAATGACGGATTTCATTTTTGGGTGAACTAACTCTTTAAGGTATTTATCTGACAAAATTATTTGGCAAAACTGCAGCTACAGGTTTTATTTCACTATACAAAAAAAAAATGCATAGAAAAACAAAAAGCTCACAGGAAAAAGCATACATTGACTACAACGTAATCGGTTAATTATTATTTAATTGGTTCTCTCTTGTTTTTGCATGTTCATAATGTCTTTGACAGCCTGTCAAAAAAAAAAAATGTCTGTTTCATTGCATTATCAGAAGTAAAACAATTGACTCCAAGCACAACTAAAGAGTACCTGAAAACCATACTTGAGTAAAAGTACAGATACCTCAAATCGAAAATGACTCCACTACAAGTTAAAAGTAACCAATTCCAATTCGACTTGAGTAAAAGTCTTAAAGTATCTGATTTTAACAGTACTTAAGTATTTTACTCATGCTGCACTAGTCCTCAACACCTGAGAGACATGCCGGTGAAAATAAGAAACAGTTGATTTGTAAGATGAGAAATCATGTTTATTTTCTAAAATCAAAATAAAACTGTATTGCAATAAATCAAGGTCGACACAACAACATTTTAAACGTCTACAATCTCTCAAGTCTCAGTTGAGCTCAAGTGCACAAAAAGGTCATAAGTAAACCAATGTCTTTCAAAAAGGTCTTGTCAATATAGCGGATAAATAAAACAATGTTAAGTAAAATTAAATAGTCAAAGTCTACTGAATGTGTAAATAAATCAAACACCTGCGATCAGCAACTACCTGCTAATGCACTCACATTCACGTAAAGTAGCCTTGTTGACAAGTTTTGGGGGAGTAAAGGCAAAACGCACAAGATATAGTACCTTCAATGCCCTTAGATGGTGATAAAATGGTGATAAAATGTTCAAAAATGTAGTCAAGTAGAGAGTAAAAGTTGCCAATATCTTTGATAGTACAAAGTAGCCAAAAAAATACTTAAGTGCAGTAACTAATTACATTTACTCAAATACTTTACACCTCTGGTGAACACTGTTTGCAGTCTCAAGGCTTTGGTTTAAAATGCTATTTAATTCCTCTTTGGTGCAATATTATTGGAAAATGAAAACAATTGTGAGGTTTATTTGTGTATTTGCTGGATTTTATGTCAATCATAATTGGTTGTCTTCTCTGTGAAACAGTAACTTGGCCTTAATGATTGAAAATGCACAAAAGGAACTGCAGAAGGTTAGGTAAGTTGAAGGTCAATGCAATTTCCTTTACATATGGCTGTTGTATATTTTAGCTGTGCACAAACAGTTTAATTAGCTTTTGAAATGAATCCTAATTCCCCACCTAATGTGCTTTTGTTCTCATTCCAGAAAGCAGATACAGGATCTGAACTGGCAGCGCAAAAACGACCAGCTGGCTGGAGGAGCAAAACTGCGAGAACTTGAGTCAAAGTCAGTACATTGTTATGTTCCTATATGAAAACCATTTCCAGAATATGTTATGAGCAAATCTGAATGCAATTAGTTGATGTTTCTGATTCAATTTCCGCAGTTGGGTGTCCCTCGTTAGTAAGAACTATGAGATTGAGCGAGCCATCGTCCAGCTGGAGAATGAAGTGGCACAGATGAAACAGCAACAGGGCGATGAGAACAAAGAGAATATTCGACAGGACTTTTAAATATTGAAAACCGTTCAACAGCGTCTTGAAACTGTGCAGACTTTGCAAAAGCAAATGATCACCAAAGTGTGACATTGTTTTTTTTAATGATCGCTTTGTTCCGTTTTCCTGACGAACAGGGAAATGATTCTTTATAAAACACAAATGAGCAATAGTGTTGTAGTGCAAACAGAGGCTCTGCTGGCTCGTGATTTTGCACCAAAAATAAACAAGAGGTCCATTTTGACTCTGGGAATCATTAACTCACTTTTGTGTTCACTATATACATAAAAATAGTTTGGCTGTAATGTCATTTCTAATCTTTTTTTTTTTTTTGTCTTCTGTATGATTACCTGATGGACATTTAGTTCATCTTAATGGTCATGTTTTACTCTATTTGTAATATTTTTTTTTTAAATACACAATAAAATTACAAAATCATGTCTTGGACTGTTCATTTTCTCGGTCAAGAAGACTCCTCTCTGGCTAAACAGCACACTTTTGGTCTTGATTTGGTCACTTTTCATTCCTGTCTTATGTCATTCATGTTGTTATGCTACATTAACAAACTGTAGATGTAGCTGTAGGGACATGTATTAGACAGAAAATAGAATAGTAAAAAAAAAAAAAAATCTTATGTTGAAGTTTAGCTTAACTTTTGCTTTACCTTGAACGTTTAACTTTTGTTTTGAGTAATTTAAATTTGTTCAAAGTAAGCTACTTGTGTTTTACATTTTTACATTCAACCGTGGTTGTTCAGTTGCAGTTAGTGGTCTGTTTCTGGGTCTTAAGGTATTTTTAATATCTTGCTTAATTGGGTGTTATTTACTCCAAAAATACTTCACACTGCTTATTAGCATGACATAAAAAAAGACTGATTCTAACGTGATTTAAATGAACCTTTGTTGGTTACTATCTCCCCCATCATGCTTGGGACAATAATATTTTAATATTCCATATTTCAGAATCTAAAAAACTTTAACTTGTCTTGCTCATGAAGAAAGCTCCCAACTGATAAATAAAGTTACATCAGTCTCGAAGTAAACTTTCAATTCTAATGTATTAAAGGGATAGAACCTGTATGAGATTCTTTCTTCTGCTGAACACAAGAAATTCTGAAGAATATGGGTAAACAAACAGTTGATGGGCCCCACTGACTTCCACAGAATTAACTGTTTGGTTACCTTTTTTTTCCATCTGCAAAAGACATGATCACGTGATCTCAACATATCTGCCCCCATGAGGCGACCTGCACCATGTAAAATAGAAGAGCTTTTATTTTGTTACTGATGTGACTGGAGACAACATCTCATGAATGATAAAGTAAATGAATTTCTATTCAGTTATTTTTCTGTAAAAAAAATTTAACGAGGAAACAATGACTGAGTGCAGCTTTAACACAAATAGTGAAAGACGCAATAATTGCCTACAAACAGCTCACTTTCGAAAGAGATCAAAGAAAGAGAAAAATATGGTGGCCGAGAGAGCTCAACGTGCTGCAAATGAAGAAAACACATGCAAATAGAAAAAACACCAGCAAATAAAGAAAACATCTTCAACAGTTTGACAACACATGCGCTGCAAAAGTCCACAACACATGCAAATACAGAAATGCACTGCAAATAAGCCTCATAATACACATACGATCATGTTAAGATAAACAAAATATATTGCGTTAAATATATTATTAATAATAAATAATATATTTTTTATTAATTTACTTGATTTTATGTCTGAAATCCCAGTCAATTATTCACTGCAGAAAGTGAAACTAAAAACTCAGCAATGAGAGCTCTACTTCAACATGTTCTGATAACACTATTTAACCTTAATTTATTTCTTAATATTTCTCTTGTGGTCCATACATAGTGAAAAAAATGAGAAGAGATGTAGGTGTTAAACAAATTATTTTTTTTAAATGAGTTGTTAGCTAATCTTATTACAGCGCGTCGGTTATGCATGATGCGCTATAAATTATTGCGGGGCAAATTAAAATATTAATTTAATTCTAAAAGTAGCCTAATCATCATCCTCATCCTCATCATCATCATCATCATCATCATTCAGATCATCACAGAAGGGGCTTGAGATCGCCAGGCCTGGTATGTGCTATTTGCAGCGCATTTCTGTATTTGCATGTGTTGCGGACTTTTGCAGCGCGTTTCTGTATTTGCATGTGCTGCGGACTTTTGCAGCGCATTTCTGTATTTGCATGTGTTGCGGACTTTTGCAGCGCGTTTCTGTATTTGCATGTGCTGCGGACTTTTGCAGCGCGTTTCTGTATTTGCATGTGCTGCGGACTTTTGCAGCGCGTTTCTGTATTTGCATGTGCTGCGGACTTTTGCAACGCGTTTCTGTATTTGCATGTGCTGCGGACTTTTGCAACGCGTTTCTGTATTTGCATGTGCTGCGGACTTTTGCAGTTTAGACTTGAAATGTAAGAAATATTATTATTTTATATTATATTATATTTTATTATATTATATTATAAAAGACTAAGTACCCATGACCCCCCCTCCCAAAAATAATAATAATAAAAAATAATAATAAAACTTTCTGTTTCATCATCAGGTATCTGTGATATAGTTTTTTATTGATTTTCAGAATATAGCCATTGCACAGCATGCGATTAATGCAACTTATAGCAAAAAAGCGACAATATGAAATAGAAATACAGAGTATAGAAACATTTATAAAAAAATTTTTTTTAATAAAAAATATTTTATTGTAATTACAATGTAAATTTACGTATATAATATGAATTGACGCCAAATGCAACCTTATGATATTTCTTTCATTTAGTAATTCACAATATGGATAACGTTACTTTAATTTTTTTTCTTTCTTTTTTTTTATTTTTTATTAATGAAAATAGAACAATTTACAAACAGAGCATAGCACAAGACAGAGCAATACAAAGTGTGATATTAATTAGTAACAGGGGATCCGAAAATAAAATCAATATTTTAAGCATGTTAATGATTTTTTGTTTTTTAACAATTTCAGAGATTTCATATAAAACAATCAAATTCAACTAAAAATACCTTAAATATTGGGGATGAATTTAAGCATTTTTGTTTATGTATATAAAATTAGTAAGTTAACGATGTATTCAAGAGCTTTGTTAACATTGTTTTCATAGTACACAATAATATCCTTTAAAGAGAAACAGTATTTATCCTTTACTAGATTAAAAATAAATAACGTTACTTTAAAAAGTCTAGTTGGTCATTCTCTGTGACGAACATGAGAGCGACGGAATGACGTCAAACACATCGGATTTTCTGAGCGCGTCGAACGTCAGGCGGTTCAAAGAGGAGCAAAGATGGCGGACAACAAAGGCCAAGATTGTACGGAGAGCTCCGCAAATATGGAGGTAGAGGCTTCGGGAACAGAAGATAACGGAGACGGCGGCGCAAAGGACCCCGAAGCGATCATTTTAATCGACGCAGACCCGAAGGAAGGAGCAGACGAGCCCAAGTCTCAAGAGACCGTTCCCGAAGCTCTGACGACATCCAGCGGCAGCGGCGGCGCTACAGACGGAACCCCAAATGCCGAGAGCACTGAACCACCGCCGCCGCCGCCGTCGACGTCCTCGTCAGCGGACAGCACCGCTGCTGGTCCATCACCCGCTGTCGTTAACGAGATGTCGCCTCCTCCAGCAGCATCCTCCGCCTCTTCGACCCCTGCCGCCCCGTTAAACCTACTGGATACGTGTGCTGTGTGTAAACAGAGTCTCCAGAACCGTGACTGTGAACCCAAACTCCTTCCCTGCCTGCACTCCTTCTGCCTCAAGTGCATCCCGCAGCCGGAACGGAAGATCACCGTCCCGGTGCAAGGGCCCCATGGGCAGGACACTCGTATTGGTAAGTTAGGAAAAGGGAAGTGAGCTTTGTCAGTTCTGTCCCCAACAATCCAGAAACAATCCATCGCTGTTTAGCAACTGTTTACACGTGATGATGTGCAGTCACATACATGTGAGATCATCAGGTGCTGTTTGGTGTTTAACCCATGCGTTTGGTTTTTATTTCAATACACTGATAACTGTCAGAACTTAAGTACGGTTCAGCAAATCATGTGAAGTTAGTTGAACACCAGCAGTATTTTCTCTGTGTTCATATGGATGCACAAACCCAGGGGTTTTCAATCTTTTAGATGCCACAGACCCCCAAATATGTGCAAGGGACCCCTATCCTAAAATCTGAAAAGCATTTATATATGTTTATGTGCAAAAAACAAATATATACTGTAGAAAAATTTATATGATAAATATGTATAAAATATTATTTGGAAAATATTTTTCTATTATGTTACATTATTATTTTTTTGTTATGCTCACTATAGTACTATACTGTTAGATGTTTATTTATCTATTCATTCATTTTTTAAATCATTGATTTAATCTTAATTTTTATGTTTATTTTTACTTTATTGTCAATATTTACTATATTGCAAATGGCAGTTGCTTCATTGTTTATTTTGTCTCTCTCTCTCTCTCCCTCTCTATATATATTTATATAATCAAAACAGTCTCGTCTATATACAAGTATATCCAACTGTATTCTCGTACATACTGTATACTCACGTAAAGCAATATATTCTATATAGCAAATCTCGGCTTTGTGATTGTCATCGAAAATATTATTGTCCAGCTCAAATTTGCTAAATGCAACTGTAAGGCATGAAGATATTACTAACATTAACATTATAAGTTTCTGTGAAGCTGCTTCAAAACAATATATCATTTTATATAATTAAAATGTACTTGACTTTACACTGTGTTTTTCTAAAATTTCCACAGATGTCTAGCCCCCCTTTGTGACCTATTTTGAAAACCCCTGCTCTTAACCCACCTTTACATGCTAATGATGGATTCTCTAATGAACTAACCTTTTAAAACAGTCTGTCTCGCCTAAATTCGTTTTGATTTGAGTTATATTGAGTGTATAGATGTTGCAGCCTCTTGCATGCTCTGTCAAATTATGTGACAGGTGTCAATCAAGAGTGATGGGCTCAGTGGACAAGCTCATTTAGTTGCTGATCCAGTTTATTAGTCAAGTGGTCCTGATATTTTGACACATCATTGTCTATGTATTATTGATGATCAGATTTAGTGCTGTCACTATATTTGTGCCACCAGTGAACTAATGTGGTCAAACACGAGGTAACTAGGATTAACTGTCCAGAGGAATTGATAATGCAGGGGTCATGGCTTGTGACCCCAGATCATGTACTCATTCATGCACAATGGTTGTCTTTGACAATACACACTGTCATCCCCAAATGCTGCATTTTTTGCTGGTAAATCAGTCTAGAAGCGCTGCTGTGGTGATCGTTTTTTTTTTTTTTGATGCATAGTTTTTAGCATTGTGTGTTGGAGTGTTTATCTCTGATTATTGATGCAGTGGAGAGCAGATGATCAATCTGAATATTGTTCAGTGCACTTGCTTTGCCATTGAGTCAGTGCAGAGTATTATAATTTCGTTATGCTTGCGTTTCTTGTAATAAGTTAGCACCATGCATTGTAGTTAATAATAAATTAACTAGATTCAGCATTAGCTGCAGCATGTAAAGCTACTTTCTTTTTATTTTGTGTGTGGTTATTCACCCACATCAGCGATCACTGATGCATATTTACCTCTTCACTTCTCTAAACCAACTCTTCACTGTTATCGCAGAATGCCATCAGATCAATATTCTCATATTGCATCAGCGCTCATTACACTGCAGAATATTTTGCTAGGCTTTTTTTTTCTTTTTGCATTGTTAGGTTTGTTAACTACTAGGGTAGACTTTGGTGTCACATTACTTTTTTTAATGCATGATTACAGGCATGAATCCCATGTTTTTCATAGCAAGAATGATTAGACAAGGTTAACTATTACTATCTAACTTAATGGGTTAGTTCATTCAAAAATGAAAATTTTGTCTTTAATTACTCACCCTCATGTCGTTTCACACCCGTAAGACCTACATTCATCTTCAGAACACAAATTAAGATATTTTTGAAAAATCCGATGGATCAGTGAGGCCTGCATCGCCAGCAATAACACTCCCTTTTTCAATGTCCAGAAAGCTAAAAACATATTTAAAACAGTTCATTCTACAGTGGTTCAACATTAATATTATAAAGCTACTAGAATGCTTTTTTTGCGCCAAAAATACCAAAATAGTGACTTTATTTAACAATATCTAGTGATGGGCGATTTCAAAACACTGCTTCATGAAGCTTCGATTGTTTATGAATCATTTGTTTAGAATCAGTGGTTCAGAGCGTGAATCAAACTGTCACGTGAACAATTGAAGTTTCAAAACACTTATGATGTAACGAAGCCTCGTTTACTAAAATCATGGGATTTTGGCGCTATGAACCACTGATTCGAAACAAATGATTCGTAAAGCTTCGAAGCTTCATGAAGCAGTGTTTTGAAATTGCCCATCACTAGATATTGAGGAATAAAGTTGCTATTTTGTTATTTTTGGTGCACAAAAAATATTCTCCTCGCTTTATAATATTAAGGTTGAACCACTGTAGTCACATGAACTGTTTTAAATATGTTTTTAGTAGCTTTATGGGCATTGAAAAAGGGAGTGTTATTGCTGGCAATGCAGG
Source organism: Megalobrama amblycephala (assembly GCF_018812025.1). NCBI lineage: Eukaryota > Metazoa > Chordata > Actinopteri > Cypriniformes > Xenocyprididae > Megalobrama > Megalobrama amblycephala. Next base: position 7,618,044 of record NC_063055.1, on the reverse strand, counting down.
CCTTACTGAGCCATCAGATTTGATCAAAAAATAATTTAATTTGTTTTCCGAAGATGAACGAAGGTCTTACAGGTGTGGAACGACGTGAGGGGGAGTAATAAATGACAGAATATTAATTTTTGGTTGAACTAACCCTTTAAGATTCCCAATTCAGAAGTCTACCTTCTCAAATGTATCCAAAAATTTAAATCCTTCTATGTCAGAATTTAGACTTACTCTGTTGAATATGAAATTCTTTTTTTTTTTTTTTTTTTAATTAACCAATTTTAATAGGCAAAAACAAGTAAATAATCTGTTTTTGCTGGGGGGGTTTGGGTTTTTTTTTTTGCACAAATTGTAATTTTGACAGAATTCCACAAGCTCAGTCATTCAGCCATGTTCAAGTTGTTGTATGGAAAATTATCAATGAAAATTCTGTAATTTTGCACTTTTCTGCAAATTGCAGAGTGTTAGTGTAATTTAGAATTATTCTGCAACAGTCATGTTATTTGCAACCCTGTTTCCCTTCATTAGAATTCCATTCCATTCCATTCGAATTATTCTGCAACAATCATGTTATTTACAACCCTGTTTCCATTCCATTCCAGTCATATTTCATAATTTGCGATCCTCCTCATGTACGAAAATTAAAATAAATCAACTAATTAGTTGATGATCAGAATTTTCTAAAAGTCAAGCACCTAATTTTACTGACATTTGCTGGAAAAAAAAAAAGAGATATTATTAAATATTTATGTAGTTTAATGTTTTGTAAGAGTCAAATCATTTTGCAGTTTTTTTCAAAATAATTGCATTTTAAAGCCCTAAATTTAGAATGTTATTTGGTGGTTTACTCCTTTTTTGGTATCTGTAATTGAAGGGTTTGTTCACTTGCCAGGTTTGTTTTGGGCTTGTCGTAGACATTTAATTAAAGTTCTGAGGGAGGTAACTCAGCGTTTACCAGAGTGACTCATCACAGTAACCCGACTGAGAAAACTACGTGTGACACACTCTGAATCTCAACAAGCACTTTGTTGTATTCAAGCATGTTGTCTAACTAAAGTTGTCAAACTGTTATTCTCAGCTTGACTGTAGCCGTCTGGTCTATTTGCTTTGTTTCCAGGCACTTTTCTTGGCATCAGCAACCCGTTTTTGTAGACATACATAAACCATGTTTATGAATTTTAACGGCTCTTAGCTAGCTAATATTTTTTCAATAATGTAGACTAGTTTGTCAGTACTGTTATGTGAATATTGTGAATTTTGCCAGACTGAATCTTAAAATGTCAGTTGTGTTGTAAAATTTAACGATCTTGGGTTTTATAAGACTTCAAACATAATTTAAATGCATCATAAATATTGAAGAAAGTGGTTTATAACCCTCTGTTTGAATAATAAGGCATTCTGATTGCATTACAGGGCTCTGCATGTGACGTGTTGTGGAATAGATGTGCCTCAGGCAATGCATCAATGGCTCCAGTTAATATCACTACAGAGTAACTCAGCTGTGAGGTGCACTGTGTTTCAGTGCAGTGTTTCTCCAGCTGCTCTCACTAGCCAATCATTTGCAGGGTTTTGCAGCTGGGTGCTTAGGGGAAACCGGCTGAAAGCGGTATGAGCCAGTGCAAACTGGCTCAAACTGGTTTGGACTAGTTCTAGCCATAGCTTTGTAGGGGATTGATGGGCTGTCAGGGAAAAGAGGTGGGGGGTGTTGCATGTGATGGATGGAGGAGGGGCATGTCCAATCACTCAATATGTTTTCAAATTAAATTAAGACGAAATTAAATTAGTTTTATGAATAGATCATTATTTGTGGTGAAATGCTGCTGCATGACGCACACAAAGAGCAGACTATTATTGCAGTTATTGCAGCAGATGGCAATAATAGTTAATAAAACCATATGAATTATTAATTAATCAAAATCCTTTTTGGATTTTAAATGCTTAAGAAGCCGTCATTACTTTGTGTTTATTATGCATGCACCCTCAGTAAGAAATTCAGCGTTCCCTATAGGAAGATTTTTTTCCTTCCTTTCCCATAATGGAATTTAAATGAAGACATTCTCCAGTTTTACGACATCCAGTTGTAAGACTGCAAGTAGTTTTCCTGGTTACATAATTCATGTGTGTATATATATACATCACATGAATGCATACCTTTGATCTTAGGCTGCATGATTTATTTTAGGTAAAAACAGTGATGTCGCTGAAGGAAATCGCCCATTCACATGTTTAAATTTGGTCAATCCAGTCAGTTATGAAAATATCAATGCTCCTTCTCAGTTGTATTTAGGGATGTGTCATAGTAATCAATCAATCTACTAGTCTAACTCCAAGTAGTTCCATTCTGTGTAATATAGTTTATTAAAAAAATTAAAATATCTCCATTTATGGGGAGTAGAACCTGGGTCTCCTCACTGTACTGCTGGACAACAGTTTTTTTTCTTTTCTTCAGTATTATGAACCAAGTTGTTCAGTGTCCTTTTTTTTTTTTTTTTTTTTTTTTTTTTGTCCTGTCATGTCAGTTATAGTCTAGGGCTTCAAGTGAGCACTACTCAAAAATAGATGCATGAATCTCCTGTATCACTCTTCTATTTGTTTCCAGGCTTTGCTAACTCTTTGTTTCTTTTTTATGTTTTTATGCAGTGAACGTCATGCGTTGCTCGGTGTGCCATCAGGAGTACAAACAGATTGACATGGTGGACAATTACTTTGTCAAGGACACTTCAGAGGCCACAAGTACATCAGTGGAAAACTCTACACAGGTCGGTATCAGCTCTGTGATTTTGATTTAACTAGAGCATAACAATCTTTCAATCAGTCCTACTAATTTGGCATTAGTGAATAATTGATTTAAAATGCTTCAAATTAGAATAAACGCTGTTAGCCCATAAATGTATTTTAGAGAGTTACTGAATCGCATTGCTCTTCATTTTGTGAAATCAAATTAAGCAAAAAATTGATTTAGAATCAAATTCGTTGGTATTCACACCCCTATTATCTTGGATGCTATCATTCATCATTGTTTGTGAACCAATACTTCAGTCCTCTAGACATTATTTGAAAAGATGTCATCCTTTATTTGCTCTATAACAGGTTTGTACCAGCTGTGAAGATAATGCCAGCGCCATTGGATTCTGTGTGGAATGTGGGGAGTGGCTCTGTAAAACCTGCATTGAAGCTCATCAAAGGGTCAAATTCACTAAGGACCATAAAATACGCAAAAAAGAGGAAGTATCTCCTGGTATGTGGTGTAGACCAATTCATTTCCATATTCAATTGCTTAGATTTGCAAGGCAGTTGTGATATGATTGTTTTCATTACGCTAGAAGATGCTTTGGTCTAGTGGTCTTGTTGGAGTTGGGATGTTTCACTAACGGTGTGGAGCATCTGTTTTGCACGTTTAGCAGGCTGTCGTAGTACAGTTGCTATGGCAACAGGCAGAGTTTTGAGTGAGTGGCTTGCTCGGCCTGCACTGTTTTCATTAGAGCTAACCCACTTAGTTTCCCTCTTTTCGATTGAGTTTGGCAAGGGGCATATGAGAACATATGGCAGTCATAGACTGAGAGAATAGAGGGTCAGGGGAAGAAATAAACAGCAAAAGATGAATTTGACTTGGGAGGTTCTGTTTTGTAGAATCGGTTGGGACGTCAGGCCAGAGACCTGTCTTCTGTCCAGTGCACAAACAAGAGGCCCTCAAGCTCTTCTGCGAGACATGTGACACTCTAACCTGCAGAGACTGCCAGCTGCTTGAACACAAAGAACACAGGTCAGACGGACCACACTGTTTACAGTAACCATACACCATCATCATCTTCATAATGATCATCTTCATCTGCACTGTATTAAATCAGTTGGCAATATATGAAAGAGTTTTTGAACAAGAAAATCAAATGAAGAGAGAATAAGTACCTAGAACAAAAACATGCCATTAAAGGAATAGGTCAGCCACAGTTTGTGGCTCCAAAAAAGACCTCTAGTTAAAAAACCTATACCAAAATCTATTTAAAATACATTTATTTCATACTAAGTATACTTCAAATCCATTAACATATTTATTGATGCATCACCTAAGACTTACTGATATAAAATTTCAATTAAACTTTATTTGGAGTATTTCTTTATTGCACAATGCACATTTCTAAATATTATGCCAAAAATGTGTTTTAATATCACTATAAATAAGGATTGTTTGATCTTTGTATAATATCAGTCTTTAAATGCAAGATATTTAAAGTGTACCTAAGGTATATCTTTACTTGGACCTCAGGACTACTTGTGCACAATTAAAGTGCATTAAGTATAAAATTAGTTGTTCCAGTTTAGCAGACTTCCCCCCGGTTTCACAGACTAGGCTTAAGCTCGTCCTAGGCTAAAATGCATGTTTGAGCTGTTGTAACTGAAAGTAACTTGTACTGACGGATCTTAAAATATGTCAGTGCCATTGTTTTGTCTCAGTAGCACAAGAGTAATGCTTTTTTCTAGTGAACGTTTAAAAGCTACTTAAATGCCCGAACTGAACTAAGGCTTAATCCTGGCTTAGGCTAAACCCTGTCTGTGAAACTGGGCCTTTAAGTATACCAGTTTAGTATACCAAAAGTCCAATTGCAGGGTATTGTTATTTAGCACATAAATATGTAAATGTATTTGTAGTATACTTGGCACAAAATAAATGTATTTCAAGTACATTTTAGTATATATATTTTTCACTAGGGACAGAAGAACATAAAAGCACCGTATAATATAATCTTCACCTCCACCACCTGTTTTTTTTTTTGCAGGTACCAGTTTCTAGAAGAAGCTTTTCAAAACCAGAAAGGCATAATTGAGACATTCATGACTAAGTTGCAAGAAAAGAGGAACTTTGTGGAGTTCTCTGCATCTCAGGTGCAAAACAGGTAGGACTTCTGTTGCTTTATAGTTTTTATAGTTTTTTTAGGTTTTATAGTTGATGACATTCAAATTCGATTGCCAAGTCTTCTAGATGGTTTTTTTTATTAAAGAAAAGTAGCTGGACATGATTGAATGTTTGGCAGAATTGTATTAATTTATCGTTTCATGAACTACTAAGCCTTTTTAATGTCTTTTGTTCCCTTTTTTCCCTTTAGAATCAAAGAAGTTGCTGAGACGCATAAGAAGGTGGAACATGAGATAAAAATAGCAGTCTTTACTCTCATCAATGAAATCAACAAGAAGGGCAAATCTCTACTGCAGCAGTTGGAGGTAAGTGTACAGGCATCAATAAAGCAATAAAAATGAAATGGTCTGAAATTCCAATTAAAAGATGTTGGTACAAACAGCAGAGATGATCTTAAAATAACTGAGAAAATGGTGGCCGATTATGTTACTGCTTATTTCTGCAGACATACAGTGGGTACGGAAATTATTCAGACCCCCTTACATTTTTCACTCTTTGTTATATTGCAGCCATTTGCTAAAATCATTTAAGTTCATTTTTTTCCTCATTAATGTACACACAGCACCCCATATTGACAGAAAAACACAGAATTGTTGACATTTTTGCAGATTTATTAAAAAAGAAAAACTGAAATATCACATGGTCCGAAGTATTCAGACCCTTTGCTCAGTATTTAGTAGAAGCACCCTTTTGATCTAATACAGCCATGAGTCTTTTTGGGAAAGATGCAACAAGTTTTCACACCTGGATTTGGGGATCCTCTGCCATTCCTCCTTGCAGATCCTCTCCAGTTCTGTCAGGTTGGATGGTAAACGTTGGTGGACAGCCATTTTTAGGTCTCTCCAGAGATGCTCAATTGGGTTTAAGTCGGGGCTCTGGCTGGGCCATTCAAGAACAGTCACGGAGTTGTTGTGAAGCCACTCCTTCCTTATTTTAGCTGTGTGCTTAGGGTCATTGTCTTGTTGGAAGGTAAACCTTCGGCCCAGTCTGAGGTCCTGAGCACTCTGGAGAAGGTTTTCATCCAGGATATCCCTGTACTTGGCCGCATTCATCTTTCCCTCGATTGCAACCAGTCGTCCTGTCCCTGCAGCTGAAAAACACCCCCACAGCATGATGCTGCCACCACCATGCTTCACTGTTGGGACTGTATTGGACAGGTGATGAGCAGTGCCTGGTTTTCTCCACACATACCGCTTAGAATTAAGGCCAAAAAGTTCTATCTTGGTCTCATCAGACCAGAGAATCTTATTTCTCACCATCTTGGAGTCCTTCAGGTGTTTTGTAGCAAACTCCATGCGGGCTTTCATGTGTCTTGCACTGAGGAGAGGCTTCCGTCGGGCCACTCTGCCATAAAGCCCCGACTGGTGGAGGGCTGCAGTGATGGTTAACTTTCTACAACTTTCTCCCATCTCCCGACTGCATCTCTGGAGCTCAGCCACAGTGATCTTTGGGTTCTTCTTTACCTCTCTCACCAAGGCTCTTCTTCCCCAATAGCTCAGTTTGGCCGGACGGCCAGCTTTAGGAAGGGTTCTGGTCGTCCCAAACGTCTTCCATTTAAGGATTATGGAGGCCACTGTGCTCTTAGGTACCTTAAGTGCAGCAGAATTTTTGTAACCTTGGCCAGATCTGTGCCTTGCTCTTCAGGCATTTCCTTTGTGTGGCTTTCCTAATCAAGTCTGATCAGTATAATCAAACACAGCTGGACTCAAATGAAGGTGTAGAACCATCTCAAGGATGATCAGAAGAAATGGACAGCACCTGAGTTAAATATATGAGTGCCACAGCAAAGGGTCAGAATACTTAGGACCATGTGATAGTTCAGTTTTTCTTTTTTAATAAATCTGCAAAAATGTCAACAATTCTGTGTTTTTCTGTCAATATGGGGTGCTGTGTGTACATTAATGAGGAAAAAAAATGATTTTAGCAAATGGCTGCAATATAACAAAGAGTGAAAAATTTAAGGGGGTCTGAATACTTTCCGTACCCACTGTATTCCATCAAGTATCATTGAGAGAAGGAACAATGTGCATTAATGTTATGTACTGTGTAAGCTGGTGCTATCTCATAATGTGTGAACCGAATCAAACGACAAAGACTTGCCAATCAAACTTTACAATAAAACAAGGGGTTTAAACTGCAGGCTTACTATGGCTTTAAAAGAAAATCTAATACAAAAAAAGCCCTTAATATCATCATGCAGTTGCGCAGACACTTCAAATTAGATGAAAGCGTCTGCCAAATTAACAAAGATAGATGTGAAGTTTGTAGATCCAAAGTTCAGTTAATACAACTGCTCAGCTAAAATAACGAGTGTCATGTTTGTGGTGAGTCAGTGTTAATTTTGACAGCAAATCTTGATTTAGTTTTAGTCATAGTCTTTTGACTAAAATCCCATTTAGTTTTAGTCATATTTTAGTCATCTGAATTGTTTTAGTTTTAGTCAACTAAATATTGTAAGATTTTAACTAAACCCATTAGATTTTACTACTGTAGATTCATTATATAGGCTACTCCTGTAGATTCATTATTAGTGATCGACCGATATTGATTTTTTATAACCGATACCGATACCGATTATTTGCATGTTTATGTACCTGATAACCGATATGCAGAACCGATATTTATTTACTGTTATACTTCTGTTTTTGACAATTATTACAACACAAATGATAAATGTATTAACTAAATAATGGTTATGTAGTAAATCAAATGATTATATAATCTAGGGTGTTTAAACGAGATAATCTTGTCAAAAATTTCATGCAGTGGCCGTGCTTGAGGCTTCCTGATCATCAACCCATTCAGGTGCTGAGCAATATGAACGAACTTTTTTTTCGAGACTATATAAAGTTAAACAGCACTTGTCAGTTGGCATTTTATGATCTAAATTTAATCTAACGTTAAATCATGAAATGCCAACTGACAAGTGCTGTTTGACTATAACTTAATCAACCGCGATCGCGCATGGAGATAATAAATAATTAATTTCCGCAAAGCGGTAGGCTATATTTATATGTGTATTAGCGAAATAATTGTTATGTAGTAAATGATAATATAATCTAGGGTGTTTAAACAAGATAATCTTGTCAAAAGTTTCATTCAGTGGCTGTGGTTAAGCCTCCTGATCATCCGTCAGTTGCTAAGCAATATGAACGAACTTTTTCTTCTAGACTAATGGTGAGCAAATACAACAGAGAATTAAATTCAGCGCTTTTATTTTCAACATGCACTCATTCATGTCTGTTTTATTTAATTCATGTAAAGTTACGTCTTTATTGGGGCAGGACATGAATAATTACACTACGTGACTCAATGAGTTCGTCTCAATTGTTTAGAAACAAGCTGCATAAATTAACTATATCAGGAATTTATGTCTCAGATCTCATTTGTGCATGTCTGTTATGTTAAATAAAGTTGATTAATTAAAGCAAACCAAGTAGAACATATACTTTACCTGTGCACTGAGTTGTTGTTGACTGATCTCCTCAGACGCCCGGGCTGCAATGGCGGAAATCTCAAAACGGCCACAAGATGGCGCCGTAAATCGGCGAATCCGATATTACAAAACCGATACCCGATTATGGAAAAATGCTTAAATATCGGGAAAAATATCGGTAAACAGATACATCGGTCGATCACTATTCATTATATAGGCTACTCCTGAAGAAAATATCTGTTAACCTGTTAATATGAATGATAAAAATTTGAACATGCAATACAGACACACATTTAAATGCTGTGACCTAACATTATCTTAAATAAATCTCCTAAAGAAGAACATATGGTGGTCTTTTCAATGAATGATATATTTATTCTTTATAACAACTTGCACACATTATTCTTTCAAGCAGACATATTTATTTGTATAAATTAAATATAATAAATCAAAAGCAGTGAGTGATTTTTCTGTCTTTTGTCGTTTGATTAATATTAAGGGCACAGACAGCAGCATGTTTATTAGGCTGCTGTCACTTTAAGACCGAATGCTGGGATAAAATACACTGATGCACATCCGATATTCTCACAACTATATATGTTTTCTTAAGACATAACTGACTGTGACAAGACTGTTTACTTGAATACTCTCCAAAACGTACATTTTGACATAATGTTGTGTGTATTTGTCTGTTCAGGTGTCAAAAGACACAAAAGAGGGCTCAATTCCATACTTGTGCACTGAGATGCGCTTTCTGTGTGCATGGCTGTGTGCGCACAGAAAACTGTACCTAATAGAGCTCTCTTTTGTGTCGCTTTTTCAGATCTATCCATATGTCTGCTCTTCTCTTTCTCCCAGACGTTTACAGCTTTGAACGTTTTATGAGACATGCAATTCAAATTTGTGCATCTAACACGCAGGACATCAGTTCTGACTGGCTCTCTTCCCAAATCGTCCCTCCCTAACATTTTAGTCTCGTTTTTATTAGTCGTTCTCGTTTTCCTCTGTGAAAAATGTCATTGACGAAAATGACACAAATTATTTGTCAACAAAATTAACACTGGTGAGAGTAAAAAGTATACGAGTGTATATTTAACATGCAGTTAGTGATGCATGTATTGAGACACAAAATCTACTTGCAAGTACTCGTAGCAGATGCTTTGGAGCTGCATGTTAATTCTAGATGTAAACAGTGATTTGTCTCAGCTGACCATTTGTGATCAGATCACCTGAGATGCATGTTAATACCTAGTAGAATAAGGTCATTGTTTTTTTTTTTCTTTCTAGCCACCACACTGTGTGAATCTTATCACATGCCATAAACTTTGCAAATTGCTGTGGGGGAAGCTTTACTGATTGTTTGAATTGGAGCAAAACTGCTAGTGTAAGAAAGAAAGGACACCAGTTTACAAGTGAATGATGCAAGACATAAATACAATCCCCTCCAGGCAAAATTCAACAATGTATCAATATCTGAAGGACAAGGATTGCATGTTTAAGGATGATTTTGGTTTGTGAGAGGCCAAATGTGGAAGTGCTGAATGTCTGAAAGGGGCAGTGCTGTTTATCAGACACCTACAACACTGTGCTTCAGGGCTCAACTCAAATTAGCCCCAATTGACACCTTTGACTGCGATTCACACCAGTCAGTGATGAATCGAGCCCGGCAGATGTCACAGTGTTTAATGGTGTTTCATCTTCAGGGAGTCTTCACTGTTGAAGCCCCTCAAGTCTAGTGAAACTTTAAGCAATAGAGACCATGTTTACACCTGATGTTAACGTGTCCAACTCTGGTGATCCAATCACAAGCGGTGAGCAGGGGACAGATTTCCACCTGGTATTAAGATGCGTTTTGGTCGATCGGATCACAAGTAGACAACAATAAATACAGGGTGTAAAACGTTTTGTGCCTGAAAAAAACCATTTACCCGCCCACAGACCCTCCCCTCAAAGAAATCAGGACAGAAGTGGTTGAAAGTGGACAAAAGAGATGGATTAAAACACCAGGTGTAAACAAGTATGCGTCTCTCTCGTCTACATGTGAGCCGACTGACCAAAACGCATCTTAATACCAGGTGGAAACAGGGCCGTAGTCATCGATACCTGGTATGAAATTTCATGAGCGGGGTCTTCTGACTACATGCATCAGATATTGCAGATGGCCCACATTTCCACTTGAGAACTAAACAATGACAAAACTGGCTACTTGAGTTCTTTGATGCAGTGGTTGTCATTTTTTATGTTTTGTTTTAGATGGATGGGGAATATGAAGTAGCTGGAGGCACTGTGCATTGTGACATAGAAACAGGATGTCCATTTAAATACGTGTCATATTACCACATTGCACATTTCAGTGTAAACCAGTGTTGTGGTTGTTGGAAACTAAATCTTTTATCGATAATTAAAATAAAGCTGAAATAAAATGAACTATAAATAGTAGATGAAAACCTTAAACTTAAAAACAAAAACAAAGATCGCCTGACTGAAATGTGGTAAAATTAATAAAAACGAATTAAAGCTGAATAGAAATATTTAAGATAAACAACATCTAATAAAAATTACAAAAGTGCAAAACAAAATGACTAAAACTTAAACTAAAAATAAAAATAAAACTGAAAATATAAAAATAAAAGCTATTCAAAAAAGGAATACTATAATATAAAAATAATACTAAAATAACATTGTGTAAACTGCTGTATTGACTATAATGGGATCTGGTTGTGTGTTATCTAGTTTTGTTTTGTATTAGTCTAACAAAGTTTTCGACACGTGAGCACATTATCCCTCGGCCTCTCAAGTTTATGGTTTGACACTTGCAAGTCCAGAATTTGTTTCATTTCAGTCATTCTTAATATTCTTCTCTTCCCTCTTCATTCATATAAAGAGTGTGACCAAAGAAAGGAGTATGAAGCTGCTCAGCCAACAGAGGGACATCAGCATCCTGGCCCAGCAGATCATCCATGTGCTTAACTTCACCAACTGGGCCATCAGCAATGGAAGCAGTACAGCCCTTCTCTACAGCAAGAGACTGGTCAGCCGCAACGCTTATTTCTCTCACAAAAACACTGTTTCCTTTTCTTTTAGGTACCATTTTTGCAAATGTGTAATCTGTACTGGCATTACACCAACTGTGATTCCAACAATCACAGTTCTGTCTTTGGAGATTCCATTTATATTTCAAACAAAGCTTGTCAGCTACTTAAATGACAAAAAAGCATTGCTGTTGTAGACTTAGATTCTCTCCTTTGTGTCTTTCCTCATTTGCTTTTTTGGGCTTTCTCAACTCTGTAGATCACGTACCAGCTGCGTTTCATTATGAAGGCCCGTGTGGACCCAGTACCTCAAAGTAATGGAGCAGTCCGCTTCTTCTGCGACCCCACCTTCTGGGCCAAGAATGTGGTTAACCTTGGTATTGACTCAACTTTAACTTAACTTGCAGCTAAAACCTGTTTTTATAGCACACAGAGAAGCCATGTCCAAATTTTAGTGACAAACATGCACAACCAGATTTTAAAATTAAACTTTGTCTGAAAATATCATACTGTTGTTATTTTATTTTGTTTTATTTTTATTTAAATGCACATTGTGTCTGAAAATATCATACTGTTGTTATTTTATTTTTATTTAAATGCACATTGTGTCTGAAATATCATATTGTGGGCATTTTATTTTTTTTATTTAATTTTATGTTATTTTAATTTATTTTATTGTATTGTAAGCTACTCAAATGTCCTAATTGGTCTAATTCCTAATCCAGGGGTCAGTTGCATAAACTTAGTCACTATATTAAGACTGTGTCTTAAGAACTAGTTTGACCGACTTGCAGTTAACCAAGGGGTAATCAATGTTATTTTTCTAATTCAAATTACACCAATCTACCTTTTTATGTAACAGGCTTTAAAAAATTAGGACCACTCTTCAAGAAAAACATTAGTGTCTTAACTTTTAAGACTAGTCTAAGTGGTTTATGCAACCGGCCACTGGTTTAATCTAAGCCCTGTCTGTGAAACTGGGCCTATGTCTGAAATCATAATGTGGTCATTATTTATTTATTTAATTTTGTTTAATTTTGTAAAATTAAACATGTCCTCCAAAATATCATACTGCATTATTTTATTTTTGTTTATTTGGTAAACTCTTCAGAGAGTGACATAAATTCAGACTTGGTGTGAATTAGCATTTACATGCTTCAAGATGCATTGATCCCTGCTTTCCTTTTTCGTTCAGGCAATCTTGTTATTGAAAAAGTGCCACATACTGCTCCTCCACCTGGCATGATGGTCAATCAGCAGATTTCTCCCAGTCACAACCACCCTGGTAAGCACTCAGGACAGATCAACCTGGCCCAACTGAGGTTGCAGCACATGCAGCAGGCTGCGATAGCTCAGAAGCATCAGCACCAACAGCAGCAGCAGCAGCAACAACAACAGCAACAACAACAACAACAACAACAACAACATCAGCAACAAATTCAGCAGCAGATGCGTATCGCCTCACAGATGTCCCAGCATCCCAGACAAGGAGGTCCACCACAGATGATACAGCAGGTAAGTTAGAGATTAGATCTTTCCTGCTTTCCATGTATATCTGGTTTATTCTGGTCTAGGTGGTAGACCAGCATTGTCTTTGGGCGGAAGTTGATGACCAATGAAGTCTTGCTGGTTAAGCTTCGTATTTGTCAGATGACACCAACATTGTTAAAAGTGGTACATCTCTCCTTGAATTTTTTCCTTTCTCCAGAAAGGGAAATTTGTTTTTGAATTAACCTTATGATTGGTTCAGAATATATGTCAGCAGAATTATATTTGGTTTATTCTAATAAATATTTGTTGATTTATTCCTGATTGTACGATTTGTTCATGTAAGTACCAGGACATAATTTCTTCCTCTTTCTCACTTTTTAGCCTCCGAGGCTCATTAGTATGCAGGCCCTCCAGAGGGGTGGGGTTAATGGCTCCTCCCACATGTATCCACCTCATCACCTGCGCATGGTATCAGCGCAGAACCGCATGCCTTCGGCGCAACCCCGACTCAATGGCCAGCCGTATCCCATGATGCAGCCTCAACTTCAAAGACAGGTCAGTGCAGATACTCCAGCATGTCACGTGACAAACCCAAATGTCACACTCTTTTCTTTACTGTTATTGATTTCTATTAGAACAGAAGAAGTGAAAGAAAATTTAAGATGCTTTTTTGGATCTGTTCTGATCGAGTATCTGCAATTATTGTGATCTAGGAGAGTGAGCATTTCTGTTATTGACACCAACAAAGCGTGACATCACACAGTCACTGGCCCACACTGGAGATAGTAGGGAAATAAAATTGCAGGTTTTTAATATTGTCCTCTGTCCTGAGATGGGAAACTTTGCCTGTGACCAATGTTTAGTTATGAAAAAATATTAATTTCTGCATATTAAATAATGGTTGGACTGTGGGTAGAAACTATAACAATTATGTAACCATTATATGGGACAGTGGGACTGATGTTAAACTGATTTATTAAAATGTGTTTGTTTATTATATCAAATATATATTTGTATAATATATATATATTAGGACTGCACGATTTATCACGATTTGGCAAAGGCTTCGATTATTTAATGCGCATACCAAGACATTTTGGACAATTTCATGCTCCCAGCCAGGGAGCCAGGCCTTCTCGCCAACATCACTGCCTGACCTCACAAATGTGCTTCTTGAAGAATGGTAAAAAATTCCCATAAACACACTCCTAAACCTTGTGGAAAGCCTTCCCAGAAGAGTTGAGGCTGTTATAGCTGCAAAGGTTGGGCCAACTCCATATTAAACCCTAGGGATTAAGAATGGGATGTCATTAAAGTTCATGTACACATAAAGGCAGGCGTCCCAAAACCTTTGGCTATATATATATATATATATATATATATATATATATATATTTAAAATAAAATATTAATCTTTAAATAATTTATTAAACTAATAAAATGTTTAATTTTTAACATTAGAGTGTCGTTATTTCAGTAAGTAGTGAGTACTATAAAGTATGGTTTTCTTTAGTATGCAATTATTTCTTGGAGCTGCTAACACATTATTTTTATTCATATTGTAATTATTTTAACATGCAGTGTGTTTAACATGGAGACTGGAGTGTAAAATGCTTTTCAGATGTCAGACTAGATATCATATTTTTTTCTCATTTTTTGCATGAGAGAAAAAAAAAATTGTTGCATTTTACCTATGACTCGTATACATACCATATTCCACATTCAGAAAAGTGAATATGCCTGCTTTGTGAAAGTGTTTTTGCCGTTTTCCAACACCTTTCCCTTTTTCCTCCCCTCATAGCACTCTAATCCTGGGCATGCTGGCCCCTTCCCTGTGGCGTCGCTACACAACATTAGTGCTGCCAACCCCACCAGTCCCACCAGTGCCAGTATGGCCAATGCCCATATTCACCGCGGCCCCACCAGTCCAGTTGTCGGCCCCATAGAGCTCATACCTTCAGTCACCAACCCTGAAAACCTGCCCTGCCTGCCTGAAATCCCTCCCATTCAGGTAACTTTACCGATGCATTTTCTTAAGACTGATTGTCAGATGATTAGATGCTGTTGTGAGATTTAGTGGTTATAGATCTGGCCTGGTAACCCAAAGGTTGTAAGTTCAAACCCCAGAATGCGTGATCATGAGGGCACAAATCTAATAATTGGGTGGAAATGTAATAAAGGACATAAATGTAATAACTTTTGGGCCTAAATGTAATAAAGCATTTAAATGTAATAACTTTTGGGCCCAAATGCAATAAAGGTTCTAAACATAATTACGTTTACGGCACCTAAGGCAACGAGACAAAGACAATCCCTATACTTGGATCTGCTATTATTGTTCTTCATATAACAGATGCTTCATAACCAAAGCTGAATTGTTTTAGAGCTCTTGTGTTGCAATAAACTGACTTTGTTTTCATTATCACCAGCTTGAAGATGCCGGTTCGAGCACACTGGATAACCTCCTCAGTCGATATATTTCTGCTAGTTCGTATCCTGTTGTTGGCCCCACCAATCCCTCACCGGGACCTTCTACACATTCCCCAGGATCATCAGGTACTCCAGCATGTGGCAATTTTTGCAACAGACCTTTGACATGAATTTTTGACACGTTGTTTGGCATCCAAATGTCAGTGTAGATTAGCATACATTTAAATAATGTCATGCAATATTCATGCAGATTAGTATTTTATATGTATAATATTTATATATGCCATACTCTCCGTGCCTTCAGTACCGTATGGCTGAAACTCCCATCCAGCCATACACGCCAACCGGAGGGGCTAAGGCTGTGCTGGCTCTGCTGGCACATTAATGCATGCTCAGTGCCTCTGGCTCCGTATGGCATTATCTCCAGTGCAACCATACGCACCAACCCTGGAGCTAAGGCTGCATTAGCCCCACTGCCAACGTTAATGCGCGCCAAATGGTGTACTACCTCACCACACAACCAATCTCACCAACAACTCTAGCTAGCATATATATATATATGCATTTCACTTCATCATGCTTATTTTATTACCATGATTGTTGTTGTTGTTTTTAT
The DNA here is from genome assembly GCF_018812025.1 of Megalobrama amblycephala. Taxonomy (NCBI): domain Eukaryota; kingdom Metazoa; phylum Chordata; class Actinopteri; order Cypriniformes; family Xenocyprididae; genus Megalobrama; species Megalobrama amblycephala. The sequence goes on along the minus strand of NC_063055.1, from coordinate 7,602,142 downwards.
TTCAAAAAAGGAAATTAAGCGTATATAGAAAGGCAATAAAATGTGCCTTTCTATAATTTTTTATTTTTTTATACAAAGCCTTAAATGAAATACATTTGTAAATTATTTCTATGATTCAATGTGAATAAGTAAGTTAAGGTCATTAAATGCAATTTCTTATGACACTTAATTGGCATCCATAGTTTCATCGTCATGTCAGCAATAATCATCATCATATATTAAAGTGATAGTTCACCCAAAAATGAAAATCATCCCATGATTTACTCACCCTCAAGCTTTCCTAGGTGTATATGACTATCTTCTTTCAGACAAACACAATCGGAGATATATTTAAAAATATCCTGGCTCTTCCAAGCTTTATGATGGTTGTGAAGGGTGGCCAGATTTTGAAGCCCAAAAAAATGCATCTATCCATCATAAAAATAATCCATATGTCTCCAGGGGGTTAATAAAGGCCTTCTGAAGTGAAGCGATGGGTTTAAATATCCATATTTAAAACTTAAACTAAAATAACTAGCTTCTGGCAGACAGCCGTGCGCATACTGTGCAAGTCGACTTGAGCAACAAGAGTAACCGTGTGCGATGTATGACGCAGGATGTAGGAGTATCGTCAGCTTGGACGCCTCTCGTGGTTTAAACAAATAGGGGCTGGGCAACAAACTCAAGCTCCTCTTCTCTTATATTGAAATCCTCTGACATTTCTCTTTAAAAATGATCCTTTCAGACTTTGTGACCAGTGTTTTGTTTTGTGTTATCATCTGCACTTCCGCATACTCTTCCGCTGCAAATTGGATGCATTCAGCTGTCTGCTGGATGCTAGTTATTATAGTTAATAAAGTTTTAAATATTGATATTTTTCTTAGAAAAACCCATCGCTTCGCTTCAAAAGGCCTTTATTGACCCCCTGGAGCCGTATGGATTATATTTGTGATGGATGGATGCATTTTTTGGGCTTTAAAATCGCACCTCCCTTTCACTACCATTATAAAGCTTGGAAGAGCCGGGATATTTCTAAATATATCTCCAATTGTGTTTGTCTCAAAGAAGACATACACTTTGGATGGCTTATGGGTGAGTAAATCATGGGATAATTTTGATAATTTTTGGGTTTTCATTCCCTATAAGTTGATTTTTAACGTTTTAACATTCTCTCTCCGTGTCTCTTCTTCATTAGGTTTATCTAATTCTCACACTCCAGCTCGTCCGTCCAGCACGTCAAGCACGGGCAGTCGGGGCAGGTCAGCATTCAATGTGTAATTTACCTCAGTCCTTTAATATTTAAAATTGACTTCTTTTTTTTACAGCTGTTAATTATAGCTTAGAACTATATCTGAACAAAGACAATTATATATTTGATTTCAGAATATTGTTGAGACTGCATACAGAATTGTTATGGTGTGTCTTTCGTTTGTTTGTGTGTTTAGTTGTGGGTCAGCCGGTAGACCTGGAACGGGGAATACGACAGTGGATCAGGTGAAGGTCAAACAGGAACCGGGAGTTGAGGAAGAGTGTAGCTATTCTGGAGCAAACGTCAAAACAGAACGCTGTAAAGATGGCAGACGGAGTGCTTGCATGGTATTTATCTTCAGCTTGCAGTTTTCACTCGTCACTTAGTCCCACATGTTTCCATTTGTTTCTTTTCTTTAATCTCCTTGGACTCAAAAAAGCTTGTTTTTGTAAAGAGACCCCATATAGCACAGTTGTTTTTTAAGGTGTTCTTTTTTACAATGTGTTTACAAAAATAAGTACTGAGTAATATTAATAAACAGAATGCACTTTTTATAGGTTTAGAGTAAGGGTTTATTTTAGGGTTAGTTGCTTTTAATAATGTAATTAATTTACTGTTATTACTATAGTAAGTACATGTAACAAGGACACTAAAAAGAGAATATTTAAGATGAAAATTAGCTGAAACGTTAAATTAAATTGTGAATGAAAAGCATGATTTTTCTCTGCAGTATCTAGCTTCATTTTTTGTACATTAATAAAAAAAAGTTTAATGTGTGAAATCTGATCCAAAAAAAAACAAAAAGCTAAACCTGTTCTTTCTGGATCTGATACAGTTTGTTTCATGTTGCACAATATCTGTCTTGTTCTTATTCCTCCTTAACCAGATGAGCAGCCCAGAAGGAAGCTTAACTCCCCCTCTTCCCATCCTCGGCTCTGTGTCCACCGGTTCAGTCCAGGACATTTTAAGAACACTAGGTGAAAATGTTAAATCTGAACCACAGAGCGATCATCTCTCATCCTGTACGAACCCAAACTCCAGCGCACCTCTAACCAATGGGAACACAGGGTCAAATGGAAGTCAGCGGGGAAGCACTGCTAACGCCAACAGCCAGACCACTGTAGGAAAGGAAGACGACCCGAATGAGGACTGGTGCGCGGTGTGTCAGAATGGAGGTGAACTGCTGTGCTGTGATCGCTGTCCTAAAGTCTTCCACATGACCTGCCATATCCCAACACTCAAATCTTCTCCCAGGTAAAGAATGTGGCTTTATTAATACAAATGATGCAACACATTTAGTCTTTAAAATCTTATGACTTTTATTGTATTTTTAGCATTTCTAATCATAAATTTTAATTTTAATTTTTTTTAATTTTATTTTATTTTGTTAATATACCATATTATTGCATTCATAAATTATTTTTATTTTATTTTTGCTTTTTTATTTGATGTAAAAAGTAAGATGCCATCAATAGCACATTATTTTATTTTATTTGTTTTTTTATTTTTTATTTTATGAAGCAAGGGTTGTACCACCAGTGGCAAGTTGTCTTATAATTTTCTAAGGACCTATTTACACCTGGTCACTTTATGCATTTTTTACTGATCTGATGGCTTTTGTTGGATTATTACGTCATTATAATGTGACAAAATCCAAAACATCCAAAATAAAAGCTAGTTTTTGGACTCACGAGGAAGTTTTGAATTCTGAAACGTACAGAATATTTTTATAGTATAATGACCTCTTGTATGTCAAAAGATCAAGGAAAGTTTGATTTCTCAATTCATGACCCCTTTAACTGCCGGTGGGGCCAGCTTTACCTTTGGGTTGGCATGTACGGGGTGTGGTGGAGTCTGAACAAGTCTTTTCAATTCTTTTTTTTTTTTAAATTGTGTTAATTATTTTGTTAGACCTTCAACTAGCACTTAAACTGGGAAAACAAAATGAGTACTGAAATAAATAACTGCAAATGTCATAGAAATAGTATAACAAATGAAAGAGATGAGGGATTTTCAGGCACGTGCATGTTTAGCCAATCATAATAAAAGTAATTTACATAATGTGGTAGATAAATGTTCAGTAGCATAACAGAGAGAGAGAGAGAGAGAGAGAGAGAGCAGAAAATGTTCATGGTGCCAGAAACCTTGACTTATATTTATAAATGGACTTAGTGGTAAAAACCAAATATTTATGATCTGTTCCCTTTAGGTTTTAAGGCTTTAATTCCTGATTTTTGTGTTAATCATGTGTTGTACCCTCTTCTGATGCAGTGGAGATTGGATGTGCACATTCTGCAGAAGTCTCACAAGTCCAGAGATGGAATACAACTCTGATGACGATCCACCCAGTAAGAAGGACAAAAGTGAGACAGCAATGAGTCCAGAGGACCAACGAGTGAGTCACACTGAGAAACAAACACAGTAACAGTCAGAAAATCGGGAACCCTTATTACTTACCCCAGATTCCTTTTGAGGAATCTTGTGTCATTAAAGGTGCCCTAGAACCAGTTTTTACAAGATGTAATATAAGTCTAAGGTGTCCCCTGAATGTGTCTGTGAAGTTTCAGCTCAAAATACCCCATAGATTTTTTTTTAATAAATTTTTTTAACTGCCTATTTTGGGGCATCATTAACTATGCACCGATTCAGGCTGCGGCCCCTTTAAATCTCACGCTTCCTGCCCCCCTGAGCTCTCGACTATAATACTGTGCATTTACAAAGTTCACACAGCTAATATAACCCTCAAAATGGATCTTTATAAAGTGTTCGTCATGCATGCTGCATGCATGCGTCGGATTATGTGAGTATAGTATTTATTTGGATGTTTACATTTGATTATGAATGAGTTTGATAGTGCTCCGTGGCTAACGGGCTAACATTACACACTGTTGGAGAGATTTATAAAGAATGAAGATGTGTTTATGCATGATACAGACTGCAAGTGTTTAAAAATGAAAATAGCGACGGCTCTCTTGTCTCCGTGAGTACAATAAGAAACGATGGTAACTGTAACCACATTTAACAGTACATTAGCAACATGCTAACGAAACGTTTAGAAAGACAATTCACAAATATCACTAAAAATATCATGGATCATGTCAGTTATTATCGCTCCATCTACCATTTTTCGCTATTGTTATTACTTGCTTACCTAGTCTGATGATTCAGCTATTGTATAATTGTATAATAATTGTATAATGCCTTGAACATGAGCTGGCATATGCAAATATTGGGGGCGTACATATTAATGATCCCGACTGTTACGTAACAGTCGGTGTTATGTTGAGATTCGCCTGTTCTTCGGAGGTCTTTTAAACAAATGAGATTTATATCAGAAGGTTGAAACAATGGGAGTTTGAGACTCACTGTGTGTCATTTCCATGTACTGAACTCTTGTTATTTAACTATGCCAAGGTAAATTCAATTTTAATTTATCCCAATACTTCACGACACACTATATAATATGCATGGAAAATGCATACAGTATATTGTGAGATTATATTTGGCTCTAAAATACTAACTTTGCTAAAACATGAACCTGAGTGACCCAGCATTAGATATAATCTATAAACTTTTTTCACCAAAGTCAATGTTTTTGCAGAGTTGCAGATCCTTTAAGTACCTTCTTCTCTCTTCTCTCTGTAGCGATGCGAGCGTCTGCTGCTGCATGTCTTCTGTCATGAGCTCAGTACGGAGTTTCAAGAGCCTGTTCCTACATCGGTGAGTTTCCAGCAAGACCACAATATCCTCATTTCCCATAAAAGCAGACTTTTCTGATGAATTGCTCTTAAAGGGAAAAGCACATGTGTGTAATTAGACCATTGTTCAGTATGATCTGTAGTATTTAATTTGCTGCCTTTCTGCTAGGTCATTAACACTTTTGCAATAAAGCTTATAAAACGGCAACATCACTCACATGCACTTCTGTAGCGACACCAGTCATCAGTTTTCAAACATGTATTGAGCCTCTGGGCCATTTCCTGCTGTTATTTGTCATAGCGGGAATATGATTCTTGCGTAATTACGTTATTGTGTGAATGCAATAATGCATCAGGCTGACGGGTAATAATGTTGTCTTATATACCCCCCTCACTTTGTTCTTACGTGACTACTTCACTTCTTTCTGTAGTCCATAGTTCAGTTCCAAAACAGTTAGCTATCCTGCTGTCTTCATAGGGACCTGCCTTCTAAGGCAACACAATTTATGATGTCATTGTTGTCAGGTTTTATTCCTGATATAAAATGTAATTTAAATGTCACATTGACTACATTTACATGTGCACCAATAATGTGATTTACATGACACGAGCAAACCTCTTTGCTCCCGTTTACATGGAATTTTCATTGTTCTGATCTCTAAGAATTGTGGTTATTTATACCTCTGCTATTCACATACCTCAATGCACAGCACAAATGATGAACTCACATAGGTGTGTTACTGGTCAAACTCTTCCAGCAGTTACTGATTTGTTCGTCGATTCTTTGGTATTGGGCCTCAGTCAGTTGGATGTGCCTAAAATGTTTCAACATTAATATACTGCATTATATTCATCATGTCGCACAGTGTTGCCAATATGAACTCAGTTTCTTCAGCACACCAAAAATGCACATATGCACTTTGGTCAGAGTGGAATAGATGCCATAAAAGTATTTACCTGCGCATTTATTGTGATTTAAAATTGGCATACCACATGTTCTACTGTGATTGTCTTTGCTAGGATTATGAGCTTAATCAAAGTTTTGTTTACATGAGGTAAATTTTAATCGCAATATTGCCTAAAACTCATTATAATCGCATTATGAAGGTGCATGTAAATGTAGTCATTGACAAACAGAAATCAATCTTTCCCCATTTATAATATGAGTTGTACTTGCATGACTGGAAGGCGCTACGAAAATGCCAGCCGAGTGAACTGATTTTCCTTATGAAGGAGACTGTTCAGAATCTAGATATTAGGAAAAGCTGTAATAAGCAGCAAAAACTGAACATTTTAATTAGATGGAACCATTTTCTGTCTATATTCTTGAAATGTTTCTTTTGAATCACTATTTCCCTTAAGAGCTGAGCAATATTATGATATTATGTACTATTATAGTATCTAGTGATTAGTGCTTTTTCATTGGGATGCGCATATGATACCTTGAGTCGATGGGCAGATTATTTGGTTTTGCAACATTATAGTTTTAATGCTGAAGCCTTGATTTCTCTCCAGGTACCAAATTACTATAAAATAATAAAGCATCCAATGGATTTGACCCTGGTAAAGCGGAAACTACAGCGGAAACATCCTCTGCATTACAAGAGCACTAAAGAGTTTGTGTCCGACGTGCGGCTGGTCTTTAGCAATTGTGCCAAATATAATGAGGTGAGTTCGGGGAATGTCCTTAACCTGTTTGGGGGGTGTGATGGGATGTTGCATGTAAGAAATGAGTATTTAGAGAGTATGAAACACACTAAAGCAACACAGCATGAACATGTGATGGGTTGCATGTGTTTACTTCCTCGTATGTTCACCAGTACTAACTGTTAAAGGAATGAATTCAGTCAAGCTGAGCATTAATCAGCAGTGCTTTTCTTTTTTTGGATGTTGAGCTAGTGTTTGTCAAAGGGCTAACACACTTTTTCACTCCATTAAAGGGATGTTTATTTTAATGTTGCAAACAGTGTTTTTGTTTGAGACATTTAATTATTGTTCAGCACTTTTATTTGAACAATAAAAATAAAAATGACAATCAAATGCATGATATGAATGTCAGTTTTGCAGTCGTTCATGCCTTCTGACATTCATTCCAGACCCCATGAAGCAAACTTGACGAGTGTAACTTTATGTATTTCATATTAATACTGAAAGTTTGGGTGGGTCTTGACGAGGGCTGCACGATTTATCACATGATACGAAAAATAACACTGAAATCGTGCTTAAACGGTAATTCTTAGTGCGATTTATGAAATCGCAAAGGCTGCTATTATTATTTTTATGTGCAGCTTGTCAAAGTATGGCTCCAAATGCTAATCCGTCTGAGAGCACTGCGAGTTTGAGTCGCTTATAATGTACATTTGAAAAGGCAACACGCGTCTAACATCTTTCCAGACATGAGAAGCATTTAATAACATCATTTCCAACAAAATACAACATTTAATAACATGTTTTTACTCCAAACTCACTTCATAACGACAGTTGAGCGTCTGTGAGATGATGTGGCTTCTTACACAGAATAAGGCAGTCATGTGTTTATTAGTCATGTTTAATCAAAGCGTTTCAATCTTCTGTTTATTCAGCTACAGCAATAGTATGATGCCCATAGGGATTTCCTGGAATGACATGCGTTATCTACTTCTACGGCAGGGCATATTTGGAGTTTCTGCGCAAGAGCGCCCTCTGGTTTTCAGATGGACAGTGTTTTTAAGTCCTGTCAGTTTAAACATCAAGCACAAGAAGACTGATGTTTTCTCTTCTTTTTGAGCTAAAGTGGACATGTGCATGCAAAATTAAGACAAAATGTCCATCTTGATGAGTATCCTCGTAAGCACAGTAGGTTATGTGTTATAAACAATTGAGAAAGAAAATGGATGGGTATCATTGCATTGGATCCATGCATTCGTCTTAAAGTGACAGCAGCCTAATAAACCTGCCAATGTTAATCAAACAACAAAAGAGAGAGCAAATCAGTTTTTGTAGCTTTAATGAAGATAAATTGTATTTAATTATATTAATTATATTTAATTTGTACAGTAAAGACTATGCAGTGTTATTTTGATTATATGTAGCTGTTTATCTGAAAAACGCAAAGCACTGCTTATTTCATTTGTATCTTTATTCTGTTGTATTTATCTATATATTTTTTTATTACGCAGATGCACTCCACTAAAAAATCATTCCAGTCATCCTAGAATGATTAATTCTTTACAAACAGAGCTATTCAAATCATCTGGTGAAATTGTTTTCATATCACAATATATATTGCAGAAAAACAAAATATCGCAATGTCAGTAGTTTCCAATATTGTGCAGCCCTAATATCGATAACTTGAACTTTAAAGCAAGCATACATGGACTAAAAGCCACAAAACTCTCATTTCCATTTCATGGGGTCTTTAAAGTGTGTATGTAAAGTGTTTAGTGACTGTGAAACTGTAAAATAAAACTAAAACTGGCTCTTCTGCATTTAAAATCACATCCCATGTATACAACTGATTTTTAGTTTTACATCCCTTAGAAAGTCATTTAAGGTGTAATTTTTAGCATTTAGTTGATGTGTTTTGAATGTTGTCACATGAAGTTTGTTATTGAAAGCACGTCAGTTAATTTTACATCTGTAACAGCTGCAATTTTAAATACAGTGGCAATACATTAATAAAATTAAAGGTGTGATTTTTGACACATGAAATTTTTATAGGGATTTTTGTTTCTGTTTCACTAAAGGATGTGTACATTCCTTGTCCACTTTAGCTGATTTAAGTGGATGGATTTTATCTGGGTGTTTGGGTTCCTCACAGTGGCCTCAGAATGCTTAAAGTGCAAAAATGGGGTGTTTTTTTTTTTTTTTTTTGTGGGGAAAAATAACTGTAACTATAGTCAAATCCTCTAAGACACCCATGTTAAAAACTGTAGCACTAACACTGTCATTGTGATTTAATGAGGTTACTGAAATGTTTATTCCTGTCTAAAAACACTGCAAAATGTGGGAGACATTTTACTGTCTTCACAAGACTTGATGACTATGGCGTTCATGTCAAAGAAGCACGTTATTATTAACTATTTTGGGATTTTCTGTAATTTTCCCCTCCAGTTTATCTCCGTTGCATTTAGTTTGGTCTGTCAGCATAACTGGCACCAATTTTCTTTCTTTTTTTTCCTTTTTTTTTTTTTTTTTTTTTTTTTTAAGAGTATTTTAAGGCAAATCCCCTTCTAGTTTTCATGTGTATATATAGAGAGAAAGAGAGGCAATATGCTTAAGCCTTATAACGGAGAAGGCATTTATTATGAGCAAACCGAAAATTGTGCTCCTTGGACATTTTTAAAAACAGATGAGGTTGTGACCTCACTGTGTGTATGTTATAAAATCTTTCTTCCCCCCTTTCTTTTGTATTTTTTTTTTTCTTTTTTTGTGCTGTCGTTGCCCTTTTTAGATGTCTCGAATAATCCAGGTTTATGATGAGGAGAAACAGAGTAATGTTCAGGTAAGGTTTTGTACACCACACCGAAGGGTTCAGCAGTGCTGGCACCCAAAGCAGCCAAAATGGGAGTTTTAACCCTTTCTGTGATTCTCTCCTCCTCCTCCTCCTCCCCTTCCTCCTCCTCACCCGTTCATCCCTGGACCTGCATTCCACCTGCTTTCTCCTCACCTTTCCATACTCTTTCCCCTCTCCTCCCTCTCCTAGGCCGACTCGGAAGTGGCAGAGGCGGGCAAAGCAGTGAGTCTGCGCTTTGAGGAAAAACTGCTGGAGATTTTTCCCGACCAGACGTTCCCGGTAGTTGCGGAGAAGGAGACACGAGTCGAAGCCGATAAAGAGGATTCGGAGGACTCCGACGACGATGTGGTACAACCAAAACGCAAACGTTTAAAAGTGGACGCTGAGAAACTGATGCACATCAAGTGAAGAAACCGAGGAAACTTCTTCAGCGAGAAATAAACTGTCTTCCTCTCAAGCTCAGTCTTATTCTGCTCTCTGAAGGGTGGGATAATACTGGAACTGATGCGATTCAGATGCTTCATTTATTTCATGTTCTCCCCACCCCTGACGATACATTGTACATACTGCGTGAGAACTTTCAAACTTGCATTGTGGCATTGTCATCGGAGGACGAAGAATGAATCGTTGAGTGTCGATGAAGACACTTGTACAGATTTAAATAGTCTTGCTTTGGTCTGATTTAGTAAATGACATTCTTTTCTTTTTTTTTTCTTTCTTAAACTGAGTTATTATTATTATTATTATTATATTTGTAAATCTATTGTGAATGATACTTTATAAATGATACACTCATCTCTCCCTCCCGTTGTATGATAAAGTTTATCATATATGGTCCAGCAGCTTCTTTTGCATGTGTATTTTCTTATTTCTACAGTTCAAATCCCTTCAATAGGGGAAAGTTTGATCTTTATTTTCAATAAAACGGTGACCTCTGTATTGTTTTAAAGTTTAATCACAGTCCCTTTTAGTTCAAAAGCTGCATATTAAATGGGTGTTTGTCTGTTGCACCTGACAAAATTTACATTTTATTTTGCCAAATTAATTCTCAAAACTAGAATGACTTTCCACAAGTGAATGCAATAGAATCACATGACATGCATTCAGACAATTCAACTATATAATGAAGTTAGATTTTAACTGAAAGGTTGAACTGTGTTCTGTGCCAAAGGTATTTGTATAGGTGTTAGATTGTGACACAAAGTAAATTTAATATTTGCAACATTTCAGAATGGTTTGATATTTATGCATTTTCCATTTTCAGTGACTTATTTGGTGAGTCACAGTTGATTTAATCAGTACATAATTGATAACTGTCAGGTTTTATTTGTTCATCGAGACATGTTTCCACTAATGCTCAACCTGTGTGTCTTGTTTCCTGGGCAATAATAGTGAACATTTTCAAAATCTTTAGTCAAAACTATACAGGTAATGGCTTAAAAACCGAAATGACTCCATTGCTTTAGGTTTGATCCTCTTTTTGCGTCACGGTTGAGCGTCATGTTTTGCTGAATGGGCATTTGTGAAGTCGAGCGTGATGATCAGCTGATATGACCGGAGCAGTTTGTGTCTGGAGGTGACGGAGCGTTACTTTGCCAAGGTAAAGAAAACGTTTAAACTGATTTTTTTTAAACCTCTCTCTCTATATTGTTTAGACGCATGAAGCTTTTAGTTTTAAAAATGTACATACGGCTCGAAGCTGTAATCAACAGTGTACTGCTACAAAAACAAAAAAACACCAACTTCACACCGATCTGTGAAAATGTGAGACATGCTGAGGACAATGTTTGAATTCAGTGGGAAAATGACTTTTACAGATGTACTGTTACTTAGGTCAAGCATATTTATTATATGATATTTATCATCAAATCATAGTCAGACTTTAAAGTTTCTTCCTTCATTCAGTGATTGCGAAAATAACAAGCTTCGACTTGCACATTATAGGGTTTGAAATGGCTGAACAATTTGAATGGATTAGTAAAATGAACGAATCTGAATCATTCGAGCTGTTCTTCTGTAACTCAGGAGTAGAAATGATACTAATACATGTTTGCAGCTTGATTACATGACAGTTTATTAAAACATATAGGAACAGCGCTTATTTTAATAATTTATAAAAACGTACAAAATGTTCCACGCAAGATATAATTTGTAGAACAATTTAGAATCGCATAATGTAATTTCAGAATTACATTTATGATTTATATAGATCAGCGGTAATATTTAATTGACCACGTGACGCGTTTACGTCATGACGCAAACTAAAGCTGAATCGTTCTTTTAACCGGATCTCCTAAACGAACTGTTCAAAAGAATCGATTATCAAAAACGAGTCGCACTTGCGCGAGGCGTTTGGTTTTGTGAAACGCACCTCAATCATATACAAATGCAGAAGCGCAACGGTTACAGCTGCGGTCGCAACGGTCACAACCGCAGAACGGAAGTAAGGGGCGGGGCTTAAACAGTCAACAGTTTTCACATGGATTGGATCAATATCAACAATATTTAACAACAATACCTTTAAATAAAGTGACTTTTCTGTTCATTCATGCATATGATATCATAATGTACAATGAGCATTTTTTTTATACAAACATTTTTGCCTCGCCATTCACTTCTTTGGCTGAGGTTCAGTGATCTTAACCGTATACATAATAAATACTTATTTATTTAAATAAATATATTAAATATATTTATTATGTCTATGATCTCAACCCACTAACAACGCAAATAAATAAATAAATAAATAAAAGCCCTCTAGCTTCCGGTTTCTTTACTGCATGATGACGTCGCGCTTCAACCATCCAATCACAGCGCTAAGCGATTACCTCGTTGTTTTGACGACTGGTTTGTTTTCCTTCTCTAGGTGACTGCGGAAAAGATCGACATACTTCTGTTATTCTACCTCAGCGGCCGAAGATCTACACTACAGGTAATGAGCTAGATGTGTTTGTATTTATTAAAGCATTTTAACGTCTTCTGCTTCAGCTCAGTGTTTTAACTGCACTGTACCTTTGTGTTGCTATCAACACATTTGTTTTCATAAGAATGCCGCCTGGGCTGTTTGCTTAATTATATGTTTCATTTCTGCCGTTTTCCAAGTGATGTCGGGTGGGCTTGTGCTCGGTGGAGATGGAAACTTCAGCTCTCTCTGCCCACATGGCATCGATTGGATTTGGAATGGACTGGGGAATGTGCCCAGGATGGCTGGGACGTCGCCAGTGTAGTTCTGGGATTGCTGTCAATAGTTTGCTTCATGGTGTCCTCACTACCGTAAGTACGCCAATTCTTAGAAGAGGATGCTGTTGCTCTGTGGATGCCTTAGTTTTGCCATATTAGAAATAAAGTGTTCATTCAGGCACTATCATATCATACCACTCAAAAAGTTGGTGTCAGTAAGATTTTTTCTTTTAAATTAAATTAATACTTTTATTTAGCAATGATATATTACATTATTCAAAAGTGACAGTAAAGACATTTATAATGTTACAATATATTTCTATTTCAAATAAATCCTGCTCTTTCTATTCATCAAAGGATCCTGAAAAAATGTATCATGGTTTCCACAATAATATTAAGCAGCTGTTTTTTCTTTTTCAACACTGATAATAATAAAATGATCATAAGAAATATTTCTTATTAGAATGATTTCTGAAGGATCATGTGACACTGAAGATGCTGAAAATTCAGCTTTATATCAGGAATAAATTACATTTTAAAAAATATTCAACTAGAAAACAGTTACACTGCCCTCCAAAAGTTTGGAAACACCCCTGGCAAAGTGTGGTTTTGGACGATATCAGCATAAATCCTTATCATTTTTTGCTGCAAATACATTACAGTAACTTGACATTATCATTAAAGACCAGCAATAATAATTTTTATTTTGATTACATAATAATGGCAATATAATCATGTCAAAGTCAGACATGCCCCTTTGCCAGCTGTGATGCCTGGTTTAAACTTGGCCCAGGTTTGTAAAAGTTTTTTTGGGTCAGCACACCTTAATAGCTTCAACAACTGATTGCAAATTAAGTTTAGAATACAATGAACCAATTAGAACCCAGTTTAGGTCAGATAGCTGCTAATGGTGGATATTTTGATGAATCGAAAATTTAAGTTTTTTCTATGTATAATCATAATCTATGTATAATAAATTATCAGTGCAAAATTATCACAAATTAAAAAAGATTCATGCCGATATTGTCCAAAACCCCACTTTTCTAGGGCGTTTCCAAACTTTTGGAGGCCAGTATATTTGAACTGTGTGTACAAATATTTACAGTATTACTGTTTTTACTGCATTTTTCTATCAAATAAATGCAGCTTTGGTGAGCATATTTAAAAAACATTTAAAAAAAAAATCTTACCGACCCCAAACTTTTGAAAGGTAGTGTATAAATGTAAAGTGACATTTTCCACATGATGAGAAATCATCCTGTCTGTTAATGTAGGCAATACTACAGTTCCTGCAAGACAGGAAATATGGACAAAGCTCTGTCTATTTGGTTTCTGTTATTGTGGCTGGCAGGTGATTCGTGTAATCTTATTGGATCGTTCTTGGCAGATCAACTTCCACTACAGGTAAGGAACATTTTTCATTTGTCGATTTGGATCAAATCTCTGCTAAATTAATTAATACGTATATTCGGGAAAATCACCCTAATTGATTCATGATTGATCCTAGTTTTTCTGTAGTTTTAAGTGATGCCTGGTTTTATTATCATCTTGTTTCTCCTTTAGAAATACACTGCAGTTTACTACGTCCTGGCAGACTTGCTAATGCTGTTCATGTACATGTACTATAAACTAAAGAATAAAGCATCTAGGGGTGAGTTGGAAACCATACCTTGTGACTTGTAATGTTGGTTAAATGTATTGTAAGTAATTGGTTGCTTTCAAGGACATACCTTGCTTTAATTCATTTTTATTTAATATAATATTAATATTTATATTTTATTTCAGTTTTATTTAAATTCCCAAAGACGATTTTAATAGCTTTAGTTAACAATAACATCAGTGCTCAAGAACGCCTCTGACAGTATCACTGTATATTCCTCCCTGACCCTCGGCCTTCACAGTCTGTTATGAGAATGTGCTGATGCCTGACACACTGATTCATGGAACTGTCTTTCTCCTCTGTAGACAGTAACAGTGCATTGCTGAATGCAGTTAGCATGCTGTGTCTTCTGGGAATTACATCTCCCCTCCTTAGCCTCCCCGGCTCCACCCTAGAAGATCAGATGCCAGCGGGGTTCAAGGGTCGGGCACTGCTGGCCGTGGAGGGGGACAAAAGTTTGGTGCAGGTGACTAGAGTTCTTTTATCGTTGAGTTGAGTTGCACTTAATTAATAGTGATCGACCGATGTATCTGTTTACCGATATTTTTCCCGATATTTAAGCATTTTTCCATAATCGGGTATCGGTTTTGTAATATCGGATTCGCCGATTTACGGCGCCATCTTGTGGCCGTTTTGAGATTTCCGCCATTGCAGCCCGGGCGTCTGAGGAGATCAGTCAACAACAACTCAGTGCACAGGTAAAGTATATGTTCTACTTGGTTTGCTTTAATTAATCAACTTTATTTAATATAACAAACATGCACAAATGAGATCTGAGACATAAATTCCTGATATAGTTAATTTATGCAGCTTGTTTCTAAACAATTGAGACGAACTCATTGAGTCACGTAGTGTAATTCGTCATGTCCTGCCCCCAAAAAAAAGACGTAACTTTACATGAATTAAATAAAACAGACATGAATGAGTGCATGTTGAAAATAAAAGCGCTGAATTTAATTCTCTATCTGTTGTATTTGCTCACCATTAGTCTAGAAGAAAAAGTTCGTTCATATTGCTTAGCAACTGACGGATGATCAGGAGGCTTAACCACGGCCACTGAATGAAACTTTTGACAAGATTATCTTGTTTAAACACCCTAGATTATATTATCATTTACTACATAACAATTATTTCGCTAATACACATAAATATAGCCTACCGCTTTGTGGAAATTAATTATTTATTATCTCCATGCGCGATCGCGGTTGATTAAGTTATAGTCAAACAGCACTTTGTCAGTTGGCATCCACCAATATGTTATAATCATTTTTGTGCTTTATTTTTTTACCTCAAAGCTTTTATTTTAAAACAAAGACACTTAGTAACAGTGCACTTTAATTTTTTGGACTCAGACCCCTCTATTTATTTGTGTATAAATATAAAGTTTTTTTTTTTTGTATGCAAAGAGGGAGTGATTGTTATAAATAAAATGGTTTGTTCAGCTCATTTGTGTTGTAATAATTGTCAAAAACAGAAATATAACAGTAAATAAATATCGGTTCTGCATATCGGTTATCAGGTACATAAACATGCAAGTAATCGGTATCGGTATCGGTTAAAAAAAATCAATATCGGTCGATCACTATTAATTAATTTACGTGGTTTCAGCATTGGTTTGGGACTTGATGTTTTCGTGTTTTTCAGCCCTTCACCACAAAGGAGATTATAGGTTTTGTCATCGGCTCTTTGTCTTCAGTACTCTATTTATGCTCCAGATTACCACAGATGTACACTAATGTAAGTATTACACTGATGTTGATTCTCACATGATCAATCAAGAACATGTCCAGATCATAATTAAAAGAAAGACATCTCAATTGATTTATAGTTTAATTATAATGAATTTATACTTTTTTTCAAAAAACAAAAATAGGCTTTCTTCTTTTTGCAAAACAATTTAGTATATTTTTAGGACTATTAAAGCAGGGTGAGTCCTCATATTCCTTTCTGTGTCAAGATTTGAGCATTTAGAAACAAAATATGATTTATGAGACAGTTGTTGTCAGATTTCATTGGTGATTTCAAATATGACATTTAATTAAGCTTGGTGAACAGCTTTGGAGAATTTGATATTTCCCCATTCAAAGAGATAGGAGCTGCACTTGAATGCCCAAGAGGCGTTTCAAAGATGGCCGCAGAGTGAAATGACTTGCCTTAAAGGGACTTTGGCCTAACTCTTTCCCTGGCATTGATGAGATTTTCTGTCATTTGTGACTTAATACTTCCTCTCTATTTTTCTGTGAATCTGTGTTTTCACTGTTATACATTAGGGGGCGCTGAACATGATTGCCAATCATTCAACAGCATATAAGCAAAGACTATAGAATTAACACAAGATGCGTCACTCGTATTGTTTTGAATGGGAGTAAGTGCAATGCACAATATGGCGGACTAAGTCCTGCCTCCTAAATAAGAGCCAGTCAATTGGTAAAGTCATTGCGTCACTGCAGCTGCCATTAGAAGCTCCGGTTGCTATAGAAACAGTCAGACGCACGCTTCCTATTGAGACGCACACTTAGGACTGCGCATGCACATTGGCTTGATCCAGCCTGAAAAATGCCATTTTTTTTTGTCATGATTTGAGCATTTAGAAACACAATTTATGAGACAGTTGTTGTCAGATTTCATTGGCGATTTCAAATTTGAAATTTAATCGAAAGCTTGGCAAACGGCTTTGGAGAATTTGATTTTTCTCCATTCAAAGAGACAGGAGCTGCACTTGAATGCCGACTTGTCTTAAAGGGACTTTGATATAAGACAAAACTGCCTAAAGTTACTGAGAAAAATGTTGAACCCATGAAGAGGAATATGAGTCAAACTACTCCATCTATATTTTGATCATAGTTCTGATCCAGATGAAGTCCTTGACAAAAGCACAAAATAATGTACCCACATTCAAGTGTTGATAATCGAATAACTGAATATGATACAAAAATGCTGCCGCTGGCAACTTAACAAACGCTGGCAGCGAAAGTGTTATTTGATGAATGCATTTAGTACAGCTACAGATATTATTCAAACATTTTCATGGTTCATATGCCCTCAGATCTGTAAGTTAAAGATATACATTTGTTGCTTCTTAGTGTAATGTAAATATATCTTGCTGTCTTGCAGTTTCGGAGGAAGTCAACAGAGGGCGTGTCTTTTTTCCTGTTTGCTCTGGTAATTCTGGGAAACACAACGTATGGCATCAGTGTGCTACTGAAGAACCCAGATCCTGGGCAGGGAGAGGCCAGCTACATCGTGCACCACCTCCCCTGGCTCATCGGCAGCCTGGGAACGCTCTCGCTGGACCTTATAGTATCCTTTAAAGCCACATTTACACCACTGAGCTGTTAGTGAGGTGCTGGGAGAGGATCATACAGCTACGAAAAGATGTGAAATGTCTGCATGCATTATAAACATAAGAATATGGAGGACTTAACAGACTCATGAAATGCTGTGAGAATAGTGCCATACAAAAAATCATAATAGTCCTAAAGCAGGCTTTATTTTAATAGCTTATTTTAATATATTAATGTTTTATTTTTATAATATAATAATGGATAAATGTTTTATACAGTGCACCAGGTTTAACTGTGTTGGTTAAATTTCATAAATTGATTAATTGATGAAAGTTTGTTTTGACAACATGCAGTCAAAGGTCACATGCCTCAAAATTGCATACATGTTTGAGCCACTGTATGTTTGACATTCTGGATCACTTGAGGTCACGTATATTGACAAAACTCTGATTGTTGCCAAAGCATCCAACTACATTTCTGAGGTCATGTGACTTCCTTTCATGTGAAGCACATTTGTCAGAATCCCATGAGCACTGAGCCTTGTTTAAATTCATTCAGGAATAATTTTCCAAAATTTTGCCTTAACACTTTTCTTCAGATATCCGTGCAGTTCATGATGTACAGCAAATCTCCTCGGGATTCTGCAGATGGAGATGAAGAGACAGCTGCTCTCCTCCAAAACTGAACTATTTTCATTCCTGCTGTGATTGGATGAAATGCTGGAGATGTTTTTGAGCATCACATTTCCACAGCCACAGCTGACAGACAAAAAAAAAAACTTTTTTTCCCCCTAATAGTTTTAAGATTTTTTTTTTTTTTTTATCAGTAGGTTTTATACCTCACAGTGTCAGTGGTTAAAGATATTTTTGGTCTGATGGTAAATAGTTAACATTCTTAACTGGTTCAATGTTTGGCACCAAAGGGACTTATTAAAACACTTTTGTAATGTTTGTACTGTACTTCAGAATTCACAAAATCTTTTTTTGTTTTTTTACAACTCGTGCAATCATGTAAATTTTCTTTTGTACAGTGGAATAAACGTTGCATTCAGCGGCTCTAGCAGTCTTGACAAAAAAAAAACTGAAAATGGGCCGCTGTCAATCTGTGTACTGTAATGATAGGCTGTTTTCATGTAATCTATTGTAGAAATGTTCTGGTATTGTAAAGATTTTAATCTTTATATTGTGGCCTTTGATTTGATTTTGTACTGCATTGTCCGTCACTTGGTAACTTCTTTTATTGAAGTTCTTATTTTTAAGTCTTATTTGACTTTGTGCCTTTTGTTTTTGTTGTTCTGTATCCCAGCCACAACACTCACTAAAGAATTTTGTTTTTCTGAGGCCAAACTTGCTTGATCTGTTTCTTCTCTTGGTGTGTGGTTCAGGTAACCCTTATGTTATGAGGACAAATTGTCCCCACAAAGATGGCAATATCTGAAATACTTTTCCTTATGGGGACATTTTTTGATCCTAATGAGGAAAAAAGCTTATAAATCATACTAAAAGATGTTTTTTGAAAATGTAAAAATGCAGAAAGTTCTCTGTTATGGGTAGGTTTAGGGTTGGAAAATACAGTATGATAAAGCATTAAGCTACAAGAAGCAGTGGTTCACATTGAATTTAGAGCAGTTTATTAAAAAACCCTTTTAGCTGTTCTAAATTCACTGTAAATTACGCTGTAACAGGGCTGCTTTTATAAACCGGTTATTCCACATACCTGGTAAGGTTTCATAAAATAAACACAGACACAAAAATTTATGCTATTTATAAAAAAAAATATTCTTCCACCAAACAATGTAGTTCTTCAGAAGCTAAATGTTTGCCATGCAACACAGATGCAGTGGCGCAGTAATACTGATGTAATTAGGTCACAGGTGTTTGTAGAGTAATTTACAGTGGTCTCGAATGCAGCTCAACCAATCACAATCAAGAACCAGAATTTTTTTCTAAAAATCATGTCTAAGGAATATCCCCATAAATCAATCTTTACATCTTCATATTTTTCTTTTTTTTGCAAGCAAATAATCAACATAAAACTGCTTTTGCAACTCATTTTGCTTCAGTAATGTGATGAATGAGAAAATGCATAATCTTTCAGGAATTGACTAGATTTTGACAAGTGGGTGTTAAATAAGGAACCGCAGTCAGAGCTGAATGTGAGTTCAGTGGATTGCACATCACAGTTAAAGAAGCATTTCGACGAAAGCCAAAGGTCATGTTCATCTGCTGGAGAATCTTGAGGTATCTCAATGATAATGCTTAGTTCCAAATATATTACATATTGTAGGATAGATTTAAAGTTAATGAAACCTGAGATTTATACGTGACCCATGCTGGCAAAATGATTCAGAATGCACACGGGCTAATTTCAAGCTACAGGCGAAACAAGTGAAAAATGTCAAGTTTGGTCTATTTTGAGGTTTTTACAACAATTAGTTCATTAAGCCCTCGTCTAGCGATCCCAATGCTCCAAATAGCAATTAAACATCTAAAAGTATTTTTATTTGTACGTATTCTGACAGGAGTACCATTCGTTTAACCATGAAAAATGCTGCTTTTCTCTGCTCGCTTCTTGACGACTGACGCTTCCCTCAGCACAAGTTTGGTATCTTTGTGAATATTCATAGCGAATTCTCGATGGCATGAGTCTGACCAATATAATGTGTTTTTCAAACTCATGCTGATGTACACAAAACGATCTAACTCATGCAGACTGACAGATCCAAAGTGTGCGCACAAAGACACCTCAGACAGTGTGCAATCCTGATATACACATATACAGTGGGTACGGAAAGTATTCAGACCCCCTTAAATATTTCACTCTTTCTTATATTGCAGCCATTTGCTAAAATCATTTAAGTTCACTTTTTTTCCTCATTAATGTACACACAGCACCCCATATTGACAGAAAAACACAGAATTGTTGACATTTTTGCAGATTTATTAAAAAAGAAAAACTGAAATATCACATGGTCCTAAGTATTCAGACCCTTTGCTCAGTATTTAGTAGAAGCACCCTTTTGATCTAATACAGCCATGAGTCTTTTTGGGAAAGATTCAACAAGTTTTCACACCTGGATTTGGGGATCCTCTGCCATTCCTCCTTGCAGATCCTCTCCAGTTCTGTCAGGTTGGATGGTAAACATTGGTGGACAGCCATTTTTAGGTCTCTCCAGAGATGCTCAATTGGGTTTAAGTCGGGGCTCTGGCTGGGCCATTCAAGAACAGTCACGGAGTTGTTGTGAAGCCACTCCTTCGTTATTTTAGCTGTGTGCTTAGGGTCATTGTCTTGTTGGAAGGTAAACCTTCGGCCCAGTCTGAGGTCCTGAGCACTCTGGAGAAGGTTTTCGTCCAGGATATCCCTGTACTTGGCCGCATTCATCTTTCCCTCAATTGCAACCAGTCGTCCTGTCCCTGCAGCTGAAAAACACCCCCACAGCATGATGCTGCCACCACCATGCTTCACTGTTGGGACTGTATTGGACAGGTGATGAGCAGTGCCTGGTTTTCTCCACACATACCGCTTAGAATTAAGGCCAAAAAGTTCTATCTTGGTCTCATCAGACCAGAGAATCTTATTTCTCACCATCTTGGAGTCCTTCAGGTGTTTTTTAGCAAACTCCATGCAGGCTTTCATGTGTCTTGCACTGAGGAGAGGCTTCCGTCGGGCCACTCTGCCATAAAGCCCCGACTGGTGGAGGGCTGCAGTGATGGTTGACTTTCTACAACTTTCTCCAATCTCCTGACTGCATCTCTGGAGCTCAGCCACAGTGATCTTTGGGTTCTTCTTTACCTCTCTCACCAAGGCTCTTCTCCCCCGATAGCTCAGTTTGGCCGGATGGCCAGCTCTATGAAGGGTTCTGGTTGTTCCAAACGTCTTCCATTTAAGGATTATGGAGGCCACTGTGCTCTTAAGTGCAGCAGAAATTTTTTTGTAACCTTGGCCAGATCTGTGCCTTGCCACAATTCTGTCTCTGAGCTCTTCAGGCAGTTCCTTTGACCTCATGATTCTCATTTGCTCTGACATGCACTGTGAGCTGTACGGTCTTATATAGACAGGTGTGTGGCTTTCCTAATCAAGTCCAATCAGTATAATCAAACACAGCTGGACTCTAATGAAGGTGTAGAACCATCTCAAGGATGATCAGAAGAAACAGACAGCACCTGAGTTAAATATATGAGTGTAACAGCAAAGGGTCTGAATACTTAGGACCATGTGATATTTCAGTTTTTCTTTTTTAATAAATCTGCAAAAATGTCAACAATTCTGTGTTTTTCTGTCAATATGGGGTGCTGTGTGTACATTAATGAGGAAAAAAATGAACTTATATGATTTTAGCAAATGGCTGCAATGTAACAAAGAGTGAAACATTTAAGAGGGTCTGAATACTTTCCGTACCCACTGTAGCTACACAGAATTACACTATTTCAAAACTTCTGTCTTGGGAGCATTCATACAAACATTATGTCTTAAGTGAACGTTTGGTTAACTGTTGGAAAAAAAAAAAAAAAAAAAACATCTGATGTGTAACATTATATTCAGTAGGTCTTATTATATAGGCTGTCTGCTTCATTAATGTTAATCAAACAATTGTAAAATCATGGAAAAAAGTTGAATATATATATTTTTCCCATAGATATGGGTTTTGTCTTGGTTTGTGCCAAATCTGGTGCTATTACCAGGGATTTTAAGGTATAGTTGTTCGGTGATTTTGTTTTGGAACCTTCAGAAAACTTTAATTTGGTTTTTCTCAAAATTGACTTTGTTGACTCTATTGACTTCAAACAGGTGTAGCTCAGTCATTTTTTTGTCAGATTTCAACAAATCATACATAATTTTTTAATAGAAAAAGTTTTTTTTTTTTTTTTTGCTTATTGCAACTCATTTTGCCAGCACAGGGCACACATTTTTTGTTTGTTATAAATGCAGGATTCAAAAACCTAGTGGGTTACCCTACTATCTTCTAACGCAGTTAAAAAAAGAACCTCATATAATATCCATCAGTGTTATTTTAGGCTTATTTATATACTATTATAGTATTTATTAGTACTTTGAATTTGCTTTTATTTTCCACATTTTCAGTTTTCATTGTAATTTCAGTTTTTAGTTTTAGCAATTTAGCAATGTGTTTTTGTCATTTTTTTAATACTTGAACTTGAGTTAGTTGCTCCAGCAACATTTCTAATATTCATTCATTTATTTTATTTCAGCTTTATTTCAATTAATGAAAATGATTATTAATTATTAACACAGCAGACCAATGTTGTGTAAAATTGAGCTTGCAATGCATTATGGGATTTTTAGTGATATGTGCAGGGTTGCCAAGTTGAACTGGGCTACGTTTAAACTGTTGCCACAGGTTTATTTTTCCCCCTTGGGTTAAAGGATTGACATATTGCATAAATTATATTTGACTGAAATGCTTGTATTGAAATATTTTATCTTCTAGTACCAAAGATAAAACTGTGCTACACGTCACGTTTTGTGAAGGAGTGTCACCAGGATCCTTAATTTGTGCCGTGTTTGTGATCATTACAATATAGTGGTTTTCAGTTTGCATAACAGTGACTGTAAAATATGTATTTTAGGTACGGGAGTGGCATATTTTGAGTTTTGATATTTATGGTATGGTCATTGAGCTACTATTGATTGGCCTTTGGGCTAGTTTTGTTACGAAGACCTGGCAACCTTGAATATGTGTGATGCCTTTGAATTTGGCTAAAAGAAGGTTTTTTTTGTTTGTTTTTTTTTAAAGCTGTGTAATTGTGCCGCCTACCTTTCGGAACAACCTTTGCGTGGCTTTTGTGCTAATGCTTCCTTAAAATCCTGCCTATGCTTTTTTGAGTCTCTGACACATTTTTTCATTTCAGGAAGCTCCTCATTCTACCCCATGGTTCATATCAGCAGCCCTGTTGTTCCTGGAAAAACACGTCTATGTTGTTTTTCCTCATTACAACAGTGGCTGTCATTAGTATCCTGTGAGTTAAGAGCATCAGGGCGGGATCTGCAACCCGCAGAATGTCCCCTCTGCCCCCAGTGAAGGACATGAAGGGCCCACCCATGGAGCAGAAGAGAGGATGGGGTCTCTGTGTGTGTGAGAGAGAGAGAAACAGATAAGGGGGTCTTGAGTTGCGTGCATCCAGCTGAATTGTGTAGTGACACGTGGGAGTGTGTCGGGGTGGTTGTGAAACCCGGGCTGAGCAAGTACGTTCTCGGAGGAGTGGCAGGAAGAACGGAGAGATAGCAAGACCTCATCCATCAGTTAGATGAACTAGGGCTGTTTATAAACACTGGGCTGCTGGGAATGTTCTAATGAGCCCACTGATTCACGTAGTGCATGTCCAGAAATCAGTCATTATTTCACTTAAACAGCTCCTCACTCCCATCACTGCCCTCTCTGATTTTGTTCAACAGGTTCAAACCTTTAGATTTCCTAACTCCTTTCCGTTCCTAACTTTTATGCTGACAGTGAAGTTGATCTTAAAAGCTCTGGTTGCCCTCATCATGGTTGCAGGGCAATGTTAAACTTTCCTTTTTTGTGTATTACCGACTTTCCGTGCCCCCATGTTTAAACTCGCACACATATTGGTATGTGTTTGAATTAATGGTTTGAGTTGGAGGGACGCGCTGTTTGTTTTGCGCATGTGTGTTCCAGTGTGTTTGGCAAGTGTTGGACGTCAGGGGCTGAACTGCTGTCAACATCACAAATGCAAGAGACACATCAAGCTGAGATCCAGCACACGCAACATCAGCACTGGTGAGTACACTAAATCTGATTTCTCTAGATACTGTAAGCGCTACTAGTCGAACAGTTCGTTAAATGCTTAAAATATCAATTCTCGCATATGAATTTCTTCATCGGAATTTGCATGTTTTTAATAATGGATTATTTGGACCGGATCGTAAAGTAAAAGCAGCCAGTAAGTGGCCAGCATACACAAAGTCTGCTTTGTTTAAAATGTATCCCAGGATGCACCTCTTGAAGTTCTTTCCTTATCTAGATAAGGAAGAAGCTCAAATATATAAGTTTTTATTTGTTATTTGACATTTTCTCACATTTGTGTTCATTTCATAGGGTTGATGACTTTCTATTTTTCTAAAATGTGGATATTAGTAATAATAAAACAATGAGTTAATGTATATATCAGGCCTATAGTGGGAGGAATAATTCTGATGAATTAATATATTAGTATTTTATAATTTTTATGTAGTCTACTAATAAAATGCTTGGGGTTGGTATGATTTTTTTGAACGAAATCTCTTATGCTCACCAAGGTTACATTTATTTGATCAAAAATACAGTAAAATCAGTAATACTGTAAAATTTTATTACAATTTAAAAGAACTGTTTTCTATTTGAGTAAATATTAACATGTAATTTATTCCCGTGATGGCAAAGCTGAATTTTCAGTATCGTTACTCCAACTTCAGTGTCACATGATCCTTCAGAAATCATTCTAATAGGCTGGTGATCATGAAACATTTCTTCTTATTATTATCAATGTTGAAAACAGTTGTGCTACTTAATATTTTTTTTCAGGATTCTTTGATGAATAGAATGTTCAAAAGAACAGTGTTTATTTGAAATAGAAATCTTATGTTATAATATAGAAGTTTTTACTGTCATTTTTGGCCAATTAAATGTGTCTTTGCTAAAAAAAAAAAATTCTTTAAAATAAAATCTTACTGATCCTAAACTGTTTAACAGTAGTGTAATGTAGACTTAGCATTAATAACACAAAATATCTCTTTAAGTGAGAAAGATATTTTGTTGAGTTGAACAAAGTTCCATGAATACCTTGAAATTCTGTAAATCAGTTTATACCTTTCCAGCTTCCTTTGCTTAGTAATTGTTCTTCTTTTTTAGTTCACTCTCACACAACAAACATCATTATCTTCAGTTCTTGGGTTTGTTGGGTTAGTGTGAACATGACATTTCTGTTTCCCAACATTATAAATCCAACAGACAACTTAAGAATGTTTGAAATTTTGGCATTTGTTGAGCAGTCATTTAGACATTCTGTTGCATGTTTATTCTGTCTGTGAGTTGCTACACAGAAGTCAACACCACAGACAGAAGTCAATGAGAAGTTGCCATTTGATCAATATACACTGTTTTTAATAGACTAGACTGCTTCAATTGCGTTATCTATGCAGATAGCATTTAGATAGTTGAGTTAACTAGCCTTACGTCAGTCTGTCATGATCACCTACATTCAAAACATTACAAGCACCTCTGGACTTTGGTCCAACACCCCCAAACTGTCCCCACGCAGGGCCGTCTAATCTAAGAGTCCTGTTTCCTGCTTAAATCTGTAAACAGCCTGGCTACAAGCAGATAGCTAACATCAAATAATATACAGATGGATAAATGAAGACATGCTGGCAAAAACAGTGGATGCAGTGCTTTAAGGATGTTTCTAGATGTTTAACATAATTGTTCACCATCTTCTAATGCAAATTGTACTCCCTGTACTCCTTCACACGCAAAACCTTCATCAAAAATATAAAAATAAATTCTTCTATTGCGGGGGTTTTCAAACTGGGGTCCGGGGATGCCCAGGGGGCCACAAGAGAGTGCTAGGGAGTCCGTGGAAAAGTTTAGAGTAAAACAATATAAAAAATAATAAATTTATGAATGCTTTTGATTTATAATAAATTAAAAGTTTTATTTAAATAATACAAAATTTGATACAGAGCCCCTGAAGTGTCATGGTGATGGAAAAAAATATATGATGTGAGGAAAATTATATGTCAATGCTTTTGCATTCACTCGCCAAACATTTGCGTTCCCCTGAGAAACTTTGTGTTCACTCACAAAACATTTGCGTTCCCCTGGTAAACTTTGCGTTCACTCGCCAAACATTTGCGTTCCCCTGAGAAACTTTGCGTTCCCTTGCCAAACATTTGTGTTCCCCTGGTAAAATTTGCGTTCACTCACAAAACATTCGCGTTCCCCTGGTAAACTTTGCGTTCACTCGCCAAACATTTGCGTTCCCCTGAGAAACTTTGCATTCACTCGCCAAACATTTGTGTTCCCCTGGTAAAATTTGCGTTCACTCACAAAACATTCGCTTTCCCCTGGTAAACTTTGTGTTCACTCACCAAACATTTGCGTTCCCCTGAGAAACTTTGCATTCACTCGCCAAACATTTGCGTTCCCCTGAGAAACTTTGCGTTCACTCACCAAACATTTGCGTTCCCCTGAGAAACTTTGCGTTCATTCGCAAAACATTCGCGTTCCCCTGGTAAACTTTGTGTTCACTCACCAAACATTTGCGTTCCCCTGAGAAACTCTGCGTTCCCCTGAGAAACTCTGCATTCACTCGCAAAACATTTGCGTTCCCCTGAGAAACTTTGCATTCACTCGCCAAACATTTGCGTTCCCCTGAGAAACTTTGCGTTCACTCGCCAAACATTTGCGTTCCCCTGAGAAACTTTGCATTCACTCGCCAAACATTTGCGTTCCCCTGAGAAACTTTGCGTTCATTCGCAAAACATTCGCGTTCCCCTGGTAAACTTTGTGTTCACTCACCAAACATTTGCGTTCCCCTGAGAAACTCTGCGTTCCCCTGAGAAACTCTGCATTCACTCGCAAAACATTTGCGTTCCCCTGAGAAACTTTGCATTCACTCGCCAAACATTTGCGTTCCCCTGAGAAACTTTGCGTTCACTCGCCAAACATTTGCGTTCCCCTGAGAAACTTGCGTTCACTCGCCAAACATTTGCGTTCCCCTGAGAAACTTTGCGTTCCCTTGCCAAACATTTGTGTTCCCCTGGTAAATTTGCGTTCACTCACAAAACATTCGCGTTCCCCTGGTAAACTTTGTGTTCACTCACCAAACATTTGCGTTCCCCTGAGAAACTTTGCGTTCACTCGCCAAACATTTGCGTTCCCCTGAGAAACTTTGTGTTCACTCACCAAACATTTGCATTCCCCTGAGAAACTTTGCGTTCACTCGCCAAACATTTGCGTTCCCCTGAGAAACTTTGTGTTCACTCACCAAACATTTGCATTCCCCTGAGAAACTTTGCATTCACTCGCCAAACATTTGCGTTCCCCTGATAAACTTTGCATTCACTCGCCAAACATTTGCGTTCCCCTGGTAAACTTTGCATTCACTCGCCAAACATTTGCGTTCCCCTGATAAACTTTGCATTCACTCGCCAAACATTTGCGTTCCCCTGATAAACTTTGTGTTCACTCACCAAACATTTGCATTCCCCTGAGAAACTTTGCGTTCACTCGCCAAACATTTGCGTTCCCCTGATAAACTTTGCATTCACTCGCCAAACATTTGCGTTCCCCTGATAAACTTTGCATTCACTCGCCAAACATTTGCGTTCCCCTGGTAAACTTTGCATTCACTCGCCAAACATTTGCGTTCCCCTGATAAACTTTGCATTCACTCGCCAAACATTTGCGTTCCCCTGAGAAACTTTGTGTTCACTCACCAAACATTTGCATTCCCCTGAGAAACTTTGCATTCACTCGCCAAACATTTGCGTTCCCCTGATAAACTTTGCATTCACTCGCCAAACATTTGCGTTCCCCTGGTAAACTTTGCATTCACTCACAAAACATTCGCGTTCCCCTGGTAAACTTTGTGTTCACTCACCAAACATTTGCATTCCCCTGAGAAACTTTGCGTTCACTCACCAAACATTTGCGTTCCCCTGAGAAACTTTGTGTTCACTCACCAAACATTTGCGTTCCCCTGGTAAACTTTGCGTTCACTCACCAAACATTCGCGTTCCCCTGGTAAACTTTGCGTTCACTCGCCAAACATTTGCGTTCCCCTGGTAAACTTTGCGTTCACTCACCAAACATTTGCGTTCCCCTGGTAAACTTTGTGTTCACTCGCCAAACATTTGCGTTCCCCTGAGAAACTTTGTGTTCACTCACCAAACATTTGCATTCCCCTGAGAAACTTTGCATTCACTCGCCAAACATTTGCGTTCCCCTGATAAACTTTGCATTCACTCGCCAAACATTTGCGTTCCCCTGGTAAACTTTGCATTCACTCGCCAAACATTTGCGTTCCCCTGATAAACTTTGCATTCACTCGCCAAACATTTGCGTTCCCCTGGTAAACTTTGTGTTCACTCGCCAAACATTTGCGTTCCCCTGAGAAACTTTGCGTTCACTCGCCAAACATTTGCGTTCCCCTGAGAAACTTTGTGTTCACTCACCAAACATTTGCGTTCCCCTGAGAAACTTTGCATTCACTCGCCAAACATTTGCGTTCCCCTGAGAAACTTTGCATTCACTCGCCAAACATTTGCGTTCCCCTGAGAAACTTTAACGTTCCCTTGCCAAACATTTGTGTTCCCCTGGTAAAATTTGCGTTCACTCACCAAACATTTGTGTTCACTCGCCAAACATTTGCGTTCCCCTGAGAAACTTTAACGTTCCCTTGCCAAACATTTGTGTTCCCCTGGTAAAATTTGCGTTCACTCACCAAACATTTGTGTTCCCCTGGTAAAATTTGCGTTCACTCACCAAACATTTGCGTTCCCCTGAGAAACTTTGCGTTCACTCACAAAACATTTGCGTTCCCCTGAGAAGATTAGTATTCTCTAGCAAAATGTTTATGTTCCCTGAAAAAATTTGCATTTGCTCGCAAACAAAAAGTTTCTTAGGGGAATGCAAATGTTTTGTGAGTGAACACAAAGTCTTTCAGGGGAACGTAAATCTCATATTTATATTCTCCCATCTCGTATTTTTTCCCCACCACCATATCCCTTTAGGGGCTCCGTAATTTGATAAATAAAAAGGTTTATTTAAATAAATAAATAAAATAATACATCTAAGTACAGTACTTTAGTAAGTAGAAAAAGAGTAAATGTACGTAACAGAAGCTAAAAATATTTTCGAATAATATTGTACACGCTTATATTTGTTTATATATATATGGAAATATATAGCTGTCTCTCAAATTTTAGGATTGAGGTCTGCAGTATCTAAAAGATTGGAAACCCCTGTTCTGTGGCATCACTGTAAAAAAAAAAAACTTTTTGGAACCCTCATTTTTATGAGTGAACAATTGTTATGACATGCTAAAGGCTTGTTTATTTATATAGTTGCTATTTATGTTCTTGTGAAAACTGTGAAAAATTAATGAGTGTTCAAACTCATTGGAGTTTTGCTCCCTCTAACCTCATCTGGAATGAAACCGTCCATGGGGTTCAAAGAAGTACGTTTTGTTAATCATGCACATTTTTTTAAGTAAAGAACCCACAGTCATTGTGATGGATGGCATGGGAGCGATAGCAAAAATTCCCCTCCCTTGGGTCTCAGAGGCACTAATAGTATCTATATTTCGACACTGCGAAACCGAGGTCAGCCTCTTTGAGATGCTACCACAATAAGGCTGTGGAGGATGTTCTATGTCAGCGCAACAAGGAGGATACGAGAGGGTACGTGTGAGCATCTGTGTCATAATTTAAGGGGTTTTCAGGAAAGCCCACCCCCTTTAAGGGGTATAAAGTATAACGGGTGGGAAGGTTAGAGTCCTGCAGTCCTCAATCTTTTAAATGTCAAAGATTAACTGTATGACAAACAGAGCCGTGGCAAACACGGCATGTATAAACACTCCCTAAAGCTCTAGAGATGAGCTGGATGTCACTCTGTCATTCCTCTTGGGAAACAGAGATTGACCCACATTGCCACAAAGAACACAAAGTTAAAGTGAACAAGAACAAGAAGAATTATTATTCAGAGAACATAGGTGAATATTTGAAAGATATTGAATTGTCACCGATTAATCATATGTATTTTTTTGTTTTTGACATCAGCATTGAAAAGAATTTAGTATGTCACTGGAAACTGAAATATTGAGCATTATAGAGTTTCTGAGAACTCATGAGTCATGCAGGTGATGTTGAACTTTGAATGATTGTTCAAAGCATGTTGAATGCATAGTAAAAAAAAGTGCTTCTGAAATAAAGAAATAAGTTATTTTATATTGGAATATTACACCGA
Source organism: Megalobrama amblycephala (assembly GCF_018812025.1). Classification (NCBI taxonomy): domain Eukaryota; kingdom Metazoa; phylum Chordata; class Actinopteri; order Cypriniformes; family Xenocyprididae; genus Megalobrama; species Megalobrama amblycephala. The sequence continues at coordinate 7,571,612 of NC_063055.1, read as the reverse complement.
TCAAGCATAACATTATGGCCACCTTCCTAATATTGTGTTGGTCCCCCTTTTGCTGCCAAAACAGCCCTGACCTGTCGAGGCATGGACTACACCAGACCCCTGAAGGTGTTCTGTGGTATCTGGCAGCAAGATGTTATCAGCAGATCCTTTAAGTCCTGTAAGTTGTGAGGTGGGCCTCCATGGATTGGACTTGTTTGTTCAGCACATCCCACAGATGATCGATTGGATTGAGATCTGGGGAATTTGGAGGCCAAGTCGTTGTTGTGCTCCTCAAACCATTCCTGAATCAGTTTTGCTTTGTGGCAGGGTGCATTATCCTGCTGAAAGAGTCTACAGCCACCAGGGAATACTGTTTCCATGAAAGGGTGTACATGGTCTGCAACAATGCTTAGGTAGGTGGTACGTGTCAAAGTAACATCCACATGGATGGCAGGACCCAAGGTTTCCCAACAGAACATTGCCCAAAGCATCACACTGCTGGCTTGTCTTCTTCCTATAGTGCATCCTGGTGCCATGTGTTCCCCAGGTGAGCGACGCACACGCACCCGGCCATCCACGTGATGTAAAAGAAAACGTGATTCATCAGACCAGGCCACCTTCTTCCATTGCTCCGTGGTCCAGTTCTGATGCTCACGTGCCCACTGTTGGTGCTTTCAGCGGTGGACAGGGGTCAGCATGGGCTCCCTGACTGGTCTGTGGCTGTGCACCCCCATACACAACAAACTGCGATGCACTGTACGTTCTGACTCCTTTCTATCAGAACCAGCATTAACCTCATGACCCTGTTGCCGGTTTCCCACTGTTCCTTCCTTGGACCATTTTTGATAGATACTGACCACTACAGACCGGGAACACCCCACAATTCGTCTCGCCATCACAATTTGGCCCACGTGAAACTCGCTCAAATCCTTATGCTTGCCCATTTTTGCTGCTTCTACACATCAACTTTGAGGACAAAATGTTCACATGCTGCCTAATAAATCCCACCCACTAACAGGAACCGTGATGAAGAGAGAATCAGTGTTATTCACTTCACCTGTCAGTGGTCATAGTGTTATGCCTGATCGGTGTATTTTACATTATTACTGTTTTTACTGTATTTTTGATCAAATAAATGCAGCCTGGGTGAGCAAAAGAAACTTCTTTTAAAAACATTCAAAAAATCTTACCAACAGCAAAAACTTTTGAAAAGTATAAAGAGAATACGTTAAGTCACTCATTTATATGCAGTGTATCATAGCGCGTAACTAAAAACTGTGCTAAATATTACTATATCTATGTATTGTTGCAGACAATAATCAGCATTGTGAACATTGAGTTATTGCTCAGATCACTTCTATGTTCTAGCAATGGTGTAAAACAAAACTTTCTCTTTCACTTCTCCACCGTCCACATGAACATAAACAATAAGTCCTGTTATATAAATGAAACTGAAAATGTGTCATGTGATTTTGTTGAACTAGTTAGTTCACACAGCTTCTCATATTGCATACTTCTCCATGATCATGCCATTCTTGAAGAAATCTCTAAATGACGACTGTGATTTTGTCAAGAAGGATGTGTTCCTAAATCAACATAATTGACTGGAATATTGTTCCAGGACTAATCTGATTTTTAGTGGATAGGATTCAGCAATGGGCTGAGTTTATCATTTTTTCTTATAGTAGTTCATTTTTAGGGTTGGGTTAGGAATAAGGTTAGGACTATGTTTGCATGCCAGGAAAAGGTGGACCTACTTGGTAGCCTACTTGTTGAAAGCTTATGTATCCAGCTAATACTAAAATGAGTAAAATGAGAAACTCATTTGTAAGTTGTTTTGGATAAAGTGTCTTCTGAATGAATAAGTCAACATAATCCTGCACCAGTTTCTGAGCAAGAAAATTGCTTCCAGTGGATGTGATCAAGTAAGAAGCCAAAACAATTAATAAAAAAAAAAAATAAAAAAAAAATTAAAGTGTGTTGCAGTTCTTCTTTTGAGTTAATGGACAAGGGTTTGAGCCCAGGTCAGCTACAGGCCAAACCTGTTGAGAGCGATTGGGACAGACTACTCTTTGTGAGGCCTTTTCTGTGAAACTCGTGCCAGAGCAGCTGTTTGGACACATGGGCCTCATCTCTTGTCTTATTCTCACAGTCGATGCTCTTCAGATCCTCTCAGAGCCCCAGAGGAGCACAGACGGAGATCTCCGCAGCCTTCACTGTGTTCTGTCATAACCTTTTCGTGACAATGATGATGCCTAAAATAGCTAATCTTTCTCTGGGGTTGGAGCGCTTGCTAAAGAAATGTTTGAAGGCAGTGGATTATGATAATCAAGTAGGGTGAGTGAACATTTTTGTGCTCTTTTATAGATCCAGATATCCTCTGTGAAGAGCAAGAATCCCACTGATCAGATGAGAGAGGGCACAGATTCTGAGATGAGCATGTCAGTCGGTGGCTACCTCTCCGCATCAGACACGTTTGACATCACAGAGCCGCCGCAGTACTACGGTAAGATTACACTTTATTACAGATACCAATATATTTAATCAATATATTTATAGAATTACACACACACACACACATATATATATATATATATATATATATATATATTTAATTTATTTAAATATTGCTAAAGGGACAGTTTACTCAAAAATTTAAAATAAAATGAACACAAAAGATATTTTGAAAAATGTCAGTATGGACCAATGTTGTTTTGGACCCCATTGACTTTCATTGTGTCAGTGTTATTGTTAACTAAAACTATAAAAAATTAAATTGTTTTAAAAGCTAAACGCTGAACTAAAATTGCTAAAACTGAAGTAAATCTAAATAGAAATATTTGAAGAAAACAAAAAATAATAAAAAAAGCTTATAAGAAAATTACTTAAACTAAAATGAAAATGAAAACTGAAAATATAAAAATAAAAGTTAATTCAAAATATGAGTAAATACTATAATAGTATAAAAATAATACTATTTTTTTATGGCATTATAACTGCAATTTAAAAAATACATGTTAAATATGCATCAATCTTTTCATGGGATGGGGCCTCATTTATAAAATGTTGAGTAATTGAAGAGTAGTCAGGAACTCACCACATCTTCAAACAAGTCCAAATGAGGTTATTAGACAAAAAAAATCTTCAAGAGAGTCCGCACACTCTACCAAAGAAGTCGTCATCGAGTGTGAGATAAAAACAAAACTTTACAGTGTACGTTTGGCATTGACAAAGGTCACATCTGACCGAAACGTTTGCTCTTTTTTTCAGTAAGGTTTTGTTTTTATCTCACATTGATGACTTCTTCTTTGGTAGAGTGTGCGGACTCTCTTGAAGTGTTTCACTAAAATGTTGCGTAGAAACCGTCCTACATTTGATCTTACATTCATTTCTCGAATGTGTGTACATGTGACTCAGAGAACGAACATACACACAAAAAAAATAATAATATCGCAAATGAACTGTAAACGTCACCTAATTAATGTCATTAACAAATAAAAGAGCACCAGTAAATGTCTAAATTTCATTTCAATTCAATTCACATTTATTTGTATAGCGCTTTTCACAATACATATAATTTCAAAGCAGCTTTACAGAGAATGCATGTCAATATTACAATTTAAAGAATGCAGTTAGCAAATTCTTTACTTGAGAATGGCGAGCAGCGAGAATTGCTTATATTTCCAAATAGCTGCAGTATTCCGACTCTTTGCTATAAGGAAAAGTGTGTACGTCTGCTTTAAAGACCGTTTTTATAAATATGAATGCTGGCGTGGATTTTAGTGTTCGCACTTGTTCACACAAGTTCAAATCTGTGTGAATGCATGTTTTATAAATGAGGCCCCTGGACACTAGGTAATTTTAGTAGCATTTTAGTGTTGTCCAAATAATTCTAATTTTCCTCTGACTAATCAGGTGAATTTCCCAGACAATTACAGCTGTTATTGTTATTTTGACAAACACCAGGGTTATATGGTTAATTTGAACACTAATAAAAAGGATTTGTAAATTGCATGAGGCATAAACGTTTTAGACAACTATTTAAAATAAACTACATGAATAATTACTTTAAACTGGATGCCATCACTGATGTTGTGTTGGAATATGGTCACGTGACTCATCACGTATTATTCACAGTGGTCTGCCTCCATTAAATGTCATCTGAATGTCCAAATATTATTTCTCAGGCATCACCTTGAGAAACAATTACTGTCTGAATAGTGCTTTGTTCAAGTCTCAGTTTCATTTTGTCATTTAATTCACAGTGTTGTCTTGAAAGCCAGTCAATGCTAGTATTTTGGCAAAGTTTCTCACCGACATGAATGTTTATGAAGAACTCCAGCGGTTTACAAACAGATACGAGCTCCGGAAAGTTATGCTCTAGCTGAAACGGGACATAAAACATCTGTGAGAAAAACAGGATTGAAGGCCAATAAAAAGACCACCGCACAGCAGAAGGATATTTATGAATGACATGGAAAAACAGAGATGGATTTGCTGGAATTGGTTTGATGAAATGAGTTTTACTCAAATATTAAGTTTTTCTCATGTGAAATATTTCTCTTGCTTATTGTCGCTATTAGTTCTGAAGTGTCCGTCAAGATGGGGGAACAATATCTTGTGCAGATGTGCTTCAGAAATGCTGCCAGCTGTGACATGTGATTCCTCTATGGGGGAATTCAAATCTAAAATCCATCTCCATAACCTTCCCTTCTGACAGAAAAAAAAAAAAAAAAAAAAAACATCAGGAAGGCTCCATTCTGTACGGTTATAAAAACCCCATAAGCTACAAAGCAAATAAAAACCATAAACAAAACTGTAACCTCTTCAGCTGCATCCTGTTTCCAGAGACAGAAGAGATTCAAAAGGTCTTGCTCTGGGTTTTTTAAATTGCATCCCAATGGTCTCATAAAAGTAATTCGGTAATTCAACAATCATGCGAAAAAGGAGCATTTTTCTTGTGAAACATTTTCAATAGTTTAATTCATCAAGATGTTCTCCTATCCTTGCTGCAGATGTTCTTGTGGATCCACTGAGCTGCTCTTACCAAGAACCAGATCTACAAAGTCCTCTCTATGGCCAGCAGCCGTTCAGCCCTGTTAATGTGCAGTTCTCCATGTACGGAGCGCCAAACCCTCAAGCGTGCAACCCACCGTACCCCTACAGCCATCAGTGCTCTGAATACATCTGTGAGCCTGAGATGGAGGTCCAAAGCCCAACAAGAGGCAGCATTATTGGTCTTCCAGTGCTGAAAAGGTCCAGGATGGGCCATGGAGCTCGGGTGAAAGGCCAGGATGAGCTGTGTGTGGTGTGTGGAGATAAAGCCTCGGGATATCACTACAATGCCCTCACCTGTGAGGGCTGCAAAGGTTGGCTGTTCAAAAATTGCAGTTCTGAATTTAAGGACAACATTAAAAGGATAGTTCACACAAAAATGAACATTTTATCATCTACTCTCCCTCATGCCATCCCCGATGTGTATGACTTTCTTTCTTTAGATAAACACAAAGAAAGATTATTAGGAAAATAATACTACGATGAAAGGGCCCTCGCACCAGTGCAACCGCCACCTGGTGGCTTTAGAAAAACAGAGCATGGTGGGCAATATGCATTTAAGTATATAAATATAAGAGGACTACTTCAGCAGAGTTGGGTATAACGCGTTACATAGTAACTGTAGTCTCAACACGTTACAGCTCAACACGTGATAAAACTAGGCCTACTTTTATCCTACATGTTATTTTATAAAATAATATTAATAATAATCTTGATGACTTTATTTTGTAATCATACATACCTGCCAGCTTTGTAGTTTAATCGATTGAATGGTTTGTCATGCTTAATATGTGTTCATAATCATTAAATACTATTAAAAAAAACGGCAAACAAAAATAAACATTAACAAGTGTACAATATTTCATATATTTATTAATTTATATTTCATATATTTATAAGTTATTTTTAGTTTGTTAGAATCTCACACTCACAGATGACGTGAATAAGCTACCTATAGATGATTAACGAATATTTTTAAGTCAAGTTGCTGTTTTCATACTTCTGTAATATTTTTCAGTCAATATGAAATTACAGAAAGAACTATGAGTTTCAGTTTGTTGCGTATTTTTGTAGGTTTCAAAGTAACTTTAATGTAAAGTAATTAGTAATCTGATTACTTTTTACATGCAGTAATCAGTAATGTAATCTAATTACAATTTTAATGTAGTAATTTGTAATTTGTAGTGGATTACTTTTTTTGAGTAACTTACCCAACACTGTACTTCAGTCATTTGTATTTGCCACACTTCCTGCTACCAGCTGGTGGCGATATGACTATAACTAAATTTTGCTGTGTAAATTTCTTCAGGCCAGGGCACTTATCAAACATGAAGTTTGAGGCAGATTGGCGTTAATCTCATACTTTAGCACTTAGTCATGTATTACATGATTTAACGTGTTTCTAGTATGTTCGGTAACTTCGTGGCATATTTAAATGTGTTTTAGGGAGTGAATTACAGTGTAAAGCATGCCATTTTCTATTGCCAACAGGTGGCGCTATGAATAATTGAATATTTGCATGTAGATTTCTTCAGGCCAGGACTCTGATCACACATGTGAAGTTTGGCACAGGTTGGACATTATATGCCTGTCTTACAACAGCTTCCTGTTTCATGGCGAAACATCAGACTTTGTCAAGCCGAGAAAAGTTGCAGAGAAAATTCTAAATATCTCACTTCCTGTTGGGTTTTCAGATTTTGCACCCAGTGTAGGTATTGGGCTGTTACATGTGTCTACCGAATTTCATACTTGTATGTGAAACGTAGCGCAAAGGGCGCTTAACTGAAATTTTGTAGGTGCCGCTATCGAGCCATTTTGCCACATCTAATTCTGAAACCCATATCAGATGTAAATTTTCACCACTTCTGATGCGTGTGCAAAGTTTCATGAGATTTCGAGCATGTTTAGGCCTTCAAAAATGTGATTAATTTTGGAGAAGAATAATTGACTAAGCAATTACAATAGTGTCCTCACACCATCTGTGCTCGGGTCCTAAAATACTAATTTTTTGACACGTAATATAAGTGCATTGTGAAGTAACGCTGAAGCACAGAGAACTACAAATTCTCACGTGAGCTTCACAACGCACTTACGCCACACATCCCTCTCATGAATGCCGGATCATGAAGACCGGAAGCAATTATTTACAGTTAAAATATTGTTGTAATATTAGTATTTTTCTAATACACTCCTATCGTTTTGCTTTAGGAGATGGGGTCATATCACTGCGTCAACCAAGCAGCACCCATTCACTTGCATTATATAGACTCAGAGAGGTGGATTGTTTTCCTATAAATATGTTTGTGTTTGTGTTTATCTTAAGAAAGAAAGTCATATACATCGAGAATGGCATGAAATGAGGATGGCAGTAAATGATGAGATAATTTTAATTATTGGGTGAAGTATAATCCTTGATATACTTCTTAAATGTATTTACTAGTGTCTAAAATCCATATTTGAAAGATTCTGTGTAATGGCAATTTTCTTTCGTGTTGACATATTTCGTTTAAAACAGGAAATAGAGAGGGGAATATCAAAAAGCTTTTCCTATTTTTAAATAACTAATAACAATGAAACAAGATTTACTACTTGCTATTGATAGTTGCTTGGATATATATCCCCAAGTCATCAAAATTTCTGGTCTGTTTTCCTGGACAAGAAATTTTAAGGATATAAACTACCATTCAAAAGGTTTAGTAATTTATTTTTTTTTTTTTTTGAAAGAAATGAATACTTTTGTTTGGCAAGGAGGCATTAAATTGATCAAAATACAGTAAAATGTATCACTTTTCCCACAAAAATATTAAACTGTTTTCATCATTGTTTTCAACATTATTATTAATATTAAATGTTTCTTGAGCAGCAAATCAGCATATTAGAATGATTTCTGAAGGATCATGTGACACTGAAGACTGGAGTAATGATGCTGAAAATTCAGCTTTGCCACCACAGATATATATTATATTTTACAATATATTAAAATAGAAAACAGTTCTTTTAAATTGTAAGTATATTCCACAATATTACTGTTTTTGCTGTATTTTTTATCAAATAAATGCAGCCTTTTGAGCACGAGAGATTTTCAAAACCACTGAAAAAAATGTATTGACCCAAAGCGTTTGAACAGTAGTGTATATCTCTCTTGGTTTAGGTTTCTTCAGACGCAGCGTGACTAAAAAAGCTGTGTACCGCTGCAAAAGTGGTGGAAGCTGTGAGATGGACATGTACATGCGGAGAAAGTGTCAGGACTGCAGACTACGCAAATGCAGAGCCGTCGGGATGCTGGCAGAGTGTGAGATTGACGTAAAACCTTCTAGAATGATTTAAATCTTTACGTGTTGCTTTGAGTCAGTAATTTCTGCGAATCAGAGAGTTGCTGCTATGTGGAAAAACAGTCTAATTGGATGTTGAGTTAACATCAAAAAGGGCTGTCAACATTAGCTGATTGCTGATGTCTTTTTGTCAGGCCTGCTTACAGAAGTGCAATGCCAGTCGAAGAGACTGAGGAAGGGCTACAAGAACAAAGGACACAACGGGTCAACGGGAAGAGCTGAAGATGACTACTCTGAAAGCAGAAGCGTCTCGTCCACCAGCAGATTCACCACACGGGTAAAATCTACTTGTTTTATTTAGCTTTTCCAAGCATGAAATTGGAGATTTTGTGAGATTTGAAGTCTGTGTTAAAAATTCAGAACAAGTTTCTTATCTTCAAAAATATTGTTGGCAGGTATCATCTAGTTTCTCCAAAGAGCAGAGGTGCATTCTGAATAGAATTGTTGAGGCTTATCGTAGGTACATAATTCAAGACAACACGCACTGCTCGGTAAGTCAAAGAAGTTTGTTTCTTTTTTTATTAAAAATGAAAGAAGATATACTGCCCATAATAAATAATTCTTTTTCTTTCCCCAGGTGCCTCTGTGGTCAAGTTTAACAAATACAGATCTGACTCCTCCTCAGACGGAGAAGCTTTTGCAATTTTTGAGGAGTGTACCTGGTCAGTTTCCTCTTACTTCTCTCAGATCACACCCCACACGTCTAAAAGCAACTAATTTGTGGTCATCTGCTGTTTAGGGTTTGAGCTTTTGGATAATTCTGACCAGAACACACTTCTGTCCAGTTCTTCAGTTGAAGTCATGTTCCTACTCTTAGCTCAGCAGTTCTCCGAGAACCCCACTAGTGTTAGCACTGGTAATGAATGACATACATTATCACATATTCTGCTTGTTAAGTCTGACGTAACCGCTTTGGGTCCAATCGCTCTATAGCCGCGTTTCCACTGCAGGAACTTTCCCCAGGAACTAGGGGCTTTGGGCTGGTACTCGGTGTGTTTCGACCACAGAAATCAGGGTCTAAATGAAGTTTAAAAGTAAAAATTTCCCCCTCAGAAAGTCCCTGCTCACGAGGTTGTACTTTTTCAAAGTTCAAGAACTTTCGGGGGGTGGGACTTGGGCGCTGAACATGCTGATTGGTTGATTTCTCACTGCATTTTGATTGGTTGACTTTGTTTTATTTCATCCAATTTGGACTGCAGTACTCATTTCAACCACTAGCTGTCAATATTACATACAGCACCTGTAATACGCTCAACAACAACAAGAACATCAAAAGTTACAAAAGGGGTGTAGCAGCGATATCATAGAAGAACCATTTTAGGTTCCCCAAAAGAACCTTACAGTCAACAGGGCCAGTTGCAAAACAGTATCTTAAAGGATTAGTCCACTTTTAAATAAACTTTTGCTGATAATTTACTCACCCCCATGTCATCCAAGATGTCCATGTCTTTCTTTCTTCAGTCAAAAAGAAATTAATGTTTTTGATGAAAACATTCCAGGATTTTTCTCCATATAATGGATTTCAATGGGCACCAAACGGTTCAAGGTCCAAATGACAGTTTCAGTGCAGCTTCAAAGGGCTTTAAACGCTACCAGACGATGAATAAGGGTCTTATCTAGCGAAACGATCGGTCATTTACATTTTTTTTTAAAAAGTTTACGTTTTAGAACCACAAATGCTCACCTTGCTCTGTTCTGTGATGCGCGTTTGTGACGTCACGTAATATGCAATTATGTTGAAAAGGTCACGCTTGACGTAGGCAGAAGTAGCGATTCGGTGTTTACAAGTGCAAATACTAAGTCAAAAAAAGGTAAAACAACAATGTCGGAAGATTTTGAACTTCGAGGAGAAGATGAGTTTTTTTCCTGCCCTACCTTTTTGAACCGGAATACACAGAGGAAGAAATCAGACAGATGGACGAGACTACTGTGGCGACATACACCTCTCAAGCATCGGGCAGACGAAGATCTAACGAGACGTGGTGGTGCACATGTGGCAAATGCCAACCATTGCCAACAGAGGAAGAATCTCAATGCTTCCTCGACTGGAACATTTCAATCCCGCCATTAGAATCAGTCTGTGAGTCAGCTGGTGAGACCCTGTTTCCATCTCGCTGCATTACCGGACAAAATGGATTTCCACCATTACTGAGCAACAGCGTTTTAAGGGGGTCGCACACCAGACGCGAAGCTCAGCGCAGCGCCACGTCTTTAAAATTCGAACGCATTGTTTTCTATGAGTGTACACATGCAGCGCCTGTCCGCGGCGCCCAGCTACAACTCAAAATCCTGCCGCGCCACAGAGCGCCATGTACATTGTTTTACATTAAATGTATATTATATTTCTCTCAAGTTGTCGTTAATGTACATACTGACTTCACCCTGTGCTGCAAGATACATTCGTTTTACACTTTTAGTTTACCAGCTAAAATAAAGTCTAAGAAAGACATGGACATCTTGGATGACATGGGGGTGAGTAAATTATCAGCAAAAGTTTATTTAAAAGTGGACTGATCCTTTAAAGGATTAGTTCACTCCAGAATTAAAAATTGATAATTTACTCACCCCACGTTATCCAAGTTGTTCCTATCTTTCTTTCTTCAGTTGAAAAGAAATTAAGTTTTTTTGAGGAAAACATTCCAGGATTTTTCTCCATATAGTGGACTTCCACGGGGACTTCCACCCTTTGAAGCTGCACTGAAACTGCAATTTGGACCTTCAACCCGTTGTACCCAAGTGAAGTCCACAATATAGAGAAAAATCCTGGAATGTTTTCCTCAGAAACCTTACTTTATTTTCGACTGAAGAACGAAAGACATGGATCTGACATCTTGGATGACATGGGGGTGAGTAAATTATCAGGAAATGTTTAATCTGGAGTGAACTAATCCTTTAAGAACTAGTCTGACCAACTAGCAGTTAGACAAGGGGTAATTAGTCTTATTTTTCTAATTCAAATTAGACCAGTCTATCTTTTTATGTAACTGACTTAGAACCATTTTTTTCTTAGTATTTATAGTGTTCTTAGTGAATATTTTAATAATCTAAACAACCTTTTTCCATTATAAAAAAACTTTTTTGCAATGGAAATGTTCTGTGGATGTAAAAAGTTCTTCAATGAATCATCAATGCTCCTTAGCAAAATTTCAGTTGGCCAGACAGCAATTCATCTTTTATGAATTATTAAAATATTGGTGACCAGGACAACGTTTAAAAGTGAGCAATGAAAGACTGTCGTGTTAATATTATCATTTGAAACAGGGTAGAGGCTTGGACCATTTCAAATATTTGAAATGTCACAACTTACCAAGCAGATTAGATGCATTATTAGTAGTGTTGTTGTTCGTTTCAACAACTCAACACATTATGGATCAATTATGACTCTCTGATGTTTTCTATCACCAGCTTTATACCCAGCAAATTCAAATAACTCAAACCCTGATTGGGCGAAAGCTTTAGAGTCCAAGACTGGGAACAGCCACAGGATACTGACCCACTCAGGTGATCTATAATGCAAAATGATAACCATAGTAGAAAAATCTCTCATTACATGCAGTGACAATGAATTGATGTATCATCATTATATGGTCTAAAACGTTTTTGTCTCTGCTAATATTGTGATTTTTATCTTTGATCAGGGTTGAACGATGAGCTCTTAAGGTCTGTGGTAAATTTCCTCCACAGCATGGTGAATATTGCGGTAACCGAGGCTGAATATGCACTTCTAACGGCGACGGCAGTGTTGTGTTCAGGTTTGTGCATTATGATTAACACAGTTGTGACTCATTTCCATGTGAACTTCCACATCATGATCACTGTATTCAGAACATTCATTTATAGGTCTGAAAACAAATGACATCATAAAAGTTTAGCTTATCCACCTTTTTTAATGTAACAGATTTGTAACTTGAATTTTATATTGCAAACTGGTATTTTTGTAGAGAAAATTTACCGTTCACTGCACTTTATTTACCCATATAGCGACTAATGAATCGGAAGTCTCCCACATTTAAAGAAAATATCTTACTTCCACAGTGCAAAATAAGGTGCATAAAACTGTTTCAAATGACCACAATTTGTTTTCTAATGCCAAGCAGACAGGCCATCTCTGCGTGCAGTGAGCTGTGTTGAGAACTTACAGGAGTTTGTTTTGGAGCTCCTGTCCCGAGTTTGCTGCTGCTGTAGTCAGGGGACAACGCAGGACCCGCGCCGCTTCGCCAGGCTCCTGGGACGGCTGACGGAGCTGAGAACACTACGACACAACCACCTCACCCTTCTCCCACAGCAACCCTGGGACATGCAGTCCTGAGACAGCCTTCAGGGAGAGAGATTTATGACATCTGATCTCTGTTGCAATTGCAATACACATTTAATTTTTACCCAAAACAATATCCCAGGTCAATGTACTGTAGGTTACCCATGCACAAACATAGTTTAGTTTAATAATAATAAAAAAAAAAAAGAGTAAGCCTCATGATGTGGTTTTCTTATATGCATTAAATAAAAATGTTTATTTTGTGTTTCTTGCATTTTCATTCATGGTATACATCAACTTGCACTTATTTTATTAACATGGATCTGACAATTAATAAATGAAGAGAATATGTAATAATTTTCTCATGCCCATTCAGATTTTAAGCCAAGTACATTTTGTTTTAATTATGTTAAATTATTTATGATATGTATACGTATTATATGATTATTAAGCTTGGTCAAACACGTGCATGAGTAAAGCAGCTCAGGTAATCTGCTTTGGTTTATTATTCAAAACTAGTATATGATTGCCTGTAATGACCTTTGGCTGTTTCAATGTTAGCTACTTTCTCACCATATCATTAAGAAGATATCTATAAAGTTAATTTTCATTTATAACGGCAAAGTCTGTCAGACATCCTACCCTCAAGTTGCATCAGGCATTCAAATCCAGCAGGTGTTGACAATCTGTCAAACAAAAGCTGGAGTAAGACCTGCCACTGTTTTAATTTCCCTATGACCACAAATGAAACTGTGATACAGTAGATGTATCATATGAATGTTTGCATGAATGTTTACCTTTTCAAATTTTAAACTGAACATTAGTCGGCTTGCAATGTTAGAGAGATACACAGTAACGGTTTCTCTTTTGCATGTATCAGATCACCTTCCAGCCATTTAAAGGACCAGCAAGAATCTTAATGTATTCACCTTATGAAAGTCAAATAATGAAGGGGTTCTTCCATCATCAATACTGACTCTCTGCTGCCCCCTACAAGAATACACACACACACACACACACACACACACACACACAGAGAGGAAAATGTCGTTTCAGCAAACCATGAGCCACCAACAATATGTTTGCAAGACAATATAGGCCTAATTTCGATTACCTCACCACTTGTAAACGTTTCTAATGTTCCTTAATGAAACATCTACCTCGTGACCTCTCACAAGATGCACGTTTGAGCATATATAGTTTGAGTTAAATCATTTTCAATTAATTACACATTTTTCATATCACTTACTTACACCATCTTGAAAAGATAAAATGTGTCCCAATGCTATTGGAAATAAAAAGGAAAATATTGGTGCTGCACGTGACTTTGGACCTTTTGCTTGTTGACTTCACGAGCTTTCGTGTTTCCTAGTTCGAAATTTTCCCGATCAAGTCACTACTGGGAAATTCGGAGATCATTTTGTTACCCGAGTTTCCTGACAAAAAGTAGTGCATATTTACATGCGAACAGCCATTTATTGGAGCATTTTGTGTTTATGTTTTAATACACAATGAAAACGCATTTGACCGAAATTCCAGAATAGTCGGCATTGGTAAGCTATCTAGATTTCGCGGTGAATTTGTCAATGGACGAACGGAAATAACATGACGTTGTTTTGAATGGGAAGAAAGTGCAACGCACAAAATGGCGGTATAGTTCGTGTCTTCTAAATAAAAGCAAAGACTTTAGAATAACACAAACACTTAATAAGATTGGTAAAGTCATCGCGTAACTGCAGCGGCCGTCAAGCTCAGTCAAACGCGCGCCTCCGAAATGAGGCAGAAGAGACGCGCTTTTAGGACTGCGCATGCGCATTAGCTTGAGCAAGCGTAAAAATAGCGTTTTTTGTCGTGATTCGAGCGTTTCGAAAAAAAAAAAAATTATGAGACATGTTGTTAGATTTCATTGGTGATTACAAATATGAAATTTAATCGAAAGAGATAGGCGCTGCACTTGAATGCCCGAGAAGCGTTTCAAAGATGGCCGCCGAGTGAAATGACTTGTCTTAAAGAGACTTTGATTTTATTCCAAATTAAATATAACCAATACATTTCGGCTTTTACCAAGAAATAGGCACGAATAAACCTGTTGTCCTCCTCCAAGATTCCTATTCTTTCCGACAAAAAAAGCAATAGAACTCGAGTCGAGGAACTCGTACTCGCTTCACTTTACTCAACGCCAACCTTTGCAAAACCCCGCCCTCCAAAGATATCAGCCAACCCGATGCCAAGAAATTCGCGCGCACGCAAGATGATTGACAGACAGAGTAAGAGCGCTTCTACGGGACACTTTTTAGTGATAACGTCCAGGTAACATTTTGTGTGATTTTCCATTCCTTCATTTTACAATTCTGCTTCACCTTTACATGATACGAAACAAGAAAAATATTAGAATATTTTCATACAAGTATGTCGATACAAATCTGTATAAAGCTGATTGTTATACAGTTGCAAGAAAAAGTATGTGAACCACTTGCAGAATCTGTGAAAATGTGCAAAATTTTAACAAAATAAGAGAGATCATACAAAATGCATGTAATTTTTTATTTAGTACTGTCCTGAGTAAGATATTTTCCATAAAAGATGTTTACATATAATCCACAAGACAAAAAAAATAGCTGAATTTATTAAAATGGCCCCATTCAAAAGTATGTGAACCATTGGTTCTCAGTACTGTGTGTGGTTACCTGGATGATCTACGGCTGTTTTTTTGTTTTGTGATGGTTGTTCATGAGTCTCTTGTTTGTTCTGAGCAGTTAAACTGAGCTCTGTTCTTCAGAAAAATCTCCAGGTCCTGCAGATTCTTCAGTTTTCCAGCATCTTTTGCATATTTGAACCCTTTCCAGCAGTGACTGAATGATTCTGAGATCCATCTTTTCACACTGAGGACAACTGAAGGACTCAAACACAACTATTAAAAAAGGTTTAAACATTCACTGATGCTCCAGAAGGAAACACGATGCATTAAGAGTCAGGGGTGAAAACTTTTGAACAGAATGAAGAGGTCCAAATTTTTCCATCATTTTTTTTTTTTTTTCATTTAGTACTGCCCTTCAGAAGCAACAGAAGATATGTTAATGTTTCCTGGAAGACAAATTAAATACAATTTACCTTGATCTTCAAATTCCAAAAGTTTTCACCCCCGATTAATGCATCATGTTTTTTTCTGGAGCATCAGTGAATGCTTGAATCTTTTTAATAATAGTTGTGTTTGAGTCCATCAGCTGTCCTCAATGTGAAAAGATGGATCTCAAAATCATTCAGCCACTGCTGAAAAGGGTTCAAATATGCAAAAAAATGCTGGAAAACTGAAGAATCTGCAGGACCTGGAGATTTTTTCTGAAGAACAGAGCTCAGTTTAACTGTTCAGAACAAACAAGGGACTCATGAACAACCATCACAAAACAAAAAAACAGCCATAGATCATCCAGGTAATCACACAGAATTAAGAACCAATGGTTCACATACTTATGAATGGGGTTATTTTAATAAATTCAGCAATTTTTTATTATATGTAAACATCGTTTATGTAAAATATCAGTCTATTTAGTAGACAGTACTAAATAAAAAAAATAACATGCATTTTGTATTATCTCCCTTATTTTGTTAACATTTTCACAGATTCTGGAAGTGGTTCACATACTTTTTCTTGCAGCTGTATAATAAATACAAGTTTCCTATAGTCAGTCCTATTTACTACTAGGAAACTGAGGAAATTTTGCGTTCCGAGTTCAGGCGTGTCATACATTTTAATATGGCGGAGGGCAGAATGATTGCATGCTGTGACTGGTATTCCATATTGGTTCCAAAAAATAATAATAAAAAAATTCAACAAACAAAAATGTATCTCTAACAGCACTTATAAGGCTATAGTATTTTCCAATGTACAATACATATGCATCCTACCAATTTACCTTTCTGCAGCTTCACCTTTACATGATGCCAAACAAGGAAAATATGAGAATATTTACATAGAAGTACACATTCCATATAAAGCTGCGTGTTATATACTGTTAAATGTTATATATATATATAAGCAAAACATTGATATTGTTCATACAGCTCCATATAAATGACCTAAACACAATCATTATGGTCTTAAAAAAAACATGTTTAAATCAAACTACAATGGCGACAGGCATAGTAGACTTTCAATAGAACATTTATTTTCCCACATGAGAAAATACTGTTTGAGACAGGTTATTTGGTGGGTAGGTAAAATCTGCAGTTTATACAAGCTTAAAATTTTTCCATCTTATAAACAGTGAACAAAAGCTACACAACTTTCTACAATAAATACAAGGTTCTGTGCTTGATGGTGAAAAGGGATTTTTACTGTCTAACAGCAAGTGTACAATACATCATCATTAACCATCCAGCATTCCACCTTGAAATCTTAAAAAGAACTAAACCAGAATCTGAAAGCACATGTGAAGTAAGATCTTAAAAGCCTATTCAATAGTTTATCATCTTAAATAAGAGATCTGATTTCCATCTTGAACCAATATAATTTAATTCCTTTATCTCTTTACGGTCCATAAATAAATTACTTTTTTGTATCAAAAAATGAGAATATATATTTAACCATAGACAACTGTGAGTTGGTACATATACACATACATACATGATTGTATGCCGGTAATGTACATATATATGAACACACTCACACTATCTGATATCAAAGACAAGCAGGATACACTATGTAGGAAGTCAGTTCATCTGAAAATCTTTTTACACATTTATACACAACCTTCATTTCTTCATTCCTCCAGGCAATTTATTTCACAATAAAGAGAAGAAAGAAAAAAAAAAAACATTAAATTAGATACTATATGATAAAAAACATACCTATTTACACAAGTGTCTTTACAATATACAAGAAGTGGTTTGTAAAACTTTAAAAAGTAAAAAGCTATCTTAAGAAAATGGCAGTGATTCATTCAAACGTTTATATTCTTTAAGTTCATTCACTGAATCATTTAAAATGATTAATTATTCAGAAATTAATTGCTCTGAATGTACCCAAATGCTAAAACTATGGGTCTGGGTGGTTTAGACTCGTCATCACCATAAAGTGACACCTCATAAAAACACAAATCATCATAGAAACCGCCGCCCTTTCGTGACCCCGTCCTAGGAAACATCCTAAACCTGGAGAAAGAAAAAAACTGGACTGAATCTGAAATGACTCAACCATTGCAGAGCGTTGTGTCTGGATCACATGGATAAACTAAACTGACTGATCAGGAGTCTAGTACCTGGTGCACTAACCAAAATGGCTCTGAGCCTGCCTTAGAAAGCCCATGTGAGTGGTACGTGAGGACAGATGTGGTTGGCGTTTCTGTTCTACATGAAGTTTGAGCCGACAAAACCATGATCTCCTCGAACTCGGCTCAGATGGATCATAGCTCGGTCGTAGGCCACCTGCACAGACTTCCGGATACTGGTTTTCTTGCCCTCCATCATTCGCAGTTTATCAGCCGTGTCGTCAACGCCAAGAGGGATAACCTTATCTCGTGGCAACCACTGCCTGCAGATACAGACACAAGAACATCACTGACAGTTCCTTCTAAAATCCTCAAATCCAGTAGATACTTACAATGGATATTTGGAAAAGCAAAGTCTGGTGGATAAAGCTAAAGGAAAACAAAGTAAATCTCCAGTGCTGTGCTCACCAGGTGCGTTTGTTGTCGAAGAAGAGAACCAGGAAGAGTCTCTCGCCAGCTTCTTCCTGTCTCTGGTCCCCCAGGCGCAGTACATCGAGCGGAGGCACAGGGATGGGCACACCGTTATGCAGCAGACCCTCCTGAGGCATGTCTGGATCTATGATCTACAAAACAAGAGCAGTTTCAACCATTTATTTAACCTTTAAATGTCAGTGGTTTGCTACTACACTGCGCTAAACAGTTCACAACCCATTTGATTTATTAGACATTTGCAAAAAAAAAAAAAAAAAAAGGAAAAAGAAGTAGGTTATTTCTCACCAAACTTTTTTTTTTTTTTTTTTGCAAAAACGTAGGGCACTCACTTTTTTGAGTACCAGACTGAAAAGTTGAAGAGAGGGATTAGTAGTGTTATCATAAAAATGTAACACTTAAATAATTTATTTTAATAAAATAAAAACCGTAAATGTATAATAAATAATAAAAGTATTCAAAATAGAACATTATTAACTAGAAAATTATTTTCTTTGTTTATCTACACAACTGCAAGAGGTTTGGGAGTATTAGTTATATCATAAAAATGTAAAATCTGAATCAAATAAAAACAAATCAAAATCTAATAAATAATAGCAATCAAAAAACATTTACGGAAAAAAAAAATTGTTTACCTGCATTTTCATGTGACCACTCAACAGAGAACCGTGAACATGTAATTATGTTGTTAAATGATGGCATTATTAAACATGAATTTCTCAGGGGTGTTTTAGGTCAAATGCGTTCGGCTGACAAAAAAAAAAGTTCAGGAATGAATCATTTAGAATGAAACCGGGAATGTGCATTAATGAAGTAATTTTTATTTTAGGCTCATCTCATCATTATAGTGAAGGAATGATAAAATTCTCTCAAGCCTAAAAAATGACTTAAATTAATATTAAAATGCTCTCATTTTTTAAAAAGTGGACCTACTATGCCCCTTTTTACAAGATCTAATATAAATCTCTGTTGTCCCCAGAATGTGTCTGTAAAGTTTCAGCTCAAAATACCCCACAGATCATTTATTATACCATGTTGTAAATGCCTATTTTTGAGCGGAAGCAAAAACATGCTGTTCACATGCATGTATCTTTAAATGCAAATGAGCTGCTGCTCCCCACTCCCCTATCCAGAAGAGGGTGGAGTCTGTACAACTCGTGCTTCGGATACTCTGCCAAAAACTAAAACATCTGTTTGGTTTTGATTATCATCTCTATTGCGGTCACACTCACGTGACATTGCAGTTCTTCAGCATCATTAAAGTTTATTATCTGCATGCGTTTTAAAGCCATATCAGTTTAAACTTCTGATATATGGTTTTCTGAGCGCACACATCTGAAGCACGCGCACAGAAAGCTGGGAGACGGCGCGTCGCATGAGTATTAAAAATACTCTCATGTATTATTATTGAGCTTAAATACACACAGGGTTATGTCAAAAAAAACACACAAAGTTCACATAAACAGTTATGTCTGTAAACGTAAACAGCAGGGAAGGAAATTGCATGTGTATATTAGATCTGTGTATTAAAGTAAAAGCAGCGTAATATTGCTTTATATGCTGTTAATATGAATCAAACAAAAGAAAAACAAAACAACAAAATAACTCACTGCTCTTGATTGAATAACTTTAGTAGCTTTAATAAGAATACATTTCTTACATAAATGCTGCTGTTAAATGCTCTGGCGAGAAGATAAACATGGCGGACTGTGTACAGCTCACTCAGAGGAGGAGCTAAGCTAACAGGACAAATTCGGTGCCAGTTGTGGGCGGGGCCTGTTCCAATGTGAAGTAACATTGGAGTAGATTCCTGAATGGCTCATTTTAAGACACTGTTTCAGATTTATGGGGAAAATAACAAACGGAGCAATGGATTTTTACCACAGTAGGGTGGTTGTGTACACACTGCGGTATGTACACAAAACCAATACAAAAGTGAATTTTGCATAATAGGTTCCCTTTAAAAGATAATGACTCTGAATAATGGTCCAACATGCAGTATGAATGTAATGTGAGTGTAGAGTGCCCTCTCTCACCAGAGCAGGATAGGATGGATATCCTCTGCTTTTGGCCCACACCAAATCCAGAGGTTCAGGTTCAGGCGCGTCCCCGTTCGACAGCACATCTACATAGAACAAGAATCATAATAACCATTTGCGCACTCGAAAACAAATATATTGACATTTCATTTGGATTAATTTCTTACCAGTCCCAGTGTAGTCACAATCTCCGTTAACAGTTTCTAAGAATGGTACTTTGGACAAAGCAGGTTTCCCTCTGCTCTTTTTAGGAGGTGAGACACTGAAACCAACAGAATTTTTTTTTTTATAACTGCATAAATAGAGTTAACCGAGCTATATGATGCAGAGAGATTTTAGTCTTTTCTTTTCCTCTTACAGTTCTCTGAGAGTCGGAGAGGAGCTGCATTCTGAGTCAGAGCCACCATCTTTGTGCTTTCTGAATCCATTTGTGAGAGCTAAAAAAAAATATATAGAGAAAAGGGTGTTTAGGAAAGGTTAAATAAAAACGAAATACCCATACCACAATTTCAGTTGTCATGAAATATAGGATTGTCTATGCTTTCTAAAATTAAAAAGATAAATAAAACAAAAATACATCCCACCAATCTCCCTCCAGGCCTTCACCTATTTATGGAAACTGAGATAAAAAATGTGTTTGTCATGGTTATGTTGATGCAAGCATGAGCACATTTACATATTGTGTAAGGTCATTAACAGATGACAGCCATAAAGGTGCAAGAAACCTTGACTAAGTGGAAAAAACAATAAGGTAAAAACCATGTAAAATAACGACTATTCCCACTGTAAATGGCACAAGTAAATAAAGCCTGATTGCTAAACATCTCAAAATGAAAAAATTGAAACAAAAATTTCTATTGTAATTTTGGAGTTCTTCTAAATATTACTACAAATGTACTCATACAATAGTAATGTTTCTTATTTTGTTTAATATTTTATTTAGTAATAAAAATAATTTATTAATATTTTATATCTAATAATATTTTTATATATAATAATAATATTTTATATATAATTTATATATATATATATATACATATATATATATATATATATATATATATATATATATATATATATATATATATATATATATATATATTTTTTTTTTTTTTTTTAATTTTTCGTAATTGCATTTTAAATCACAAATGCAATTTTCAATTTTTATCAGAAAAATACCAATTACATTTTACCCCAAGTTGTGCAGCCTTACAAGTAAACATCATAAGATCAGTTGTAATGGAGCATGTAACGCAGTTGTTTTCTTTACCAGGCTCTAAAGTGAGTCGAGGGGGCGTTCTCTCACGCTCTGGACTACAGCTGCGACTTCTCGCTCTCTGTTTGGCCAGGGTTGATATGGGCGGAGGTGTTGAAGGTTTTGGCTGGGCTGAAGTTTCAGCCTTGACGGTGGCGATGCAGTTTGGTGTGCGTGCAGGGTCTGGGTCAGTGCTGATGGGCTCCTCCCTGTTTCCATTCTGCATCTGATTGTCTCTCTCACGTTGGAGCTTTGCTCCATTTTTTGCTTTTTTGAAGAGGACGGATGTTCGCCGCCCGACTCCGCCCGTGGTGGGCCGGGCCAGTAACTCTGTGGTGGAGAGGCCATTGATCAGTTTGTTCTCAGGCGGGCGGTCCTCAGGTTTGGTGCAGCTGATCACAGGTGCGGCTTCTGAATCGGCCTCTTGGCTCTCGCTGTTGAGTTTGAGGCGCTTGGGTGGGCATGGGGAGGTCCTGGGGTCGGATGTCATGGGTCGGAGGGTCGGTGGTTCTTGGGGTGTATCTCCTGGTGGAGGGGACAAAGCCAGGCCTGTGGGCTCCAGAGTTGGTGGGGGAGTTGATTTACAGTCATCTGGATAAAAACAGGGACAGACAGACGTCAAGAAAATCTGGAATAACACTGGCATTGTGGGGGACTGTAAAATGTTTATTATTTTTCCTAAATACCCAAATACCCCATACAATATACTAGTACAACAGTAATTTTTCTTGTTTTGCTTAATATAATTTCTAGTAATAATACAAATAATAACGATAATTATTATTTTACAGTCATACATATATATAATCACAAATTTTTTGCCGTGTGGCGTGTGAAAAGAGACATCTAAAATTGATCTCAAGGAATGGAATTAAGCAATTCTGACTACACTTTATGATTTACGATAGTAAAAGTTAATTTTGAGTTATACATGACGAAAGTAATGACTTGCAGCTCATGAGTAGGTCAACAGCTCATTACATTATAGTTACTTGATTAAATCAGAGTTCAAGACTGATTTGTGACTATTTTTGACCAATTCAGTGACGTTGTGATGTAACAGAAGTAGCAGCAGATCTTTTCTTCCGTATTGTGATCTACATCCAGGTGAAACAGATTATCAGGTGGGGGGGAATGTAGGATGGGGACTTCAATCCATCGATTGTTGAATGAATGAAGGTGGATCTGAATGTGAGCTTGCAGTTGATTATAAGAAAGGGGTTTAAGCAGGCCAAATGATTGGTTGGCATTTTGATTAAAAATTACAAGGTTAGTTTTTTTTTAAATGAAATGTGCATGAATTAATTATTTACAATAAGATCAATAACATGATCTTAGAAAATAGGGTGAATTTTCATTTTATGGCTGACTCAGGAAGAATCAGGAAGAGTGTATATGTTCAAATACCATTTATAGCATTTTCATTTTATGGCTGACTCGGCAAGAATCGGGAAGAATGTACAGGTGATGGTCATATAATTAGAATATCATCAAAAAGTTGATTTATTTCACTAATTCCATTCAAAAAGTGAAACTTGTATATTATATTCATTCATTACACACAGACTGATATATTTTAAATGTTTATTTCTTTTAATTTTGATGATTATAACTGACAACTAAGGAAAATCCCAAATTCAGTATCTCAGAAAATTAGAATATTACTTAAGACCAATACAAAGAAAGGATTTTTAGAAATCTTGGCCAACTGAAAAGTATGAACATGAAAAGTATGAGCATGTACAGCACTCAATACTTGGCTCCTTTTGCCTGAATTACTGCAGCAATGTGGCGTGGCATGGAGTTGATCAGTCTGTGGCACGGCTCAGGTTGCTCTGATAGTGGCCTTACGCTCTTCTGCATTGTTGGGTCTGGCATATCGCATCTTCCTCTTCACAATACCCCATAGATTTTCTATGAGGTTAAGGTCAGGCGAATTTGCTGGCCAATTAAGAACAGGGATACCATGGTCCTTAAACCAGGTACTGGTAGCTTCAGCACTGTGTGCAGGTGCCAAGTCCTGTTGGAAAATGAAATCTGCATCTCCATAAAGTTGGTCAGCAGCAGGAAGCATGAAGTGCTCTAAAACTTCCTGGTATACGGCTGCGTTGACCTTGGACCTCAGAAAACACAGTGGACCAACACAAGCAGATGACATGGCACCCCAAACCATCACTGACTGTGGAAACTTTACACTGGACCTCAAGCAACGTGGATTGTGTGCCTCTCCTCTCTTCCTCCAGACTCTGGGACCCTGATTTCCAAAGGAAATGCAAAATTTACTTTCATCAGAGAACATAACTTTGGACCACTCAGCAGCAGTCCAGTCCTTTTTGTCTTTAGCCCAGGCGAGACGCTTCTGACGCTGTCTGTTGTTCAAGAGTGGCATGACACAAGGAATGCGACAGCTGAAACCCATGTCTTGCATATGTCTGTGCGTAGTGGTTCTTGAAGCACTGACTCCAGCTGCAGTCCACTCTTTGTGAATCTCCCCCACATTTTTGAATGGGTTTTGTTTCACAATCCTCTCCAGGGTGCGGTTATCCCTATTGCTTGTACACTTTTTTCTACCACATCTTTTCCTTCCCTTCGCCTCTCTATTAATGTGCTTGGACGCAGAGCTCTGTGAACAGCCAGCCTCTTTTGCAATGACCTTTTGTGTCTTGCCCTCCTTGTGCAAGGTGTCAATGGTCGTCTTTTGGACAACTGTCAAGTCAGCAGTCTTCCCCATGATTGTGTAGCCTACAGAACTAGACTGAGAGACCATTTAAAGGCCTTTGCAGGTATTTTGAGTTAATTAGCTGATTAGAGTGTGGCACCAGATGTCTTCAATATTGAACCTTTTCACAATATTCTAATTTTCTGAGATACTGAATTTGGGATTTTCCTTAGTTGTCAGTTATAATCATCAAAATTAAAAGAAATAAACATTTGAAATATATCAGTCTGTGTTTAATGAATGAATATAATATACAAGTTTCACTTTTTTAATGGAATTAGTGAAATAAATCAACTTTTTGATGATATTCTAATTATATGACCAGCACCTGTATATGTTCAAATACCATTTATAGTATTTTCATTTTATGGCTGACTCGGGAAGAATGTATATGTTCAAATACCATTAACCAAACTGAATGTCATGAAAACCATTTGTTTCCAGTATTAAAACAAACAAACAAAAAAAAAAAAAAACAGAAACAGAATCCTGGAATAATAACTAGGAAGAAACTGAATTCTGAATACCCAATTCTCAAATCCTAGTCAAGTTTTACCCTTATCTGATGACGACGAAGACAGGTTATGTTCACCATCCATCTCTTTGTCTTCATCCTCCTCCTCATCTTCCTCTTTGAGGTCTCCATTGAGCATGTGCGAGTTCCGCGAGTGCTGCTTATAGCGGACGTTATTGATTTCTCGCCGCAGCAGGCGGATGCGGCGTGTACGTGCGCCACTCGAGCGCATGGACGTCACCACGTCTAATTTATCTAGCAGCTCCCTCAACTGGTTTTCCGTCGTCATGTGCAATCGATTATCAGGGTCTAGCAGCGTGTCGACTACACACACACAACAAAATCAAACCATTAGTAACAAAAGAAGCTAAATTACTATTACACTGTAAGTCAAGTTACTATGATAAAATTATTTACAGAAAATGTTTTTCTAGAAGAAAACATGCCATGTCGTTCTATGCAGCTGCTAAGGTGTTGCTTCAAGAAATCTCACCCAAATGTATGAACTTTACCACTGCCAACAAGTTACTTTTTTAGTAAATCTTATATGATTTCTTGTGAACTACTCACCATCTTCCAAAGTGCAGCGGTAGTAGTCATTTTTGTGTGGCGATTCTGCCAGGTGCATTCCCGTGTCCAGGTCAAAGCCTGTACTCTGGGCTTGTCTCTGAGTGTGCCTCAGGATAGCGCCCCCTAAGTCCCTCAGACGTATTGCAGCTTGGTAAAACACAGTGTCTTTAGCATTGTAAAGCAGGCAGTTGGAGATCATGAGGTTGAAATCAGCCTCCAGGTCAGCGACAGAGCGATATTTGTGAGCTTCCAATTTGGATTTTATGGTGGAGAAGTCCATGGGGTGCGTGATGAACTCCAGGTAATCTGGGACCTGAGAAGCCAATAGCACAGTTTCTGTTTAAGGCTTGAAACTTCCATTAACATAAATGACTAATTAAGATATTAGGATTTTAATAAAAGTAAATTGTTATTTTAGAAATCTGAATGGATCAATCTGTTTGAAGCTGTTGTATAATAGCAATATTGTTATGAATGAAATTGATCTAACATTTATAATATTACAAGACATTTCAAATTCAAATGTTTCAAAAATTCAGTAAAAATCATGAAAAAAAAAAAAAAAAAGTAGTTTCCACAAATATTTCAAGCAGCACAAGTTTTAAACATTGATAGTAATAAGAAATGTTTCTTGAGCATCAGCATATTAGAATGATTTCTGAATGATCATGTGACACTGAAGACTGGAGTAATGATGCTGAAAATTCAGCTTTGCCTTCATAGGAATAAATTACATTTTAAAATATTTTAAAACAGAAATCACTTATTTTAAATTGTAATAATATTTCACAATATTACAGTTTATACAGTAAACTGTGAGCATTCACCTTTGAATGGTAGTGTCTATGAATGTATATAAATATAGACAGACCTCTTTCAAGTTGACAGGTTGTGCAAATATGTTTGCTGTATCCTTCTCCTGAAGTTGGTCTAAAGTGGACCGCAGCAGTACCAGGACCGGAGTTAACTTATGCTCAGTCACAGCCTGGTGAATCTTCACCTACAGAAGCAACACTTGGTTATAGTGAGACACCTGGCTAATTTTATATGGTCAAGGTGACATATGAGGCAGCAGATGTCATTAAACAAATCAGTAACAGGTCAAATTACTTCATGTCTGTGAGCTGTCTGTCCAATAAAATGTTCTTCCCAATGTGAACATCTCCTTCCCTTTTAAATTATAATAATATTATAATAGCAAGTAGAAAATCACGGTGTTGTCAATGTGTGTTCAGTGGCACTAATGTAGATTATTTCCTTGTCAACCACCAATTAGGTGAAAGGATGTGGTTGATATGTATTCACCTTAAAAATGTCTTCATCGCTTCATCCATTGTATAAGATGTCACATGTGGTTTTGCCAGGCTGAAAAAGCAGCCAAGTCAAAACTAAAGAAATGACTAAGTCCAATCGAGCGTACAATATTTGCCAAATCAAGTAACAGTCTGAGACTTTGGGTCGTTTTACACTGCGGCGTAACGGCAACAGCAGGCTGGTGATGGTTTCACAATGACAGAGCTTCGACTTTCGACAGCAAGAAAGAATTCTGGGTTGCAACATTGAGTATTCTCTTTGATAACAGCTATAAATTATGAAATAGATATTGGGAGTGAGTAACTGAGAATTTTTTCCAAAAACCAATCAAGAACTAGTACAAATTTGATCCCCACGGATTTTAATTTTCATGAGAAGGGGTGACACATTTATACCCAAATGGTAATTTACATTTAACAAATTGTTGTATTAACTGCTTAATCATCTGGATTTAGTAAGATTTACTGCCAATTGCACCAAGCCAAATGTGTGTCTTTTTTCATTCAGTAGTTGACTTCAGCATTTTATGTTGCAAATGACCATATTCATTGATAGTTTAATGGTGCATTTTCAATTCAGCTTGCTACATGGGGCAAAAATAGGCTCAGTGCTGCTAAGGCATGCATTTTGAGTTCTGGAAACTGTAAATATGAGTGCTGGTGGTTTAGTCCAAATTCTGAAGAGACACGATCGCTTTAGATTATGAACAGATTGAATTTAGGCTTTCCGAAGATGAATAAAAGGCTTACAGGTTTGGAGCGCCATGAGGGTGAGTAAATGACAGATTTTTCATTTTTGGGTGAACTAATCCTTTAAAAACATGACTCGGGTTCAAAATAAGCTAAGGTGCTAAGGACTTCACGAGTTAACTGGTTATCATTATTTATTTAAGATAACTTCATCGACTTCATTATGCAAGAATACACTATTATATTCCTAGTGTTAGTCCCACTCATTTGCAGTGTCCGCTTCATTATCCGCACACACACATTGGACTTGGCCCAGGTTTTACACACTCACACTCTCACAGCCAGTTTGACACATCCAATCCACCTAACAAGAAAAAACTCTAATCATATGAAATGTTTCAGTAAGTTACCTGCTCTCTCTTTAGTTTTTCTCTCTTGCGGATGAGCTCAATCAGAAGTCGCGCTCTCTCCAAATCATGACGAAGCTTCTGCCAGTATTTCAGCTCTTCTCTCACAGCATTCAGCTTTTCATCTGGCTCCGCCTATACACAGTTTATAAGAGCCAAAGATAAGCACAAAAAACACATAATATTGAAGTTGTGTTTATGGAGTGTTGCTTATGGATAAAACTAGGGCTGCACAATTAATCAGATTTATTAATAATATAGTATATCCTATATTATTATATAGTATAGTATAATATTGTATAAAAATAATAGTTATCAATAATCATAATAAAAAGAACTTATTATTGTTTTATTTCATATCAATATATAGTAAAATGTTTGGTCAAATTGTGCAGCCCTACAAACAAGCACTGTCAACCTGGAGCTTTAAACAAATAAATAAAACAAAGATAATATCGCATTTTAAAATCATGAGTTTTATCACAAAAATGCAATTAGATTTTTCCCCCAAATCATGCAGCCCTACCCACAACATTTAAATATGCATAAACACTGACCTGTTCTGCACTCCTCTGGCCCTGCAGATGCGAATGTAAACGACGAATGAGAGGCACTCCGTTGCGTGACTGACGCTTAAGTAACCAATAGTTGTGAAGTCTCTGCATGAACTGATTCTTCTTCTGTATGATCACATCTTTAGAAATTTTGTTCAATCTGTAAAAAACACCAACAAAATAATTACATAATTATTAAATATTTATCAAGCGTATTGTTTAAAAAATATTTTAAATATGTATACTTGCATATATTTTTTATTTAGCTGACCAAAAAACAAAAAAAAACAAAATGCTGTTTGGATTTATATACGCAAATGCTTTAGAGTCTATGACTGGATCAATATTGCAGGGATTATTATGTTTCTAGCATGTTATATTTTTGGCAACGGTTCTTCTAACCCTAAAAGATGGAGTGTGTAGATTTTAATTTCTTAACCATGTAGGAAGACACATCATGGCCATATTTCAGGATGAAAATATCAAGATTCATCAGGCTCAAAAAATTGATGCACCTCTCGATGGAAATAAATGTTGTGATGTTATTTCCATCAAGAGGTTCGTCAATTTTTGCTCAAGATCTTGTATTGACAGTGCAAGAGGTGAGCACTCTGTAAAGTCTACTGCAGCACATCCCAAAGACTTTCAGTGAATTTAAGGTCTGGACTGAGAGGCGCCAATTCATGTGTGAAAATGATTCTTCATGCTCTCTGAACCATTCTTTCACAATTTTAACCCTGATGAATCTAGACATTGTCATCCTGGAATATGGCCATGATGTGGTTGTTGTTTAAGAAATGAAAAGCTACACACTCTATCAATTAGGGTTAAAAGAACTGATGCCAAACATAAAACATGCTAGAAACATAATAATCACTGTAATAATGATCCAATCATATACTCTTAAGCACTTGCCTATTTAAATTCAAACTGCAACTCTTTTTCTTGGCCGTGCAGCGAGATATATATAATATAATATAATATAATATATATATATATAATATAATATAATATAATATAATATAATATAATATAATATACACACAGCCCAGCCAAAAAAAAAAAAAAAGGGGGTCGCTGTTTGGATTTTAATTGGCAAATACATAAAGGGTTAGTTCACCCAAAAATGAAAATTCTGTCATTAATTACTCACCATCATGCCGTTCCAAACATGTAAGACTTTTTTTAATCTTCAGAACACAAATTAAGATATTTTTGTTGAAATCCGATGACTCAGTGAGGCCTCCATAGCCAGCAATGACATTTCCTCTCTCAAGATCCATTAATGTACTAAAAACATATTTAAATCAGTTCATGCGAGTAAAGTGGTTCAAAATTAATATTATAAAGCGACAAGAATATTTTGGTGCACCAAAAAAAGTAAATAACGAGTTATTTAATGATGGCCGATTTCAAAACACTGCTTCAGGAAGCTTCACAGCATAAATGAATCAGCGTATCGAATCATGATTCAGATCGCGTGTCAAACCGCTAAACTGCTGAAATCACGTGACTTTGGTGCTCCGAACAGCTGATTCATTTGTGCTCCGAATCTTCCTGAAGCAGTGTTTTGAAATCGGCCATCACTATATAAGTTGTTATTTTGGGGTTTTTTTGGTGCACCAAAAATATAATATATAATATTAATATTGAACCACTGTACTCACATGAACTGATTTAAATATGTTTTTAGTACCTTTATGGATCTTGAGAGAGGAAATGTCACTCCCTAAGCAGGCCTCACGGAGCCATCAGATTTATATCTTAATTTATGTTCTGAAGATGAATGAAGGTCTTACGGGTGTGGAACGGCATGAGGGTAAGTAATAAATGACAGAATTTTCATTTTTGGGTGAATTATCCCTTTAAGAATCTATGAATAGATCATTATTACATTGACTATTATGTTTCTAGCATGTTTTATGTTTGGCATCAGTTCTTAAGTGATGGAGTGTGTATCTTTTAATTTCTTAAACAACCATGTAGGAAGACACATCATGGCCATATTCCAGGATGACAATGTCAAGATTCATCAGGGTTAAAATTGTGAAAGAATGGTTCAGAGAGCATGAAGAATCATTTTCACACATGAATTGGCACCTGAGTCCAGACCTTAACCTCAGTGTAAGTTTTTGGGATGTGCTGGATTAGACTTTACAGAGTGCTCACCTCTTGCACTGTCAATACAAGATCTTGACTAAAAATTGAAGCACCTCTTGATGGAAATAACATCACAACATTTATTTCTATCGAGAGGTGCATCATTTTTTGGTCAAGATCTTGTATTGACAATGCAAGAGGTGAGCACTCTGTAAAGTCTCCTCCAGCTCATCCCAAAAACTTACACTGAGGTTAAGGTCCGTGCCAATTCATGTGTGATAATTATTCTTCTTCATGCTCCCTCCCAACAATTCTTTCACAATTTGAGCCTGATGAATCTTGACATTGTCATCCTAGAATATGGCCATGATACATCTTAATACATGGTTGTTTAGGGTTAAAAGAACTGTTGCCAAACATATAACATGCTAGAAACATAATAATCACTGTAATAATGATCCATGCATAGACTTTTAAGTATTCGCCTATTAAAATCCAAACAACGATTTTTTTTTTGGCCAGGGAGTATATATATATATATATATACAGTACAGTCCAAAAGTTTGGAACCACTAAGATTTTTAATGTTTTTAAAAGAAGTTTCGTCTGCTCACCAAGGCTACATTTATTTAATTAAAAATACAGTAAAAAACAGTAATATTGTGAAATATTATTACAATTTAAAATAACTGTGTACTATTTAAATATATTTGACAAAGTAATTTATTCCTGTGATGCAAAGCTGAATTTTCAGCATCGTTACTCCAGTCTTCAGTGTCACATGATCCTTCAGAAATCATTCTAATATGCTGATCTGCTGCTCAATAAACATTTATGATTATTTTCAGTGTTGAAAACAGTTGTGTACTTTTTTTTTTTTTTCAGGATTCCTTGATGAATAGAAAGTTCAAAAGAACAGCATTTATCTGAAATATAAAGCTTCTGTAGCATTATACACTACCGTTCAAAAGTTTGGGGTCAGTAAGAATTTTTATTTTTTTGAAAAGAAATTAAAGAAATGAATACTTTTTTTCAGCAAGGATGCATTAAATCAATCAAAAGTGGCAGTAAAGACATTTATAATGTTACAAAAGATTAGATTTCAGATAAACACTGTTCTTTTGAACTTTCTATTCATCAAATAATCCTGAAAAAAAATATTGTACACAAATATTTTGTACAACTGTACACATTAAATGTTTCTTGAGCAGCAGATCAGCATATTAGAATGATTTCTGAAGGATCATGTGACACTGAAGACTGGAGTAATGATGCTGAAAATTCAGCTTTGCCATCACAGGAATAAATTACTTTGTCAAATATATTCAAATAGAAAACAGTTATTTTAAATTGTAATAATATTTCACAATATTACTGTTTTTTACTGTATTTTTAATTAAATAAATGTAGCCTTGGTGAGCAGATGAAACTTCTTTTAAAAACATTAAAAATCTTAGTGGTTCCAAACTTTTGGACTGTACTGTGTGTATATATATATATATATATATATATATATATATATATATATATATATATATATCATTAAACATTATATATTTACCTGTGAGTCGGTATTTCTGGGACAGTGACCAATGGTGTTGTGACTTTTTTGGACACCTCTTCCTTCTTTCCTTTCTTCTGCTGCTGCTTAGAATCCAGTTTATTGCTTCGTCGCTGCTTCTTCAGCTGTGGCGTCTGCGTGTAGGCACTGCGACCCCTATTAGCCCTACACCCCAAAACCCTCCCCCCGGTTTCTTCATCATCCGACCCGTCCTTCACAGCCGGCGAGTGCGCCTCACAAAACGCAGTCTTTTTCACCGAAAACGTAGACCCATTCACAGTAGTCTCTCGGACTGGCTCTATTTTCATAAAGAGTCCCGCCCTCTGTGCACAGGTCACGTGGAAGGCCGTGTAACAGTTGGCCTTGTGGCACTGGATGGACGCTCCGCAACCTTTCTGCTTGCACAGGTAGCACGTTAGCTTCCACCTAGCCGGTGGAATGTTGTCCACACCCTCAATGGGCTCAAGGAAGACCGTATTGGCAAAACACACCTCAGGGATCCAAATAGCGCAGACCACATGTGCCCATCGTCCGTCGCTGGTCTGTTTAAATGCTCCGCCCCGGTTCGGGCAAAGCACGCAGTCCACCGGCCGAGAGGGCGATTGCAGGCAACAGCGGCAGAGCCACTGGCCCTCTGGGATGTAGGGAACTCCATAACACTCCTGGTGTACAGCCAGGTTGCAGATGTCACAGAACAGGATGACGTTACTGTTGAGACATTCGTCGTCGAGACAGACGCAGCAGAAGGCGTCTTCGTCAATGACGCTCTGCGAGGGCGCTTGGCTTCGTGACTCCAAGAATGACTCCTTTTCCAGACGGTCTATCAGGAGTTCGAAAGTGTCAGGTGATACTTGAGGCTGGCCTTCTGATGCTCGTCTATCATTCACCAGCTCCAGCCACGCCATGTCCTCCTCGTCCATGTCATACTCCGCATCCGTGTCCAGCTCTTCACCGGACTTCTCAATATAGCGGTAGTATGCCGAAGGGCGAGGAGGCGCCTCGACCGGTTCATATGACTCCTGTTCTCTGAAAGTAGGCTTGGGTAAAGCACTGTGGT
The DNA here is from genome assembly GCF_018812025.1 of Megalobrama amblycephala. NCBI lineage: Eukaryota > Metazoa > Chordata > Actinopteri > Cypriniformes > Xenocyprididae > Megalobrama > Megalobrama amblycephala. Next base: position 7,538,516 of record NC_063055.1, on the reverse strand, counting down.
GGCTGTTCGCACTTGACTGCGTCTGAGATTGTCCGTGAGAGTTGGAGCAGTGGTTTTGTGATGAAGACGACGACAACTGTTTCACATCCTTCTTTTTACCCCTGTGGGCCGTCGATCGGCGCGGCGAGCTGACAACGGCGGTCACCGATGTTTGCTCACTGTTTTCTTTGTTGCTGTTGCATTCTGCAATATCCTGAGCTGTCATCTCATCTTCAGTGATCACAATCAAGGGGTCAAAGATGCTGATCCGATGCAGCCTTCCATCCAGGTCCACTTCCACAATTTTCTGAGCCTGGGCGTACGTTAGGGTTTCTCTGGTGGGTGAAACTTTTAGCCGGTAGGGAGAGGGTGAGCGTGGCTGTGATGCCCCCATACTTGATGTACCCGTGTCCGCGGCATCACTTTGGCCCCCGGGCAGGCCTACCCTCCGTCGTGGTTTTCTCATGGGCACTCACACCACGCAGCCCCTTGTACCTTGACCTGTATAAAAAAGAAAAACAACAAACATAAGATTTCTTATTTACAAAACATGACAATACCAATGTGCAATTTTCACTCAATGTCTTGCCATGCCAAATAGTCAACAGTGAGAAATTTTCATACCACCCTTGGTTGTGTGTCTGTAAATACAGCATGCTTTCATTTCCTGGAAGTGGTCACAACCTGCATCATGACACGCTAATGATGTTCTTTTTTATACATGACTTTAAACAACACTGATATTGATAAATATAATATTGATAGATAGGCACTTTTTGTTGTTTTATCATACCATCTTTTTATTTTTACATCTTTGCACAATTTAAAAACAGAAAAAATTTAATTGTTTGCACAAACACATTTGGTTAAAGCTGCTGTCCATAACTTTTTTTGTGTTAAAATTTTACAAAAATTATATAATGAGAATGTACAACATGAATCCATTTTCCAAACCGTGTTTTTGTCTTACCCTGAATCATTATGGTACACTTATAATAAGTGTTTATATTCGGACTATTTCAGACCGGACTGGTAGGACCTGCCGCAGAGTATCACAGTAACTGTGTGACTCGCCATAGACATACACAGAGAAAAGTAGCTCTGGCTACAATTTTCTTCCACAAGACAGGTGAAGTTCTGTTTATTAACCACTAGGGGGCCAAAAATCGTGGACTGCAGCTTTAATTATATATTGTGAGAGAAATGTTCTAATTGTATTATGCTAATATGCATTATGTTAATAAAATGTATACAAAAATGTAATAATTTTGTTACATACTAGAATAAATATGATAAAAAAATTACAAGTTACAAACTATTCAAAGGAGCAAATAAGCCAATTAAACATCCACACAGTGTTTTGTATAAATGTAAAAAATAAAATAAAAAGATATTATGCCCTGTAATACTATTATTAATACCTATTATTCTTAAAGGTGCAATATGTAAGATTTCTGTCCGCTAGAGGTAGCTAGAGGCCTATTCAAAACAAATGCGTAACTTGACAGCAAGTTTGAGCGTGGAATCTTGGGACATGTGGTCTTCACCTCACAGCCGGCGGAAAAGAATTGGGATAGGACTCGGGCAGAAATCATGTTCATGGATGCGATTATTAACGTTACTGTAGTATGAAGCAGAGCAGGATCGAGTGTTGTGGGAGCTGAACAAGGCCGATGGAGCGATTGCGCAACACACGCCTCACGAGCAGCGGGACTTTTATTATGCCACAGTCGCCGGCGCGGCTTCTACTTTTCCGGTCATGAGTATGAGGTAACACAGCTCTGTTTATCATATTAGATACATTTGAGAGTGTTGAAAGTTATGTTATAATGTTACTCTGTGCATTCGCTCGGTGGCTGCTGTGAGACACTGTTGCACACTGCAGTAAGATAGATCAATATTAGAATATCATATTAAATGCTGGATGGCTTGTGTTGATAAATGGCATGCAATTCATTTTAAAACGTATTGTATGATGGAGAAAATTCTGTATTACTGTTACTAAAAATAAAGCTGCATCTGATTATGCTATGTTAGCCACTTGACAAAATAGTGTTTTTCTCTGAGGCATGGTAAAGCATGGTACTCGCAAAAAATCAAGAAAATTTGATTTAAACAATAAGACTAAATGTGTTGATCTATATAACAACAATTAGTTTTCTGTCCATAAACATAACCAAACCCTTGTCTATTAAAACATGTTAATATATTAAAGCATCTTTGGTGTTTCCATGGTTTCTACAAAATAAAACCGGAAACCGAGGGTAACGCGGGTATGACGCAATCGACAGGCGACTCCTCACACGTCCCGGAGCCTTGGTTAAAATTGCAATTTTCTCACGATTTACAAATAGTTGGAAACATTTGGGATATTGTAAGTACTCAAGTGAACAAAATATAACACTGGCCTAGCGGTTTTGGATATTTTACTGCAAAAATATTACATATTGCACCTTTAATATATGTTATTATTATAGTCTGCCACATTTTTATTTTTTTACATCTTATTTTTTTGTTTGCATAATTTAACTGGTCACTTTGTTGAAAGTATATGTTGTTTGTTTATATTTTATGAAAGAACATTGGTATTTGTTTATCACAAAAGAATATAGAAAAATGTTTACATAGTAGAATAAACAATACCACATAAGAATTAAACGAAAAACTAAAAAGTATTCAGGAGAGAAAATAAATATTTCAATTTTTAAAAATAGTAATAAGTTCTGTCAACCATCACGTGCTATTCACACTTATAAATCCATACATTTCACAATGAAATCAATATATAGGTACGCAAATATATCCATTTCTAGTTTAATTCAGTATACGACATTTGATTACACAAATTCATTGGAAGGATTAAGTTCAGGCCACTCGCCAACTTAGTGTGTTTTTATTTTTGCTGTCCAATGGGCGGGACTTTTGATCTCAAGGCCTCTAGCAGTTCGCCCTCTTTCTTTTAACGTTAAACCCACATTAAAACTGTATTTCAGGATCACGTCGCCGTTATACATCCTTAACAGCTGCCTCAAACACTTTAAGAAGCATATTACAAAACTTAACGTGGAGTTTTGAGGAATTTGTCACTGAAGTGAGACGACCACCAGAGGCTGCGAAGTTTATCAACCCCACATACTTAGACAACCAATCACAGCCGTCCACCCCCTCCGTCTAGCCAATCAGCTGCGAGAAAAAGTATAACACAAGCTAATAGTTAGGTTGAGCGTCCTCGATTCTAGAACGAAACGTCAGCCATATTTACAGTCCAAACAGAACTTCAGATTCAGCTAAGTTTCCCCGAGAACCCCTTACACGAAAATAAACAATGACAACACAGTTACCACTTCAGATTATAAAACTGTTACTCTGAGACAGAGTATACACGAATAAGCTCACTGATAAACTCCGAGGCGATCGAAACGCCGAGGCGGCTAAAGCTGGCGGGCTAGTTAGCCGCTCGAGCCCGGGTAATCAGCACTATAACGCCGCGTGCGGTAACCAACCAGCCGGCTGAGCTAAGCGACCGTTGACATTGACTTCACAAGTTGAATTGGTAACATACACAAAATACACCATTAAAAACAGACAAATTACCGTATTTTCTGACCACAACTTCCGTAGAGAAGCAGAATCTTTTTTGCGAAGGCTGTTTAAGCTGGCGGCTTGGCCGAAAAGCCGGTAAAAATTCGCCGATAAAATGTCTCTCAGTCCTCCATAATTTCCTCCTGCAAATATCTTCTGCGCACTCATGAATTTGGATTAATTTTCAGCATTTTAACTTCTGATCGACTCTCAGTTGGATTAGACGGGAGCAGCAAAGCTAGCTGGCTATTTTCAGCTTCGACTACTACAACCGTCGCTGCCTGGGTAGATAGTTAGTAGCTCGCCAGATACACAGGCAGAGCGGAGCGGAGCTTTCTGTCGAGATAGTAAGAACACGCCCCTTCGGAAAAGCAGGCCATCTACTCTGTCAGCTATACATGGGTTTCAAAGACGTCACTTCCGCTATGCCCACCGCCATATTTGGGACCGGTCACAGCTGCGCGCCCTGTTTAAGTCTATGGTGACAGCAGCTACAACTACCAGAGGAAGGCCAACAAAACGCTCTCAGAAGGTTCACAACAAGTTTATAATATATCTTGGATATGTGGTGCTGTTAGCCGTTTCAACAGTCGTCAGAACTTCAAATTTATTTGATTTATTTGAAAATATTATGAATTCTAGTTGCTGTGTTTCGGCGTGTTACAGGATGAACAAATTCACGACACCAGCTGACTACATTACTTAGTTCAAGTACATGCGTGCATGATTTTGTGCAAATATAAGTTGTAATTTTATGTATAGCTTGTATAAATATATATGAATTACCATAGGATGTGTCCTGTTGAGTTAATTAACCTTCTAGCAAAGCGCTTCAGTTTACGGGTGTTCATTCAGCGCGCGCAGCTCAAATAATACTGTTATCAAAATGAATCTGTTATTGATGTTATTGTATACAAAAAAAAATCTGTTATTGTTCATGATCCTTATTATTAATCAAACTATGTGTTGATGAAAATAATACTAGAATATAAGAGCTAGTTATTAAAAATAATGCATTCATTTTCTAAAAGAAATATTAAAGTTAATAATACTGTGTAGTAACGTTAAACATTTTAATGACTTAATCATTGCTGTTTGAGCTGCGCACGCTGAAGCTGAAGAGAATAAAAAAACCCATAAACTGAAAGTTAATTAACTTTCAACTTTTTAATTAATCAACGGAACACATCCTATATAAAATAATCCAGATATTAATACAAAATAAAAATATTACAACTAGTATTTGCACAAAATCACGCACAGATGAACTTGAAGTAACCTCATTGAAACTCCGAAACACAGCAAATAAGCCCAAATAATTCACAACGTTATTTTACAAGTATATACGATTATAATATCATGTATAAGAAGACAGTCCCAATCATATTAATGTTTTGTCTTACTTTTTGAGCGCTCGCACTGAAGCTATAGATGATCATCAGCTCTGTGGGTTATTTACCTCAACGAAACATCCTTTATGAGAATAATCAGATATTTATACTTAATAAAATTAATAAGTTTTATCTGTACAAAATGATGCGAATGCACAAGTGAAGTTTGAACAAGTTATGTAATCAATGTTTAACTCAGTCGACGCGCTCTTACCACAACAACACGCTGAAACAACAACACAGAGAATTCACAACATTTTATTACAATAGTGTCCTCGTTATAATGTTACGTAAATGACAGTCCCAGCAGTTATTAATGTTGTGCATTGCTGTTTGGCTGCCAGTGGTGTGGTCCCTTCTGAATGAAGCCAATAATTCTGCCGATCTAACTACTTTGGGATCAAATAAATTTGTAGTTCTGACGACTGTTGAAACGGCTAACAGCACCACATATCCAAGATATATTATAAATTTGTTGTGAACCTTCTGAAAGCGTTTCGTTGGCCTTCCTCTGGTAGTTGTAGCTGCTGTCACCATAGACTTAAACAGGGCGCGCAGCTGTGACCGGTCCCAAATATGGCGGCGATAGAATACAGTGACGTCACATGAAACCCATGTATACGACTAAATTAATAAAGCATCACGTTAGTGTTTATTTAACTCATAACGGGGGGTGGAAGTTTGTGACACTTGAGTGTGCATAGATGCAAGTGTGCTTCCCACACAGTTCATGCTATGGTCAGAGTTCACCACGACTTGTCAGCCGTAATGCATACAGCTCGAGTGGTTGGAGAAATGCAGATATTAGGCCAGTGAGCAAAGAGGAGCTACATATTACTAGATCAACGAAACAGGAGTATTTCTGTCAACAAACAGGATCAAGAACCCAGGCGTGTACAAACAAACAGTCTGCATGAGAGAGAGACAAATGACATTTTCTGTATTCAAGACAGGTATATTTCAAGTACGTTTGAGTTAAAGCATGCATTATCACATACAACAAACAATTAACGACATTAACCGTTTGATGCACAACATGGGTCAATTTTTTATTTTCTTTATCTTGGCAAGAAATTAATTTCATCATTCAGTATTCCAGGTATTCATCAATCAGCAAATCCTCATTTTCATTTTTTCTTTCTTTTTGAATAAAACTCAATTTTTGTATCACTACCCTTCTAATGCACAACATGGGTCTAAAATGACCCGTATTCTGCAGCATCTCTACTACAACCATTTCAGCCATTTTAGTATGGACCAGCCATACTAATACTCTAGATGATATTTTCAAATACACATCGAACCGTTGATCAATATACTTATTATTTCACTGTTGGACAGCAACCTTGTCCAAAACTGTTACTTTTCAGGAATACTGACGGACGTAAAGGGTGACCAATAGCATTGATTTATGACAAAAATTAAAAAAGATGAAATATATTATATAGTATATTATATGAAATATAATAAGACTTACATCCTTCAAATATACAAAAGCAGCTGAATAGTTTAGAATAGTTTTCTGCAGTAAATATGTTCCAACTTGCAAAAAAATTGCAAAGGTTTCTATATGGGTCATTTTGGACCCATGTGTGAAAAAATTGATGTAGAAAAATACAAAAACTGTTTGTTTATAAAGTAAGAAAGAAAAAAGAAACATAATGATTTGTGAAAATCAAAAACAAGATATTTAAGGAATACCTGGAATTAATAAATGATAAAATAAATTTCTTTCAAAGATTCAGCAAAGAAACACTCAGCCATGATTCAAATAACATAGGAAATTAATACGGGTCATTTTTGACCCATGTTGTGCATTAGATGGCGTTTTCATAGCTTGTGCATCAAAGGGTTAAAGCAAAAAAAAAAGAAAAGAAAAATAAGTCGACAAGTCTTTACATAAGATTCCTTATTTTATAACAGCTTCTTTTATCTCACACCAATGTGCTACTCAATACCTTGATGGTGCCATTTGTCATGGCCAATCAATCACTTCCACAAGCTAAGCATCCTGTCACACCTTTCAAAGGATTTGAAGGTGCAAAAACAAGCCATAAAGTCAACATGAGATTACAACTGACCCTCTTAATGCACATTGTTGGTCTTAATGTAAATAATTAGTCTGTGCATGTTAGTCCAAATGTTTGTCTCGGTAATCTTTCAATAAAATCCGATAATTGCACTTACCAGTACACCCACCCCCTCTTAACCATCTGTCTTGATTATGGAATTTAACTTTTACACCATTTTCACTATTCATTTAATTCCCACTGGATAAAAATCCCACTAGAAAATCAGGCAATGCCAGATTTTACTAGTAGCACATCCTGTTTTGCTCAGAAATACACCAGATTATTTAAGTAAAATGGGTTGTGATTTTTATTTCATGTTGACTTTAAGTAGGTAAAAATCTTACAATACTAAAGCTTTCTTTAAGTGTTTAACTGAAGTCAAGTCAGAAACAGTGGTTACAGTGTTTGAAAGCACATACACATATACAAAAAAAGACATATACAAAAAAAAAACTAATGTTACTGACAGAAGTCTCTTATGCTCACCAAGGCTGCATTTATTTGATCAAAAAACAGTAATATTGTGAAATATTACAATTTAATACATTTTAAAATGTAATTTATTCCTGTGATGCAAAGCTGATTTTTCAGCATCATTACTCCAGTCTTCAGTGTCACATGATCCTTCAGAAATCATTCTAATATGCTGATTTCCTGCTCATTTCTTATTATCATCAATGTTGAAAACATTTGTGCTGCTTATAATTATGTGGAAACCGTAATACATTTTTTTTCAGGATTCTCTGATAAATAGACATGTTAAAAAAAAAAAAACAGCATTTATTTGTAACATTTTAAATGTATTTACTGTCAGTTTTGATCAATGTAATGCACCATTGCTAAATAAAAGTATTAATTTCTTTAAAATAAAAAAAGCCCAACATTCAAACGGTATACAGACTGAGAAATACTTGAATTTTAAGACCCATAACACTAAAATATTTAAAATTGTATATGGCTGTCATTTTATAGAGCAATTTTAACCTGATAGTACTTAGGGGATAGTTTACTTAAAAATAAAAAAAATCTGTCATCATTTACTCACACTCATAGCATTTGAAATTATTTTCTTTTTTGTGGAAAGCACAAGAACATTTAGCAGAATGAAAGTTTTGCTCCCCACACAAAGCTATTGTACGACTTTAAAAGAAAGACATGACTAAAAATAAAATGCTCATTCACCAGAAGCCCAGAAAATATCCCACATTTTCCAAAAGGAGTTGGTTATTGACAACATAATAATACAAAATACTGCTATTCGTATACTTTTTAAGGAGTGAATAAACATTCTAAACTGTTTCGAGGCGGAGACTAAATCGCATAATTGCAATACAGTACAGCGTTAATGTCAGACCCACTATCACATTGTGAGTGTGTTTCTTCTCTTTGAGTCTCTTCTTGGGAAAGGAACAAAGCTCCTCACTTCTTTAAATGATAAACCTGTAAAAAAAAGAGTCACATTACATTTACATACACAATTTATGTCAATATAAAGTACAGCAGCCATAACAATATGTGTAATATCTGTTGCTCACGTTTCCACTCTTCTAAGGGCAACGTGGCATTGTCGTAGCTGTCATCGTATGACGTGGGCTCTGGCCAGTCCTCTGGATCCCTCAGGCCATCGAAATAACTGTGAGCCAATGCACCATCAGCAGTGAGTCGAGCATCAGCATCTAACACCAGCATCTTCTCAAGCAGATCTACCGCTGGGTTAGTTACCAGTGCAGTGGCAATTAGGGACACAATGTGTCAGAAACAAAGTGACAGCATTAGAATAGCAAGAGTTGATACATGTATTATTATGTAAGCATTACTGTATTAGTACAGGGCAAGCTGAGCTATTGTTTGACATTAGAGTGCAACAGTGGCCGTACACTTTTTCAATGACGTTTGGCATTCGGGAAGTATTTTTTCCATTTCTTTCCCCATAGAGATTTCAAAAAAGTCTTAAATAACTCTGAATTCTGCATTTAAACATGATTATTTTAATATGGCATTTTAATTTATCTCATTATTGTAAATACAAGAAAAAAGTCAGTCAATCAATTAAATATTCTATTAACCCTTAAAGGGATAGTTCACCCACAAATGAAAATTATCCCATGATTTACTCACCCGCAAGCCATCCTAAGTGTATAATCTTCTTTCAGACGAACGGAATCGGAGATATATATAATAATGTTTTTTGCAAAATAAGCATATATATTCAAATATTTAAGTATTTTGAGAGTGTAAAAAGACTCAATTACGTCATTTGCTGTGCTTCATGAGAGTGGGCGGAGCTAATGATGTCTTTTGGCATGTTTTGCTTGTTTCGACTCTGACTGGTGTAATTTTCTGTTAAACACGATTATTTTAAAATGGAGTTGAAATAATGCAGTTTGGCAGCTTCAACAGAAGCAAATACTAAGACTAGTAAGGCTGTCTTTAAAGGTTTATAACTTATCGTTAAAAATCTTTTTCCCTATGGAGAAATTAAATGGACTTTTACTTCTGAAACTCAACAGTTGCACTCTACAGTTATTTTGACATTTTTATCCTTGATTAAGACTTGTTGGGTCTGATTAAGGTTGGTTTAAGGTACTAGAATATGCCGGTATAAAATTAGAGTCAAGTTTTAAAACACATGATGTGACTACCTATTGAAATATGTGGAAAAACTTATAAATAATACAAACCCGATTCCAAAAAAGTTGGGACACTGTATAAATTGTGAATAAAAACAGAATGCAATGATGTGGAAGTTTCAAATTTCAATATTTTATTCAGAATACAACATAGATGACATATCAAATGTTTAAACTGAGAAAATGTATAATTTTAAGGGAAAAATAAGTTGATTTTAAATTTCATGGCATCAACACATCTCAAAAAAGCTGGGACAAGGCCATGTTTACCACTGTGTGGCATCCCCTCTTTTTTTTATAACAGTCTGCAAACGTCTGGGGACTGAGGAGACAAGTTGCTTAAGTTTAGGAATAGGAATGTTGTCCTATTCTTGTCTAATACAGGCTTCTAGTTGCTCAACTGTCTTAGGTCTTAATGTTTTCTATGGGTGAAAGATCTGGACTGCAGGCTGGCCATTTCAGTACCCGGATCCTTCTTCTACGCAGCCATGATGTTGTAATTGATGCAGTATATGGTCTGGCATTGTCATGTTGGAAAATGCAAGGTCTTCCCTGAAAGAGACGACTTCTGGATGGGAGCATATGTTGTTCTAGAACTTGGATATACCTTTCAGCATTGATGGTGCCTTTCCAGATGTGTAAGCTGCCCATGCCACACGCGCTCATGCAACCCCATACCATCAGAGATGCAGGTTTCTGAACTGAGTGCTGATAACAACTTGGGTTGTCCTTGTCCTCTTTAGTCTAGATGACATGGTGTCCCAGTTTTCCAAAAAGAACTTCAAATTTTGATTCGTCTGACCACAGAACAGTTTTCCACTTTGCCACAGTTCATTTTAAATGAGCCTTGGCCCAGAGAAAATGGCTGCGCTTCTGGATCATGTTTAAATATGGCTTCTTTTTTGACCTATAGAGTTTTAGCCGGCAACGGCGAATGGTACGGTGGATTGTGTTCACCGACCATGTTTTCTGGAAGTATTCCTGAGCCCATGTTGTGATTTCCATTACAGTAGCATTCCTATATGTGATGCAGTGCCGTCTAAGGGCCCGAAGATCACGGGCATCCAGTATGGTTTTCCGGCCTTGACCCTTACGCACAGAGATTGTTCCAGATTCTCTGAATCTTTGGATGATATTATGCACTGTAGATGATGATAACTTCAAATTCTTTGCAATTTTTCTCTGAGAAATTCCTTTCTGACACTGCTCCACTATTTTTCGCCGCAGCATTGGGGGAATTGGTGATCCTCTGCCCATCTTGACTTCTGAGAGACACTTCCATTCTGAGAGGCTCTTTTTATACCCAATCATGTTGCCAATTGACCTAATAAGTTGCAAATTGGTCCTCCAGCTGTTCCATATATGTACATTTAACTTTTCCGGCCTCTTATTGCTACCTGTCCCAACTTTTTTGGAATGTGTAGCTCTCATGAAATCCAAATTGAGCCAATATTTGGCATGATATTTCAAAATGTCTCACTTTCAACATTTGATATGTTATCTATATTCTATTGTGAATAAAATATAAGTTTATGAGATTTGTAAATTATTGCATTCCTTTATTATTCACAATTTGTACAGTGTCCCAACTTTTTTGGAATCAGGTTTGTATATTTATTTGAAGTGTTTTAGAATATTTCTCCAGTTGCAGGAATTACATTTCCATATTCGAGTAGAATTGCAATTCTAGAAATTTCCTGGTTAACACTTTACAATAAGGTTCAAATAGTTAACGCAAGGTTTTTTTTACAGCATTTATTAGTCTAGGTTAATGTTAATTTATAAATATACTATTGTTCATTGTTAATTCATGTTTGTTCATAATGCAATAATTTGTACAGCTTTAAATATTAAAAATGTATTAGTATAGGTAGAAATTAACATTATAATAGATTATTAAATGCTGTTCATCATTAGTTCATAATGTCCAATGCATTAACCAACTAATGTTAACTAATTGAACCTTTATTGTAAGGTGATACCAAATCTTTAAATAACTGCAAAGCTAACAAAGCTTGTTACAGAAAACTAACAATGTAATTAAAATGCTAGGCTGACTGGGGATACCTATTCAATTCTAATTAAAACTAGAATTAAAACTAATCTAGAAGTTTCCACTGCTGTGCAATAGTATAGAATATGTGTGGCAATATTTTCTACCTGAAGTTTGGTGTAAAATGTATAAACTTGCTTAAATTGCTCTGTTGCAATTGCTCAGCATCTTGTCATTTTTGTCAGAAATAATGACACATCACATTGACAAGCAGTAACTATGCAGTCAAACTAAATCATAAGTTTTACACTGAAAAAAGTCTCTTGCTAAGCAAGAAATGTGACAACATGACAAAGGAGTAATTTTATTGGGGTATTACTTACCTTTTTTACTGGCTCTGGGAAACAATGTAGAGAAATCTTTGTGTGGGTAGTGGGGCAGGGATTTTATATAGCTCTTAGCCTATTTAACAGCAATGAAGAGATATTGACATTGATCAAGAACAAGGATGACAGCTGAGCACAGTAGCTACAGCAACTGTCACACAATATGTTAATAATTAAAGTTGAAATTTTCCCCAAAATATTCAAAGCCATCTTATTTCGCATCGCATTAACAATTCATTCCGAGTTGCATCAGAGATCAGTCTAATTTTTAAATCAAGATTCAGACACACCATGTATTAAAGATACTATCTTTGGTTGCATTGAAAAAGTCTTACCTCTGGGCTTTCAAGTTTCTCAATAAATTCTGGACCTGGCGTTCCTGTTACTTTCATTATCTGAGTTAACTGATCCATGTCTGAATGTCAAAAGTTAAAGGCATGTAATTTCCAAGTTATTTCTGTTCTTGACAAGCAAGACAAAAGGGAATAAGTAGGCACAGCATTTCTAAATGCAATCACAATTAACTAAATGACAGTACTGTACATCAGTGACAGTGAAATTTAAGAAACAGAATGTTAAAAAGATAGTTCACCCAAAAAAAGAAAAGAAAATTATTTCCAAACCCTTATGTCTTTCCAAACCGGTATGCTATTATTTTTTCAAAAGTAGAATATTTGAAGAGCTACATAATGATTATATTTTATATAAAAACAAAACAAACAAACATATATGTTTGGAAGGACATAATGAGTAAATAATGTCAGAACTATCCCTTTAAAGAAGTATTAAAGGTGTCCTAGAATCAAAAATTGAATTTATCTTGGCATAGTTGAATAACAAGAGTTCAGTACATGGAAAAGACATACACTGAATTTCAAACTCCATTGCTTCCTCCTTCTTATGTAAATCTCATTTGTTTAAAAGACCTCCGAAAAACAGGCGAATCTCAACATAACACCGATTGTTACGCAATATTTGCATATGCCAGCTCATGTTCAAGGCATTAGACAAGGGCAGCCAGTATTAACGTCTGGATCTGTGCACAGCTGAATCATCAGACTAGGTAAGCAAGCAAGAACAATAGCACAAAATGACAGATGGAGCGATAATAACTGACATGATCCATGATATATTTGATATAAGACAATATTTGTAAATTGTCTTTCTAAATGTTTCGTTAGCATGTTGCTAATGTACTGTTAAATGTGGTTAAAGTTACCATCGTTTCTTACTGTATTCACGGAGACAAGAGCCGTCGTTATTTTCATTTTTATAGTCGAGCTATATTTCTGTTTTATAGTCAAGAGCTCGGGGGGGCAGGGAGTGCGAGATTTAAAGGGGCCGCAGCCTGAATTGGTGCATAGTTAATGATGCCTCAAAATAGCAGTTAAAAAAAATAATTAAAAAAAAAATCTATGGGGTATTTTGAGCTGAAACTTCACAGACACATTCAGGGGACACCTTATGCTGCATTCACACCGAACGCGTCTGAGGCGTGAAATTCACGTCAGACGCGTCTAGTTGGACGCTTGAACATTTTGAAGTCAGAATCTTCAGACGCGCGTCAAATTCGCTCTATTCGCGTGTCTAAACAAAGTGTGTTCAGACGCGAATTCGTGTCATGGGAGGGGCTTCCATCTCTTTCTGCACAGATCCTCTGAATAAACACATCATCTCGTCAGTTGGAAACCAGTAGCTGCAATTTAACTCAGTTATGCCGGCCGGCTTTTGCTAGCTAGCAGGTGGGTTAGTATCAACGGCTAAAATCATGCAAAGCATTTTACAACTATCCAGATTGTCCGATTTCTTTGCTTATCCTCTTCCAGGCAAGGTCCTTTTTATTCCTGTCCCGATAAAAATATGATGACACATCATAGAGCTCAGGGTGGCCACACACAGCGACTATTATCTTTGTTCTGGTCTCCACCGCTTATCACGTCATAAACACGTTACTACCAAAGCAGAGTCTCTGATTGGTAACGCACCGCGAATTTTCGCCAAAGTTCAGATTTTTCAACTCGGGCGTCTAGGGCGTCAGACGCTCAATTCGCGCGTTGAATGCATGAATGCTCAATTCGCGCATCAACGGCCGATTCGCGCCGCAGGACGTCTAGACGCGTGTTTACATTGAATTAACATGTAAATCAGACGCCCCAGATGCGTTCGGTGTGAACGCAGCATTAGACTTATATTACATCTTGTGAAAGAACATTCTAAAAATATTTTTAATACAGCCCTCAGAATGTGGCCATTTAGTAAAAACTGGAAATAAATTAGGCAAATTGAATGCTGAAGGATACAGTCTTTTCCTTTAAAGAGTGTTTTTCCATTGAACATTTCACCCATGATGCACCCAACAGACCAGATGTCCACTAGAAAGGAGGAAAAAGGCAACAATCACAAATATTGAACTATAATAATCACTACAACTACCATTCTTTGAAAAGGAATAGTAGTATTGATCTTAGTAATAAAAAAATCAGAGCACATTCAGACTAACTTGCAATTAAAGACTGATATCTACATTTAAGTGTTATCATTATTTAGCACAGTAAATATTAATGTTATCTCATTATCATTCATATGGAATAGTGATATATGGAGTTCTAAACGAACGGTTAGGAAGAGCTTGTTTATACAGTTCTGTCAATCACAACATAAGAGCACATATAAGTGTAGTACTGCCACAGTTCAGTACTTAGACAACAATCCCACAACCAGCAAATGCACAGCATTTGACTTTTTTCATTAATTACAATTCATTAACATGCGTTAAATACATTTAATGGCATTTTAATTTATATCATTATTGTAAATACAAGAAAAAAGTGAGTCAATCAATTCAATACTCCATGAACCTTAAAGGAATAGTTCCCCCAAAAATGAAAATTATAGCATGATTTACTCACCCTAAAGCCATCCTAGGTGTATATGACTATTTTTCAGACGAACACAATCAGGGATATATTTAAAAATATCCTTGCTCTTCCAAGCTTTATAATGGTAGTGAAGGGGGGCCAGATTTTGAAGCCCAAAAAAATGCATCCATCCATCATAAAAATAATCCATACAGCTCCAGGGGGGTTAATAAAGGCCTTCTGAAGTGAAGCGATGGATAGAGCAAAACAAAACATGTAAACATCGCTTACACCTACAATCTGTGTCATACATCGCATCAGGGGTTACTCTTGTGGCGCAAGTTGACTTGTGCAGTATGTATACCGTTGTCTGCCGGAAGCTAGTTATTTTAGTTTATAAAGTTTTAAGTATGGATATTTTTCTTACAAAAACACATCACTTCACTTCAGAAGGCCCTTATTAACCCCCTGGAGCCGTATGGATTACTTTTATGATGGAGAGATACATTTATTTGGGCTTCAAAATATTGACCCCATTCACTATCATTATATAGCTTGGAAGAGCCAGGACATTTTTAAATATTTCTCAGATTGTGTTCGTCTGAAAAAAGATAGTCATATACACCTAAGATGGTTTGAGGGTGAGTAAATCATGGGATAATTTTCATTTTTGGGTCAACTATCCCTTTAAGAGGATTGGTAAAGATTTGCGTATGTAAATTTGTTAGAAATAAACTGTATGCATTTGATTGGAAGATGGCCATACGTTGATATTGCATGTCTATCCAAACAGTTCTGTGTTACTACAGTAGTCGCCAAAAGTGATAGCCAGAGGAGATATTTTAATCCCACAAGTTCGATTAAACCATCAAATTATGAAAAATTATTTTATATTTTTTAAATAATTTAAATATGAGGGAAGAACAAAAAGCTCAACTTTGCAATATGCTTACAAATTCTTTAACAAATTTGTAATAATATTGGAATAAAGGATGTAGATATCAATTCGCCTAGGCTTGACATCACTTCTGGCCACTACTGTATACCTATGAATTCTAATGCGGTGTTATACAGTAAATGCTCATACAGACCAATAGAGGTGCTATCGGACAGATTTCAAGAACTAACTGGACTATAACAGATGACTGAATGAATAATTATTTACCTCATATTTATGAACAAATGTTTTGTCTAATCTGAAACACCTCTCACCTCTTGAGTAGCTCTTGTTAATAATTTGAATAGGAATGTACATCTTAATGAATGACAAACATCTTGCCTGTCTGCGTGTAGTGCATCCAGTTTAGAATGACCTCAGGGGCCCGGTACCACCGCGTCACAACATAACCTGTCATCTCTGCTTCTGCGTGACGCGCCAGGCCGAAATCCAATATCTGCAGTCAGAGCAAAGGAGTGTGTTACTGTCAACTGTCTGGGGTTTACACTTTCCTCTTTTATGGTGAAAGAATGGTGGCACAGACCTTCAGCTCACAGTCTTGGTTCACAGCCAGGTTTCCTGGTTTGAGGTCCTGCAATGCATGAAGGTGTTAATCTTGCTACAAAGACATTGTTCTTGAACGATTACACAAGATCTTAGTGGGTTTCTTAGCAAATCTTTAATCTGAATTCCATTCTATTTTTCACATTCAAAGTGAGCTGGGTTGCTTCAAACAGTTCTGAGCGTGTACAGGCACGGCCTCACTAAACAGGAAACCACTGGCATTACCTCATAGGACAGTGCACGATAGGAAACCCAAAGCAAAAAGCCTTGAACTCACTGATAGGAATAGAATTAGAGAAACAATAAAGCACACTTCAGAAAGGACATTTCAATCTGGCAATAAGGTTTGTGCATCTACTACTTAAAACATACTGTTAGACTGTCAAAAGAAAAGCACATGTGTGTCTGTCTGTCTATCTATCTATCTATCTATCTATCTATCAATCTACAGTATATATATATATATATATATATATATATATATATATATATATATATATATATATATATATATATAATATGTGTATCTATTACAGGTAATATAGGTAATATAATCTGCTACTTTTTAATTACTGATTACTTTGACCTTACTTTTAGTCGTAACTTGTTTATTACATAGATTTGAATAGGATAATCTTCTATTATAGTGATATAAAAAACAAAGAGAAAAAAAAAACTTGAAAATTTGTCATCAACAAAATGAAGGGAATTAAACATTACATTACATCAGGGTTTCCCAAACTGGAGTTTGTGAAGGAACTGCAGGGGGTTTGTAAGTTTATGAAAAGATAATAATTAATTAAACCAAAAATGTAACATTTAAAACAACCAAAATAAAATCCAAAAAAGATTAAATATTTTGTTTGTTATGCTGTGTGGCCTCTGACTGGTGTAATTCCACAAAACTGGTAGACTTTCTAAACATACATAAGCAATAGGCTGTTTTAGAAAGGATGATTTAAAAGATAAAAAAAAGAATTAGTGAGAATCAGTAAATTATGAATAACTGCCATTTTGTGAATATTAAGTAATCATGTAATCAATAAAAATGTAACTAATCTGATTATGAGTACTTAAAAATGTAATGCAATCTAATTACAAATATATATATATTGGAATCTGATTATGTAATACAGATTACATTAAAATCAGTTACTACCCAGCACTGTTCAAAATATTACTGTTTTTACTGTATTTGTAATCAAATACCTCGCAGCTTTGGTGAGCAAAAGAGACTTTCAAAAACATTTAAAAATCTTACTGACCCCAAACATTTGAAAAGTAGGGCATATGTTATGTAATGAGTAAAAAAACAAGAACTCAAAACAGCAATACATTCTTTTAAATCTAATTGGATTAAATCTAAATGTCTGAAGCTGTTGTAAAGTAGTTATTAATAAATACATTAATAAATATAAGTTACAAATATATTTATTACTCTTAAACTGAGAGGGATTTTCTCAGAGGAGAGGAAGTGTAGTTAATGGCTGTTGATAGTCCACTGATCAATACATATTAGCGAATTAGCTGCAAGTAAATGTAATTCATGGAGATGAAATCTCCCTCACGGATCACATTTGCATCTCCCGGCGAAGAGCTACAACGATCCCAAGAGATGCCATGTGTCTTTAATTCAGCTCTGTGTGGAAATGATAATTATGAACAGATGCTGTTTATTCACTGCCAGTCTCACTTACTCTGTGAATGATGCCAGCGCCATGAATGTACTGTGGAGTGAAGAGAAACAGAGGGACAGAGAGAAAAAAGAAATACCACAAATCAGTATTATGAGATTCTTCACAGTGTTATGTTTTAGTATTTGATTACACTAATAGGATTGATCTGAAAGATTTTATTAACATTCCTACTGGCAATAATCCTAAGCCTAAAGTATATTTCTGTTTTTACACATACATAAAATTCACTGAGCGCATGCAGAACAAATTTTCTAACCAGGCATGCAATGTACATTTTGTTCACGCACACTATCAAATTAAGTATACTTTGAAAGTTTGCATTCGATTGTACGCATATGCTGAACATTAACGTGAAAACTGGTGTATGCTTTGGTTTTAAGTGCATGTCTTGTTTCTTGCAGCACTACTGCTTTGCAT
This sequence comes from Megalobrama amblycephala, assembly GCF_018812025.1. Taxonomy (NCBI): domain Eukaryota; kingdom Metazoa; phylum Chordata; class Actinopteri; order Cypriniformes; family Xenocyprididae; genus Megalobrama; species Megalobrama amblycephala. The sequence goes on along the minus strand of NC_063055.1, from coordinate 7,520,010 downwards.
TAATTAAAGGGTTTGCAGGTGGACGTGTTTCTGTTCTGACCTAGTGAATGCCTGATGTGATTTACAATGCCAAGTATTTGGTCATTTTTCTCAAATATTCAGTTACTTCAGTATTGTGAGACGTTTACCAACATAAAGTCAACAGGAAACTGCATTCGCAACGCATTTTACTTCCATTTTTTTTGAGTAAAGTGCAGTGATAAGTCATGCACAGTAAGTCCACAAACATGTTTGGGGTCGGTAAGATTTTTAAAAAAGTTTTTAGAAGCCTCTTATTCTCACCCAGGCTGAATGTATTTGATCAAAAATACAGTACAATTAGTAATATTGTGAAATATTTCAATATATTTTCAGTTCATTCTTGTGATGGAAAAGCTGAATCAGCAGCCACTGCAGTCACATGATCCATCAGAAATCATTCTAACTAGCTGATTTTGTGCTTAATAAACATTTCATAGTATTGTCAATGCTAAAAACAGTTCTGCTGCTTAATATTTTTGTGGAAGCCATGATACATTTTTATTTAAAACAGAAATATTTTGTAACATTATAAATGTCTTTACTGTATCTTTTGATCAATTTAATGCATTAATGCTGAATAAAAGTATCAATTTCTTTAAAAAAAAAACTTACTGGCCCCAAACTTTTGAACGGAAGTGTATAAACAGTAAACTAACATGAACATTCTCAGTCAATTACAATTCTGTTCTTATTGGCTGTGTTGCATCACACAGCATTTATTTTCCATGAGGAAAGAAACTATTGGAAACTTGTTGCATCATGCCTGGTTAGGAAAATTTGGCCTCTCTTTGTGAGATGTTTTGGTTTGACCTTTAGTCCGCACAGCATCTGATAGACCAGGAACTGGATACGGTCTTCTGTAAGGATGCCCTTGACTTTAGAGAGATCCGTGTACATGTACGGCATCACCAGATAGCTAAAACAAAAATGAATTGCTTATTTCTCTCTCTATTAAGGAACAGTTCTTTTACATCAGACTAAAATTAAAGTCACTATTAACTGTAGTTTTAATAAAAAGAGATAAAGGTTAAGTAAATAAAGACAGAATTCTCATTTTTGGCTGAACTACTTCTTTAAATATGTCTCGGGACATATGGCTATCAGATAGATTTCACACACACAAGACTTACAAGTCTTGGAAGTCATCCAGTCTGGAGGCAGGAGTGAAGACGTCTAGCAAGCCTATTACCTTGGGTTGGACAGCAAAAAACACAGCAAAAAGGCAAGAAGTGAGTCACAGTCTTTTCAAGATATTATAATGGTATTAGATGGACAGACTGACTGAATAAGGCTGCCTGGGTTTGAGTGTTCTGTGTATCTTTTAGATAGTTATATAAGACACAGTTTATGACACTGCAATCAATCATCATCATGTCTCCAGGCGCCACAAGTATCCGCTCAGTCCACACACACTCAGTCCACTAAGCTAAACATTTGATACTCGTACCATTCTGAATGAAAACAATGAGTATGGTGTGATACAAGCCCTTTGTGCCTTGCAAAAGCCACTCTAATTTCTGGTTGTGCTGGAAACTAGCACTAACAATGTAAGCAACAAAATCTGACCTCGAGGCATGTCAGGCACAGATGACACTTACATTTTCATGTTTCATATGCTTGAGTAGCCTCAGTTCACGATAGGCTCTCTTTGCAAAGATCTCCGACTGAAAGGGCCGGTGCAGCTTCTTGATGGCCACCTTTTCTTTGGTTTTATTGTTGATGGACGAACTAAGATAAGGAGAACAATCACTATCATACCCAAACATTATGAACTGAGGTTAAAGATTCAAGAAGCAACTGTAACAGATTCAGGAACTGATACAGAAAGTGCAATATTCAAATAAGAAAATACACAAAAATGTTTTGTGATACTATCCACACACATTGCTTTCTTGCAAACTGACTAAGTTGTCAGAGCATGTGGGTTTCACAGTCCCCCACTTTTACCAGTGTTTGATCTTAGAGCTGTTGTGAAGGTTTTGTGGCATCAAACCCTCAACAGGAAATGTCAATGCTGCTGGGATAGATCATATCATGACTAATTTTAGCATTAATGTGACTGCCATAGTAAATACACAATACAGTAGCACAGTTGATCATAAACGTCCATTGCAAAAAGCCTGCAAAATTAGCAATGCATGATATATTGGTGACATAAGTAGCAAAGTCAGTATGATTTGGCCTTTACTGGATGTTGAAAATATCTAACTATCGTTAGCAGTGTTTGATTAATCTTTTCAACTGCACAGTACATTTGACAGCTGTGACCAGGCTTCCACTTAACGCATGTGATTTCACTTAGTATGAAAAACAGGCTTTTCTATCATATCAGATTTCTAACATATCAGTTATCATTCATAACTGAATTTGGTTGCACTTTACTTTACAGTACGTGTACACTTACCGAAGAAAATACTGGGTAATATAAGGTAAATACAGGATTTAAAGGTGCCCTAGATTATGTTTTTAAAAGATGTAATATAAGTCTAAGGTGTCCCCTGAATGTGTCTGTGAAGTTTCAGCTTAAAATACCCCATAGATTTTTTTTTTATTAATTTTTTTAACTGCCTATTTTGGGACATCATTATAAACACGCCGATTTTATGCTGCGGCCCCTTTAAATCCCGTGCTCTCCGCCCTCAGAGCTCGCGCTTTCCTTGAACAGTGCCTTAACAAAGTTTACACAGCTAATATAACTCTCAAAATGGATCTTTACAAAGTGTTCGTCATGCATGCGGCATGCATGACGAATGCACGATTCGCCTGTTCTTCGGAGGTCTTTTAAACAAATGAGATTTATATAAGAAGGAGGAAACAATGGAGTTTGAGACTCACTGTATGTCATTTCCATGTACTGAACTCTTGTTATTTAACTATGCCAAGATAAATTCAATTTTTCATTCGAGGGCACCTTTAAGGTTAGGTTTAGGGGTAGGTTCAGGGTTAGTACCTAGTTATTACCCAGTTATTGTAATTACTGTAATAATACATTGTATGTACATGGAGAACATAACTGTAAAATAAAGTGCTACCCTACATTTTTATTGGTTATCGTATCAGCTCAAAGTTTGATACTATCAAGGCCTGTTCACACCGGGACGAATATCGCGCGCGATTTTCGCCGACGTTTAACGCCTCGCGACTAAACAACGGACGCCAATGTGAGTATGCACACCGACGCGAAAAACGCGAGGCGTAAAAGCGTCATTTTTTTAAAAACGCCTCGGGTTCATTTTTTTGGTTTGACGCGCCGCGTTAAAAACTGGCCGACCAATGAAATGTGTGTTTTTGTTCACGTGCCTGGACATGCTGAAGTTACAGTAAAACACGACTTGGTGGCGCTCAAGCACAAAACGGTCTTGCCGAGCACATAAGACGACGAAGAGAAAGTAAGTAGGCGAGGAAGACCCATACAAACTATCCCTGCGTCTCAAACAGCTCAAACACTCTGCGCATCGTCAGTGAAAATCGCTTGGGTGTGAACACAAAAAACGCCTCGAAAAACGCTGGCGATAAACGTGTGCAATATTCGTCCCAGTGTGTACAGGCCTTCAGACTGCCCCATAGATGTGTACTCCACATAATATTTTTTAAGTTGATCAATTAAGATTTAAGCTATAACCAGGCTATAGGAAGGAAGTTCTGCACAACATTACAGTACCAGGATTAGAATGAATAAATCCCTAAGTGATTATTCACAAGATATTAGTTCAGGGCTTTTCACACTGCGCTTAAAGGGTTAATTCACCCAAAAATGAAAATTCAGTCATTACACCCGTAAGACATTCGTTCATCTTCGGAACACAAATTAAGATATTTTTGAGAAAATCCGATGGCTCAGTGAGGCCTGCATCGCCAGCAATAGAACTCCCTTTTTCAATTCCCAGAAAGCTACTAAAACATATTTAAAACAGTTCATGTGACTACAGTGGTTCAACCTTAATATTATAAAGCGACGAGAATACTTTTTATTGCGCCAAAAAAACCCAAAATAACGACTTTATTCAACAATATCTAGTGATGGGCGATTTCAAAACACTGCTTCATGAAGCTTCGACGCTTTACGAATCTTTTGTTTCGAATCAGTTGTTCAGAGCGCCAAAATCACATGATTTCAGTAAATGAGGTTTCGTTATGTCATAAGTGTTTTAAAACTTAAATAGTTAATGTGACTCTGGCAGTTTGATATGCACTGAATCGAAACAAATGATTCATTAAGCTTCGAAGCTTCATGAAGCAGTGTTTTGAAATTGCCCATCACTAGATATTATTGAATAAAGTCGTTATTTTTGCCGCACAAAAAGTATTCTAGTCGCTTTATAATATAAAGGGTGAACCACTGTACACATGAACTGTTTTAAATATGTTTTAAGCCCTATTCGGACGGGATTAGTTTTACGTGGGGAGGTGGAGTAAAGTAATTTTACCTCATAATGTCTGTAATATTAATTGGCCAATTCGCACGGGACAAGACATCTCAGTAAAACTAGCAGAAGTGGGAGGGGTAACTCGATTTACGCACTGCCGTCATATCCCTGTCGTCATGTGGGTATACGTTGCTTCCTGATACAATGTGCGAAAACACATATAATCTAAATATATAAACTATAAATAACAGTTAGGTCCGATTTATTAATTAAATTATGATTGGATTATGATGGTAATAGGCACTTAGCTAAAGATAAAATTAGTTTTGTGCCTTTGACAAGTGCTTCGATCTTCTTTTTGCTTTGAATGGTATGTAGAAAATACTTGAGGTTTGCCACAGACTTGTCCCGCCACCTACAACACAAATGAATGTTTCTTCAAGTGCTTCCATGCTTAAAAAATACGCAGAAAACTACTTTTAAACAGGAAATGACGGAATTTTACTGTACATATTTACAGCGGGTCTATTCTAACTGGATTAGTATTACCTGAGGTAATTTTTACGGACCTTTTTACAGAAGGTAAAAGTCGCCGTAATCTTTACTGACATTGTCCGTAATGATTACCGAGATGGCACATTCGGACGGGACTAAAATCACTGAGAAGCTCTGGTTACTTTACCCCCACCTCCCCATGTAAAACTAATCCCGTCCGAATAGGGCTTTAGTAGCCTTCTGGGCATTGAAAAAGGGAGTGTTTTTGCTGGCAATGCAGGACTCACTGAGCCATAGGATTTTATCAAAAATATCTTAATTTGTGTTCTGAAGATGAACAAAGGTCTTAATGGTGTGGAACGACACGAGAGTGAATAATTAATTCCATAATTTTCATTTTTGGGTTAACTAACCCTTTAACCCTGGGTTATCGTTGTTCTAAACACCAATTTAAACCCCGGGTAAAAGAATGTTCAATACTTGTAATTTAGAAGTGGGGTTAGCTAGCACCGCTTTTTACCTGGGGTTATGAAACCCTGCTTCGAAGCAGGGTTAGTACCACTTTTGAAACTTGTACAGTATAAAACAATGCAGTGTTAGAATGTTACAGCTGGACGCTTAGCAACAGACAACCAATCGCATACTCATATTTGCCTGCTTTGGACAGTCATGGAAACACTGCGCATTGTATATAAACAATAAATTCAGCATTTGAGAATAAAAATGTCAAATACTGAGAGAAAATGCGACAATTTGAGTGAAGAAGAGACTGTTTCATTCTTACATTTATAGTCTTAAAATATCCATTCAGTAAACTCGATAGTACAGTGAGCAATAAGAGGATTTGCGTAATGCTAGAGCTTTTATGTAAACAGGTCGCGTGCTGCATTTATCCAATCAATGACACTGACATCGCAAATATGCAAATAAGAACATTAACCCAGAGTTTAGGAATGTACAATGTGAAACTTCAGATTATGAATACCCAGGATTAATCGATAACTCCGGGTAAATTATGAGCAGTGTGAAACATGAAGTAAGATAAACCAGGATTCCACTTACCCAGGGTTTAGAATGACCCAGGGTTCACCATTTCAAATGACCCAGGGTTAACCATTTCATATGTGAAAAGCCCTGATGTTAATCCAATAGTGACTAGCATCTATTAAGGATGCCACTAGTACTTATTACAAGTAACTATTCCATTGTTACGCAATTAAGCAATTAAAGGTAACACTTTACAATGAGTTTCCATTTGTTAACACATTAGTAACAGTTCACTTGAACAATGTTGTTAAGCTATTTGTTAATAATAAAAAACAAAGTTAGCATGCTGCTGCTCCCACAACATTTTTTTTTTTTTTTTTTTTTTTTGGTCAACAGTTTCAGATATTTTTGGATTTGCATGCTTTCTATGTTTTTAATATTATTGAATGGACTTGAGTTAACATGAATTAACATTGAACATTTGCAGTTTTGTAAACTAATGTAAACAAAGATGAACTAAGATAGTAACTAGTACTTATTATTTAAGTATTTAGTAATGAGTAACTAAACATTACGTATGAAATACTTAAGTATTGGGATAGTGACTAGTAAAAAGTACTAAAGACCATCGGAATTAATACTAGTCACAAAAAATACGAACACAACAATAGTTAGTTGAAAGCAATGAATGCTAATACGGCTTGCCACACAGCGTCCTCCTGCTTCTTGTGGGAACCTGTTGAGATGCAGCTCATGAGCGTCTACCTGTCTGTAAGGAACTCACCACACGCTGCCATACGCTCCAGTTCCGATCTGCTTCAAGCAAATGTACTTTTCCGGAACTTCCCATACCGTACTGTTGATCTCCTGTCGACTGAATTCCACCCGTGACTCCATTTAGCTGTGAAGGAAAACAGGCAGAAATCAAACGTTCACCGCGCACAGCGACTCCTACGCGATATTCTGCATTCGAGCACCAAAAGGTCACTGCGTAGGAACGATTCTAATTCACGCCAAAATAGAACGGACGTCTATCTGGTTCTATGTAGTGCGGATTGGCCGCGGAATCGACGTTTTAAATCACGAGCCATTGAAACTTTGAAAAGGTTGCTGTAATCGAACGCGCTGAGATCTGTCTGACGCTGACGTCATGATCCCCCGCACACGCCCACTTTCGATTCAAGCAACAGCCGCTTTGATTGACACACTGCTGCTCATCTTCATGTAAACACATATCTGGGTTATTCTTCAGTTCAGTTAACACAACATGTTAGCTAATTAACTTTGAATGAAAAAAATAATAATTAAAAAAAATAATATAATAAAAAAAAAGAAAGGGATGGGTTCAACATTCGCTAATTCTTACAAATAAATAAATCTTAAAATAAATGATATTTGTGATCCTCAAATTTTCGATGAATGACGTTGATGATCAATCATATAATCATATAAACTCTGTTGAAGTATCTATCTTGTTCTCTGAAAGAATCTTTGAAATAATTCTTTGTAATAAAACAATAATAATCAAACCGAAAAACAATAATCAAACCGTAATTAATTAAAAGTATGATTTTTAGACTCTTATAAAAAGTATGTTGTCCATTTTTATAAATGTATTTGAGGGGAAACAAAAAAGTAATAGAGAAATTCAGCAAAAACTTTTAAAAATTAGGAAAATAAAAAGGTAAAAACAAAATATATGCTAGGCCTATATATACACTACCAGTCAAAAGTTTGGAAACATTACTATTTTTAATGTTTTTGAACAAAGTCTCTTATGCTCATTAAGGCTGCATTTATTTCATAATAAATTCAGAAAAAAAAACAATCATATTGTGAAATATTATTACAATTTAAAATTATGGTTTTCTATTTTAATATACTTTAAAATGTAATTTATTTCTATTTATTTTCAGCATCATTAAATCCAGTCTTCAGTGTCACATGATCCTTCAGAAATCATTCTAATATGCTGGTTTATTATCAATGTTGTAAACAGTTGTGCTGCTTAATATTATTTTATAACTTTTTCAGGATTCTTTGATGAATAAAAAGTTAAAAAAATATCAGCATTTATTTAAAATAGAAATGTTGTGACAATATACACTACCATTCAAAAATTTGGGGTCAGTAATTTTTTTTCTTTCTTTTTTTTTTGAAAGAAATTAATACTTTTTTCCAGCAAGGAAGTGTTAAACTGATAAAAAGTGATAGTAAAGATTTATATTGTTAGAAAAGATTTATATTTTGAATAAATGCTGTTCTTTTTAAACTTTTATTCATCAATGAATCCTGAAAAAAGTAAAAATAAATAAATAAATAAATTAAGCAACACAACTGTTTTCAACATTGATAATAACTGAGTATCAAATCAGCATATTACAATGATTTCTGAATGACCATGTGACACTGAAGACTGGAGTAATGATGCTGAAAATTCAGCTTTGATCACAGAAATAAATTATATTTTAAAAGATATTAAAATAGAAAACCATAATTTTAAATTGTAATAATATTTCACAATATTGTTGTTTTTTCTGTATTTATTATTAAATAAATACAGCCTTAATGAGCATAAGAGACTTCATTCAAAAACATTTTTGACAAACTTTTGACTGGTAGTGTATATATATAAACTTGGACAAACATAGCTAAGTGAAATGGTTAAAAATGTGCTTAATTGATATACATATTAGCCTGCATATTATTCATTCAAAAGCAAATCTATGAGGCCCAAATTCACTCATGGGACATCAGAAGATACGGAACTAATATTCGGCTTGGCTGTAATGGAAACTGGCACGTCCTATTGGTACATCAGGACAGTTATACCAATGTGATGGATAGTACAGTAAAGGTTATAGTGAGCCATCACAAAATTAAATGCAGTGGAGAATCTGGGAGCAGTATTTCTTGAATATTCCCTTTGGGGCATATTCATCTCTCTACCAGTTTTATGGGCACTGAACCACTCAATTATTTGAAGGCTATAACTGTGAAAGACAAAAATAAATTCTTACAGGCTCTGCACTGGCCCATAAATGAAAGCTTATTTATTTAAACATCTGTTGGCCACTAGATGGCACTGTCAGACAGTCATAATGTGAGCAGCATCATTGGTTTAAACGTGACAGCAGTGTAACATTAGTCATAACGCCATCATTGCAAATATATTATGTGAGATTCATGAACCAACTCTACTGCATTTTCCATCTTTTAGGTTGTGAACCAATGAAAACTTATAAGGTCACTAAGTTTAATATATAAATATTAAGATGTTTTGGTAAAAAAAGTAACATAAAAGCATTAAAAACTTGCCTTGTCTAATAAGCCCTTCTAAAACCATCTAAGATTTTCAGTGTCAGAGAGCTGGCTGACATGCTCTTGTAAAAATGATGAATAAAAAGTGACTTTTTTTTTACGGCCACGACTTCCTGTGTTGCAGTGCAGAGATAATTGGCTCATTAGCAGCAGACTGCGTTGTGGTGGGCTCTTCCTTCCTGAACTAACGGTTGTGGGGGGGCTTTGGCTCTTTATCCTCTCTGACTAATCACACCAGATCTAAATGTCAGTAGTGTCGCTCTAATATGTATTCATAACACGGAGGGTTTTATTTATTAAAAGATCTGGGTGGTGATGTAAACCGCAGCTAAAATACACATTTAAACCTGGACTGACACTTTTGCAAATCATTTCAAATGAATACATTTAGGCTTTTCTATCTTGTTTATTGGAATAATGCACTATTATAATGCATTCAGAAGTCTAAATAAAACATTCAGCGTAGGTTTTAATGCATTTAAATCTTGCAGACTGTTTTGAACAGAAAATTTGACAGGTATAAGATAGTGGTTCCTAACTGGCTTTTATCAGGATTGAGATTTTACATAGACAACAACTGGCTGACATTGTCATAGCTTTCTAATTAGTAACGAATTACACCCCAAAACAAAGTTTGATTGCCTTCTGACATCCACAACATTTCTCTTCCCTTTTAAAAGCATAACTATGTATTATTATATAGTTGCATTTCATTTCTACCCTATCAGAACAGACATGCAACACATTTTTGGGTCATGAACCACCAGTTAAGGACAATTTAATGGACTGAAACTAAAATGCAGTGCATTCACTATATATTAAGTTTTTTTTTTTCTGTATAAAACCGTATCAAATCTTTGTCTTTTTTTCCAACAACCCAATTTACTCCACTTTCTCTCTAAAGAGAGTTCGGAGAATGGAAGAAGTGTGTCAGGTTAGTTTGCCTCTCAACTCATGAATAATTTAAAGAGCATGAGATTTCATATTAGAGCATATTTAGACATTTTCTGTGTTCTGCCGTAAAAGAAGGACATTGAAGATGACTGGCTGCTTGTCTGTGGGGAACTGCAGTCATATAGAGGGGTTAGAACAAACAAACAAATCATTCATTATTTTCACTTGTTAAAATCCCTCTTGTAATCAGATCAGCAGTTCGTTCTGCGTCTAGAAAATTACACTGCTTGACTGGCATTTCTGATCCTCTTTTCAGTTCTTGCATATTTAGATGTGATGTGAGAGAGAGGAAAAGCTGAGGGATGCAGGAAACAAGTGGAGGGTATGTTGGGCTGTGTTCCAAATACCTGAGAATGCCCTGAGAAGTGGACTTCAGATGCTATTCGGTCTAGTGAGATTTCAAATCTAAGGGAGTTTTTATGCTCAGAAAGACACGGCATATGGAACAAATGTATTGAAACTAACAGGATATGATGTGGGAAATGTACCCATCAGTCATTGCGCTCATTACTGCATGAAATTTGGCTGAACTTCTAAATGACAATTGGTTACATAACAGTTAAGAAGATTCATACATAAGATTAAACATTTCAACTTGAATATGTAAGGCTTCCGGGGTCAAAAACAGTCTATTATGCTGCTTGATGTTGTTTGATATTTTATTTAGATTTATTATAGTAATCATAATAAAACTGGTTTGTAGCGCAAATAGTTTCACCATTTACTGCATGTCGTTATTCTTCTAGTTGTTTACCAAAAGCGGCTAATGAATCAGAAGTCTTCCACATTCAGGACACGCTTGTTTTGTTCTTGAATTCATCATCGTTTTGGAACAAATCGGTTGAATGAATGATTCAATAACTCACTCAAAGGCAAATCGCTTGTACTGTTCCTGAACGAATCAGTGCTGTTGAGTCAATGACTGGCTCATGAAGACAGTAGCTGCATCCAAAATTGCATATTCTCTTGAGTATGTACTTAAAGAATTAGTCCACTTTTAAATAAACTTTTCCTGATAATTTACTCACCCCCATGTCATCCAAGATGTCCATGTCTTTCTTTCTTCAGTCGAAAAGAAATTAAGGTTTTCGATGAAAACATTCCAGGATTTTTCTCCTTATAGTAGACTTGAATGGGCACCAAACAGTTGAAAAGAACACTTGATTAACTGTTAATTAATAAATAGCCTAATAATAATAATAGCCTATTAAGTGAATAATTGAACATCATTATTTTGTTTTATATATAACTTAAATATTTGGACATTTAACCCTTAATTTAACACATAATTACATTAAAGATGATTGAGAATATATGTAGGGTTAGTGCAAATGTGTGTATAAACTAAGCTATCAGGCTAATCGCTTATCTGTATGCTATGCTAATATATAAGCTAACTAATACAAATAACTAATACTAAGACATAAATAGGCTGCGTCCGAAAACTGGAAAATGCTGCCTTCTGAGGACACATTTCAAGGTAGTAAGGCATCAAGGCACGTCCAAATCCAATGTTAGCTTCACTTCCTGTTTCCTGAGATACCTTCCTCAGATCCACTGTTGCCAACTATTTTCAAAGGAATGTAGCTAAAGCCTGCCCAAAAAGTAGCTAAATGTCGCTAGATGACGTCATGTGTAAATTAGCATATTCGTGACGTCATCACGTCGGTTGCATTCTGCCTGGCTAATGTGTTTTCTCTCCTAATCCGTGCTCACATACTGTATTTTAATACAATATAATATAGCCGAATGTCAAATAAAGCTGTATATATATATATATATATAATATATATATATATATATGTATATATGTGTGTGTGTGTGTGTGTGTGTGTGTGTATGTATGTAATATATATATATATATATATATATATATATATACATATATATATATATATATATATATATATATAAAAAATATATATATATATATATATATATATATATATATATATATATATATATATATATATATATATATATACCCTATATAATTTTTTTTTTTTTGTCCGGCAAAAAAACGCGTATGATATAATAAATGACATTTTTATACATTTGGAAATTACATGAATTCAGAGAGTTCGGAAACTGGATGAACTAAAGCTCTGTGAGTGAGTAATATAGTGATAATAAGCACACGAGAAAAATGGAAACCATCAAACTAAATTCTTTAAATATAAAACAAAGGATAATCAGAAATAGTGTTTGGTCCGTGGCAACACTACAGTGTGCTCGTGTGTAGCTTGCTCATTCACGTCTGTCAGATGCCATGCACTCGTGCTGCTGCTGCTGGTCCTCTCAGCCACTCAATGAACAGAGTAGACGCCGAGAGAGGTGTGACGGCAGCGGGAAACCAAGACCTCGCGCTCACAGGACAGTGCTGGGGCCTGATGTATAAACGTTGCGTACGCACAAAATGGGCATAGAAATATGCGTACGCATTTTTCCACGCACATATCGGGATTTATAAAAAATAAACTTGGCGTAAATAAGTGCGCACCGTAAGGATGCTCTTGACCGTGCGTACGCACTCTTTTAGAAGAGTATGTGTTTTGGCGACACCAACTGGCCCAAATAGCAATAACTATTTAAAATGAAAAACTTCTAAATTATCCTATTACATCACCCAATAAATCAAATTGCATCAACCTGAATTATCATTATCAGCATTCTTAACCAGGTGCAAATACTTTGAATTTACAATTTTTTTTTAATGAATGGGCTATAAAAAGGTATGTGCGTATATAACATATCATCATAGTGGATGCTCCCCCCCCAGGGGAGACAAAAGTGATATGAATTGAGATAGTAGATGTGCTGCTTTTTATCACTTTTCACGCTGTTTTAATGACAGCGAGGAGCGCTGGAAGCACAATAATTCCTCTTTAAACCACACTGCAGATGTTATGACAAAATATTTTTTCGAGAATGACGATCAGGGATGCACACTTAACTTAGATATTATGGAAGACACTGCTGGATTCGGTGGTCGAACGGTCCGTTGTCCAGTTTGAATAGGTCCAATAATATCTTACTGTACAACCACAGCTGCAGGAGGTGTTGTGTGAAGGATCTTCAAATAATTACCATTTGAAGGATATCATTTGAGGAAAACGGTAAGATTTGCATGTTTTCTTTTAAAAATACTTTGTCAGTGACGCGCCGTTTCAGACAATTGTATTTACACTGCAATAAATAGTAAGTGCCTATAAATAATAGCCTATAAACTTCCTAAAAGATATGTTCACCTTATCAGCAAAACTGCATAAATTTGATTTGAATTGTTTAAAACTATTCAAATACTATCTGGCCAGTGGAAATGAATGAATCATCTCTATTCTAAAACCTTTATCTGTATTTTATACAATTTTGTTTTATGGATATTTTGATATATTTATTCTAAAACAAAGAGGATATTGGATTATCTTTATCAACATAATGTGTGGCACAAATTGCATTTATAGTCCATATCTAATATTTTCCAATGTCTTGTAACTTTGACGGTGTTAACCGTGGATGTCACGTGGATGGGAACATGTATGGAAATTATATGCAGATGAGGTTATGCATAGTAAAACTAGGCGTCATAAGCTCCATATATGGTGATTTCGGGGAGGAGACAGGGTGGAGATGCAGGTACGCACAATCTTCCACTCACTGGGATTTATAAAGAGATTTGTGCGCAGGATCTGGCATACGCATGGTTTTATAAATCAGATTTTTTTTGTGCGTACACAGAATCTAGCTTTTGCGTGTACGTACACTTTTAGGATGAAATCTACGCAAAGTTTTATAAATGAGGCCCCTGGTGACGTTTGGAAAGTTCCTGAGGTTTGTCCAAAAAGTCGCTAGATTTGTCGCTAGGCGCTTTTTTGAAAAATAGTCGCTAAATGGGTCTGAAAAGTCACTAAATCTAGTGTTGGCAACGCTAAGTTGGCAACACTGCTCAGATCGATTTTTGAAGGAAGCATAGATGTATCCTTAGCTGCCTTTGATATCCCACAATCCTGTGCTTTCCATTCTGTGACAGTTGAGCTAGAAAAATAAAGATGGCGTCCGAAAGTTGCGTTTGCTGCTGTTTGTGTATAAATGTACAATTTTGACCAACATATTTCAATTTTGATATAATTTCTATCGAGAAATTACTACTGTAATAATTAAATATTTGTTTAGTTCTCACCAAAGCTCACGCTAAACTGTTACGCTACCTCATAAGTATGTCCGAAATCAATTTCGTGAGGTACCTTCATGCACAAACGCTGCCGTACAAGTCATTCTCTTATAAGACAGCAAGGCAGCAAGATAGCTACCTAGGATTTCGGACGCAGCCACCGTCATAACCTAGTTGAAATAGTATTTGCATGATTTTGTATGAATTGTAATCAGGCGCTAAAGAGAGTACCTATTAAAAGCAATTTGAACCAAGTGGATCCCAAATTTGTCACTATGGTCACTACACTGGTCTGTTCTGTTTATGCAGTTTTTCTTCGACTACCTTGTGAATCAACACCCCCAGGGCACAGTTGCCACCTTGTGGAGAAACTAATTACTGCAAAAAAAAAAAATTAAATGCGCATGTGCGCATTTAGTATATGAATTTGGACATGCTACTCTTGCCACATAGTTTTTCGCCTACTATATAGTAGGGAAGTATGTGATTTCAGATGCTGCCTAAATAACACATAAATCAAGTGAAACTAGATATCTCTTGCTTGCCATAGGAAACATTGAACACTTCTCAGGGATGCTATGAAGCAGAACACAGCTTATCACAAGGAAGACATTCATCCTTTTTTGTGAGTCCTGGATGCCATGTGACCATCCAGGCAGTGATTAGAAACAAATTAAAGATGTGATTTCACAAGTTCCACCTGCTTTACCGAGGAATTAATCACTGGCCTCAATCAATGATGCTATCTGGGACTGGCGGTAAAAAGACTCAAGCATGATTAATGACGATGACCTTCTCCATGACCCAGACTCCTCTTCTCAAATCTCTTCCATTTAGATGTGACCTCAGGACAGGAAGTTTTATAAGGAGCCCTCAGCATGCTAATACTACCAACAATCCACAGGAGATCAGGCAACAGCACGCTACGGCTCACTAACTGCGCTGTTCGGTGCTGTCGGAGCTCAGCATGTTCTTTTTAAGACGACAAGGCACCTTGGGAATGATGTTTCAAACATGAGAACGAGTAACTGCATCTTCATGATTCAGAGATTACGTGGAACGTACCGTGATCCAAACCGTTCTGCTAAGCAACAGGTTTCTTGTTTAATTCGCCTCATTTACGAGCTGATTTGCTCGGCTTTGGCAGTGTGACCTGCATGGTAAAGGCTATGTAAATGCCATTTGCTAAGTTCAGATTTCTCCTGCCTCTAGCTCTTCATTTCCTTTCGTTTCACCTCCACTTCCTCCTTCGCTGGTGTTTAGTCACTGGCAGTAAAAAGGCTCCTTTTAGGGCCGAGAATAGAGATAATGAAAAGTCTCTGGTCTTGTGAATGTTTCATTTGTTTTAAAGAGATTGAAATTGGATGGCAGATGGGTAATAAGCTTTCTTTCTATTCCCCCACAGACACATGCACGCATCCACACAATCATTTTTTCTTTTCCTTTTTGCAAACATACACACACATTTTTAATTATGTTCGACAGTGCCGGCGGCCCTGCACTGTGTGACCGGTCAATGTACATTCGGGCAACAGTAAGCACCGTCATTACCATCCATTACATTAAGAGATGGACCTGACGAGTCTTTTACCTCACCGTTGCTAGGGTCCCTCTCTCTCTTTCTTTTTCTCATTGTATCATTGTTATAAACACTTAATGAGACACTATTGTGCTGCAGAGGCTGCTGCGCTGGTCATTTATGTATCTCAATTATTTATGCATGGGTTTATTTACTCATTAATTTGGATTCATTGGGAAATTAAACACGAAACATTTTGGGTCCTTCATTATTCGACTACAGCTCTTACCCCTCATTGTCATGTTTTTCTGACAGAGAAGATGAAACACTCTACAAAGCAAACAAAGCTATAATGAGCCAAAACTGATAAACACAGAGGGCTGAATTTCATCCAAGATCACAAAAATGAAATGATATGGCTCAGCCAAGCTTATAAACTTGTGTCAGACTAAACAAAAGAGGTCAGAATTGTGTGATTTCTGCATCTCTAGGGTCACCAAATGGTATTGGGAAAAATAACGGTTTCAAACAGGTTTCCTCGAATTCTCCATTGGTCAAACTAAGTCACAGCATAGGTTAAGCCAATGACAGGCTAGTGCAGATGCTCAGATTAGTAATGGAAAACCCAAAGCTTTTCGAAACGCTGAATCAATATAACTAATTGCTTTGCAAAATGATTCACTGTTTCGAACACTCATGACCAGACACGCTGATAATACCTGCTGGTCAAAATGGTATAAATACAATGAGAACTCTACTCAAACATGCCAACAGACACCTTTAACAAACCAAAAACAAAAACACTTTTATTAAAACACTTTTATTAAATGTAAAATCATTCAATATATAAAGTGTTCTGTATAATTTGTTTTTATTTAATTGAATTTGTAGTTGGCCAACTCAGATGGCTATTTAGGCCACTGTCCACTTATAAAAAGGTTAGTTCAGCCAATAATGAAAATTCTGGATGGACACTTTACTATCCCATGAGGCCACAGGAGAAAATTTGTGAATAGGTGCGTTCGACTTGAAGCGGTGCTGCTCAGACCGATCGGTGTATGATATCAAAGTACCGCAAGAGCGATTCAAAAGCATACAAAGCCGTCTGCACTCTAATCACTCTCGTGATACTTTGATGTCAAACACACCTAATGGCAGTGAAGCCTTGTTTGCTGAAATCATGTGACTTGGCTCCAAACCACTGATTTGAAACAGAACATTCACAAAGGTTTCAAAGCTTCATGAAGCAGTGTTTCAAAAGCAAAATGACCATTACTAGCTCAGAGGCAAACAAGGGCTTTTCACACTGCGCTTTAACCCCAGGTTATCATCGTTCTATACACAGCTTTAACCCCGGGTAAAGGAGCGTTTCACACTTGTAATTTAGATGCGGGGTTAGCATCGCTTTTTACCTGGGGTTATGATACACTGCTCCGTAGCGGTGTTAACTCTTCATTGTGGAGCTAAATTTGTTGCGTGAAACGATGCAGTGTTAGAATGTTACAACTAGATGCTTAGCAACCGACAAGCTTTGGGCAGTCATGGAAACACTGCACAATGTATATAAACAGTAGTTTTTGCATATGATAGGAAAAATGTCAAACGGCGATGGAAAACGTGACCCACCCCCCTTAGTTACTGTTGCTTTGTCCAACAAGCCATGGTGCTGTCATGCCAAACGCAGTGTAAAATACATCGTGGAGCAAAGAGGACACTGACAACACGTCAACAGACAAGACAGAGCAGGTTATTTATGATATTAAACAAAGTCCCAGCTTTCAAATTATGTAATTTTTAAAGAAATTCGAACAATAAAAAACGTTTTGTGGCTCTTTAATGTGTCGTGACAGATTGCTGTAGCGCCTCAGCTCAAGCAGCTCGTGAACCGATCATCTCTTCCTACTAGTTAATTTATAGCATCAGATAAACATGAATGAATATGAGAAGGAATGTTGTTTAAAATGTGGAAAGACGTAAATACACACCATTTTCCAAGTTCAAGTCCACCGAGGTTAATTTTCGAACTCCTGACTGTTTTGTCAGACAAATTATGACTGGTTAGACGTCATAATTATGATAGACGTTATGATTGGTTAGATCGCTTGTCAATCAAACTCCCGGCAAAGGGTCAATTGGAGTGAAGAAGAGACCGTCATTCTTACTTTTATAGTTCGAAAAGTTAATTCGGAAAAAAACTTGATATTCCAGTCAGCAATGAGGACACGCATTGTTAGAGCTTTTATGTAAACAGGTCATGTGCTGCGTTTGTCCAGTCAAGTAACACTGACACCACAAATATGCAAATAAGGACTTTAAAGCAGAACTCAGTAGGATTTGCGAAGCTCCCCCTACAGTTTCCTTCAGTGAATCACATGGTCGTAAATACTCCAAGCGCAGCTCTGGACTACAACGACTACAACGCTCACCAGCGCAGTAGTTTTGCAAATACAGTACAAGAAAGAGGAGGTGGGTAATTTGCAAATACAGTACACTCGATGGAGGTGGGTAATTTTCGAAATTGTCTTATAAAGTCATAATATACATTGTTTTTGAATTACCGTAAAGCATTTTGTCACTCTCGCGTGAACGTGAACATGAGGCGAGATTGTTTCGGGTCGGTGCAGCTCAAGTTGCAAGTGCTGTATTCTGGCGTAGACGTGCCAGAGGGGGTTAGTGCACGCCTCAAACCTATGCCTCAAACACACCACTACAAGTCAATTAACCATCGTAAGGACTTAGAAAACTTTTTATGAAGGTAAAAAAAGTTACTTAGTTCTGCTTTAACCCGGGGTTTAAGAATGTACAGTGTGAAACAGCACCTTATGAATACCCAGTATTAACTGTTAACCCCGGGTATAGTATGAGCAGAGTTAAATGTGAATAAAGATAACCCAGGATTCCATTTATCTGGGATTTAGAATGACCCAGGGTTAACTATTTCAAGTGTGAAAAGCCCTACAGAGCAGAGTTTTGAAGTGCAGGAATCATGGTGTTTACACTTTTCAGGGGAATTAGCCAATGAATTTATAGTTAACTTTGCATATTATAGAAAAAGACAAGTCAAATCTTTTTACTGAATTAGCTGATCCAGGTTCGTTCAGGAATCAGACTGATCCAGTTCTCAATCCAGTGCTCTTTGACTCACTCAAGGATCTGGTCTTGGGCTCACATTTTAGACTACCTTTATGGTGTGTTTGCATCCGTTTTGCAGCTTGAAATTTCAATTAACTATTCATTATACCAGCATGGGGTGAAAAAAACGATACTCAGTAGGGTGAGTAAATAAAATGACAGAATTTTATTTACACACACACTGCTATTCTACAGATATGAGTGTCCATCAGATGTCTGCATATATTTGTCTGTACATAAATAGAATGCATATGTGCGTTTTAGTTTTCGGGTGGGCATTCAGATGTCTGTTTCTGATTGAGTGAATGTGGGCACTGCGTGTCACTATATATTAAAGTCAGTAAAAAAAATAATGTGTTACTCACGCCTGTCATCCCCCAGCCGGCTCCGGACCGTTAAGTGACAGTGATGCTCCATGCCTGACAGTGGGGCCCAGGAGGCCAGCACCTGTGAGAGAGAGACAGGGACAGAGATGGAAAGAGACCCTTCCTGTCTTCCATCCCAGCCGTCAGGTCCTTGACTTCATGTCTCACATCTGACCTGGGAGAGGGTACATAAGACCTACAAGCAGGGCTGTATAGCTAAAATTCAAGTTGATTGACTTTGATGCAAACTTGATATTTCAAATGGCTCATACCATTTTGCTAATAAATGTAATGCGCTGAATCAGTATTGCTAAAATGCTTGGGGACAAGTGACTTTCTGCAAGTTTTAATGCAAGTAAATGATCAGTAATCAAATAAGTAGCCTACCTGGACAAGCTTAATGTCGAGCCGTGCTTTTTGATTGTGCTCAAAGTGCTTTAACTGCCAGTGCAAAAACAAAACCTAATGGTTGTGTGATTCTTCTAAATAGCACTACTAATGATTACTTCTACTTCCTTCTCAGCACTTTGTGCTACTTCCTGTCTGACTCACTCAGCTATTTTATATATATATATAATTTTAATATTAAATAATATTTCTATCATGAGAACTCTTGGAAGATTTTAGCATGGTATGGATATGACAATGTTAATGTATTTGCGGTCTTGGCGGAATAGGTCTGCTACGCTGCTGCTGTTGATTATTGCTGCTGCTGCTGCTGCTGCTGCTGCTGCAGTGCAAGTACAGGAACTTGCTACTACCAATACATATGCTGATACGCTGTTGTGAGCATGTAAGACATACTGGTGCTGCACAAATAGCATATATCAATTACCCATAGCAGATCTATACTGGGGAAGGAGCTGGGGAAGTTGGAGGGTTTTGGACGAATTCTAAAAGCACTTTTAGCAGCAATTGCTATAGTGAATGATAACCAGCCATTTAAATGTTGTGAGCAGCAAGCTCATTGGCTGCAGATGCAACATGAACCAATCAGCTTGTGCCAGTAGTTAACACTGTAAGTATCATCAGCTTGTGTTAAAGGGTTAGTTCACCCAAAAATGAAAATTATGTCATTAATGACTCACCCTCATGTCATTCCAAACCCGTAAGACCTCCGTTCATCTTCGGAACACAGTTTAAGATATTTTAGATTTAGTCCGAGAGCTTTCTGTCCCTCCACTGAAAATGTATGTACGGTAGACTGTCCATGTCCAGAAAGGTAATAAAAACATCATCAAAGTAGTCCATGTGACATCAGTGGGTCAGTTAGAATTTGTTGAAGCATCGAAAATACATTTTGGTCCAAAAATAACAAAAAGTACGACTTTATTCAGCATTGTATTCTCTTCTGGAATCCTTTCCATTGAATTGATTCCATTGAATCCTTTCATCTGTCGGCGTTGGTAATGCACTTTTACGTCGCCATGGTTGTTTTTGGCGATTAGGACATCCGCAACATTTTGAAGCATCGAAAATACATTTTGGTCCAAAAATAACAAAAACTACGACTTTATTCAGCATTGTGTTCTCTTCAATATCAATTGGAATTGGAATCAATTCAATGCAATCAATTCAATGGAAAGGATTCCGGAAGAGAATACAATGCTGAATAAAGTTGTAGTTTTTGTTACTTATTAATTATTTTTGGACCAAAATGTATTTTCGATGCTTCAGCAAATTCTAACTAACCCACTGATGTCACATGGACTACTTTGATGATGTTTTTATTACCTTTCTGGACATGGACAGTATACTGTACATACATTTTCAATGGAGGGACAGAAAGCTCTCTAATCTAAAATATCCTAAACTGTGTTCCGAAGATGAACGGAGATCTTACGGGTTTGGAACGACATGAGGGTGAGTCATTAATGACATAATTTTCATTTTTGGGTGAACTAACCCTTTAAGGACCCATCAGCCTGCGCCATCTAGAGTTTCATGACAGAACTAGGCATATATATATATATATATATATATATATATATATATATATATATATATATATATATATATATATATATTAAGTTGATTAATTGAGTTTATGGAAATCATTCCTATGCTAAAGTGTTAGTTCACCAAAAAATTAAAATTCTGTCAATTATTATTCACCCTCATGTTGTTCCACGCCCGTAAGACCTTCGTTCATCTTCAGAACACAAATTAAGATATTTTTGATAAAATCAATGTCTCAGTGAGGCCTCCATTGACAGCAAGATAATTAACACTTTCAAATGCCCAGAAAGCTGAAGACGTATTAAACAGTTCATGTGACTACAATGGTGAGTAATTAATGACAGACTTTTCATTTTTGGGTGAACTAACCCTTTAACATTTATTTTATATAATAAAAAATGTACTGAAGTAAAAGTCACAATAAATTATTGAAATGAATAAATAAATAAATAAATAAATATATAAAAGGGTCCACTTGAACTTCATTTCATATGACACCTGACTTGCACCTATAGCTACACCCCCCCATCCCCCCCTTTACAAGCATATGCGGTTTTTGCAACATGCTTTTGTAAAAAGCAACTGGCAGAAACAGACATTCTAACTATATGTATGAATAAAAGGTTACCGGTGAATGTGGGAACTTTAAAACTGTGATGTGGGAGGGAAGGTGATGTTTTCCTTAATGAGAGAAACACTGATTGCTATGTGTTAAAAAAAAAAAGTGAAGAACAAAGACTTTGCTTGTGTTTTATAGTTCACAGCTTTTCTGTTTGTCACGTTTGGGGTGCAAATTAGCACTCACAATCCTGTTTAATGTCACACCTATAACAAAGTGCCTGCGTGCTATGTACACACACACACACACACACACACAAATGGAGGAAGAGAGAATTACAGTAATGTGGTTCTTGCACATTGCTCTTGAGTTACAGCTTCCGCCGCAGTATGTCTAATGTGACATATTACGTTGTCAAGGCAGACTCTTAAAAGCATTTCCTAATACAGTTAGCATTACACAGAACATGTTCTAGGAAGTGCAGAAAAAGAACTTGTTTGGTAAAATAATGCATCTTTTAGGAATTGCATGCTCTGGCTTACCTTTATATATACATTTTTCTTAAATACCAACACAACAACACTGACATCATTTGACATGTAGACTAGAGTAAAGACATGAGTATAGCTGAAATGTAAAGATATGGGTGTATCTCAAATGAATAAATGTCACTTGAGTACAATCACTCCTAGGAAATGTGATTAAATACAGACAGTTTGTTTACCATTTGCTGTCATGGTTATTTAAAAAAAATATATAATTAAACATTATAATATATTGCTCAAAATTAGTTGCATAGTGACAAATGTTACCATATTGTCCCTGTATTCACACTATCAGCCAACCAGGCTTTTTTTTCCTATATATAAACATGATTTTTAACTTCTTTTACCATTCTTTACACAGATTATTTTGATCCATTCATTTTCATTAAAATTATATAATGGTATACATAATATATATATAATATAATATAATATAATATAATATAATATAATATAATATATATATATATATAATATAATATAATATAATATAATATAATTGTACCAAAAACAATAACATTTCCCATAAATTTCCTGTTATTTTGTAAACACATGCACACATGCATTAAACAAATGCACACATGCACAATATTAATTTCACAAAAAATTAATAAAAATTTCACAAATGCACAATATTTATTTCACAAAAATGTTTTTCAACATAAAGGGCCAAAATGTAAGAATTTTCATGTATTCATCGCCTTTTATTGCCAACGTGTGAACAGCTTGTAACAAAACTTAAAAAAAACAGACCTTCCCTGACTTTGTAGGTTATCTATGAAAGCCTGTAGACTGATTTTTATGTGAAGGACACAGGACATTTTTACCGAGAAAATCAAAAAGACGTTTAAGCACAGTCCTGAGAGTCTCTCTTCCATTCAGGGACACATGAAATGAATGCTTTTACAATGTTCAGGATAATGCTGAAAGAGCTAATGTGTACTGTAATGTCATGTCGTGCAAAGAGATTAATTTATAGCCAGATCTATAGTCACAAATATATTTTATAACCAAACTATCATGTGTAATTTTGTGAATTGAAATTCAGTGAATTGCAGATGTGCTATGCTATGTGCTAGGATCAGATGCATTAACTGCTGCTTTCTCATCGCTGTCTATTTTTGTTGTGTGTTTATTTTGTTACTGAGAGGAAAGCGCAGCACATATTTAGCCTACATATTTATTTCAGCAGCGTGGATGGTGTCAGGCAATTTCTTTAACTGTCTATCGCTGCAAAGGCATTTCCAACTTCTTTTTACCCAAAGAACGAAAAGAACTTCGCCGTGAGAATATCGGGGCATTGAATCATGTTCAGTCTCTTGTTGCCCTGTTTTCTATGCACATCTGCGAGCTTGAGCAGTTGTTGGCTGCAGTTCACTTAATGACCACTGGTGTTGCTAATAACAAAGTTTTCTGAATTCTACATTTAGTCCCTTTAAAGGTTCCCTAGAATTAAAAATTTTATTTACCTTGGCATGAATATCAAGAGTTCAGTAAATGGAAATGACATACAGTGAGTCTCAAACTCCATTGTTTCCTCCTTCTTATATAAATCTCATTTGTTTAAAAGACCTCCGAAGAACAGGCGAATCTCAACATAACACCGACTGTTACGTAACAGTCGGGCTCATTAATATGTACGCCCCCAATGTTTGCATATGCCAGCCCATGTTCAAGGCATTATACAAGGGCAGCCAGTATTAACATCTGGATCTGTGCACAGCTGAATCATCAGACTAGGTAAGCAAGCAAGGACAACAGCGAAAAATGGCAGATGGAGCAATAATAACTGACATGATATCATGATATTTTTAGTGATATTTGTAAATTGTCTTTCTAAATGTTTTGTTACCATGTTGCTAATGTACTGTTAAATGTGGTTAAAGTTACCATTGTTTATTACTGTATTCACGGAGACAAGACTGTCGTTATTTTCATTTTTTAAACACTTGCAGTCTGTATAATTCATAAACACAACTTCATTCTTTATAAATCTCTCCAACAGTGTGTAATGTTAGCTTTAGCCACGAAGCATAGCCTCAAACTCATTCAGAATCAAATGTAAACATCCAAATAAATACCATACTTACACGATTAGACATGCTGCATGACGAACACTTTGTAAAGATCCATTTTGAGAGTTATATTGAGAGCTGTGTGAACTTTGTGTATGCTGTTTAAGGCAGTCGCGAGCTCGGGGGTGAGCTCGTGAGCGAGAGCATTTAAAGGAGCCGCAGCCTGAATCAGCGCATATTTAATGATGCCCCAAAATAGGCAGTTAAAAAAATGAATTAAAAAAATCTATGGGGTATTTTGAACTGAAACTTCACAGACACATTCAGGGGACACCTTAGACTTATATTACATCTTTTGAAAACACGTTCTACGGCACCTTTAAGCACTCGAATTCAATGGCCTGGTTTCACAAACAGGGATTAGATTAAGCCAGGATTAGGCCTTGGTTCACTTAGGATATTTATAGCTTTCATAAAAATGCCTAGGAAAAAAAAAAACATTATGGTGTGCATTTTGAGGCAAAACAAAGCTGCTTTCAGTTAAAACAGCTCAAACATGCATTTTAGTCTGGGACTAGGCTTAAGCCTTGTCTGTGAAACCGGGGGAATATTAAATTCATACCTTGCCATGTAAAACCGTTTTCTTTCAACCATCATGTCGAATGAATAAAACTTTATGGGGGTTGTAATTCAACATTAACTATGGTTGTTACCCTGATTTGAAATGTCCTTAGGGGACTAGTTTTCTTTAGTTCTCTCTCTGTTGGTTAGATCTGAACAGCTCAGGCCTGGACTTGAAACAGAAAATAATTCTTAGAATCAGGGCACGCCTGCAGGATGATGACAAATTTTTTTCCCGTTCTTTCTTGCACTTTGTCTACATGTCAACGGCATTTTCCCCGGGGTACAAAGTGTACAGAACAGTCTGAATCATTACACTAATGCCTCTATGTGTGCCAGCATGACTCAAAAACTTGTTACAAATGATCAATTCCACCATTATTTAGTATTAATTATGCAAGTTCCAAAATTTCAGTTTCACCTTAGTACTTCACATTATTTTGGGCTCATAAAGTATGTAGCAAATATGGCTTATGCATGATAAAGTTCCCAAATTTCAGTTTGGCCTCACTTAGTACTTCGTACTCACATAGGATATCCAAAGAGAGTAATACTTCAATACAGTAGTCAGTACAACTGAAAGCCAAAACAACCAACAGCACATAGTGGTATTTCACCTTGCTTGTCTAAGAGAGTTAGTGAAGGCTTCTGAAGTAAGAAGGCAAAGTTTCTGAGTTTGTGTTCTTTAATCGAAAGTAATTTCATATTTTGTTTAAGGGTTAATGGAATATAGAACAATTTTTACATGAACCTATCAACAAAATGCAAAGAACATAAACTGTAGTTTTGTGTGCTTGTATTGAAACAAACTTTATATTAAAAACAGGTTTCAATTTCTATTTATTTTGTATCCACCTTATTTTTAACATAGGAGTTGCCATTTTTAACCGGTGTCATATGCTTCCAGTTATTTTAGCCTGGTCTGTTATATTGCTTGATGTTGTAAACTGGTTCTTGTTTTCATATAATTTTGTTTACACTTTCTTGTTCTTATAGTTACAAATAGCTTACTTCTGCATTAAAACAAAATAAGGTGGGTAGCGTTCACTGTAAAAAAAATCCCAGTAAAATTTACGGTAAAAAACCGTCAGCTGTGGTTGCCAGAACTTTACTGTAAAAAATACAGTAGTAACGTAAAAAAAATCTGTTAAATTTACGGTAAAATAACATATTTCATTAACTGATATAATGTTAATTTACCAATCTAATGAAGTACTAATACCTGTTTTGTACCTTTATAATACACTGACAGTCACCAAACACAGTGGTGATGAGAGTCACATGATGAATCAAAGTTCATCACAAGCAGATTTTCCACAAGCTGAGAAGGACAACACTAACATATAGAAGGTGCACACAGTGTCATTCACACACACACTAAACACCATCATGGTAACATGCATGAAATTTTAAAAATGCAATAAACATTAATTTAACAACATTAGATGTAACATAAAACCCTAATGTACATAACTGATTAGATAAAAATGAGAAAAACTAAGAAGAAACAGAGTTATTTCAACGAAAATATATCAAATGTGAAGTGTCACGCAGGGAATTGTGGGAATGTCAATTTATGTTTTTTTTTACTGTAAATTTTACAATGAATTGTTATTTTTCACTTCCAAAAACTGTGAATTTAACGGTATTTTACCGTAGAATTACATTAAATGTACCGTTAGATCTATTACAGTTATTCACCGTATATAGTACGGAAACTTTCTGTAAACCAATTGACAGTTTTTCACCGCAGCATTTTTACAGTCTTTTACTGTTAAAATCACAGTCATTTTTTACAGTGTTTTTTACAATACAAATTGTTCCAAAGCAGTCTTTCAGAAAATATAAAAAAGTTAAAGGAAAATAAAACCCTTAACCTGTTAGCATTCCACTCTATTGCCTATAGTACACATTCCTTCAAAAGAGACCAAAACCATGCATACTTGTATGGTCTTGAACCATGGTTCAAGAACAGCATTCAATTTACTTTGGGTATGTCTTTTTTAGGCATTTTAGGCAAATTTTACAGGAATGCTAAAGGGTTAATTGCGTCAAAAAAATAAAAATAAAAAAATAAAAATTCATGTGTCTTTTATTTGTTACTTCTGCCTTTTATTCATTATTAATAGTCACCTTTTTATATTCAGTGTTGGGGAGAGTTATTTTAAAAATAATGCATTACAATATTGTGTTACTCCCTAAAAAAGTAACTAACTGTGTTACTTTTTATGAAGAGTAATATGTTTCATTACTTTTGTGTTACTTTTTCTCACCTGGGATGGCTTGCCTATTTTTGGCAACTGTAAAGGCCCTGAATAAATGAATAAACCTCAGGCTGAAGGGAAATGCTAATTCATGCCTGTAAATGCCTGTACAGTAGAGGCCACAGCTCAAAAAAAAGAAAGAAAAAGACACAGGTGAATAAAGTTCAACACTATTACTTCAGCAAAAAATAAATAAATACATAAATAAAAATAACAATTGTGACAAAAATTATTAGTATGGCTGATCTGGATCATGGAAGGTCAGCAGCAAAGATATTGGTTAATAAAGTGAGATTAAATACATAAAGTATATTTCTCTCAACATGGCGACAGAAGTGGTGTCAGTCAATGAATGGGAAAACATATTAACTTGCATTGCTTATTTGAAAAAGTAACTGAGATATTTAGTTGTAAATTTAAAAGTAATGTGTTACTAGTTACTTGGAAAAAGTAATCTGATTACATAGTGTTACCTGTAATGCGTTACCCCCAACACTGTTTATATCATTAATTATCAAAACACTGCAGTTGTAATGATGGTCATGCACGTGCAACTTTAATTTATTCGGTATAAAAACGCCTCACTCGCCCATTATTAAGTTTTATAAAATTCAGGCACTTTCAAAAGTGCTGGTGTCCGATTAGGGGACTTAAAGTTTAGTGCGACCCATTCAGGCTGATTTATGCAGCGATTATGAACGTGGTTATACCATTATCGCACTGACAGAGTAATCAGCCAATCATAGCCACGTAGAGGCGTTGCTTCCTCCTCCTCCTCCTCCTCCTCCTCCTATGACTTCTCCACATCTATCAGACTCAGCAGTCATCTCATAAAAACGGCACCTTCTTTGCCCAGGCCTGTACTTATATCTCTATCAGTGCACTAACATGCGCAAAGCATCCCGTCCAGATTTTCTGCTGATCTGCGTTGCACACGCCCATGAATGACAAACAGTCTTTTTATTATGTGGAATTGACGGCATTCTAGTCACAGCCTCTTTATTACTTTTTTTCTTTCTTTTTTCACTGCTATTAAAGTGCTGCATCATTAAGCTGGATAATGCCATTTTTAAAAAGGCTGACAGTCCCGGGGTTTTTATGAGCGGCAGCGGAGACCGCCGGAATAGTGATGAAACCATATGGGGAGAACCGGTGTAAATGACTTCTTAGTGGCGCAGCGGTTCGTGAAGGACACGTTGACGGGCGCCTGGCAGGAAACTAATGATCTACACACTTCGCACCACCCTAGACACGAGGACTGGAGGAAAAGAGACGTAATTAGAAAACACAACATCGAAAAAAAACCTCTCAGTGTTTGTCACGGTTTCTATCGTGTCTGGCCTAACAGCACATCGCAGTGAGGTTTAAAGACCCTTGGGACCTGTCAGGGAATTACATGTGTGGGATTTGTGTGCTTGTTGCCAGGGTCTGCAGTGCAGATGACCATAATAAAATGGGAGAATGTTCATATGACTTTATGAATGTTCATATTCCTCTGGGAACTGCACTGGATTCACGCTCCTAGTGTGGTCCCTGGTGTAGTCAGTCGGCTATGAAAGCAATGGCACTGCCTGTCAAAAGTATCTTTGTGAATGTCTCTGGTTGTCTGTTGTTTACATCACATACAAAGAATGAATCTCAGTAGTAGAAGCTGACAATTGAACTAAATCTTATCTGTCATGGCCTAATTTGGAGACACGTTTGGTTGATAGATAAACAGCTTCATTGGCAAGGAAATATCATAGCATAAGCATAACAAAGAAAAACAGCGCTCTTTTTATATATCAGCATCTTTGACCCTAACCAATAGACAGGTTTGATAACGACGGTCTGTAATTAGTGTTCTTTCCTTTGTTTGTGTCTCATTCCACCGAATAATTAGGCTGCCTTGTTTATTTTCCTCGCTAATTAGTGTATGCTAATGATGTAGAGGTCGCAATGTGTGATCTCGGCCAACCATGTGAATCACCTGGCACTGGCGCTACACGGAAAATAGAACTTCAGACTCAGAGGAAACCTTCTCTTTGACTTCAGACCACAGATATTGAGTCCTTGTGCCAAAATTCAGATTATTTATCGCTCCCTTGTCCCGTGGAATAGGTTCATAAAATATATTTCCAAGCAAACACTTCAATCCAGACTGCTTGATTATGGAAGAGATATTAGCCTGCCAGCAAATACACAGATGTCCAATAACAGTTCCAGTAGCCTTAATGTAGCATCTAACTCACAGTTTGACGTAAAGTAGCATATAATTTAATACAGTGTTTGTTTTTTACTATTATATTACAGTATAAGGTAGCAAGGGAAAAGGCACAGATCAATGGTGTGCGGTTTAAAACATTTTACATATTCTGTGTATCTTTAAAGGGTTAGTTCACCCAAAAATGAAATTATGGTCATTAATTACTCACCCTCATGACGTTCCAAACCCGTAAGACCTTCGTTCATCTTCAGAACACAAATTAAGATATTTTTGATGAAATCCAAGAGTTTTTTTTATCCTCAATAGAAAGCAATGTAATTACCGTCATTCAAGGTCCAGAAAAGTAGTAAAAGCATTGTTAAAATAGTCCATGTGACTACAGTGGTTCAACCTTAAAGGGGACCTACTATGCCCCCATACAAGATGTAAAATAAGTCTCTGATGTCCCCAGAGTGTGTATGTGAAGTTTTAGATCAAAATACCCTTCAGATAATTTAAAACTACTAAAGTCATATTTAAAACAGTTCATGTGACTACAGTGGTTCAACCTTAATGTTATGAACCGTTGAGAATACTTTTTGTGCACCAAAAAAACAAAATAATGACTTTATTCAACAATATCTAGTGATGGGCGATTTCAAAACACTGTTTCATGAAGCTTCAAAGCTTTACGAATCTTTTGTTCGAATCAGTGGTTT
Source organism: Megalobrama amblycephala (assembly GCF_018812025.1). Taxonomy (NCBI): domain Eukaryota; kingdom Metazoa; phylum Chordata; class Actinopteri; order Cypriniformes; family Xenocyprididae; genus Megalobrama; species Megalobrama amblycephala. The sequence continues at coordinate 7,489,811 of NC_063055.1, read as the reverse complement.
GGAGCGTGAATCAAACTGCTAAAGTCACGCCCCCCAGTGGTGAACCACTGAAATTTCAAAACACTTATGATGCAATGAAACCTTGTTTATTGAAATCAGGTGATTTTGGCAGTTTGATATGCGCTCCGAACCACTGATTCGAAACAAAAGATTCGTAAAGCTTCGAAGCTTCATGAAGCAGTGTTTTGAAATCGCCCATCACTAGATATTGTTGAATAAAGTCTTCATTTTGTTTTGATTTTTGTGCACAAAAAGTATTCTCATTGCTTCGTAACATTAAGGTTGAACCACTGTAGTCACATGAACTGTTTTAAATATGACTTTAGTAGCTTTCTGGGAATTGAAAGTGTTAATTATCTTGCTGGCAATGGAGGCCTCACTGAACCATCGGATTTTATCAAAAATATCTTAATTTGTGTTCTGAAGATGAACGAAGGTCTTATGGGTGTGGAATGACATGAGGGTGAGTAATTAATGACAGAATTTTCATTTTTGGGTGAACTAACCCTTTAATATCACTTTCCTTTCAGATCATTGGGTGAACCTCATCAAGAGGTGGTCACATTTATCCCAAAAATCAGCAGGAAAAAAAAAAGTACATTTTGATTATTATTTTAAGAAAATGTAATATATTAAGATATATAATCATATAACGAAAATAATATTAATAATATAATATGATTATATTAAGTGTTCTTTTAGGACCTTTTGCATCATGAGTCATGACATTATTAAAAAATAAGAAATTATATTTTGCGTGAATAAAATGCTTTTTAATTTTCTTTTTTACTTTATTTGTCAGACAATTAAGCACGTTTACCCCTCAACTTACAACATAAATTAATTTAAAAATATGAATATAAACATGAATATTTATATATCACTGTAGTATTTGCACTGCCTTTAATAAAAAAAAAAATTTAATTATAAAAATGATTGCAAAAAAAACAACAACTGTATCTTAATCCTATAATCCTCATTAAAAATAATGACAAAGACAATAACAAACACATTACACTAATGAGAAGAACTGGGGGTCAAATGTGCCTAATTGTCTGAAAAATAATGCAACAAACAAATTTACAAGATCACATTTTCTTTATGCAAAATGCTTAGGTTCTGAGGTGAAATGTGACCAGATAGGTAATTTTCTTTACTTTTTAATTAGTAGAGTTCAGCTCTCACATTGATGCCATTGCCATCTCAATGAGAAACAGTGAGCTCAAAGAGATGCTGCTGAAAATTCATCACTGTTGGATACAGTTGCCTTATAAAAATAGTGATTTATACATTATTTGATCTCTCATTTGTACTGTGGATTATTTTCTCATACAAATATTTTGAAGAGGCACTGCCTTCATTGCTTAAAGAACCGGCCCTGCAATGCATTTAATAAACAACACAAAAGACATAGATATTGGCTAGATTTATCACTGCTCAGATGTAAGAAATTTGGCTCAGTATCAGCAATATGAAAACGTGGAACATGCTGAATATCTAAATCAGTTATAGTCTTCTTTTACCATTTTTGTTCTGGCACACAGTTCAGTATGTTCCTAGTGCTTCAGGCAATCAGGCCATAAATGAGCAGATGGTTGAAAAAACACATAAAGCTACAGGTTTTTTCATCATCTACTTCATCTTACATCATTTACTCACCCTCATATCATTCATCAGAAACCCGTATGACTTTTAGAGAATGTCTAGGCTGCACTTATTCATATAATAAAAGCATGCAGTGACGAGAAGCTGACAAGCTCTAAAAAAAAGAAAGAAAGACAGACAAAAAACACCATTAAAGGAGCAAAATAATATTTCATATTCCAACAGTATTCCCTACCCATGCATTATATAAGTCTTCTGAAGTCATAAAATTGCTTTGTGTGAGGAACAGACCTTCAGGGCATTTGTGCTGACAGCTTAAGTGTGCAATAATTAACACTTGTTTAATGTGAGGCAGGCAATGCCAGTCCATCATTAAACTGTCAATTAGAGGCCGGGAGTGTTTACCAATAAATAAGAAGTGCTCAGCTACAGTCTAGTAGAATTACACCCTACACAGATCAGAACTTTTTATTCCAGCAAACAGGGCTTTCTCATTAGTGACTGGTCATATGATTCATTTTATGTGTTTTTTTAGTGGAAAATTCCAAGTATTTATACCCACAAATTGGGCAAAAATGAAGGATTTTTTAAAGGTGCTTGGTCAGGGTTGCCAAGTCAGTTTTCCAGCAAAATTAGGCTACTTTTATACTGTTGCAATGGGTTGTTTTTTGTTTTTCCACACAAATTAGATTTGAAGGGTTTTTTGAGTAATCAACAGCCAATCTTCTGCAATTCAAAAGAAGCAAGAAACTGTAGATAATACACTATGGTCTAACTTTTGTGGACACCCTCTTCTATTTGAAAGGTTTGGCTATCCCAGTTTTTATGATGAGAACTCTGAAAGGTGCCCCTATTATGTTTGTTTCATGTAGTGTATAATATACCTTTTTATGAATGTATAAGTTCTGCAAAGTTTCAAAGATCAACGCGCAGAACTGCCTGAAACGTGTTGTCAGTAATTCCAGTCTTACTTCCTACACTGCACTGCTTTGACACACCCTCAAACACTTGCACTTCCAAAGGTTAAGAACTTGGGCTCAAATTGATATAGTAAAACCGAGGCCATTGTTACTTTTCATATCACTGTGCATCAAGTGCTGAGAAAGCCTCTGGAGCTGAAATTCAGATATGGTAATGGACATTCTGACATGCCCTGTAAGCGGTAGACCAATCACAACACATTGGGCCATCTGACCAATCAGAGCAGAGTAGGCTCTCAGAAAGGCGGGGTTTAGAGAGACAAAATCCTTTATCAAACTGTTTCAAACACTGAGAAACGAGGTGATGTTGCAATGTATATTATGAGAAATTTAAAGGTCCCGTTCTTCGTGATCCCATGTTTCAAACTTTAGTTAGTGTGTAATGTTGTTGTTAGAGTATAAATAAAATCTGTAAAATTTTAAAGCTCAAAGTTCAATGCCAAGCGAGATATTTTATTTAACAGAAGTCGCCTACATCGAACGGCTAGTTTGGACTACATCCCTCTACTTCCTTCTTTAATGACGTCACTAAAACAGTTTTTTGACTAACCTCCGCCCACAGGAATACACAAGAGTTGCGTTTGTAGAGTGTGTTTGTCGCCATGTCGTCGAAACGCTGTTATTTTCATCCCGCCGTCCAATCACCGGGTCTGATTCCGGCTCAAATTGATAGGGTAAAATTAAAGACATGTTTACAATAACACTGAGCGCGTGCATCTCCACGTTATGGTAAGAGGCGTGACCTTTCGGGGCAAAGTTCGCTAAGCTGCTGTTGAATCACAACACAGGAACCGCTGGCACAATCAGAACTCGTTACGTATTTCTGAAGGAGGGACTTCATAGAACAAGGAAGTCATCAGCCCGTTTTTATGACAGTGGAAACAGCGGTATTCAGATAAGTAAATTATGTGAAAAATACTGTGTTTTTTTACACGCGATACATGAACACATGTTATATTGCACACTATAAACACAATCAAAGCTTCAAAAAACCACGAAAAACGGGACCTTTAACTGTTTTTGACCTTGGATGCATGTAAACCTGTTGTACGAGACCTCCAAAACAAAATTAGGAACCTTTAAAATAGCACAATATGGGCAGTTTAATGGTACCATACAATGATTTTCTAAAGAATTATGTTCTTTTTTTTGTATGTTTCCAATGGGACATTTTGCAGTCCAGTTCTTCCACACCAGACTCATGAAATCATTTTTACATAGATCTTGCTTTGTACACAGTGCAATTGTCTGTGGGAACAGAAGAGGATCCTGCCCAAATGTTGCAACAAAGTTTGAAGCACAGAATTCTCTAGCTTGTCTTTGTGGAAGAGCATTAAGATTTGATTTCACTGGAATTACTGGAACAGACAAATCGATCTAGAAAGTGTGTTTTAGCAGCAGGGAGTCTCTGTCCACACTTCATATTCCTTCATTTATTACAAAAAGTCTGTTGTAAATGTGTGTAACAAATGATACATTTAATATGATCAATCAGTCATGATACTGACATGAAACAGGCTTCATTTTGATACAGAAAAATGATGATAACTCAGTAAGTGAGTCAGATGTTGATTCAGTAACTGCTCTGGATTTATCATTTCAGAGAAAGATATATTTGAATTGTGCAACGCTAATTGCACTGTTTTTCATAAAAAAAAAAAAAAAACCCAACCCAACAACAACCAGCTGAGTCTTTACTTTTTGAATTGGACTACATTGCCTGTTGCATGCATGCAGCCTGCAAGGACACGTCAATTGAAACATTGGGTAATAAGTCTTACATATTGCTTCAGTTCTGTTTTGCTTGGACTTGTTTTGCTATTTCCTGCCTCAGTAATTTGTTACTATGGTTACTCATTTGATTTCATCATCTCGTTCAGCTGTGTTCCCCTCATTATCCTGTGCATAGAAGTTCTTGTCTTTTCTTCCTTGGTTGTCAGGTATTGTCGATGTTTCAGTAGCGTTTCCCTGCCTGTCTCTGTTTGGATTAACTGTGGATTATTAAATACAGTTTTGAACTTCAATCTTCCTCATCGTGCATTTGATATATCCCTACCGAATTGTGATAGAGTACACGACTGCTAAAGTGTGATATATTGCGGTGAACCTTTCTACTTTTGTGTGTGTTTTCTTTTTTGCCCCGTCACCACAGACATTCCATCCATTCACCTGCTTTGTCTCGAGCAGGGAGAACGCTCCCTCGAGAACCATTTGGAGGAGTATTTAGATCTCCATTCTACCATTCTTGCTGAAAAGACGACTGCCTTTGTGTACTTCTCTATGCGGGACTTAACATCGACACAAAGGCAAAGTTGTCCAGGGAGGGACCTCGAGGGAACTTTGCCGCCTATGTGGAATCAGTGCTGGCATCGTGTGGATCCTCCTTCTAATGAAGACACCAGCCCCACTCCCTACCCTGAGCCCAGCCAGAAACCGCCCAGCCAGAAACCACCCAGCTGTGCGGAGCAGCAGCCTGTGCCCACCACAGACAGAGGGCCTGTTTCTGTTGTGATGAGAGAGCCAGCACCTACAAGAGCGTGTGTGAACCGGCAGTGCCATCCATCACCACGGGAGTCATTGTGGAGTTTGAGGACATGGATTGTAGCCCCGCTCACCCTCCCGTCACTGAGAGTGAGTTCTGCATCTCCATCCCTATTACACTGTTTGGCTCCGCCTTCCCTCAGACTCCGCCTCTGCTCTCAGTCGCTCCAATTCCACCTCAGCTTTCCGGTGCCCTGCTTCAACCTCGAGGTTCATCGCTGTTGCGCTGTCACGGCCTCCTAAGCCTCCAGCGTCATTCCGCTTCATCAGCTGTCAACGCAAAGGGCCCCACCTCCATAAGCTTTGTCGTCTCCGCTCATCCCCAGGGTGGCGTTAAGACCCTCACCACCTTGGCTCCTCCCTCCATCAACGCCGCCATGGGATGCCATCCTGACTATGGCCTGGGTCGCCATCTGGCTCTTCCTGTTTGTGGCCGTCCACTGGATTAGACCTCCACCTGCACCTCCCTGGACTCTCCCGGATTCCCATCCTACACCTGTTGGAGCGAGGTCGCGCCTTTCTGGGAGGGGGCGTTCTGTCACGGTTCTGTTCTGTTTAGACTTTGTGTTTTGTGATCTCGTTCAGCTGTGTTCCCCTCATTAACCTGTGTACTATATAAGATCTTGTGTTTTATTTCTTGGTTTTTGAGTATTGTCGACGTTTCACTTGTGTTTCTCTGCCTGTCTTTGTTTGGATGAACTTGATTATTGTGCGTTTGATATATCACTACCGAGTTGTGACACATATGAAGTAAAAGCAGCATGATACTGCATGCATTTCTATATCTAAGCAACCTCTTAAAGCCTTCCTCTGCTAAAATGTAGCCTAATTCATTTTGTCACATTGTAAATAATACATTGCATTTTTTAATGATAGTTGTGAGTGTAATGGACTTTAAAGCTGCTGCTTACATTATAAGTCTACAAATGAAAGGATCTGTGATGTGAGAATCTGAAGATGTGTAATAGGAACTCTGTGGCATATTTTAAGCTTTGACATTGGGCTGGTTTTGATTGGTTTTTGGGCTGTCCGGCAATCCTGCAATTGGTATTGTTTGTGAAGTGTGTTGGGATGCAGTGTATGTAATGATTTCACATTCGCCCCGCTCATCTGGGCTCTGTGAGCCCGCCTGTCTGTTTTCGGAGCGTAAATTATTCCTCTGCTCTTCCGCCTGCTGCCTCTGTGTTACTGAGCCGAACTAAATGCATTTCAATGAGAGAACGACTCCAACTTTTCCACTCCTCAGGGGGGAATGGGAAAGTGAAGGGTGCAGGCATATTAAGTTTTAAAGGAATAGTTCACCCCAAAATAAAAATCTGTCATTATTTACTCACTCGCATGTTGCTTCAAACCTGTTTAGCTTTCTTCTGTGGAAGACAAAAGGAGAAATTAATAATGCATTTGATCGCTCTTTTACATAAAATTAAAAAGAATGAGGAACAGAGCTTTAAAGCACGCAAAAGCACCATGAAAACATAAAAGTGGTTGTGTGCTATATTTCAAGTATTGTAAAGCTATAAAACAGTTTTTCTGTGAGGAATAGACAAAAACAAAAAAAACAAAAAAACATCATGACAATGCTGTTCTAAACAAAAATATCAGGCATGTAATATAATGAAATATTTGCAATTTGTCGCTTGTAAACATCTTTATTTTTATTCATTTAAGTTTAAGTTTATTCATTTAAGTACCCTTAAATATACCCTATATATTTTACAAAAATACAAATATTCTGTCAAATGTAAAGATGTAATTTTATAATAAATGGAGCAATTACTAAAAACTAACTCAAAAGAAATATGTAAAGCAACAGCTTTGTTTTATTGTTACTTTAGTCATTTTTTTCTGTCACATTTTTACATCATTCATTTTTATGTATAGAACATAGCTTTTATTTGGATTACTGAATAGGGTTAGGGCTATAAAAATGTAACATGTTAAAATTAACATAAAACTGAAAATGCCAATTTTAAATGTAAAAATGTTAAATGCAACATTCCCCAACAAAGACTATAATCTTAAAGGATTAGTTCACTTTAAAATGAAAATTACCTCAAGATTTACTCACCCTCAAGCCATCCTTGGTGTATATGACTTTATTCTTTCTGATGAACATGATCGAAGATATATTAAAAAATATTCTGATGCATCAAAGATTTATAATGGCAGTGAACAGTGGACCAATGAGTATGAAGCTCAAGAAAGTGCATCCATCCATTATAAACGTACTCCACACGGCTCTGTGGGGTTAATAAAGGCCTTCTGAAGCGGAGCGATGCGTTTGTGTAAGAAAAATATCCACATTTAACAAGTTATAAAGTAGAATATCTAGCTTCCGCCAGACCGTCTTCCATATTCAACTTAGGAAAAAAACATAAACTGACTTCGCGTCAGTTAAGTTTTTTTTTCGAAAGTCGTAGGATGTAGCGTAAGCATTTTGAACTGCGAGAGTTAAACTTTCTTCATTAGTTGGATACGAAAGGCCTTCTGGCAAAAGCTAGATATTTTACTTTACTTATCTTGTTAAATATGGATATTTTCCTTACACAAACGCATCGCTTCACTTCAGCAGGACTTTATTAACCCCCCTGGAGCCGCGTGGAGTACGATTATGATGGATGGATGCACTTTCTTGAGCTTCATACTTGTTGGTCCCGTTCACTGCCATTAAAGCTTTGATGCATCAGGATATTTATTAATATAACTCTGATTGTGTTCATCAGAAAGAAGAAAGTCATATACACCTAGGATGGCTTGAGGGTGCGTAAAGCTTGGGGTAATTTTCATTTTAAAGTGAACTAATCCTTTCACTCTTTGAGGTGATCAAATTCTGCACTGTAAGTTGATTCATAGCATAGAGTGGTTTCTTTGCGCACAAATAATTTTTCAGGCTCACGGCATTAGAAAGACTGTTAATGCCTGTCTCTCAGAGTTTGTACCAAATCAGGATGGAGGTTTCAGGCATGTGAGTCTAAGCCAAGAGTGCATGGCTAAATTTCCAATGAACATATATGCCGTCACAAAACAAACCCTCTCCCGCAGGGTCTTAACAAGAGCACTTGGAAACTCTCCATTGTGAGCAGCCGTGCTTTTAAACCTCTAGAGCAATTAAGTTGAACGTTCGTAGAAAATAATAGAATGAAGATCACCACATATTGTTTCTCTTTAATTGCAAACCAACATGTTTGGTTTCAAGGTTGATTTTTTTCAATGCACACAGGAGAAAAATTAGGAAAACAAGCCCCAAGCTGTAGAATATAAAACAGGAGGGGAGCATGCAAAACACAGAAATCCTTTGTGCAATTTATGTAAAGAAAAAGAAGTGTCTGCTTTCTCTTTGTGCTTAAGTGTGTCTCCAGTGTGCTTCTCTGTATTAGATTAAAACCTCCATTTGATTCTCTAAGGCTAATAAAAGTAGATGTTTAAAAACCTCTCTATTTTCTCTCGTTTACAACCTAAGTTAAGAGTTCATTACTGTCACCTCAGTGGTTCGTTCATTAATTTAGGACCATGTCCTTTTCATGCCAGTTCAGCTGGCAAAGGAACAAATAGCTTGTTACTCTATTACTTTATTAGGACCAAGTGTTTTTTTGTCTTCTTTGATCTCCTTCTCTCTTATCAAAATCTCTTTCACGACATGTCCAGGGAATTCAGTGAACCATTCATATCTCACAATAAGATACATCTTGCAATCAGTATCAAACAGTCTGATACAGCCTCCGAAAATCGATGGAACACAATCAGTGTAGCCCAAACCAAGAGCAGATGATTGCGTTCCACCAGCTCTTCCATTGATTGCAACGACACCAAATAAAAGAGTATCAAAATGTGGGTTTATTTAGTTTTTTCCCAAGAACAAAACTTTGATGGAGTGATATCACAACAGTCCTGATAGCCAATGAAAAGAAAGTAAATAACTGCAGTAAGCCTCACTTTGAGACAACAATACACCAAAGGCTGTGAAACTCATTTTAAATAAGTATACATATATCATTACAGAATAGGATCCCTTGATGCAGCATGGCATTATCTTTCCATTAACACCAACTGAATTGTTCAAAGTTAATGGTGTACCAAAACTTGTAATTTAAGCTCATTAAACATGATGACACACGTACAGTATAATTAACCACTTCCTGAGTTTCTTTTTTGTTTATGATAGAAATCATAATGCATGTTCAAACTACAAGAAAAAAATGAACTAAAACCACTCGTTTACATTTACAAACCCCAAGCAAAGTGAATTCTGATTCAGGCCATTATTTTCCACTCACACTTCTCCTAAACCATGGTTTATGACACAACTTATAATGACCAAAAAAAAAAAAAGAAAAAAAAGATGAATTATACCCTTCAAACACACACATATGCAACGTTGTCTCACACACAGCCATAATCTTGCGCTGAGTGTGTGCGAGTGTGCTTGACCAATTTAGTGAGTTTTAGATCATCAAATGACCAATCACAGGTACTGATGTGAGAATTGAATGGTTTCTGGCTTTGTCACTTCCCCTGGTATGGGAAGCAGCTCCCTGCGGCCTTAATTATAGAGAAAGCTCACAACTCTAGTCTTTCACTGCCACACTAGCCCCTCTCCGTCTCTCTCTTCCACCCTCTCATCAGTTCAAACACCATCTCACCTTCTGCTCCAATTACCAGCCCACTCTCTGCTGTGACACAGAGCTAAGAAACAGTGCTGTGGTCACCATGAAGAGAGATCAACCTTAGACCGACCTACCTATCTATCTATCTATCTATCTATCTATCTATCTATCTATCTATCTATCTATTTGTCTGTCTGTCTGTCGTTTTTCAAGCACCTTATTATGACCTATATTTACATTTTAAAGTCATGCGCCCTCTAGCTGGCGTAAAAATAATGACAGTGTCGTGTTACGTCTGTCGTCATGAAATGACGTATGCCTGTCGTTACCAATCAAAATGCGTGTTCATTTAAATGCAATGTGTGGACTTTTTACACCATTTGTCCTATTTCCATTTAGCAAAAATCTTTTTTTTTATTAATGACTACACCCACCCCACCCCTAAACCTACCCTTTGTGATTTCGTATAATCGTATGATCTGTAGCGCATTATACGAAAATAAAACTACAAAACTAGTATATAATACTTCAAAAATAAACTTCAAAAATAAAACTAATCCACTGCGTTCAGCGGTTCAGATGTAGGTAAATGAAGACTTTTATGTTCACTCATTTATGTTCACTCACTTACATCCAACAACAAAACATCTCACTTACTTATACCAGACATTGTTGCTACAGCAGCTCGTGCGCGGAGAAAATGGCGGACAGCATACAGCTTGCTGAGGGCGGAAACTATGGTAATGCAGGACTGTCAGTCAGTGGTCGTGGGTGGGACCTGGGCAGTGTGACGTCACATTGCTCAGAGAATCAAAACGGCTTGTCTATCATTGTAGGGTGGTTGTGTTCACACACTGTCACTGCCAACACATATTTATATCCAAACACCTTATAAAAGTGGATTTTGCATAATAGGTGCCCTTTAAAGGGTTAGTTCACCCAAAAATGAGAATAATGTCATTTATTACTCACCATCATGCCGTTCCACACCCGTAAGACCTTTGTTCATCTTCAGAACACAAGTTAAGATATTTTAGTTGAAATTCGATGGCTCAGTAAGGCCTCCATAGCCAGCAATGACATTTCCTCTCTCAAGATCCATAAAGGTACTAAAAACATATTTAAATCGGTTCATGTGAGTACAGTGGTTCAATATTAATATTATAAAATAACGAGAATATTTTTGGTGCACCAAAAAAACAAAATAACGACTTATTTAGTGATGGCCGATTTCAAAACACTGCTTCAGGAAGCTTCAGAGCGTTATGAATCAGTGTGTCGAATCATGATTCGGATCACGTGTCAAAGCGCCAAACTGCTGAAATCACATGACTTTGGCGCTCCAAACAGCTGATTCGACACACTGATTCATAACGCTCTGAAGCTTCATGAAGCAGTGTTTTGAAATCGGCTGGTCAGGAAATCACTGGCCAGGAAATTAGCAAGAATTGCACAAATACTGTAGCTAAAGTAACTTAGCATGGAATAGCCTTCCCCAACTTGCCAACAGCTTTTTACAGGAAGAAGAGTCAGTGTTGTTCCACTCAATGTTGATGGCTTCAAACAATTCATGAGTAGTTGAAAAATGTGTCCCACTTTGTTTGAGTTTAATGTGAGACCAACAGAGCTGGGTAGATTACTTATGAATTGTAATCAGAAACAAAAGTAATCTAAATGTAATCCAAACGTAGTCAGATTACATTACCAAAAATTATTGATTACAAATTTTGTCATGTAATTTGTAATCAGTAATTTTTGGTAATGTAATTGGACTACGTTTGGATTACATTTAGATTACTTTTGTGCTAACCCTTATTTGATGTTACATATATTGTAGGATAATCTTGTACTATTTTGACAGATACAAAGAAAAAATATATTCTATTCACCAACAAGAGCCTCAACAGATTCTTTTTAAAGTGCAGTGTATGAACAGTTAATACTTCAAAAGCTGTTGGTGTTTGCTGATATTAACACTGAATAAAACAAAATCACATCTTATGATTTTAAAACATATTTACTCAAAATTAAGTACATTTAGAAAACAACAACATTACAAAAACAAATATTGAAAAACATGAAATCCACAGCAATATCACTGTTACATCAAATATTTCATCTGTATTCATCTATATTTCCCCCTCACCTCTGGAAAAACTTGAAGAATCACAAACATATATAAGCGGCAGGTTTATTATGAAAAAAAAAAAAACGTTAAAAAAAAATGAAAAATTATGAATTGTGAACAACTTACAGCCATTGTGTAAATAATATGTAATCATGTAAGTCATAAAAAAGTAACTGTAGTCTGATTACGAGTATTTTAAAAAGTAGTTTACTCTAATTACAAGTACTTGATTTTTGTAATCTGATTACGTAATCCAGATTACCTGTAATCTGTTACCCTGGAGACCAAATATTATAGGGTTCAAATATGGACTCTGACCAAGGCCAAAACATGAGCCTGATGGACTTGTTCTCAAGCTACTTCTTCATTGTCTTCGCAATTTGGGCAGGAGCATTGTCTTGTTGAAAAATAACATCTGATCATTCCTCTTTAACTTTTCAATTATGGGAAGCAAGCCATTCTGCAATATTCTCCTGTACTCCAAAGCAGTAAATGACATTTCACAGTGAAGTAGCTCACCAATACTAGCAGCTAAAAAGGCTCCTCAAACAATGACGCCTCTTCCTCCATGCTTCACTGTGGTAAAGGTGCATTTTTTATTAAATTTCTCAGCAGATTTTCGAAGACACCGCTCTCTCTGGAGCATCATAATGCAACTAGTGTTTCACTGTGATTCATCACTCCACACACAACTTCCCATATTCTGCCAAAAACTTTTCTCTCTTTGTTTTTCTAAGACAGCAATGGCTTTTTAAGTAGTACACTTGCTTAAATTTAGCTAATTTCCTGACCAATAATTTGTGGTTAAGACAATTAAAAGCTTAGTTTTTAGTCATATATTATATATATATATATATATATATATATATATATATATATATATATATATATATATATATATATATATATATATATACCTGAACACTCCCCCTCTACCTGACATTGGACAAACACATAATCCCGCCTCTAAACTCACGCCATTGGTTGAGCCGCCGCTGCTGTTCCAGGGTGGTCAAGATAAAACAATCAATGCTTAAAGGGATAGTTCACCCAAAAATGAAAATTTGATGTTTATCTGCTTACCCCCAGCGCATCCAAGATGTAGGTGACTTTGTTTCTTCAGTAGAACACAAATGATGATTTTTAACTCCAACCGTTGCCGTCTGTCACTCAAATAATGCTAGTAAATGGGAATTCCATCTATAAGAGTAAATAAAACTTGCATAGACAAGTCCAAATTAAACCCTGCGGCTCGTGACGACACATTGATGTCCTAAGACACGAAACGATCGGTTTGTGCGAGAAACCGAACAGTATTTATATCATTTTTTACCTCTAATACACCACTATGTCCAACCGCGCTCAGCACTCGCTTAGTGAGGTCTGATCGCGCTCTGACAGCGGCAGTGATGTCTGGCACTCATTGAAGTATATGCGCGAGACATCACTGCCGTTGTCAGAGCGCGATCAGACCTCACTAAGCGAGTGCTGAATATAAATACTGTTCGGTTTCTCGCACAAACCGATCGTTTCGTGTCTTAGGACATCAATGTGTCGTCACGAGCCGCAGAGTTTAGTTTGGATTTGTCTGTGCATGTTTTATTTACTCTTATAGTAGAAGTTCCCATCCACTCGCGTTATTTGACTGACAGACGGCAAAGGTTGGAGTTAAAAATCATCATTTGTGTTCTACTGAAGAAACAAAGTCACCTACATCTTGGATGCGCTGGGGGTAAGCAGATAAACATCAAATTTTCATTTTTGGGTGAACTATCCCTTTAAATAGCTCTTACTTATAGTTGTATCTGCATATTACGCTGACAGAGGGGATTGTATATTTACAAAATATGATAGTAACAACATATTCTTAATGAAAATGTGTAACAATCATGCAATTAATAACTGTAAATTAACGTCTTTGGAAATGTTCTAATAATGTAAAAATGCCCAGAGACAACATGAGTCATCCATCTCTCTCACAAAGCTTCTTATCTTAGAGTTACTGGAATATATATTTCAATTTCATATATGATTTCAGATATCAGTTTGACAATGGCTGTAGGCTTTAACCAGGATATGATAATCACTTTGACAGTCAATCCTTAAATAAAGCCAGGATATTCTCCTGCAGGGGGAGGCATGACTAAATTTACCAATGCACAGAACAGTCATACAGCTCTATATCTGATATAAACTATTCTTTAATAATGCAGTTTTCATGCTGCACAAATGCACAAATTCTTCTTTCAATTTGTAGTAAAAAAATAAACTCTATACTTGACTGTTGTATTTTTATGTCTCTGTGTTCCTTTTCTTCTCATATAATAGTCATTAAAAAAACTCAAGTCAATATTTCACGTCCATTTCTTTTTTTAAATTTATTTGGTAAGAAGTTGTGCAAGTGGGATCATGTACAGTCAAATGGTCATTATAACAAAATAAACCCTTTCAAAGTGATACAGGACCTGATCACCCTGTCTGGGTTTATGTTGTGATAATGACCGGTTGAAAATTATACCTTAGTATAATTATGAGAGTCCTTAGAGTCCAAATGTGGCACAGTTTGTTGATTCCTATAATTTTGAGTGTGCCAGGCTACAGGTTGTTATTTACATGCAGACTGAATTTCACTGAAAGAGATTTTTAGGGAAATTGTTAAAGAAGTAACAAAGAACAAAGGATTGTTTTTATTCAGAACACTGGGAATGAAAGAGAATATGAAAATGGAAACAATATCAATAAAATGCTGGATTAAAACTACCAATGGCGCTTTTATTAAAGACTGAAAGATTTGGTTGTTCTGCTAATGTTTTTGATCCTCACAGCAGGGAAGATAAAGCAAATGAATCACATTAGCAGATGTAGCAACCCAAGCAGAACCTTGATATTTCATAGCAAATTACTCAGACTGACTCTCTCTAATAGATGGAAAGAATTTTTGACATTTGTGACACCATGTGTTCTTTCAAAGACGGATTGACCTGCCATAGAAAACATTACAGCAAGAAAATAATGAAAATTACGTGCAAGACAAGATCGGATAAGTGTTGTTTATTATACTTGATTATTACTCTGAAAGTGTTGAATAAGAATTCCTACAAGATGGAAGGATGGATGGATAGACAGACAGACAGATAGATAGACAGGTACAGAGATAGATACATAGACGAACAGACGGACAGATAGATAGATAGATAGACAGACCGACCAACCGATTTAATTTGATGATAATTAAATTCAGCCAGACAAAGAGAATAAATCACTTTGCTTGCATTCATCCTGTCTGTACTGCATTTATAAATAGATTTGTCAATAAAAAGGTGGAAAAAAGTTTCTCCATCATTTACTGATAAATGAATGCCCCATCATATGTGACCCTGGACCTCAAAACCAGTCATAAGGGTCAATAAATAAGCTGAATAAATAAGCTTCCCACTGATGTATGGTTTGTTAGGATAGGACAATATTTGGCCGAGATACATCTGAGGGTGCAAAAAAATAAAATATTGAGAAAATCACCTTTAAAGTTGTCCAAATACAGTCCTTGGCAATGCATATTACTTACAAAAATAAAGTTTTTATATATTTACGGTAGGAAATTTACAAAATATCTTCATGGAGCATGATCTTTACTTAATATCCTAATGATTTTTGGCATCAAAGAAAAAACGATCATTTTGACCCATACAATGTACTGTTGGCTATTGGTACAAATATACCCGTGTCACTTATGACTGTGTTTTATCTTAATATTGAACCACAGGATTCATACAGATTTGTACATCTCTAAAGTTGTACAAAGGTTTACGCATTCAGTGCTGTTAGTATGTTCAATTTGTACTTTTCAGTCTCCATACACACATACGAACATGTTGTAGGAGACTATGGGGATCTGCTTGCATTGCCTTGAGCTTGCTCTTCAGTTGGTGAGACAGAAAGGTGTTGAAGGCTATAGAAGATCAGTCCTGACAGTAGTGCCAGACGTAGCCAGGTGGAAGCAGGACCTGTTGAGAAAGCAGATGAGGGCATCATCCACACCTGTGTGCTCGCAGTGGGACCGGGTCAGAGCTGTTTAAGGACCAACCTCTCAAAGGTCCTCTTGAAGCGTGAAGTGAGACGAACTGATCTGAAGTCCTCACAGGTGCCGGGGAGCTCTAGAATTATGCACAATGTCCTCTAGAGATGGGCCACCTTCATCAAACTCAACAAGAACAGCTGCACAAGAGAGTTACATCTGCTGAAGATATGATTCAGCTCATTTTCTCCTCCACACAAGTCTGGATTGATGTGATGGCAGCTGACGTGGGTACAATTCTCATCAGGAGAGAGAGAAAGACAGGTGCAAATTGCTTGGTCACATTTGATTCTGTTTCAATTAAGCGAGCACTGAGAAGTATTCTGGGATCTTCTGAAAGCTTTGTAGTAATTCCGGTTTGTGTCTGCTTTCAAATTATGATTGTGGAATGTAGATTTAATAGCTATATTTTAACTTTTTTCTTTTACTTTCAGAGCCAAAAATATCATTTATAAATAAATAAATAAAGTTGTGATCTGCAGTCCAATGCACAAAACAATCAGCCTAGCAACATGGCAATACACAATATTATTGTAATATTGATACTGCAGTCTTCTGAGATCATTTCACTACAATTGATCAATTGCAATGCAATTCGATATCAAAATAATGCAACTAAATTTCCTGCAGTTACTACTGAAATAGCACATTAACATTATAACATTTATTAAATTTACCCAGGTAAAAAAAAAAAAGTACACCTCCATAAAGTATTTAAAATGCTCTATTTTTGCATACTAATTTTGTACTTAATGTACTAAAAATTCTTCTTTAGTACTTAAGATAATCCAACGTTATGACCAATTTGTATGTATTTTATGAGGTGGCTAATTCGTACAAATCGTACGACCTCACTCTAATTTTTGTATAAACCCCAGTGGTTTAGGGGCGGGGTTAGGGGTAGGTAATTCGTACAAAACGGGTGTGTCTCATATGTCCTGAAAAGTGAAGCTGCGGGCTCTTTGATCGCCCCCTAGTGGCTGGATGCAGTACAGGTCATAAACCCCGCCCTCTCAATGCAGTCGAATGAGACTTCAGTGAAAACTTAAAAATAAATTCTGCTTCAAATAAAACTTTCTGAAAGATGGTTTTGGTCGTTGTTATCACGCTGATATATATTCAATTGTTCGTTTTTGTGATAATTTAGATTTTAGCTAGCAATTTGATGCTATAAAAACGGGGCGTGTCGTCATGATTCGCAGTTGATTGACAGCTTGTCTGAGGACTGTCGGAGCTTCGAGGGGAGATTGAAGATGTATAACTAACTGTTAATTTTCGATTTCTTTGTTATTTAACACCAACAAAATGAGTTGTTCAGCAGTAAACTGTCCTAACCGACCTACAGGATCTGACGGATCACTGAACTTTTTTCTGTAACATTAAATGTGGGCTTCATAAGCCAATTAATAAATGTTATTAGTTAAGATAACACACCTAATGTTAACCATATCGGGAAAAAGCAGGTGATCGTTATCTGGCAGTTACTTATTATTTTTATGGGTATAAAATAATAATTAGCAGGACAAAACTAATGATAGCCTACTCTAATTACAGCAATCGATATCCTGTAACGTTAGTTGAACTTGATTTAAAATGGCAGGACCGTTTCTGACGATTTAGAGTTGTTTCTAGTGGCATATTATATTGAGTTTATCTACTGAATTTGCTGTTTCAAAAATATTATTGCTCTAGAAACAGAATAGCCTATTATTTTATAGGTAGAATTTAAAATTGTGTATAATTTTTATAGTCTATTTAAAATACATGAATGATGACGCAGTCGTCTGGGCGGAAGTTTGATACCGCGACTCCGCCTCCGGGCTCTACTGACGATTCCTTCTGCGCATGCCCAGGCTCCAAACTTTTTTTTTTTTGACGTATTGCGTGACGTGTCATTCGTCGGCCCATTTTGGCTTCAGTTCATTACAATGGAAGGAAGCGGCGTCGCGTCATCCATCTTTTTTTACAGTCTATGATACAAAATCATACGATTTTGGCAACTTGTTAAAATAAGTACAATTTTGTAAAAAAACGTACAAATTTGTACGAGTGAGGTTGTACGAATTCGTACAAATTAGCCACCTTGTAAAATACATATGAATTGCTGTGAGATTGGGTTGGAGAATCTTAAAGGATTAGTTCACTTTCAAATAAAATTTTCCTGATAATTTACTCACCCCCATGTCCCTATTCTACTTACAGAACGAAAGCAGCGCCAGTTCTATTTTTTCCGTCAGTAGAATAGGGAAGGCGTAAGACATACAATGTAAGCTTTTTGAAGAATACGAAAGTGCGGTTTTGGCGGAAGCACTTGTTTATATAAAGCATATACATTTACATTTTTTTCGTAAATGACCAATCGTTTCACTAGATAAGACCTTTATTCCTCGTCTGGTATCGTTTAAAGCCTTTTGAAGCTGCAACGAAACTGTAATTTTGACCTTCAACCGTCTGGAGGCCATTGAAGTCCATTATAAGGAGAATAATCCTGGAATGTTTTCATCAAAATCCTTAATTTCTTTTCGACTGAAGAAAGAAAGACATGAACATCTTGGATGACATGGGGGTGAGTAAATTATCAGGAAAATTTTATTTGAAAGTGAACTAATCCTTTAAGAATATCTAAACTGTGCTATTTTGAGACACCATGAATATGATTTTTTTTTTTACCATACTATCTCCCTATTAACAATGTATTTATTTACCACTTACACTTACCACTTAAGTTCACTTGAACCCATGTTTCATACTCACACAAAATTAGTGCGCAAAAATAGAGTACTGTAAGTACATTATGTAAGTGTACTTTTTTCACCTGGGTATGTTAAAAAAAAAAAAGGAAGAGAAAACCAATCACTCTGCTGAAATTTGCAAAATTGCTGTTTTGAGTAATCAACATAACAGCATTTATGTAGGCTACCCGTCGTCAGTCTACTTTCCACTATAATAACCTCCAAAACTCATAAAAGAAACTCAACAAACTTTTCTAAATCCCAACATAGCAAAACATTAAACTCTAACAAGTCCCCTGTTCAAAAACATAAAATAATATTTAATTTCAATATATAGGCCTACACTCCCTATCCAGTCCTATCCAAAGTGTACTGGGAACAAAAAATCCCCTGCTCACTTTTTGAATACTACATTAACAACCACAGAAATTATTCATATAGCCCCAATGCAAATGTAAGTAAACTTTTGTTGGACAAATTTTAATGGCTTGCACTGAAATTGCAATGAAATTAAGTTAAATAATCATATTGCGCCAGCACATTTTAAGTAAATTGAGCAAGATGAGATTTTGATTGTTTTTGAAAATTCTAATTAAACTCCAAAGGTAACTAAAGTTCACTAATTAAATTCACCTCCTCCACTCTTCAATATTTGAAAAAAACTAAATTGCAAGGCACTTTTTTCTTGCCACAACAACAACAAAAACATAAAATGCATTTATATAATATTATTGTCATAGGTGTCACAGTCTTGTCAAATTCAAACACTCAAACAAACATTTCACATGTTTAATTTTCCACTGTCAGTAATTGACATCAGATCAATGGATATAAACAGATGAGTGGAGTATCAGCTTGTTGGTCTGTTGGTGAAATTTCTGGTTTCTAACCCTCTGTAACAAATGAGAGTTGAGCTGAACATAAGTGGATGGTATATCAGGAGTTTGATTGCATTTAGTTTTGTCATTTCACTGAATGGATAGTTAGCTGAGGGAAAGCAAATAAGAGTATGTCTAATAGCTGTGTGTGGGAGAAAATGCTGCAACCAAAATGACAACTCAACAAAACATGAAATGTAACAAACTGTAACTCCAGATCGCTGTTTGTTAACACACTTTAACTAAATGACAACTGCTCAGGTGTTAGAGATGCTTTCTGTGTATTAAATACATACCATTTTATTTCATTAAAATGGAGACATGGGAGTCTGGACAAGGTTCAGATGTTTAGCATGGCTCAGTTTGCCCCTGCTGGTAGACGCTGTAACTACACCATCTGCCCAGCTAAAAAAATATGTTCCCATCAAGTTCTAAATGTTATTTCTGAATGTTCTGAAAGGTTTCTGAAAGTTTCTATTTCTGAAAGTTCAAAACGTCTAGTTTTTAAAATGTTTTTTTTTTCTTGGTTATGCAAACGTTTAAAGAAAAACATTAAGAGAATGTTCCATTTATTTATTTTAATTTTTTTGGGAAATATTATGGGAATTTTACTTTTGAATGTTCTCTGGACATTCTGAAACAAGTAGTAGGTATGTTTAAAAAAACAAGAACATCCAACTAAAACAATGTGTAAATAACATTATTTTGTGCTAACATTTTAAGAGCGTTATTAAAGACACATAACTTTGACATAACTTTGAATGAACATTCTATTAACGTTACTAGAAGAATATTTTTTATAACTTTAAGAGAACCTTGACAGAACATAAGTCAAAGTTCTGAGAACATTCCTTGTTAGTTGTTTCAATAGCACTTTATTTTACTGTCTTGTTCCCCATGTACATAATATGTACTTATTATAATAATTACAATAACTGGGTAATAACTAGGTACTAACCATGAACCTACTCCTAAACCATGAATGTTGCTGGCAAATATACTGATTTATATATATATATATATATATATATATATATATATATATATATATATATATATATATATATATATATATATGTTTTACCATTTCCAGATTTGTTTTTGGAGGGCTCTTAAAAACGTATAATGGATTTTTAAAAACTGTTTGGTGCCTTTAACTTCACATCTCAGGAAGGGTCATTTTGTGATTAGTCATTTACAGCTCTCTTTCTGTGGTCAAATGAGCAAAGATGTCCTGCAATCTGAGCAACTGCCATAGAGGGAATGCTTTCTCCATATATTACAGACCTCTTTGGTCCTCCTCATCATAATTGATTATGAAAACTATGATTAATATAAATTCTCATATATATTAATTCCATAAAATGGCTACAAACACGCTTACTTATCCTGAATTTCTATTTGTCATGCTGCCCTCTTTAAGTCCAATAACAAGCTGCTTTCCACTTCATGAAGCCCTTTGCATCTACGGGTGACAAACCCAAACAGTGAATTGCTTGTAGATTACATTATATTTCTGTTTATTAACTTTCTGAAGAGGTGTAATGAGGGCAGTAGGGGTAGATTCGGTTAGTGCACATGCGGCTCTACTGCTTGGCTCCTTTTAGGGAGCGAGATAGAGAGAGAGATGGGAGAAAAGGAGAGAAAGTGAGAGTGAGTGAGCCATCTGGACATCGCCTGCCTCTGGGGACAGGGGGCACCATATTGGGTCTGGCTCTCTCTTCAAGGCACATTTCACAACATTTGCCAAGAGACCCGGATAACAGCAGCACTGCGACTGAGACCACTGCTTATAATTCATCCAAGCTGTTGGGTTGCATCTCGCAACATCTCTCAATGTTAAAGCTGTCAATTTCAGCAATCCTTCAGCCCTGTGGGTATTGATTAAGTTCTGGCATACATAGTGGTACTGGGATTAAGGAGAGGATGCCCAGATATGATCCACTGCTCATACCTCATGCATCACATGATCTCAAAAGTGCCGTCACTGCATGTTGTTTATCTAAGTGTAGAGATCCTTCGCTCACAGGGATTATATCACTTTCGATAATATACTCTAAAAGAGCACAGCTGTTTAGCCACAATATCTTCAAACAATTTGCCCTCAGGGGACATTGCATGTGAAAATGTCATTTCTGCTTATCCGAAGGATTTAGCATATAAAGTATACAGCATTATAATATTTGCACAATGTTTTCTTCAGATTTCATAATCTGAAAATTATGCTCTTGTTAATAAGAAGCCAACTTTTAGGCTGCCGAATACTTTCTCCTATTCCAGTTTAATGCGCAGAGAGTACTTTAAGTAAGCCATTCATAAATTGAGCTCTTAAAGAGTGTAAAAACTGTAATTATGTGGAGTTTGCTACAGAATTACTCAAAACTCCCTAGCAACCCCATAGAACGACCTAATAATCACATAGCAACACGACACAGCCATATCTCAGCACCAGAATGTAAGAGACCTGTAAGCAACCACATTTCACACCATACAACCAAAGTCCCTTTAAGACAAGTCGGTGGCCATCTTTGAAACGCCTCTCAGGCATGCAAGTGAAGCTCCTATCTTTTTGAATGGGGAAACATGAAATTCTCAAAAACTGTTCGCCAAGCTTATGATTACATTTCATATTTGAAATCACTAATGAAATCCAACAACAATTGTCTTTTAAATTTTGTTTCTAAATGCTTGAATTGTGACAATTTTTTTTTCTTCGGCTGGACCAAGCTAATGTGCGGGCGCAAACTTATTCCGCTCATTGCACTTTCTCCCATTCATAGTAATATGAGTGCACCGTATTTATATAAAGTTTTTGGTACAAATCATATCACCTTAGCAGCCTAGCAACACTTTAGCAATGACCTGGAACACCTTAGCAACCACCTGGAAACCTCCTGACCACCCAGAACACCAAAGTAACAGCGTCGCAATGACAGTAACCACCCTGAAAGCCCAATGCCTTCAGCAACTTTAACACTTTAGCAACCACCCATAACATCTGGAAAGATCCAGATCCCTGGAAACACCTTAGTGACCACCCAGAACACCAAGTAACCATCCTGCATGGCAGCTAGGCAGTTTTTGATGTTTTGGCTGAAAACTGCCTAACATCCTTGTAGTAGAACATTTTAGCAACCGGCTAGCAATGTGTTTGCAAAGAGTCAGAACATCCTAGCAACCATGCAAATACTGTGGCAGTGAGTGCCAAAAACCATTCACTTTTCTTCAGACTTGTGTACTAAGTTATTCACAGTTGAAGAGAAAATCATTGAAAATGTAAGCTGAAAGCAATTTTGATTACGCATCAGCAGCACTCAGCTGTCTGTTTGTCTTTGTCATACGAGGTTTGTTTTGCTGCATACACAATGACCTGTTTCTAAATGCTCCGTGACATTTTGTTGCTCTTGCAGTGTGCATGAGTCGTGAACAAAAGCACAGCACACAGCAGATGAAGGGTAAAAAAAAGCACAAACACAGGCGATTTCCTCAGGAAACACTCCGCCAGCAGCAAGCATCTCAAAAATTCTCTTTTCTCTCGAGTGATAAAGGCACATCTATTTGAAGCTAATTAAATTCAGGCTAGTGGCTCAATCTCATGCTTCTGAGTGCTGCATGCAGAGGGTTTGTTTCAGGGCAGTGAGATGGAAATTGCGCCTTTATCTTGTAGTTGCAGTGAGCTGTAAAGAGCTCTGTTCATTCAACCACACATTACACTGTGTGGATACAGGACTCAAGGAATCCCGAGCCCTTAAGGGGCGGTACCTGTTAGTGTGTGAAAAAGAGGATGTATGTAAATATGTGTAAAGGCACCCACACACTACAAGATAATCGGGCCCAATTCTCCACTTCCGGCAGTCCTAGTGGAAGCCAAATCATCTTGATGGTTTTACAGATTGAGATTATATTATCAGATTTTCCTGTGCTGTGAGGTGTGTTAAGAGCGATTGTATCTGCTCGGAAGAACGTTGGGGCCAATTCTCAAATTGTAAATATCTTACATATTGAATATTTACGATCAGAAATCCTGTTGTGTGGGGGGAACCCAGAAGACAAACATGCACACACTCTGTAGATTGTCACATGGAATGAAATGATACCAAATCAGGCCCTGTTTCCACCTGTTATTAAGATGCAAGTGGATGACGCTAGTCTGAAAACAGGGAGGAACTTAAATACACAATACTAATAACTAACAGCTGTGGGTGTAATCAGTGTCCAAGGTGAGTGATGAGTGGCGGGAACAGAACACAAAGGAGCATGTGACAGTCAGGACGAGACGGTGAATGTAACATTAGCTCCCCCCTCCGGCAAGGCGCGTCCTCGCGTCGTGGAGGAACATCATAGGGGTGGCCGGAGGGGGCTCTGGAGTTGGACGGAGTGATGGTGACGCAGTGATGAAGGGAGGACGATGATCCCCTGGTGGTGAAGGTGGATGACCGCTGGCACAGACCCAGAGCTCCCCAGATCCGACAGTCCACAGCCGAGTAGATGGAGGGCGGAGTCCAGATGCTGTTGGGCGGACTGACGGCATCTGGGGGACGACCGGTGGAGACTCGGCAGGTGGATTCCAGGGCGCAGACCGAGAGCTGGCGATGTCGCTGGCCTGGGAGACCACGACAATGTTCTGGCGATGACCGGCGGAGGTTGAGCTGGAGATCCCGAGGGCTACGGTGACGTTGACTCAACTGAGGACAGAGGCGACTCCGAGGGGAAGGAGGAGCCCTCTGTAGCCAATGGGGTGGAGGGACATCTCGTAAGTCCGTTGTGGAAGAGGAAGGACGACTGACCAAGGGGGAGCCGGCCGGACAAGGGAGACCAGAGGAGCCATCAGTCAGAGGGTCTCCGGTGGAACCGTAGATGGGCGGAGCCTGGACGGAGCCTGCAGGTAGCTGGAGGCGAAGCCACCGGAACCTCTGGCCTACGTGCTGCTGGTGGGAGTGTGACCTGCGGCTCGACGTCACAGGGGTTCCCCGGAGATGGCGCAGGGCAGATGACATCCAGCAGCGATGTTGTAGGAGGACTGGCTGAGCATGGTGTTGTTGTCAGCGTGGGTAGAGGATCTGTAAAGGAAACACAGTCTATAATAATGTCTTTGTTGGATGACGATGATGAACATGATGGGTCGGTTTGGTTGGGAATTGATTAATTGCTAAAGTCAATCAGCCAGTCCTCCCTCTCTGTAGTAATTTCTCCCTCGTCAGCAGATGTCGTGGGCTCACACCCCTGGTCAGACGTCAGGTGGAGTTCCACTTCCGGGGCGCGGGTCACCTCTGTCCCCGGGGTCTCGGGATCTGGCTGACTGGTAGCTGCCGGTGGTAAATCTCCGTATGCGGGGGGCTCACACGAGTACTCCGTGGTCCATGTGGAAGATACAGGCTCTGGGTCTGGCTGTGCTAGTCAGCCTAAACTTTGACTAAACTCAGGAATTTAAACTTTGTTGGCTGGAGACCCAAGTTTGGTTTGAAGGTGAAATACTTACAATGTTCTCTCACCATTCCTGATTTCTAACAGAAATGAAAGCTGATGCTCTCTGTAGGATTTTCTAAAGATCTGAAAAAACCCCCCCCCATACATTTACCTGCCCATTACAGACCCTCCCCTCGAAGAAATCAGGACAGAAGTGGTTGAAAGTGGACAAAAGAGAGGTGTAAATGAGTATGTGTCTCCATCGTCTAATTGTGATCCGACTGATCAAAATGAATCTTAATACCAGATGGAAACAGGACCTCAGAAAGCCGGAAGACGGAAGCACAATAACGACCTCATACAATCCTTTTTCTTTTTTTTGTTGTAAATTTTCTGTAAAAAGCAGTCTCTGGCTATGTCCGAAATCGCCCCCATACCCTTAAACTGAAGAATTGGGCTACTTTTACACTGTTTCCGTGGGTTGTTTTTCATGTCCGCGGGTTGAATCGACCCCAAATAACGTGATATTTAGCCCTCGAATGTGAATTTTACCAGGGGAGCCCCACGGATTTTATCCCCCGGAACACGATTTTTTACCATGGGACCCCCCCTGAAATGTGATTGGGCTAGTTTTGGGCTAGTTTTGAGGAGCAATTGGGTGAGTTTTGTTGTGAAAACCTGGCAACCCTGCATCCAGCCATCCATTTTCCAAACCTCTGGTTCATTATGGCTACAGCGTAATATCATACAGGTATAAATTCCTTTATAATTGATTATTAAATTGTTTAATTAAGGTTTATACATGCTAGTGTCCATGACAGAGTTCAAGAAAAATCTTTTCATTACTACTGCACTGTAAAAAATGATTCTGGGTTTTAGTCAGGTGGACAAATAAAATCATGTCATGTCAACTTGCAGTGTCTCACTACACAAAAGGATGAGTTATACCAACCTCAACTTGAAGGGAAATTTAAAACTTTAAATAACGTGTTCATATAACAACAAAACATAAGTTCTGTCAATGTCCTTTCAAATGCGCATGTGCCAGAATCTTAACGTCATGATGACGTACTATTTTACCGAATCTGAGACAGACGCGCCATCCGCCATTTTCTGCACGAGACGTTGCTGAACATGCAAGAAAAGATGAAGAAGGAGCCCGCTTTTGAACGAGTACAGATGGAGTTTATGGACTGCAAATATTGAAATGAGTAAGTATACACTGATTTCTGCTTTATTTAATGTTAATTTAGGTTCGTTTCGTTAGCGCTCACCGTCCGCGTTTTGATTTAAGGCAATCACATTTTGTGAACTAAGACAATTTTATATACCGAGCTGTCGAGACATGAACAGAACGAGAAGTTGTCTATGACTATTGTAGGCTAAGTTAATATTGACAAATAGATAAATCAGTGTACATATAAGTGACATTTTAGTGTGTTCTTAATCGGATCTCAATATCGTTAGCTTTTATCATAAATTGTGTCCCATTTCAGAGGCTGCGTCCTCCGGAGGTCGCATTTAAGGCTGCATTCGTCATCTAGTCATTTAAGAAAAATAACCGTAATAAAATTGACTGTTGTTCCTCGTGAAGTATAAAATACTTAATTTTTTTTATTTCTTTTAAATCTAACGTTAAATGAGACCGACTGGACGACGTATGCAGCCTTCAAATGCGACCTCAGGATGACGCAGCCACTGAATTGGGACACGGATATAGAAACACCGAATGACCAGTAATATCTGAAGCAGCGCCGCCAGTCCATATTTGTGTTTAGTATGAGAAATATGCATTTTTATTATACATGCTTGCAACAACATTTACTTCTACTTTGTTGTTATATTATAAAAGTGCTGTTTCTTAAATGCTCAGTTGTTATTCTTTCAAATTACCTAACGTTACAGTCTAAATGTTTTTGAGCACGTGCAAACGGTCTTCTGTATAGCTAACTTGTGTGCTGATCTTGTATTAATGCAATGTCAAAACAGAAACTTTTTTTAGTTTAATAATCACATGATTAAACTGTTATATCTTTTGTGTTAGAGAGAATCATGAAATTCAGTATTACGTTATTTATAGAGAAAAATTTCACCTAATAAAAGCTAAATTTACAGCATTGCTCAATTTTAAATTGCCAGCAACATCATCACTATAATGTTAAATGTATCACTCAGCCATAAAAATAAAGTGTTGATATTTTTTTGCTCATTGTATTTGGGATGTAGATGTTCAGTGAATATTTCTGTGTGTAAAATGTGTATGTGTACTTGGCTGGAATTTTTTTTTTTTATTTGCAGGATCAGTACAGTGCAAGCACAGTGGAAGCACAACTCTATATCGATGAGGTGGTGTTGCAAGATTTGTAGATTTTCCTCGCCCAACCAGCGTACCCTAATCACACACTATAAGCTGAAACACTGCCATCAGGCAAGTCACTGTCCACTCCCATGCATCTATAAAGATTGTGTATGCACATTTAGGAGTGAACTGTCTCTGAAGAAGCATTTAACTCGCGACCATAGTCAGTGTGTTCAAGCCTCCTCAAAATTTCTTAAAGCAACCTCAAATGTGAGCTGTGACCTGTGTAATTATTCAGAGGCTTGCAGTGTTTCACAGTATTTTGCACATCTTAAAACACACATTAAAAAGAAAGAGTCAGTGAGGTGCCCCTTTCAAGACTGTAGTTTCCAGACCAGTGTGTACAGCACTTTCCGTGCTCATAAAAGTAAGAAACATCACCACAGCACTTTGAAAGATTTTCGAACAGACTTGTATCAAACTTGCATTCCTGATGATTCAAACCCTGACAGTACAGACTCTCAAATCCATTCATTCAGCCTAGATTGCTCAACAGTAGATAGTGACATAGATGTCCAAGACCTACAGGATTTGGTTAAACACAAAGTAGCATCACTGTTACTTCGCATGCAAACAACTCTACATGTCTCAAAAGCCACCACACAGGAAATTGTAAATGAGCTTTGCAGTGTTTATTCAATTGTGCAAGAGTTCACTCCAAGAATAATTGAAAGTGTATTGGTTAAGCACAATTGTGTATTAACCAATGAAGTGACTGCTGCCTTAGCTGAGATAGTCGAAAAAACAAATCCCCTAACTTCCCTTTCAAAGAGTGGCCCGTTTGCAACCGAATACAAAAGAACCACTTATTACAAGGACAACTTCAAAGTAATTGAGCCAGTTGAATATTTTTTAGAATCGTCCTCTCAAAAAAAGTTTGTTTATATTCCAATTTTGAAAGTTTTGACCGAGTTGTTGAACCGTGATGACATTTTGGATAAAGTCCTGCAGGAAACTGCTGACCAGTCCGGTCAGATTAAGACATACAGAGATGGACTGTACTGCAAAGGCAATCCTTTGCTCTCCTCAGAGAGTTTAAGCATTGCACTTGGGATGTATATAGATGACTATGAGGTATGTAACCCACTGGGAACATCAAAAAAAAAGCATAAGGTCTGTGCAGTGTATTGGGTGATATCAAACTTGCCAGCACAGTATAGGTCTTCAGTACAGTCAATTTTTCTGGCTTGTCTGTGTAATAGCAATGATGTAAAGAATTATGGCTATGATGCCATTTTTCAACCACTGATTAGGGACATTCAAGTCCTTGAAGAGGACGGATTGTATGTTCAAAAATTGGGAACAAGTGTCAAGGGTTCTGTGTTGTATGTGTCAGCGGACAACTTGGGGGCCCACTCACTAGCTGGCTTTCAAGAAAGTTTCAATGTTGATAAATTCTGCAGATTTTGCCTAGCTAGTCGCAAGGATATTGACTTGCATGAAGTCAGAGAGGGGGTGTTTCCACTCAGGACGATTGAAACTCACAAACAGACCCTTGAGGAATTGAAGACGAATTCACTGGTTTCTCTGGATGGAGTAAAGAGAGACTGTGTTCTTGATAAACTTAATTATTTCCAGACAGTGCAAGGGTTTCCTCCAGATTTTATGCATGACCTGTTTGAAGGTATAGTACCAACAGAGTTAAGTCTTTGCATAAAGTCCCTTATTTCCAAAAGGTACTTCACATTAGATGACCTTAATGACATCATCAAGTCTTTTCCTTTCAAGTTTACTGATAAAACTAACAAACCACAACAAATTTCAAAGACATTTGTGTCAAAACATTCAATTGGTGGAAACTGCCATGAAAACTGGACTCTGTTAAGGCTACTGCCATTGATGATGGGTCACAGAGTACCAGAAGGAGACAAAATTTGGCAAATCATACTAGATCTGAAAGATATTGTTGAGCTCCTAGCTACTGGACAATTCACTGATGAGACACTGTGCTACTTGGAGTCCAAAATCTCAGAGCACAGGTGCTTGCTGAAAGAGTGTTTTCCAGATTTCCACATTCTCCCGAAGCATCATTTTTTAGAACATTATCCTGAAATGATTAGTCGATTTGGGCCTCTGACTGATTTTTGGACTATTCGCTTTGAGGCGAAACACAACTTCTTTAAGAGAGTTGTACATGATGGTAAAAACTTCAAGAATGTCTTGCTCACTCAGGCCAAAAAGCACCAGCTTGCTTTGGCTTACTACCTTGATTTGCCAAGTGTTTTCAAACCTGATCTAGAAGTAGGACATGTTGCTGTCGTTTCACCTGACACACTTGAACGTTCAGTGAGGCAGGCCATTGAGCATAAATATGGAAACACAAACACTGTATTTCTTTCAACCCATGCATGCATTAATGGTACCAAGTACTCGGAGGGAATGTTTTTGTCTGTAGGGCACACCAGTGGACTGCCTGACTTTGGCGAGATTGTTAAAATGATAATTGTTAACAACAAAGTGTCATTCATCCTCAAACCTTTCAAAGCCTGGTACATAGAGCATTTGCGAAGTTATGAGCTGACGAGTAATTGCACTTCTGAACTGCAGGTTGTGGAACCCCAGGAGCTTAATGGATACCATCCACTTTATCCATATGTAAGAGCTGGAAAGCTATACATCACACCAAAAACCTTCTTGCTTCACTAAGGTACGTTTGTTGAAATGCACATGATTTTCTAGGTGTTCACATTTAAGGGTTAGTTCACCCAAAAATGAAATTTCTGTCATTAATTACTCACCCTCATGTTGATCCCCACCCGTAAGACTTTGGTTCGTCTTCTGAACACAAATTAAGATATTTTTGATCAAACTTGAAGGTATCTGATCCACACATAGGCAGCAACGTCATTGCACCTTTTGACATCCAGAAAGGTAGTTAAAAACATGGTTAAAATAGTCAGTGTGACTGCAGTGGTTCAACCTTAATGTTATGAAGCAACGTGAATACTTTTTGTGTGCAAAAACAAAACAAAAATAAAGATTTCATTCAACAATTTGAACCATTGTCATATGTAGTGAACTCAGTGCAGGCTTCCTTGCTTATGACCGAATGCCGGCTCATTCTTGGCTGGGTCCTGTGTCAGCATCACATGCATGTGTTGTGCTGCTCACATGTTCAGCATCTGCTACTGAGTTGGTGTTTGGACATAAACAAGGAGGCCTGCATTGAGTTCGCTACGTATGCTATTTTTGTTTTGTTTTTGCACACAAAAAGTATTCTCGTTGCTTCATAACATTAAGGTTGAACCACTGCAGTCAAACTATTTTAACCATGTTTTTAACTACCTTTCTGGATGTCAAATGGTGCAATGACGTTGCTGCCTATGTGTGGATCAGATACCCTCGGATTTCATCAAAAATATCTTAATTTGTGTTCCGAAGATGAACAAAGGTCTTACGGGTGTGGAACAACGAGAGTGAATAATTAATGACAGAAATTTCATTTTTGGGTGAACTAAACCTTTAAAGAATGTAATCATCAATCAATATAGTCACATCTTTTTACTCTTTCCCCAGTTGAAGAGAAACCCTGGAATTTCCTATTCTTATAACAAAATGCTGTTTCGCGTGATCATCTCCCCACAGAACATTCAAAAAGTTAGACTTGATCCTGTTCCAGATTCTGTTGATGGCCTCAAGCTTGAACTTAAAAGCATGCTCCAGCTGAAAGACCCTTTTGACCTTCAATATGAAGATGAAGATTTCCATGATTTCTGTAACCTTACACATTTAGCTGATCTGCCCAAAGACAAGGTGACACTGAAGGTCCTTTTCACCACCTTTCCAGATACACTCTCAGACTCCAGTTTAGACACTGTAATTTTAAGTGAATCATCATCTCCATCAACTTCTTCACCCAGCATCCATTCAGAGCCATCTGCCACCCGTTTGCAGCCATGGCCAACTGCCTTTCCCATCCCAGTTTTTACATATGATGTGGAGCTGAGGCTAAGACATGGTAATGAGGCATTTCGAAAGGATGGAACACTTCTGTCAATTCCCAGGGACATGAAGATTGAGATCCTTGAGAAACTTGCAGAAACCATATACTCATACAAAGCCTACCCTGGGAATGAAGAGATTGACAGTGTAGCGGCCGCCTTAATTGAAAAACACCCCTGTCTTAAAGAGCCAAGCTCCACATCTGGATGGTATGGGTGGAAAATTAGTTTAAAGTTTAAGATGGGAAACTACAGACAAAAGCTGAGAGATGCAGGTTGTCAGGAATTGAAAGTGAATTCTGAAAAGAGAGGTCTTGGGGAGACGAGAGGAAAGCGAAACAAAGTGAAGAAACCTAGACGTTGTGAAACAAATTTTCTTCCAGATCTACCTCAGGGCAAAGACAAGGAAAATTTAGATAAAGAAAGAGAGCAAATAGCTGATGAGATGAAGAAGAGGACTCCAGACATCACCTTTGTTGATGCTGCTATGAGTAGCACATATTCTTTGAGAAGACAAGAAGTCGTTGAGGAGGAGCCACCAGTGTCACAAATGAAAGTCCGATGGCCTGCACTTTTTACGGAGAGACAGGTAAACTGTGTTGATTTGTTTCTGTGTGCTTTGAAATTGATCAGAAAATCTTGGGCTATTAAAGATGTGCTGTTCTTTTAGAAGGTATGGGCAAACTTAAAGGGTTAGTTCACCCAAAAATGAAAATAATGTCATTTATTACTCACCCTCATGTCGTTCTACACCTGTAAGACCTTCGTTAATCTTTGAAACGCAAATTGAGATATTTTTGTTGATCCATTAATGTACAAAAAACATATTTAAATCAGTTCATGTGAGTACAGTGGTTCAATATTAATATTATAAAGCCACAAGAATATTCTTGTCGCTTTATAATATTAATATTGATCCACTGTACTCACATGAACTGATTTAAATATGTTTTTTGTACATTAATAGATATTGAGAGAGGAAATGTCATTGCTGGCTATGGAGGCCTCATGGAGCCATTGGATTTCAACAAAAATATCTTATTTTGCGTTCTGAAGATGAACGAAGGTCTTACGGGTGTGGAACGACATGAGGGTGAGTAATTAATGACAGAATTTTCATTTTTGGGTGAACTAACCCTTTAATATCCTCAGATGATATGACCAGTTCAGTCAAGTTGAGTGAAATGAAAATGTTTTAACTTCCTGCATTGTTTTAATTTAGTACTGTTAAAGACTGTCACTGAGACCCTTCTGTCTTTGTTAAATTTTTAAATGTATTTGTTTTTATAGATCAGCAAAGAATTCACCAGGCTTGTGTCAAAGGACCTGAGCAAGTCCTTTTTTGAAGGCCTAGATGGTCATCTCTCAAAGCTGATACAGTTATTCAGGTCAAAGCGTTATGAGGACATTCCAGAAATGACTTCAATACTGGAGAGCCTTGATAAGGATGTGAGTCAATTTGTTTTAAAGCAGTCTTTATATCCCCCAAATGACAATTGTGAATATTTACTCACTTTCATGTTTGTCTAAACCTCTATGACCTTTTTTTTTTTCTTCTATGGATCATAAAACTAGTGATAGTGACATATTTTCATACAATGACTTCAGAAAAGTGGCCTATACAATTTGTGTCATATTCCAAGTCTGTGAAATCATACAATCTCTTTGTATGATCAAAACAAAACAAAACAAAAAATTCAGTCTTTACAATAATGTTTGATTGTATTAGCTACTATATAAATATCAAAACTCATTGGTTCTTGTAAGTCTTTTGATCAAATGTCATGATATAAGAACTAATGAAGGTTGATGTTTTTGTTGTATTATGCCATAGTAACATCAAAACTGATATTATCAGTTCATTACACAAAGTTATCTTCAAAAAACTTTTAAAATAGGCAACATGACTCACCCACTACTTTTACTGCATTTTTTATAGTGTTGACTTATCCTTTATAGAGCTTAACAGCCTAGCCACTGTTCATTTTCATTGTATGGAATGAAAATATTAATATTTTTGCATGTGTTGGAGTGGCATGATCGTGAGTAAATGACAGTTATCATTGGTAACTTATCCTTCTTAAATCCTTTAAAGTGTTGTTACAACCCCAATGAATTTAAGGCAGGGGTGCCCAATCCTGCTTCTGGGGAGCCAAGATCCTGCAGAGTTTTGCTTCAACCCCAATTAAACACACCTAAACCAGCTAATCAAGGTGGTCATGATTACGACAAACTTCCAGGCAGGTGTGTTGAACCAAGTTGGAGTTGAACTCTGCAATATATTATTGGCCCGCCGGGAGCAGGATTAGACACCCCTGATTTAAGTGGTATGAGCATGTTATTATTTTGGTGCTGAGCAAAAAGGTAACAAACAACTGTTGTTGCACCACATCACTGGTGATTTATTTACTACAAAATTATACAAGTGTAAATGTGCAAATTTAAAATGAATGTTTTTGTGTTTTTATTTTTTCTAAAAAGCATCAAATACAGAGGGAGGGGGAGAAAGGATAAACAAAAAAAGTTGGTACTTTAACCATCCTATATTTTACAGACAACAAACCAACGGATGAGGACAGCAGCATTGCTGGGCCTGCCATGGTACATGCGAGAGACTCCTTCAAAATTCATGAAGATATGTGAGGTAAGCTGAAACATGTAAGGCAAAACAAGGGAACATTGAACATTAGATCTCTTAAAGAGTTAGTTCACCCAAAAAAGAAAAATTCTGTCATCAATTACTCACCCTCATGTTGATCCACACCTGTAAGACCTTCGTTCATCTTCAGAACACAAAATAAGATTTTTTTTTTTGATAAAATCCGATGACTCAGTGACGCCTGCATTGCCAGCAACACAATTAACACTTTCACACTGCAAAAAAAAAAAAAAAAAAAAATGCTTTTCTTACTTGGATTTTTTTTCTTGTTTCCAGTCCAAATATCTAAAAATTCTTAAATCAAGAAGTATTTTCTAGACCAGTGTTTCCCAACCACATTCCTGGAGGCACACCAAAACTGCACATTTTGCATGTCTCCTTTGTCTGACACACCCGTTTTAGATATTTGAATCACTACTAATGATCTTATAACCCTAATCAGGTGTGTTTAATTGAGGAGACATGCAAAATGTGCAGTGTTGGTATGCCTTCAGGAACGTGGTTGGCAAACACTGTTCTAGACAAGTAAAAATTGTCTTGTTTTCAGGAAAAAATAAGTCAAGATTAAATAAGGGTTTTTCCTGAAAACAAGCAAAATAATCTGCCAATGGGCTAAGAAAAATAATCTTATTTCAAACTGAAAATCAAGATTATTTTGCTTGTTTTAAAGAAAAACTCACTTAATTATATTTTTTTTTTCCTAAAAACAAGACAATAGTTTTTACTTGTCTAGAAAATGCTTCTTGATTTAAGAATTTTTAGATATTTGGACTGGAAACAAGACAAAGAAACCAAGTAAGAAAAGCTTTTTCTGCAGTGCAGATGCCCAGAAAGATACTAAAGACATATTTAAAACAGTTCATGTGACTACAGTGGTTCAACCTTAATGTTATGAAGCGACGAGAATACTTGAATACTTTTTTGTCAAAAAAAACCAAAAATAATGACTTTATTCAACAATATCTAGTGATGGGCGATTTCAACACTGCTTCATGAAGCTTCGAAGCTTTACGAATGTTTTGTTTCAAATCAGTGGTTTAGAGTGCGTATCAAACTGCCTAAGTCACGTGATTTCAGTAAACGAGGTGTCATTACGTCATAAGTGTTTTGAAACGTTTCGAAATTTCAATAGTTCATGTGACTTTGGCAGTTTGACACACGGTCGGAACCACTGATTCAAAACAAAACATTCGTAAAGCTTCAAAGCTTCATGAAGCAGTGTTTTGAAAGCGCCCATCGCTAGATGTTGTTGAATAAAGTTTTTGTTTTTTTTGGCGCACAAAAAGTATTCTTGTTGCGAATTAAGGTTGAACCACTGTACTCACATGAACTGTTGTAAATGTCTTTTGAAAGTGTTAATTGTCTTGCTGTCTGTGCAGGCCTCACTGAGCCATTGGATTTTATCAAAAATATCTTAATTTGTGTTTCAAAGATGAATGAAGGTCTTACAGGTGTGGAACGACATGAGGGTGAATAATTAATGACAGAAATTTTGAGTGAACCAACCCTTTAATTTGCAAGGGTCTGGGGACTATATTTGTGTAATTGCTTTTAAGTAATAGTACCTTGTTTTGTTTACATTCTATAAAGCCCAGTGACCGTGAAGAGGATCTGATCAAGGGTGTGGTGATTGGAATCCTAGTGGTTGTAGAAAATGTGATGGAACCTCTCCCAGCGTTCTACAATGACGTTGCCTTGGTGATTGAAGAAGAAGTGGTAATGCGTCACCTGAGTGACATACCGAATGCTTTTCTGAACCTGATGGGCCTGGTGTACGCGTTGAACCTTGACTACCCAAGGGAATTAAAATTCACTTTTGAAGTGATACAGCGCCTGTTTATTGGAGTTGGGTCAGATTCTTGCACCGCAAGAGTTCACTCTTTGAAGAGCAAGTTGCTGCGATAAGACAGAAAACAAACAATCTTTTTTTCCTTCTTCCTTCTTACTGTTTAATCATTGTACTGTTTTAAAGTTTAAGAGCATTGTTGTTTTAGATCTTCTTGTTTTAAGTATAACATTGGTATTCTTGAAATTTTTCAAACTGACTGTTGTTACCTTGTCCTGCTTCCTATTTCCTTGTCATGTTTCTACAATTGGGAATTGAAGACAGTGTTTTTGAACAGTTTAATGTGAAGTTTTTTACACAGCTTATTGTGAATTGTTCATGTACACTTGTTCAATGAAAATGTCTCATAATGACACGGAGAGTTATTTGTACTATTTTGGCTCTAAGATGGGTCTGTGCATAGAAGTTTGCACATGTTTGTGTGAGCTGTGTGTGAGGGTTTTTCTTGTGTTTTATATCTATGCAAGATAATTCTTTGTCTGTTTTTGATGCAATGTCTCGGTTTAAAAATAAATGCTGAGATTTGATTTTGCAGTTGTGTTGATTTCATAAAAAATCTGGTTCCAGATAGATATCTAGAACTTCTTGTCAAAGCAATGAAGTCCAGTAAACTTAAATAGTTAAGTTATGATGTTGAGTAAAAATTACTATTTTATGTCAATTAGACTTGGTTCATGGTTGTGAAAACATGAGAAATTAAGTTCAACCAATATGTTTTTCAGTTGACTTAACTAAAAATTCTAAGTGCTCATTAATTGATACAGTATGTTGGCTCAATTTACTGCAAGTTATTGCAACAACTACATATAAGTTGAGTGAACTTAACACCTAATGTTGGCTAAACTTAACTAAGTCAATGCAACAAGATGACTTGACTAAGTCAAGTTGTGTCAACAAATCATTTTTTACAGTGTGGAGCTGCCAGTTTGCTAAGTTTCAAATGGTTATTAAACAGAAAGCACAAACTATGGAAAAGTGTGAGCCCTTCCGGCGCACTCAATGTCCGAATTCACTCGTTTTCAGTCAATCCTTCAAGTGGATTATAGTGGAGTAATGTAGGGAATAGTGAATGAGGATATAGTAACACAGCCTCTATTATCACCATCTTGCCCATCGTCCGCCATGTTTGTTGTACTCCAAAGTGTTTGACCATGAGAGATTTTGCGAGATTTCCCGTGTTCACAGTCGGGACTCTGGTTGTTTGTGAATGAAATCTGTTAGTGTGTGGTCACATCGTGGCACTCCACACGCTATAGTGTGTATATATTTGTTGTCTCTCACATTTTGAAAATCTGATAAGATTTTTTATTTTTTAGTGTGGACCAGCATTAAGTGAGGGCGAATGAGTGGGCGGCTCGCAGGGTTGAATACAGTAACATTTGTTTGCGAAAAGGCCTCGTGAACTCTCCTTTGATGAATCGAGATGTTCCTTGCGGGGAGCGTGTACTTATAATAATTGCTTTTCTTTCAAATAAAACCATAAGCAAGATACAGTACTTTGATCTGAGCTATTAAACAAATGAAAGAAATGAGCTAGAAAAAGATAATTCATAGATAAACAACAGTAGTGTATGATGATGATGGAGCAGGCAGAGCACAGCTGCTCAGTGGTGGATCTCTGAAGTGCTGTTGCCATGGAGGAGCTGTTTCTAATGCAGCGCTAGATTCATGAGTCATGCTCATCTCTGGGATATGTTTAAGGAGTTGAAAAGAGTCAAATGATGAGTAACTGAAATTTCTTTTTATAAACGTTTGGTGTAGGGGAGCGTGGGGTACAACCTAACGCGGGGTTGGTTGTAACACACATGGTTAAATACTTCCACATACTGTATGCTAGCATGATGAATCTTCGTACACTTACTAGTTGCCATATCGACAATATATAGAGAAAAAAATGTACAAGTATTCAGAAATCTTCAGGAGGTATCGCTGTACATTTATTGAACAATAGCAAAAGTAAATGTTTAAGGCTACTTAAGTTAATTTTTCATCTATATTTTTTTGTGTTATTTAGCAGTTTAGATAGGTCTTTAATGCTGATTTTGCCAAGTAAGACATGTTCCTGGATCAACATATTTTGTTGATCCTGGAACAACATTCCAGTCTGAAAATTTAGTCTTAACCCTATTCCTACCCCTAAACCTAATCCTACCCATAACTTATCCCTAAAATCAGAGGGGACATTGATGTAGAAGCACCTAACCCTGGTTGCAAGCCTAAACTTGACATAAATGGTAAACTTGTCCCTCACATCTGATTGGGCGATTGGAATGTTGTTCCAGGATCAATAAAGATGTTGATCCAGGAACATGTCTTACTTGGCAAAATCTCAGTGACCGCTTCACTAACTAGCAGAAGACACTAACCAGATTTAAATTTCAGTTGCGCAGAGGGTTTGTTGTAATACTGCGTTACAATGTGTCCTGCTATTAGAACTACTATTCTATACAGTTACTGATATAATTGGCATAATTAACTTTTCTGAATTTCTGTTGAGAAACTATGGGGAAAAAAAGACTGAGAGGAAGAACCTGAACATTTAGAAAAAAATATTTCAAGAAATTTACAGCATTTGTACTGGCTCGTCTATTTGTCTCGTGTTCTGTGAGAGCTGTGAGTGGAGGGAGGGGAGTGTTTTGTTCAGCTCTGTGTTTTTCTGAATGTCTGAATAGGTTTGTTTATCTGTTTGCCTGTATTGTTTTGACCTGTGATTTGCAGAGTGTTCATTGTCAAACTACAAAATTATTTACATTTGAATTTTTAAAATAATGCTATTATTTTATATGAAAATAAATAAATAATAATCGTCTTTTATTGACAACATATTTTAGTTTGTCATGTATATTTTTTTCATTAAATCAGGTAACATTTTAAACTGTAATATGGTCATGTTACAATGTGCCCCACCTATGGGGCATGTTGTCACATTTCACTTCTCCTCTTTCAGGGTAAATAAAGACAAAAGCATACACTGTATTAATGAAACAAAGCCATGTGTGAAATGAATGTGTGAAATGAATGTGGAACAAAAGAAATTCTCTGAATCCTAAGTAGATTTACACAAACTGAGAAAGTCAAAAAGAGTTAGGTTGTGTCTTGCTCTCCCCTACTATGAAAACATATTTTAGAACTCAAAACCCACTTCAGAAAGAACATTTACTGAAACTAAACACCTCATTCTGAACTTCTCAACCTTGTTTAGACATTACAGAAATAAGCCTGCATCAACACAGCAACAACGATTCTTCAGAGTTCAGGTGAAGAAAGAGAAAGAAAGATAAATACTATTATAATTTTACAGGAATACTATTATTTCTACTATATTGTGTTTCAGCAAGGATGCATTAAAAAGATTTCTCTTTCAAATAAATGTGGTTCTTTGGAATTGTTTGCTCAGTGAATCCTGAAATAAAATGTAAGCAACACAACTGTTTTCAGAATCGATGATAATAAGTAATGATTTCTGAAGGATCATGTGACACTGAAGACTGGAGTAATGATGCTGAAAATTCAGCTTTGCCATCATGGGAATAAATTACATTTTAAAATATATTCAAATGGAAATTTTAAATTGTAATAATATTTCACAATATTACCATTTTCACTGTATTTTTGATCACATAAATGTAGCCTTGGTGATCATAAAACACTAATTTTAAAAACATTTAAAAGTATTACCAACCCCAAACTTTTGAACAGTTAAGTATGCATACTTAGCCTAGACTCAAACTTTTGATTTGATTTTCCTTAAAAGGTTTTTGGACCTATAAGGGTACCCAGATGCCCAAATAAATAATAATAAAAAAAAAAATCAATACAAGTAAAAACAAACAAACAAACAAAAAACAAAAAAAGGTTAAAAAATGATAAGGCCTGAAACATTCTCTATGCAAGTACACAGACACTACTAGCAAGCTTTGATGATTGTTGTTTAGCTCCAAATTGGTCAGATCACAAATTATAACACAATGCAAATCAGTATCATCAGTGGCAGCGGTTGGTCGGGGCTTGCAGAGCAGCACCATGACAGGTATGAAAGCGAGGCTGTGAGGGATAGATCAAAGCCACTGGAAGGCAAACCTGCAACCTTTAGCCAAAGAAGCGTATCGTCTAATTGTCGGTACACAGGGATGAGTTTTGAACAGCGACACGATAGGCTGAGAGGTGCGGCACGTGATTAAGTT
Source organism: Megalobrama amblycephala (assembly GCF_018812025.1). Classification (NCBI taxonomy): domain Eukaryota; kingdom Metazoa; phylum Chordata; class Actinopteri; order Cypriniformes; family Xenocyprididae; genus Megalobrama; species Megalobrama amblycephala. The sequence goes on along the minus strand of NC_063055.1, from coordinate 7,449,873 downwards.
AGCTGTTACGCTTTCTCCAGTGGTCAGCGATACAGACCAGTGTTGCCAAGTCCACGGTTTTCCCGTGGAATTGGGCTACTTTTACATTGTTGCCGCAGGTTGAATCGACCCAAAATAACGTGATATTTAGTCCCTGGAATGCACATTTTACCAGGGAAGCCCTGCTAAAAATGTGATTTTTACTGTGGGACCCCGCTGAAATGCCATTGGGCTAGTTTTGGGCTAATTTTAAGGAGCAATTGGGCGGGTTTTGTTGTGAAAACCTGGCAACACTGATACAGACACTCTCATATCCCTATAATAATACAATCTCTGGATAGACTTACCATGGCATCCATCCCTTAAAGATGTATGAAGCTTCAAGATCACTTGTAATTTTCCACAGCTCTTAAATATGAAGGCCGCAAACTTCAGACACATCATTCACGTCAGAATAGACGCATTTGTCCTCTTGTACTCTTCTATTCTACTTTGGTCAAAATCAAATAATATCAAATAATATAGATTTTAATATAAATTATTGCACTTTGTTTGCCCTAGCCTATAGTGATGACAAAGAGAAAAGTTTCTTTTCAATCTAAACATGCGTTAAACAGACCTTTGACCGTCTTGTCTGCTATTTCAGCTTCTTGTGCCGCGTTTCAAAGTTCAACTTTTAAAAACACGTTTTGACACTCTGCACTCTTTTCAGTTTTGTTAATGCTTTTAAAACCACAAACACGTTCTTTCTTTTAGTTCACTGCAGTTTTAAAGCCCCAATTATCTGTTCCGATGACCAGGCTGTTTCCATGGGCTGCATAAGCCGTCCGCCATATTGGAACAGTCAAAGTGAACATTCCAGAGCAAGTTGACTGAGCATGTGAATATCTATATCTGCAATATTAGATGAAGATGAAGGCATGAGCTAACACAACATTAAAAAGTTAACATAATAAAAACATTAAAAAGCACCGTAGCAAAAACCTGTAACATATGAAAACACAGAAAGAAGAGAAAAAAAATCCTGGAGACACCACTGAGGCTGCGTCCGAAAACCTAGGTAGATGTCTTGCTGCCTCGCTGTCTTATAAGAGAATGACTTGTACGGCAGCATTTGTGCATGAAGGTAGGCTACCTCACGAAATTGATTTCGGACAGACTTCTGAGGCAGCGTAACAGTTTAATGATCTACAGCAATATAGCACAAACTTTGGTGAGAACTAAACAAATATTTAATTACTACAGTAGTAATTTCTCGATAGAAATATCAAAATTGAAATATGTTGATCAAAATCGTACATTTACACACAAACTGAGCAGCAAACGCAACTTTCAGACGCCATCTTTATTTTTCTAGCTCAACTGTCACAGAATGGAAAGCACAGGATTGTGGGATATCAAAGGCAGCTAAGGATACATCTATGCTTCCTTCAAAAATCGATCTGAGGAAGGTATCTCATGAGACAGGAAGTGAAGCTAACACTGGATTCGGACGTGCCTTGATGCCTTCTTACCTTGAAATGTGTCCTCACAAGGCAGCATTTTCCAGTTTTCGGACGCAGCCTGAGTATCATGTTCATGCCAACTTCTTTGAATAACATTCAGGTTAATGGCACAGACATTTGAAGGGAACTTTATCGCCCCCTTGAGTACTGAGGATTGTTGCGTCTGCCTTCACATACTTGCGTAAAGAGTTACGCCAGGTGCGCCGTCAACTCCCAGATCACACAGAACCTTTCCATCTTTATGACTGTCCTCAAACATAAGGCCTTTTCGCTCCGCTCACATAATTAAGATGAGATTTATCTCTGTAGCAACACCACTTTCTAAATGAGTTTCTGACATTTTCCTGACATTTTGCTTCCTCAAGTGGCCCAAACTCAAAATCCCCACCCTGCAAAACACAGCTGTGCCAATTCCCCTCGCTGCGGCAGTGCGACGGAGAGATGTCAACTTGATAGACATTCACAGACTCAATTATACCGTATTGATCTCTGAGGCTAAGAGGTTTAAACAACATAGACTTGCCCCAAACGGCTAATAGCCTGTGTCACTGTCAGCAAACATGACAATCCAGCCACACACACTCTTTTGATTTTACAGTAACAGCCTGCTGAAAACGAGTGCTTGGCTGCGTTTACAGACAATTTGCGGTGGAAAGTTATGCAAATCCATCTCGTTTTGAACCAATTGCAGGTTCCTATGGCTATTATAACTGCTAAAGCGTGCGCACCTGTGCCTAACTTGAGTAAATAAGTGCAAAACTGGGAGTGGCATTATGGTTGACGGAGGAATTTTGCCATGCACCGCTGAACCGCAGCTGCTGCCTTCCTCCACATGTGTTTACACAGCTTCAGTTTGATTAACATCTAGTGATCCAGAACGCCTTATGTCTGACTCTGAGAAGTCACTTTCGTTCTTAGTTTACTCAACGGTGAAGACTAAATTAACCAAGGAGGTTACATTTTCTCAAGAAAACAGCACTTACAGTTACTGGAGCTGTGGAGCTTCACGTGTTGTTGTGGCTGTTGTTTATTATGACACAAATTTTGTGCAATTTCTTGGCTGAGGGTATTTTTATTACCTCTGTTTTGTTTCCATGGCAAAAATCATGTCCACTCAGGCCCTGGAGCTGAAATATATTTCTGTGTACATATAGAATCTAATCAGGTGGCTGTGACCTTCTGAAACAAGCTGGGGAGAACGCACAAGTAGGCTACATAAACTATTACTTATTTGCTCCATAATTTAGCTGATGTCCGTCTCTTTGGTTTTCTCTGCTGCAGTGGGAGGTGAAGTGTTAGATTCGCATTCGATGATGTATGTAAAATGTATGTATGTGTGTGTGTGTGTGTGTGTGTGTGCGTGTGTGCGTGTGTGCGCGCCCTGCAGCCAGCTGCCCGAACCGCTGCCTACAAACGCACAGATATTTCACACAGCACGCCATAATGAATCGATGCAACTCTGTGATATTTTTTTCTTTCTGCAAAGCCTGCTTTTTTGCTGTCTTATTTATGCCTCCCTGATTTTAATCACACGTCTTGTTCCATATCCACTCTCATTGGGGGCTGTTTTGCAAAGCGTTTTTACACTTTGATCCTATCCCGAGCTGATGTTCCCTCCGGAATAACAACAACGAAGATGCACGTATTTACGAACTGAAGATTTTATGTCAGGGATATTTGTTTTTTTGTTTTTTTAAATATATAAAAATCTCTTTAAACACACTGCCTGCTTACTGTCTCTTATTCAATTTACCCCCATCAAAAGCAAAAGCAAATCTCTTTTCTACTATTGTGACAAATTATTATCAAAACAGAAGTTTCATTTCATCTAGGTCTCTGTGGTTGCTGCAGGATTGACATCAAAAACGAAAAACGGGAGAAAAAGGGAAAAATAATCGAGCCGCGAAGTACAATCCAATTTGGCATACCAGCACAAAGATGGCCGAGTGCCCTGGAGAAGACAAATAATATTAAACACAGCGTCAGTATTTCCAGGAAAATGCATTTTGAAAGATGTCCTGAGGCTACGCACCCTCTTATTGCACTAAAGTAAAGTTAGGATGCCAAAAGCGTGCTGGCTGTTTTGCATGGGTAAACTGAAGCAGGAAAAGAACACGTCTCACTGACTCATTCTGAGATCACTGAGGAGTTCACATGTTCCCAGGCTTATTGCGTGTAAATAATCAGTGCACATTATAGCAAGGATAAATATAATTATTTACATAATCGAAATGTAATCATTTGCATAATTTCCTTTTTGGCATGTCATCCAGGCAGAGCAAGTACATATTTCAGCATTGTTTTGGATAAAAGCATCTGCAAAATGCATGAATGTTTAAATGTTTTAGACTTCTTTTGCAAGGTAATGAAGACTTTCTAAAGTCTACTAAATAGTTGAGACATTTCATCAATATAATAATGATTGCATTTACACATTCTGACATTCAAAGTGTACATTCTATCAATTCATAAACTCCCAGAGAATCTAGACTTTAGCTGTGCTTGTGGTACCTGAGGCAACCAGTTATTATTATGGGGGGAAAAAAATGTTTTGACTCTCATCTTTTTGTACTTTTGGATCCAAGTTCAATACGCTTGCATTTTGAGTTAAACTGGCCATTAACATAACATAATAGTATGTATGTAGAAGCTTCACAGATCATTGAGCTATCTGAAAAAAGTTATATAGAGTTACTTCTATACACCAAAACAAGTTGCATATACTAATTGAAATGGAAGAAACCTCACAGAACATTAATCACTCTAATCGTGACTTGAAAACACAATTTTTGCTTTAAAATATCTATTAATTCTGAATAACAAATAGGCCTTTTGGTCATCATAAGTTCCCATGCTTTGACCAAAAACACAAATTATTCAAAAGCATCATCAGTGATCAAACGGATTATGCTCAGCAGCCTGTTAGTCGGACCCTCACCATCAAACTTCATATTCTAAGTTCATGCTGTTTAATATTTTAAGTTTCTCATACTAAATGGTCTAAAATTGGGTACAGATTTAATGTAATGTCAGTTTTTTCAACATTTGATAGTTCAGTCAAACTTTAAAATAGTTTTTGCCTAACAAAATGGAAGTTGGACTTTTTACAGTGATACTGTTTGATCTACAGGAACACAATAATAAATAATTCTTATAGAATATCCGGTTTCACTCATAAATGCATCATATTATGGAAGTAAAATAAGTAAATGCCATTTCATATACTTTAATGCAAGTTTGTGCTTGTGTACGGTTGTGGCTGGGTGCTTTCTGAAATATGACTTATGAATCATAGGCCTATTTCTTCAGTCAGAGAAAGCTAATTTACACATATATAGGCCCTGTTTCACAGACAGGGCTTAGATTAAGCCAAGATTAGGCCTTAGTTCAATTAGGACATTTAATAAAGCAATAAGCCCCAAGAAGCCGTGGTTTACAGTGAATTCATAACAGCTGAATTTATAACAGAGTGCATCTCACGGAGATCAACTAAAAACAGACTAGGAAAAGTCAGATGGTGGCAAAGACTGTTTGAGTGAGTCAATAGTGGAGAGTTTTGTTTTGAGAGGACTGATACTGTCGTGAACACTAGTGCTGTCAGTGTCAGGGCACGGGAAAACCCCATAATTGTTAAAAGGACAAGATATCGCAGCTGACATTCAAACAGATTTATTTTTAATATGAACATAGGACTGACCTGAAGGAAAATGCTATATAGATGCAGCTTCAGTGAACAGTATCAATGAGAACAAACATATGTTTATGTTGCTAAGGGTGTTGTGCTGCGATACATAAAACCGTTGGGTGAAGCGGTCATAGCCGTGTTTTATTGTGAAGAATCAAGGACTGGAACTAACCGTTTTATAAGTAGCTTTTATAAACATGCCTTAGAAAACATTATGGTGTGCATCTTGAGACAAAACAATGGCACTGACATATTTTAAGATATTTCAGTGCAAGTTACTTTCAGTTAAAACAGCTCAAACATGCATTTTAGTCTAGGGCTAGGCTTAAACCTTGTCTGTGAAACTGGGGGATAGAGTATAAACAAAAATGATTTTCATATGCTACTAATTACAGCTAAAAACTATATATTTAAAATTTCATGGAGGTGTCAGAAAATGACTACACACATATGTGGGAAGTGTCCCGAGGGCTTGACTGTAGGCGGATGTCAGGTTTTATTCTCTGCACCAGTACGGCTGCATATATGAGCGTCTCTATGAGAGTGTGTTTTCCGAGTGAATGCTCAGGGTGCAGTGGGTGAGGAGCAGATTTCTAACATTCATACCTTAATGGGCCAGTGGGTTCTTGCAGGGGTCATCTGTCATCTTTAAGGGTTTCCTTCCTCTTTCTAGGTCTCTTTCTCCATCCAAATAAACAACTACATCACCAGAGCCTCAATCAAGGGCTGTGGTTCTGAGGGGGGATTCACTAACATTCACTAACAATGAACTACACCCACTTATTCACCTTATTCTTAATATACAGAGGGGATGCGGCCATTGTAACGAGGCTTCTGGTCTCATCCCCTTCCAGTTATTTTAGCTGTACAAAAACAGGCTGTTATTCTGTTATCATATTATTTTAATGTATTATTTTAATCATAAACACACTGATTTGTGGAGCAAATTATTTGACCATTTACTGCAGTTATTCTTCCAGTTGGTTAATAAATCGGACGTCTCGCACATTTATAGAAAAAGCTTACTTCCATGTTGCAACATAAGGTGAATAGCATTGTTTATAAGCACATGTTATTTGCATTGTTTAACAAGTTAATTAAGAATATTTTGTATTCCTAAAAAGATTTCTTAAGAATATTCTCACATTTTTTTCTTAGGAAGGTTAAAATATTAGCCCTTGGTTTCATAGGCGAGGCTCAAAGGGATAATTCACCCAAAAATGAAAAATACTCCGTGATTTACTCACCCTATAACCATGCGTATATGACTTTCTTCTTTCAGACGAACTCAATCAGAGTTATATTAAATAATGTCCTGGCTCTCGCAAGCTTTATAATAGCAGTGAAAAGAGGATGAGATTTTGAAGCCCAAAAAAGTGCAACCATCAATCATAAAAGATATCAACAGGGGGGTTAATAAAGGCTTTCTGAAGTGAACTGATGGGTTTTTGTAAGAAAAATATCCATATTTAAAGCTTTTAAAAACTAAAATAATTAGCTTCCACCAGATGACATTCTGTGCAAGTTGACTTGCGCCACAAGAGTAACCCCTGATGCGATGTATGACACAGGATGTAGGAGTGGCCTAAGCTTGGACGCCTTCAGGGTTTAAACAAATAGGCCTGGGCAACAAAATCAAGCTCCTCTTTCGAAATCCTCCAACATTTCTCTTTAAAAATTCTTAGACTTCTAATTCGTAACCAGTGTTTTGTTTTGCTCTATCCTCTGCACTTCCGCGTTCATCAATACGTCATGCGTCGGGTCAGAGGTCACTCTTTCACCGTAAATCTATGCGTACGGCCGACTGTTGGAAGCTAGTTATTTTAGTTTTTAAATATGGATATTTTTCTTACACAAACCCATCGCTTTGCTTCAGAAGGCCTTTATTAACCTTATATCTTTTATGACGGATGGATGCACTTTTTTGGGCTTCAAAATCTCATCCTCTATTCACTGTTATTATAATGCTTGGAAGAGCCAGGACATTATTTAATATAATTCCGATTGTATTCGTCTGAAAGAAGAAAGTCATATACGCCTACAGACATGAGTGTGAGTAAATCATGGGGTAATTTTCATTTTTGGGTAAACTAACCCTTTAAGTCTAGTCCCAGACTAAAATGCATATTTGAGCTGCTTTAACTGAAAGCAACTTGCACTGACATATCTTAAAAAATGTCAGTGCCATCTCAAGATGCACCAGCAATGTGCATAAAAGTTATTTAAATATCCTAATTGAAGGCATAATCCTGGCTTAATATAAGCCCCATCTGTAAAACCAGGTCTAAGCATCATAACATTATATAAATCAAGCATTCTGCGTTAGTTCAGGCAGGCCTCGTAGTCAAGCTCCGCTATCAGCTAATTCGGAAATTCCAACCCCACCCATATCAGCTATGGATAGATTTCTATGGACTCTGTTGGCAACTCTCAAATAAGGCGCATTACTTAAATGCAGCTTTTGTCTCTCTGCTTGCTTGGCTGCTTCCACTGCACTCTGCTTGCAACCCACCTCCTCCCCAGCTCCTCCTTAAACCTGTGTTTAACTTAATCAGTGTCATTCTGTTGTCATTGATGCATGCTCTGTTCTCAATAGGGGGATTCTGTGCTGCTCTCCCAGTTAAAAAATGGGAGGTTGACCCCAGAAGCTGCTGCTGTTCCTGGTCTTAGCTTTCATGGAGCTCATGAAAAGGATGGGGAATTTAGAACAGAGCCATACCGCCAAATGTAACTTTAGCAAAATATGCCAATAAAAAAACTGACTAAAAAGTTTGTTTCTGGTAATTTTTTGACTTAAGAACTTTTTTTGGAGGGGTTGTGCTTTAACTGTGCGGATGAATATGGTTATCTTACTGCTCATAAAACATTCCCTACTAGGCTTAAGAGATTTAACCAGTTTAGATGGAAATGATCTCAGCCTGACTAGCTGAAGACATTACTGTAGCTATACCCGTTAATAGACACGGTATGTCCTTGAAAATAAATTACAGCACAGAGCTACAAATAACCATAATGAAAAGATCCTTCACAATAGATAACACTTTACAATCAACTCTGTTAGAGAGCTACATAATATGGCAATTTATCTGTTCAATAAAATACCTACCTGTTGAGCAATAAAAATGCCAATTCGAATTATGCAAACATTTAAAATCCCAAAAAGCCAAGCCTTTTGTTTAAAACCGTTGATTTCTCAGAGGTTTGAGATTTATCATGCTTCATGTCAACCTTTATTGCTCGCTGTGACAACTGTCCTATGCCACTCCCACACCATACAGATGTCACATGAGCAACTTTTCTCCATTTACAGGGTTGCACTTTATTTTACTGTATGTGCACATTTAATGTGCTTACATTGTACTTAAAAAAAAAAAAAGTACTGAATAATATGAGGTAACTACATGGGTTAAAGGGATAGTTTACCCAAAAATTTAAATTATCCCATGATTTACTCACCCTCATGCCATAGGTGTATATTACTATATTCTTTCAGATGAACACATCGGAGATATATTTAAAAATATCCTTTGTCCTCCAAGGTTTACAATGGTTGTGATAATTAAAGTAATGTAAAGATAATTAAAGTAATCCATACGGCTCCAGGGGGTTAATAAAGGACTTCTGAAGCGAATGGAAGTGTTTTTGTAAGAAAAATATTTAAAACTTCATAAATTCAAATAACAAGCTTCCAGCGGATGATCGCACAAATAAATAAAATAAACAATTTAAATAAATAAAATTTTGCTTACTTGTATGACAGAATAACCACTTTTCTCACAAAAGCACCTCCCTTTCCCTTGGATAACTGTCTTACAGCCACAGGCTCCCAACTGGAATTAGCATGAGAAAGGGAGGCCGCACTCACAATCGAGTGGTATTAGTATAATTGCACCAAGCAAATAGCATTGAATTTTGTAAACAAGATGCAATCTATAATAACACTAAATTGTGTGTTTGCACTCTATGCATTTAGTGGCTGGTTACACTGGATTGTGGGTGATTTGTGAAGACGACAGGTTTGCGCACTGAAATACTGTGTGGTGAAGTTAATGAATTCCTCCCTGATAGTTCATAACTTTTTTAAAATGTAAAATCTAACATAAACTCCCCCATATCAAATCCAGTCAGGAGTATAATTTTCTATATTACAGGTCATTTCTTTGTGTTGCACTCAGCCAGATTTCAGCATACTCAAGCTGTGATTATTTCTGGACCTTTGAGAGCGTTGCAAAGCGGACCACCACAGGTGCAAATGCATGCAACACAGTTGGTGGTCAGAAATGAAATTCATACTTGCAGACATTTTGCACTGATATTACTGCATTGATATACAGTGCCCTCCACAATTATTGGCACCCTTAGTAAATATGAGCAAAGGTGGATGTGAAAATAAATCTGCATTGTTTATCCTTTTGATCTTTCATTCAAAAAATTCACAAAATTCTAACCTTTCATTGAAGGAAAACAGTTGAAAGTGGGGGGAAAGTCACATTATGAAATAAATGTTTTTCTCCAATAGACACTAGGCACCCCTAGAAATTCTTATGAGTGAAATATCTCTGAAGTATATTCCCATTCATATTTACATTTTTTTAGCACACCAGGGTGATCATGAACATGAAATTGTCCAGTCATGACTTCCTGTTCCACAGGAGTATAAACATGAGGAAACACAAAGGCCAACTTCCCGTAATCATTCATCACAATGAGTAAAACCAAAGAATATAGTTCTGATGTGCAGCAAAAGATTGTTGAGCTTCACAAAATAGAAAGTGGCTGTAAGAAAATACCTAAAACATTGAAAATCCCCATTTCCACTATCAGGGCAATAATTAAGAAGTTCCAATCAACTAAACATGTTACAAATCTGCCTGGAAGAGGACGAGTGTCTAAATCGACCTAATGTGAAGTGAGGAGGAAAGTTTGAGTGGCCAAAGACTCTCCAAGGATCACAGCTGGAGAATTGCAGAGTTGAGTCTTGAGTCTCAGAAAGCGATAAAAAAAATATCAAACAGCACCTACATCCCCACAAGCTGTTCAGGAGGGTTTCAAGAAAAATCCTCTGCTCTCATCCAGAAACAATCTCCAGCATATTCAGTTGTCAGACAAGACTGGAACTTCAAACGGGACCGGCTTCTATTGTCAGATGAAACAAAAACAAAAAAATAGCTTTTTGGCAGCAAACCCACCAGATGGGTTTGGTGCACACATGGATAAAAAGTACACCATGCCCACGGTTAAATATACTGCTGGATCTTTAATGTTGTGGGCCTGTTTTTCTGCTGGAGGTCCTGGACATCTTGTTCAGATACATGGCATCATGGATTCTATCAAATACCAACAGATAAAAAAATCAAAACCTGACCGCTTGTGCTAGAAATCCAATAATGGGCTGTGGTTGGATCTTCCATCAGGACAATGATCCAAAACAAACATCAAATCCAACACAAAAATGTGTCACTGAGCACAAAATGAAGCTTCTGCCATGGCCATCTCAGTCCTCTGACCTGAACCCTAAAGAAAATGAGTGGAGTGAACTGAAGAGAAGAACCACCAACATGGAGCTGGGAATCTGAAGGATCTGGAGAGATTCTGGATGAAGGAATGGTCTCTGATCTCTTGTCAAGTGTTCTCCAAACTCATCAGGTATTATAGGTGAAGACTCAGAGCTGTTATCTTGGCAAAAGGAGGTTGCAAAAAGTTTTGAATAAAAGGGTGCCAATGTGTTTTGGAGAAAAACATTTATTTCATAAAGTAAGTTTCCCCCCACTTTCAATTATTTTCCTTAAATGAAAGGTTATAATTTTGTGAATGTTTTGAATAAAAGATCTAAAGGATAAACAATGCAGATTTATTTTCACAGCTGCTTTTGCTCATAATTACTAAGGGTGCCAATAATTGTGGAGGGCACTGTATATATAAAAAATAGTTTCAAATCTGAGTGCTAAAAAAAAAAAAAAAAAAATCAATGGATTACAAAATTCTGTGCATGTAATTTAAATATCAGGATTTTAAAGATGACAAAACATGGTAATTATGCCTCTGCATGCTTCACTCTTTCTCACACTATCGGCTGTTTTATATCTGCGGGCCCAGACATCTTTGAACACCATGATTCGTTGTAATTAAGTGTAACGATCTCTTAATCCGGGCATAAACCCCAATTACGCTTGTATTATATAGTCTTAATGACAGATGCCTCCGGGTGGATAACTACTAGAGAAGCCCTGGAATAGTGAGGAGACACATCCTTAACTCCTTCAACATCAGCATCCTGCAGAACACGCTCAAGTCCTGGTGGAATATACATGCAATTACATGCACTGTATCCATATGTGGGCTTAAGTCAGGAGAATGTGACACATGATGGCTTCATTCATGGTTAGCATTGATAGATAGATCGCACGAGAGTACTGGAGCTTGATACAGAGGGCCGACGGCAGAGATATTGCCGTAATAACACACCTCTCAGGACCGTTCTGCGCTCATGATTTCATGTTATGGCCTTATTGATCCGATAACCACAAGCACCACTCACAATGAGCAAATATGTACATAAATGTCACCTAGGAATCACAGGAATAATGCTGATGTCTAAGTAAAATGAAGATTGCCGACTTTCAGGCCATTAACGAGGTTGTTCCTATTGATAAATAATAAATCACAGGTACAGTGGAGGCAGAAGCCTTGAGGACTTGTAGGATCACATTGGGATGTCATCTGAAATGTAAAAGAATAATGCTGTCAGAGCAGTACACATCAGGCCTTTAACAACAGCACTTTAGGGATAAACTCGAAGACAGAAGAGTATGTGAGTGCTGCGAAGAGATGCAGAGTTGTGTGATTTTTGCCTGGGGCGAGTAGCGTTTTATTGAAAGTCAGACCATCGCTTCAGGAACGCTCCGATACCGTCATGTATTAAACACAGCGTTAGGATTCTGAAAGAAATATGTTGGTATTATTGCAAGAACATTGAACAAAAATGCTTAGTGAAAATGAATGATGGACAGCCTATACATATAGAAGCCTTTTTCTGCCCCAGTGTGTAAAAACAGGAATGAAAAGTCATGAGAAATAAAAGAAGTATTGTTCATATACACACAATTAATGGATATAAAGTTGGAATTATAAAGAAACGTAACTGTGAAACAAAGTCACAATTATGACAAATAAAATCAGAATGATAGGTCAAAATTTACCTATACTGTCGCAATTACAAAAAATAAACTTGCAATTATCTTATATTTTAAAATATTTTTTTTACTCTGAGGCGCAACTATCCTGTGCTCAATTAATATTATAAAATATAAAGTCCATTTCACAATAACATCTGGTACTGACAAAATATCTACTATAATAAAATTAAATATTTACTATTCAAATATTGCTTGCAAAACAAAACAAAAAAAGAAATTGGAAATGGACTTCATTATTTACTACGGAAGAGGATTAGAGCCAAGTTCCGTCGTAACCAATAGAGTTCAATGGGACTTACAATCATAGTCGACTAACGGCGCTTTCGGGAAACGCACCCCAGGATAGTAAATTACGGAAGAGGATTAGGGCCAAGCAATAATAAAAAAATAAAACCATCTCGAGATTAAAGTTGTTAAATTTCGAGAAAAAACTCATTAAATTTTGAGAAAAAAGTCGAGATAAAATGTTGAGAATAAACTCGTTAAATTACGAGAAAAAAATTTGTTAAATTTCGAGAAAAAAGTCGAGATAAAATGTTGAGAATAAACTCATTAAATTACGAAAAAAATTCGTTAAATTACAAGAACAAATTCATTAAATTATGAGAAAAATGTTAAATTTCGAGAAAAAAGTCGATAAAATGTTGAGAATAAAGTCATTAAATTATGAGAAAAAAGTCGATAAATTACAAGAACAAATCCGTTAAATTACGAATTTGTTCTCATAATTTAACGATTTTTTTCCTCATAATTTAATGACTTTATTCTCAACATTTTATCTTGATTTTTTTCTTGACATTTAACGAGTTTTTTCTCGTAATTTAATGAGTTTATTCTCAACATTTTATTTCAACTTTTTTCTCGAAATTTAACACGTTTTTTTCTCGTAATTTAATGAGTTTATTCTCAACATTTTATTTCGACTTTTTTCTCGAAATTTAACAACTTTAATCTCGAGATGGTTTTATTTTTTTTATTATTGCTTGGCCCTAATCCTCTTCCGTAATTTACTATCCTGGGGTGCGTTTCCCGAAAGCGTCATTAGTCGACTATGATTGTAAGTCCCATTGAACTCTATTGGTTACGACGGAACGTGCGACCATAGTTCGCTTTGGGAAACGCACCCCTATGCAGTGACGTCAAAGAGCAGATAGAAAAATATAAAAAATATGAAATATAAAATCAAATTTCTAAATATCTAAAATAATAAAATAAAATACTACTTAAATGATGCTTGGGAAAAAAAAAAAAACATTTGAATGGACGTCAATAAAAAAAGATGCTGTTTATGACAAGATGGTGTAGTTACAATATTTACCAGTAGGGGCAAACTGGACCGTGTTAACCAAGCGTGCCACACAAGTCCTGAAAAGAAAGTGAAGCCAAAGTGTCTCGATCGCCCCCAGGTGGCTGGATGCAGTATAGGTCATAAACCCCGCCCTCTCCATGTAATGTAATGGGACGTGAGACAAACTAAACAGTCAAATTACATGTCAAAATATATTTTTTTCCAAAGACGGTTTCTGTCATTTTAGGCAGTTTTTATCACACTGATGTTTAATTGTTTGTTCTTTAAAAAAAGTTTGTTTTTAGTTAGTTATTTGATGCTATAAAAACGTGGGTTTTGATGAGATTGACAGCTTCTCTGAGTGAAGTAGTCATTGAAGCACCAACAGACTTTTTTCTTGATCTTTGGGAGAAGATTGGAGCTTTAACTTCAATTTCTACATTTCCAGAACTGTTATCACACCGACATAATGTGTTTTCGTCGTCGTCCATCTTTTTTTTTTACTGTCTATGATGCTAACCAGCCAAACCTTGACCCCTTGGATCCTCTCACCAGTGAGTGAGGAGTGAGTGAGGACGAAGAAAAGAAAACCTGGAATGGATCTGGTCAAGAGTGATTACAGAACACAGAAGAGGGAGGAGGAGAAATTACTGTCACTCCACTCCACGTACATTGGTAGAGAGAATGCATGAGAGAAAGAAAGAGAAAGAGAGATAGTCCTATTCCTAAATAACTATACGCCATAACGAATGAATACTGAATCTCCTTGAGTTTCTCAGTAATTGGAAGCGAGCGATGTCGTGCTCTGCATATTTGCCAGAAGCATAACAGACTTTATTAGGAACCATAAAAACACCATTAAAATTCACAACTCAGGGAGCCGGGCCTAGCCCGTGAGACTGATGAATTACTACTGTTCACTGAAAGTGACCATATTCTTTTGCTCTTTCATCTTCTGGGACGCTGGTTATTTTTGTCTGCTACATGAAACCAGTTACGTCCATCATATGGATTGATCTTCTTCACCGGCCATGAGGAGAACCGATTTGAGAATCGATCTGTGTACTTTGTGAAAAGAAGACTGCTTCACTACTAGAGGAAACAAAGAGCAAAACACAAAGAAGCATCTTTCACATACTTGAAGTCAACATGAAACAGCACTATGAAGCAGCCCATGGAATTTAATTGGATGGTGAAATGGGTCAAATTTTGGGATTACTCAACTGGAGCCTGTTGGTTGAGATAAGTGGACTTGGTGACATCAATTAACAATGGATTAACATGCACCAATGTATTGTGCACATTAAAGGGTTAGTTCACCCAAAAATGAAAATTCTGTCATTATTTACTCACCCTCATGACATTCCAAACCTGTAAGACCTTCGTTTGTCTTCGGAACACAAATTAAGATATTTTTGAGTATTTCATTATTGGCGGGCTCCTGCGTCTGCATCACACACGTGTCGTAGTGCTCACATGAACAACGTCCGCCAATACCAAGTCGGCGTTCTGATGTATAACCCAGAAGTGCTGTACTGTCTATACAATGTAAGCAGCATAGGAGAATAAATTGTTGAATAAAGAATAAATAAGAGAAGAAATTGTTGAATAAAGTCATTATTTTTGTTTTGTTTTTGCGCACAAAACGTTTTGTCGATTCATAAAATTAAGATTGAACCACTGTAGTCACATGGACTATTTTAACGATGTATTTACTACCTTTCTGGACCTCGAAAGTGGTAATGTCTATGTCTATGGAGGGGCCAGAGAGCTCTCGGATTTCATCAAAAAATATCTTAATTTGTGTTCTGAAGATGAATGAAGGTCTTACGGGTGTGGAACGACATGAGGGTGAGTAATTAATGACAGAATGTTTATTTTTGGGTGAACTAACCCTTTAAGAAGTAGGTCAATTCTGACTTTTTGAAAACATGAATCAGCATTTGCAAAGCATTTAACTTAAGTTTTTATATATTTATGAGTTAAACAGAATATCTGGTAAGAAAAGCTGGACTTGTTTTCATCTATTGGGATCTGACCGGATTGTGCAAAAATATGATTTTATTGGCTAATATTAGTTTTCTTCACCTCTTCTGCCTTAAAGGATTAGTTCACTTTCAAATTAAAATTTCCTGATAATTTACTCACCCCCATGTCATCCAAGATGTCCATGTCTTTCTTTCTTCAGTCGAAAAGAAATTAAGGTTTTTGATGAAAACATTCCAGGATTTTTCTCCTTATAGTGGACTTCAATGGAGCCCAAATGGTTGAAGGTCAAAATTACAGTTTACAGCGATCCCAGATGAGAAATAAGTGTCTTATCTAGAGAAACAATCGCTCATTTTCTAATTTTTTTTTATTTTTAAATTTTATACATTTTAACCATAAATGCTCATCTTGAACAAGTTCTCTTCTTGCATGGTGGTATAGAAGCATGGTGTTAGTTTTCACTGCTACGCTGACGATACTCAGCTCTATATTTCCTCGCGCCCTGACGAAACCTACAAATTCACAAAACTAACAGAATGCATAGCTGACATTAAAAACTGGATGACAAGAAATTTCTTATTATTAAATTCAGAAAAAACTGATATCCTAATCTTTGGACCAAAAACTTCCTCACGAAAAAACCTTGAATACTCTCTAACACTTGACGGGTGCTCCATTAAATCTTCGTCCTCAGTTAGGAACTTGGGTGTGCTCTTCGATACCAATCTTTCATTTGAAAGTCATGTTTCTAGTATCTGTAAAACCGCCTTCTTCCATCTAAAAAATATATCTAAATTACGACATATGCTCTCAATGACAAATGCGGAACAGTTGGTTCATGCATTCATGACCTCAAGACTAGATTACTGTAACGCTCTACTGGGTGGTTGTTCTGCTCGGCTTTTAAACAGACTACAGTTGGTCCAAAATGCGGCAGCTAGAGTTCTTACTAGAACCAGAAAGTATGACCATATTAGCCCAGTTCTGTCAACATTACATTGGCTCCCTATTAAACATCGTATAGATTTTAAAATCTTGCTACTTACTTATAAAGCACTAAATGGTTTAGCTCCCCAGTACCTAAGTGAGCTCTTAATGCATTATAGTCCTTCACGTTTATTGCGATCTCAGAATTCAGGCCAGTTGATAATACCCAGAATATCAAAATCAACTGAAGGCGGCAGATCCTTTTCCTATTTAGCACCTAAACTCTGGAACAAACTTCCTAGCATTGTTCGGGAAGCAGACACACTCTGTCAGTTTAAATCTAGACTAAAAACACATCTCTTTGCTCTTGCATACACATAACACATTATCAATACATTAACATTTTTCAAATCCGTTAAAGGATTGTTACGCTGCAATAATTAGGTCGGCCGGAACCGAGAACATTTCCTATAACACTAGATATACCTGTACATCAGAATAAGAATGGCATCTACGCTAATATCTGTCTCTCTGCTTATCCCGAGGTTTTCCGGGTGCTGGATCCAGGCCGTATCCAGATCAGATGGAGAACCTGTGTCTGACCTGACTACAACGCAGCCCAGGAGACAATGGGCCTACAGATCCAGTTCTGGCTGCATAGATTTTTAAATCCCCGTATCCGCTTACATATATATATATATAATCTATTTTTAATCTCTATAATAAAAATGTATAATTCAGATTTTGATCTCCATATCCATTTACATATATTATATATATCTTCCAAGGGGTTTTTTCCCTCCTAGGACTTTTTCCCACGCTGGGTTTTCTCCTAGGGGGTTTTTTCCACCCCTGGGAGTCAGCCGACATTGGCTTAATGTAGCACCATCTTGTATATGTTACATATTACCACGCTTGTTTGTACAGCTTATTTTTAACCACTTCCCTTTTTTCTGTGCGTCTAATATGTAAAGCTGCTTTGAAACAATTACCAATTGTAAAAGCGCTATATAAATAAATTTGACTTGACTTGACTTGACTTGACTTCTTCTTCTCTACTTGAATTCCAGCAGTTTAGACACTGCTAAGTGTATTACTGCCCTCCACAGGTCAAAATTTGAACTAAATTGTCAAATACAATATGCTAGTGCAAGTATATAACAATTAGTTCAAACTTTGACCTGTGGAGGGCAGTAATACACTTAGCAGTGTCTACAGAGCCGGAATTCTAATAGAGAAGAACAAGAGAGCTAGTTCAAGATGAGCATTTATTGTTAAAATGTATATAATATTTTTTTTTTTTTTTTTTTTTTTTAGAAAATGAGTGATGGTTTCTCTAGATAAGACCCTTATTCCTCATCTGGGATTGTGTAGAACATTTTGAAGCTGCACTGAAACTGTAATTTTGACCTTCAACTGTCTGGAAGCCACTGAAGTCCATTATATGGAGAAAAATCCTGGAATGTTTTCATCAAAAACCTTAATTTCTTTTCGACTGAAGAAAGAAAGACATGCACATCTTGGATGACATGGGGGTGAGTAAATTATCAGGAAATTTGAATTCTGAAGTGAACTAATGCTTTAATTAGACAAAAAAAGTCAAGAAAGATATAAAGTTTTAATGAAGGATAATAATCAAAAACGATTTTTAGACTGACACTACCTTTAAATATCTGATGTAAGAATTTTTTTTTGTGTGTGTAAGAAATATATATTTGTGTGAAAGATATTAATCCTTTTATTCAACAAGGAATTTTATTCAACACTAATTTGAACAAATGTGACAGTAAAGACATTTATAATGCTCCAAAAATGTCCATTTCAAATAAATCCTGTTCTTTTGAACTTTCTATTCTTAACAGAATCCTGAAAAAATATATCACAGTTTCCACAAAAATATAAAGCAACATGACATTGATAATTATAGGAAATGTTTCTTGAGCTGCAAATCAGCATATTAGAATGATTTCTGAAGGATCATGTGACACTGAAGACTGGAGTAATGATGCTGAAAATTCAGCTTTGACCACGGGAATAAATTACATTTTAAAATATATTCAAATAGAAAACAGTTATTTTAAATTGTAATAATATTTCACTGTTTTT
Organism: Megalobrama amblycephala; assembly: GCF_018812025.1. Classification (NCBI taxonomy): domain Eukaryota; kingdom Metazoa; phylum Chordata; class Actinopteri; order Cypriniformes; family Xenocyprididae; genus Megalobrama; species Megalobrama amblycephala. The sequence continues at coordinate 7,431,198 of NC_063055.1, read as the reverse complement.
ACTGTATTTTTGATCAAATAAACGCAGCCTTGATGAGCATGAGATTTTTTTCTAAAATAATTAATTTTACAGACCCCAGATTTTTGACCGTTAGTGTAAGCGCACCAGTGAACCGACTGCAATAAGACCAGAAATATTTATTAATAAACTCGATACGATGCATTATGATTTCATGTTGACTTTAAGCAGCGAATCAGCGCAGCCCACGGAGAGACTCCCCAAAGCGTTGTGCACATTTACATGGACACACCCTTTATTTCCTATCTAGTTCAACACCCCATCGCAAGTGTCAATTTACAGTCAAAATAAAGTATTGATAGAAATGATATATCCATTAGAGACAGACATTTAAAGCAGAGAGTGAAAGAGACGCCCCAGAGAGGAAGGGACAGATGACATCCACACATTGTTTGCTAATCTTTAAATCACCCATGATTAGAGTTGACGGCATCAACGCGTTGCCATTCGCAGACAGAGCTCAACAGCACACAATCCATATGGTCAAACCACGTGAGGTCAAATCTACAAGATACATCAGTCAGCTGCTGCTTTGTCCGATTTTCTCAATTCATCCGCAATTTTAAAGGAAAACAAGTTATCTCGTTACAGAGAGGCGATCTCTGGTGTATATTTAAAGGTCTCTGCACATCCTTGGCCTTTCGTCGACGACATGTCCTTGCTCTGAAGACGCAGCTGGGGTCCGTCAAGATCGTTCTTACACAACACCCACGCTGCCGTTCGCGAGGAACTTATATAATCTTAGTTTGAAAGGTGCGCGAACAGTCTTCCCTGTCTGCTTAACTGGAAAGCGAGTGAAATGTTCTCCTAGCTAATGTATCTTGAGATCAAAACTGAAACAGTTCAATTATGTCAAGGTTTCACTAAGAAATGTTGCACGTCCCCTGCTGTGAGATGATGACGACCGTCGGGACTCGATGACCTGCATGTAACCGTAGAGATGCTGGACTGACTGTAACCATGGCGCACGGGTTCCATTTCCTGTTTGAGGGTGATGTGGATTTGGGCAGCTGATATCTTTAGCTCCGAGATGAGAGGATGGACACAAATGTGTGGGGGCTGATGGATGATTCCTGTTTGGCGTCGCTCCTGTGAATGTCGGCAAACCTGTGCACACACAAAGAGAAAACCATCGGCGAGGACATTAGGGAAATGCATTTTGCGGCATGATCAAAGGCAGGAAAAAACGACACGCATTACCTTTTCCTGCCTCGTCTTTTCATGTTTGTTGATCTTGTGTGGCTCTTTTGTTTGTGTTTACTTAGTGAGTGATGATTTTTATATGACAGCATTCTGAAGAGCGTCTGCTTTGAAAGGCACATGCTTTTGAAAAATGTAAATGGCAGAGGGTGAATGCCTGTGTTCTTTAGCACGAAAGCCTTAGTAAAATGATTATTTTGTTACACGCAGGCCTTTCAATGTGGCTGCGCGCGTCGTGTGGCACCATTAAGTTTTTTTTTTAAAGGGGAAATTATGCCACCCGTTGTCTGTCTGAGTGTTAATTCGCATTTAGAGAATTAAAATTGAATATGTAAATGTACGTTGCCTGTGTGCTAATCAGCATCGTTTCCTCCGAGCTGCTGTCCTGCTAAGATATTCAGTTATTTTAAATACAATCATGCTTTAGTATAGTTCTCAGCTTTATTTTAATCAAAGTGCATAATGAATCTTTCGGTAACACTTTAGAATGCTGTTCCATCATTAATGAATAACTACACACGAACAAATGAGTACCAAAGCGTTAACATTCTAGTTCACTCTTAAAAATAAAGGTTCTTTATTGGCATCTCTGATTCTGTGAAGAACATTTAACATCCATGGAACCTTTTCCCCTTACACAAAAGGTTCTTTAGATTCTTAAAATGTAAGATAAAAATGGTTCTTTTAAGAACTGTTCACTGGAAGGTTCTTTGGGGAACCCAAAATGGTTCTTCTATGGCTTCACTGTGAAAACCCCCTTTTGGAACCTTTGTTTTTAAGAGTCAAAAGAAACTCTGATTAATGAATTAGTAAGTAATATTGCTCAGTTGAATGTGGTAGTTCACTATTAACTACTATTTTTTTTCACACCTCCCAGAAGACTACTAAGAACTACAGGTTCATAACTGAAGGGTTAGTTCACCCAAAAACGAAATTTCTGTCATTAATTACTTACCCTCATGACGTTCCACCTATATTTTTAATGAAATCCGAGAGGTTTATGACTCGTCCATAGACAGCAATTTAATGACACTTTCAAGGTCCAGAAAGGTACATAAAACAGTCGACGTAACTGCAGTGGTTCAACCTTAATTTTATGAAGCGATGAGAATAATTTTTGTGCGCAAAAACAAAACAAAAATAACGACTTTATTCAACAATCTCTTCTCTTCCCTGTCATTATCCTTACGTAATTGTCACAGTAAGCACAGTGAAGGCTTCCGTGTTTACGTCTGAATGCCGGCTCAGTATTGGCGAAAGATGCACACGTGAGCAGCACGACGCATGCTTGTGATGCTGACGCAGGAGCCGGCCAATAATGAGTCAGCATTCTGATGTAGAACCTGGAAGCACTGGATGCAAACTAGAGCTGTCAAACGTACCGACTTCGGTACCACGTCGGTACTGAAATTTAAAAATGTGATGCTTTGAGCGCTGTTGAGCGGATTCGTAATCACCTCTGATTGGCCATTGTGTTGACGCACTCATCGGATATATCTGTGATTGGCTTCAATGATCAACGCTTCAAAAACGTTGTAAATAGTCATCAATGACGCTCTTCACCGAGCGCTTACACAGATACACACAGGAGCGTTTGAAAGCAGGCATATATCGCGGACACCTGCTTTCAAACGCTCCCGCTTTCAAATTCAGACACTATCGTGTGCTTTCAAATGCTCCCGTGCATTGATCATTGTAGCCAATTACAGACATATCTGATAAGCATGTCAACACAATGGCCAATCAGAGCACTCAACAGCACTCAAAGCATCACATTTTTAAAATTTCAGTACTGATTGGTACTGAAGTCGGTAGTTTTGACAACTTTCACGTAAATGTGTGAGAATGACATAGAAGATAAGATATTGTTGAATAAAGTCATTATTTTTGTTTTTGTGCACAAAAAGTATTCTCATTGCTTCAAGGTTTAATCTCTCAGATTTCATCAAAAATATCTTAATTTGTGTTCCAAAGATAAACTAAGGTCTTACGGGTGTGGAACGACATGAGGGTGAGTAATTAATGACAGAATTTTCATTTTTGGGTGAACTAACCCTTTAATGAGAGCAATGCATAATGTGTAATTAATTCTAAAGTAGCCTCTTTAGAGCTTAAAATGACCTCAAAAGCTTAAAATGACTTTGGTTATTACTAGGTAGTTATCATGCTTTTCACTTTAGAATACTGCTCCAAATAATAAGTAATTCCTTCTGAAGGATAAGTGTAATACTTGAGTCATTACTTGTAGGTTACCATGATCTTCACTCTAGAATTTAATTATACATTATGCATTACTCGCATTAATTATGAGTGGGTGACCTGACATGTAGCCAAGTATGGTGTTCCATACTCAGAATATGTGCTCTGCATTTCACTCATCCAAGTGCACACACACAACAATGAGTGTTGAACACACACCCAGAGCAGTGGGCAGTCATTTTTGAAATTATGAAACTGTATATGGTAGTTCTTATTCCTCCAGGAAGTATGAAAAAAATAGTAGTTACCGATTAGCTAATAGTGAACTACCACATTCAAGTTCTGTGCTATTACTAATTTGTTACTCAGAGTTTCTTGGTAGTTAATAGTAGTTACTAGAATGTTATTGCATTACTCACTTGTTCCCGTGTAGTTAATCATTAATGACGGAAGAGTATTCTAAAGTGTTACTGATCTTTCTTTTGTGCTTTGCTGCTGTAATAATTTTGATATTTTGCTAGTTTTGACAATTCGCTGATGAATCATTCAGACCAATTTGTGAACAATTCAGCCAGTTCACTTAAAATAACTGATTCAAAAATGATTCACTTACAAATTTGAATCTGAGACTTGGACTAGAGAATTAAATGCATTTATTGATGTTAAATGTAAGCATAGAGGCATACGAGGGAATGGTTTAGACGAAAAGCAAACCCAGTTGGCAGTTTCCAATTCTTTTACTCTGGGTAAAACACTGAAAAATGTACTAATGAGTGGACATTTACAGAATAAAAACAGTCTTGCCTAAAAGTTCAGAAAAGTTGTTCAGTGGTTTTATTTTTTAGGTGAAGAATCCCAGCCTTACAATCTTATATAATAGATAATGAATATACTGTAATTTAAGAGCAAAATTATTTTAAATTGTCTTTTGATTCAAGCAAAACATTTCTTCTTTTAGATATAGTACATATGACAAATTCTATTCTTGAGACTTCTGCATCAGTGATTTGTCTGATCACTATGGCTTGTTAGCCAGTTTTACACTACACAACACATCAGCAATATTGATGACACTTACATTTATGCTTTTAGCAGACGCTTTTATCCAATGCAACTTGCATTGCATTAATGCATTCAAGATATAGTATACATTTTATCACTCCATGTATTCCCTTGGAATCAAACCCATGAGTTACCAATTGCCAGAACCATGTTCTACGATTTCAGCTAAAGAAATGTGCCAGTTCCAGGGTAGAGCATAAATTATATTCACTCTAAAATTTACAAAAAGACATTGAAATGTCAAAATGTTTTCCAAAAATAATAATCTTATTGTCAAGGCTACCATCAGGCTTTCAGTGTTTAGCCTGCCAACTGCATGTTGTTCTCCACAAAACTAAGTATTTATCATCCATCTTAATAGGTCAATTGAAAACAATTATGCAATTATCTCACTTTTTTATGGCAGTTAGTTTGGGAATCCCTGAGTTAGAGAAAAGAACATCATATCAGTTCATTGCTGTTTAACTGACAATCCCCAGAATTTATAATTCATAAATAACTCGCAATTGGGATTTGAAAATCAGACATTCCCCCACATTACCCAGATCAATTTTTAATGCACACCAATGTAATTGCCAAAATCAGAACACAAATACGTACATTCCAGTTCCTCTCCAAGTAAATATTTATGGTGCTCCCTTTTCGCTGGTTCTCCGTCTATTCACGATTGTCTGCGATAAATGTGGCGCTCTCTTGAGGAAGGACACCGAAACATGCTGGAAATGTTGATAACATAGGCATGAACCAGAACGGCCATACAGAATTTCATTTTCTAGAGCCACCGTGGAGCCCACAAAGCCTACAATCCGCCCCAGAAGTCTTACACAACAGCTTCCCTCTGAGATGTTCCTTAAGTGCTCACTTTGGACCCTTTTATAATGGAGCTTTTCAATAAAAAGTCTTCCCTTATGACTAGGTTTTTAATAAAATGCTTTCAAAGAAATAACAGCATGTTCAACTCAAATATAGCTTTGACTGTTGGAATTACACTGGTGTGAAAAGGCATTGTTTCCCAAAGGATACTTTTCAACACAGAAAACCCGGTGTTGGGATTGGTTTTATAACAATATTCAGCATTTTATTTTGCCATGTAATGAAAAGACAGGAAAGCTATTGATCAGAAACTGACAGGTGCTAATTGCCTCAAGGATTAACATACATTTATGCAAATTCCTGTCCTCATATTGTCTTCCCGCACTGCAAAACTAGTCTTTCCCAAGCCATGTAAACTCACTGGGAATCGCTCGAAGCATGACAGAAAGACAAACAACAGCTGGCAAGTAAATATATCTTGTTAAATATAACCGTATCTTCTTCTTTGCTACCATCAGGCCATCTGCAATCACCACTGAGGCAGAGCGCAAGGGATTTTGAGTTTCAGCTCACGTCTCGCAACATCATCTTCTCCCTTCATCTCCCGATCCGCAGCAAAACCGGCGCCCCCAGCTGCCCTCTAATCCTGCTTTAGCCCTTCCGCTGATCAGGTGCGTCACTCTTAACACAACTTCATCAGCGCCGCCGGGGCACAATTGGCTGGATAAATGATAAGATTTCCACTCGATTTCTGCTCTGCCTTATTCCACCTCTGTACCTGTGCTCTGTATCTGTCATGTTGCTTTAAAGCGAACGCTGCGATAGCACTCTTGACGTTCGCCACGTTTTGTCGCTGTTCTGCTTCGGACCTGCTCGCTGGACGACCTACGTCATCGCGTATTAGATTTAGAGACAATGATGGCTTACTAAGGAAAAGCAAACAGAGCAAGATAAGAGATAATCTTTCTGAAGCACCACTCACCTCCTCGCAGAAATCTTAAGTCCTTTAGGATGGCTCCTTGGGCAGAGGCTATAAAAAAGAAATAGAGGTCAGATATTTCACTAGACTGTGTTATCTCCACATAACATATGAATGAATACATATTTTATCATTAAAATTAAGCAAATAACAGGAAAAATTGACAAAATATGGTGATAAATAGGGTTGGGCGATGTCCCCTAAATTGGCAGTTGACGATGTTTACGATGTTTAATTATTAGGATACATTTATCAACAGAAAACCAATCATTGTTATATAGCTCAACACTGTTAGTCTTATTTTTTTCATCGTTTGTTTTCTTGATTTACCATGAGTATCATGTTTGTACCATGCCTCAGAGATGACACTGTTTTGTCAAGTGGCTAACATAATCAGAGAGCTTTCTCCACCATACTATATACAGTATATATATATATATATATATATGAATTAATTGCATGTCATTTAGCAACACAAGTCATCCAGTTTGAATTAATATGACATTCTTATATCGATCTAGTTTACTGCAATGTGCAACAATTCTCTTATACCAGCCACTGCACCGAGTGAACGTGTTATGTTAAGTAATGTTATAACATAACTTTCAATACACTCAGATGTACAGTATTTAGTATGATTGTTTTAACCATGTAAAACAGCGCTGCATTACCCCACATACACAATGCAAAGAGCGGAAGCGGCCAACTGCAGCATTAGCATAATAAAAGCTGCCGTCGACTCCCGCGGCTCTCTGCCCGCCCTGCTTCATACCGCAATAATGTTAATAAAACTTTAAAACATTAGCTCATCCATGAACATGATTTCTGCCTAACATTTTTTTTTTTCCATCCATCCATCCATCCATCCATCCATCCATCCATCCATCCATCCATCCATCCATCCATCCATCCATCCATCCATCCATCCATCCATCCATCCATCCATCCATCCAATACAGTTTCTCCATTGAAAGATATGGCCAAGTTAGTATTGATTTTAGACAGTCAATGCCCAGCACTGCCTGACTGTCTGCAACACTATCAACCTTGCTAATGGTACTAATTCAAGTCCTTCGCTGTCTGGTTTATGCTCTCAAAGCGCCTCAAATTAGCCAGCCCTGTATTCTGCACTTCACAGGGCTTTTTTGAAGTCTTTACTCTCAGATCAAGTTGAAGAAACTTCCAACTTTCCACTTGCTCATTCAATGTTTATAAAAACCTCTTAACCCCTCAAGACTTTGAGTCCCTCATTGGCAAGCTCGTGGCTCTTGGAGCCGCTACACTCATTGGCATGCAGAAGGCACTCTAAGCTGTTCGTTGGCACCCGTGCTGATTGGCTCATCACCGCGTCATTCACAATGGTGTTGACAGTGCCCGTGATTCTATGGGTAGAGCCGGTTTTTCCAGTGCCCGCCTGCCCGTATGTCTCTCCGCCCTGGAAGCCTGGCGCTCTCTGTGAAACCCTTCACGCAGTGCATCTGATCTGCTGCACCTTTCCTCAAACATGTCATCTAAATGCTAAGCACTCATGCTGTATTGTTAAATGAAAACAACAAGGACAGCAAAAGCAAACAAGACAATCCTGCAACTGGCTGCAAGCTTTTTGATTTGATTTTTTCCAATTTCTGTTCTTCAAGATCCTAGACACATTCTTCATTCTCCTCGAGATGTGAGGAGAATTCTGAGAGTGTTATCACGTAAGCTGAGCGCACACTACTGTATACGATTTTTGCCACAGCTTTGCTGTCTGAGACAAACTTTGGGAATTATCTTTGATTGCTTGGTGTGACATGATCGACAGTGGGTTAATTGGTTTGGCGATGAATCTTAGCCTCAGATGAAGTGTCTGAAAGTTGAAGCAACAGTGTCAGATAAAGAACTTGTCTACATGATAAGATAAATCATTGTTCATTAGAGTTCCCATTATTACAATTCTACTAAAAAATGACCTTGATCAGTCTACAAAATCCTTCTTTCAGCCAGCGTGAGCCAACAAATTGTAATTTAGCTGTGTGCAGTATCATTAGCATATCAATGATGACACAAACAGTGCCCGCCCACTTTTTCAGCAGCCTTGGTTCCGGAAGTGTTTTTCCCATTGGGATTTTTGAAAAGTCTTTATTTAAAGGTGCCCTAGATTATGTTTTTAAAAGATGTAATATAAGTCTAAGGTGTCCCCTGAATGTGTCTGTGAAGTTTCAGCTCAAAATACTTCATAGATTTTTTTTTATTAATTTTTTTAACTGCCTATTTTGGGGCATCATTATAAATGCGCCGATTTTATGCTGCGGCCCCTTTAAATCCCATGCTCTCCGCCCACAGAGCTTGCGCTTGCCTTAAACAGTGCATAAACAAAGTTTACACAGCTAATATAACCCTCAAAATGATCTTTACAAAGTGTTCGTCATGCATGCGGCATGCATGCATCGGATTATGTGAGTATTGTATACTGTTATATTGTTTACTTCTGATTTTGAATGAGTTTGATAGTGCTCCGTGGCTAACGGCTAATGCTACACTGAGATTTATAAAGAATGGAGTTGTGTTTATGCATTATACAGACTGCAAGTGTTTAAAAATGAAAATAGCGACGGCTCTCTTGTCTCCGTGAATACAGTAATAACCGATGGTAACTTTAACCACATTTAACAGTACATTAGCAACATGCTAATGAAACATTTAGAAAGACAGTTTACAAATATCACTAAAAATATCATGTTATCATGGATCATGTCAGTTGTTATTGCTCCATCTGCCATTTTTCGCTATTGTTCTTGCTTGCTTACCTAGTCTGATGATTTGGTTGTGCACATCCAGACGTTAATACTGGCTGCCCTTGTCTAATGCCTTTTATAATGTTGGAAACGTGGGCTGGCATATGCAAATATTGGGGTGTACACCCCGACTGTTACGTAGTCGGTGTTATGTTGAGATTCGCCTGTTCTTCAGAGGTCTTTTAAACAAATGAGATTTATATAAGAAGGAGGAAACAATGGAGTTTGAGACTCACTGTATGTCATTTCCATGTACTGAACTCTTGTTATTTAACTATGCCAAGATAAATTACATTTTTCACTCAAGGGCACCTTTAACAATTATAAGCCATGAACCAAAACGGCCAGCTATGAGGTGAAACGCAACAAAAAGTTTTTGAAAATCAGACAAAAAGACTGTGACCTTAATGCACTCTTTTGATGACGTAAAACGTCCTGTCAGTGCTCAGTAGCTACCAAAATCTGATCTCACTGGCGTCATATTGTGCAATCTGATAATTAAAGAGACAGTCATAAAGTACAGAAAACAAAATCACATGGTGTTATGCATATTGGTTCAGGGATGGCTTGCTTCTAACAGAAAAATCATTGAAAGAAACGGCCATAACAGCACAGGCCTGCTTCTTACAACTGAGTTTCTCTAGTGCTTTCTGCTCGACTTGATATTGATTTGGTGACACCAACTCTGAGAAAAAACTGCTGAGGCAGCTATTGTGGGAGGCACTATTAACTGTTCATGCTAATTAATGGGCTAAAAAGGTGAATGCGGTCTCTTGTGGTAAAGACGGAAAGAGGCAGAATGAGACTGAGTAAGAGACCGAGGGAGAGGGACACGTGGAAAGAAGAAGCCATTTCTTGTGTCTGCAAACAATCGAATGAAACAGCTCCTCTGTTAGCATGTTACCACAGGGGATTGTGTGCTGCCACAGTACTGTGAATGTCGTAGGGCATTAGTCTGCAAGAGGAAGATGAAGAGTATGTAAACTTGCCTGCTAGCAGAGAGGCCCAGATTACAAATGTGTACTTTGCTAATTGAGCGGATTAGCTATCATTAGCGCAAATGATGCTACTGCTCCAGGTGTTCGCGTCGCAGGAGGTAAAAAGTGCTTAACAGATACAATATTAGTAACGGTGAAACTATTTACTGCCTGAAAGAATAAATACAGCTATGTCATTATCTTTTACAAACTGCCCCATTAATACTTTTACTCAGCTAGGATGCATAAAATTGATCAAAAGTAAAGACATTTATACTGTTACAAAAAATGTCTATTTCAAATAAATGCTGTTCTTTTGAACTTTCTATTCATCAAAGAATCCTGAAAAAAATGCATCACGGTTTCCACAAAAATATCAAGCGGCACAACTAACATTGATAATAATAAGAAATATTTCTTGAGCATCAAATCAGCATATTAGAAATAATTTCTGAAGGATCATGTGACACTGAAGACTAATGGTAGCTCAAAATTCAGCCAGAAAAGGCATAATAGTTTACATATTAAAATATATTCAAATGGAAAACAGTTATTTGACATTGTCGTCTGCTGAAGATATCTATTTTAGATTATTAAGTTTTATATATGGATATTTTTCTTACAAAAATGCATCGCTTCGCTTGTGTGTATGGAGTACTTTGTAATCGATGGATGCACTTTTTTTGGCTTCAAAATTGGGCCCCCTATTCACAGCCATCATATAGCTTGGAAGAGCAAGGATATTTTTAAATATATCCCCAGTCGTGTTCGTCTGAAAGAAGAAAGTCATAATCACCTAGGACGGCTTGAGGGTGAGAAAATCATGGGGTAATTTTTTATTTTTGTGTGAACTACCCCTTTAAAGGTAAAGTTCACCCAAGAATGAAAATGCTGTCATCATTTATTCACCCTAATGTCGTTTCAAACCTGTCTTTTTTCTGCAGGACACAAAAGAAGATATTTTGAAGAATGCTTTTTTTGAACTTTTTTTGTCAATAAAATAAATGTCACTGTGGTCCAAACAACACTGGAACTGACTGACTTTCATTTCTTGGACAAATAATCCTAGACATTTTTCAATACATCTTCTGCAGAAGAAAGTAAGTCATGTGAGTAAATGATGACAGAATTTTTGGGTGAACTATCCCTTTAAATATTTGAATAAACATTACATAATGATCAGATTACCATTATGTAATGTAAAAATGTGGTAACACTTTACAGTAAGGTTCATTTTCAATTTGTACCATTAGATAATTCATTAGGTATCATGAACTAACAATGAGCATCATTTTTTCACTGTCTTTATTAATCTATTAGTGGTTAATGTTAATTTACAAACATACTATTGTGCATTCAAAATACAAGCACTGATTTTTATTTTCCCAATTTACCATGTGAAAGCACAAAATCACGTTGCGATTTCTCAGCAGTGCTACTGTACATACGCTCTCGGGCCTGCTTCACACGTCACGTGTCTAAGGACGGCATTTGGAAGATTGCGGACGTTCAACCTCATGCCGTTTAGACAGGGATTAGTGATTTTGTAACCGTGGGAGACGTGCATTAACACACTCACGTTAGTCTCTATTTCCACGGTAACAGCAGGCATGGCTACGAATTAAAAGCGATACATGCCCTTTGTGGGAGGCGGCGAGGGCCGTTCCTCCGACTGGCCTCGGCTGGATTTTGAATTTAAGGATTGATTAATCTCCTCCAGTGGCTGCGAGAGCAGCAATTAAGGCAATTATAAATCACTGGCAAACTGCAGGGACGAACCTGATGGGTAATATAGCGTATATTGATGGAGTAGCCTTTGAAAATGACTGCTAAACTCCAGTCAGTGAATAGTTAGGAGACATTTTTCAGGCTTTATCAAGCATCTCAATGAAATGAATTTCAAAAAGAAGCTAGATTCCCTGGTGCGATATGTGCTTTTCAAGCCGCCTGTGGGAGAGCAGGTCACAATGGAGTGAGAGCATTTCTCTGGCTTTCATGTGTTTTTTTTAATGCTATGCTTTTGTTCTCGGCTCGATGCACGGCTCCCATGACAAAGAGAGTTAATAAAACGAATAAAGAAATTAATAAATTAACAGATGCATATACGAACTGGTACAGAGAGTAGTTTAGAGATATCGTTATATGTTCATCTCTCGGCATTGGAATACTTTGAAATATCCCGGTTTCAATCACTACAAATGCATTATTGAAAGCACCTTCTTTGGAAGATGTTTCAAATGAATTTTTCATCCTGTTGGTTATCCTGTAGTAGAAGAGCTAACACTCTAGTCTCAGTATGCTAATATGTCTTCAAAAAAAAAAAAAAAAAAACGGTAGCGGGGGGCCTCAAAGAAGAAGGACAATATTAGACATCCTCTGATCATGGCCTGATAGACCCGCAGCAAACATCTCCGAAATATTCCTCTGGGAAATGTGAAGCGCTGCATGTGGGATGCAAAAACGATAGTTCAAAGAAACCCTGGCAATCCTTCAGATGGAAAATGGCCTAAACGTGGTCTAAGTGACGAGGCGGCTGGCTGAGAGGGGCTTCTAACGGGAATGAGAAGAGGCCAAAAACATAAAGGAATCGTTTTAAGAGGGAGAGGCGGTGAGGGAGGAGAGTTTCATGAAATCAAGAAACGATGCGTGCAAAGAAAACTCAAAGAACAGAATGCGTGTTTAATTCACTCAAACCTTAACAAGGCAATCTGTATCTGTCGACCAGCTAACTGAACAGAAATGGCACATTTAGATGTAATTGCATTGTTGTGCTGTGCTCATTCTCTGTGCTCTGAAAGAAACGGAAACATTATGATATTGATTAGAAGCAGCTTTGATACTCGTAATGATCTCTTGAGCGCCAAATACATAATGAGACTTGCGTGGATGTGCTCAGGGCTTTTCAATCAAACCTGTGTTTTGACATGGTAGGCGTACACTTGAAATTGATATGATTTATTTGACTTAATGAGTTACTTGACAAAAATGTAAATATCTGTAAAGCAACAGTGAAACTATTCTATTTGACATTCAAAGCATTTTATCAATAACCATCAAAATACACTGTATTACTTTTCCAACACTGGAAGATTTTTCAGTGTGAATTGTAAATGCATAAGCAAGTGAAAAAATCTGTCAGTGCAGTAAGTTGCAAATTCAGAAAATGTATTCTGTTGTAGGGTTTTATTAAAAGGATAGTTCACGCAAAAAATCTCTCATATTTGCTTACACTTGTGTCATTTCAAATCTATATGACATTCTTTCATCTGTGTAACATACGAGAATATATATATTTTTTGTTGCTTTTTTCAAATTGGAAATCACTGGTAACAAATACTGTTTGGTTACCAACATTCTTCAAAATATCATCTTTTATGTTCTAACAATAAACCAATAGTTTTGGAATGAAATGATGACAGAATGATGATGGAAATATGATCTCAAGTTTCAAGTTTCAAATGCCTTACTGTAAACATTTATTATTTGTGAATTTTTCCTTTTTTAGTAACTAGAAAGAGAGATAATTGGGAAATCATTAGTAAATTGGGGGCAGTTGTGGCCTAATGATTAGAGATCGGACTTGTAACCTGAAGGTTGTGGCTTTGAGTCTCAGTATCGGCAGGAAATTTAGGTGGGGGAGTGCTCTTCCACTCTTATTACCCACAACTGAGGTGCCCTTGAGCAAGGCACCTAACCCCCAATCACTCCCTGGGTGCCGCAGGAAAAATGACTGCCCACTGCTCCCAGTGTGTGTTCAATACTCACTGCTGTGTGCAGTGTTGCCAAGTCTGCGGCTTTCCTGCAGGACTGGGCTACTTTAACAGTGTTGCCGCGGGTTGTTTTACATGTCCGCGTGTTGAAGCGACCCCAAATAACATGATATTTATCTCCGGAATGCAGATTTTACCAGGGGAACCCTGCCAAAAAGTGGATTTTATCCCCCGGAAAGTGATTTTTACCGGGGGACCCCCCCGAAATGTGATTGGGCTAGTTTTGGGCTAGATTTGAGTAGCAATTGTGCAGGTTTTGTTGTGCAACCCTGGCTGTGTGTGTGTGTGTGTGTGTGTGCACTTGGCTGGGTGAAATGCAGAGCACAAATTCCAAGTATGGAACACCATCACGTCACTTTCACTTCAATCATTCAAATACAAATTGCTTACTTCAAACCCACACTGAGTGCATGATCATATAAGTGTATTATCTTTATAAAATGAGGTAGAAATTACAGCTTTCTATATGATGCTAAAAACTAAAGCATTTCTAATATAAAAATCCTTTGTTCTTGTAAATTGATACTGCATTAAGGAAACTGACAAACCATATATTTTCATGATTGCAAGGAGACATTTAATTAGCAAAAATTGCATAGCTACATCAACTCGACCAAGTAATGGGAAAAAAAGAATGAACAAAAACTAGTCTCTCATCAATTTGGTTCATAAAACTCTTTTTCTGTGCCTTTTTGAAGTGTTGTTTGAGGTTTGTTGACAAAGGATCATGAGCTTTCAGTAATTATTTAGTGATTATGCACAACCGAACAGGTGCAAAAATAAAAAAACAAACAACTAAATTAGCCTTTCATTACGAGGGCCGAATGCATAACAATCGTGCTAACAATGAAAAATTTGATTTGTGAATATAATTATATCATAAGAAACAAACAAAACTGCATCTGTGCCAGGCTTTATAAATCCACAGCCTGCGACAGCAGATAACAAGTTAGATAGATTTCCTAGCGTCACTCCGCTGAGAGTAAGGGTGTTTTCTTTTTTGCTAACACCTTGCCACTTCAATTACAAAAAACACCCCACGCTGGCACTTGACTAATGTATTTCTCTCAATTATGAATAAAGGCACACACCGCTGTGTCGCACAGGCCTCTTTGAGGACCCACGGAGCTGAATTTGGATGCCCTCCTCCCCACGGATGAGGCGAAGCAGAATCAAATCAGGCGACCCGCTGCGCCACGCGCTCGGCTCCATAAATGTATTCAATAAAAAGAAGAGGGGAGAGGTTGAAAAGGGTACAGACTCTCAAAGGATTGCCAATTCTCCAGTGTGTCAGATATTTAGTGGCCTCTAACAGTGCAGGCGTGAGCAAACGGAGGCGGACGTGAGCGGAAAGCGAGCAGGCGGAGCGGGGGAGACGGCTCGTGGATGAGACGCTGTGTTTGCTCTGACCCTGTCGCAGCCGATCTCACCGAGAAGTTCCCCTTCCCTAAATACGACGGCTGGCTGAAAACAATCGCCTCATTCCTCCGCACCGCTCCGTCGCTCTTTCCCTCCCTCTGTACGTCTCCTTCATCCTCTCTCTCGGTAATGATGACTGTGCAGTGACAGAGCAATGCCATTACCCAGAAGAAACCGAGGGGAGGTAGAGATTAAGACAGAGAAAGACATGCCATCAAAAAAGAAAAATCACAGGCGGAGAAGCAAGGGAGTAGCTTTGGTTTAAACACAGGTTTCGATTTGGAGGGGGATTCAACTTTTTTTTGGTGTTTGACTAAAATATGCTTGTTTCAGTATAATTGCATAGCTTATAATAATACAAATTGTTAAAACTAGCATAGCAGAAACTAGACAAATAAAGAAGATAAAAGAATGGAAAAATAATGCCCCAGTGAACAAGCCTGAGGCAACAATAGCAAGGAAAAGCTCCCTAGGAAGAGCTAAGAAACAGCAATAACGTGAATTTTACTCCTAATTCTACGTTTGCACATCAGGGTTGTGCTTCATTTAAAACTGAACTGATGTCTTTTTTCCAAATTAAATTCCTGAATTTAATTTGGTGATTTGAACTGAGGTACCAAACAGAATGCAAAATTAAAATTAAAATTTGAATGCAAGTGGAATTAAAATGAACTGAAATTCAAAACAAATCATACAACTATTTGTTTGTTTGTTTGTTTGTTTTTTACTAGAAAAGCAAAACTGTCCAGATAAACTTGTTGGATTGATAAAGCATTGTTTGAAAGTTTGATAAAGAATTGTTTGAAACCTTTAAAAAGTCTCAAGTTTGAAGGTTTAAATGCCTTACAGAAAGAGACAGACAGATAGACAGATAGACAGATCGCTGTGGTTTGATATTGGTGGATCTCATGTGAGAGACAGGTTGTCCCGCCCTCACACCGAAAAAAACGTCATCAGAGATGTCGCTGCAAGAGGGTGGGGGACTTATTTTGATTAAAGATTATGAGGGCACATGAATTTAAAAAAAAAAATGATGTGCACAGATAATTTATGATAAAAACTGCAATATGCCATAAAAAAGTCAATTTTGCTTTCAAGGTGACTTTAATTTTGATTTCATGTTATCTATCAAATATGCGCTCATGCAGAGAAGCTAAATAAAAAGCAACAGAGAAAACCACATGTTGAGAAAGCATCCGGTAAAGCACATCTAATGACTCTTCCTTGGAAACATCCTTGTTCCTGCAAGAGCATTATGTTTTCACAGGGACTATAAATGACCTGACAGCATGACTCAGTGGTTTGTGACCGGACAGAGTTCACATGCTGCCCACCCACTCTCAAACCCTTCTCCCCAGCCTCGCTAACAGAAAATACGCCCCATTCACACTCTCGTCCTCTTTGTTTCCTATTCATATCCATCTCTGTGAATATCTCCACAGCGCATGACATGCCAAAGCAGTGGGCTCCCGAGACTATGGCAAATTTGAACCTTTCAGCAGTTCACTAGTGAAGACAAATGGCCAGCGTGTTTAGGGGCCCTCGTGAGTGATCTGTATTAATGCCTGGCAGGGATTCAGCATGCTGCATATGCTAACTCCATTAGTGGGTCAGAACCTGGCTCTGTCTGAATCCCCTGCACATTGGGGGGGGGCTGGGAATAGGAAAGTTGCAGATGCGGCGCGCGTGTGCATGCAACAGCAGAAAGACGGCATATGTATGCACACATAAAAGACATAAACACTCCGTTTGCACATGTTTTCTGGATTTGAGCCTACGAATAACTGCACTTTGTGCTTGTGGTCCGTCTGTTGCCATTGATTCGCCACCCCATGATGCATTTGCTATTCAGTCATCTTTGCATAATATGAATACAGCAATTCTGTTACACAAATTCAATGCAATGTTATTGCAAATTGCAACATGCACAAATGCAGTCCCACTGCAATCTATTTTTAATGACATCTGAGAGATTTCTGTCCCTCCATTGATAGCCATGCAACTACCACTTTGATGCTTCAAAAATTTCATTAAAGCAGAACTAAGTAACTTTTTTTACCTTCATAAATAGTTTTCTAAGTCCTTACGATGGTTAATTGACTTGTAGTGGTGTGTTTGAGGCGTGCACTAACCCCCTCGGGCACGTCTACGCCAGAAAACAGCACTTGCAAGTTGAGTTGCACTGACCCGACACAATCTCGCCTCATGTTCACGTTCACGCGAGAGTGACAAAATGCTTTACGGTAATTCAAAAACAATGTATAAATTATGACTTTATAAGACAATTTCGAAAATTACCCACCTTCATTGAGATTTCTTGTACTGTATTTGCAAAACTACTGCGCTGGTGAGCGTTGTAGTCGTTGTAGTCCAGAGCTGCGCTTGGAGTATTTACGACAGTGTGATTCACTGAAGGAACCTGTAGGGGGAGCTTCGCAAATCTTACTGAGTTCCGCTTTAAGAGATTGTATAACTAATCCATGTAAATTGAACGGTTTAGTCCAAATTTAGTCCAAAAGAGACTTGATCCCTTTATATGATGAAGAGATTGAATTTAGGCTTATATTCACATATAAACATTCATCAACACACAAATTGTGTAACACCGTTGTGTTAAACGGAAGCTCAAGCACGTTTGCTTGATGTGCGAGAACCAATGAGATTCAGCACATTTACACAGCACATTTGAGCTTCCGTAAGAACCAATGAGGTTTGTTCTCATTACGCAGCTTGTTTGAGCTTCTGCATAAACCAATGAGGTTTGTTCTCGTGTGTCAAGCAAGTTCGGTTGAGCTTCTGAGAATTTTGACTAAACCGTTAGATTCATATAGATTAGTTTTATGATCTCTTTATGTTTTTTTTTAAGCATCAAAGTGGTAGTTGCGTGGACTGTCAATGGAGGGACAGAAATGTCTTAGATTTCATTCAAAATATCTTCATTTGTGTTTTGAAGATGAACAAAAGTCTTACGGGTTTGGAACAACATGAGGATGAGTAAACAATGACCATTTTTTCATTTTTGGGTGAACTATCACTTTAAGAAATTCATACAATGAATAGTCTTACAATGGTTAATCACACAGCTTTCTGGTATATGTAATTCTCATGGGTCTATCATGACAAAATATGATCAAACATTTTGTATAATGAGCACTAAACTGTAAATTTAAAAATTAATAAAATTGAATTAATAAAAAATGTATCATTGTAAGTGATCATGGTTTGGCTGATAAGAATGACAGCAATTTAAAACTAGCTGTATATTCTGACAAAAAAAAAAAAAAAAAAAATCTGTTTTTCAAGAAACATATAAATTGCTAATTTGTGACCCTGGACCACAAAACCAGTCATAAAGGTCAATTTTTTGAAATTGAGATTTACACATCATCTGAAAGCTGAGTAAATAATCTTTCCATTGATTTATGGTTTGTTAGGACAGGACAATATATGGGAGAGATACAACTATTTAAACATCTGGAATCTGAGGGTGCAAAAAAAAATATATATATATTGAGAAAATCGCATTTAAAGTTGTTCAAATGAAGTCCTTAGCAATGGATATTCACTCACAAAAATAATTTTTTGAATTATTTACGGTAGGAAATTTACAAAATATCTTCATGGAACATGATCTTTACTTAATATCCTAATGATTTTTGGCATAAAAGAAAAATCGATAATTTTGACCCATACAATGTATTGGCTATTGCTACAAATATACTTTTGCGACTTATGACTGGTTTTGTGGATCCAGAGTCACATTTTTCATTATAATACAATAGTTTTACCAGTGTTACCTTTTTTTGGAAAGCTCTCAAAGCTATGAAATAGACTTACATTACCTTATATTTCAGCCGTGCAGCTGCCATTGAGATGAATGGCTATGCTAATGGATAGCTTTCTCCAGATATTACAAGCAACCAATTTCCTTTGCTAGTTTCATTTTTTTCAAACCACTCTGTGGTCTTTTTCATCTAACATAATAAAATAATAAAACTTAAATCAATATTTCATGCCCCTTTATTTATTTATGGTAAGCAGTCATGTAATAAGTGATAATTTACAGTCATTCAAGCATTAGCACAAAATAAACCCCTTTAGAGTGATACAAGACCCCTCATCTTTGTGTCAATGTCCTGACCACACTATTGAAGATGATTGTGTGACAAGGACAAGTTTGTGCATTTTGAGTAAATGTTATGTGCATGTAACTCCAGCAAATATGTACATCTCTTTTGGCATTATTAACCATGTAAGGCCTGCTATTCGGACTAAGAGTAGGAAAAATCTCATATTTTAAGATGGAACAGTTTTAGGGAAAAAAATGCATTTTTTAATGTTTTGTATTATATTTGATACATCAGGCTTTTATGGCTCATATAATATGATATAGTGATAACATGAAGTTCATACTTGAGGACAAAAACACCTCATCAGAGGCCCAAACAAAAATATGCAATGACATTCTTAAGACCAAAAATCGAGATGAAATTTTGATAGCTTGTAATGTAAATATTTATAACATTACTTGAATAAAATGCATATAAATATCAGTTGTTATCTCCCAATAATGCATCTTAAGATATTTAAATGCTTTTTTTTAATGATCAAAACATACAATGCAATGCAATACAACAATGATTGAGCGATGTACAAACAAATGTTCCTCAAAAGCCACATTTTAACATGATGTATGGATAAAGTAAACCTGTTTCGAAGGATACTGATTTTTAGAAGGCAGCTGTCTGACTCAGATGGCGAATGGGAACATGGTTTGTAACATTAGCAACCAATACTAAATTTCTCCACCGATACCGATCCCCGATTATTCAGAGTGATATCTGCCGATACCGATAATGATACCGATACCGATAATTTGGGGGTTCTGCCTTTTATACCTTCTTTTAAAATAATGATAATTTCATTATAATTAATAATTAATCATTATATTTTTAATTATTACATTTTGAAAGAAATGCAAATAAAACCTTTATTCTCTCAATTTCATCAACTTGTTTCAGAGTAACTGGTATCAGTTATAAACAAACACATTACTCAAATTAATATTAACACATTAACTAAATTCTGAAGATTACATTAATATTTCTTAACTTTCTGAATGTTATTAATTCTTATAATTACTATTAATATTGAACATCAAACTGGTTTCTAAGCATTTTCTTTACACAAAGCCCAAATTCAGTGCATTTTCCTGCCCTCTTTTGATTGACAGGATATATTGGCCCTGACTATCAGCTGTTTTTAAACTATCGGCCGATAACCGATAGTGTGAAAAATTGCTTTTATCAGCCTATACCAATTATTGGCTGATATATCGGTGCATCTCTACTTATGTGTCTGACGTTGGAAAGAGCGATACCATTGTGCAGCGTTTAGCTCAGTAAGTTGACCGAGTGGATCTCTGAGCTCATGCAGGTGAGTAGAGGCGGGGCTAATTAGCATATTCATAGAGCCACGTATATTAAATGAAGCAAGGGTGTAGAGTGACTTTCAAGCTATTTTAAGGCATGAAGAAATTTTTTTTCATACCAATTTTTTTTTTTAAATATGTAACTTTGGTGATCAAAGATGAGTTTTAAGGGATAAAATTATTGACTACAGGGGGACTTTAAGTTTACTTTATAAAAGTCATTAAAGATTTTGATGTTGAAAGATGTAGATTATGTACAACAGAATTTTGATCATAATGAAAATATAGGGGCCTTAGATATTCATTCATCAAATATGATGCAGTAGGCTTTATTAGGCTAAAATGTATTAAGAATATAAATCAGCATAATACTGCTTTCTAGATATCACCATCAGCTATTGAATAACCCATATGGGTCAGAAACTGCAACATAATTTCATTTTTCACTGCTTTGTTAGGAAGTGCAACCTTCTTTATTCCAGGTCCACTGATTTATGAACCACCTGCTTCACTTGGTAATCATACTATCTTGCTAATTTCCTGCTAGACCTCACAATAACGACCATAACACTTTTCCAGATGCATATCGATATCTTTCTCCACCTAAGAATAGCTGTCACAAATCTGCTGAAAACTGCCTCTGCTGACACTGTAACAGTAGCATTCAGTCCACCATAAAGAGATTCATTTTTAAGGATGCACACGCTCACAAACAGACACACACACATCCTAAATGCAATCACCCACAAATGGACACTTATCCATAATCACCCACAGACGTAAAAATCTGTACACACGCACACAGACACATTTCAACTCAATACACACTCATATAAGTAAACAACTCCCATGCAAACTCCTCTCCGCTGTCAGACTAGATTATATGGTGCAGGAAACAGGGGCATGAAATCTGCGGCAGCTGCCCCAGGCTCAGAGACACAAGGCTGCAGGCATATACGCACACAGATTAGACACTCACACACATGCCTACACAACGACATACACACACTAACCAATGCAGTGTTAGCAAGTACACAGACACAAAAGAAGGATGGTCAGAACGAGAGAGGCGAATTCCATTGAAAAGTGAGCATCACTACACCAAACTCATTTCCAGAGCGCTTCAAGTGAGTCTCTTAGGTGGCTATGAAAAACAACACAAAGACATGCGACACTGCCACTTATTATGAATCCTTGATAACACAGCAGTAAAAATTACCTACAGCTGTAGCAAATCAAACTTTTTAAAATATTTCCTCTTCATGTAGCACTTGGTAAAAACAAATATGGGTAACACTTTATAATAAAGTATACAGTAATAAAGTATTTACAAATCTTTTGCAAACTATTAGTTTATAGTTCATTAATAGTTTATAAACTGTAGTTAAAGGGTTAGTTCACCCAAAAATGAAATTTCTGTCATTAATTACTCACCCTCATGTCATTCCAAATCCATAAGACCTTCATTCATCTTCAGCACACAAATTAAGATATTTTTGATGAAATCCTCGAGCTTTCTGGCCTCTGATAGACAGCAACATTATCACTTTCAAGGCCCAGAAAGGTAGTGAAGACATTGTTAAAATAGTCCATGTGACTATTTCGGTTCAACCTTGATGTTATGAAGTGACAAGAATTCTTTTTGTGCGCAAAAGACAAAAATACAACTTTATTCAACAATTTCTTCTCTTCCATGCCAGTCTCCTATGCTGTTCACATAGTAAACACAGTACGGTGCTTCCGTGTTAACATCCGAACGCCGACTCAGTATTGGTCGACGCTGTTCACGTGAGCATGCGTGTGCTGCTGATGCAGGAGCCGGCCAATAATGAGTCGGCGTTCTGACGAAAGAGAAGAAATTGTTGAATAAAGTTGTTATTTTTGTTTGTTTTTTGCACACTAAAACTATTCTCATCACATCATAACATTAAGGTTGAACCACTGTAGTCACGTGGACTATTTTAAAGATGTCTATACTACCTTTCTGGGTAGTATAAATTGAAGAGCAGTCCGCAGATCTCGCCCTCTGAACATGGGGACATCTCATACCACTGCTTGCTTTTCACTATCCGGGCTACAAACACAGACATAGACAAATTGGTACTAACGTTGCAGTCTATCAGAGGTCAGGAAGCTCTCGGATTTCATCAAAAATATCTTAATTTGTGTTAAGAAGATGAATGAAGATCTTATGGGTGTAGAACAACATGAGGGTGAGTAATTAATGACAGAAATTTCATTTTTGGGTGAACAAACCCTTTAATACATGTACATTAACAGACTAAGGCTATCTCCAAAGCTAAACATAACCACTTAAAAAATTATATAACATAATGCTATTATTATGAAAGTCATACAAATACTCATTTGGTCACGTTGTTAAAATATATCAGTTAGGATTATGGGTAGGGCATATAATATAAAGTTTGTACTGTATAAAAATCATTATTTATGGAAAACCAGCATGTGTGTGTGTGTGTGTGTGTGTGTGTGTGTGTGTGCTTACTGTATTTGTAAACATTTTAAGGAACACTGAATATGAATGCAATTAATGCAATTAAGGTTGGTTTAAACCACTTAATTAATGACATTTTCCGGTTTTCCATGACCTAATCTAAAGTGACAACTATTTATGGTTATTAAGTTGTTAACAAAGCATTATCTAACTCTTTATATATGATCTAATTAAACAATAACAGTTAATTACAGTGACAATTAATGAAGAACGCACTATTTGTATATAGTTTTATAATGTGTTAACTAAAGTTTATAAACTATTAATTAACTATAAAATAATAGTTTGCAAAGTACTTTGTTACTGTATACTTATAAAGTGTTACCCAAATATGAAGATATGAAAATATGTACAGGAAGGAATTTTTCCCCATTTAGGCCTTGAGTGCATGCGGCTGGTTTAAATACCAGGTAATATACTGTAGTAAATTAGCTCAGGTTTTAAAATGAATTGCACCATTATCATGTGATCATAAATGACACTTTGTGCACTTAGCTAACGGCCCTGTGGAAGGGCCCACTAAGAGTGTTTCCTATTTGCAGTGACCTGCAAATGTGCAAAAAAGCAATCTGGAAGAGAAAGAGTGAGAAAAGGAAAGAAGAAAGAATGAAGATACCATAGAAAAATTAAGATAATCTTAAATCAACATGAAATCTTAAGAAATAAACTAAGTGAAATAAGATATTCTACAGAAAAAAAAATGTGGGAAAGGACTTTTTATGCATCTTTTTATGCTTTTTATGATTTTATGCATCAGGAATTGATTGGATTGTAAAAAGTGGACGTTAAAAAGGATGGCGCAAGTTACTGTATTTTAATTTTTTTTTGGAATAACGTGCACTGATTAATTACGCACAATAAGATAAAGAATGTGCATCAAATAATAAGGTGAATTCTGATTTTATGTTGACTTTGAGTGAACACGCAAACACACAAAAAGCAAAGGCACGCATGCAAACATTGCAAATAAAGCCGTAAATATGCACACAGCGATGAACACTCACACCCTCAGTAACACATGAATGATTTCAGCTCTTCTGGCTGAATGGCGCAACCCCTCTAACCCGAGCAGAACCGCACTTGTTTAATATGCAGCCTCGCTTCCTCTCCATCTCTTTTTCTTTTCGAAAACACCCTCTAATTCAGCATAATTGCTCCTTGTCATTTTGTGCAAAGCAACTCAAAAAAACAGAATGACTCAAGACATTATGGGGCGGGAGCCTGCAGGGTCAGCACAGCCCAAACACCCCCTGAGCTCAGCACTTATGCCTGTGATGTACGCAACGCATTACAAACAACGAATCACACCACAGAGCCCAATTCATCTCCTGTACGGCCACTCACACAAGCAGGAGCCTGTCAAGATGAATTTTTGAAAAAAGGTGATTTTGCCCCCTGCACTTTTCTGACATTGCAACCCAATTTGAATGTAAATTCATGCAGAACACACAAAAAAAGAATGCAACAATTTGCTCAAGTGATTTAGGCAAACAACATTTTTTTTGCTGTTGTTATTGGTAAGAAATAAAGACAAATGCTATAGTGTACAGTTATGTCCAAGGGAAATGAACTTTTTATCATTTATTTGATTAAAAACACATTGAAAACAGTAATATTGTGAAATATTTTTACAATTTCAAATAGCAAATAGCTATGTCTATATATTTAAAAATGTAATTTATTCCTTTGAAGGCAAAGCCGAATTTTCAACATCATTAATCCAGTCTTCAGTGTCACATGATCCTTCAGAAATCATTCTAATATGCTGATTTAGTGCTCAAGAAACATTTCTCATTATTATCAATGTTATGTTTTGCTTCATTTTCAGCATTTATTCGAAATGGAAATCTTTTGTAACATTATAAATATTTTTACTGTCACTTTTGATCAATTTAATGCGCCCTTGCTGAATAAAAGTATTAATTTCTTCTTAAAAAAACCTTACTGGCCCTAAACTTTTGAACGGTATATGCTACATATACATATACATATACAGTAGTGGCCAAAACTGATGTCTGGCCTAGGAAAACTGACATCTTCACCCTTTATTTAAATATTAAAATGTTAACATTTTGTAGGCATATTGCATAGTTGTGCTTGGAGTCAATCGTTTTATTTGTGATAACGCAATGAAATATGCCAAATTGAGCAAACATTTTGGCCAGGCTACCATAAAAAAAAGGAATTACGAACACATGCAAAAACAAGAGAGAACCAACAAAATATTAATAATTGATTATGTTGTAGTCAATGTATGCTTTTTCCTGTGAGCTTTTTGTTTTTCTATGCATTCTGTTTTTTGTATTTAGTAAAATAAAACCAGTAAAAATAATACAAGTATAAGCTGTTTACCAACTAATTTTGTCAGATTAATACCTTAACTAAGTTTATTGTTTTGTTTTTCCTTCATATTTAAAATATTTAAAAAAAAATATTAAATATTGTCCTCATAATTTGATGGTTTAATCAAACTTGTAGGGTCATAAAAAACAAAAACAAATATCCCCTCCGGACATCACTTTTGACCACTACTGTATATAGTCTTTTTATTTTTGTACTACTTTTTATTACACTGCACACTGAAATACTTTATTCTGATTGGTCAATCGCTGCATTCTGCTATCAATTATTTTAGCACAAGAACCATTAAACTATAATTGACTGTTGTCCCAGTAGTTGCTCACATCACTCTGAGGTGTCTTTCTTCTCACATAATAAAATAATTCCAACTCAAGTGTCTGTTTACAGTGAAATATCATACAGTCAGGTGGCAATTATCACAAAAATAACCCCATTCAGGGTCATACGAGACCTCTACACATCGCCTTGTGTTCCTGATCACCCCATAAGGGTTTATTTTGCAATAATGATAGGCTGACTCTACATTAACCCTTACATAATAACTTTCATTAATACATAATGAGCAAACATTATTTACGGCTTAACAGATCAGTAGCTGAACTACAATACATTAAAATATAAATATATATGAATATTTAAGATGCCTAATGATGTTTCTATCTATCTGAATGCACATTAACTAATGATCTGTTAAGCATTATATAAAGAAATAATGTCGGTTAATGAAAGTCATTAGAACGTGTTATCCAATGAGCTGAAACACAGGTGGTATGAATGATGCAACATTGCGTCAACCAAGTGAAGAAATTAAATGTTACAGATATTTAGAACGTGTCTCACCGTGACGGTTTTAATGCGGCCGCCGCCTTTGGTGCAGGTCCATCCGGAGCGATTGAAGAGCAGTCCGCAGATCTCGCCCTCTGAACATGGGGACATCTCACACCACTGCTTGCTTTTCACTATTCGGGCTACAAACACAGACATTTTTTAAGCAACACTGCCTTAAAGGGATGGTTCAACCAAAAATTTAAATTCTGTCATCACTTACTCGCCATGAAGTTGTTCCAAACCTGTATTAATTTCTTTGTTCTGCTGAACACAAAGGAAGATATTTTGAAGAATATGGGTAACCAAACAGATGATGGACCCCATTGACTTCTATAGTATGGGGGAAAAAAATACTATGGAAGTCAATGGTCCCATCAACTGTTTGGTTACAAACATTCTTCAAAATATCTTTCTTTGTGTTCAGCAGACACACAAAAAATTTATACAGGTTTGGAACAACTTTAGGATGACAGAATTTTAATTTTTGGGTGAACTATCCCTTTAACTCTGTGATTCTTGGTTCAAATTTAGGTATAACATACAATAAAATAAATGTTAAATTCTTAAATTCAATATTGCTACAGAGCCCATAAAGGGGCATGGTGATGGAAAAAATATGAGATGGGAGGAAAAAATGTATTTGGATGGTTTTGCGTTTTCTCGCAAATGATTTGTGATCCCCCCCAAAACTTTGCGTTTGCTCACAAAAGTTTTGCATTCCCCGAGAAACTTTGCATTTCCTCACAAAAACTTGCATTTTTGAATAAATCTGTCATGAATCCAAAATTTTTGCGTTTGGCTACAAAGAACTCAAACATTTGTAAGTGAATGCAAAGTTTCTCTGAGCAACACAAAATTTGCGAGAGAACGCAAAAAACATTGACCTATAATTTTTTTCTCCAATCTCATATTTTTTTCTCCATCACCGTGTCCCTTTAGGGGCAACGTATAACAGAGTAACACTACTTCTATGCAAATAAATCAATGAACCCACTTTGTACATCAAATCACAACAAATCAATTTCAACTTATGCACAACACATTTCTGCATTAAAACAGGTGTTTAGGAAAGTGCTGTAGTGTAAAGAATAGTACATATGAGGGGCAACATTTTAAAAAAATGTATATTTTATGTAACAAATTTGATAAAACACCTAACTTTTAAAGCTGCATAACATGCTGAAAGGTCAAAGGCAATAACCAGTTCTTCAAAAAGGCTCAAATTCGAAATATTGCTTTTTAAATGGTTTCTTTAATTAAAAACTGGTAAAACTTTACAATACGGGTGCACTAATATACATAAATTCATGAACTAAGAACTAAGCCATACTATACTAGAATAAAAAACTAGACTTTAGTTGCTAATGCAGTAATCATTAATGAATGGCATAGTTCTTCATGAGACATACATTTACTCAAGATTATCTGAGAATTAGTTTAGCATGAATTAATGCATATTAGTGCACCCGTATTGTAATCTAAAAACCATTTCTTAAAAAAATGAAAATGTGCTTTGTGTTTGTTTAGATATCCTTGACAAGTCTCCAAATGTGGTATTTATATATTATTTAACAAAAACGAGTAAACATGAGAGGATTTGGAAATGACAATGTGTATATAACGTCTGTCGTATAACCCCATTTCTTCTTTTAATGGGTTTTTATGAAAGATTTTTGTTACTACAAACCTTTGAGATCCAACAGGCATCACAAAAAACCTCCCAACCTTTATATTCAACATAAAATATGGATTTGTGTATGAAAGTGGATTTGAGATTATGGCAAAGTCATGCATGTTTCAGTAAGCAGCCTGCAGGCCTTGATTCACTGCACACTTCATTATCTTCACGTTGTAGAACCGAAACCATCAAACAACTCAGAGAGAGCTACATCAGACATGTGTATGCACTGAGGCTCCCGCTTTCAGTTCTCTTGTTTGCTCTGTAGATCCATGTAAAATTCCATAAACCCCTGCTGTTCCTGCGCTTCAGACGCAGATCAACCAGTGTTCAGAAGGTGATGGGAACAAAACAGGTCAAAGAGGATGTAGAGCATCAGACAATCAGAAGATGGCTGCGTCTCGTCTGCACACCGGGAAAGAACAATAACAAATGAGATCCCTGTAATATCTCAGTTGATTCTCCAAGATAGCAATTTGCTTAAATCTCCTGCTTTTCAGATGTTTCTACTGAAAGAAATTTCCTAGTTATCTCTTTATATCTAGGGAATCAGAAAAGATCTCAAACTCAGCTCAGATTTGCCAGAATACCAAGGTCAATATGAGTCAACAACTGAAACATTTTTGTTTCTATTTTTATTTCCCTGAAGAAATGTTGTGAGAAATTCAACAAAGTTGATACTTAACGAAACTGAACATGGATGTGCACAGAATACATTCCCAGGATTTAGATTATCCTTAAATTCTACAAAATCCTCAATTTCATTAATATACCATCCCCGTGAGACCTCAGTTCCTTGATTACTCTGTCCATGCAATTTTCTGCGCACAAAGGCTCGGCTTCTTTTTAGAAATTTCCTGTCACCAGACGCTTAAGATATGTTTACAACCATTTTCTTGATCTGAAACACAGCAGGTCTTTCATGGCAGTTCTTATGAATATTGAGTGTGAAAGCGTTATCAAAGCTCCATCCCTGAATTTATCAAAGTAAAGTGGCGCTGCTGAAATGAAGGATTATGTCTTTAAAACGATCCGGAGCAAAAGCTGTGGATGGCCAAGCC
Organism: Megalobrama amblycephala; assembly: GCF_018812025.1. NCBI lineage: Eukaryota > Metazoa > Chordata > Actinopteri > Cypriniformes > Xenocyprididae > Megalobrama > Megalobrama amblycephala. Next base: position 7,402,113 of record NC_063055.1, on the reverse strand, counting down.
AGCTCTACAGATCTCATCCAAGTCCTCCTGTCCCCGGGGGGCCGAAAACAATCAAATCCATCCCACATCACATAAACAAGCCTCCCTCTGAGGGACAGTATTCAAAAGCACAAATACAACTGGGCCATGAAGAAAGAAAACAAAGAGCGTTAAAGGAAATCAATGGGCTTAAATGAAGCTGGAATGCTTCAGCGAGGTATTTAGCGCACAGTCGGTCAGGGTGTCTGAGCCGCGATGCCTCATGCTGAGGAATGGCTATATTGAGGTAACGCTTGTGATTGCACACTCCAGTTGGAATTCTAGTTGAAAGAAGTACTGGGGTGTGTGGACTAGTTTTAACATAAGTGAGAAATTTCTGCTGAAAGCACACAGAGCACCTGAGCACTAGGCATGCTTTCTTTGGGCACGATCTTGGCCCAACATGTCAAATGAAAAACATCTTGCTATTGTACCAGATCCATGTGACAAGTAAAACTACTCATAATATTATTAGAACTGACTTATAATAAAACTTCAAACTCTGATAAGGAACTTGAGATCATACTAGATTCACAAACTGTACCATTACTGATCTGAACTAGAACTCATACTAGCACTGGTACTGTCTTTGAACTAGTACAGTGTATTGTTCATTGTAATCTTTTATCTAGAACAGATTTTAAATCTGTACTCATTCTAGAGGTAATATTAAGACTTTGAACTAGTACACATACTAGCACTAGCAGAGTATTAGTACGGATTTTTCATAGTAAATCTAGTACCATCTATGATCTAGAACAGATTTTAAATTAGGGGCCCTATTTTAACGATCTAAACGCAAAGTGTAAAGCGCACGGCGCAGGTGCACTCAGGGCGTGTCCAAATCCACTTTTGCTATTTTAACGACGGAAAAACGGTCCGTGCGCCGGGGCGCATTTTTGAAATGGGTTGTCCCTATTCTCTTAATGAGTAATGGGCGTAACGTTCAATAAACCAATCAGAGTGTCATCTCCCATTCCCTTTAAGAGCGAGATGCGCTCGAGCCATGGCGGATTGCTATTTACATGGCGGAATTTGTTGGCGGAAAAACTGAATGCTTTTCAAGCGAAGAAACCGATCTGCTCGTGCGTGAAGATAAAGCGCAAGCAGATCATCTACGGGACAAGCAGGAATCCACCAAAGCTTCCCGAGGTGAAGGCGGCGTGGGATGAATTAGCAGTGATTGTGTCCTCGTCTTCTGGCATCAGATGTTTTGCTGAAATTACCTGTTAAGTGGCCAGTCAATCTTTCAGTCGTCTGCATTGGATGCAGGCTTTCAAATAGCTCCGCGCGATGGGTCAGTTAATATATATATGTGTGTGTATTGGCACGATTGTTCAATTAATTAGCCAATTTCGTTCATCATTATAAGTAGTAATAGGCTGAATTGAAAATAGGTAGCCTAATTCTAATACACGCAATGACTATTCATCATTACATTTTCATATTTATGTAGCCTACACAATAATATTCTTTTACACTGTAATCCTTTTGTTTTTAATATTTGGCATGTTTGTGTGATGCACATCCCTGTGTGTAATAAGCTAAGTCAACGCGCACTGTGGACGCGCCCAGAGGCGCAGTTTCTACCAATGCGCTCTAACAAAAAAATATTGCGCCATTGACTTTAGACTTTAGACCAGGTTTGAGTTGGTCTATGGCGCAGTCTATTTTCAGCTCCTTAAAATAGCAATGCGCCGGCAATGCGCCTGAACACACACACTTTTTTAGACCATGGGTGCACTAACTGGCGCAAATGCATTTACTAATTTAAGGACGTGGCGCTGAACGGGAAAACGCGAATGGCGCCGGACACAAACTAGCAAACACACTTGCGCTGCGCCTTGCGGCGCATTGCGCCGGGTGTATTAAAGGGCCCTAGTACTTCCAGCACTAGTGTTGTCAAAAGTACTGACTTCGGTACCAAGTTGGTACTGAAACTTAAAAAATGTGATAATACCAGCATTTCCCCCTAGCATTTTGAGTGCTGTTGAGTGGATTCTTAAACCTCTGATTGGCCATTGTGTTCACAGACTCAACAGATATGTCTCTGATTGGCTATAATGATCAACACACAGGAACGTTTGAAAGTACAAGGAAGTGTTTGAAAGCGGGAGCGTTTAAAAAAACCGGCGTCTATCAGTGGACTGGTTTGCTGATAGACGCCTGCTTTCAAACACTCCCGTGTGTATTTGTGTAAGCATTCAGTGAAGAGCATCAAACATTTACAAAATGTTTTTGAAGCATTGATCATTGTAGCCAATCACAGACATCTGTTGAGTGTATGAACACAATGGCCAATCGGAAGTGTTTAAGAATCCGCTCAAAAGCGCTCAAAATGCTAGGGGGAAATGCTGGTATCGTCACATTTTTAAAATTTCAGTAGAGACTTGGTACCAAACACTACCTAGCACTAACACGAAGACTTTGAACTAGTACTCGTACTAGTACTGAACTTACACATTGCAAGACCTAGCACTAGATCTAGCTTTGCACTAATCCTGGAGCCTCATTTATAAAATATTCTGCAGAAACTATCCTAAATTTTATCTTACGATAATTTCTCCGATGTACATACATGTGATTCATAGAATGAACGTACACACAGAAAACGAGCGTACGCCTCTCTTTCAGATGTGAAATCTATAAATTGCAAATGATCTTGAACTTGTGCGCAGCTGAATGGTTTCAGTTCTCTGCGTTTTAAATGACACCTAATTAATGTAATTTACATATAAAAGATCACCAGTCATCCTCCAAATCCTTGGCGAGCTGCAAAAATAGCTTAGATTTCCAAAAACCTGCAGTAATCTGACCAGGAAAAGTGTGTATGTCTGCTCAGACCCTGACGTGGCTCTAAGCACTTTTCCACGTCAAAGACCATTTTAAAAAATATGAGCGTTGGCGTGGATTTAAGCGTACGCATGCTTTATAAATGAGGCCCCTAGTGCTAGTACTAGAAATGACCTGAATTAGTATGCATACAAAATTTGTTTTGAACCATCAGGTATTCTAGTACCAATACAGACTTTGAATAAGCAATAGCACTTGAAATAGTACCCAAACTAGTACTAAAACTGACTTTAAACTAGTACATCTACTAGCCCTAATACTGACTTTGATTTGGCACTCATACTTACACTAGTGCTGTCTTTGAACTAGTACTGACTTTTTACTTAACCTATTCATGTACATTTGAATAAATCTTGAAGTTATTACAGCTACCATTTAAATGTTTAAATTTTAAAGACCCAATTATGTAATTAAAAAGTAGATATAAAAACCACCTTATGTGCAGTTTAATATATTATACAACTCTTCAACTTTTTTTTTTTTTTTTTTTTTTTTTGAGTGCTGATTAATTACTAAATAATCTTTGGTTTTCTGCTAATGAAAATTTTGGTAAAAAAATTATTTTGGTGAATCCCTATCTTGAAGTAGTATGCCCACTAGCTCTAATACTGACTGTAGTACTAGTACAGATAATTGAAACAAAATCTCCCACATTCTAGTATCAGTTTAGTACTCATTCTAGCGTTAGTGTTGACTTTGAATTAGTACCCACACTAGCACTAAAAGTGCCTTTGGTACACAAAAGTGCAATTGATACACATATTAGTATAACTAGTAATCACTATTGACTTGAACTGGTACTCATACTAGTACAAGTACTCATATTTGCATTATTGCTGGCCTAGAACTAGAACAGATTCTACACATTCAGTCTCTCTAATATTCATAACCGGTTTTCCTCAGTAATTTCCAGAAAAATCCGTTTCCCTTTTCATCTCATCCTAAAATGGAAACACCTTGTATACTATAAACAAAACCGAAAAGGTGCTGATCCATCGCTGCCTTTAAAGCCCTGATCTAAAAACAAGCCTTTAATGTAAAATAAGAATATAGCCTTAATTATCATTAATGCATGTGAGATGCAAATACACACGTCTCATTGGGTATGGTGAAGTGCTCTAACTAGGCCACACAGGGAGCAGAGACCGGCAGATTACAGCGCACACGGAGTTTAGCAGATATTTTCGTACCCTATTTGTTTCATGTGAAGCCTGATGAGGCTCCTGAGCTGCGCTCTCCGCTATAGAGGCAGCCAGTGAACACATGGCCTCCTGGGGAGCTGTGTGCCTCTGCTCCAAACTCACTGATCATTAACTGCGTGCAAATAGATAGAACAAGAATACTTTCTCTTTCAGGGTCACTGTATATGGGGCAGGCATATGCAAAATCTCCCCAGAAAAAGCAGCGGAACAAGAATCAATATAAACAGCCCACAAAACCAGATAATTTCCTGTTCCTCTCTGCATATTAAAAAAAGATACCACCCACTGACCAGTGCGTTTGTGTGGAGAGAACGAGTCCAGCTTCAAAAAGGATGAATCACACCCACACACACACTGTTTCCCATGGTACCTCTGTTCTGCATCACGACTCAATTCGTCTCTCTGCGTGCATGCAACACCTGAGCCGGCTCCGTCCAGCACACCTACGCTGATTTAGACGTCTACAGGGACCTGACTCGCACATGCCCTCCCTCGCTCCCGAGACCCTTGACCATCTGCCCCCGGACTCATCTGCCAGACACAGCCTCACCTGCAGACTGCCATCTAACCGGAGAGAGCACAACAGTGAGCGCAGGGTTCAGGAAATAGATTTCCATTCATTTTCTCTAACTTAGAAAATAATTCAATAAAGTAGTGCAAAACTATAAATATATTTGGGACGGGTTGCCTGAAGGACAAATCGACTAATCTGTTGACTAATCTTAACCAGAAGCCCTGAAGCATTTTTAAAACATTTTTAACTTGAAGCATGGAAAATAACAACAACAAAGCAGTCCCTAAATAAAGCACCACCACTAACAATATCTATCTATCTATCTATCTATCTATCTATCTATCTATCTATCTATCTATCTATCTATCTATCTATCTATCTATCTATCTATCTATCTATCTATCTATCTATCTATCTATCTATCTAATCAATTCAATCAATTCAATCAATCAATGCTTTTTTTTTACATAATATACTTCAAAGACCCTGAAAATAATGGATCTATTTCCACAAAAACATATAGCAGCAAAACGGTTTTCAACATCTGCGTTAGCATGATTAGCATAATCAGCATCATTTCTGAATTATTGAACATAATACTGTTTAATATTACTGTTTTTAACTTGTTTTGATCAAATAAATGCAGCGTTATACCATAAAGGCCAATTCACGCCAAGAATGAAAACTATAAAGATAACGATAACTACAGTCAAACTAAAAATTATTCAGATACTAGATATAATTTTTTTAATATTTTTACTAGTGGGTGCAGGACACTATAGTTCATTTATGTAAGTGAGGATAGCAAAATAAAGTAAACTGTGACATATTATACCCCAAAAAAATTCTTCATACAGTGGACTACTAGTAAAATTGATACAAAAAAATTTGGGACCAAAAAATTATTCAGACACTTTGACCAGACCATGTTTTGCTTAAGTGTTATCTGATATAATTAGGATTAATTTTGTCTTACACTGTTTAATTCTGATATCTTGTCATATTTTATTACCATTTTTTAAACTATAGCAAATAAACTGTGATAATGTGTGAAATGTTGAAGGTGTCTGAATAAATTTTGGTTTGACTCTATATTAGCGTCCACACTAATGCACAATATCGTTCTGTTTATCATAAGTGTGCTGCAGTTTTGTCATCTGTCCTTTTAAATGCTCAAGCTCTTTAAGCAGGATGGATTCTGATTGGCTGTAAATTGCTTTATCATTCATCATATGGAAAACATCATTCTGAAAGTGATTCCGATCATGATCATGATTCCGAAATGACGATATCATTTCTTTGTGCTGTTATTGTTACAAGCTGTGGTGTGGACTGTAAGAGTGATTTTTAATACTATATCTTTATTATTATCTTTATAGTTATCATTCTTGCCTTAAGAGAGTTTAAAAAAGAATAAATCTGACCCCAAACTTTTGAACAGTGTGTGTGTGCATGCATATATAGTGCTCCAATTCCATGTAAATGAGGCTGAAATCACACTGACTTATGGTTTCATACATTTACACTAAAAAATCCATTTCTATTTAAAATTCCATAGTCCTTCTGTTGAGCTCTATAATGCAGGAGATATGATGATGAGATGAGAAGTAGTAGGTAGACTGACTAGATGCTAGATGGACATTTACTGTAATTTCTACATTCTTTAAAACTTGAATTGTCTCTGTTCAGCTGTCACAGGGTATATTGTACAGCATGTGTGTGTGTGTGTGTGTGTGTGCGTGTGTATGCAACAGGTCCTTCTTTAATGGATCCACTACTAATGGAGCATGAAGGCAGCAGAGAAAGCCAATAAAAATCAATTTCCCACAGCTGTAATTATGGTACTCTCTTGGTTAATTACTCTGGTCTTGCCGTTACAAAGTGCTACTAATGTGTCGTTGAAGAGCTCAAGCTGTAGCATTACCAAAATCACCACTGCACTGAAGAAACTAGCTACACGACCCCAGCTGTCAGGAGAGTTGGGTTTATTTGCTACAAAAACAACTACCACCATCATATTCAGGTTTACAACCTAAGAAAAGCAAAAAGCTTCCAACCCCATGAGATCCTCCGCCACATCCGGCGCTCGGCAGAACAGACAAGCTCAAATATTCCTCCTAAACCACAGTGACAATCAAAATCCAAAGATTACATTTTTTCTTTCCCTTCTCACCGATCCTCGGCCGTCACAGCACACACTGCAGAGAGGAACATTTCTTTACATGTAGCAAGTCTGACTATTGTGTTATATTGCGTGATACAAGATTTTGACACGAGACAAAAAAAAACAATGCAATGCAAATTCAACAGTGAAGTCGAATGACATGACGTGGCTTGTTGCATGCTGTGAGCGGATATATGTGTGTGTGCACATGCACACAATGTGAGAATGTGTGTGCGGGGGCTGCATCTCACCGTCCACGCATGCTGGTCGGGCCCGTGTGGTGCCAGCGATCTGTCCTCTCCGGCAGGCACAGCGGGCTGTCTGCCTGGCGATAGTGCGCTTGGGTTGACTGCTGTCTCTATTCAACATCACTATCTCACATGTGCCTACTGCCAACTGACCTGTGGAGGACACACACACACATACATTTCAGAAAGCATGGCTTTGAAAATAAGAATATCAATAGTCAAGTCTTGTTATATAAACTTCATCATGAAGGTTTAATATCCCTTAAAATGACCCTATCTTTGAGTGCATTGTTATGTACCAGTCTGAGAGTCATTGCCAAAGCAGTCATGGAGGGAAATAAACACAGACGACTTACGGTAAAATAGAACAAAACATTTAAAGGAACAGTACACTCAAAAAAGAACACAGTCATTGTTCACTCAACCTCACGTAATTCGTGAAAAAAGTTTAACTTTCTTTCTTCTGCAGAACACAAAGGTATTTGTAAATCAATATAATGAAAGTGAACGAGAACTGAGTCACCACAAAAGTGGTTCATTTGACTTAAAAAGTGGCTCATTTGACTCAACAACTATATTCCAAATCTTCTAGTTATACAATTGTTTTGTATGAGGAATTTAGTGAATGAATCATTCTTTTGAGTGTTTGAGATTTTAAATGAATTGGTTGATCAAGCTCACAAAACTGGTCTGAATGATTCATGAATCGGACTGATTCGGTTCTCTAGTTCAACTCACTGACTCAGTGATTCGGTCTCAGAAGATACACCCAGTTTAACAATGAGGAACATCTGACTGAGCATCACACAAAGATAAATACACTGTAAAAAATTATTACAAGAAAATACTATTTCAGTCTTTCTACTTCAAAATTTCACCTTTAATTCAAGGCATTGCTTGACATTTCTTTGTAATTATTTCTTTGAAAATCATTTCTACACCATTTTTCCCCCGGTGTATCAGAAGACTGGAACACTTTTATGATGCTTTCTTGTTCTTTTTGAAGTTTGAAAGCGCAGTCATTTTTCAATGTAATATGGAAACTAACAGGCTGACAGATTTGGGGGATTTTCATGTCATTTTTGTGTGAAATATTCCTTTAAAATATATATCTAGTTCAACAGCTCTGAATACCTGCATAAAATCTGATTTTCTCATTGGCTATACTATGAAAATCATGCAAGACAAATACTAGATCTCTCCAAACATGTCCAGACAACCAATTTACTAGACATCTGAAACAAACCAGAATGTTTCAGAATAGGTAAAACTCATTTTGGTTTCTCGTCATGTCTTTAGAAGAAGAGACCATTTTAAAGTGTTACTCTTTATAAATGGTAGCTTTTTACTTCTCTTAAGGTGTTCATTGTTGTTCAAGCCTTTTATCAAGCAAAATCTCTCTCTCTTATATCCTCAGAGACCACTTCCCCTCAACGCTTTCTCTGACAAGCATAAACGCTTGGCTGAGTATTTTTTGACACTTTTAGTGTGATGGCAAAGCTTACAACTTCTATTCAAGTGACCACAATGACCAGCAAGCTTCGGAGAAAAAGAATGAAAAGTTCATAAAGTCTGGCTAGGCATTAGCTGACTCATACATAATCATAATCATAATTCACTTCGGAAAAAAAAAGTCTTCCTCTTTCCTTCACTTCCTGTCTCTGCTCTTTCTTTGTATTTGATCAAAAAGGAAAAGTGGCTGGGTACAACTCTATGAATCCAGCTGTTTAAAATGGCAATAAAAGCAGATTTACAATATTAATTAATCTTATGTGATACCGTTGAAGGGCCAACAGAGATGTGATGAAAGGGGATTTTTATATGTGTAATAGAACTCGGGAACAGTGATGAATCACCACCGTCTCCTGCTTTAAGATTCCTTTTCACAGGAAGCTCATCTCAAGGGCGCAATAATTCACTCCGATCAGACCGAACGGAGACCCAATCAGATCTCATCGTCAAAAAAAGGGCAAAATGGCTAACTATTGTCTCCAAAATGCAGTGACACTGCATCAGGACAACTTTAATCAACGCTTGATGAAAGACAGTCCGAAAAAGAAATCAGAAAACTCTATTCATGCACCATATTCTCTGTTCGCCAACGTGCCAGCCTTGATTTTAGCTTTAAGCGGCTGCTGATTGCAGGGCTGAACGGCTTATTGCTATTCATCATATTTTACACCCTCCCCACCCCAACATGCACAAAAACAGCAAAACCACCCTCCCGTTGGATTAGCACTTGACCCATTGAAATGCAAAGACAGCAGTGTAGAGCTGATGACCGCTACTGCTTGGTCAACAGTCGGCACAGACTGAGCTGATTAAGACGGACGTGCTGAACGCAAAGCTTGTACTCCCTACAGGACGACCAATTGGTTTCACAGTCCAGTGGCCTGAACAATTACTATTTCAAAACAATAGGTTAAGGTCAGCCAAGCTCGAGAAGGCACCTGCCTTTACTGGAAGATACCAGAGGAATTGAACACAATGTGCAATGGACAGACAGTCAGGCCCATTTCTACATTGAAAATGCTTGATATTTTTTTAAAACACTGGGAGCTGTTAATATAACTAGATGTACATTTTCTGAAGGACATGTGATAGTGTCTAAAAACACTGCATGAACTAATTTTCAGACCATTCTCGCTTGTGATGCACAAAAAAAAAAGTTTCCTCTTGCAACAGCACAACACTGTAAACCCGAATAAGTTGGACTAACTCAAAAAATTAAATTTTTGAGTTATGTTTCCAATTTTAAGTAAGCAGAACTATCAAGTTTTGAGTTTGTAGTACTCATGCATGTTAATTGGTCCTAACTTGAAGTACTAAGTTACTTCAAAAAAGTAACTGATTAACTTTTTACTGAGTTGAACTCAAAAAAGTTGAATGAGAATGTAAGTTAAGAAACTCAAAGTTTAAGTTACATTTTTATTTTGTACTTATACATTGTTATTGTTCTTAACTTAAAATATTTGAGTACACTAATTTATACATTTAACTTAAAATTATCAAAAATAGAAAATGCCAACTAGTTAACATGTTAATAATAGCATAGTATAGCAATGAGTACAGAAACTTAAAACATGTAACTTACCTTCTCTCAAACCAAGCCGCATGCACCACTTGTGACCATGATGGTAACTCTCCAAAAACCCACATTAATAGAAACTCTTCTAAATTAACATAACTAAACATAATCACTGCTAAATCTCCCTTCCCATTAATCTTGCACAAAACAAACAAACATTATATAACACTTTATTTAAGCATTTACTCTCGAGTACCATAGGAAAAGCATGCTGGGAAATAAAAAATCCCAGCCCAGTTTCAGTTAAACTTAAGTTAGTCTAAATTAAAAGAAATGAGATAATTCAACTCAAAACAATGAAACAGTTCAGTTTACTTGAAAAATGTCAGTGCTGTGAACTCAAAAGAAAAACAAAGTTCTAAATACTCATAACAGTTGATTTAACTGAACTAATTTGTTTCATTTAAGTTTGTCCTACTCAAACCATTTAAGTATTTTGAGCTTTAGGGTTTACAGTGAATACTAAACACACACCAAGAGCAAAACTTACATGCAATTTCAGGCCGAACGTGTCAGATGCAAAGTCTATTGAAATTGTTTTAACCTTGACGGCGATGGGGGCATCTTGTTGAGTGGAGATGAGAAATCCCAGCAGACATCATTATTGTAAAGACTATGGAGAATGCTGAAGGTCACCTCTCTCTGTCTCGCTCGCGCTCTCGCTCTGATCAGCCTCCTCCAAAATAGAGCCACAACCTCTTTCCATAACGGCCCACATTAATCCTCCACAGCTCAGAATTTAGATAAGAGAATTAACCCCTCCTTGAGTCCTCTGATGCTTCTCTGTTTGCCCCTTTTTATTCTGTTTCATTTCATACCGAGGTGTTTCTTCAACTACGGGTGCTTTTGTCTCTGTTAGAAAATAAATTCGTACTTTACACACTTGCACTAGTTAATTTGTCTGCTAACAACAGCAAATATACATGTACCACAGATGAATTCTGGGATTTTCCAATTCTGAAAGCCATGAACATCAACTTGAAGTTAGAGCTTGATTGGAAATTAAGTGCAATAAAAATATTTTATAAATGTATTATAAAAAGTGATTTTTTTATTTATTTAGATTTTCTTCACATATCACGTTTCATATTTTATTTCATTTATGATCTGCAGTCAGCTTTGGAAACCAAAAACACTAAATTTAAAAAGTGATTAGTGGCAAAAATTATAGTTTTCTTTAAAAAAATGTACATTTTCTTACTGTTAGTGTTTATTTGACTCTTTGTTTTGATTGTCATGTTTAAAAATTCAATAATTATATGCAATAATTTTATTTAAATAGGTCAAAATTACACCCAAGCATTGTGAAAACTAGAAAGAAAGAAATGAAGGCATGTTGAACATTTTCCAAGAGAGTGTGACCTTCATGTAACACAGTGGTTCTCAACCGGTGGGGCGCGCCCCCCCAGGATGGGAGGAAAAAAAACTGAAAAAAAAAAAAAATTGCAAAATTTTTATCACTAAACTACTGTCATAAAACGTTATAGTTTTGTATATACATAACTCCTAAATAAAAATTAAAATGTGTTTGGACTGATTAAAAAAAAAAGTTTTGAACAATTTGATTGGTTTGTCGATAGTGAGCGCAAATCGGCGCAAATGCAGGTGATAAGCGGTTTTATTAAGCGAGTCACTGAGTCGTTCATTCACGATTCGTTCAAACGGCCGATTCATCAAGAATGAGACAGATGTTTGTGAATGGGTCATTGAATCTTTGACTCAAACGATTTGTTCAAAACACTGAATCATTCAAAACACGGTTGAGTGTTGCTGTGAGATGCGCTATGTTGTGATCTTTGTTTGGATTCATCGGATCTATTTTCGCTGCTAAAATAGACAGTCATTATTTTGTCTAAAATGTAAGTGACTTAATATTATTAACTTGTTTGTTGAACTGTCATATCAGTGTCACATTTTCAATCGCGAGGTGATGGTCAATTAAGTGATGGTCAATTGTCAGCTCTCTTGGTCGTCAGGTCGTGTGATGTATGTTGCTGAACTGTATTCAAATGTTATAAATATAAAAACACCACATTTTGAAATTTAACTGCAGTATGTCAATTTTGTTTATTTGTGTGTGCTGCGCTCATAGACTTTAAAAAACGGCGCTCATTTGTTTGATTTCTCCTCGAGAAACTGCACAAGCCTCAAAAGTTTAAGGTCCTTGCACCCTGACTCAGTCCGAAACTGTCGTATTCGTTTTTTCATATTCGTCATTTGGTGGATCAATTGTCAAAAACCCCTCAAAATATTTGCTACGGATGCGAAAAATGCAGAAAATCGAACCATCCGAATTAATTTTTATGACGGACGGAAGTTTCAGAGGCTGCAAACGTATAAAACGTGAGGTCGTATTTAGTTATATATATATATATATATATATATATATATATATATATATATATATATATATATATATATATACACACACAGGGTGCGATTTGTATGAGGGGATGGGGGAATTTCCCCCCTTCTGGTCTATGTATCCCTCCCTCTGCTGAAATATTTTTATCCCCGGTGGGGATAAAAATTATCCCCCCGGGTGATGCTATTCCACAAACCACCAACAGAGCATATAAAATACCAAAAATAAAAATCTTTTTTTAAAACATCGCCAAGTAAAACGCTGCGTTTAGCCTATAGAACTGTCTCTTTACCACCACAACAAACAGGACACTTTTCAGACGCGCATTCCGACTTCGTCTCAGTGCCAGGCTCAAGTCAAACTAGAGCGGAAAAGGTGCAGGTGACGACAAGGGAGCTTCAGTTGAACAACAGTGAATTGCGGTCAGATGAGATTTTGTCAGGCTATGTCTGTAAAACTCAGAAAATGAACATGACTGTCCTATCAGCCGCTATACTGTGCTTGTGGAGCGCACTCAAGAATTGCATGCGCAAATGCGCCGGCGCGCGCTGCATAATGACTTTATTATAGCTTAAATAAAGCGCAAAAGAAACTACGAGCAATGATGGTCGTTGTTCTGTTGTAAGTGAAGTCATGAAATTGCCAAACATGCGATTAAAGCTGCCTCAAAACTGTGCATGCATGTAAACATGGTTTTAAAGCTATTGTTATCCATTTTGTTGGCCTTGAAACCCTGCGTACGGCCCGGCTTATTCTATATAAAAAAAAAATCTGAGGTAAACGTGTATGCACTGTGATCAAAAATAAATGGGGCCAAACGCGATTGAATGTAAAGGTTTGTGTCTCGTTATTCTATTAATAACTACCGATTGATTTTGCATTTCTATCAGAAATTAAGAATTATTAATGTCATTTTAGTGGTGCAAATATCTCTCTCTCTCTCTCTCTCTCTCTCTCTATATATATATATATTTTTTTTTTAATGTTTCTGTAACAGCTGCCAAAAAATAGTATATAGCACTGTGGTTTTTAACAAATTAAAAAAAAAAAAAAAAAAAAAAATTCAAAACATCCTTCCCTCTGTTTTTTCACAAATCGCACCCTGTATATATATATAAACGAATAAACTAGTCAGAATATAGGCTACAGTTAAAGCTTTCCTTTAGTTTTTGTGAAATGCTCACACGCACTGGGGCCCCAACTGCAATGAACCAGCTTTGGGGGGGGGCCCAGCTTGCAAAAGGTTGAGAACCCCTGATGTAACAAATAGGGGAAAAAAGTTAATTTAATACTTTTTAATTAATTTTAATAAAAATCAACCCCAGGGAGATAAATGTGCCTGTATTTGAAGAAACACGCACAAAACGACACACAAACCCATAAAAACAGCTGTGTGTTGCTGGCCAGGAACATCCATGGCATGAAATACCAGCATTCTGTCCATGTTTAACAGCCAGAGGATGAATGGGACGGATGGAGATAAGCCTCAGAAAACAGGATGGAAAGAGAGAGAAAGAGATAGAGTCGGAGGGTTTGATGTGCCAAAAGCTTGACAGCCATTCCATCACAGGTTGTTAAGTTAATTGATATGACAGGAGGTTTTTCTGCCTGTTTAGTCCAGACACGACAGAGCGAATCAAACGATAAGGATCTACATGCACCTGAGCACAGAGCAGCGCAGACCAGGTCAACAAACTCAGCTCTGCTCTTCTTCAGACTCTACTTCCCCTCTCAGAGGAAGTACATTCAGGTCTGCAGTGTCACTTTCAGCCTGAAGATATAGGTACAACTGCAAAGGAAACATGAAGCTCAAAGCTAGTGCGGTTCAAAACACCACCTCCTCTCCAAGCACAGCACCACAGGACAACTGACAGGAAGATGACACTTGTTTCTTTCTAGAGTTTGCAACAAAAGATAAGGGTTAGACAAAAACATTTTACTGCAAACTCTCACTGGTTTTCAATCACTTGAATCAGCGGGAGTGCTAAAAGTTTAACACACAATGAGAGTGAATGAATCTCATGAAACTCGTCAAGAACATGTTCAGGTTATATTTCATACAAATTCAAAAGGTAAAATATTTTATATACTTTGTATAAAGAAACATTTATGAATTCAATTTATCAATTGTCATTGCTGTTATGCAAAATAATAATAATAACAACAACAATGCAACACTACATAGGACAAGTGGTTTGAAGAATGGGTAGAAGATAATAATAATTAGATTATTAATACTAATGGGTGAATATTTTACTTTTAAGTTTTTGTAATTCGTTTTTGGGTTCTCATTCCTGTAATAGTAAGTTTTACTGTGCTACAGTAACAAAATACTGTAATACATTTTATGTAATAGGGGACCTTTTATAAGATGTAATATAAGTCTTTGGTGTCCCCAGAAAGTGTCTGTGAAGTTTCAGCTCAAAATACCCACAGATCATTTATTATAGCTTGTCAAATTTGCCTCTATTTGGGTGTGAGCAAAATCACGCAGTTTTGTGTGTGTCCTTTTAAATGCAAATGAGCTGCTGCTCCCGCCCCCTTTCCAGAAGAGGGTGGAGCTTTAACAGCTCGTGCTTTGGTTGCTCAACAACAACAAAGCTGGAGAATCTCACACAGCCAAAATGAGGATTGTCAGTAACGTGTTCAGCCTTACATTGTTCAAACCAGAGTCGGACTCTGATGGAGAGACTCAGGAAGAAGATACAACTTTTAGAATGCATCTGGAAGTTTCTGAACGGTTAGTGGATAAATGTATGTAGTTGCTGTGGAGTTGATTCAATTTATCTACTAGCATGTGCCGTCATGTTAATCTTTTGTGCAAAAATCCAGCGTTGAATTGACCCTCGTTTGTGAAGCAGTACGGCGTAAAATGACGGCATGGCAACAACACTCTACTACAACAACTCTTCCTCTTCTCTAAAGCAGCCCAACATGGTTTATAAATTTTCATAAATTTTGGGGTTTTTGATGTCACCAACCCGGGAAGAAGCTCATTGTAGCGTATTGGGCACGACAAGCAAGATCTTCAGAAAATAACTTAAATTTCAGTCCATTCCTCAGACAAAGCTATTGTACTGTTTTTTGTTTGTTTTTTTGTATCAGAAGATACAGACTTCAGTGCACAAGTCATATGAACTACTTTCATGATGTTTTATGGTGCTTGTTTTCATCCTTTTTAGATCCTGATCCCAGTCCACTTTCATCACCAGGAAGAGAGCAGTTCAGACATTTGTGTTAAACATCCTCTTTGGTGCGCCACAAATGACATGAGAGTAAAATGTGACTAAAATGCACTATTCTCTTTCTTTGTGGTGGAATATGATGTTCTTGACAGGCATCATGAGATTCACTCAAATACATCTCTTCAGTCCACAGACAGCCAAGCTAATCCTTTTGTTACTGTACGAGTGGAAAGGAGTGCAGCTTGAGCCACAGTTTAAAAACTGCCTCTCTGTAGAGTTTGTCTTTGCTGTTAACTGTTATGTTCAGCAATAGAGACGGCCATAACCTCCTGCATTGTGTACTGAAGAGCTAATTAACCCACACTAACCCTCTAAGAACCTGTTTAAACATCTATGTCATTTAGCATCAACCTCAAGTGGAATGAGGAAAGCTATAACAAAAAAATGATACAAGTTAGCAACAAGACAGGGAACAAAGGTCACACACTTCACACAACATCTGACAATAGTAAACTCAGACGGCATTTCTCAGGAGGAGAGAGAAAGCAGTGAAGCTAAAATACTGCAGAACATCATATCATTCATCTTCATATATTAGACACTCCAGAATTCCTCTCAGCTAGGAGAGAGAGAGAGAGAAGGGGAGAGAGAGAGAACAACGAAATAGAGCAGGGTGGCATTTGACATGAATTACATTTATACATACCCAGCAGCGAAAAATTTAAAAAATTGTGTGGCACAATGCTGCACAATTGATTTTGCCTTAAAAAGCTTTTGAATTTTCCATAAATATTCGTTCAGTTCTACGGCTTCATTACCTACAGAGGCACAAGTGGTTTCTCGCCACTAAATTTATGATACGGGCCATCATTAACATCTGGCATGCTGGGAGCTGGTGCCCTTTGTTGAGGAAGAAATTGCATTTTGCAAATTGTGCTGCTGGAAATGACATATCTGTCCTGCCCACCTACACAACATTATGACAATGGCATTTAGGGAGAGTGCAAAAATAACCAGGAATTCAAACCTTGTGGTTCAGCCAAGTAATCCCAGAGGACAAATTTATTGCTCAGAGGTTGCTCGTTTACAGCTCGAGAGAATTAATGGAGTTCTCGGTTATCTTTTATTAGGTATCAATTGTTTCAGATGTTTCTTCTACAAGGTTGTGCACCATTAGATAGTGATGGACGGATGGGCGGATAGATAGATAGAATGATAGAAAAGACAGACAGGATGATAAAACGATAGATAGGACAGACAGACATACAGACAAAATGAAAAAAAAGACAGAATGATAGAATGACAGACAGCTGGATGGATGGATGGATGGATGGATGGATGGATGGATGGATGGATGGATGAAAGACAGACAGACATAATGATAGAATGACAGACAGACAGATGGATGGATGGATGGATAGATGGAAAGACAGAATGATAGAAAGACAGACAGACAAACAGATAGACAGATAGATAGATAGATAGATAGATAGATAGATAGATAGATAGATAGATAGATAGATAGATAGATAGATAGATATTGGATGGATGGATGGAAAGACAGAATGATAGAAAAGACAAACAGACAAACAGAAAGAGCTACAAACAGATAGATAGATAGATAGATAGATAGATAGATAGATAGATAGATAGATAGATAGATACAGTAGATATTGGATGGATAGATATTGGATGGATGGATGGATGGATGGATGAAAGACAGACAGACAGACATAATGATAGAATGACAGACAGACGGATGGATGGATGGATGGATGGAAAGACAGAATGATAGAAAAGACAAACAGAAAGAGCTACAAACAGATAGATAGATAGATAGATAGATAGATAGATAGATAAAATGGCAGAAAATAGACAATAGAACAGACAGAATGACGAACAGGCAGACAGACAGACAGACATTACAGACAGAAAGAACGACAGACAGAATGATAACAGATAGATAGATAGACAGACAGACAAACAAACAGGCAGACAGACAGATAAAAACAGACAGAATGATAGAATGACAGACAGATAGATGGAATGATGGATGTATGGAAAGACAGACAGACAGACAGGCATTACAGAAAGACAGAACGACAGACAGAATGATAACAGATAGATAGACAGACAGACAGACATAGATAGATAGATAGATAGATAGATAGATAGATAGATAGATAGATAGATAGATAGATAGATAGATAGATAGATAGGATGATAGACAGGACAGACAAACAGACAGGCAGGCAGATAAAAACAGACAGAATGATAGAATGACAGACAGATATATGGAATGATGGAAAGACAGAATGATAGAATGACAGACAGATAGATGGATGGATGAAAGACAGACAGACATAATGATAGAAGGACAGACAGACGGATGGATGGATGGAAAGACAGAATGATAGAATGACAGACAGATAGACGGATAGATGGATGGATGAAAGACAGACAGACATAATGATAGAATGACAGACAGACGGATGGATGGATGGAAAAACAATGATAGAAAAGACAGACAAACAGAAAGAGCGACAAACAGACAGATACAGACAGAGATAGATAGATAGATAGAGATAGATAGATAGATAGATAGATAGATAGATAGATAGATAGATAAAATGGCAGACAGACCAAATGATAGAAAATAGACAATAGAACAGACAGACAGAACGACGGACAGGCATTACAGACAGACTGATAGACAGAAAAACAAGACAGAATGACAGAAAAACAGACAGGACAATAGAACAATTAATAGGAGAGACAGACAGACAGACGGGAATGTCTCAAATAATTTGGTCTTGGAAGGATTCGATGTGATGTTTGAGTTCACATTAAAATCTCTTGACTCTTCTGAGACACTGTTGAGAACTCCAGAAAAACAAACACAAGGCTATTGGAGTCTTTCTCTCGTGCAGGACAGGATGTGCTGAGAACTTCTGCCGCATTATAATTAGAAACATCCCTTCCCACCCACTGATACCCAAGCTTAACGGTGGAAGCCGAAAGGTGTCGGCGGTGGCATGGCGAAAAGTCCGTAGAGGGAACACTGACATTTCCAAATGTATTGTTAAATAAACTGGCAGCGCTGATGTTGGTGACAGCTCATCCATCTGTCTGTTCTGTGGCCCAGAGTGCACACCCACAGCCAAGCGCACTTTGATTTCCTGTCTTTGCCATGACGAATGGCGGCGCTTTGTGGGGGAGCTGTCAGGGCAGAATTCACAGCCACTCGCAGCGACCCACACATTTCTTTGTTACCGAACCCCCAAAAGGGCCTGACAGACCAAAGCACGTGTTGCAGGTAATGGGCCTGTCTTAAAAAGCACACAGTAGCCCTTTTATTACATCACTCTGTTGTACTGTAAATCCATTTCCTAAGCCAAACACCCTCCATCTGTCTCTCAGCCGTAGACACGTTTACTAATATGAATTATTCTCGTCTGTAGAGGGATTTTTGGATAACAGTCAGGGAACAACATCTACTACAAATCATGCCATTTTAAATCATTGCTGATGGTTGTCAAAGGTGGTTATGAAATTTCACCTGCCAAAAATCAACAGATAAATTACCCTCTTTGAGTGCACATCCAGAAAAGATCTCATGAAACTGTCTGACGAGCTACCATAGGTTTTCTGTCCTGTGTTGATGTATTTTTTATTGAAACATGAAGTTTAGGTAACACTTTATTTCAATAGTCCATTCTATCAGTCAATAGAGTATTAGTAGACATTCTGCTTAATAACTGATAACACTATATTTTGATGCTCCCCCAACAGACATTCTACTGACTATAAGTAACTTTGGGTAATGTCAACTTATTCTACTAAACCTAACCCTAACCTAACAGTCTACTTATACTTAAACATGTAGTTGCAAATTAATGAGTGTTTGTTAACATGTAGTTGCAAAGTTACTGTCTACAGTGGATTATTAAAATAAAGTCTAACCGAAGTTTAGGTGGGACATATTGCAAAATTAACCGATAGGGTTTAGTTATGTCACTACAATGAACAATTATTCAATGCGTGCTGGTTGATTGCAGGGGGAGGGACAATCTCATTCTACAGAGCATCTGACTGGACAAATATCTGTTTAGTGCAGGATGACTCATCAAGGATTTTGGCCTGTTTTCCTGGAAGAGAAAGACTGTAAAGTTTAAATGTATATATCTAAAAATAAAGTCAATATTTAGGAGAACATTAGCATATAATGCCCTAAAAGTTAAGACTAATGCCAAGTTCACACTACAGGACTTTAAACAGATTTAGAATTAAATTTAATTCAAATTAAAATAACCCTTTCACACATAAGTTTAAAACATTCTGGCTGATCTCCCAGCGTTAAGGGGACCATTATTTTAGAACGTTTCCCTTTACTGATGTATCGCTTTGTTCACCATGTCATCAACTATCTAATATTTCAATTCTCAAATATGTGCAAGTGAGTGTTTTGTAATTTAAAAACCTACATCACGATCTTGATCTTAAAGGTGCTAAAGAGGATGTTTTGTTTTATACATTTTTGCAATATTACTTGAAACTGTCTTTACTAACTGATAAAAGACTATTTATTAGGTGCACTAAAAGGAATAATATTAATATACATCATCTGTGCACGAGGTAGGGCCTTAAAAACATCAGCCATCATCGCGTAAACGATTGGCCCTCTGGCTTGTCAATCACTGCCGTGACGTTCCTTGTGAGAGACGAGCGCGGCTGCGCGCTCCAGTAACTTTCCACACTCCACAGGCGCCGCATGCAGTGTTTTTGTCAGGAGACAGGAGTAACAACTGCAGATTATGAGTTACCTGCGGTGAGTCCGACATAATGAATCCACTAACACGACACAGCGAATGCCGGTGGTAAACACTCGTGTTCTAATACTCATGCACGAGTTTTGGGAGGCGTTCCCTCGAAATGAGCTGTTAAGGAGGGGGTTTGTTCTTACGCATGTGCTCATTTCAAAAACTCACTAACAGTCTTTGGTTTTTCAGTCGACGAAAAGATCCTCTTTTGCACCTTTAATCTATAACGCGAGATGGGCGACGCCTCGTTTGTTTGCGCCTTGGTTCAGAGAGTCCTGTCAGTCAGATTTATAGGCTACAGCACATGAATTCATCCATTTGTCCAGAAATATATGTGGCCGGTGAACTGAGAGAAGAATAGAGTGAGCTTTATAGTTACTTACACAATGTGTATCTGATATGAATAAACCTCAGCAAATTATATTTGAACGGATTGTTATTGCTGCTTCCATAGACATCAGTGTATATTTTATTGGCTGTAGCTCGTCGCGACACTTGACGCCACAGG
The DNA here is from genome assembly GCF_018812025.1 of Megalobrama amblycephala. Taxonomy (NCBI): domain Eukaryota; kingdom Metazoa; phylum Chordata; class Actinopteri; order Cypriniformes; family Xenocyprididae; genus Megalobrama; species Megalobrama amblycephala. The sequence continues at coordinate 7,381,148 of NC_063055.1, read as the reverse complement.
ATGTCGAGTCGGCCGACAGCTCCAGATATTTATCATGCTAGATATTTGTTTGGTGTCAGTTTGATGCGTCGTTAAAGAGTTCACACATAAAGATTGGCGAACGCCAATCACCTGCTGATCACCTGCCCACGATCACAGCCCGACCTGTCGGCGAGCTCGTTAACTTGGAAATCGGGCCTGATAAAAATGTCTCCAATGCAATGACAAATGCATAAATTCACATAAATCTAAACAAACTAAATATTTTTGATAAAATCTGATGGCTCAGTAAGGCCTGCATCGACAACAATAACACTCCATTTTTCAATGCCGAGAAAGGTACTAAAAACATATTTAAAACTGTTCATCTGTATCAAACTGCAAAAGTCACGCCCCCCAGTGGTGGACCATTGAAATTTCGAAACACTTATGATGTGACAAAGCCTCGTTTACTAAAAACTTTGGCAGTTTGATACGCACTCCGAACCACTGATTCAAAACAAAAGATTTGTAAAGCTTCGAAGCTTCATGAAGCAGTGTTTTGAAATCGTCCATCACTAGATATTGTTGAAAAAGTCGTTATTTTGTTTTTTTGGTGCACGAAAAGTATTCTCGTCGCTTCATAACATTAAGGTTGAACCACTGTAGTCACATGAACTGTTTTAAATACATCTTTAGTATCTTTCTGGGCATCTGAAAGTGTTAATAATCTTGCTGTCAATGGAGGCCTCACGGAGCCATTGGATTTTATCAAAAAATATCTTAATTTGTGTTCCGAAGATGAACTTACGGGTGTGGAACGACATGAGGGTGAGTAATTAATGGCAGAATTTTCATTTTTGGTTGAACTAACCCTTTAAATGCGTGTCCTTCACATGTCACATTGAACTTTAAATATTCAAAAATATAATAATCCTGTGACGGCCACTGAAAAGTAGGCATTCAATATTATTGTAGATGTTTCACCACTGACCTATTTTTCTCACAGGGCTCTTAACAGCATGAAATAGACTTATGTTGCTCCCTGTCTGTTGCAAGGCATCTAATATAGAACGATCAAAGACATATATATTGCTCAGGTGATTGGCTCAGAAAATCTTTCTGAAACTGAAGCAAAGGCAGCAGAATCCAGGCTGCAAACACCAGCCGAGCAACGGCCTTTAAGATGGATAGCTCTTCAGGTTTATTAAAACTCCTTGAAATCAACCTACGAGCGGCTTACAGTTGTCTCTGCATATTATGCTAGAAACAAGAAAGTGCTTTAACATCAGAAAAATGTCACGCATCACGTTTAACCAAACAGAGCAGTATCTCTGATGTGCAGGGCAGCATTTGGTGCACTTGATGGATAAAGGGAGACAACAGTCAGTGACATGAGCCTGTGTCCTAACAACCTGCACATGCAGAGGAGCTTGTTTGCATTTCATTTCAAAAAAAAAAAAAAAGCAGCTGAATCAAATTTGCACATGCATTAGTTTGAACGCTCAGTGGTGCGGGAGGTGCTCAACAAAACTGAAATCTTTCTACAATATTTAACAAACGACTAATCTTTTGCTCCAAGCTTTCTGGGGAATTCCACTATGGAAGAAGAGAGAATTTTTAATTGGACTCCTGACAATTGATTTTAATCTTGTAAATCTCTCATCTCATCACTGTCCCTCTTGTTACGCTGGGCATCAGTGATGAAAACGTTCTGTGCATTATCAGTGATGTCATCGCAGCAGCTCTGTTGTGATTCTGGATGACAGCTCTGGCCTGGGAGGACGGCATAATTAAATCACGACTGTAACACACACGCTGATGGCTCACAAAGACACACACACATCTCCGTATCACTTACATCGTACCACAATTAATGTAGTATTAAAATGTGCATCAGTACGCTGGATCTTTAAAAAGGCCATTAAAAAGACAAGAGCGACGAGGGTTTTTCATCACATGCCTATGGAGCTTGAAGGGTCAAGGCCTCGTTCGAAGCCATGTTCTTTCATCTGTAAATGACTCGGAGCCAAACAGAGGAAAAGGTCGATGGTCACACACATTGATCAATCAATATCTGACCCACAACTTCAGTAGGGTCACGGATATCATTATCGAAATGAATGGCCACCACACTAAACCGTCACAGCAATCAAAAGTTGCCATTTCATCCAGCTATTGAACAAGATCGTGTTGCTTTAATGGACACTTCAAGCAGAAGTGAAAATTCTGTCATTATTTCCTCACACGTCATTCAACATTCTTTCTTTAATAGGAAAAAAAAATTATATATATATATACACATATACACACACACACACACACACACACACACACACTGTAAAAATTGTTTTCTTTTGTCAAATGAACTTAGATAATTAATGTGGTTGAGATAACATAATATTTTGAGTTTGTATTGATTAAACCATTCGCCTTCATTGTATTAACTCAAATGTTTAATTTCAATTAACTCAAAAATTTAAGGCAACCGGTAACTTACTTTTTTTTAAGTTAAACCAACAATTATATATATATAACCATTATGAAGTGATGAAAAATGTATTCAATGCAATGTAAGTCACTTTGGATAAAAGTATGCATAAATTTATATAACAGATCCCCGCACATGACATGCGGTGGTAAAAATGTATATCTATGAATTAACAATTCATTCCCATGACTTAATAATATGTCAGCACGTTTTACTAATTCATTCCCTTGTTTCAGAAAATCGTTGCCACAGTGGAATAATTTGTTCCCTTGATTTAGTTAAATCGAACCGAGGGAACAAATCAGTTCACGGTGGCCATGATTTACTAAAGTGAGGGAACAAATGAATAAGTCGTAAGATCAAATTCTTAATTTGTGGCCAAGATGTACTAAAACAAGAGAATGAATTCTTAATTTGTGGCCACGATATGTATATATTTTTGTCTGCACGTCATGCGCAGGGCTCCGAGTCCATAGTATGTAAACTAAATGAAACCAGAAAATGCCACTAGAGAGCAACACCACCAGACTTAAATAAATAAAACAGTTAAACATTTTTTATACTAGCTAGAGTGTATAAACTTGCAGAGCACAAAAGAATATAATCTAGCTATTTTTGTACACAATAAAAGTTAATGGGGCCAAAACAACATTTAAAAAAAAAAAAAACATGAATAATAATAATAATTCAGAAAGTCTTCTTTTGTTTTCTACAGATAAAAGAAAGTTGTTCAGATTTAGAATGACATTAGGGTGAGTAAATCAATCAATCTATACAAAAACATTACAAAGACTTCATGGTAGAAATATGAAATATCCCCTCAGCATGCCTGTAAAACACAACATACATAAAATTATTCAGTGACATTTGATGACTGATTTATCAGCCTCTGCAGCTGGACATGATGCAAAAATTTCAAGCTCCTTTTTCTTGTTTCTTCATGGTAGTCTGAAGAAAAAAATTTAGTGTATTTTGTACTGTATTTTACTGTTATGTGTAGAGAGGATCTAGAAGGGATGTTTGATCCCCCAAATACAAGACACCAGTTCCCGCCTACCAACATTTAGTGCTCTGAATGTCTCAGTTAAATGTGAGGATTTGTGCAGCGGGGTGCCCATAAATCTGCAGTATTACCGTGCGAAGACGCCACCGTGAGATGAAGTGTTAATGTCTGTAATATCTCTTATTATATCCTATCTTAACTCAACCCCCTGACAAAAACCAATCACCCCCCCACCCCCACCCCCGACTGACAGCCATCTGCAAAACTTCCACATCAGCACACAAATGCTGTGCCACGTATGACATGCCTCCCAGTGCCTTTTTAGGCCAGTTAGCTTATCAAATGTGAGTCATTCTTACCCCTGACTCAAATCATGACTATCCTCTTCATTACCTCTAGAACACACAGGGAAACGCCGGAGAGACATGCACACGCAACGCAATCAACAAAATATAGTGTGATGTGTATCGGTAGGCACTGATGCAAAAGCATGCACACAAAAGCACTGGTGCCTGAATAAATCATTCACGGCATTAGAAAAAGTAGAAGACAAGAACTTCAGAGACCCATGAGCTTCACACTACAAATATTTGGACATACACAATGAATGCACCCCTAAAAGCCATTCAAAGGAAAGGAAATTCTCAGCTGCTTCTCACAGAGAAATCTCAACAATGACACAAATTGTTCTCAGATTTCTCAAGTCTGCAGTCAGAGATCTCAACCATTCCTCGTTAAATTCTTTACATTTGTGGTCCATGTTTATCCTGCACCTATAATCTCAATTTTTATTTCTTCAAATGAATTTTAGGAAAAACCTCTGAGACAAAGTTACATGAATGAGATTTCCAATAAATCTCTTGAGCTATGAACGTGCAACCCCTAAGCAATACGATTTTCCTCTGGGTTGTGAAGCATGCCCTCCATATTATGCTATAGATTTCCATAATAATATCACAAGCTCCCCAGGGTCTTTCAGAGGAGTTGTTTCTGTCCTATACACTATGTTTTTTTCCCCTTGGGTATTAAGGCACAGAAGCTTGGCTCAGAGAAATCTGACTGCTGTATTTTTAAACAACTTTATAATAAGGACAGAATCAGAGGTGAGCCTACGCATAGAAAAATATGAGGATATTTGGACCCCGTTACCATAGAGAAAGTCATGTATAGTGATGTTCAACACTTGCCTTCTTTTAGGATGTGGGTGTAGATCATCCACAGCATGAGCAGGCAGCAGAGAGACGCGCCTCCGCCGGCACAGAGCGCCCGCATCCCCGACTGCATCCTCACTACGTCCCGCAGAAAATACTCCCGGCACCCAGCCTAGAGCAAGTTCAAAGCAAACTCGGCTACTTCCATAGATTTTCACGGGAATGTGGCCGGGATGCGAAGAGAGAGTTAATCCGACGTGAATTTACGCGCAGTGGATTCCATTTTACGCATCTCATAAAACGCATTAAAATATTTAATTTGAAGGGAGGGGCATTAAAAAGTCATTATTTAATTGTTATTTGATCAATTAAACATTTAACAATATTACATGTGTTATGGTCGAAAATCAAAGCAAATAAAATAGATGGAAAACTCATCCAAGCAAAGTAAAATGAGTCATAATTTGGTCCGTTGGAAATTGCGCGAATCCTCTGCGGTCTGGAGAAGTATCCACACAGGGTGAAATGGTCAGTGTTATACCAGTCGAGTGGTAACAGGTCCAGAATGTACGGATGCTGACTGTAGATGAGCTCGAGAGGGAGGTTCGGTTCTGGGTCTTCAGAAATGCGTCTTCTTCAATGTCACTCCAAACCCCTTCGTGCAGTCATATAATACAGAATCTGCCCTGTGGAGTTACAGAGAACAGCAGTGAAGCATTTCGCGCACATTCTCCGTGATTCGTGGCTGGATTCAGAGCTAAGAGTTCTCCCTCCTCCAGCACGCGCGCACACACACAAACACACGGACGCACGCGCGCGCACACACATATGTGGGGAGAAGGGATGGGGACCGTAAGGAATTTAACTATTCCGGTTCCTTAACGTTTCTTTTAGTAGCCTACTTTTGAAGAAGAAATATTTGGCAATAAGAAATGCAATGGAACAGTTCAGTTTGTGGTCCTAAAACTTATTTTCAAACCAATATTTCTATAGGGTTTAAATGTAGCAAGGTTCAATTCTGCTGTTAACATGACCTCAAAAGACTTTCACGTTTTGTACACCAACTACGTAAGATGCATACGTTTCATAAGGACTATAAAAGTAAAAGTTATTCGTTCGTAAATAGCACTATAGCCTACCTGTCGCGCTGTGTGTGTTTAGATTCAGTGACAAGAACCGACTCAGAGTCATTCCCTCGGGATTCGGATAATACTGGTCGCGTTTATGCGTTTGATTCAATGAAATGAACCGACTCTTCAGAGTCACTCCCTCGGGAATCGATTTGTACTGCTCGCGTCGTCGGTGTTCGAGTCAATAAAAAGAAGCGGTTCATTAGAGTCACTCCTTCAGGACTGCAGACATATAGGCGTATTTTAAACAATAATACTGAATGGCTGGTTCATTCCACTAAATTCGTGCTTTCCATTTTTGAAAAGGCTATTTTTTAAGTAAATTATATTTTTATATTTAGCCATTCTATCAGACAAAGATGGTCTTTAAACATCAATGAATTGTTCAAGCTAAATTAAAAATGTTAATATATTTACATAGCCGTGCCTTTGAAAAGTAACCAAGTTTTACAGTTCATTTAGTCATAGCCGTCGATAATGTTATGCTGAGATTTTTACATATATATGCCTTTCTACATACCTCTAAATATCCAATTTTTAATGATTAGTTGTTACTTTTCAAACTCACGCTAACAGGTTGACTTTCAGATCACCTCCTACTGAAAAAAACTAACAAGAGATACAAAAGAGAAGACCCTTTATTGTCAATTGTTAAAATAAATTACAATACCACTTTTTTTCCCATATAGTCATTGCTTACACAAAACACGTTTTTGTGGAATGACCCAGCCAAGTATTACAAAATCTTGTAACAAAGTATAGGGTTGTGACTGGAATTGCAACTAAATAAGAGTCTAATATGAAATCCAGATATGAATAATATACAGGATTAGATACACACATAAATAAATGGAATGCCTTCTTTTATATTGGTGTATATATATACATAAAATATCAGCAGATAAAAAACCTCTTCTAATGCAATATGCATAGAGCTGTGTGCATTATCCAAACAGGATGATTTAAACAACAGCATTTCCATGAAGTTAGATTGTATTAAAGGGTTAGTTCACCCAAAAATGAAAATAATGTCATTTATTACTTACCCTCATGCCGTTCCACATCCGTAGACCTTCGTTAATCTTCGGAACACAAATTAAGATATTTTAGTTGAAATCCGATGACTCAGTGAGGCCTCCATAGGGAGCAATGACATGAATCAGTATATCGAATCATGATTCAGATCGCGTGTCAAACTGCCAACGGCTGAAATCACGTGACTTTGGCGCTCCGAACAGCAGATTCATTCGATACACTGATTCATTTGTGCTCCGAATCTTCCTGAAGCAGTGTTTTGAAATCGGCCATCACTAAATAAGTCGTTATTTTGTTTTTTGGCGCACCAAAAATATTCTCGTCGCTTTATAATATTAATATTGAACCACTGTACTCACATGAACTGATTTAAATATGTTTTTAGTCCCTATATGGATCTTGAGAGAGGAAGAGTCATTGCTCCCTATGGAGGCCTCACCGAGCCATCGGATTTCAAATAAAATATCTTAATTTGTGTTCCGAACATTAACGAAGGTGTTACGGGTGTGGAACGGCATGAGGGTAAGTAATAAATTACATTATTTTCATTTCTGGGTGAACTAACCCTTTAAGCAGGGTCACAATCTATCTAACTTAGAATGCAAAAGGAATATATATACAATTATGTAACACAGGTTTAAAAATGGTGTTATATACAACTATCGGCATTACAAAGGAAAGATCATACATCATAAAGAGATTAACAGACACATACCTCAGGCGATTCATAGAAATATTCTATAAGCTGGAGTGACTGACATGAGAATGCTTCACAAAACACACCACAAAAAAAATGTCAAATGGAGTCAAGTTGTTTTTTTCATTGCAAATTCTACTGTGCTCTCAGTGTGTTGTTTTTCCTCTCACTCTCTCCCTCCCAAAATCTGCACGTCATTCCCTGGGAGATAAGACCAGGTACAGTGCTTCATCTCCATATTTTGGTATTCTGTACTGCACTGCGCTGGTGTACAATCCATTCGCATCTTTCAACGTTCACGGCAAACCACCATTAGACATTTTTTTTCTCCTTTTGCTAATGGCATGAAAAGAAAATTCCCCATCCTTAGCAGGCAATGTGAAAGAAAAAGAAACAAAAAAAAAAACAAAACAAATAAAATTATTATTTACTTACCCTTGTGTCTTTCTGAACCAGTATGACTGACATTTTTTGTGGATCACAAAAGATGATATGTTGAAAAAATGTTGTGCTTTTCCTTTCAAAGAATGACAAAAAGACAACAAGACACCATAAAAGTATTCAACTTGTAGGATATATATTTTCTCCTCTTTTGGACTCTTATTATTATGCTTTTGTGTCCTGTTTTGGAGCTTGGTGGTCATTGGTTCCACAAGTGGAAAAAAAAAAAAACTTTTTGCATCGAAAAAGCAGTTTTAACATAAGTCAAAACATCATCTTATGCAGTTAAAATACAGCTTTACAATAGTATGAGTAAGAACATGATGACAGAATCTGTATTTTTGGGTAGACTTTTCCTTTAAAAGGACAGTTCACCAAAAAAAATGAAAATTCTCTCATCATTTACTCACCCTCATGCCATCCCCAATGTTTATGGCGTTCTTTCTTCAGATAAAAAGAAACGAAAATTTTTAGGAAAATAATCCATCTCTGTGAGTCCATATAATGCCATTTAAAGGGCGGCACTTGGTTGAAGCTTGAGAAACCACACACAGCGATCGAGATGGTAACCCATACGACCCCAGTGAATAAATCAATGTCTTCTGAAGCGAAGCGATGGGTGTGTAAGAAAAATACTAATATTTTTAACTTTTTAAACTATAAATCATTGATTCCGGTATACTGCCATATGTGCATTCTCAAGAGGGCTGTTGTGGCACGAGACATAAATGCATTGTGAAGCTTGTCTACTATACTTCTCATGCGAACTTCACAAAACACTTATGCTTATGTCATGCTGAGCTTGTAAATGCGCCTATGACAGTTGGCCCCAAATGATGGTTTATAGTTAATTTAATTTGTTACATTTATATAGCGCTTTACATATAGAAGGGGGAATCTCCTCAACCACCACCAATGTGCAGCATCACCTGGATGATGTGACGCCCACCACACACCAGCTTATTGGTGGAGAGGAGACAGAGTGATGAAGCCAATCAGTATATGGGGATGATTAGGAGACCATAATAGATAGAAGCCAATGGGCAAATTTGGCCAGGATGCCAGGGTTACACCCCTACTCTTTTCGAAGGACATCCTGGGATTTTTAATAACCACAGAGAGTCAGGACCTCAGTTTAACGTCTCATCCGAAGAATGGTGCTTTTTGACAGTACAGTGTTCACATCATTATACTGGGGCATTAGGACCCCCACAGACCACAGGGTGAGCATCCCCTGCTGGCCTCACTAACACCTCTTCCAGCAGCAACCTAGTTTTCCCAGGAGGTCTCTCATCCAGGTACTAACCAGGCTCGGCCCTGCTTAGCTTCAGTGGGCAACCAGTCTTGGGCTATATGGCTGATTAAAACATTAGTATCACACCTATGGCTTCGCTTCAAAAGACATTGATTGGGTTGTATGGATTATGTCACAATCAGGGCTTGACAAACTTTTTTGCTCACCAGCCACTGTTACAGGTTACTCGCCTCAGCATTTTCACTGGCCACAATTTTGACATTGTTTCCACTGGGAAAAACTGCCATATATATATTTTTTAATATTATCTCATAATTTGGCAGCAGGTATATTAGGCTGTCACTTTAAGATCTGTTATTGTAACATATGCATTTTCTTTCTCAAATGTTTACGTTCACTTAAAACATAACCGACTGTGTTTACATGAATACTCGCCAAGACCGGCATTTTGACATTATTTTGTGTGTATTTGGCTGTTTAAGCACAATAAGCAGTGAAATTAGAGGCAGGAATGAGTAAAATTATGCGCAAAGCATGCAATCCCATGGCGAAATTCAAGCTCTGTAACACCAACATTATTCATCCGGAGCAAAAGAAACGAGTGAGTGAGGGGAGGCGGGTTTGTGTGTCAACTTGCTGACGGAGAGATGAGAGCGTGAAAGCGCAGCTGGTATCTATTCTGCGGAATATGAGTATTGGAAGCGTTTCAGATATTGTACTGAAATTTTTTTTATTTTTTAACAACACTACATTGCACAGTTTTTTTTATATCAGACAACAATTGAAAAATGTACATATTATATATAAAATTTAACCTGCCAAAGTGTCTAGTAGGAGTGACTGCATTACACGCCACTGCTGTTAACGTTAAACCCTTGTCATGATCCAGGTTTGTGTGTGTTTTTTTTTTAAGCGTCAACCAAGCAGCAGCCATTCACTTGCATTAAATAGAGATTGATTATTTTTATAAAAATCTTTGTTTGTGTTTATCTAAAGAAAGAAATTCATATACATCGGGAATGGCATGAGGGTGAGTAAATGATGAGAGAATTTTAATTATTGGACGAACTATCCCTTTAAGTACACTGAAAGACTTACTAATTAAGCATTTTCTATGTCCTAGCAAGACTTTCACGTACTGCAGACAGCACAGGGCACACACTTTTTTATAGAAACCCTTAAATGTCCATTAAGCCTTTTTTCAGAAGTCATACTGACAGATTTTCTACATCGATTTGCCCTCGTCTACAGTCTTCTTTAGGATGGGCTACACAACAGTAAACAACAGATGACACCCAAGCTATATTTTACAGAGCATCTGAGCTCAGAAACGTGACCAGCAGCCCTTAAAAAGCAATAATCTTAAACCAGCACCACTCACTTCCTCTCAGAAAAGAAAACGTGCCTGAGAAAATGCAACAAAACGCTCTCTCTTTTGACCCAAACCTTGAAACATACCGTGCAAACATATCTAAATGCATTATCACACATCGACACAAATCTAATTTCATATATTGTATTCTAGCCCTTTGTGCGTATGTGTGTGTGTGATGTACTGGCGCTCTGAAGTCAGTACACACGGGCCATCTGTGCGGCCAATAAAGTCGCTGTTTGTGGAGCACGCTGTCAGATTTAGCGCCCTGCTGATGCCTCTCCATCTTCTAAATGACCGTCGTTAAAAACTCCCCACTCATACAGAACCATATCAATAATTCAGACCCAGACCCTACAACCACCAGCCTCATCTGCGGTCTGAGGGGACACTCTCACGCCATCAGGGTCCCACGGAAAATGTTCGCAGTGAACGTGGACGTAATTATCTGATGTTGATGACAACTTTACCAATGATCTCACAAAGGTGATGCGGGTTATTCTTCAGGACGAGAGAGCGTGACAGGATTGGAAGACCTTTGGCACCAAAGTCTATTAAAAAAGACCCTCTGTCATCGGCCCCCGGGCTGTTCATCCTTCATTTTAATGGTCTGAGAGTTGAAGTGAATTCTTTAGCTATGTCACCACTGTCGCTTGGGGAGAACCGAGTGGATTCAGTGTCTCTTTGGCAGATGTCTGGAAATCCATCCAAAAGGAATCAGCTGCTTTGAATCACAGGATTTCATCCATGCAGAGGCAGCATATGGTTAGTGTTAGTGTTTGCTTTTCATTATTAGCATCCTCTACCTCGCACCTTGAGAGAAATATCACAATTTGGCTGTCTGTGGAACATCATTACTCTTGCAAGAGTGTGGTAAGAACAGACCTCACTCTACGGCAATCAATATTTACAACTGTGGCTGTGCCTTTGCATCCATTGTCTCAGTTTTATCACTTTCTGCTGTACTGGTCCTCAGTTATGGTTCTGCGGAACTGTGCTGCCACAACACAATCTGTAAGCTGACATTTTCTGCCAATTTGTAAGAAGTGGGAATAAATGCAATCCAATTACTGTATAAAAACAATTATGTAGAAGCGCATAATGGATGCTGTTAGTCTCTTCTACAATGAATATATGAATATAGTGTATGTTAATGTCAAACACACTAGTGATTCTCAACAAGGGGTACGTGTTCCCAGCGGGTACTTGGAGAGATTTCAGTTTTGTTAAACCTATAAAACAAAAATTAAGGCTTTAAAATAAAAATATTAGGGCTGTCAAAAGAAGTAAACACAATTAATCTCTTTGCAATTAACTGCTTAGTTTGTGCAGTTAAATGTTTATGGGAAATGCAAAGTAGTAGAACTATTACTACCAGTGTTGGGGAAAGTTACTTTTAAAAGCAATGCATTACAATATTGCATTACTATTGCATTACTTAGTTACTTTTTATGAAAAGTAATGCATTACATTACTTTTGCATTACTTTTTCTCATCTGGGCTGGGCTTGCTTTGTTTTTTAATAACAACAAAAAGTTTGGCAAATGTTAAGGCCTCAGCCTCAGACAGAAGGAAATGCATATTTACACCTGTACAGTAGAGGGCGCAGCTCAAACAAACCTTTCAGCTGTGCTGCCATTCTGGATTAAAGAAGAATCGAGATGCGTTCCATAAACATGACATTTTTTTATTTTACTTTATTTACCTCAGAAGTGTTTACTATGCGGCCGCGCATGGAAAAGAAAGCGCACGGGATGAGGCCCAGACCATAGATTAAGAATACATTTATACAGTTAACCAAATGAAAATTTATTTTCATATGGCATGACAGTTACAGCTTCAAATCTGTTCAGAGTCAATTTTAAATTCGAAAGTAAATTATAATATCTATTTATTTATGTTATATCATAATCTGAGCGACACCGTCGTTGACTTTCTTTGATGACGTTTGCAGGGCGTTCCAAATGAGCAATTATTGTCAGCAAAGTCCACTTCAATGGATATACCATGCTCAGGGAGTAGGGAGCAGTGAACACTGCGTAGGGACCCTGTCGAATGGAACGCAGCTTAGGATACCGGAGAAGGAAGTTCAACACTCTTATTTCTAAATCTAATCTCAAGTCATTTTTGCTTATTAGTGAGGTTGAATTAGATCATTGAACGTCAGCAGCAAAGACATTGGTTAATACAGTGAGATTAAATAAATAAAGTATGTTTATGTAATAGTTAATTTCACTGTTTCTATTCATTTTGAGGAATACTGAATGTTTTTGTGCAAGCGAGATGAGTAAATGCATGTTCACACAGCACACACAACACCTCTGCGGTTTATTTTTTCACAACATGGGCACAGCTGTCAATCAATAAATGTGAAAAAGTAAGTTAGATACTTTGTTGTAAATTGAAAAAGTAATGCATTACTTTACTAGTTACTTGGAAAAGTAATCTGATTACGTAACAAGTAACTTGTAATGCCTCCAACACTGCTTACTAACAATTATTATACAGTATTATAAATAGGTAACACTGTACAATTAGTTAACATTAGTTAGGGCTGGGCGATATATCGCATGCGATTGTCACGCGCATTTCGTCAGAAAGCCGGTTCCCTGATTACCGCTAAATCGCCATCACCTGCTTTCAAATGGAGCGGCATTTAATAGACAGAGCCGTAGTTCACTGAAAAGCCACGCAATATCGCGTTCATATCGCAGATGAATCGCCTTCGATAATGAACGCGATATTTGCGTGGCTTATCAGTGAACTACGGCTCTGTCTATTAAATGCCGCTCCATTTGAAAGCAGGTGATGGCGATTTAGCGGTAATCAGGGAACCGGCTTTCTGACGAAATGCGCGTGACAATCGCATGCGATATATCGCCCAGCCCTAACATTAGTTAACATGAACTAAGAGTTAATACTTTTATACAGCATTTATTAATCTTAAAGGTGCCCTCGAATGAAAAATTTAATTTATCTTGCCATAGTTAAATAACAATAGTTCAGTACATGCAAATGACATACAGTGAGTCTCAAACTCCATTGTTTCCTCCTTCTTATATAAATCTCATTTGTTTAAAAGACCTCCGAAGAACAGGCGAATCTCAACATAACACCGACTGTTACGTAACAGTCGGGGTGTACGCCCCCAATATTTGCATATGCCAGCCCACGGTCCCAACATTATCATTATGAAAGGCATTAGACAAGGGCAAAATGTCTGGATGTGCATAGCTGAATCATCAGACTAGGCAAGCAAGCAAGAACAACAGCGAAAAATGGCAGATGGAGCAATAATAACTGACATGATCCATGATATCATGATATTTTTAGTGATATTTGTAAATTGTCTTTCTAAATGTTTCGTTAGCATGTTGCTAATGTACTGTTAAATGTGGTTAAAGTTACCATCGTTTCTTACTGTATTCATGGAGACAAGAGCCGTCGCTATTTTCATTTTTAAACACTTGCAGTCTGTATAATTCATAAACACAACTTCATTCTTTATAAATCTCTCCAACAGTGTGTAATGTTTGTTTTAGCCACGCAGCATAGCCTCAAACTCATTCAGAATCAATGTAAACAATATAACAGTATACAATACTCACATAATCCGACGCATGCATGCCGCATGCATGACGAACACTTTGTAAAGATCCATTTTGAGGGTTATATTAGCTGTGTAAACTTTGTTAAGGCACTGTTCAAGGCAAGCGCGAGCTCTGTGGGCGGAGAGCACGGGATTTAAAGGGGCCACAGCATAAATCGGCGCGTTTATAATGATGCCCCAAAATAGGCAGTTAAAAAAATTAATAAAAAAAAATCTATGGGGTATTTTGAGCTGAAACTTCACAGACACATTCAGGGGACACCTTAGACTTATATTACATCTTTTAAAAACATAATCTAGGGCACCTTTAAATGTTAATTTCAACATTTACTAATACATTATTAAAATTTAAATGTTGTATTTGTTAACATTAGTTAATGCACTGTGAACTAACAAGAACAAACAGTTGTATTGTTATTAACTAACATTAACAAAGATGAATAAATACCATAACAAATGTATTTGTCACCGTCTGTCTTGCCTTCACTGAACGCCATTTCCCATAATCCCTCCTTCAACTCACCTGTTCACACTCAGCAATCACCCGCACCTGTTCCGTCGTCACCTCATCACACAAGCTACACTTAAGCACACTCCTCACCTCACTCCAAAGACAAATCTCGTTTGAATGTAGAGGACCTTCTCCATGTGTTTCTCCTACGAATCCTCTGTGTGATTATCTCCTGTTTCCCAGTACTGTTCTCCAACGATCCTCCAGTGTGTTCTCCTCGTCTGTGTGTTCCTGTGTCTTCGTGTGACAACTTACTTCCAGTTGAGTGTGTGTCTGCTTCCCTCCATCATCCATCTATCCATCCACGACCTCCTGCACCTGTAAGAAAAGACTGTATCACTATCATCATCATTACATCTGCACATCCCCTGCATCGCTGTATTCGCCGTTGTTGTAACACCCTCTTTGTGATATACCTATTCTCCTGAGTATATGTCCGTAACAGTATTGCTCTTTGTTAGTTCGTGTTAGTTAATACATTAACAAGTGTAACCTATAAATAAATTTACCACAGATATTTTTTTCCTTATGTATTTATCTACCTATATAATAATAATGAATTATTAAATATATATATATATATATATATATATGTGTGATAAACCACTTTTGTACTAAATGGGAGATTGTGACTAAATATACTGACATATTATAAATATATTATAAGTATGAATATATCTGAATACATTTAAACATAGTTTACTATATAAGCCTTATTGATTAAGCTGAGGGGTTACATAAGACAATCTAAAATTGGAAACAATGAGCAACAAAATTAAGTTTACTCGTTGTGTATGTTGAATGATTATTCCTTTCAGATGTGAGAAACTATGGTCTAATCTATGAAACTCTTCATCAACCCAGCACACAAAGTAGGATGATATGCAAATTGGTTTTGATTAACAGGGTTCTGTATTGGCCATCTGTGTTTGCAATTACAAGAATGACCATTTAGGATTTATAACTCATTCATATTACTTTATGAGAAAGGTCCGTGACATGCCCAGAATTATGACTTTCATTAAGGGATGGTAATATGACAACAGCATCCCATTTGTAATTAGAAGGCCTCCAGACTGTCAGTGCTGACAAACAACAGAATAAAGCCTTCAAGGTTAAATCAATATTATAAAATAAAACTCCAATGATTGGATGTTGTTATAAAGTCATCAATAACACACACACACATATATATATATATATATATATATATATATATATATATATATATATATATATATATATATATATATATATATATATATATATATAAAAGCAAATTTGACCTATAAATTTAGACACACAAAATCCCATTTCAATGAAAAATGTTTCAGCATAGTCACTTCCTTGTTTGGATGAAGCTGTGACTTACAGGGGAATTACTTCTGTGGTCTTTCTCCTTTATAAATAATGCTGAGAAGAATAAAACAAACAAAACTAAGTGCACGATAACCAGAGAAATAAAGTGACACAAGGTCCGTTTTAAGAGCCAAAAGGAACATAGCCGGTATATAACAAATTTCAGATGTTAAAAAACCGTTATGCTTTACATCTTTACTCTATCACGCAGATGAGATTTTTGTTAATGACAGAGCATAATAGCGTGCGTTTTGATGATGGCATTATGGGCAATCACTTGTGTTTCTTATCTCACGCCTGTTAACGACAGTGTTCGTTAAAACAGCAAAATTGCCTCTGTCAAGTGCTTCTTTCATTGGAAATGAGCTCTTTATCGGAACCTGCAGCCAGAGGAAACATCATACATCAGCCTCTCTGCTTTATCGTATTTTCAATTCTTCCCCCTAATGGAGTTATCTGCAATTTCTCCGCTATCAGCCCGAACAGTGGAACCGAGCTGGTTTGAGGAATGTGGTTTGATTTGCATTGTTTAATAGCTTTTTTTTTTCTTCTTACACTTCCAGTGATTAGTGAATGTACTTTGTGGACAATGGCCGTCCAATCATTAATCTTCTTGAGCTCGTTATAGCGGAAGTATTGGGAGTGAATAATCTGGGAGTGAATAATTACAGCTGCATTAATAGCAGTAAATAGGAAGTTCTTTACAGAAGAAAGAAACACTCGACAGTATGCTCATCAAACGCTCCAGAACGTGGCCAGATCTGCTCATTAAAATGTAGTGATTCAGTCGTCTGTGATAACCGATACACGACCAGATCTCTCCCTTATTTTCTCCAAATCACAGGGGACGAAAAGAACCGTGCAGCAGGCTCTCAAGGTCACATGGTGTTACTGGAGCTGAGATGAAGTTTTATCTAGTCTAGTTTGAAAAAAATCTGTTTATAATGAAATGATCAGAAAGCCATTATTGTGATACACCTCAATGACCGGACCTCATATATATACTAAACTCTAACGTCAAGCTCCAAAGAATACTTATTGACCCAAACAATGAAAAATAGAATTTTTTTTTTTTTTGCAGTACAACCTTGAGGAGAGCTCAAAGCATGTGAAGAATACAATTTGAACTGGAAAAACACAGCCACAGTACATGATGATTTACAGAAACTCAATGAACTGAGTCTGGGATATGTAAGGTAATGTAATCATTAATAAAATTATATGAATATTTTTTGGGACCTAACATTCTTCAAATAGGTCACATAAATTTTGGGGGGGAAAGATTTTCTTGACATTTCTATCATATGATATCATATATCATATCATATCATATCATATATCATGAATAGAATATTATATATCATTTAATATAATAATAAAAAATAAAGAATATAATACAATACAATACAATACAATATAATATAATAATAAATATAATATAATATAATATAATATAATATAATATAATATAATATAATATAATATAATATAATAATAAATATATATATAAAATATATATTTTTGTAGCCTAAAATTCTTCAAATAGATCAAATTAAATACTGGGCAAAAATATTTTCTTTACATTTCTATCATATGATATCATATATTATATTATATCATATCATATCATATATCATGAATAGAATATTATATATCATTTAATATAATAATAAAAAATAAAGAATAAAATATAAATATATATTTTTGTATCCTAAAATTCTTTAAATAGGTCAAATTAAATACTACTGGGCAAAAATAGTTTCTTTTCATTTATATAATATAATATAATATAATATAATATAATATAATATAATATAATATAATATAATATAATATAATATAATATAAAACACATGACATGACATGACATATAACAAAACATAATATGGTAGAATGGTAATAAACATTTGTAGTTATTTTAATATCTTGCCTTGCTTTTTCAAACAGTACTCACCTATTGCTTCTGCCTTGATTATAATGTTGAAAATGCAATTCAGCAAAAGTTCTCTTGAGAATGTAAATGTTCTGAAAAAAAAAAAAAAAAAAAAAGCACAATATTTATTATTGCACAAACCACCTTGTAAATACATTTTAAACTTCTGATGCATTTACCTGCTGATTCCACAGCCACCTCCAAAACAGCACAACAGGTTTCTGTGTCTTTGTTTTAAATTGAATTGTTGTTATCAGAGGGTCTGGTTGTAGGCACCTCTTGTTTACTTTGCTTTAATGGTTTTAAGGCCTGAGGCGGCGCACTGACTGCATTGCTTTCCGGAATCTGCTGGAACAACAGATTTTGGATGAAGGTTTTTCCACAAACAATAACAACAACAAAAGCCTTCCTGGAATTGGGAGTTTTAGCAACTTAAACATTATAAACACAATGTTCCACCTCTGAGGAAAAAACATGCATACAACAGGAGACAAAATGATTTCTATGTGAGGGCACACACATTTATGCTAATGTATTTCAGGTAAAACTCTCTCTCCCTCCATGTCTATTTCCTTACATCTTTATGTTTTAAACGTTACAAAACAAGCTGATCCAGATCCATACTCCTACACAACGTGGAGCACGCAACATCAGCCCTGCACAAATGTTCTGTGTGATCCTGTGGTATTTCTGTTCCAATGTGGCCACTGAAATAGCATCTAGGGTCTTTGTGGGGGAAACAAGAGCTAGCTGCCTCCAAACGACATCAAACCCACATTTCATCTTCTCTAGACTTCACCTCGAATGAAAAACATATGCAGCTGAAAATATGCAATGCAGAAATGCTAATGCTGCTTACAATCTGTTATTGCTCTGAGCATCAGTTATCATTGGTGATAAATGTTGCTGGTGATTAGCAAGTCCAAAGTATAAGACCAAGCTTCTATTCTATAATTTAATAACCTTTTTTCATACTCTCAGCATAACAAAGAAAAACTGGAATTGAAAATAAGCAATGGAGCGGACATGAATAAAACCTGATGATTGTGTTCTCCAGCAATGACATGATTTATTCCAAAAAACATCTTGTGCTTTAATGGAAGCAAGGAAATCTTATTTCCCATGATCAATATAAAAAATTAGTAGGATCCACAGTGATGCCATAAGAACCTTTTTTTTTTTTTTTTGGTTTCCCAAAGAACCTCTCAATGATCAGTTTTTAAAGTTTTTTACCTTTTATGAATGTGTTAGGCTTAAGATAAGCTGGTGTGTTCCAAAACAATGACAAAATTCGCATTTAGGAGATATTAGCATTCAAAACTTACAGTCTCTCACTTCCGCTAAAATGGAACACGGATTTTCATGACATCACGGCAGACTTCAGCTTCTCATCAGATCTTCTGTCCAATCAAATGCTCTCTAGAATCTGAAGTGTCCCTTACACTACATTATAAATAGACGCTGAAACTGCGGTCACTGAACTGCGGTCACCCATTTGAATTCTGCACAGAATACAATATTTTAAAGCGATATGGAGGAGATTAGAAGCAGAAACGGTTAGAGATTAGAAGGAAACTGAGGCTTTATTGAGCGCAACAGCTCTGGCCGAGCAGTGGTATAAAACGAAACGCTATTGGCTATTTTTAAAAGGGGGAGGAGCTGTTCGATATATCCCGCCCTGTCTTCCTGTTTCAGTTGAAATAGAGTGCCTCAGGGATGACGCATTTTTGTAGGCAAAACCCGGAAGCGAGTTAGCATTTTAGGACTTCCGGTTCCGACGCCGTCAAGTCTATAGGTTTTTTGAATGGGTTTTTGCTAAATCGCCTGAAATAAGGTCTGTGGTTAACAAAGCCTCTAAATACTTTCACGTTTTGATCTATGATATAAAACACACCAGTTATAACCCACTTGTGATTTTTTTAACTTTTACTGTGTCTTAAAAACGGCGGTTGCTAACAAATTGTTAAAAGGGACTACTTCCTTTGGCGGGGACTTTAGACATCATCATTAAAAACGGGACATTTGGACAGCATTTCTCATGAAAAAGTGGATAAGTATTCATAACAGCGCAGATCATAATCAGTGAACATGTTTTTAAATAAAGTTGTTTTCTAAATAAAGTTTGAGGAAGCTTGGTGGTGACGATGTTGATCCGCGACCATGGTGTGCTGTAGTCCGTTTATAGCCTACTGTTAGCCTTTTATATCTGACGACTTTATTTAGGCTTCAAAATCTATAAATGTTGTGTTAACTTGTAAAGATTATCTTGATAGACAAAACGTGTAAGTGTCATAACCCTTTGTTAAACACAGAGCTTATTTTCCGCGATTTTCCAAAAGTCTATGGGAAAAATGCATAGGCTTTCAACCGAGGGAACCCGTGCGCCGCTAACTTCCGGTTTGGCCTACAAAAACACGTCATCCCTGGGGCACTCTATTACGTCAACACATTGAATAATGCTGCGTGTTCCAGCAGTGGGCCTTTAAAATAATAATTTTTTCTTAATGTGAAGAACATTTTAATAATCTGAAAATCTGTTTTCCACTATAATGGAAAGGTTCAGTGGATGTTAATGCTTCTTCATCGAACCATCAACGCCAATAAAGAAACATTATTTTTAAGAGTGTCTAGAAACAGTGAAAAATCTTAAAACATTTTCTTAACATTTTATAAATGTTTAAAAATCCAAAACTTTAGTTTTTTTTAACCCCACTATATGCTGTAGAGAGGTTTAAAAAAATTGTTATAAAGAGTTATAGGTTATAAAGAGTGTAAAACACTATAACGTTTCTCCTTCACACACACACACTCACACAGTTGGACCTCTTTATGTGCAAGTCAGCAGTTAAAGACATATGGCATGATACAAGAATAAATGAACATCAACTCTGTGTGCTGAGCATCTATGAAAGAGAAAGTCAAAAGCAGCAAATACAAAGCTGAGATATTCAGGTACCTGATTCAGGCTAAACAGCAGACAGGAAATTAAAAAAGCTCATAATTAACTGCTTTGAGATCTTTGTATTCTTCTTTGGCTTGTGAAATCTTAATATCTGCATATCTGAAAATTATACTGTTGTTGCACAAATGTGTTTTTTTGTAAGATAGAAGAAAAGGTTATACAGTACACTCGCAGCATGTATCTAACACTCTCAAAGTAAACATGAAATATATATATAGAAAACACTTTTCATGATCCAATCATTTTTTTTTTTTATAGATCATTTGTATTAAAATTACAAAAATATTCTATCCTCAAACATGGTCAAGCTAAAATCCAGCCTTAAAACAGCTCTAAAATTCACACACAATCATGCAGCACCAAGTGCTGATGTCTCTGAAACATTACAAAACAGTGATAAAACATTTTCCACAAGTGCTGGTGAGATTAACGCAACAATCGGACTCTTAACCGAGTCACTGAATACTTTAAAAAATTGTCTGTCCGGAGAGAAAAATGGGGTTTAACTTTCAACTTCCTGTGAACCCAACTAAACAGAGAGTGGATATTAGGAAACGGATGACATAAAAAACATGATGGCTAAAAAGCACTGGAGAGGAGCTCAAAGATACTCAGAGCAACAATAGCTAATCACATGTGACATTAATAACTTTTTATCCTCAGTATATCAACACGCACTGTCAACCAAGTTCACTTAGACACCAATTAACCACGTCCATTCTACTACATTTTCACATGCATCCAGAAATTTAAGCATTCTGTTTAAATTATCATCACGGTCTCTAATAGTCTTTTAATCTGTACTGAAACTTTCCTACAAAAGTTTCAAGAGATATTTGATCATTTTTCACATTGGGTGGAAGGGGAGATTCTGTCATGATAAAAGGTAAATCAAGGTTTCAAAGGTGTCAAAACAAAGTTTCATTTTTGCTCATCGGTGGAAAAGGGAACAAAATGTTTCTCTAGTTACTTTGGAGGAAACATTTAGCATGAGACAGGCAACGAAAGAAAAACTTTTCGTCCAAGAGTAGATTCAATACACACACACACACACACACACACACACACACACACAGTTTCCATGTTTTATGGGGACGTTCCATAGACATAATGATTTATATACTATACACTCTAAAAATGCTGGGTTAAAAACAACCCAAACTGGGTTGAAAATGGACAAACTCAGCGATTAGGTTGTTTTGACCAAGCGATTGGATTAAATGTTAGCCCAACGTGCTGGGCAGTTTTATTTAACCCAACTATTGTTTAAAAATTACTATATGGCTGGCTTAAAATGAACCCAAAATGGGTTGGAAATTAAAAATCAGACACATAATTACTAGAGGCAACATTAATAACAGGGATGCAAACAGGTAAGGGGGGAAAAAGGTGAGAACATTGAGTGGGGTGGGGGCATGCTTCGAACAGATTTTTTTTTTTTAAAGATATTTGCTTTACATATTCATTTGTAGTTACTTTAATGGATTTTTTAAATTTATTTATTACCTTGTATGTCCAAAACTGTCATTTTTGACACGCACACGCACGCACACACACACACACACACACACACACACACACACACACACACACACACACACACACACACAAAAACTGTTGCAACATCTCACCAAAATCAAGATTGAATAGGCTACATTTGGTCAAAATCTCATGTTATGTCGGCGCCGATGGCCTCATGGGCCACATGTAGCGTCAATGTGCTTCGGGCGACCCGAGTTCGAGTCCCGAGTTCGAGTCCCGAGTTCGAGTCCCGAGTTCGGGCGACCCGAGTTCAAGTCCCGGCTTGTGGTCCTTCCCGATCCCGTCCCCCTCTCTCTCTCCCACTTCGCTTCCTGTCTAGTAACTGTCCTATCATAATAAAAGGCAAAAATGCCAAAAATAAATCTTTAAAAAAAAAAAATTATCTCATGTTATAAAAAGATAAAGTGGTTATTTAAGACAATATTGGCTTAAATATTACCCCCCCCCCCAACCCATAAAAACACTTTCTCATTGGATCTATGCAAATCCCATAAGTGACCTATTTTGATCGCAAAAAGGTGAGTTGTCACTGAAAGGTGAGGAGTTTGCATAATCAAAAGCTGGACATTAATTAATAAGCAATTTAATGTTTGTTTAATTATTATTCATTAAACTTACTAATAAATGTTAATTTCCAACAAACTTTGGGTTAATTTAACAAGCAATACAGTAATTTTTAAACAATGGTTGAGTTAAATAAAACTACCACCGCTGGCTTAAAACAACCCATTTGCTGGGTTTGTCCATTTTCAAACCAACTTGGGTTGTTTTTAACCCAGCATTTTTTATACTGTACAAACTGTATATTCTATCCCCTAAACATAACCCTCACAGAAAACTTTTCTTTTAAAAAAACATCACTTAGTATGATTTATAAGCTGCCTTCCTCATGGGCACCAAAAAATGTCCCCACAAGGACAAGGATTTCGGATATTGCCATATTTGTGTACTTGAACCACACACACACACACACACACAATGAAATTGAACCATTTCATAGGCTCTCATAATATAACATGGCTTCAGATAAAACTGATTTCATATTCTGAGAGGAAAGACACTGAAAAAAAGGACCAGAAACAGTGAACACAGTTTAAGCATCATAACGTGTCACGTGTGGTCTCAGCGCTGATCCCAGAATACACAAACACTCTATTTTTCTCTCTCTTAAACAAGCGCGCGCACACAGACGCACACACATACGCACACACACGCGCGCACACACATATACACACACACACACACACACACACATTCCTGCACAGACTGGTCTCTGTGGATACCCCCCAAAGTAAACGGTTTGGTCTCAGCGTCTAACACGCACAGACAGCCTTAAAATTGTTTAGTGCTGCTCATGGAAGGAGTTCAAGCGTGCACTGATCTGCGGAGAAAAGCACATATACTGTCCCTGCTTCACCTACAGATCATGATGCACAAAGCTAACAGAGGATTCCTCTAGAAGAATCACCGATGTTCAGCAATGCATGTTTGCAGTTGAGTGCTGCTAGTGGTTTTTACTCAAACATTGTAAATGTAAAAACATTGTGGGAAGATTCTCACAACCCCCCCCCCCCATCCCCCCAAATCATTCTAAATATAATTTGTAAATATATAATACTACTAATTGTAATACAATACTTTATTCATATTATTAAAATACATATTAGTATTTCTTTGCATTGTGACAATATTTCCATGATAAGTAAGCACATTATCCTAATGCAAAGAAAAACAATGATACGCTAAATAATTTGTAAATACATAATATTATTAATAAAGTAATTTATATAAATTAATATTAACATTTGTTTGCATTGTGACAATATTTCCATGATAATACAGGACATTACCCTAATATGTCAATATATATAGGCTAATATTATAATATATTTTATAAAACAGTTAGTTCCTGACCTTGATTCTGATTGGTCAATAGCTGTGTTTTTTTAACAGTTAAGGGGTTTTCCCGTGACTGACAGCGCTAGTCAAAGCATTTGTCAGTTGCGTCTTGTTCCGTGTTCACAACAATTCAGTCTTTTCAATGTAAAAGTCTTCGCTACCGACTGACACACTCATTAAGACAGTCTTTGCCGCCATCTAATGGCGTAATAATGTAAATTCTGTTGCTGTTCACGGTCAGGGACTATTTTTTTTCCGGCGGAAGGAAGGCTTTAGTGAAAGTTTACTTCATGAGAGTTGCACTGATACATATTTTTGGCTTTACTATTTGTATTGGTAACCGTTTTATAAAAGCAATAAGGTACTCCAGGCTAGTGCTGTATCGTGAATAAGTCACGGCTGAAGGGGTTGCTTCGCATCGTGCCTAACAACGCCCTTCGGCCGTGATTTATTCACGATACAGCACAGCCTCTCGTACCTTATTTGCTTACATATTTACAAATTATTTAGTATTACATTTGTCCTTTCATTAATTTCCTTTACTTTCATTAATCACACTTGTGAACAATTGTTAATGTTGTTGCTGTTATTATTATTATCATTAATATTTTAGTTTTACTGTCTTTCATTTATGCTGATTTTACTGTAAAAATACAGCATTACAGTGGTAAGAATATAATGAGAAAACTTAAGAAAAATAGGAATTTATAAAAAATATTTAAAAAAAATGCCCTGATTCATAGTTGTCATTAAAATAACATCATAAAAGAAAATAAAGAATGACGTCAGAACATAATACAATATTATAAACTATAATATAATATGCTATAATATGATATAATATGCTATAATATAATATGCTATAATATAATATAACATAATATAATATAATATAATATAATATATTATTAAAATTATAATTTTGGGGCCTAACATTCCTCAAATAGGTCTAATAAATGAAATCTACTGTTGGGATTTTTTTTTTTTTTTTTACATTTTTGAATAAATGTAATATAATGTAATATAAATTATTACAATTACATTTAATATTTTGGTGGCCTAACATTCTTCAAATAGGTCAAAGAAATTAAATCTACTGTTGGGGAAAAATATAATATAATATAATATAATATAATATAATATAATATAATATAATATAATATAATATAATATAATATAATATAATATAATATAATATAATATAATATAATATAATATAATATAATATAATATAATATAATATAATATAATATAATATAATATAATAAATATAATATGAAGTGTCACACAGAATTCTGGGAATGGCAAATTGCATTTTTTCCACTGTAAAGTATAAGATGACATGTTCTTTTTCACTTCCAAAAACTTTAAATTTAACATATCCATTAAGATTTATTAGTTTTTCACCATATATATTAAGGGAACTGTTAACAAATTAACAAGTTAATCACACTTGTGAACAATTGTTAATGTTGTTACTGTTATTATTATCATCATTAATATTTTAGTTTTGCCGTCTTTCATTTATGCTGATTTTACTGTAAAAATACAGCATTACAGTGGTAAGAATATAATGAGAAAACTTAAGAAAAATAGGAATTTATAAATAATATTTTAAAAAATGCCCTGATTCATAGTCGTCATTAAAATAACATCATAAAAGAAAATAAAGAATGACAGGCTAAATTTTCTTCATGAAAATTCATTCATAATGGTCATTTATATTAGTAATTAAATGCACACAATAATGCTTAAACAGACATCAATGACTTTACACCATATTTATGGTGTAAAAATATAGGCTAATAAGGGTTTTCATGGTGCATGTTATTAAATTTGACTGTTTTCTAAAGCCCTGGGACAGACGTTTCATGTTTGACGTAATTCACAGCACAGAAACAGACACAGCTCTTGCATAATGCAGTCCAATAATCTCAAGCATTTGCCTTGTTGTTGTTTGCAGTGAGCGCTCCCCTGCGTGACACCTCAACATCGCTTTGTACCAAGAGAATTTACAAACATCCATCTTTCTGACAAAGATTAACACTAAAACTGTACCACCACAACTGAAGTATCTACCCTCGCACAGTCAGGCCTGTCTCGTCAGAGCATCCACACCATTGCCCCCAAAAAACTTTAGGCCAGTCTGGAGAGCAGAGCACATAAAACATGCAGTGCAGAGCTTGTGTAGAATTGTCAGATTGTCAGGCGGTGGAGCGAACCAGAGAACGCTCGGCTGTCTCTGTCGTTTTCGCTAATGCAGCTTCACCCTGACAGTGGCAGGAATGTTCCCCGGCTCACGGCCAACTCAAAGCGCAGGTATAGCACAGAGCAAAACATCCATTTTTCATTGGGATGTTTTTCCAGGGAGCCAGAAGATGCTCTTTAAAAAAATCTTCCCCTTCCGGGAAATTGTGCATTTTGCGAGCGGCCTGGGTGGACAGAATAAAATTTGAATACAAATTGATTTTCATTTCGGACAGACAGCAGTTCTGAGGGTAGATAAAAGTGTGATAAAAGATAGAGTTTGGTCTCAGAGCAATTTTCAGCCACTATAAATGCACTCGGACTAGCTTGCCGACACGCCTCATATTTAAAACATAGGTTAAAGTTGCTACAAGCTGTTAGTCTGGGTCCTCGACACCGAGACGCACTTATGGTGAATGTAAGAAGTCGCGCTCGCCGCTTTAAGCTCATCGCTCTCGAACAACCGCTCCTGGGAGCGCCCTGCGGTTTGATACATTGCTGCTTTCCAACGGCTGCCTTTGAGATACTGTTTTAGGTAAAGCTTTGGCTCTGTTAGAGCAATGCGATAAGAGATGGCTATCACGCCGGTCTCCGTGAATGATGAATTCTCAGCATCAGAACCTCACATGTACTCGGTTCTCCAAGCTCTGTGCACACAAGCCAAAGCCCTAACCACACGCATCAAGCCCTCCGCCAAATATTGTACATCTCAGTCCAGTATAAAGCAGATTATCACTCTGGTGCCTAGAGCTTTGGAGAACTGTAAAAAAAAAAAAGGCATCTGTTGCCAGAACTACCGTAAAAACATTTTAGGTTTTATGAATTTAACTTTTTAAAAATATATGTACAGCTATTTCAATGACTGAAATAATGTTAAAATATCTACTGAAGTACAATACTAAAATCTGTTTTATACCTTTATAATACACTGACAAGCACCAAAAACACAGCTGGTAATGAGAACATGTTCACTTGGGTTGATCCCAAGAAAAGTCTAAAAACTCTGGTTGAACATCACAGCGTCTGGGATGGGACTATGTGCTTGTCTAACCAACAGCGAACAGGGTGAGTGATCAAGAAACCTATTTGAAAAAAAGTTAATATTTTTGTATTTCCATTTGGTGCTACTATACTGTAGGCTAATATAAAATACTGTAATATACTATAATATACTATACTATAATACAATATTATAAACTATAATATAATATGCTATAATATAATATAATATAATAAATTATTAAAATTATAATTTTGGGGCCTAACATTCCTCAAATAGGTCTAATAAATGAAATCTACTGTTGGGATTTTTTTTTTTTTTTTTTTTTACATTTTTGTATAAATGTAATATAATGTAATATAATGTAATATAAATTATTACAATTACATTTAATATTTTGGTGGCCTAACATTCTTCAAATAGGTCAAAGAAATTAACTCTACTGTTGGCAAAAAAGTTTTTTTGTTTTTTTTTTACATTTTTGTATAAAATGTAATATAATACAATATAAATTTTTAAAATTATATTAATATTTTGGGGGCTTATCATTCTTCAAATAGGTAAAATAAATTAAACCAACTGTTGGGGAAAAATATAATATAATATAATATAATATAATATAATATAATATAATATAATATAATATAATATAATATAATATAATATAATATAATATAATATGAAGTGTCACACAGAATTCTGGGAATGGCAAATTGCATTTTTTCCACTGTAAAGTATAAGATGACATGTTCTTTTTCACTTCCAAAAACTTTAAATTTAACATACCCAGTAAGATCACCATATATATTAAGGGAACTTACCGTTAACAAATTAACACATTTTGTACCATAGCATTTTTACAGTCTTCTACCATTTAAAATTACTATAATTTTTTACAGTGTACAGAACAACCTCTCTTCTTGCAATCTGCAGGTTTCTCCTCTCTCATTTAACTTGCATTCTCCTCATTAGCTGCTCTCTGGGAAACGCGGCCTCATCGGGAAGAGACAGAAACTGTGTTTTCCACTTTTGAGAAGTGCTACCTGTACAGACTTTGGTTTCGCAATAGTATTCGAGACACCCTTCCCCTTTGTCTGCTCACTGGGCTTGTGCTTCTTTTGTTCTGGAAAGTTCTTCCCATTCACATCGGGCTTGTGAGTGATAGCACTGCGAGGCGCCCTCGGTTGCAACAGACCTGAACATGTCCCTGGAACGACAGCAAGGAGTGATTAGCGACTACCGTGTGATGTTTCTTCTTGCGTGAGACTTTTATTGTACTGTTTTATTTTTCCTTTCCATTATTCCAAGCTTAACAGTCTAAAAAAAAATAAATCGAAGTGCATAAGTTGCAGAGAAATGAAAAAGGAGTCTATGATCAAATCTCACCATTATCCTCCACTGACAGGGCGAATACCAGCTCACAAAATGAATAGTGTGGGGTTGCTAAGCAACGTGCAGATTCTGACGATAACCACATACTGTAACATGAAGAGAGAACCTGAAGTCTGATCACATGACTGTGACCAAGCACAAAATCATAAAGTGGTGCTATCGACTACTAAATTATGTTGACAGGAGCCTTACAACGGATTTTAAGCAGTCGTGTTTGTCAGCAAGGATTTGCTAGCTGGATGCCGCATACTGATTGGCCACTTAAAGCAGCTGGAAATTACATGGAGCAGAAACCACAAAAGGAACATTGTGTGTGGGAGAATTCAGTTTATGGTCTGTTAGGTCAGAATCAGATGATTTAAATCCTTCCTATTAATTATTTTTGGCCTATTTTGCTACTTTCATAGATAGTACAGTGAAAGATATGACAGAATTATATATTTTTTTTTTTAGATTTGACTGAAAAATATAGGGAGATGAGGAGGCAAAGTTACGAGCCGGATTCAAACTCAGTGTGTTAGAGGGTGAGTGTGATTTTGGTAATTGGTCCTGGTACACTGGTCTTGTCATACTGCAAAAATTGCTTTCCTACCAACCGTGAATATTTTGTGTGTATGTTTTGAAAAGGAATGGATTTGGTAACACTTTACAATAAAGTTCAACATTACTTAAAGGGATAGCTTACCCAAAAATGAAACTTGTGTCATTATTTATGTGGTTTCAAACCTGTATGACTTTCATTTATTCTATGGAACACACAAAACAAGTTAGATTGACAAAAATATCTTGCTTTTTTTGTGTTCAACTTCATACTATGAAAGTCGATAGGGTAAAATGAATACAGGTGTTGGGGAAAGTTACTTTTAAAAGTAATGTGTTACAATATTGCATACTTAAAAAAGTAACTAATCATGTTAAGTTACTTTGTATAGAAAATAATGCATTATGTTACTTTTGCGTTACTTTTTTCACCTGGGCTGGGCTTGCTTGTTTGTTTTTAACTAAAACAAACAAACAAACAAACAAACAAACAAACAAACAAACAAAAAAACACAAAGTTATATTTTTGGCAAAATGGCCCTTTTACACAAAAAAGTGAAATGAATAAGCTTCAGGCTGAAGGAAATGCAAATTAACATCTGTACAGTAGAGGGCGCACCTGAGATTTCTCTCAGGTGTCAGTCAATAAATGGGAAAAAGTAACTTGCGTTACTTATTTGAAAAAGTAACTCAGATATTTTGTGAATTTAAAAGTAATGTTACTTTACTCACTATTTGAAAAAAGTAATCCAATTACGTAACTCACCGAGTGATGTAATCGGATTACTTTTTTCAAATACTTGTAATGCGTTACCCGCAACAACCCAGTTACATTCTTCAAAATATTGAGTAAATGATGACAGAATTTTCATTTTTGAGTGAATTATACCTTTAACACAGTAGCATCATGAAGTACTGTAACAATATTTGGTAACACTTTATTTTACAGTGTCCTTGTTACATGCTACATGTAGTTACTGTAGTAATAACTATAAATTATGCATAATTACATGCAACTAACCCTAATTCAAATCCCAATCCTAACCCTAACCCTATAGTAAGTACTTGTAGTTAATTATTATTACTTAGTACTTAAAATGTATAATTACACTGTAATACAGAAAACTTAAAATAAAGTGTAACCCACTTTATTTTAGGGTAACGTAGTTACACGTTACTACATGTACTTATTAAAAACAGTAAATTATACAAGTAACTAACCCTAACCGTAACTCTACAAGTACACGTAGTTAATTAATTTTACTCAGTACTTATTTGAGTAAGTACATTATAACTACGTCACCTTAAAATAAAGGGTTACACTTTATTTTAAGGTGCCTTTGTTACGCTGTAATTATACATTTAAGTACTGAGTAATATTAAGTAACTACATGTACTTCCTATAGGGTTAGAATTAGGGTTTGGTTTGGTTTAAGGTTAGTTGCATGTAATTATGCATAATTTATAGTTATTACTATAGTAACTACATGTAACATATGTAACAATGACACTGTAAAATAAAGTGTTACCCATTTTAACATTTAAAGTAGGACAAGTTAACATCAGTTATTGTATTCTGAGCAAACATGGAAGGTAATATGTTAATCAGTTATCATTTCCACCAAATGCAAAAAATTGCTGCCACTACAGCTACACATATCAGTGCATTTTATGGCACTAATGCACTGAAAACTATAACCAACTGGCATTAAACACTAGACTATCTGCAACTGTCATTAAAGATGGAAAAGGAGCACAAGTCTGAAAATAACTCTAAATAAAATGCAAGCTTTGAACTAAAAGCCTAACCCATGATTAGCGAATTTGCATCGATTTGTTGATCCAGGAACATGTCCTACTTAGTGAAATCACAGTAAGTGTGTTGAGCATATCCGCTAACCACAAGGCGTAACTGAGTAAACATCAACAAAAAATTGCACTAAGAGCCTGTTGCCTGTTCGTGCACATCTCAGGGTTTGACTCGTCGTGCATGCATGAATCATTTTGCAACTCCAGTCTCTGATTCATGTTTTCATTCATGCGTCTAGGGTTTTGGCTACTATAAAATAGATTTATCATACAGTATTCATCCACTACCAGCTTTAGCACAGCTCACTGAATTTTGAGAGTGCAAAACTGTGCCATTAGTAAGTTGCTTTCAGAGCCTAGTATCTTCCTTGTAGGGAATCATGACTGTAAGTATCAATAAGCATCACAAAACCCACAAGCCCAAGTCAATGAGCTGGTACGACTCTCACAGTACCCAGTGACCCATTGCACGGTAAATATACTGAAGCAATAAGCTACGAGTGGATATGCTATTATGAATATAGTCGCAACTGAAAAGTGTTGCTACATTTTTTTTTATGTAAGCTACTAATATAAGACCACTATATAATAAAGATACAAATATTGGATACAAAAAAATATATGCACTACCATTCAGAAACTTGGGGTTAATAAGATTAGGCAAGAATTAATTAAATTGATCACATAACTAAAGACATTTATAATGTTATAAACGATTTCTAATTGCAGTGTTTTTTGTATCATGGTTTTCACTTTTCACAAAAAAAAAATTAAGCAAAATAATAACTGTTTTTAACATTGATGATAATAAGAGGTTTCTTGAGCACCAAATCATCATTATGATTTCTGAAGGATCATGTGACACTGAAGACTGGAGTAATGATGCTGAAAATTCAGCTTTGCATCACAGAAATAAATTACATTTTAAAACATATTAAAATAGAAAAAATTTGTTTTAAATTGTAAAAATATATTTCACTATAATACTATTTTTACTTTGTTTTTGATCAATTACATGCAGTCTTGGTGAGCATAAGAGACAAAACAAAAAGTTTTCACCCCTCGGCTCTTAATGCATCGTGTTTCCTTCTGGAGCTTCAGTGAATGTTTGAATCTTTTTTAATAGTTGAGTTTGAGTCCCTCAGTTGTCCTCAGTATGAAAACACAGATTTCAAAATCATACAGCCACTGCTGGAAAGGGTTCAAATATGCAAAAATGCTTGAAAACTGATGAATCTGCAGGAGCTGGAGGATTTTTCTGAAGAACAGAGCTCAGTTTAACTGCTCAGGACAAACAAGAGACTCATGAACAACCATCACAAAACATAAAAACAGTCGTGGATCATCAGGTAACCACACACAGTATTGAGAATCAATGGTTCACATACTTATGAATGGGGTTATTTTAATAAATTCAGCTATTGTTTTGTCTTGTGAACTAAATGCAAACATCTTTTATGTAAAATATCTTACTCAGGACAGTACTAAACAAAAAATAACATGCATTTTTTATTATCCCTCTTATTTTATTAAAATAATTCTCATTTTCACAGATTCTGCAAGGGGTTCACATACTTTTTCATGCCACTGTATATATTAATCATCAAAATGGATCTTTGTTCAGATTATAAGCAACAAAATTGGATCTATATACATGCATTTTATGTATAAGTTTAGTTTTTTAGTAATCCGAATAGCAAAATTCGATTGTCATGCAGATCCCATTCAACTGCTCAACAAAGCATTTCTATTGGATGAGACAGCTTTATGGGTACTCTATTCAGTGATTTGAAAAAGTAATAGAAAATCACTTTAGAGTGCATTTTTTGTCTTAATCATGAACACATATTAATATAATTTACATTACATATCACATTATTTCACCTAAGCTAGTTGTGGCCTAATGGTTAGAGAGTCAGATTGTAACCCAAAGGTCACAGGTTCAAGTCTCAGTACCAGCAGGAAATGTAGGTGGGGGGAGTGAATGAATAATGCTCTCTTCCACTTTCATTACCCACAACTGAGGTGCCCTTGAGCAAGATACCTAACCCCCAATCACTCCCTGGATGCCGCAGCAAAAAATAGCTGCCCTCTGCTTCTCTGTGTGTGTTCAATACTCACTGCTGTGTGTGTGCACTTGGACAGGTGAAATGCAAAGCACAAATTGGGGCACCATACTTGACTACACGTCACGTCACATTAAGCCACATCTCCTTTTTCTTTCTGTTTGTAGTTAGACTTCATTTAGCTCAGTTATTTTGATTAACTAGAACACAAACACTGCAAACCGTGGTCACACACACCCGGAGCAGAGGACAGCCATTCAACGCAGCACCTGGGGAGCGATTGCGGGTTAGGTTGAGAATTGAGAATCGAACCCGCAACCTTCGGGTTACCAGTTTGACTCTCTAGCCATGAGGCCACGACTGCCCCAAAATTCTAAGTGAATTACATTAAATGGGACCTATAATGCCCCTTTTACAAGATGCAAGTGTTACCTGAATGTGTCTGTGAAGTTTCAGCTCAAAATACCCCACAGATCATTTATTATAGCATATCAAATTTACCACTATTTGGGTGTGAGCAAAATCACACCGTTTGTGTGTGTGTCCCTTTAAATGCAAATGAGCTGCTGCTCCCGGCCCCCTTTCCAAAGATGGTGGAGCTTTAACAGCTCGAGCTTCTGTTGCTCAACAACAACAAAGCTGGAGAATCTCACGCAGCCAAAATGAGGATTGTCAGTAACGGTGTTCAGCCTTACATTGTTCAAACCGGAGTCGGACACTGATGGAGAGACTCAGGAAGAGGTTACAACTTTTAGAATGAAACTGGACGTTTCTGAATGGTTAGTGGATGAGTTTATAGTTGCAGTGGAGTTGATTCAACTAGCATGTGCTGTCTTGTTAATCTTTTGTGCAAATCCAGCAGAATTGACCCTCATTTGTGAAGCAGTCAAAGCACTCAAAGGCGTCATGGCAACAACACTCTACTACAACAACTCTTCCTCTTCCCCATTTGTTGTGTGTTCTCAGGGGCAAGGTTTATGTAAATTTTAGGGTTTGTGATGTCACTAACCTGGGAAGAAGCTCATTGCAGTCCCTACAAGCCATTTGTTGTAGTCCTTAACAGCAAATTCTTCAAAAGAAAATATCTCCCGTTGCATTGAACTTTGCAGCGTCGTAACTTTGCAGATGTTGTTTATGCTCAAACAGCAACATTACGCTCTAACTAAAGTGAAATCATAATTAACCACCTCTTTAATCATTGTGCTTCATGCATTATGGGGGTTTGTGTTATATCTTGGAAACCAGAATCAGCACCTCCAAATTCCCAATTTAACTTCGTAGAGCCCAGTACCTACAAGCAAGGAGGCCAGAACACTGTGTCCCATAAGCACCTACTAATCTCTAGCACCGGCAACTGCTGTGAAACACATAATCAAGCATTTATCAGATCCCTGCTGTTATCAGTCCTTAGAGTTTGATCACAGAAAGGTCTCTGCTGTAACATTTCCAAGAAATCCTTCAAACGCAATTACTGTCTATTTTGCGCACTTCAAATAGTCAATGTTTTGATCATTAGATGCCTTCGAAAATTCAGAGCAGGAAAAAGACAGAAAAAGAAGTGAAAAGTGAAAAAGTAGAGCGAGAGTTATGGAGAGGAAGTAAATAAGTCATATTGTTTTCTCGCTCTGACTATTTATGAATGCATCTAATGCTCTAGGTGACAGTTTTTGGTTTAACATTTAAATAATTTTCCCATCAGAATTCCATTTGCGACAGAGAAGGATGAGATGTAAATGTGCAATGAAATTTCACCGCAGAGAACGTCCCACGATCCTCCCCGGCGCACACACGTGCTATACGTCGAGCCGCGGCCGACCGACCCGAGTACGTCTCGCTGTTTTCCACGCCATAATGGAACCTTTGCTTTCTTTTCATTTACATTTGTTTGAACAGGGCACCTGGCACAGCACAGAAATCACTGCACAGCGGGGGAACTATTTGCATTGTAGCTCCATTTGCTCCGATGAATTTTTCAGAAAGATGTGACAACCTCATGCATACTGATATGATGCCTCTGTTTTGCATACGGGCTCCTGCAAAACAGGTCTTAATCTTACGTTAAGGCTAATGCACCTAAATGGACACCTTGAGAAACTGAAGAGATGAGAGTCAATCGTTCTGAGGAAGACGTAAGACGAGGGCCGACTGAAATAAGTGTCCCCCGTCTCTCGAGGTTACAGCGCTAGCTCCTCAGCTCCAGCACTCACTAAATAATGAGACAAGACAAGAACAGTAGAACTAATCTAACTGCTTTAAAGAGTGCGAGGAACTAGATGAGTGAGAAGAGAGGGAGAGGTGAGACGTTGCAGGGAGAGAAAGAGAAAGAGCAGATAAGACATAATCAGGCGTGAATACAATCTACAAAACGTACAGATATAATTTGGTATTCCAGCAAGGGCTTCTGCCTCAGCAGTGAGGCAAAGCAATCATCATTTGCAGGAGAATGTGCCGAGAGTTCCTTTAGATCACTGCTGCTCAAACGCATCAATCATGATCTCAGACAACCTCCAGATCAGTGGCTTTGTTCAGACACACAGCAGAAATAGTTTCTTTTTTTTTTTTTGACCATATCTGAGTGAAAAAAATTGGTTTCTACTATGACACTACTATGTGGAATTGTACTAATCAGACTACAAACAAGTCAACAGATGAGAGTTGGATTCGTATGTGGTTTAGATCAGGATTGCAATCGTATTTCATGTTTTTCTGTTTGTTTTTTTGTTGCTCAGGCCACAAATAACAAAACAATAGGATGCAAAAGAATCAGACTCAAATCCATTTTAATTGTTTGTAGTATGAACAGAATAAACCTCATATTACAAACCTGATCCAAATTACACACAAAATCAGAATCCTACAAACCACATGGATTAATTTAAACAGATCCAGATTTTTTGTTGTTGTTGCTGTTCACACTAAAAACAATTCAACATATGGATCTAAACAAATGGATCTAAATCAAAATCTGTTTAGATGTTCATAGTCTACACAACACATAAACAAAACAAAACAAATACAAATAAATATGCATAAACACGAAAGAATAAATAATTAAACATGAATAAATAAATCCTAACCCTAAAGAAATTAAAACAGAAATAAATAAATAAATAAATAAACAAATAAATAAACACAAATAAAAATAAATAAACACAAATGCATAAAAAAAAGTAAACAAATATACAAAAACATGAATAAATGAATAAATAATAAATACAAATGAATAAATAAACAAATAAACAAATGTGAATACATATGCATAAACACAAATGAATGAATAAACAAATAAATAAACATGAATACATATGCATAAACACAAATGAATAAACAAATAAAAACAAACACAAATGCATAAACAAAAACAAATAAATAAAAACACAGATTAATAAATATGAATAAATAAATAAACATGAATACATATGTATAAACAAACAAAAATGAATAAATAAACATGAGTAAATTAATAAATCCTAACCCTAAATAAATAAATTATAAACAAATTAATAAATACACATAAATGAAATAAAAAGAAACACAAATGCATAAATAAACAAATAAATACAAACATGGATGAATAAACACAAATAAAATAAACATGAATAA
Source organism: Megalobrama amblycephala (assembly GCF_018812025.1). NCBI lineage: Eukaryota > Metazoa > Chordata > Actinopteri > Cypriniformes > Xenocyprididae > Megalobrama > Megalobrama amblycephala. Next base: position 7,344,142 of record NC_063055.1, on the reverse strand, counting down.
ATAAACAAATAAATAAGTAGACAAACAAACAAAAACAAACCAGGATGGATGAATCTAGTCACATTACTGGTTTGGATCAAGTTTGTAGAAGTCAGATTTCACATGTTCTTCTACTGTTCAGATAATAAACGACTTGATGGATTTGAAATCTGACACATATTGATTAATTCGTGATTTGGATCTACATGTTAGCTAGTCTCGCGTAGCCAGACCGTCGGACTGACGGCAGAAGGTATGGACTCTATTGCAGCTTTCATTGGCCAAGGACCGCCCAATAGGACATTTGATTGACATGTAACGCAACCAATTACAGATCATTTTGTTCCGAGTCATATTTAGGGGCGTGTAAATGTAAAGTCGATGTCCTACAATAACAGATCGACATGCATCTAATAAATTATTCATTCAAGAACGTTGTGCAAGTTTACTGCAACAATGGAGCTTCAAACTTCACATACTTGATCCTGATAAACGCTCATTGTCACAGTTGTAAACATGACAGCGTTCTTCTTCCGCGAGGGGGTTTGGCATCACAGCATTTGTTTCCAGGAGGACAATTAAAGAACGCAACGCACACGTCTCCCAGACATCCTGTAGAATTCAACCAACCAGATGATGACTTTGAAAATCCTGAAATGTTTCCAGTTCAGTGTGCCATATTCATCAGACTTTCAGCCAACGGTCCGACTGAGGCTGAGACTACAAGTTAGCTAGCAGTGCTTGTGTTCCAATACTTGCGTTTTGAGCCTTAACCAAAGGTGCCGTAGAACGTTTTTTCAAAAGATGTTATGTCTAAGGTGTCCCCTGAATGTGTCTGTGAAATTTCAGCTCAAAATGCTACACTGATGGAGATATTTATAAAGAATGAAGTTGTGTTTATGAATTATACAGACTGCAAGTGTTTTAAAATGAAAATAGCGACGGCTCTTGTCTCCGCGAATACAGTAATAAACGATGGTAACTTTAACCACATTTAACAGTACATTAGCAACATGCTAACAAAACATTTAGAAAGACAATTTACAAATATCACTAAAAATATCATGTAATCATGGATCTTGTCAGTTATTATCGCTCCATCTGCCATTTTTCGCTATTGTTCTTGCTTGTTTACCTAGTCTGATGATTCAGCTGTGCACAGATCCAGACATTAATACTGGCTGCCCTTGTCTAATGCCTTGAACATGGACTGGCATATGCAAATATTGGGGTCATACATATTAATGATCCCGACTGTTACGTAACAGTCGGTGTTATTTTGAGATTCGCCTGTTTTCTAGGAGGTCTTTTAAACAAATGAGATTTATATAAGAAGAAGGAAGCAATGGAGTTTGAAACTCAACGTATGTCTTTTCCATGTACTGAACTCTTGTTATTCAACTATGACAAGGTAAATTCAATTTTTGATTCTAGGGCACCTTTAACCAATACACCACACCAGCTCAAAGTACTAAACAAGGCTGAGGCCATCAAAAATTCAATAGGCTAATTGTATTATTTACATATAAAGAATAAACAAAATTATGCTACTGTAGAAACTACAAAGGTGTTATAACTTTTGCTTTAACTTCAGCCATAAACCCTCTCTCCAAAACCCCGCCTCTAAAGACATGTCAGCCAATCTGACGTCAGCAAACGAAAGAAAATAAACGACAGGCAGAGTCAGAGATGCAAGGTGTACTAAAAAACACTTAAAGCACATTTACTACACACTATCATGCCAACAGATACATTTAATAATAATAATAATGCGTCGGCAGAGAGAAAGAAGTATTGATGTTTCACAAGTTCAGGTGTTCGATATAATTGACAACAACAGCTGCAATGAACCAGCCAAGCATTTCTCTGTCTATTACAAGTCCAATTGTCTTTAAAGAGCTCACGGACTCACAAAAACACCCTGTCTCGACACCCCCATTAAACCGGAAAATAATGACTGAGCGCAAATGGACCGAGTTCCATTCGCAACATGAATTGCATCATACCGGTAAATAGAGTGACCCGTCCTAATTAGAGAACAGAATAACAGGATTGTTACAGTAATCTCGGCCTGTTGCTCTGCGGCGCCGCTGTCATTGACTGAGAGCTGAAAAAACAGGAGCGGGAACTCGAGCTAAATCTATTCATTAGTCATAGTCTCCAATGCAATCAATAACACGCCTTTCCAATTACACCGGCCGAGATCCGCAGGAAATTCGTGCTGTATTTAAAGCGGTTAGCAGCACGGACTGCTGCGAGAGTTCTCCACTAGACTTCCCTCGAGCCTAACAAACTAGAAACATGGAAACGGCTCTCACCCCTTCCTGGGTTCTTCTTATTTTAATATGTGCTCAGAAAATGTGTTTTCATCTTCCTAATTGACCGCAGATTCAATACGGCCTCAGCTGTGATTCAAACACCACTTCTTTTCCTCCCCGGAGCTATAAAAATTCTTTATACGCATTTTAATCAGTGTTTTCATAGATACATCTGTGGGAAATGATCAGGATAATGAAATATAACTCAGTCTGTTTACTTCCACTTCAACAGCCCAATCTCACCACATAGATTGCCACATTCGGCTTAAGGGGCAACAGACATAAACACCATATTCTGTTTACAAATCCGTCAATAAGTGACTATTCAAAAGTCAGCCAGCATGCTGAAAAAGAAGTGCACACTTTAGAGTGTATTTGTCACATTGCACGACTCCACAACCATTTTGCGAGAACACAAGCAATCATTGTTTCTGTAATTGAAATAAAGCAAACATAAAATATAAATATTAGATGAAAAACTTAAATGCAAATTAGAAATGTTGCCTGGGCAACTACTGAAATAAATAAGATTAAAGGATTAGTTCACTTTCAAATTAAAATTTCCTGATAATTTACTCACCCACGTCATCCAAGATGTTCATGTCTTTCTCTCTTCAGTCGAAAAGAAATTAAGGTTTTTGATGAAAACATTCCAGGATTTTTCTCCATATAGTGGACTTCAATGGCCTCCAAACGGCTCAAGGTCAAAATTACAGTTTCATTGCAGCTTCAAAATGTTCTACACGATCCCAGACGAGGAATAAGGGTCTTATCTAGAGAAACCATCACTCATTTTCTAAAAAAAATGTAAAATATTATACGTTTTAACCATAAATGCTCATCTTGAACTAGCACTCTTCTTCTTCTCTATTTGAATTCCAGCAGTGTAGACACTGCTAAGTGTATTACTGCCCTCCACAGGTCAAAGTTTGAACTAATTGTTGTATACTTGCACTAGCATATTGTATATGACAATTTAGTTCAAACTTTGACCTGTGGAGGGCAGTAATACACTTAGCAGTGTCTACACTGCTGGACTTCAAATAGAGAAGAAGAAGAGAGCTAGTTCAAGATGAGCATTTATGGTTAAAACATATAACATTTTAAATTTTAATTTGAAAGTGAACTAATCCTTTAAGTACTAAAATTACTAAGTAAAACTAGGTGAATTAGAAATAAATTAAAGCTTTGTTTGCAGATGTCACTTGGAATGATAGCTAATGATGTGTTATTGTTAACTAAAACTATATAAAAAAAATTGTGTTCAGTTATTGACATTACAGTGCCCTGTACATGACATGTGGACAAAAATATATATTATAGTCACAAATTAAAAAATTGTTCCCTCATTTTAAGTAAATTGTGCACACAAAATGTTAATTCATTCCCTCAGTTCAGTAAATTGTGGCCACATCATACTAATTCGTTCCCTCATTTTGATTTAGTAAAACAAGGATACAAATTATTATATTGTGCGCATCATTTAGTAAAACTAGGGATCTAATTATATTGTGCGCACAATTTAGTGAAACGAAGGAACTAATTATATTGTGCGCAACAGAGCCGGCCCAGGCTCTTTTGGTGCCCCAGGTGAGATTTTAGATCCCCCCCCATCCCCCCACCACCATTAAAAAATTCAGAAAATGCAGATTTTTCAAAACTTTACTATAATATAACATAATATAACATACTGATAAGTATTAACATAAATAAGTAGTGAATAAATTGTGATAATAAAAAACAAATTTGACTCACAGTCACCTGAAGAATAACACAAAATTTTAATTAGAAATTAAAGTGCAAATCAACAAAAAAGTGCAAAAAACTATTATATTTTCAAAATTACAGAACAGTTTCAAAACTAAGCACACCTGGATTTCTTTGCAGCAAAGTCATCAATGACTGCATCAAATGACAAATTCTGAGAAACATCATTATTGATGCTGATGACAGCAAGTCCACTGAGATGCTAATTAAATTATTTTAATCCATGAATGCTAGATTATAGTCATAGTCATGGTCTTTTTCAAAAGACATTTACTGCACTTTTTGGTGAATTAAAAGCAAGCAGTAATGTAACTGAAATTAAAACAACATTGCAGAAGCTTACATTTATTTTATAGAAAATAAAGTAAAATTAAATAAGCAGTTAACTCAAGCAAAGAGTCACAAGATGGCCACAAGAGGGCGCTCTTCCGAGAAAAAAAAATACTTTTGTGTTGCGCCCCCCAGTCATTTTGCGCCCTAGGCAACTGCCAATGTCGCCTATGCTATGGGCGGCCCTGGTGCAGAAGATTTAGTAAAACTAGGGAACTAATTATATCGTGTGCGTGCTTTAGTAAAACCAGGGAACTAATTGACCCTTCGCAAAGACCCGCCCCCCTTGGTTACTGTTGCTTTGTCCGACAAGCCATGGCGCTGTCAAGCCACACAGAGTGAAAAATACATCGCGGAGCAAAGAGGACACTGACAACACGTCAACAGACAAGACAGAGCAGGATACTTATGATATTAAAGTCCCAGCTTTCAAATTGTGTAATTTTTTAAGAAATTTGAACAATAAAAACCATTTTGACGCTCTTTAATGTGTCGTGACAGGCTGTGGTGCCTCAGCCAGCTCAAGCGGCTTGTAAACCAATCATCTCTTCCTACTAGTTAATTTATAGCATTAAACATGAATGAACATGAGAAGGAATGTTGTTTCAAATGCAAAAAGACGACAGTACACACCATTTTCAAGTTCAAGTCCACCGAGGTTCATCTTCTAACTCCTGACTGCTTTGTCGGACAAAATGGTGGAATCAGCGTTATGATTGGTTAGATCACCTGTCAATCAAACTCCGGCGAAGGGTCAATTATATCGTGTGCACGATTTAGTAAAATGAGGGAACTAATTATTATATCATGTGCATGATTTAGTAAAATGAGGGAACTAATTATTATATCATGTGCATGATTTAGTAAAACGAGGGAACTAATTATTTGTGTGCCAGTTAAGCAAAACGAGGGAACCAATTATTATATCATGCGCACAATTTAGCAAAATGAGGGAATTAATTATTATATAGTGTGCACTGTGCACGATTTAGTAAAACAAGGGAACAAATTATTAAAAACTTAAATCTAAATTAAAAATGTTGCCTTGGCAACTAAAGCCGTGTCCCAAATGACGCACTATACACCATGTACTTATGCACTATGTACTCAAACGTGTATTGTGTGAATTTTATAAGGTTATTTTGTCATTCAACGTTGGAGTCTGGTAGCCCCTCCCCCTCCGCTACGTAATAGACTCTTTTCACATTTCACATTCTCAGAAGCGGAAGTCGTCATAGTTGGTTAAAATTCCATAGCGGTGAATAAGAGAATACATTAAATATATTTTTAAATAGCAAATAGGAAAAGAAAAACTCCACAATAGTGTTTTCACAACTTTCAAAAAGAAGAAAAAAATAGAGAGCGATTGTTAACGGTAGTCAGAAGAGAGAAGGATGTCATTTTTACTGTCACTCATGAAAATCGTGAAATAAATCACAGCAGCGTTAACTAGATTTTTTAAATTTGATGCAAAGGTAATATAATACTAAGTATAGTGTTATAAATGTACCTACATAAAAAAAAAAAAAAAGAATATAAAAAACTTTGCATGATTTACGATATTGATGACCGTTAAAACGCGTCATCACAGTCTGTGAAAAGGATCTATTAAAGCTGCGACAGTTGAGTGCATGTCGTGTCCAACATTCCACACTTTGTTTTTTCAGTAAATTAAGTGTATCATTTAAAGTGCACTTTTTCTATTTGAAATTTTCAGTGTGAACACACTACTCGCACTAATTATACAACAAAACATCATAAAATAGTGCATATGCACATTGGGAGGCACCTCAACTGATATAAATCGGTTTAATAAGTTCTAAAATTACTAAAACTAATAAGAAATCCAAATAAATTAAACTAAAAAGAAATATAAAAAAAACAAAACTGATAAAAATGACATAAAAATGACTATAACTAAAATGACAAAAATAAAAGCAAATTTATTAAGCAAAAATATTAATAAATACTTCAATCATATTTTATCAATATTAAAATAACACTGTTAATGATAAAAATACAAAACAACCGGGAAAGAAATGGAGGCACACAAAAATTTCATTTTTCACAGAACCCTCATCAGACTACGAACAGCACTCAGAATATTATTTATGTCAGCGCAATCAGTGTGATGGCCGGTCACCAGGGAAACGGACAAAAATTCTCAGAGGCATAAACTGCGAGAAGTGTCGTTTTGCATCACTCCATGACAGAGTGCCGTTTTTCTTACATGCACACACACACATTTCCTTTCCAAAACAGTGGCGATAATGCTGTTTACATCATCTCTCACCGAACGGACAGAGACAATCACAATTATCTAGATATATCTGATGCGCTCGAGAGTGCGTGTGGTGACAGCCATATGTGTTTGTGTGTTATAAATAGCCACATTGTAGCTGGGAGGAAAGGAGTGTGAGGGACTGAATGTGTGCCATAACAATGCTATGATGTCTTCCTGTGGAGACCTGCACCCCTGGCCCCGCCCCGAACCTGCTTTAGCTGGGTAATGAAATATGTCTGCTGTGATGTATGGCTGCTGGATAGCTCCAAATCGAAAATTGAATCACACTAACTTAATTTGCGGTCGGGGCAATCAAATTACTTGTTTTGGCCAGAGTATTTCAACCCGTGCTGGCGATGAATTCATCTTGGTGAGAGGCCTGTCAGAGAGAGGCATGTTTGCGGGTACCACCTCCAGCTGTAGAGAGGGCTGCGTGGTCCGGAGGGCAGGAGGATGCTGGTGGCCACCGTACCGAGGTTATTATCCGACAAACGGCAGTGAGGAACATCCTGAAGAACGCTATCCAAGATCTCCTAGGAATAATATAGAAAAAACACTGTTATAGATACTGCACTTCCATTTGTTGGACTGTAATTTTTCAGTGGCAACCAAAAAGTTTTTGGACACTTAAAAACATCTGAATGTCACAGCCCAAACACCTGTAAAATTTTAGTTAAAGTTAAAAGCGTTCCTGATCAACCTATTTTGTTGATCCTGGAACAACACAATGTTGTTCCAGGATCATTAAAGATGTTGATCCAGGAACATTTTGTACTTTAAATAAAATGAAATGCAACAATGAGCCCAAACGTCACATGATTAAAAAAACTGATTGCAGAGGCAAGTGTGCAAAATCTAGTAAATGAGCATTTCTGATAATTATTATAATGATTTCTTGATTATTTTACACCTGCAAAACAATTGCTAGCATTGCATCATGTCAATTATCCTCTACAATTTAGTTGCTAGGAGACTTCTTAGTCAGCAGTCGAACACTGCAAAGCACTCCCACTTGTTGAACACCTGTATGGTTGTAAGTCAGAGATATCCAGTAGGAATATCCCACAATATGACATAGTAAAGAACGCTGTATTAGTTCTGAGAAAAACTGTAGCACTATTTGTTTGCAGATGCCAGTACAGTTTTCAGAAATTAAAATAAAGCTGAAATAAAATATAAACATTCAATGAAAAACTTAAAATTATTTTAGTTAGTTGCCAAGCTTTTTAAGTTGAAGTAATAAAATGAGTAAAAACAAGAAAAAAAAAAAAAAAAAAACACCTAACTAATAAAAATGAAAAAAGCACAACAAAAACACTAAAAACAAACTAAAATGAAAATATAAAAGTATAAAGTAAATATTTTATATTTTCATTATAAAAATGTTTATTATAATAAATGTAAATTATATATTTTTTATATAAAATATAAAGATAAAATCAAAAAATTAATAAATACTAAAATTGTATATAGACAATGCTAAAATAACAATGCTAGTTATAAAATATTTTTAAGTGCGACTTAACGGTGCATTCACACGGGGCATTGGCATTAACGCTTTTCATTTACTTTGAATGGGTGACCTCATGCATTGCCGAACTGAATTGTGGGTTTCGTTGCGTTGCGTCACTGGCATTGCTCGTGGCAGAAGTTGAAAAGTTTTAACTGATGCAGGCGTCAACCAATCAGAGCATCTTATGCAAATAGACGTTAGCATTGGATGTTGTCACTAAGACTGTAGCATCAGCACCAAACTTCAGAAATGGCCTCCATCAAGCATCAACGCCCCAGGTGAATGCAAAGTGTGACTTAAATATTTTTGTGGGACTAGTCACATTCACATAAAACTGAAATATATTTTATGCAAGTACATGAATATAAACAAAGTCCCTTTAAGACAAGTAATCACACTCAGCGGCCATCTTGGAAACGCCTCTCAGGCAGCTATTTCAGTCATGCGAGTACAGTTCCTATCTCTTTTAATGGGGAAACATCAAATTCTACAAAGCTGTTCACCAAGCTTACTATTAAACTTCACATTTGAAATCAGCAATGAAATCTGACAACATGTGAAAAGTGTCTGTGCATACCGGCCCATTTCAAGCACTGGCAGCGATGCAATGACCTTATTTAGAAGGCGGGGCTTATTCCGCCATATTGCACTTTGCACTTTCTCCCACTCATAGTAATATGACTGTCAAGTCAAGTCAAGTCACCTTTATTTATATAGCGCTTTTTACAATGCAGATTGTGTCAAAGCAGCTTTACATTGATAGCTGGTACATAATTTGGCTGCACAGCAGCTCTTAAATAATAGTGTCAATGCAGGCAGATCAGAAGCACTGTTGAATAAATGTCAAGAATACTATTGAATATCAAATGTCAAGTGTCCCCAACTAAGCAAGCCAAAGGCGACAGCGGCAAGGAACCCAAACTCCATCAGGTGACAAAGACTGCACTGTCTTTGTTTATCTCAAGTCTCTGACGTAATAAATCATCTAGTTTAATGGCACAGAATTTTGAAAGTAACTCTAGCACCCCCTTGAGTACTGGAGTAACATCACAACTACAGTAAAGACAAGTATGAGCACTTGCAATGCACTGGGCCAAGAACTGGCATCTATGTTTGCATACTTGCGTAGAATGTGGCCTTAGTTCACAAAAAAGGCGCAAGAGATCAAACTTCTAAAAACCTTTGAAAAAAGTTGTGACTTTAAAGTTTAGTCTTTAGAGTTTAAAACAGAGAGATATTCAGCAGCACAAACTTTCCAAACCAGTCTCCAAAGAGCGTTTGAAGAATGCTTGTGGCCGCTGAAAAGCTGTCTTCAGAGCGCAGATGGTGGAGAGTGAGATGGCCACTTGTTTGCATTCCCCATCGACGCCTGCGCTGCTCGAAGAAAGAAAATCAATCAGTGTGACAGACTCATCCACCTCTCAAACACTCCAGCACACTCTCACCCGTCACATCATTTATCCAACATAACTGACAGGGCTGGCCACACACACACACACACACACACACACACACACACACACACACACACACACACACACACACACACACACACACACACACACACACACATATTTACACACCTGATACCGCACTCACTCCGTTCTTTCTCTTCTCTGGAGTTTCATGCTTTTAGTGTCTCTCTTTAAACCATTTATCAGCACTTTATGGGTTTTTGAAGAAGAAAAAGAATATTTGAATCAGGCCGCGTTTGAAACTCAAGCAAGCCTCGAAAGAACACAGGAAACAGAAATCACAGGAAGTGCCTCGACAATGAGGCTGCTAAATGAACACACACATGTACACACAGTTGTTAAAACACATATTTAAACACAAGACGCATTCTCTCTATATTCAATAACCTGTTTAAATATGTATCCAGGCTCCTCTGCTGCCTCGCTCATGTTTTATTGAGAGATTTGGGCCATGTGGGGGTTTGGAAGGAAACCCTCCAATTTAGGATTAAGTTTAAAGCTGTAAACCCATCTAAATCCCTTCATCATGACTTCAGGCTGCATTCATAACCTCACTACACATTCATAAAGCCTGTTTGGCACCTGTCATAGACCGTCAGAGAGATAAGTTCAGATAACAGTTCTGCAGTAATATTCACTTTTATCGGTACATGAATGTAAATAAATGGGACTACATTCAAAGAAAAATGAAAATTATGTAATTTACTCACCCACGTTGCTGCAATCCAGGGCTTGTTCCTTTCATGAAATTTTAGCTTGTCAAACTACAAGCTACTCATGAATGAAAACATTTAGTGAAACCAAAAACATTGAAAGCAAAGCAAAGCACAAAACAAAACAAAACAAAAACAAATCAAAAAACAAAACACAGTCAAACAGTCAAACATAACATAACATAACATAACATAACATAACATAACATAACATAACATAACATAACATAAAACAAAACAAAAACATTTAAACAGAACTTAGAAATTTTGCTTTGGAAACTAATTGAAATAAAAAAATAAGTTGAAGTACTAAAACTGAAATATTAAAAATGTAAGTTAAATAGAAATACTTAAAGGTGCTAAAGAGGATGTTTTGTTTTACATTTTTGCAATATTACTTGAAACTGTCTTTACTAACTGATAAAAGACTATTTATTAGGTGCACTAAAAGGAATAATATTAATATACATCATCTGTGCACGAGGTAGGGCCTTAAAAACATTAGCCGATGATCGCGTAAACGATTGGCCCTCTGGCTTGTCAATCACTGCCGTGACGTTCCTTGTGAGAGACGTGCGCGGCTGCGCGCTCCAGTAACTTTCCACACTCCACAGGCGCCGCATGCAGTGTTTTTGTCAGGAGACAGGAGTAACAACTGCAGATTATGAGTTACCTGCGGTGAGTCCGACATAATGAATCCACTAACACGACACAGCGAATGCCGGTGGTAAACACTCGCGTTCCAATACTCGTGCACGAGTTTTGGGAGGCGTTCCCTCGAAATGAGCTGTGAAGGAGGGGGTTGTTCTTATGCATGCGCTCATTTCAAAAACTCACTAACAGTCTTTGGTTTCTCAGTCGACGAAATGATCCTCTGTAGCACCTTTAAATTCATAATTTTACTAAGACAAACTAAAAAAAAACTTTAAATATAAAAAGCTATGAAAGCTAATCATTTTTAAAATAAATACTACAAAGGTATATAAATAGTACTAAAATAACACATTTATTCATTTTGCAGACACATTTACTCAAAGCAGCTTTAAGGATAAGAATGTTTTATAACATTTTTAGATTTTTGATATACTGTATAGCTGAGATATTCTTTTGAAAGCATAGCTAACAATGCTAAACGTTACGACTTTATGAACTGGCTCATTTAAAGGAGTGGTTGATTATGATTTCACTTTTTTAACTTTAGTTAGTGTGTAATGTTGCTGTTTGAGCATAAGGGAGATATTTTCTTTTAAATATTTTTTTTTAAGGACTACAACAAGCTTCTTCTAAAATTTACATAAACCCTGCCCCCGAGAACACGCAACAAAGGGGTGGGGCCATATTACTGCAATACAGTATGAAACACAAATGCAATAGCATGTCATAAAAGCAAGATGACAACATGACAAGTTATATCTGTAATTAAACTAAACTATACCTGTTCTATCTTCATGCAGCATATATTCTCTGGATCTGTAGGCATCTTACACGTTCCCACATGAGCCATTTATAGATGCAGAATATGCTAATTAATGACTTTAGTTAACTCTACATCAGCTACATAAATTCATCAATTAACCGTTCAGAAACGTCCTGTTGCACTCTACGTGTCACTTCTTCTTGAGTCTCTCCATCGTGTCCAACTCCGATTTGAACATGAAAGGCTGGAAAGTCTCTATCATTTTCAGTGAGTCTGCGTGAGGTAACGCAGTTAATCGGAGCTGCAGTGCTGCTAACAGGAGCTCCTGTAGTGTACTTTGAACTAAAACTTTACCTACACACTCTGGGGACATCAGAGACTTATTTTACATATTGTAAAACTGGCATTTTATGACCCCTTTAAATGAAAGAATCAATTCACTAAAATTATTCATATAAAAATGTGCTGTAAAGCTGCCATACAATATTACTAAAAAATAGTAATGAACAAAAAACTTTATATATAGCTTTTATTTCTACAGTTGAGCTAAAAAAAAAAATCCTTTTTCTTACACCATAGCTCTCAAATCTCATCTGTGTACACTAAAATATGGAGCATGAAAACTCAATGCCCTAAGTTTAACTTCAGTGACAATGGAAAACCAATAATATTTTACTGGCGTTAAACCTGGTGCAACACGTCTTCAGTCGCCATTCGTGCTAATGCAATTGAAACAATTCCATTCCATCTTTGTCTGCTATAATGTTTGGCACACATTCACCAATTTTTGTGTTTCTCAGAAGTTGTTTGACTCTTATGTGCAAACTAGCACGTCTTTGAAGGTGTGCACAACATATGTTGATTACAAACTCTGAGAATTGTGTAGGAGGTATAAGTGTGAAATATCTCAATCCATCTGTGGGAACAAAGAAAAGAAAACCAGCAGAAACACATAATGCTTCAAGGATGATCCTAGATCCATAAGAACCAGCAGAAGTTGTCAGTTTCACTGTATATTTATATAATACACAAACACCCAACTATGACCTTTCATGTGTCCTGACCCGTGAGCTTGTGAATATGAAGTTGTGTTGGTGATATTTATTCAAGCCTAATGTGTGTCTGATGTTTGTTGGTTGACTTGTGCATTATATAACACCCTCCAAATGGCACAGCCTCAGAGACTTCTGGAGATATGAGATCTGCAGAGTTAAAGGGGCAAACATTTTTTTCTTTTTTGATTCATAACACTTCTAATCAACACAGGACTTGCATGAGTCTCAAAGGTGACTCAAAAAGTCATTAAACGGGTGTGGGTGGAGGCATTCAGATCAATATGGAAGGTCATTTCCACCTACATGATATGTGCAAGCAGACTTTTGACCGTATATATATACACAATACTGTACAAATGTTTGGAGTCGGTAAGATGTTTTAATATTTTTGAAAATATGATTACTAAGGCTGCATTTATTTGATCAAGAAGGCAAAAACTAAACATTATTACCATTTAAAATAACTGTTTTCTATTTGAATATCTTTTAAAATATAATTTATTCCTATATATATATATATATATATATATATATATATATATATATATATATATATATATATATATATATTCAGCATCATTACTCCAGTCTTCAGTGTCACATGATCCTTGGTGCTCAAGAAACATTTATTATTATTATTATTACCAATGTTGAAAACAGTTAGTATTTTGGTGGAAACTGTAATACAGTTTTTTTTTTTTTCTGGATTCTTTTATGAATAGAAAGTTCAAAAGAACAGCATTTATTTGAAATATAATTTTTTGTAGCAAGGTTTGGCCATGGACCCGTTTACTGACTGTCTGATGCAAAGTGAGCGCAACAATGGCAAGAGCTAGTGGAAATTGTCAATTTCAATAAGACTGCCTGGCTTTATACAACGGTCAGGTTTTTAAGGGACACATTTAAGAGACACAATTTACAATTTATCAGGTTGATACTTCAAACACTGTATTGTGTAAGATCTATAAGATCAACAGAAAAGTACATACTCATTTCTTAACACATACACAATTTCTGATGATTGTCATTTCACATTTTGTAAGACAATCTATGAATCAAAGATCTCATTTCACTTCGAAATCAACTGCCACACTGTAAAAACCCATAGGAAATTTTAGAGACATTGCATTGAGTGGAACTACTAATTTCCTTTCACTCTTTAGGATTAAAAAGTGGACTGTGCTATTATTATATTGGGATATCATAAACTTGGCATTGTGCACTACAAATATTGTTGGCTCTCATAATAAATTGCTTACTATTAGGTCCCACTTTGTATTATGTGGCCTTAACTACTATACACTTACATGAAAAAAATCAAGTTCATATTGTATTGCAAAACACTATTGAGGTGGGATATGGGTAAAGTTAGGGACAGGTTTGGTGGTATGGGTAGTGGGTTAAGGTGTAAGGGATGGGTCAACAGTGTAATTATAAATATAATTACAGATGTTGGTATTTTTAAAATATAATGTAAAACATGTACGTACACAATAAGTGCATTGTATCAAATTATTAATTTCAATGCAAGTACATAATAGTTAAGGCCACCTAATATAAAGTGGGACCTGTTCAACGTCACTCTACCCAATTTGAAAGTATAATATTTTCTATTAAATCACTTATGTGCAATTACTGCATATAATTTATTCACTTAATAGTAATATTTGATATATAATATATATTTATTCACTTAGTACTTACAAATCAATCATAGCACACAGCTGTTGAACTATGTATATATTACCAACTTTAACTGTCAATTCTTTTTTTTTTTTACGCTGTGCACCTTTTGGTGTTATAGTCTGTATTTACTGTTACCTTTTAGACCATGTGACTGTCTACTACATGTGTCACTTAACTATGTTTCCATTCATTTTATGCAAATTCTGGAATATTGCTAAATAAATCCCTCAATGTGCAACAAAAAACTCACATGACTTTGCCTCAACAGTGGATGTGATTGGATAACTGGACGCTCTGACAACGGAAGTGATGTCTCGCACTCATTGAAGCAAAGCGCGAGACATCACTTCCGTCATCAGAATGTGTTTTCTGACCTCACCAACCGGATGTGAAGGGCAGCTGGACATGGTGTTTTAGAGGTAAAAAATTATATAAATACTGTTCGGTTTCTCGCACAAACCGATCGTTTCGTGTCTTAGGACATCAATGTGTCGTCACGAGCCGCAGGTTTTAATTTGGATTTGTCTGTGCATGTTTTTTTTACTCTTATAGATGAAGTTCCCATTGACATGCATTATACGACTGACAGACTGCAATGTTTGCAGTTAAAAATAATCATTTGTGTTCTACTGAAGAAACAAAGTCACCTACATCTTGGATGCGCTGGGGGTAAGCAGATAAACATAAAATTTTCATTTTTGGGTGAACTATCCCTTTAAGGCCTTTCACACCAAAAGTGAAAGAAATAAGCCTCAGGCTGAAGGAAATGCATATTGTACAGTAGAGGGTGCAGCTCAAACAAACCTTTCAGCTGTGCTGCCATTCTGAAGAATAGGATACAGGAGAAGGAAGTTCAACACTCTTATTTATAAATCTAAAGTCATTTTTGCTTACTAGTATGGTTGAATTAGATCATTGAATGTCAGCAGCAAACAAATTGGTTAATAAAGTGATATTAAATACAAAGTATATTTGTGCAATTTAATATATTTAAAGGTGCCATCGAACGTTTTTTTACAAGATATAATATAAGTCTAAGGTCTCCCCTGAATGTGTTGTGAAGTTGCAGCTCAAAATACCCCATAGATTTTTTTTTTTTGATTAATTTTTTTAACTGCCTATTTTGAGGCATAACTAGAAATGCGCCGATTCAGGCTGCGGCCCCTTTAATTGTTCACGCTATCCGCCCCCTCCCAAGATCTCGACTCTATCATTGCATAAACAAAGTTCACACAGCTAATATAACCCTCAAAATGGATCTTTACAAAGTGTTCATCATGCAGCATGTCTAATCGCGTAAGAATTGTATTTATTTGGATGTTTACATTTGATTCTGAATGAGTTTGAGGCTATGCTCCGTGGCTAACGGCTAATGCTACACTGTTGGAGAGATTTATAAAGAATGAAGTTGTGTTTATGAATTATACAGACTGCAAGTGTTTAAAAATGAAAATAGCGACGACTCTCTTGTCTCCGTGAATACAGTAAGAAACAATGGTAACTTTAACCTCATTTAACAGTACATTAGCAACATGCTAACGAAACATTTAGAAAGGCAATTTACAAATATCACTAAAAATATCATGTAATCATGGATCATGTCAGTTATTATTGCTCCATCTGCCATTTTTCGCTGTTGTCCTTACCTAGTCTGATGATTCAGCTGTGCACATCCAGATGTCCTGCCCTTGTCTAATGCTTGAACATGAGCTGCCCTATGCAAATATTGGGGGCATACATATTAATGATCCCGACTGTTACGTAACAGTGTTAGTATCGGTGTTATTTTGAGATTTGCCTGGTCTTTTAAACAAATGAGATTTATATAAGGAGGAGGAAACAATGGAGTTTGAGACTCACAGTATGTCATTTCCATGTACTGAACTCTTGTTATTTAACTATGCCAAGATAAATTCAATTTTCAATTCGATGGCACCTTTAATTATTGCAGGTTTGAGCAATATTCTGAGATTGCATTTCACTGTTTTTATTCATTTTGAGGAATGTTTTTTGTGCAAGTGAGATGCAAGTAAATGCATGTTCACATTTAGAACTACAATAACCATCATGTTCACACAGCGCACACAACACCTCTGCACTTACCCTATTTCTCTCAACATGGGGACAGGAGAATTGTCAGTCAATACACAGGAAAACAAAGTTGCATTACTTATTTGAAAAAGTATCTTAGATATTTTGTTGTAAATTGAAAAAGTAATGCGTTGCTTTACTAGTTACTTGAAAAAAGTAATCCGATTACGTAACTCAAGTTACTTGTAATGCGTTACCCCCAACTCTGGTAATTTTGCGAACAAGTTAAGTTCACAACCTTGGATGGAAACATAGCTGCTGTTGTTTACTGAAGGAACTGCATTATGTTTTTTTATCCATTGTCATGCGATGTGCTAAAAATGTTTCTAAAGTTAACTTTGACTAATTTGCTTTGAATAAAAGCATCTGCAAAACAAATAAATGTAAATAAGATGCTTTGAAACATCGCAATGCAACTGCTGATTTCAGCCAGCCCTTGCCATTTGAATGCGAAACCAGATCTCCACCTGTAAACCTCCCGAATGTTGCCGAGCACTAGCAAGAACACGGTCACGTGGAACATGACGACTCCGACTTCTTGACCTTCTGTTCAGATTGTGTAAAGAACAGGGGACATTATTCCGTTAATGGCACAGCGTCTTAATGTTCTGTTCCTTCAGACATGTTCAGTGACTACTCAAAGGCACAATCACACCATTATCCCTCCATCTGCAGATAAGAGACAAACACAGGTGTAGAGAGAGGAGAGAGAGAGAGAGAGAGAGAGAGAGAGAGAGAGAGAACGTGGGTTGAGCTGTCAGTCACTGATTAGCTACTGGATGGGAACCGGGAGGAAATGAGGATAGAGAGAGAGACTGGAAGAGAAGCATCAATGACCTTTCAGCTGCAGCTTTTACTCTTCCACAGAGAAAGAGAGAGCTCACTCCATCCATTATTGAATTCCTGAATCAGCTTCCCTGAATAATGGCACTCCGGTTGAAAGGACCTAGAAGTAGATTCACTTCCTCTGTCTCTCGCTCTCTTTCTTCTCTCCCCCCCCCCGGCGCTCTTCGTTTCCATCCCTTTCAGCACACTTGAGACTGGAAATGCCACAAGTGCCTCTGGCTATACCTAATCACACAAAATCACTCACCTCTGTCTTTGTCACAGTGACCCGAGTGCTGTCACGGGCTTTGGGTGGCAGCTCTTCCATGAGTTGCTGTGATCAATATTTCAGCCGTAGACTGAGGCCTTCTGCATGGGAGAGCCGTTCCTGCCTCCCGCGCCTCCATCAGCCCTGACGGATGGGAGCTCCGGGGGCCGTGGAGCACCGGGGACGCAGGAGAAGTAATATTTAGACAGATCACAATGGTCCACCTGCAAATAGGGTTGTGGATGAGAGCAAACCAAGCGGAAAGACAGAGAGATGGAGAGTGACAGGAAGTAGAAAGTATGCTTGAGGGGGGGAGGAAGTGTAGCTGGAATCTAAAATGAAGTGAGAGGCTGTGCTATATTGTTAATATGGTCACGAATAAAGGAAGCACAACAAAGTGCATTATTGATTTTATAAAAGATAAACTACTACATAATAAAAATATGAAAAGGACATTTAAATTTTAAAACTTTGTGTATGTTAATTATTGTATTAATTACTTCTCCTGCGTCAACCGGTGATCCACGGCCCCCAGAGCTCCCATCCCTTTACCTGTATTGCCCAAGACAATTTTCCCTTAACAGGGACAAATAAAGTATGAAGTAAAGTAAAGTAATTTTGTAATTTTAAA
The DNA here is from genome assembly GCF_018812025.1 of Megalobrama amblycephala. Classification (NCBI taxonomy): domain Eukaryota; kingdom Metazoa; phylum Chordata; class Actinopteri; order Cypriniformes; family Xenocyprididae; genus Megalobrama; species Megalobrama amblycephala. The sequence goes on along the minus strand of NC_063055.1, from coordinate 7,325,790 downwards.
GGTAACTTTAAGTTAATTTTAAGCATTTTTTTTACATTGATACTTTCTACCATCCCACCATATAGTACTATACAGAGAAAGAAAATTTCAAAAATTAATATTTTATGTCCATTTTGCTTAGTAAGTAGTTGTGTCATAATGTCAAGTCAGCTGGTCATTATCACAAAATAAACAGGATGATCATAACAGTATATCAGCCTAAATGGGTTTATTGGCAAAAAATACCTGGCTGACTGTACATTATCATATCCTGTGAAATAGATGGATAAATAAATAAAGCATGAAAAACAATTGGACTAGCAATAATAAAATTACAATATTAAAGGGTTAGTTTACCCAAAAATGAAAATAATGTCATTCATTACTCACCCTCATGTCATTACTTCCACACCCGTAAGGCCTTCATTTATCTTCAGAACACAAATTAAGATATTTTTGATGAAATCCAATGGCTCAGTGAAGCCTGCATTCACAGCAAAGACATTTCCTCTCTCAAGATCCATTAAGGTACTAAAAACATATTTAAAACATTCAAGTTCAGTAGTTCTACCTTAATATTATAAAGCGACGAGGATATTTTTTTTTTGCGCCAAAAAAACAAAATGACGACTTTAAAGCTGCAATCCGCGATTTTTCCTCTTTGTCGCCATCTCTTGTTTAAAACCTGCAATTGCAGTCATATGCGGAACAGTTATCTGTACGTGCGTTGTGCCTCGGCACAGCTCGTCAGCGCGGATGAATCTAATGCTTGCTGTCAGTCACCGCACCGGTGTGGATACTGAACTTCAGAATAACAGATTCAACGTCTTGAAAGTATGACCAATATAAGAATTTTCACTGGAAAATATCATCTGAACAAGTAAGTAACATTTCTGACACTTTTGTTCTGACCAACTGAGGGGAAAAGCATTAGGCCTACAATAAATCACGCTGCCAAAGGTGATTAAATGTAACGATCGCTTAGCTTTGATCACGCCAAACCGTGCAAATTATTATTACTGTTATATTGTTCTCAAATTGTTAATGTTAACAACATCAGCATTGCGTGACAATGTGTATATTAGCGTTACCTGTAGATTTCAATTTCTGTAGCCACTCCACAGTCCACAACGGGTGAATCTCCAGTTGTCACCGATGATTGTCATTTGGATCTTTCTGGGTTACAATCCGCCATCAAAATGATAAGTTTAATTATTTAAGCTGCTGTTTGAAAAGGCTATAAATGATCCGCTACAAGCAGCGTCCTCATGTGATAAAACTGACTAGCCTGAACGGAACTCCTTCCTTTCTGTTTACGGACGTGACGTAATGACGCACAGAACTGCTGCATGCTCAAATTTCCCGCAGAAATCCGCCATGTCGCTCTTATTATAAAACATTATAAGCTTACCATTGTGAATCGAGACAAGAAAATTAGATCGTTTTGAACACTGGCTGGTTATGTACTTGCTCAAAATTTGATTTTGGACAATTTTTAACAAAAAAAAAGTTGTGGACTGCAGTTTTAACAATATAGTGATGGGCCGATTTCAAAACACTGCTTGAAGCTTTGCGAATCGAATCAGTAGCTGTGTCCGAAACCGCTCCCTATCCACTATATAGTCCACTATATCGGGTGTCGGCCATTTTGTAGTGGTGTCCGAATTCTGAGTGAGTGACTTAATTCCCTACATTCGTTCACTACTTTTTCCCCACAATTCTCTCTGATTTCGAGTGTACATTCGATGTACACTCGCTGAAGCACTATTTCCCAAAATCCAATGCGGAGAGGACTGTCGTTAATCATCAGTAGCGTATTCAAATCATAACGGTCGCCTGAGGGCGCTCAAACACCACCTCATCTGTGAGCGTGAGAGTTTATAACAAACTAAAAAAACTTTATTAAAAAGAATAAATACATGAAATAATGTACACTTGCTAATGTGTTTATTTTTTGTTTACAGTATTTTATAGTATTTAATGATTATGAACACATATTAAGCATGACAAACCAATTATACAATCGATTAAACTACAAAGCTGGCATGTATGATTACAAAATAAAGTCATTATGATTGTTATTGTTATTAACATTATTTTATAATGTAAGTAACATGTAGGATAAAATTGTTTTATCGCATCGAGCCGTTTCTGCGACAGCTCCAGCTCTCCGACGCACAGTGTATACGTCAGTGTCCGAATTCACTCACTTCATTTCGTTCACTCCATGCAGATATAGTGCACTCAAATGCCATACACTATATAGGGAATAGTGAATGAGTGAACGAGTGAGCAGTTTCGGACACAGCTAGTGACTCGGAGCGCCAAAGTCACGTGATTTCAGCAGTTTAGCCGTTTGATAGGAGATTCGAGTCACAGATTCGATACGTAAAGCTCCGAAGCAGTGTTTTGAAATCGGTCCATCACTATATTGTTGAAAAGTCATTATTTTGTTTTTTTGGTGCACAAAAAGTAGCCTAACGTACCTGAGTTTGTGCATCTATCAGTGTTCAGAAGCAGTCTAATAGCGAAACTGTTTATCTACCTCACGAACCGCACCGTTATTACCTCGCTGGTGAGAAATGTCATGTAGCTTTTAAGTTGCTAGACTATTTTACTGATTAATTCGTCAGAGCAGCGCTGACAACATGTTTCTGTGCGCGTGTGCATCTAAATGAGAGAGAAAAAGCGCGAGAAAGAGAGTATGACCTTTTAGGATATAATAAATCGTATTTTGTGGCAAAAACCATGACACTAATTTGTCGTTTTTATCCTATTGTTTACTATATGTATTTGCTTTTGCTGTTGTAGCTGTTTGAAAGAACTGAAATAATTTGGCGAAGTGATATGGAACTGTAATGCGGTCAAGACCTGCCTGGAACTACTTTAGCTGTGCGTCTTTAACCGGCTGACCTATACTGGTACCAAATAAATTATAGCTTAATATACATCTCTCTCTTTAAAATAATAGTTCATTACTGCATGGAGAAATTTGGCCTAGGAACAACAAAACAATATTAATTTAGATATTATTATTTATATAATCTGAAAAAGTTACTTAAAAAAAAAAGTTATTCTCTTTTTAAAGTTCTTTCACATCGAAGTCTTTGTGTCTCTTACTAGTTTCTTGTTCCTTGTGATACGAGAGAAACATAAAAGCATGGGTATGTAGGACATTGGTAGCTGGATAAGCACTCAGAAATACATTTTTTTTTTTTTTTTATGAGAGAATGCTGCAACTGATCAACCAGAATCAAGTATTGCAGAGAGCCATTCAATTATTATTAGTAAGCCATTCATACACTGTAGGTTGACTCCCCCTAAAACCCTTAAAACCAATCTTTATGTTGCTGTAATTAGCCAGCAGTGAGGATAATGACACACATTACAAAATCATAATGTGGTTATTAATAATAAATGCAATTATTTATTGCACATTTGCATTTTTCTTTTATTCTACCCTTTTAATAAAAGCAATACACCATTCAAGGCTGTGCATCCCAGTGCTTTTACCACAGTTAAAAGGGTTACTGCCTAGAAAAAACCTACCCCTTTAACCAAAGCTTGCGTTGCTCTGTCACTGTGCCCCGTTGGTTGCGTGCCGTTACCTTCGGTACGCTCCAACATAGATCCCCCTAAAGCAGAAAGCTGCTGACATGTAAAGGCCAAACATTTCACATAATTCAAAATGACTCATTTAAAAATCTTCCCTCGTCATTTCTCATGAGGACAGTGCACCGCTGAGGCCCAAAACACTTTGCCTGCCAGTCCGTCAGCGTACTCTCTCTCAGTACACTCTCTCTATGGACTTACTTGTCACCCAATATCGGCGTGGCTGTGAAATCACCTTTTGTCCTTTGGTTTCTTTCCCCCGTAAGTGTCCTGATGTTTGACAGGATGGCTAAAAATAAACGCCAAACGGCTCAATTAGCTGTTATAATGTCCCATAATTCCCCCGAAATTCGCAGCATCCTGGAATGGCCATCAACACCTTGGACGGAACGGTCAAATTGAATAATAAATGTTTAATGCCGGTTCGGTCGCAGTCAGTCAACAGTCAACAGACTGTGGCTGTGGGCAGGGAGACGACGAGGTCATTAACCCTGCCATTTGCTTAACAAGCGCTAATTACAGCTGACATTTCCACAGGGCGCTTCCGAGCGTCAGCTGCCTGGACTCATCAAGAGGACGCGGTCATTCTTCACATGCGCGCGCACACACATACACACAATAATGGAATTAAAACAGAGTAGCAACAGTTTAATAGAATCCAAAAATCAAACATACAGCAGAAAACTCCCACGTTTCCTCTTTTCTTTAAGGCTAAAAGCAGCGTGGACTACAAAAGCACTGATTAAGCAAGAAGAACCCAGTGACTCAAGGATTTTGGCATTTTACGCAGAGGGGGAAACAACACAAATAAAAGAACAACAGAGATCTGGCATCAGGACGCACCATGAAGCTGCTACAGAGACTCATTTGCATTGCAAACTGTGAACACAATCATGATGCTATGAGCCGCATAAACCACAGTACTGTTCTTCCACATCTACATTATCATAAAACTGAGGAAAAAAGAAAAGAAAAGAAAAAAAAAAAAAACACACCCTCTCCACAAGTAGAATGACTAATACAAGTAGAAGCACCATTTCTATTTGCAGACCGAAGGCAAATATTTGATCCTAAAATTATAGAGTACATTTTGAATAAATCAAAAAAAGAACCAACTTTCAAACACAGCCCCGATGGATAGAATGGATAAATGAAAGGAGGAATGATGTCAAGCAGAGTGCCCAAAATGGAGAGAAGGAAAGAGCAGGAAATCCCAGGACAAGTCACTGGAAGGAGACAAATAACTTAAGACAGAGGACATGTCTATAAATAGACATGGTGGCCGTACCGGCAGGGCGCACACCTTTTCTTTTTTTTAAAAAAAAAAAAAAAAGGGAACGAAATAAAACAAAAGGAAAAAACATCAAGTCTACCAACCACAGTCGACTCGCTCAAAATAAAAAGGCCAGAACAAAGTAAAAACAACAACAACAGCAACAAAAAAACAATTATATGAAATCATGAACAACATGAGTAAGGACCTGTTTCCACCTGGTATTAAGATGCGTTTTGTTTGTTTGGATCACAAGTAGACTTCTGACCTGATTTCTTTAAAGGAAGGGGCTATGGATGGGTAAATGTATGGGCTTTTTCAGATCTTTCGATGTAATGGACAAATAAGTTGAATCCGAAAGACGATAACAGAAAAACATCAGGAGAGCATCAGCTTGGTGAGTGTGTGAATGGTGAGAGAACATTGTCCTTGGTACCTTTTTCATCTTTAAACCAAACCTGGGTCTTCAGGTGACAAAGTTTAAATCCCATCTGGCTAGCTTCCCATAGTGTTTCCACAGGTCAGAAGGCGAGAGAGTAGGCGGTCTTTTGTGTCTGTTTGAACGCATTCGACCACATGAGCATCTACACTACGAAAGCAATCGAATCGAGTTTTCGACTACCTCTGGAATTGGTCGAAAAATGCTTCTTAATACCAGTGTAAACGGGGCCTAAGATTCACAATAAGAAAATACTCATCGTTTGTACCATAGGCAGATGAAATAATCAAAAACCTGTGGTTTAATGTGTATTTCCGAAAACAAAGTATGAATGCACATACAGGAAAAGGCAATAGATGTAATACAATCAAGATGTGTCTGAGAAATTCAAAAACATTCATGATGAAAGATGCCCAGAAGTGTAAAAGTCAACATGAAATGGCATTTGCAACCAATTTAAGTGGAACAGAATATTCCAGAACAAAATGCAGGGTGGGACGTTAATATTTTATCCATCAGGAATTGGTAATGGATGTAAATCATTGGTAAATCAGATGATGGGAGGTAATCATTACATACTGTACCAGAATGAAGCTGTATGCGAGTTTTCAGTGGATTGTGAAGGACTACTCTGCCCCTGAAACACCATCTGCATCATCATGCGAGATCCTGAACTACTGCAGAATCATATCCTCCTTCCTCAATAAAGCCATTGTATTGGCTGGGAGCTTTATACAGTAGGTTCTCTAATTGAAATGAAAGAAAATTGCTTTTGAAGTATACACACTAGTGTTTTTTGAAGGATATTAATACTTTTATGCAGCAATGATGCATTAAATTGATCAAAAATGAAGAGATTTTTAATGTTACAAAAGTTTATATTTCAAATAAATGCTGTTCTTTTGAACTTTTTCTATTCATCAACGAATCCTGGAAAAAAAAAAAAAAAAAAAAAAAAAAAAAAAGTATCATGGCTTTCACAAAAATCTTACGCAGCAAAACGGTTTTCAGCAAAGATAATAATAAACAGGGCTTGACATTAACACACACCAACCCACCAAATGCATGTGGATTTCAGCAGTGGTGTGTAACGCAGTCACTCCTACTAACCACTTTGGCAGGTTAAATTTTATATATAATATATACATTTTTTAATTGTAGTCTTTTAAAAAGGCATCTAAAGTACAAAACTAAGTGCAATGTAGTGTTGCTGTACTGTGCATAATTTTATTTATTCCTGCAGATTTTTTCTCACTCCCAAAGTACGCACACATAAAGCCACCTCTCAGTACTAAATTGAGTTCTTTTTCGCTGCTTATTGTGCTTAAACAGTCAAATTCACACAAAATAATGTCAAAATGCCAGTCTTGGCGAGTATTCACGCAAACACAGTCAGTCATGTTTTAAGTGAACGTAAACAGTTGAGAAAGAAAACGCATGTGTAACAGTATAATGGATCCGTGCGTCAGGTCTTAAAGTGACAGCAGCCTATTATACCCGATGCCACATTTTGAGATGCTATTAAAAATATCTATATGGCAGGTTTTTCTCATGGTATCGATGTCAAAATTGTGTCCAGTGAAAATGCTGAGTGGCTAGTAATTTTCGTGAGCAAAAAAGTTAATGTCAAGCCCTGAAAATAAATGTTTATTGATCACCAGATCAACATGTGACACTGAAGACTGAAGTAATGATGCTGAAAATTCAGCTTTGCCATTACAGGAATTAATTGCATTTGAAAAATAGAAACATGTTTGTAAATTATAATAATGTTTCACAATATTACTGATTTTACCGTATTTCTGATCAAATAAATGCAGCCTTTGTGAGCATAAGAGACTTCTTTCAAAACATTAAAAACAAATCTTACCAACCCACACTTTTGAACTGTGGTGTACAGTACTTGGCTCAGCAATAACTGGTTAAGAAATACTTTTTTGATTAACTAGAGCAAGATAAAACATTTTGATTAGGCATTGACCAGCACCCACATTTTAAGAGTCGGACATGGAGCCTGATGGTCAAATTCACCCTCAAGGGCATCTTTATGGTTATTGGTTAACTTGATCCATTAGCTTAAGTGACAAGGTGTTTCAGAGGCAGTGATGAAGATTATGAAGGCCAAATCTCAATGTACACTAATGAACAATAAGACCAGCAATACTGTATGTATTAAGAAAGTGGTGTCCATTTTGATTTCATGTTGACTTAAACAAGTTTTAACAGAACAACAGATTCATTATTACAGTCAATTCAAACTTTCATGTCATTCAAAAGACTAAAACTGGGAACTAATTTGTAAGTTCACTCAACGCATCTCATGAATAATTACCGCCTCATCTCCTCACCAGGGTCAGCAATGTCAACCCTCGACAAAAAGTCACCCTTTCATTAGTGCACTTTAAAGGGGTGACGAGCAAACTAATTATCTCTGGAGTGAATATCAGTTCATTAAACTATGCAAAGACATAAACCTAAAGAAAAAGGAATACATTCCAGTTCACTTCAAAATAAGAGTGCAGCACTGCAAATGCTTCATCAAAAATAGATTGTAACAGCAAGACCGTACGGCGCAGGTGGTTTCAAATGTCACTGACAGATGAATAAGGACAGCGAGCCGACAAAATGTACATTATTCAAGCGTTAAACATCAGCAAACTCCAAATCCTCCACAGCGCTGAGCTAGAAGTTCAACAGCATAACTTTTAACTGATTCTGACACCTTCCTCTAATCAATATCCTCCGTTTGCATCAATAATTAAAGCAGAAAGACACTTATTTAATTTATTATTCAGATTATCCATGCAGGGTTTTGGTCCAAGTTATACGAAATGATTAGAGGTTTTAATGAAAATATTTGCTTCTGTTAAGTCAGAGAAAATCATTTCGCATTACACGCCAATTTATGATCACCACACATCTACTTTGGAAAGATCCAGAACTTGAACAATTAATCACCAATCGAAACGAATCAGCCGGAGGTAATAAATATACCGAGAGGTGAAACAAGGGTTCAAAGGGACAAGAGAGATAATCAGATCATCTACATCTGATTAGCATAAACATCTGCATAATTTGGTTGCCCTGGGAGATTAAATGGACGTGCGAATGGTAGATGCCTTTTCACAGTGGTTTGAGACTTCATCTACTGTTCTTCAGCAGTATTTAAGATTATGATTTGTGCCGCTTGAAGCGTGTCTGCTAGGTATTACCCAGCCACGCTTCAGTACCACAGTGAAAACCAAAACCCTTCAGTCCGTCTCTTTAAAGGGTTAGTTCACACAAAAATGAAATTAGTTACTCACTCCCATGTTGTTCCAAACCCGTTAGATCTTCAGAACACAAACTAAGATATTTTTGATGAAATCCAAGAGGTTTTTTTTTAATCCCCAAAAGAAAGCAACATAATTGCCATCATTCAAGGTCCAGAAAAGTAGTAAAGACATTGTTAAAATAGTCAAAGTGACTACAGTGGTTCAACCTTAATGTTATGAAGTGACGAGAATACTTTAGCTAAACAAAAATAACTTTATTCAACAATTTCAGGCTAGAGAAGAAATGGTAATTACATTGCTTTCTATTGGGGATAAAAGATTTTTTTTTTTTAAAACCTCTTGGATTTCCTCTTGAACCAAGGTCTTACAGGTTTGGAACGACATGAGGGTGAGTAATTCACTTTCATTTTTGGGTGAACTAACCCTTTAAGTCAGTAGGTTTCTTTAAATATGACTCCAGTCCTGTGGTCTCATAGGCCGTCCTCATATCACACTGATTCATTCTTTATTAAGCAACATTAATATTTCACTGCCGTCTTGGCTGAAACGTAACCTCAGTAGTAATCGAACGCTTATACCAAAGCTCTAAAAGTACCCATTTTCTAAGAAATAATTGTGCAAGAGCTTCATATGCATACAAAGCCACTTTAAAAGATTAGATTCTCATGTTTGATTGTTAAAATTCACAGTCTTATGATTCTAATAAACATAAAAACCTGAAAACAAACCCAAACACATCTTCTGGAGGTTGCATATTGATTCTTCGAATCCGTAATGCTTGGCTGCGTCTCTTGAGAAATGACCCTTTACGGCTGCCATAGTTTCATGTATTGCAGGGCTTTAATAACACCGTCTCTGAGTGATTACGGACGGGAATCGACCCGTGTACCTGCGTGTGGTACAATCAATGTCGCAATGAGCAAAATGTCCGAGGAGATCACATTATGGTCTAATAACACAAAACAAGAGAACATCGGCTGGGGGAAAAAAAAAAAAAAGATCTGCCACAAAATAAAAACGAGAGATGGTTTCTCCACGTCTGAGGTAACAAATGAAATAAGATGCGGGGAAGCCTTCAGAAAAACAAACTGCTAGTATGTCATGTCGTTCTGTTTTATTCTGATACGCTCACATAAGCGTTTTTCTTTCCTTAGCTCTTGGCATCTCATTGTCAGTTATCTTCTGAAGTCATCTGCAGGCAAATTGAACTGTCAACCATAAAGATTGCAGGGTTTTTTTTCCAAAATATCATTTTTTTCATGGTTGTTTACTCCATCTCATTCTTGATTGTGAATTGTAGCAGACGATGACACAAATTTGACGTCACTGGCGAAAATTGGTGAGCTCCAGCTTCACGGTGTCAGATTAAACTGAGTGAAGAAGTGTCGTTGTTAGGTCAGATCATCGTCTGGGTTTGTGGAGTCTCGTTGTGGTCCGGTTATGGGTTCTCATCTCTTGTAGTGGCTCGGAGCATCAGCGAACATGTATTTGAGTCTGTAGGCCTCTGCCAGTAGTAAACCCACTTCTTCGTTACCCCAGTGTATTGTGGGAAGGTTCTGCAGGAGCATTAGCAGGCTCTGAAAAGACATAAAAACACATTTTATAAAACTGGATCATTTAGTGGCTTTTAAAGAGCTCTGCTGGTATAGCAGCCTTCCACCTTTAAAAAATGACTGTTTCCTGGCTATTACCTATTCTTTGGAATGCGTTTTTACGGTTCTCAACTGGAAATGCTTGTAATCACGGCATGATTACAACGTTAGGATAATGTGATTCATGATTGGCGCTGCTCTTAGGTCACTGCTTGTGTGTTTAGCGTGTGAGTGTGTGTGTGTGTGTGTGTGTATGTGGGCTTTCCACCACCTACAGCTGCTGTAAGTGCACAAGAACAGATCTATCGTAATCAGCTTCACTCTGTGTAAGATCAGATCTCGGGTTCTTCGGTCAGGGAATTTTAGTGCAGTAGCATACATGCTGAAAAACATCGATTTTCAAGTTGCTAACTGCCTTTGAGCTTTGGGATAAAAAAAAAAAAAATAAAAAAAAAAAAAATTGTGCTCATCACAGCAGCCTATATATATTGACCGAATAGTCTGGCATTACATCACATGTGTGAGCATGAATATAACTAAGGCTGTGTTGGAAATCGCTCCCTATACCCTCATTCACTATTCCCTACATTATTCCACTAATGGCTCAGAGCGGTACGGTTCAGTACAGTTCAGTACGGTACGCAATTTTTGCCGTTTCCATTGTCAAAATTTGTGAATGGTACCCTAATTCCGAACGTACTTTACCACTTTTTTGGGACCCTTCCGTTGGGGTCCAAGCACAATAGTACCAACAGTACTGGTCCCAAAAGAGTGGAGCTACACTCACTGCAGAACGTTGATTGGTTGACAGAGAATCGTCATTTGTGCGTGCTACAAAGGAAATGACAAAACAAGAGGCACCAGACAAATGCGGTTCAGGCAAAGCGTGCATTGATCATTTTCACTTCATGTAGGCTATATAACAAAACAAAATATACAACAACCCTGCCTATTTTCATTTTCATTTAAAAAAAAAAAAAAAGAATGAAATGTGTGGTTCAGGCTATATGTGAATATGTACTCTGATTATCTATGTATGTAGCCTATAATAAAATGAAATAAGACAAAACAACCCTCTCTTTTTGTTAAAAGTCGGTTTTAATTATCAATAATAGCCATTATAAAAGTAAAAGTATAAAAAGCTATACAATAAGAAATAAAGACAAGCAAACAATTCAGTCAAACGTACAAAGTCAGCGCTCTAGTAACACCGGTAAAGTTAAATAAATATATTAAGTTATGAAACTTCACGTTGCCCTCAGCTAAAACAACTTGCCCGGGAACAAATTATAAATTCATGAGACCAAAGATTGCCTGATAAACACAAGACAAATGGTATCTCATGTTTAAGCACTACAGAGACATCTGAGTCAGCAATAAATGTCAGAAGGACTAGCCGAGGTACAGCTGTTCTTGGCTGGGTACATTAGCACTGAGCACCTGGTGATCATCTGCATCTCACAACTCTGACAACGTAAAATCAAATTTTCAAATAGGCGCTAACTTTATAAATAAACCACAGATTTGAGCTTTAAAGGGTTAGTTCACCCAAAAATGAAAATGATGTCATTAATGACTCTCCCTCATGTCGTTCCAAACCCGTAAGACCTTCGTTCATCTTCGGAACACAGTTTAAGATATTTTAGATTTAGTCCAAGAGCTTTCTGTCCCTCCATTGAAAATGTATGTACGGTAGACTGTCCATGTCCAGAAAGGTAATAAAAACATCATCAAAGTAGTCCATGTGACATCAGTGGGTTAGTTAGAAGTTTTTGAAGCATCGAAAATACATTCTGGTCCAAAAATAACAAAAACTACGACTTTATTCAGCATTGTCTTCTCTTCCAGGTCTGTTGTATATCCGCTTTCACTCCACAGTGACGCTGCTGCTTCTTCTTTCCTGTTTTACGGCGGTTGGCATCCAGCTAGTTTGGTGCATTACCGCCCCCTTCTGCTCCGGACAGTGACGCAATTAGGACATCCGCAACATGCACACCTACGGACCTTTTTAAAAAATATAGCAATACCAAAATACAAACAATTTAGAATAGCTTGAATACAGCGTGCGTCTCCCTCAGACTGTAAACGAAGCTCGGGCGCACCGCATAACACGTCAGCAGCGTCTTACGTCAGCAGTGTCACTGCGGAGTCGTGAACCCGGATTGACAACAGACCCGGAAGAGAAGACAATGCTGAATAAAGTCGTAGTTTTTGTTATTTTTGGACCAAAATGTATTTTCGATGCTTCAAAAACTTCTAACTAACCCACTGATGTCAAATGGTGCGTAAGTGTGCATGTCGCGGATGTCCTAATCGCCAAAAACAACGACGTAAAAGTGCATTACCAACGCCGACAGATGAAAGGATTCAATGGAATCAATTCAATGGAAAGGAAGAGAATACAATGCTGAATAAAGTCGTAGTTTTTGTTATTTTTGGACCAAAATGTATTTTCGATGCTTCAAAAACTTCTAACTAACCCACTGATGTCACATGGACTACTTTGATGATGTTTTTATTACCTTTCTGGACATGGACAGTATACCGTACATACATTTTCAATGGAGGGACAGAAAGCTCTCGGACTAAATCTAAAATATACTAAACTGTGTTCCGAAGATGAACGGAGGTCTTACGGGTTTGGAACGACATGAGGGTGAGTCATTAATGACATAATTTTCATTTTCATTTTCTCCTCCACTTCTCCGCTATGGAGGCTTGGTCGAAGGTGCAAACTACCGAGGACGCAAGTATGAACTTTGCGTACTTGGTATTGTGAAACGCCTAATGTCGATGCACAGCAAGCAAAGCTTGATTTCTTCTTGTGACAGACAGCCACATGCTGAGAAGCAAGAACACGATCTTCTGTATCCATTGTTATTTACTGTGTTGCTTTCTTCTTCGTGCGAGAATGGCATCGATCACTACTCTCCGGCATACACCATGCCTATCAATTAAAGGTACTGTTGCCGGTGGAAACGCAAGCCTTATCAGAGTTTACCATTCCGAATCGTACCGTACTGTACCGTACCGCTCAGTGGAAACGAGCCATAATACAGTCCAATTGAGGGAGTGAATGAAAACGATTGAGTGAATTCTGGCAGCTCCAGCAGTAAGATGAAAAGATTTTTCTTGTACTCATGGAAACTATGTATAAACCTTAATTAAACAACGTAATAATCAATTAAAATGGAATTTATACCAGTATGATATTAAACTGTAGCCACATTGAACCAGCGGTTTGGACAACGGATGGAAGGATGATTCAGCTGCAGACGCCATCTTCTGTTCAAACGCGGGAATTCATTCGGCATGTGACTCTCGTAGTGCATTGTGAAAGTGTAAACTGCGGTTACATCAGTTAAGTTTTTTCCATAAGTTGAATAGGGAAGGAGTAGGACGTAGCGTAAGCATTTTGAACTGTGAGAGTTTTACACTTTCTTCTTAAGTAGAATACGGAAGGCGGTCTGGCAGAAGCTAGATTTTTTACGCATCGCTTTGTTTCAGAAGGCCTTTATTAACCCCCCGGAGCCGTGTGGAGTACGTTTATGATGGATGGATGTGGATGGAGGCACTTTCTTCAGCTCATACTCATTGATCCCGCTCACTGCCATTATAAAGCTCGGATGCGTCAGGATATTAATTAATATTTCTCTGATTGTGTTCAACAGAAAGAAGAAAGCCATACATACCTAGGATGACTTGAGGGGGATTAAAGCTTGGGGTAATTTTCATTTGAGTGAACTAATCCAGTGGTTCTCAAACTTTTTAGCATGGAGTACCCCCTGAAGGGATTCCCATCCTTCTGCGTATCCCCTCTCTTCCAGTTCAACTGCAGTCACACCTTTTCCATTAAGGGACAATATTCGCCCCCTAAATTGATTTTCCAGTGCATATTTTTACGTTTATAACGTAATACGTTTTTAACTTTATAAAATAAATGTTTTAAATAAAAAATGTTCAATAGAGAAATATGCAATGATGGTAAAACAAAGTGATACTTTTAAATATTAAACTAAAACTGCCAGTAGGTGGCAGCAAGTCACTGTTTTTATAAGTGAGTCATCGAGTCATTCATTCAGTAACGAAGCAAGTGGCTGTGAATGAATCATTGAATCATTGACTCTCACGATTCGTTCAAAGCCGCATTCGTGTGTTGTAGTTCTGCTCTGGTTTTCGTTAGAAATATTTTTTCGTTGCAAAATAGAGTAAATACTGACAGTACTGTGCTTAAAATGTACGTTTTGTTTTTTGACCTGTTGTATAACAATGCACGTTTGCAGTCATGTGGATATTTGGGTACAATTGCATTCTTCCTCGTTATCAACATTAAATACAAGAACTCACACAAGGTATGTTTTTGTATCGAAGAAAGTTTGAGTCTTAAATTGATATAAATCCACTATCTGTGTCTATATTTGTTCTTCATGCAAGTGCTAAATCCCCACTTTTACAAAGCTGCATTGTCGAGAACGGCAGTAATTTAGCGCGATTTAAGGCAGCAGACTGCACGCAATCTATCATATGCATGCTGCTTGTGTGGACACAGTCATTTTTGACTGCAAACGATAAGGTATTTAATATTATTTTAAGGTATGGTAGAGTTAAATTAACTACTCCGCATTTTGTTCGCGTACCCCCTTTTGTCACCTCATGTACCCCAGTTTGAGAAACACTGAACTAATCCATTAAGAGACTGATTAAAGATGTTTAACATGGTTAAACTGACTTAAAATGACACCAACAACAATAGATTAATTTAGTTTTGTGTGATTTATAAACACTTTGCAAAAGCACAGGTGTCTTTGTTCAATTCTCAGGCACAACTATCCTGTAAACAGAAGTTAATTTCTCTGTAAATAATGAAGAAACACCTCAGCAATTTATTAATAAATCAAATCCAGATGGGATATTTGCAGTCTTTTTATGGAGTAAATTAATAACTATCAAAGCTCAACGAGTCTGAAATATCACCTACAAGTGAAACTCACCCTCAATGTGCTCTTATGTACGGTTAAAGCACCAGAAGACTGTAGCAACATCAACATCTTTGATGTTTGGTGAGAAAAAAATATATATTTATTGAGTGGGGTGCAAAAATCTAAGACTACAATGAAAATTTGGGATGCAGAATTAAAAAAAAAAAAAAAAAAAAAAAAAAAAAAAAAGTTTTAGGAAGTTGAAAATTCACAAAAAATATAATAAAAAATATAAAATAAGATAAATGTTTACAAAATAAAAACATTTAAATCTTTAATAAAATAGTCTAAAAATAATATATTTGTTATTTAAATATTATTAATATTTAAAATAAAAACAAATCCGTGATAGCGATCACATGAAAATTCTTAAAATATTTTAGACTAAACTATTTATCTTAATAAAACAAAATATATTACCACAAATTTATTATGATTACTATATTTAATTTTAATTAATATTAATCATTTTAGTCTTAAATATTTTAAGAAATTTCACATGATCACTACGCCAGATTTCCTCAACAACAAAAAAAATAAATAAAAGTTTTAAACAATCAAATGATTCAGTCCATAGATGATTAAATGCGATTATTTTAATCCACTGACAGCCTGAGTATGAACTCGTGCTCAAATAGCTGTTCATCAAACCCTTCACTACCCGACCTGACAATGAGGCAAATAATAAACGAGAGAATCAGAGACGGAGCTGATGCGTGGAGATACTTCGAAAAAGAGCGAGAACGGGGGCGAATAACAGAACGTTCTCGTTTTGTGGTCGCTGAGGTGTGGCGAATCCTCTGGCCTGTGAAATTCGGTTACAGCAGAGGCTGCTCCACTGGAGGGCCAATTATTCCGATAGTCTTGGGATAAGTGACGGCCGGGACGCTTTCAAGTGATGCATGCATGTGTGGGAAGTGCTCGGCACACATGCAGACGGTCACGTTATTCAAGGAGCCCAGCGGCCGTGACATGCATGACACGCGGAAACATGACGGTACCTGAAAGTCCACCATGGAGAGGATCTCTTTACGCCATTTGATGAGGAAGGCGGCACACACGTAGAGGTGGAAATGGGAGAATCCCTCTGACTCCGCCTGAGGATCAAGAGCAGATACAGAGCAGAATGCACATGCTTCAATAAGTAAGCAGTCATTAAGCAGATGATTATCCAAAGTGACATACCGCACACTTATTAGAGAGACAACCCCTGGGGTTAAGTGGATTTCTCAAAGGGCAAAATAATGATTGCTCGAGGTTTGCTCCTTGCAGGGATTGAACCAGCAACCTTCCAGTTACCAGTCTTGAGATTTCAAGCAATCGTTCATCCAAGATTACAAATTCTGCCATCACTTATTGACCCTTGTGTTGCTCCAAACCCATACAAGTGTGGCTCCTTTTAAGATTTTTTGTCTTCATGCCAGAACATGAAGGAGTTTTTTTCCCCCTTCACCACAGTTGTCTTTGGCTTGCTGGCTGTGGGCTTTATAACTTCAAAAAGCTGCTTTAAAAAAATAAATGGACTTTATTAAATCTTCACACTTTTTAAAAAAAAAAAAAAAAATGAAATTGTCACAAAAGTATGTGCTAAATTTAGAGTCTTTTGAAGTCATACAATAGCTTAGACTAAAATGACGTGCGAGAACCGATGTGTTACGCAGCACGTTTGAGCTTCTGCAAGAGGTTTGTTCTAAATTTGGACTAAACTGCTCAAATCATATTGACTAGTTTTACGATCTCTTTATGAACTTTTTGAAGCGTCAAAATGGTAGTCGCATAGCTGTCTATGGAGGGACAGAAAGCTCTGATTTCATCAAAAAGGATGAACGAAAGTCTTATGGGTTTGGAACAACATGAGGGTGTGTAATTAATGACAGAATTTTGATTTTTGGGTGAACTAACCCTTTAAAGGTGCCCTACATTCAAAAATTTAATTTACCTCGGCATAGTTAAATAACAAGGGTTCAGTACATGGAAAAAGACACACAGTGAGTCTCAAACTCCATTGTTTCCTCCTTCTTATATAAATCTCATTTGTTTAAAAGACCTCAGAAAAACAGGCGAATCTCAACATAACACCGACTGTTACGTAACAGTCGGGGTGTACGCCCCCAATATTTGCATATGCCAGCCCATGATCAAGCCATTAGACAAGGGCAGAACGTCTGGATGTGCACTGCTGAATCATCAGACTAGGTAAGCAAGCAAGGACAATAGCAAAAAATGGCAGATGGAGCAATAATAACTGACATGATCCATGAATACATGATATTTTTAGTGATATTTGTAAATTGTCTTTCTAAATGTTTCGTTAGCATGTTGCTAATGTACTGTTAAATGTGGTTAAAGTTACCATCGTTTCTACTGTATTCACGGAGACAAGAGCCGTCTCTATTTTCATTTTTAAACACTTGCAGTCTGTATAATTCATAAACACAACTTCATTCTTTATAAATCTCTCCAACAGTGTAGCATTAGCCGTTAGCCACGGAGCATAGCCTCAAACTCATTCAGAATCAATGTAAACATCAAAATAAACACTGTACTTACGCGATTAGACATGCTGCATGACGAACACTTTATAAAGATCCATTTTGAGGGTTATATTAGCTGTTTGAACGTTTTTTTTTATGTTGTTTAAGGCAAGCACAAGCTCCAGGAGTGGGGAGCATGAGATTTAAAGGGCCACACACCCTGAATCGGCTCATTTCTAATTATGCCCCAAAATAGGCAGTTAAAAAAATTAATTAAAAAAAAAAATCTATGGGGTATTTTGAGCTGAAACTTCACAGACACATTCAGGGGACACCTTAGACTTATATTACATCTTTTAAAAAAAGTTCTAGAGCACCTTTAAGTCATTGTTCACCATATTTTGAGAACCAATGATATCAAACCTGGCCATTTTTGAAGAGGAACATAAATGAGATTTTAGTGCTATGAAGAGGAAAGTTTTCAACAAATAATGATTCAAATTTCAGTCTAACTAAAACTATTATTACTATTATTAATATAAATATTAGACGTAAAACAAACTTAAAAAACTAAAAGAAATTAGAAATAAATATATTTAAGTACTAAATAGACAAACTGAATAAATTAAAGCAAAATAGAAATATTTAAACTGATAAAAAAAATAGATTAAAAAAGCTCATTCAAAATAATACATTCTAAATAATACTAGAGAATAGTAATATGAACCACTTTTACGATTTTATGGTGCTTTTTTGCATTTTTTGGACACTGACAGACAGGGTCAATATAAATGGTTGCTGTATAAACAAGATCTGCATCACGATTTTTCTGTCTTTATTGGTTAGAAAAGCAGAGAAAACACAAAGACATTATGCGGGAGGGTGAAAGTTACGAGGTCATGACGCAGGCCGGATTTGCTGCTGCTTAGCTACTGCTCAGATGACTGCACATTCCTTTAGCCAAAAATAAAAAGAACTGTTTACTTCCATGATAAGTTTAAAACACCACACATTATTCGTTAAATTATTCAGCTACAGTCGAGCGCCTACACACAGAGCTCCTAATGTAGTTTTACCATCCACCTAATTTATTGGTTTGGGAATTAGGTCGTGTTAGTTATTCCCAACATATCTAAAGAAGACACCACCCATTCCCGCTCTCCGTTCCTCATTCGTCCTCTTCTCTCTCCAGCATCCCCCTCTACTTGTGTTGTGTACAGTGTGGTACATTCAGCCACTTGAGAGGCAGCGAGCGGTTATAAATAGCTTTGTTTACTTTGTTTCTGTTAGTCCCTCTTGAAGTGAGAAGAGAGGGGGGGGAAGTGGAGGAGAATGAGGAAGGAGGTAAGTTGAATTTTATTAAGACAAAGAAATCGCAAGAACTAGAAGCGATTCTAGGAGTTCAATGTATCAGTTATCACATTCTGAGAAAAAGTATTTCTTGCTTCAAGTGTGAGAAATCAATGGGTTCAAATCTTACTTGACTTATTTTTCTAAAATTTAACTTAAGTAGAACAGATGTACTGTAGATCAACAACTAAAGAGGCCTTTTGTACTGTGAAAAATACCAAGAAATCAGTAACTTTGTTTAAAATAATATTTATAATAATTTAATTTGTGAACTTTCAAATTATAGGGAGAAATGGACATTTCCTCTCTCAAGATCCATAAAGGTACTAAAAACATATTTAAATCAGTTCATGTGAGTACAGTGGTTCAATATTAATATTATAAAGCGACGAGAATATTTTTGGTGCACCAAAAAAACAAAATAACAACTTATATAGTGATGGCCGATTTCTAAACACTGCTTCAGGAAGATTCAGAGCATAAAGAATCTTTTGTGTCAAATCAGCAGTTCAGAGCACCAAAGTCACATGATTCCGAATCATGATTCGACACGCTGATTCATTATGCTCCGAAGCTTCCTGAAGCAGTGTTTTGAAATCGGCCATCAATAAATAAGTCGTTATTTTGTTTTTTTGGCGCACCAAAAATATTCTTGTCACTTTATAATATTAATATTGAACCACTGTACTCACATGAACTGATTTAAATATGTTTTTAGTACATTAATGGATCTTGAGAGAGGAAATGTCATTGCTCCCTATGAAGGCCTCACTGAGTCATCGGATTTCAACAAAAAATATCTTAATTTGTGTTCTGAAGATGAACGAAGGTCTTACGGGTGTGGAACGGCATGAGGGTGAGTAATAAATGACATTATTTTCATTTTTGGGTGAACTAACCCTTTGAGTTTAGGTATTGGGTAGGATTAAGGGATGTAGAATATGGTCATGTAGAATAAGGCATTAATATGTGCTTTATAAGTACTAATAAACAGCCAATATCCTAGTAATATGTATGCTAATAAGCAACTAGTTAAAGGGATCGTTCACCCAAAAATGAAAATTTTGTCATTTACTCACCCTCAAGTTGTTCCAAACCTGTATGAATTTCTTTGTTCAGCTGAACACAAAAATAGATATTTTGAAGAATGTCCGTAACCAGACACTTGATGGTTGCCAAATGATGACAAAATTTTCATTTTTTAGTGAAATATCCCTTTACTAGTGAGAATTGGACCGTAAACTAACGTGTTACCAAAAAAATCTTACTGACCCCAAATTTTATAACAGTAATTTGCCAATTAAAATATATTGTTTCTCTATTTTCACTCTGATTAGGGGACCAAAACTAGGTGTACTACAAGTACCACAGTATTACCAGCTGACACAATCACTGTAATGTAGCACTGGCAGTACTTGTTTGTTACAAAAACAAAAGAAAGAAGTGTTCATGATTAAGTCTCTTTTCTAGAAACGCATCCGACATGGGGTTATTCACAGCCAAGTGTTCCTCCCTCCACCTCTCAACAGAACCCATCTCACTAATGGAGGGGATGTGAGATGCAGATGCTTCAGAACATCAGTCAGACATTAGCACGACTTTCCTTTTTGTCTTCACAGCTCTTTCTCTCTCCTTCATTTCGTTCACCCACATCTCTTTCTTTCTGGCCTGAGCTCTTTGTGCACCTCTAATTGATCTTGAGGAGTGAGTCTTTGTGCCAAACGTGCAATTACAGGAAGGGCCTGATAAAGGAGCACAGGAGAAGTTGAGACTCTTTTCTCAGCCTTTAGCCTCGTATGAGTGGACAAACCCCCTCATCTAATCAACTTGCTCTGGTCCGCCGAACATGCAACACGTGTCTGTTCACTGGATAATGTCAATGAATGTATTCATTAACAATTAATCAGGAACATATTATTCAGTCTTATCGGAAAAGCCCAAAGTGTCATTTTAACAATGGAAGTTTAATGCAAAATGACAATGTAATTAACGCTAGATGGAAACAGGAAATCAAAATGTACCCAATCTGCTTCCCTTAGTGTGCACGCTTCATCAATCCATGTTATCCAAAAGAGAAAAAAAAAAAAAAAGCAGGACGTTGCATTGTGATGTCACGATAAATGATGGCTGAGCTCATGAATATTAATTGAATCTTGCAGATGCTGCTACATAACCTGGACTGCCCTCTCATGTAATCTCATTAATATTCATGAGCCGGTTCTGTAAAGTTGCGCTTAAGTTTGCTTTATAGGCACCCTCTGTCGATGTGGCATCGAGCTACTTTAAATTTTACATGACCTTTTATCATTTTGTTCAACATTTTAAAACAGATCTATTCTAACACACATTTCCAAGATATATTGATATGGAGGTCATTTCTGTAGTATTTGTTCTTCTAGGAGATGTCAAAACTTTAGAGTCAAAAATTTAACATCAAAAATAAAAATTAAACAGGGCTGACAGTAATCAGGTCTGATCATGTCCAGTCCAGCTGAACCCCATTATAAAAGCAGTTTTATAGATTTGGGAATTAAGCCGCGTTTCCACCGCAGGAACTTTCCCCAGGAACTAGGGACTTTGGGGTGGTACTCGGTGTGTTTTGACCACAGGACCAGGGTCTAAATGAAACTCTGGGTAAAAATTTCCCCCTCAGAAAGTCCCTGCTCATGAGGTAGTCATTTTTCAAAGTTCAGGAGCTTTTGGGGGTGGGACTTGGGTGCCGAACATGCTGATTGGTTGAGTTCATGCAGTATTTTGATTGGTTGACTCCACGCAGCATTTATTTCAACCACCATTTTTAAAAGTCTGTTGTGAGAGTGCAGTAAGAGTTGTTTGCTATTCGGATCAACAATGAAGAAAAACGGCTTTAGTAACTACAGGGACAAATACATTTTCACAAAGGCCCAGTTGTTATTGGCTTTTTTAGTTCAATAAATAACATTATCATTTAAAAAATGTATTTTGTGTTTACTCTGGTTGCCTTTGTTTTATATTAGATTTTGTTTTCATTTCGCAAACAATTTAGTATGAGATAAACAAAAGCAAAAGAAATCAGGATGGGGACAAACACTTTCACAGCACTGTACACATCTCACATTACAAAAGTTAGATGCATTGTAAATGTGGTTTCATGTCCAGCATGTTTCTAAGTATTTGTTCTAAGAGTAAACAATGATCTGCATGTCTGTCTTTGATTTATCATTAAATTTGAAGGAGGCAGGGCAGCTTACATGTGATGGTTTAAGCGCATTTAACCTTGAAAACACATGCAACATGCCTCGGTTTCTCTCTGCGATTCAAGCTGGCCTCATTGATATACTTCCCTCCTCTACCTCAGCGAGGTGGTTCAATGCCACCTTTACTGCTCGCCTCAACCCTGACCCCACTGTATAAACGCCTGAGGAAATAAAGAAAAAAATTGGAATTGAGAGTGAACAGATGGAGAATAACTGGAGGAAACAGTGCTTGTCAAGCAGAGCTTAAAGGTACACTCAGTAATTTTTCCCTTAAGATTTTACACATGCAGTTAAGAAAAATGTGTCAAAATATGTTAAAGTGAACCAATTATGCTTTTTTACATTTTCAACTTTCAACAGTTTGAACATTAAAAATGTCTGCAAAGTTACAAAGCACAAAGCCACTGCAAACGGAGTTATTCTCTATATCAGTGCTCACTGTTTCTGAACTCCCTGAAACGCCTCGATTGTAGTCTTGAGTTTTCTTCCGGGAATGAACACGTCACAATATTCCTCATTTAAATAATTCCCACTCAAGGCATATGCAAAAAAAGTGTGACATGGTCTGGTTGAGTTGTGTTAGTAGTGTGTTGAAACTCGTGTTTATGGTAAGGGTGACATTTCTGTACATTCTTGAAGTTGTTAACCAATCACAACACATTGGTCCAGCCGACCAATCAGAGCACAATGCCCTTTTCAGAAGGAGGGACTTCATATCTTTTTCGTCAACACCTGACCTAGTAATATTAGCACTTACTTTTTCTTTTTTCTATTTCTATTCTCTCTCTCCATCTATTTAATAATAAAAAAAATGACTAACTGCTAAATGACTAATTGTAATAGAGACCGGAACTAAACAGTGCATTACTGACAGACTGGGGAAAGAGGTCCTGCAACAATGTAAAATAAATGAAAAATGTGTTTTTTGAACATTCAAGCATGAAAACCCATTCTAGTAGACACCAAAAACAAAACCAAGACTTTGTAAAAGGGCTTAATAGGTCCTCTTTAAAAGCATATGTTGTCTTTAAGGTTTCTTAAACGGGCTGATGATCCAACATGGCCTTCAACAATGTTTGCCAACAACGCTGATTCAAAACGTATGGAAGCAAATGACATGCAAGCGTGCATAATGGTTCACCACTCACCATTTCCTCTCATGGATTGTACTTGTCACCTGACAACTATTCCCCCTTTATCCAATAAAACCCACCTTGTGGGAATGGATCTACGTCAAAACGCCATGCATGAGAGATGGAGCGGCAGATAGACGAGGCAGATGTAAAGGACAAAGAAATGAGCAAGGAGATATATCAAAAGGAAGTCTCAGAGAGGACATGCAGACAGGACACGAAAGGAAATCAGTGGAAGGAAACTCTTCAAAGGAATATTTATGAATGACAGGAATATGAGCAGTTCACACCTTTCTTTGTGCCATTATAACAAGAAAAAAAAAAAAAAAAAAAAGTAAGAGCAGCATATGGTCTTCAACGACGTGTCACCCATAACCTCTGAAGCGTTTTAAAAAAAATTATTTGAAGATCCGCTATCATTCATGGGAGTCTGCATTCTTCCTGTAAACCCCATACGGGAGGTGACATAGAGGTGACTAGGAATGTAAAAAGACAATGAATGCATAAATTATGGAATATAATAATCAAGAATAAATTAAACAAATAAATACAAATGGACATTAACTTATTGAAAATCATCTTCTGAAATGGCCAGTTTTTAGTGTTTGTTAAAGGTGCCCTAGAACTTTAAAAAAAAAAAAAATGTGTCTGTGAAGTTTCAGCTCAAAATACCCCATAGATTTTTTTTTAATTCATTTTTTTAACTGCCTATTTTGGGGCATCATTATAAATGAGCCGATTCAGGGCTACTGGCCCTTTAATTCTCGTGCTCTCCGCCCATAGAGCTCGCGCTTGCCTTGAACAGTGCATAAACAAAGTTTACACAGCTAATATAACCAAATGGATCTTTACAAAGTGTTCGTCATGCATGCGTCGGATTATGTGAGTATTGTATACTGTTATATTGTTTACATTTGATTCTGAATGAATTTGAGGCTGTGCTCCGTGGCTAACGGCTAATGCTACACTGTTGGAGAGATTTATAAAGAATGAAGTTGTGTTTATGCATTATACAGACTGCAAGTGTTTAAAAATGAAAATAGCAACGGCTCTTGTCTCCGTGAATACAGTAAGAAACGATGGTAACTTTAACCACATTTAACAGTACATTAGCAACATGCTAACGAAACATTTAGAAAGACAATTTACAAATATCACTAAAAATATCACGATATCATGGATCATGTCAGTTATTATCGCTCCATCTGCCATTTTTCGCTGTTGTCCTTGCTTGCTTACCTAGTCTGTTGATTCAGCTGTGCACAGATCCAGACGTTACTGGCTGCCCTTGTCTAATGCCTTTCATAATGTTGGGAACATGGGCTGGCATATGCAAATATTGTGGGCGTACACCCTGACTGTTGCGTAACAGTCGGTGTTATGTTGAGATTCGCCTGTTCTTCGGAGGTCTTTTAAACAAATGAGATTTATATAAGAAGGAGGAAACAATGGAGTTTGAGACTCACTGTATGTCATTTCCATGTAATGAACTCTTGTTATTTGACTATGCCAAGATAAATTAAATTTTTCATTCGAGGGCACCTTTAAATGGTTGATAAATAAATTAAAATTGTAAAAATAAAATTGTGCTCATTTTAAATCCATAACTACAACTCATATTTGACAATAGTACTGTACAAAAATAGTGCAGTTTGTGTCAATATTCTACTTCTGTCCCTCCAGTTTAAGGGAGTAGGAACTTGAATATTAATATTAATCATTAGTAATAATACGCATTTCTATGCCCTACATTCGCATGAAGTATGTTATAACTTGAATATTAATTATATGTAATATTATTTAATAAATAGGAATGAATATTGAAACATTAAAATTAAATAATAATGATAATTCACATTTCTATGCCTACACTGGAGTATGTATTGTAATATTAATAAATATTAATTAAGTGGTATGATTCTTTTCCTAAAAAGTTGGGGCAAATTATACATTTCTACAAGAAGCAAAAACGGTACTATACACCTGCTCCAGTTAGGTGTGTTGTGTTGTCAGCATATATTTGAAAGTTATTATGAAATGCACTAAAGGAACCGAACTGAAAAACTAATTCTCACCACAAATTTGTACACCCCTAGGAGTTCAAGTTCTGGTCTGGTAACAAAAAGGTAGGTTTAAACATATCCATAAACTATAACCATTGTTCTTGATCACAGACACTTAACCCCAGGCCACTCCAAGTCACTTTGGATAAAATTATCAGATGAAAGGCAAAATTGACATAGAAGCACATGTAAAAGGTTTTTCTGACATGTTCTCATTCTAATTCATGGGCGTCGGAACCATTGTACATGGTACGTTTCAGAGCGCCGTCAGTCAAATCCATTCCACTTGAGGAATGTCCTAGTAAATTAAACTGCCTTGACTTCCACTTGAAATCCATTCTACTTGGCTCATTCAGAGCCACGTTTTTCACCTCAGTGTTGTTGTACATTAAACGGTAAGCAATAATAATAGTTTAAATGATTATATTTATTAAAATTATTAAATGGATGCCGCCTTATTGGGATAAATAAAGGCCTCCCTACACCTACACTACCCCTAACCATAACCGATATACACTTTATTTCAACTTTTTGAGAATATTTCCTTAATTTTTATTGAAAATAAATGCCTTTCCGATCTGATATGTGATGGGAAAAGGGAGTAGAGAGAGTTTGGCAAAAGGCGGACTCGAACCATTTGCTTTCTGCTATGTGCCTTACACCCTACACTATTGCCACTGTAATCAATCCAGTGTCTTCCGTAATTTTGTCTGCTCCAACCAGACCACAGTTAGTATAAATAACATTTGCCAACAAGGCGGGCAAATAGGCACTCTGTTAATTAAAAGACACCAGAATTTTAAAGTTTAGTAAAATTTTTCTGGGGGAGAACCCACCCATATTTTTTTGCTTCCGACGCCCATGTTCTAATTCACTGGCAGGTTTCGGTGCAGCAGTACCTGGTATGTGTCCCACAGGCGAATGGTACAGCGCAGCGGCAGCTCCCTCATCAGCAGATTATTCATCCAGCGGAAAGCAAACTGCAGATACTCCACCTCACACCTCTGAAAGTGCACGTGAACATCCTCTGTGGGCGTAGAAAATACAGCACAGGGGGTTTATATCCATTTGCTGGTAGTTTCTGCAAAGTGCTACACTGGGAGTAGCTTTTGTAACCCATGTATGGAGCCCCAATTGTTTAAAGAAGCACTCTGGCCCTGAACTAAGATCACTGGCTATTGTTCAATTCTCCACACACCTGTTTCACTGAATTAACATTATAGACCCCTAGCGTGTGTGTAATTATATTTGATTGAATTGCGAGAGAGTGAAAGAGAGAGAGAATGGTGGGGTGAAAAGGAAAAGAAGGCCTGGTGCTTAGCTCATTGAGAGAGGGATTTTTCTGATAAGCCTTTGAACAGAATAAGAATGGCTTTCGAAAGCGGACATATTGACTCGAGTCCTGATAGATATTGATGGAGAAAATGTGACAGCTCTCTGAAAGTGCAGAGAACTGAAGTCGGACCTCTCAGAAGGAAAATGAAAACCCTTTCTGCCATGAATAAAAGCAAAAATATTATTATTTAAAAAAAAAAAAAAAAAAAAAGGTTTTAATAATGAATGATCTTCGCAATGTTACATAACGGTTGCATCATAATGGATTCAGCTAATGGAGTGAGTCACTGGTGTGAGGTTTGAACATTATCTTGCATTCTCTTCTCTTGCAATCCCAACAAAAGGTTTGTTCATAATGATTTCCATTCCAGTAAACAAAATGAAAGTATAAAGTATTTGCAACCGATTTCTTGCATCACAAACAATGAAACCATTTGATTTTATCATTTTTTGAAAAACACTTTCAAAATATTTATTTTTTGCCTTCATGTCATGTCATACTTTTCCAGTAAACCATAAAAAAAAACCCTGTCACAGATTGACGTCAGAGTAGCACTTCATTTACAAATTGCTGTACATGCTTTGCCAGCATTTTGTAAATTGGTTTAAATGTTATTCTCACCGCTTCATAACATTAAGGTTGAACCACTGTAGTCACATGAACTATTTTAACAATGTCTTTACTACCTTTCTGGACCTTGAAAGTGGTAATTGTGTTGCAGTCTATTGGAGGCCAGAAGGCTCAAGGATTTCATAAAAAAAAAAAAAAATCTCTTAATTTGTGTTCCGAAGATAAACAAAGGTCTTACAGGTTTGGAACGACTTTAGGGTGAGTAATTAAAGGATTAGTTTACTTATGAATAAAAATTCCCAGATAATTTACTCACCCCCATGTTATCAAAGATGTTCATGTCTTTCTTCAGTCGAAAAAGAAATGAAGGTTTTTGAGGAAAACATTCCAGGGGTCTCATTTATAAAGCGTGCTGGAAACGGGGCTGGAAACGTGCGTACGCCAGTTCCCACGCAAAGGTCGTGATCTATAAAAAACAAACTTGACGGGAGAATGTGCGCACCTTTAAGCAAACTTTGAGCTGTGCGTACGAACATTTTGGAGACAGAGCAGTTTGGCGACACCGATGGTGAGCTGAGGGACTGACGGCAGATGAAGGAAAACCACTTTAAATCCTAATTATGAGTCATAATCATAAATACAGTGCATGTGTTCACAATAACAGTTTAAATAAATAAAAGAATGATTTAAACTCGCATGGAAACTCACGTTTTCATTTTGATATACACATTTACATTAATGTTACACTTTCACTAATGGCGATAAGCACTGGAATTACATTACGCAGTCATTACGCAGAAGTTAATCAAACGTGATATGAATTTAGACCGTAGATGTGCTACTTTCTATCACTTTTCCTGTGACACGCTGCTTTAATGACAGCGAGGAGCGCTAGGAGCATAATAATTCCTCTTTAAACTACACTGCAGATGTTATACAAAATATTTTAGCGAGAACGACGATCGATGCACACTTAACTTAGATATTATGGAAGACACTGCTGGATTCGGTGGTCGAACGGTCCGTTGTCCTGTTTGAATAGTTCCAATGATAATATCTACTGTATAACCACAGCTGCACAGAGGTGTTGATGTCCTGTGAAGTATCTTCAAACAATTACCACTGTATTTGAAGGATATAATTTGAGGAAAACGGTAAGATTTATAAAGAGATTTGTGCGCAGGATCTGGCGTACGCATGGTTTTATAAATCAGATTTTTTTTTGCGTACGCAGAATCTAGCTTTTATAAATGAGACCCCAGGAATTTATATCATATAGTGGACTTCAGTGGGGTTCACTGGGTTGAAGGTCCAAATTGCAGTTTCAATGCAGCTTCAAAGGGCTCTACACGATCCCAGATGAGGAATAAGGGTAATTTTCTAAAAAAAAATAAAAAATGTGTATACTTTGTAATCACAAATGCTTGTCTTGCACTGCGATCTGCCACGTATTACATTGAAAGGTCACATGTGACGTAGGTGGAAGTACCGCGGTAGGGTGAAAAACTTCATCTAATTTTCTCTTCAAAATCATCCGATATCGTTGTTTTACCTTTTTTTGTAAAGGGCGTTTAGTTTAATCTTTGCACGTTCACTTTATAGACACTGGATCGGTGCTTCCGTCTACGTCACGCATGACCTTAATAACGTTATTAGGTCAGGCCTGCGGATCGCAGAGCTAGTGCAAGACGAGCATTTGTGTTTAAAAAGTATATACATTTTTTTTTCTTCCTCCCAAAAATGACCCTTATTCCTTGTCTGGGATCATGTAGAGCCCTTTGAAGCTGCATTGAAACTGAAATTTGGACCTTCCACCCAGTGAACCCCACTGAAGTCCACTATATGGAGAAAAATCCTGGAATGTTTTCCTCAAAAACCTTAATTTCTTTCTGGCTGAATAAAGAAAGACATGAACATCTTGCATGACATGGGGGTGAGTAAATTATCAGGAAATTTTAATTCAGAAGTGAACTAATCCTTTAATGACAGAATTAAAGGATTATTTTTGGGTGAACTAACACTTTAAAGCAACAGTTTTTCAGTAACGGAAGAATATGTAAAAGTATGTGTTTGGGGTAAAAGGCACCCAAATTATACTAATTTCTGCATTATTAAAATAACTAATAGCTGTCAAGGATGCTCAGTACCAGTCTTAGGAACTGCTAAATGTACTCAATAACATGATAAATTATATGTTGCATAACATGTTAGAATGAAGGCGAACGGTTACCATCGATTCAGAACCTGCGTGTTATTATCCACACGACTAATTATGAGCAGCATCTATGCTTATTTTTCATTTTCCTCATTCCAGTGTAAAAAAACAACAACTTGGGAACATCTACAAGATGCTTGCTAGTGTATTTTCATCACTCTCTAGCCCTGTGAAAGTGCTATTTGTTTTCCCTTCGCTCAGTCCACTCCATTCGTCTCTCCTCTCAGCTCACTTCCATTTGCCTTCACACCCTAATCGCAGGGGCTTATGGGGAATTGATTTTTCTTCTGTGCTCCCCGGCGAGACTGTGGGGTCTGCTATTGCTCACGGTGCTCGTGGATGCTGATGGATGGGAAAGAGGCGCGCGGCGGCTCTCACCATGAGTTTCAGTGTGGGCTGTTCAGCTTATCACACCAAACACTCTGAACAGGGGAGGCGGCGTCCAGATGGTATAAACACTCTGACAGAAAAAAACAGAGGCGGACTGGTGGCAAAACGGAAACGTGTGATTCCAAGAAACAAAAACGACCAACACCTTGGGAAAACAAGTCTTTTCCAAGGCGATGAACAAGATCGCACCCTGGCAGAAAAACAACTCCTTGTTGTTTTGAACATTTCGCACTGCTATTTATGGCTCGAAACAAGTAGTTCACCTCGTTCTGGAGGGCAAAGGGCAAAATAGATGGGATCATTTAAGGGACTCTCTAGACACTGCCATTTTGTTCAGGCAGTCATGACATGTTATTTGTGCTGTAGCTTCTGGGGGCGGATTTGTCTCAAAAAACACAAAAAGTGGCACACGATTGGGCCCGAAGTAGCTTTGACGACTGCAAATTTAATGCTTCCCAACAGAACAGCCACTACAACAACACTGACAAAAAAATAAATCTTTGAGTACAGCTTTGTTAAAATGTCAAAGACAAAGCACAAAAAGTGTAATTTCTATCTTTCAAGGAGCTTCAAAAGGTAACCTGCTTGTAACCTTTTGTAGTTCTGAGCTTTTGTTTAAAAAAAAACAAAAAAACATGAGGTTGAGTATCACAGTTTTCATTTTTTCATGAACTATACCTTTAATTCTATGCAGAGTGAAAGGATATGTTTGTGAACATGATCTTACCATCTATTCTACTGACAAGCTCTTCCAGCGCCTTCACTTTAATCTGAATGCCAGGCTGGGCGAACGTGTAGTTGTCCTGATCGAGAAAAACAAAGATAGTATTTAGAACATGAAATAATTATTTCGTCATCTTGTTAAGGCCCTTTCACATTGACATTTTGACCTACAAATGAAAAGCATTATGGATAGTGTTATGGAAGGCCAATTTTTATTCAGTGTGGTATTTTTTAAATAAAAACTTGTAAAAATAAAATTAATTTTATGCTTTTAAAAGCCCTTCAATTTAAATAAATTAAAATGAATCATAATAGAAATAAAATAAAATAAAATAAAATAAAATAAAATAAAATAAAATAAAATAAAATAAAATAAAATATCAAAATTAAAAAAGAAATCTACTATAATGAAATATTTAGGATTTATAAACAGCTTGGGAACAAAACATTCAGAAAACATTCGATAATGTCATCATCAGATTATGATAATATAATATAATATAATATAATATAATATAATATAATATAATATAATATAATATAATATAATATAATATAATATAATATAATATAATATAATATAATATAATATAATATAATATAATATAAAAAAATAATTTTTCTGTAATTAAGCACAATTAATCACAAATAACTTTATTTTAAAGATTAAATGTTAAATCATTACAATATAAATATATTAAAAACTTGTTAACACTTTACAATAAGGTTCATTAGTTAACATTAGTCAACTACTTTAAGTAACATTAAGAATGAACAATACTTCTACAGTATTTATTAATCTAAATTAATGCTAATTTCAACATTTACTCATACATAATTAAAATCAAAACTTGTATTTGTTATCATTAGTTAATGCACTGTGAACTGACATGAACACTTTAAGACCTGGCGCTGCCGCACATGACATGGATCAAATCCGATGTTCTCACAACTGTTTATGGTCATTTAAGAACTCAGAGCGGCCGGTGCAATGCCTGTGTGCGTGAGTTGTGTGTGTCTGTCACACAGTCAGGAGATTTACAGACAGCACGCAGGTAAAGATTTGAGCTCTTTTATTTTGCCTCTTTGAATGGTTTAATAGCACTTGAATGAACGATAGCATGAGGATGATGGAAAATCTATAAGGATGTATATATTATATTATATATTATATTATACAAAGGGTCTGAGATCTGTGGCTTGGTACCAGCTGATTAACTGAGGTAAAGGGGGGCACTACAGCATCATGGTTATTGTTATTTTGTAACTAATGTTAGTTTCCAGCTCTCTATCTTCCTTTGTTCCTCTTCCCTTGTGGGTCATTAAGGGCCAGTGGCCGTCTGCTGTGCTGCGGCTCATGTTTTAGCCCAGGGGGGATGACTGCACAGGAAGACACATTCTGTGTTCTGATCCGTGCGCGTGTTCTGCCCTTCAGCTCGGCTCCACTCAGCCAATGAGCACAACACAAAGCGGCCCACGGGACAACCTGACTGTGGCCTGCATCTGACCCTTGCTCCCGCCTGCAGATGAGTGCCCTGACACGCTCGTCTCAAACTAACAGAGGGCCTTTCTCAAGGGAACGCCAGCCAAGGATCTGAATCCCCCTAGCTTAAACGTCCTAGCTTCAACTTCCTCTCCAAGTTTTTTATGTCTCTCTCCCCTTGGCGGGCAAGTATCTTATCCTCTGGGGCTTAAGCACAACAAAGTCTGTGCCTTTTTTTCGGGCTGTCAGAGTGTCTTTTTTATTGCATTATATTCAACTTGTATCTGGCTTTTGGAAAAAAAGAGCAAAAGGACAGGATGACCACTACAGGGTTTAGTTTTAATAAAAAGACAGGCTTGATACTGTCCTAAGGGAACTGCAGATGGACCAAGAAAGCCTGGAGAAAGAAATTCCCATTAGACTCTTAATTGCTCGGCTGGCGCATGATGGAAGTATGTGGTTTGATTTTTGCTTTTTAAAATAAAATAAAAAGCCTAGAAAATAATAATAAAAACAGTATAAAATAAAATAGTAAATATATAAAAAAGTAATAATAACAACAACAACAATAATTATTATTATTATAAGAAATGTTATTTAGAAATATAAAGGAATAATAATTAGAATAAGAAAATGAATAAGACAATAGCGATACAAGTTAACTGAAATGTATATATAAATTTTTTTTTTAAATATATATATATAAAACATTAATTGTAAACAACAATAAAAAAATATTCAATTTATGAAGATTGTTGCCTCCTTTTAATAAAATGATATAATAAAAAGCATCTTATAAAGTAATATGACTTATTAAAAATTTTATTAAGAAATAAAGAGGAATAAGAACATAGAATAAGAAAGATGATGACAGCATGAATGAAAATGAAACTGATATATAAATTATCATACAAGTTTATATAAAAACTATAGAAAATATTCACAGTAACAATGCTAAAAATATTATTAGATTATTATTATTATTAAGAAGAAGAGGAGGAGGAAGAAGAAGGAGGAAGAAGAGGAGGGAGGAAGAATAGGAAGAGGATGAAGTGGAAAAGGAGGAAGGGGGAAGAAGAGGAAGAAGAAGAGGAGGAAGAAAGGCAAAAAAAGGAAGTGGAAGAGGAAGTGGAAGAACAAGAACAAGAACAAGAAGAGGAGGAAGGAAAAAAGAAGAGGAAGTGGAAGAACAAGAACAAGAAGAGGAGGAATGAAAAAGAAGAAGAAGAAGAAGAAGAAGAAGAAAGGCAAAAAACGAAGTGGAAGAGGAAGAGGAACAAGAAAAAGAAAAAGAAGAGGAGGAGGAAAAAGAAGAGGAGGAGGAGGAGGAAGAAGAAGAAGAAGAAAGAAGAAGAGGTAGAAAAAGAGGAAGTGGAAGAATAAGGAGAGGCAGAAGAGGAAGAGAACGAGAAAGAAGGGAGAGACAGGAAGGGAAGACAAAGAAGAAGAGGAGGAAGAAAGAAGAAGAAGAGGAAGTGAAAGAACAAGGAGAGGAAGAAGAAGAAGAGGAAGAAGATGAGGAAGGAAGGAAAGAAGAAGAAGTGGAAGAACAAGAAGAGGAGGAATGAAAAAAGAAGAAGAAGAAGAAGAAGAAGAAGAAGAAGAAGAAGAAGAAGAAGAAGAAGAAGAAGAAGAAGAAGAAGAAGAAGAAGAAGAAGAAGAAGAAGAAGAAGAAGAAGAAGAAGAAGAAGAAGAAGAAGAAGAAGAAGAAGAAGAAGAAGAAGAAGAAGAAGAAGAAGAAGAAGAAGAAGAAGAAGAAGAAGAAGAAGAAGAAGAAGAAGAAGAAGAAGATCTACCATAAACCTTGAGTGGATGAAATACCTGTATCCCATCCAGCAATTTGCTCATGCACCAAAAGCTGTCGGCTTCGATGTTTCGTTGTGTATCCAGTGGTAAGCTTGCCATTTCAAAATTTTCCACATCTTCCTCTATGGAAAAGAATACACACAAAACACACACACACATTCATGTTGGGTCACCAGCAGATCAAACCAGCACACATGCTGCAGGTGTTCTCAGCAGTCTTTGTTTTCTTGCGGGCGACAGCAGTTTTGATGTGTCGTGCATCGTATGCACAGACACCACGAAGCCATTAGATCATTAGCCGGCAAACTGCATTCTTTATTCAACACATTCATCAACTCGGCCCTCTCCCTCCCACCTCCGCAGGCTTCCCCTCGCAGCCATGACCTTTCCCGACTCTTTAAACAGTATGTGCTAAATGATGCTGATACACACATTATGCCCCAGAGAGCCAGACCTGGCTGGAAAAGACTTCTGTGTGCCACTCCACTCAGCCACCGCACAACTAATGTAGTCCTCCATCTCTTGATCTCTCTCTCTCTCTCTTCCTCTTTTCTTAATAAGGATGGAGGGATTGGGGAGGGGAAGTAAAGACAAGGAGCTATTTTGATGAAGCACTGAGTAAAAAGAAAGAGAGAGAGAGAGAGAGTGAACTCTTAAGGCATGTTTGCATGCAGCTTGCGCATCGCCAAAGCAATTCAGTCAATCACGCGACTGTTATTGTGGTACATGAGAGCTGAAATATAGATAAGAAGAAGGTCAGATCCAAGGTCGAAGACACAATGAAGAATACATGCTCTCCAACGACCGAAGATACTCAACTGAAGCTGCAAATCAACACGTGCTGAAGACCATGTGGACAACCGCCGCTGAGGTCTGTTGTTAGAGACAAAAACTGACTGTAAACAGCATCAGGCTAAACCCCTATTTGCATACTTCTACTACACAATAAAACAGTACACTACTGTTCAAAAGTTTGGGGTCAGTAAGATTTTTTTAAAGAAATGAATACTCTTATTCAGCAAGGATGCATTGAACTGAACTGAAGGGACAGTGAAGACATTTACAATGTTACAAAAGATTTCTATTTCAAACTAATGAAATTTCTATTCATCAAAGAATCCTGAAAAAAACATCAAGGTTTTCACAAAAATATTAAACAGCACAATGGTTTTCAACATTGATAATAATAAGCAAAAAAATTCAAATCAAAGTCGCCCATGGGTCATTTTTTATTATGCTCTCATATATATGTCTATAACTTCAAAACAAAATTTGACACACATACGTATGGGCACACTCTGAGGACACCTAAAAAAAAAAGTGGTGGAGATCAGGCAATAGGTGGCGCTATAACTCAAAAAAAAAAACTTTAAAAAACATATTTTTCCTTAATAAACTGCATGTATTGACAGTAAATGGTCTTTTCCATTTATGATCTAAGTACTTGCATGCTTGCTAAATCATTTATAATACCTTAAAGTGCTTGAACCCTGATAATTGCTGCTCGCAGGTATATTTAGAAATGTTTCTTGCGCAGCAAAGCAGCATATTTGAATGATCTCCGAAGGATCATGTGACGATGAAGAGTGGAGTAATGATGCTGAAAATTCAGCTTTTTACAGTATTTTTTTAATCAAATAAATTAAGCAAATAAATAAATAAAAACATTTAACCCCCAATAATTGAGTGGCAGTGTATTTTTGTGCTTTTTCAGTATAAACAAAAGGTCATACAGGTTTGGAACGACACGAGGGTGAGTAAATGATGACAGAATTTTCATTTTTGGGTGAACTATTCCTTTAAATATTCATTATTTAAGTTGAAGTGTGTAATTCTGTAAAAGTGCAAAAATAACAGACTTATTAAACTTATAAAACCTTATGTTTGTTGATCAAGTACATGTTTTATGCCTTGCAAACTTCAAAATATCTTCTTTTGTGTTCAGCAGAAGAATGAAATTCATACAGGTTTGGAACAACTTGAGGGTGAGAAAACGACATTTTCATTTTTGGGTGAACTATCCCTTTGAGGCATGTCGAGTTCTGTGAAAAACTTTGCTGTTGAAAATGTATCTGATTTAAATGTCAACAAGACAACATCATCTAGCTGGATAACAAAGATGAGGTTGCAAATGAAAAATAAACTGTTGCAACTTTTTTAGTATCCAAAAAAAACTTTTATTATTAAAATTACATTATTATTATACAAATTAAATATATTATTTGACATTAAATATATTATATTAATAATAATAATAATAATTATTATTATTATTACCCTTTTTTTTTTTACATTGACAATTAGAATAAGTTAATCATGGAGTCTGTTAATAATTTAAAAAAAAAAAAAAAAAAGCTTAAATAATTCACATAGGAACAGTTTTACAATTTACACAGAAATTTGTGTTTCATGAATGTGGCCCATAGATGTGAAACAGAGGGGTAGCAGGTAGAGAAATGGCAAAAACCTTTCTGCTCAAACTCTCCGAGAGGAAACTGTCAGCAAACCTCTGCATTGCAGCAGGAAGAACAGCTGATGGGGGCCGAGTGAGAGCCCGGATGGGATTCAAGTAAAAAAGACGGATGGAGAACGACAGGAAAGAGCTGGCAGGGGGGAAAAAAGCTGGAAAAGCAAAGTAAATAGCCCTCTTTGACCACAAATGAAGCATGGAGTGCCCTGCCGGTCATGGGCCGAGCCATATGTCACTGGCCACAGCACTGGAGAGATTCCTGATCCATTTAGCTCTCCACATTTCCACATCACTCCAAAGCTTCGGACACACACACACATAGCGTTGCTGCATAAAGCGGCTTTACAGAATGCAGGAGAAATCCTGTTTGCGGCACAAAGAGAGGCTTTGCCACCCTGTTCTCTGACCCTGTGGGGAAAAACAGGGTTATTGTGCCATGTATGTGTATGTGTATGAATGACCTGAGAGATCTTTCAATAATTATGAGTGAAGTCTGCAACTCATGAAGCAAATCACAGCTCATTCAGGTCATTGCTCCATGTCTCAGGTTAAGCATTAAATGATCCATGTTATATAGCTCAGACTCTAAAAGCGGATTGGCTGAGCCATGTTCAAAGCCGTTTATAAAATATGCCGAAAGATGCACACCTGGTGACCGCACATCAATTGAATTTTTTATGAAAGGAATAGTTCACCCAAAAAACATCATTTTCACATTCCAAACTCGTATGACTTTCTTTCTTCAGTGGGAAACAACAGGAGAAATTTTGAAGAGATTTATTGGTTGCTTTTTGTTCTCAATACAATTACAATGAAAGGACTGGAGCTCTTAAGCTTCAAAAAAAGATGCAAAAATCAACATAAAAGTCTAATAAATGTGGTTAATATGACTCATGCACCATATTTAAAGCTTTTGATCCCATATTAATTTTTTGTTTGTTTAACAAAGAGACCAAAATACTAGGGGTGTAACGATACCCTCATGTCACTATACGATACATATCATGATACTGAACTCACGATACAATATTAAGGCGATACTTCAAGACATATGGTAAAAGATTAACAAAAAATGTACTGTTGATTAAAATGCTAAATTTGGTATTACATTGAAGGTGTAAATGAATAGGCTTGGTAACCCAATGCACAGGACAATGGTGACACCAGAATAAAAATATTCATGATTCTGAAGCTGAAATTACAGAATTATTTTAGAATATGTTTGCACTCTGTCGCTGACCAGATATATTTAAAATAATGTAGGCCACTTTTTCTGGTAAAATAAGACATTTGGCATTATCAGGACCCACAAATATTCCCCCATTACAATATTATGCATTACTCACCATTATATATATTAGTTTAACGTAGTACTGACACTACAACTCGAAATTTGAACTGAATTTTTTAATTGAATTTGTGTGAACTATACAAAATACAGATTGTCACTATCTACGATACATATTGTTGCATTTTTTTAATTGCGATATATTGTGACACTATATATTGTTACACCCCTAATATATACTGAACTGAATCTGTACTGAGTAGTACTTGCCATGCTCATGAGAGAAGATCAATGACTCTGTTAAAAAAAAAAAAAAAAAAATGGTCTGAATGATCCATATCAAAATTTCATATCTCAATTCACTGATTTAATGATCCGGTCGCTACCACTGGAGGAGAATATAATGGAATATTTACTTGGAATATAATGCCCAAGTCATGAACTACTTTTATAGTGGTATTTTCCAAGCTTAAAAAGCTCCAGGTGCAAATTGCATGGAAAGAA
This sequence comes from Megalobrama amblycephala, assembly GCF_018812025.1. NCBI lineage: Eukaryota > Metazoa > Chordata > Actinopteri > Cypriniformes > Xenocyprididae > Megalobrama > Megalobrama amblycephala. Next base: position 7,287,600 of record NC_063055.1, on the reverse strand, counting down.
GCGACCGATTCATTATTCACTGATTCACTCAGTGACTGATTCCTTCATCTTCCACAGAAGAAAGCAAGTCATACTGATTTGGAAAGACAGAATTTTCATTTTTGTGTAAACAATTCCTTTAAGAGTAATTTTGCTTGACATCTATAAAAAGCCTGGAGTTTATAAACTATACTACTATAATACTTTTATTAATAAATTCCATTTTTGATGTACATTCTCAAGCCACAAAAGCTGTGCATTAGTAATTTTTACCCTCTTGTGGCTTCTTGCTGAGATTCAGCAACACCACCACCAAAACAAAAACTTCTCTCACCCAGACCATCCATCTAATCCGAAATATGCACAGCGACGGCACAAATAACAGTCCATAAAACCAGGAAGGCAATAAATAATAAAGGTGAGAATATCACACACCCTCTTCAGTAATAAAAAACGCACGTGTGTGTGTGAGGGAGAGTGAGAGAGAGACGGAGACAGGGCATTGATGCTTTACAGAGGAGATTTCCCCGCTGTCCTCTTTGTCTGTCAGGGTAAATGTGATGATTTACCCTTTGAGAATATTCCCTCTCTCTCTGCCTCGTCTCTCTCCACTTCAAATTCTTCGGCGCATCAATACCAACACTTTAAACCGAAGGGCGCCGTGACTCTCCTTCCTGCCGGCTACTCTTTAAAACGCTACTCGCTGATATTGAGCTAAATGTGAAGCGCCAATATTCTCCTATGCGGTCTCTCTCTCTTGCTTTCTCAGAGGACGGCCTCAGCAGAAAGCTAAAAAGCTCGCAAAGGAGCCCTAGAAAGCCACTGAGGCGTGCCGGCCAAGAGAAACAGTGCAGCGAAAGTTGGCAAAACGTGGCGTTTGAGAGCAGGCGAAGCAGTTAGCGCCTGCGAACCCAGACGCGTTTGCCCCGCGGTCTTGGCGGCGGGGGTGAAACCCGCGGCTGAGGGAGGGTGCAACCTCGCTCTTTTATCTCCCGCTGGCAGCATGTTGGGATCATGAAGTTCGTTCAGATGCATCGATCGGCGGGTCAAGCCCCCCACCGTGTGCACGGCACCCTTGCAAGCCTCCGTAAACACTTAAATCCAGCCGATCAATACGGCTCATTCAACCTGCGGCACCGAGTCGCTCGCTCACACACGTGATGAATCCCAAACGCACACACATATTCACATGGCCCGCAAACAAATTAGAGATAGAAAGGCCCTGCAGAATGACACGAAAGCGCCGGTATGAAAAATCTGCTTTCCGTTAAATGAGCTTTGTGGAGAAACAGAGGGATGAGAAAAAGACAGAGAGAGCGGTGGGCGAGGTAGACGGCCAAAGAGAGAGAGAGACAGACAGGGGAGAAAAAGAGAAATCGATTGGTGATCCAGGTAATCTGTGGGTATGTCCCGGTGTTTGCACTGGTGACATTGCAGCAGCGGCACACCGGAGAGATCAATGAGCCTCCTATTGTTCTTCTGTAATCCTTAACTATCCATAAGTAATTAACCTTCACATGAGAGGACAGGAAATAAATAAGGAAGGGAGGGGAAGGCTGCCGGGTGGAGGGAGAATAGCAATGAGGACACGAGCTGGAGAGTCTATTTCCCTCCCTGTCTCTCTGACTTTATCTGTCTTTCTCCTTCTGTCCCTTTGTCTGTCTGTCTGTCTGTCTGTCTATCTATATATCTAATGAATATCTCTCTATCTACAAATCAACTGCTCTAAGACAAGAGATTGAGCAATAGATAGAGCAATAGATATAGAGCGATAGAGCAAGAGACAGACAGAGCGATAGATGGACAGAGTGATCAATAGATGGAGCGATAGACATACAGACAGACAGACAGATGGATAGAGCAATAGATAGAGCGACAGATAGATAGACATAGATATATGATAGAGCGACAGACACATACAGACAGACAGACACGTACAGACAGACAGACAGATGGATAGAGCGATAGATAGACATACAAACAGACCGATCAACAGACAGACAGATAGATAGATAGATAGATAGATAGATAGATAGATAGATAGAGCGACAGACAGACACATACAGAGACAGACAGACGGATAGAGCGATAGACAGATAGACAGACAGATAGACAATAGATAGAGCGATAGATAGAGCAATGGACAGACAGATAGACAGATAGATAGATAGAGCGACAGACATACAAACAGACAGATCAACAGACAGACAGACAGATAGATAGAGATAGAGCGACAGACAGACACATACAGACAGACGGATAGAGCGATAGACCGACAGATAGACAGACAGACAGACAGACAGACGACAGATAGACGACAGATAGACGACAGATAGACGACAGATAGACAGACAGATAGATGATAGATAGAGCGATAGATGGATAGAGTGACAGACAGATGGATAGAGCGATAGATAAAGCAATGGACAGACAGATAGACAGATAGATAGAGCGACAGACATACAAACAGACCGATCAACAGACAGACAGATAGATAGATAGATAGATAGATAGATAGATAGATAGATAGATAGATAGATAGATAGATAGATAGATAGATAGAGATAGAGCGACAGACAGACACATACAGACAGACAGATGGATAGAGCGATAGACAGATAGATGATAGAGCGGCAGACACAAACACAGACAGACAGACAGATAGAGCGATAGACAGACAGATAGACGACAGATAGACGATAGATAGAGCGATAGATGGATAGAGTGACAGACAGATGGATAGAGCGATAGATAGAGCAATGGACAGACAGATAGACAGATAGATGATAGAGCGATAGATGGACAGAGTGACAGACAGACAGACAGAACAGCCGAACAATATATAGATAGATGGAATCCAGATAGATAGAATGATAGATCAATGGAATGATTGTTCTGTTTATCTATCTCTCCTGTGTCTCTCTCTCCCCCATCTGCCTCTCCCTGTGTTTTTTCTGTCAATCTTTCCTTCTGTCCATCAGACTGTCTCTCTCTGTCTTCCCATCTCCCTTTCTTTCTGTCTGTCACTCTCTCCATCTGTCTCCCTCTTTCACCATTTGTATCTCTCTCTCTCTCATATATCCACTGTCTATCTTTCAGAGTTTCTTTCAAAGATAATTGATATTCTGTATTTTCGTGTCTGACATTTTCACCGGATATTGTCAGTTTGTTTACATTTATACCACCATTTTCCACCATCATCTGTCAGATAGCATCCTGTCTGCCTCTCTCTGACTCTGGCATATCATACACGTCAACGCGCCATTAGCGGAGCAAACAAAACTGATGTGCTCAACCAAAAGGACACATTTACAAAGGTGAAGAATCAGTCAAGCGGACTGACTGATCCATGTGGAAGGTTATCAGATGCTTACCTACGAATTCAGAGAGGAAGACCACAAAAAAAGGTGTGACCAGGTCATTAATGCCCTGCACGTATCCACTAGCGGGGTGACGGATGGCCCAGATGAACAGAATCCGCTCAAACACCTGAAAAACAAGACAATCGCTTTTAATGATTCACAAAAATCATTTCTCATAAGAACTGTGATTGTTGTGTAGACGTTTGGCAATTATTGTTGCTTAATTCCCTCTTGACAGACCAACAGGTAAACTCATTTGGATGCATGTATTTCCAAACGCAGCTGCATTTCAAGTGCTCTGCACCTTGTTTATGGGTTACAAGTGTTGTTCATTCACATCTAACAAGTTAAAAACACCACAGCACCCCCTGCTGGTAAGCATTCAAGGGAACAGATTTAATATCATCAGCGGATTTACTGAAGTGTTTTTTTTTTTTTTAAATTGTCTTTTTGATCAACTATTATGCATCAGGATAATATCAGGATCAGGATAATATTTTGGATTGCCAAATATAAAAAAATAATAATAATAATAATAAAATAAAAAATAAAAAAGAGCTGAAAACTGGTACACTGAACTGCCTCACTAACAAAATAAAATATGTTTACATAATTATGTGGAAATATTTGAATATAACAAAATGTTAATTTGTTAAGTAAAAATACATGGTATTTTATTAAGTAAATTGGAATAAAACAAATGATTAAAAATTGACATTTATTTTTCTTTTGACAAAAATAAATTGGAATAAATGTAATTATATATATATATATATATATATATATATATATATATATATATATATATATATATATATATATATATATATATATATATATATATATATATACACACACACATTTATGTATTGTTATTTATGCCAATTTAAGAAGAACTTGTCATATTACAGTAATTAGAATCTATTGAGAATCACCACTGAGAAAAATGTGAATTAGGAACTAAATAATAATAATAATAATAATAACAAAAAAAATGCTCTGATGCATTATGATAATGGTAATTTGGGGGAAATGTGCTTTGTCTTGCAAATAATTGTCACAATGAAAAAAAATCATTTTTGATTTCTCTTTATTTTCTTTTGATTTCGAAGTTAAATGCAACATGGACATGACTTGTGTGTGACTCACTCTTTTAACTTTGTGATTACATAAAGTGTATAGTGCCTGTTGTGTGACATCAGACCGTCTGTATGACCCTGGAGGGTCTGACACAGGTGCGGTGTGCAACGAGACTCAGGTGTTGGCGCCACAGAATATCACATACCTCCTGCACCAGCGGCTGCTGGAACAAAGGAATCAAAGGGTTTGTCCTCGGGATATCGATGTGAATCTATGGAAAGACACACACAGGTATATTCAGGTAAACTTGAATGCACACCCACACAAGTTAAGGACTTGGAGTGTCAGAAGCACAGGTGACCTGGGAAAAAAATAAGAGATTAAATCAATATGCCCCAAGAGCACTAAATTGAGTTACATGTGCCTTTTCCCTTCCAGTAAATGGAGGGAAACCATCAGGGTCCAAACTACACATGCTATCGATCTGGTTTCGTAACAAGCTACACACAAAACCTGCATGAATTCACTCTGAAAACGGACAGCGGCGTATGTCCAGTCGCACATACAGGTGGCGACCCTTCTCTTTCATCTGGTTCTCTCCTATTTTCTTCCGTCTCTCCATTTCTACCTCCATCATATGTTTGACGAAATGGCTTTGTAGTAATGCAGGTCACTCAAAGGCCACCGAAGTCCAGTTCGCTCGTATTCACCGCCATTCCTCGCCCTCTCAGACTGTGACCACACTAAAAGGTCATTTAGTGTTTCTGCCCAGACAGCCAGGGGCCAGTCCAACGGTTCTGTACGACCACATAAATCCTTTTAAAGGTCTGTGTCCGATTTGTATTGCAGTAGACGAAATGAGGGGCTAGGAGCCAGTGAGCCCTGAGGAACCGGACAAGAGAAGAGAGAAGGCAGCGCATAGCAATTGACTACCAGTCCTGCACCATTAACCTGAGTTTTACAGCCCATAAGAATATTGATCTCGGACCCCTCCCCCATTAATAACACGCAGTACAAAATCTGGGTGTATTACTACTATAGCTTTCTGGAGGCAGGTGTAACCTTGACTGCAGAGATGATGGGGTTCCTCAACGCTGTGGCGTCTGGTGTAGCCTAGTGGTTAAAGGGACAGTTTACCCAAAAATCATCCTTAAATCAAATTAATATGTTTAAGCTTCAAAGAAAAGATGCAAAAAAGTCTCTTAAATATAGTTTATATGACTTGTGTACTACATTATGAGTCTTCTGAAGTCATATGATAGCTTGTGTGAGGAACAGACTGAAATGTACAACACTATTCACTGATAATCTTAATCTCTGCAAATGAATCAGTGAGTTGAGCTAGAACCGATTCAGTTTGATTCATTGGTGCCTCATTCAGACCTCTCAGATGAAATCTATGCAAGTATTATACACAAAACCCCTGGGCTTGTAGGTTTAAAGGTTGCTTGTTCAAACTAAGCAAGGATTGATCTGTGAATTATGACCGTCGCGCCTCTGAGTAAGACACTTAACCCCAGGTTGCTACAGAGGGATTGTTCTTGTAATGGATTGAAGCATCTGTTAAATCACAAATTGGAAATAATTATGTGCCAATCTACATTTCTGTCTAAAAGAAATACTTTTTTTTTTACCAAGTATGCATTAATCAAAAGTGACAGTAAAGACATTTATGACGTTACAAAAGATTTGTATTTAAAATAAATGCTGTTCATCAACGAATCCTAAAAAAAAAAAAACCTATCACAGTTCACACAAAAAATATTAAACAGCATAACTATTTTGAACATTGATAATAATAGGAAATGTTTCATGAGCAGCAAATCAACATAGAATGATTTCTGAAGGATCATGCGACACTGAAGACTGGAGTAATTATGCTGGAAATTCAGCTTTGCCATCACAGCAATAAATATATTATAATAGAAAATGGCTATTTAAAATTGTATTAACTAAACTGTATCATATTTCACAATATTACTATTTTTACTGCATCTTAATTAAATTAATGCATCCTTGGTGAGCATAATAGACTTCTTTCAAAAACAAAACAAAAATTCTAACCAACCCTAAACTTTTAAATGGTCTATGGTCTTTAAATGGTTAAACCTATCCTGACTTTTCATAAATTACTCATCCTCATGTTGTTCCAAACCTTTAAGACTTTGTTTCTTCTGTGGAACAAAAAAGATGGTATTTTGAAAAATGTTGGTAACCAAACTGAATTAGTTCCCATTGTCATACAGGTTTGGAATGACATGAGGGTTTGTAAATGATGATTTTTATTTCTGGGTGAACTTTACTTCCCTTTAAAAGAAGCTTGTAAAATTAAGCTTGTTTACTCCCATGTTCACAAGAAACAAATCAGATGTGTTTTTTGAGGGATGTATGGAAACTAAAAGCCGCCCTTTAATAGCAAAATGTACTGATATTTAACAGATAAACTTTGGAATTTAAAAGACATACAGTAATTTATGTTAATTTTACAAATGTTGCATTCTACAAGATCCTTTTCCACTGAAATTGACATCTTGGGAAATGGTGACAGTCAGCATACACCTGTGTATTATGGTGTCCCAATCAACTCAACCTGGATTTAAACTAGTATTCTGGGTTGCTTTCAACGTAATGTCTGAGGACGGCATATCTGACATGCTGTCCATTAGCACAGACAATGCATTTCCTGTTTAAATGCACCAGGGATGAGTAAAAATACTCTGTAGTGACTGACACAATGATGTGGTACAACGAAATTAGACATAATAATGTACACAATGAACTTTTATATATAAAAGTTCTGCTGAATATTTCAGCAGAACTTTTCCCAAAACACTCTTAAACATCTCCATTACCTAGTGTGAAGATCTCAAAACAGAACATTTAAATGTTCTTCTGAATAATAACAGAATTAAGTTACATTTTTGTATCTTAATTGTGTAACACTGCTTCACGTATACTGTTAATCAAGCCTGCTTTGTAAGCAACGCTGTGTATTCCAGTGGCCTGATAAAAGTGTTACTCATGGACATTATGCACAAGTCAGAATGGTCAATTTCATCCAACACTTCCCATTTTTTCATGTATTGAGTTTTACCTGTCTGTATGTGTCTCTGTGGTTATCATCTGTTCTGGAGTGGTAATACTGCTCGATGAAGCCGAAATACTCCTCCCTCTTCCTCTGGAGAACCAGATCCCTGCGTTCCCTATTGGCTGGAAGATAACCCTGAGAGAATCACAGGGAGAGAGGAAATGCAAATTTAATAGTATTTAGAAAACAACTGCTATATATCCACATCCTCCATGTCTTCCAAGTGCATATTGCCTTGTAACCAAAATATAACCTATAAATAATGCAAACTAAAGATATTAAAAACAGCAAGACGTAACTTCAGTTCAACACTGCAGTCCAATGCAAGAAAATAAAAGTGTTGGATTGAAAAAGCTTTTAATCTTTTTCAGATCTACAGATTGGATCATTTCAATTAGATGACCTTCTTTATTGTGCTGAAGTCAGATGATTAATAAATGCCTTTCAGAATATGATCTCATTTTACTGATTTAATGCAACCGGCTTTTTTGTGCTGCTCATATAAATGACACTTGTCAAAAATCTACTAACGAGCGAAGCAAATCAGGCAAGTTACATTTCATCAAGTTCTTAGCAGATGCTTTCTTATTAAAGTGCCTTACTAAACAAATTGCATGAACCACATTATCATATAGATGCTAGGGTGGTTGTGAAGGTGTTGCTAGGATGCTCTAAGTACTTGCTTACTGATTACAAGTCAAAATATACAAACGTTATGGGGTCTTTTTTTTTTTTTTTTTGGAACAAGGCTCTTATGATTGCCAAAGCTACATTTATTTGTTCAGAAATACAGTAAAAACAGTAATATTGTGAAATTTTATTACAAAATTAAACTTTTTTATTTGAATATATTTTAAAATCTAATTTATTCCTGTGATGCAAAGCTTTGTCAGCATCATTACTTTAGTCTTCAGCATCAATGATCCTTCAGAAATCATTCTAATATGCTGATTTGTAACAATATCTAGTGATGGGCGATTTCAGAACGCTGCTTCATGAAGCTTCGAATCTTTTGTTTTGAATCAGTGGTTCAGAGCGTGTATTAAACTGCCAAAGTTACGCCTCTCCAATGGTGAACCACTGAAATTTCAAAACACTTATGACGTGACGAATCCTCATTTACTAAACTCACGTGACTTTGGCAGTTTGCTATGCGCTCTGAACCACTGATTCGAAACAAAAGATTCGTGAAGCGAAATCGCCCCCCATCACTAGATATTGTTGAATAAAGTCGTTATTTCGTTTTTTTGGCACACAAAAAGTATTCTCGTTGCTTCATAACGTTAAGGTTGAACCACTGTAGTCACATGAACTGTTTTAAATATGTCTTTATTAGCTTTCTGGGCATCTGAGAGTGTTAATTATCTTGCTGGCAATGGAGGCCTCACTGAGCCATCGGATTTTATCAAAAATATCTTAATTTGTGTACCGAGGATGAATGAAGGTCTTACGTGTGTGGAACGGCATGAGGGTGAGTAATTAATGACAGAATTTTGGGGTGAACTAATCCTTTAAAAGTCTTTGTCACTTTTGATCAATTTAATGCATCCTTGCTGAATTAAAGTATTCTAAATAAATAAATATTTAACATTTTATTAAATATATAACTTTTGAACGGTAGTGTATGACTCGGGTCCCTCCTTCAATGTAAGTCTATGCGTTTTGTTTTTTGTCCATTTTATTGTCCATGGGGGCGAAATTTTGCCTGTTATACTGTACATAGAGAAAACTTTGTAATTCACATTGCATGAAGTAATTGCTTCATTTTAATACTTTGGGTTAGGGATTTGAACAAACCACTAACTCCAAGTATGAGCAATAATAATAATGATGCTTGCCTTAGCAAACACAACTAACTAAGAAGCGCATTTGAGAATACAGAAAACAGACCTCAGACCTCAAAAAGTCAAGAAAAAAAATCCACAACTCGGGGAGAAACTTCTAATCATGTAGCTACTAAACTAACACACAGGCAGGATGCAATTGTGTTAGTACATACTTGGTAGCTACAGACGAGTCCCTAAAGAGCAGACAACAAGTGCAGGCTATTTGTAGAGCAGACGTGGAGGCGTGGAACTGTCAGTTAGATTGTTGTCACGACTCTCCATCATGTTTCTGAAAATGATGTTTTTAAAGTGTCTTCCCCTCCCATTGTTTCTCAACTCTTGTTTTAATGAGCACACACAGAGTTGCGGAGCGCTTGAACACAAATGATAACGTACATTCAGAATCTGACTCTCAATTCAGCTCACGCCTGTAGCTTCAGGCGAATAATAAGTGCACAAACTCAGCTCGTTTGGATTTGCCCCATCATTGGCCTTTCAAAACTGTAATAACGACTATTAAATTCTATGATAAAAATCGAAATGATCTTAAAATGGCTTTCCAATGCGATCCTGAGAAGGTTTTGCTGAGGTTTGCGTGCTGTAAAACCAGGATCAAAGTTGGAAACGTTCACATTCGCTGACATAAACATGATATAGTCTTACAAAAACAAAAACGCAAGTGTCACTCTTTATAATTACAATTTGAACATGAAAAGTGGAGACAAAACGCTTCTATTTGGCACTCTACTATTTCTTTCAGCAAGCATCCACCACTGTATCTTTATACATATGGAATTATTTCGTCTAATCCCCCAGCAAACATTGCATGAAGCAGTAAAAGCTTGGAGGAGCTAGGCTGGGGTGGGGATTTGCTTGTACAGCTTAGCCTGGAGGTGTGTGTTATTGACGGTGTAAGTATTCACCAGAAAAGCAAATGAGGCTTGTAAAGCATTCTCCAAAAATCAGCACACATAGAGCCATAACACAGCAGCCCACTCTACCCCTCCTATGATGGCAATCACATTTCTGCTGACATTAATTGCTCAGCAAGTCCAATATTGCAAAACAAATCAATAACACACACTGAACTGAAAGTGACATGGATGTTTTATACCCTCTGAAAAGTGTAAAAAATGATTGCCCACCATATTCAGAACTAAACCACAAAGTTTGTGATGTTGGCTTACCGTAGGTAAAAAAAAGATTTTTACTTGCTATAATTAAATAAACAGTAATTTATCGTTTTCTACTATTCATTAAATTGAATATCCATTTGGCTGCAAATATTTATTTAACAAAATTATTTTCCCTAGGAAAAAAACAGATATATTCAGATATATTCTCGATCATAGATGGAAAAGACCATTTACAGCCAATACAGGCAATTTACCTTTTAAAGATTTTTAACAGTTATTAAGGTTGAGACAAAAACCTAGGACTAGTTTGCAAAAGTTGGTTTTAAAATAATCTCCAATATTTAACAAACGATTCGATTGACAGCGGCGGTCCTAGAGGCAAAACTGCTCAGAATGAGGAGTTCTACCATGAGGTATGAATGTCATGGGTGTGTGCGAAAAATCACATAATATACAATCCTTTACGAACATGAAAAATGCGAAGATGCCCCACCCCGCTGGTTGATTTCTTTCAAATTTCTCACAGGCCTCTAGGGCCGTGCGTCAAACAGGCCCAGCAAGTTTTGTTCCGAATGGCTTCCATTAACTTCAATCAGACTTAGGGTTGCGTAGTTTTAGCCATTTTTAAGTTTTTTTTCCATGTTATAGCGCCAAGTGATCAGTCGCGGCATCCTTTTTCACGCAACCACAGAATGAGCTCTTACATATGTGTGCCGAGTTCGGTGAAAATATCTCATTCCGTTCACGAGCTATAGCCATCTTAGTAAATGTGGCTCTACCCACTTAAGTTTTGGTGGCCCTTAGAGCCTGTGAATCGAACTTTTTTTTAATAATTATTGACAATCAGACTCCAGAGAATCTTGCTAGTTCGCAAAAGTAGGTTTACGAATAAACAAATATGAGGAATGTATCTTGAGCCTAGGATTGCAACACTTGAGCCTACGCCTAACGGTTTAGGAGTTATGAGCGATTTCGTACTTTTCACTGTAGTGCCCCCGTCAGGCCAATTGGGGCGACTCTTGGTGACCTTGTAGGCGGTGTGAGTACTACCAAAGTCCCTTTAAGACAAGTCATTTCACTCGGCGGCCATCTTTGAAACACCTCTCGGGCATCCTGGGCATCATGCAATCTCTTTGAATGGGGAAACATCAAATTCTCCAAAACTTTTCGCCAACCTTACGATTAAATTTCATATTAAAAATCACCAATGAAATCTAACAACAACCGGCTCATAAATTTAGTTTCTAAACGCTCGAATCATGACAAAAAAAAACTATTTTTCAGGCTGGATCAAGCTAATGCGCATGCGCAGACCTAAATGCGCGTCTCTTCGGAGGCGCGCGTCTGACTGTTTCTATAGAAACCGGTGATTCTAACGGCCGCTGAAGTGACGCGATGACTTTACCAGACGGCGATTGGCTCTTATTTAGAAGGCGGGACTTATTCCGCCATATTGCGCGTTACACTTTCTCCCACTCGAAACAATACGAGTGACACGTCTTGTGTTATACTATAGTCTTTGTACTACCAACCCTCAAAGTTTCAAGTCTCTACGACTTACAGTTGTTCTGCCCAATCACTTTTAGGGAAGAATGCTGATCCTTGGAAATTTTAAAAATTACAATAGGGTTTCAGAACTATGCACTTGAACCACTAAAATATTGGAAGGCATCAGAGCCATGGCCTAGTGGTTAGGGCATGTGTTGTGGTGATTATGTGAGCAGAATGAGTTCAAATATGCCTAACAGCATATTTCAGTACAATTCTTCCCTCTTTTCCACACTTTTTTTGTCCTCTCACCTGTTTTTAAAAAAAATAAGAATTGCAAAATGGAACTGATAAAGTACTAGTAAATACTTACCGATAAAAGTCTCCAGGTGACTGGCCGAACTTCACGAGGGATTCCTGACCAGCTATGCTTCCGTAACTCCTCTGTATGAACAAAAAGTGTAAAGTTAATCCAAAATGGCAAATACTTCAATAGCACAATAAAACTGTTGAGATGTTTTGTAGCTATAGCAGTAAATAGCTGCTGATAATACTCAAGCTGATGACACCATAGATCATAATGGTCCATAATGTTATATTGTTTACTTCTGATTCTGAATGAGTTTGATAGTGCTCCGTGGCTAACGGCTAATGCTACACTGAACTGTAGTTTAAACCTGAAAGTCCACTGTAAAAAGAGACCTGCAGGGGCAAGAGGGGATTGGAATCAAATTAAGTGGACCAAACAACTGAACACAGCCTTAATCAACAGTTAAAAGCATGCATCAAGAGTTTGTTCATAAATTTGTGATAGAAAATTATGCAAGACATACTTTAAATCTGCCTTCACAGGCCAGGTGTCACTTAACTTACAGTTCCATCAACATAATCGATAAACAATTATTTTTAATTAACAAACACTTTCCCAGTTTTCACTGCCATGCCACCTTGATCTATGGTAACTCCAATAAGACTTAACTGCACATTGATTTTAAAAGTAATGGCTGTGATGTTCAGGATTCACAGGTGATCAAGCAACGGCTTGGGATGTTGGCATGATGTTTGAAGAGCACCTTTAAAGGTGCCCTAGATTATGTTTTTAAAAGATGTAATATAAGTCTAAGGTGTCCCCTGAATGTGTCTGTGAAGTTTCAGCTCAAAATACCCCATAGATTTTTTTTAATTAATTTTTTTAACTGCCTATTTTGGGGCATCATTATAAACGCGCCGATTTTATGCTGTGGCCCCTTTAAATCCCGTGCTCTCCGCCCACAGAGCTCGCGCTTGCCTTAAACAGTGCATAAACAAAGTTTACACAGCTAATATAACCCTCAAAATGGATCTTTACAAAGTGTTCGTTATGCATGTGGCATGCATGCGTCGGATTATGTGAGTATTGTATACTGTTATATTGTTTACTTCTGATTTTGAATGAGTTTGATAGTGTTCCGTGGCTAACGGGTAATGCTACACTGTTGGAGAGATTTATAAAGAATGAAGTTGTGTTTATGCATTATACAGACTGCAAGTGTTTAAAAATGAAAATAGCAACGGCTGTCTTGTCTCCGTGAATACAGTAATAACCGATGGTAACTTTAACCACATTTAACAGTACATTAGCAACATGCTAATGAAACATTTAGAAAGACAATTTACAAATATTAGGGCTGTAACGATATGCGATATGAAACCGAAATCGCGATACGCAGGTCCACGAACCTGTATCGCGATGTGAGAAGGCAGAATCGCGACACACCCTTTCCAACTCCCAGAGTTATCCTTCCTGTCCAGATCCAATGCTACCACATTTTTAAATTACTATAAGTATTAGGGGTGTAACGATTTATCGTAGATGTTGTGTCTCAATCAGCTCTCTAGTTCAGTAAGTGTTTCGGGCACACATTGAATCTTGCAAGCAGGTTTAAACGTTTCTCATGTCAGTCTCTTGCATGGTCGCGTGAGAAAAGTCGTGGCTTGCTTTCACCGCAGTGCACAGCAACAGCTGTGCTCACAGAAAAGCAAAAGACGCTTGCGATGCTTTGCTTTAAGAAGTTCTGTGGGGCCGTTCACATATTGCGTCTTTTCCGCGTGCAAGTTAATTATTATTTTCAAATGTAGCCGCGCGGCAGGCGCGCTCATAATGGGATCAACGCGGTCGTGACGCGCATGCAATTCTCAACTTCTCAGAATGCCGCAAGCGCACCGCAGGTCGTGTGACAAGAATCAACCGATCAGCTATGGCCTTTCCGTAACAAAACATCAAAAGCTCAGCCGAACAGCTGATCATAGCTGTACATGGTGGTTTTTATATCTTATCTCCATCAATATATCTCGTAGTAAAACTAATGCAAGGGCTAGAAATCATTTATCCTTTGCAGAAACATCCTGATCCTCTTGGAGAGCTCAGTTCATGGTTGCATAGCAACGACCGACGCCACGGGAGCGCAAGCGCTTTGGAAAGAAGGAGAAGCGGTGCGGCCGCGCCTTCCACGCGTTTTTAGACGCGATATGTGAACGGCCCCTATTCATAATTCTAAGTTCATGTTAAATTTAACATTTTTTTTCAGTGACAGACAGCCCTATTCAACTGTTAATTTGAATACAGAAGGTTTTTATTAAACCTTGAAATGTGATCTTGTATGTACAACAAGGAAAATTATTGAAATTTGTTAATGTTTTTTTAATAAATCTTGTTTGAATTTCAGTTTCATTTTGTTCAAAATATCGTGATACGTATCGTATCGTGTACTCCGTATCGAGATACGTACCGTATCGTGACCTGAGCGTATCGTTACACCCCTAACAAATATCACTAAAAATATCATGTTATCATGGATCATGTCAGTTATTATTGCTCCATCTGCCATTTTTCGCTATTGTTCTTGCTTGCTTACCTAGTCTGATGATTTGGTTGTGCACATCCAGACGTTAATACTGGCTGCCCTTGTCTAATGCCTTTTATAATGTTGGAAACGTGGGCTGGCATATGCAAATATTGTGGGCGTACACCCCGACTGTTACGTAACAGTCAGTGTTATGTTGAGATTTGCCTGTTCTTCGGAGGTCTTTTAAACAAATGAGATTTATTTAAGAAGGAGGAAACAATGGAGTTTGAGACTCACTATATGTCATTTCCATGTACTGAACTCTTGTTATTTAACTATGCCAAGATAAATTCAATTTTTCATTCGAGGGCACCTCTAAGTCAAGTGAAGTCACCTTTATTTATATAGCGCTTTATGCAATCCAGATAGTTTCAAAGCAACTTAACATGATAACAGGAAAATGATTCAATGATGCAAACAGTGTTCATTTTGGCTGTACAGCAGCTCTAAAAGAAAACGGAGTCATTGTTCAGCTGAAGTTAGTTCAGTGTTGATTCAGTTCCATAGCAAAGATAATCAATTATTAAATTAGTTCATTTCATCTATAAAGAAGTTCTGCAGAAAATAATGTCATCATCCAGATTAGAAGCATCTGTGCCGTGGTGTGGCCAGCACTGATGTTTATCTGTGGTGCACATGTGAACACAGCAAGATTGAGCTTGGTTTTCAGTATTTCACAACCCCTTTTTTCCCTATCACACAGGAAAAACCTTTTCTTAATCTGTTTTTGTCTTGTTTTCCAGTAAAATATCTAAACATCTTTACAAGATGACGCATTTACTTGAGAAGGAAACTGATCTAAAGATATTAACCCTAGCATTCAGAGAACATCTTGAAATAAGTTTATTTCTTATAACATCAGCTGCTTCTTGTTCAAAGTATAATTCTCAAATCATAATAAATTTATTCAATGGGTAAGTAAAATAAACTTAATTCAAGACCAATTATTAAACAAATTATTTGCCAATGGGTAAGAAAAATAAACTTAATTTAAGATCTATTATTAAACAAGTATTTAAAAATATTTGTGTTTAATAATATATCTTAAATTAGGTTTAGATCTTAAACAATTTTGCTTCTCAAGTGAATTGCTTTGTTTTAAGGATGTTTGACTGGGAAAAAAAAGATACAAATAGTATTAAGAAAATGATTTTGGCAGTGTATTTGCTGTTGCTTCTCTTCAATGTCTCTGAAGAAAAATATTCTTTACTTTAGAGTTTAAAATTAGTCAAAATTTCTTCCGGAAATTTGTCATCGCAAAACTCGTATATTTCATATACTATATTTTTATGCGGTTGCTAGGGTATTCTGTGTGGTTGCTAGATGGCTTCTTACCGGCACCAAGCCAAAATAGCATGGAAAGGGGGCCTAGCTCATTTACATTTAAAGGGACACACACAAAAACAGTGGCTTGTTTTTGCTCGTACCCAAATAGGGGCAAATTTGACAAGCTATAATAAATGATCTGTGGAGTATTTTGAGCTGAAACTTCAAAGACACATTCTGGGAACAGCAGAGACTTATATTGCATCTTGTAAAAAGGGGAATAATAGGTCTTCTTTAAGTCCTTTACTAAAGCAGATGCCTCTTTAACGTTACAAAAAGTATCTATAAACAATTCAGGACAAGCTACATGCTAAAGTGTGACTGATAGTAATTATAATCCTTGCCTTTGCAAGCGCCACGATCAAAGAAAGAAAAATCAATGGTATTGTACTTTTGAGTCTTACAATAAAGAGCAAAGATAATTGTTGTCATGACAACCAGATGAATAACAGTGAATTTCAGCCATTCTCTCTGTCTGTTCCTTTTTTATTATCATTGAGTGGAGCTTTTCAACTCCACCATTCTCAATTACTTATTTTGTCATTGTTATAGAGACAACATTACATTGCAGGTGGATGCCATTAGACCAAATATCATCGATCTGTCCAGGTGCTGAAGCCTACACTACTTTTTGAGGATTGTTTTTGTGAACTCCCGCCAAGCCCTCTGGGTCATTGCGATCAGCGAATATAAAACTGCTTTTCACAACGCCTATGAAAACTTAAAGACTTGCTGAGCAACATCTGGTGAGATCGCTCCTGGGTCGTTTTTGAGTTAGAACAAACATGAAACCGATATTCAAGCGCTCCTAAAATACTAATGGTATTGGACACCTGCCAACCGTCCCATGATAGCAGAATGATGAAAGATCTCAGAAGCCATTATGAACCCAGAATACTGTGCAGGGAAGCCCCTCCAACTATATCACAAGCACATTTTTCATAAGGCACTGTGAAAGAAGTGCACAAGCATTATTTTCCCCTCCAATGACTGATGGTTCTCATTCCCCCGTGATTTCAGCCTGTCACTCAGAAACCTCAGAGCCTGCGGAGGCTGAAACTATAAAGCAAAGAAGAGTGAATCTCTTTGATAGCATCATTATAGCATCAGCGGCACAAATGAGAGAAGGCACACGCAGAACTTGTTTTTGTTCCACCAGCTCGCAGGTGCACTCGAAGAGACGATTTGTTGGAGAACGTGGGGAGAACAGAAGGGCCTCTCAGCATGAACTCAGGAAGAGTAGGATAACATCATGGATGGGTTTTATCCATTCTGCCATCCCACACTGTCTCACCTGGCAAAGAGATTTAGCTAGAGGCTGAAAAACAGGCGACAGAACAAGGTGCGAACACATGTGAGGGTTTTTGTGGCTTTCCGTTTTGAGATGGTCCGGATGGATGAACATAATTATCTTATAAAAGTATACAAGTAACCCCCACAAGTGACCAGTTTTTTTTTTCCCCACTGAAAACAGTCCTTTTTTTTTTTTTTTTTTTACATTTAATCCTAGCAAAATTCACTAATTGTTTGCTTTAAAGCTTACCCAGGTCTGTGTTGGGGCTGGCAAGTAGCTGCTTGAATTTATCCAACCGAGTCTTCTCTCTCACAGTCATGGGCGGAGCTCCTGAGGCATTTTGGTCTGAAATGCGGGCAACTAATGGAATGACGGGACGCACAGGAAGTGACTGCTGTTTCTGCAGGGTATTGCGAGCTAAACAGGACAGAAAGATACAAATATAATTGAGCACTGTAAAAATAATAAAATATATTAATATATCATATATATAAATCCATTCAATTGTCAATGTTATTTTTTTATAGTAGGGCTATTTTTCAATTATGATGAATTGATTACCCGTTTTTCTAACCCTTATCGAGTTTAGCCATTAAATTATTTAGTTGAAAGCAGTCAAAAAGTCATTTATACAGCCGTACCAGCTGTATAACAAACAACAATTAGGTAATATTGATACTTTTCAGAATACAGGCAGCCTTAAGGGTTAGTTCACCCAAAAAATGAAAATTCTGTCATTAATTACTCACCCTCATGTCGTTCCAAACCTTATCGTTTTATATGATGAGCAGATTTAATTTAGGCTTTTATTCACATATAAACATTGATCAGCAAGCATAAACAGAAGCTCAGCCAAATCTCATTGGTTCTCGCACGTCAAGCAAACATGCTTGAGCTTCTGTTTACAACTTATGTGTGCGTTGATGAATATTTATGTGAATTTCAACCTGTTCATCAAATAAAGCGATCATGTCTCTTCTGAAAAATTGGACTAAATCACTCAATTCATATGGTTTCGTTTTACGATCTCTTCATGAACTTTTTGTGTCAGTGTCAGTGTCAGTTGCTTATCTGTCTATTAGAGGAACAGAAAGCTCTCAGATTTCATCAAAAAGATCTTCATTTGTGTTCCGAAGATGAACGAAAGTCTTACGGGTTTGGAACGACATTTTAAATGCATTTTACAGCTTCTTACAATGGTGTAGCTGGAAAACAACAGCTACCAGCATACCTGCATTAACATTCAGCTGGGCGTCGCTACAGGACTTTACCACCCTGCCATTGGCTGGACCACTTTCAACATCCAGTCGATATTGATCGTGGTTTGTGTTGATTGGTTCCTGCCTGTCTGATGGGCGGGGAAGTGGCTCTGTGTCCTCTGGGGATTTGAAAAGTTTGAGGCGGGGCGTCTGAGGCGTAGAACGTGATTGGACCGGGGAAGATGAGTACTGTTTGAGACTAAACATACCGTCATCCTCTTCATCATCAATGTCCCATGCATCATTGGTGCTCCGGGCAAATTCGTGGAAAGTTGCAGGTTTTTTGGATTTGGCATTCAAACTGCTGGCCTTCGGAGTGTCTTTTAATCTGTAGCAAAACAAATAAAGAGCTTTTTAAAGCACACATTCTATAATACATAGATTGGTTACAGTAAGTGCATGACAAATACACAACAAAAATCAAAAGTTGCAAAAGGTTTATGCAAATCTTGCACTCAAACATGTTCAGATGGATTTGGACCACAACTGAAATCAAAAAAATAAAAAAAAAATATGAGGAGAGTAAAGGAACAAATAACTGAAAAAGAAATGGCTGATTTGCATGCAGACAGTCGACAGCTATCAGCACTTACGGACGGTGTCTCCGTGGGTCCAGAGGAGGGTGCTGTGCTCCATATACTGGCTGTAAACTAAGAGAAAGAAAAGCTGACATGTACTATAAAGAGTCAGAAAAAGGGCTGGGTGACCCTGAATACTTTCAGCCTTTTGACAATATCTGATATACATCTCAATATTTACAATCTCATGTTGTTCCAAACCCTTATGATTTTCCTTCTTCCATGGAATGAAAAAAGCAAACTTCTGAGGAATATCTTGGCCAATCCACTATTTTATGTAATGAAAGAAAATGAGGACTGGGAATGTCAAGCTCCAAAATGACATATAAAACACTATACAAGAATAATAAAAGTTTAAATCAGAGACGCCATTAAAACATGTCTTAACGCCCTGGTATTTCTGAGTCACAAGATAAGGAAGGATAGTAAAACTAGGTTAAAGACACGGCTATGTTCATAACGAACGAGTGAAATGACTTGCCTTTAAGGTACTTTGGCAAAATACATACTGCAAAAACAGTAAGAATAGCATTGCAATATGCTATTCCGAACATAGCCTTTAGAAAAAAGTAACCAAATAAAAATTGCACTTAAATAATTTCTGTTTTGACATTCACAATGCTGCTTAACTGTGTATTGCAAATATACTCATATATAATATACTTATAAATATATAAGTATATAAGATAAATACACTTCCTTTTTTTTTTTTCCCCATCCCCCAGCTCTAGTTGAAAACCAAAGTCTGGAGATGCAGAGGTAGGTTAAAACTACTCCTGAGCAGGAGGATAGATATGCTAGTCCTTGGTGACAGGAAAAAATACATCTCAAATTAAAAGTCAAGCACACTGCTGGGCCCTCCATATTACAACAACATATAAATACAAATCTCTACAATATTAGAGGCTACCGTGAGTTACTGAGCAATATCCCGCACAATGGTGAGATAAGTCCAAACACTGCAGTGCTAAGCAGAATTTTTACGGGCAGCACAGGGCCATAGGCGTGGTCATATTGTTGAAAGGAATATTAACAGTATGGTTGTTACAAGGCCCTTTTCTGTTGAAATCAACACAATTCTAAATGCATTATGTGCAAATGGGACCACAGAATAATTGGCAAAAACACAATGTAGCTGAAATATGGCTCATCAATTTTTATGAGAGTACAAAATAAAAGGTAAATTACTTCCAGATATGTAAGCAAGCCGCTTGCATTTGCATTAAATATTAGGCTGTGTGAGCAAGGAGTGTGTTTGAATAAACGAGCGGCTTGCCGGAGGGCAGCATTATCTTAGACTCATGGTGTTCCTTCTGCTATACACACACAGATGCCTTTTCCACACTATAATCTACATACAAAAGCTAACGTAGTGGGAGAACTGTCAATATAATTATTCATTTCCCTTAATAGGAATTTCATTAAAGTGAATTAAACAAGTCCATAATTTAGCTATCAACAGACAGACCTTTTTTGTGTGCCACTATTATGATGCTTTTCCACTGTGTTTTACGACTCGGCAAGCTTTGGCTCGGTTTACATTTCCACTGCAGTTAGTACCGCTTCAAAGTGGGTGGGATTATTTACTTAGTTACTTAGAAAGTTACTTAGTTCTGCTTTAAGTCAAAAAAAAAATAAAATAAAACTTTTTAAAAAAAAGTCAATTTTTTATTCGTATATTTTGCTAAAGTTACATTTGGCAGTATGGCTCTGTTCTAAATTCCCTGTGCTTTTCATGAGCTCCATGAAAGCTAAGACTGGGAACAGCAGCAGCTTCTGGGGACAACCTCCCATTTTGTAACTGGAAGAGCAGCACAAAATCCCCCTATTGAGAACAGAGCATGCATCAACGACAACAGAATGTAAGTAAAACAGAAGTTTAAGGAGGAGCTGGGGAGGAGGTGGGTTGCAAGCAGTGTGCAGTGGAAGCAGCCAAGCAAGGAGAGAGACGGAAACTGCGTTTAAAGGGTTAGTTCACCCAAAAATGAAAATTCTGTCATTAATTACTCACCCTCATGCCGTTCCACACCTGTAAGACCTTCGTTCATCTTCGGAACACAAATTAAGATATTTTAGTTGAAATCCGATGGCTCCGTGAGGCCTCCATAGGGAGCAATGACATTTCCTCTCTCAAGATCCATAAAGGTACTAAAAATAGGGCTGCACGATTAATTGCATGAGATTGTCATGCGTGTCTCATCAGTAAAGCCGGTTCTGTGATTAGCGGTAAATGTCCATCACCTGCTTTCAAATGGAGCGGCACTTAATATACAGAGCCGTAGTTCGTGGACAAGCTACGCAATATCGTGTTCATAATCGCAGATGAATCGCTTTCGATTACGAACGCGATATTGCGTAGCTTGTCCGCAAACTACGGCTCTGTATATTAAGTGCCACTCCATTTGAAAGCAGGTGATGGACATTTACCGCTAATCACAGAACCGGCTTTACTGACGAGACACGCATGACAAAAGCATGCGATTAATCGTGCAGCCCTACCTAAAAACATATTTAAATCGGTTCATGTGAGTACAGTGGTTCAATATTAATATTATAAAGCGACGAGAATATTTTTGGTGCACCAAAAAAAAAAAAACAATCAGTGTATCGAATCTGCTGTTCGGAGCGCCAAAGTCACATGATTTCAGCCGTTGGCAGTTTGACACGCGATCTGAATCATGATTCGGTACACTGATTCATTTGTGCTCTGAATCTTCCTGAAGCAGTGTTTTGAAATCAGCCATCGCTAAATAAGTCGTTATTTTGGTTTTTTTGGTGCACCAAAAATATTCTCGTCGCTTTATAATATTAATATTGAACCACTGTACTCAATAAATACGTTTTTAGTACCTTTATGGATCTTGAGAGAGGAAGTGTCATTGCTGGCTATGGAGGCCTCACGGGGCCATCGGATTTCAACTAAAATATCTTAATTTGTGTTCCGAAGATTAACGAAGGTTTTACGGGTGTGGAGCTGTAATATTGCCACATATTTGTAATAAATTCGAACCATATGTTAGCATTAGCATACTTGTTTTGTTTTGTTTTCATTATAGCCTGTAATGATTAATACATTATAAAAATCCATCATCTCCCATGTTTCCTTTGAAAATCTGTTTGTGCCATTGTTTGTGAAAATGTACATACGTCTACTAAGTATCTTCGCTTGGATTACAACGTCACATGCCTGCATGTTGCATGCAATTTTTCTCCAATGAGGTGGTGGAGGAGGCGGGATATGGGTTATTAGCTATTAGCTATTATTGGCTATTAGCTGTGAGCAGACAGTGTCAATGTACTGTAGAGAACGGCGACCATAAATGTAAAGAAACGAAGCTGCTTGCCAGATATTTTTCCAACAAGAAACCATATTTTTTTTAAAATAAGCCCAAAAAAATGCAACCCATGATATTTTAACGTGACTTACCAAAAAAAAAAAAAAAAGCCCAAAGTCGCGTATTATAAGCGGACTTGGCAACTCTGACTGGTGCCAGTCGGTACTAAAAAAAGAAAAAGTTGACGGTACTGCTGTACCGGTAGTACCTAGTACTGGGTATATCGGCTACCCGCTTATAGATGCTGCATTCAAACACTCCCCTCCATGTTTGTTTGAAAGCTTTCTGAGCGTCAAAGTTTTCTATTTACAGCATGTTTGTGTTGAGCACTGTAGCCAATCACAATCATATCTGTTGAGCGCGTGAACACAATGGCTTATCATACTATTTTAGACCGACCAGTTTTTTTGTTTTTTTGCCTAAATGGTGATATACTGTATATATCTTGGTATTTTCTATTTGAATTTTTAAAAAAAATCTGTATTTATTAAAAAAAAGAAGAAAAAAAAAAAAAACGTATTTCACTTCCTGTCCAATGTTGTCCTACAAACAATGTTCATATTGAAGGCTATGAAAACAAATCTACATTACATATAACATTACAATCTAAAAACAAAAATAATTAAATTTTAAAGTTAAAAGTTAAATTTTTTCTGTGATTTTTTTTTTCTCCACAGATTCTGCAAGGGGTTCACAAACTTTCAAGCAGATATATACAATAATGCCTCATTCCATATTATTTATAAAAAAAATCTATATATTGTACAAACTTGATATACAATACAATGTTCATCCACAAGACATGCAGTATTGTATATTAACCGCTACCGTGTCAAAACTTACAGAATATACCTTTAATTCAACATTTTTTGCTCTGGTAATGAAATTGGTACTGAGAACCGCAAAATTGTACTGGTATTGGTACAGACTGCTGAAATGTTGGATCTGTAACAACCCTAGCCTCTATACAAACAAGGCTCATATTATTTGACTGAGAAGACAGGCACCAAGGTTGTCTGGAGGCATCTAGTATCAGTTTTGTATGCTCTGTCCCTTCTGTTGAATGAGATAAATGGTGAGAAAGTGGCCACACCTCTCATCCACTCATGTTACAGCAGGACCACACCCACTGTACATCCTCCAAATGCTGCGGATTCACCTGAACAAGCAACTCAAAGAGTCTGGAATCACAACCACACCCAATAACAGCCGGTTCAGCACTGCCTGTTCATCTTTCTCATCACAGAGGGGAATTCCATCTGTTTCTAACATCACCTTCATTGTGCTCTGCTAAATGTAAACTTAAGTTATGAGGTCCTGAAAACATTTATATACCCATTTTTTGGAGAACTGTTTCCAAAAAACAGCTTGATGATTCTCAGTAAAAGTTTAGGAATTTTTACTTTATTTAAAATAAATGGAAAAAAATATCACCATCACTAACATATAAATAACTTAATTAAAAAAAAAATAATAATCAAAAGTTTGGGCTCAGTATGATTTTTTTTTTTTTTCCCAGAAATTGATACTTTTATTCAAATGCATTAAACTGATAAAAAAGACAGCAATGATAATGTCAATGTTACAAAAGATTTTCATGTAAAAAAAAATGCTATTCTTTTGAACTTTCTATTTATCAAAGAATCCTGAAAAAAACTGCATCACAGTTTCCACAAAAATATTAAGCAGCACAACTGTATTCACCATTGATAATAATAATAAATGTTTTTTGAGCAACACATCAATATATTAGAATGATTTCGGAAGGATCATGTGACGCTAAAGACTGGAGTAATGGCTGTTGTGTTTTAAAATATATTAAATAAAAAACTATAATTTTAAATTAATAATATTTCTCAATTCTGTTTGTTCATGACTGTATTTTTGATCAAATGAATGCAGCCTGGTTAAAGGTGCTACAGAGGATGTTTTGTTTTATACATATTTGCAATATTACTTGAAACTGTCTTTACTAACTGATAAAAGACTATTTATTAGGTGCACTGAAAGGAATAATATTAATATACATCATCTGTGCACGAGGTAGGGCCTTATAAACATCAGCCGATCGTTTACGCGATCATCACGTAAATGATTGGCCCTCTGGCTTGTCAATCACTGCCGTGACGTTCCTTGTGAGAGACGAGCGCGGCTGCGCGCTCCAGTAACTTTCCACACTCCACAGGCGCCGCATGCAATGTTTTTGTCAGGAGACAGGAGTAACAACTGCAGATTATGAGTTACCTGCGGTGAGTCCGACATAATGAATCCACTAACACGATACAGCGAATGCCGGTGGTAAACACTCGCGTTCCAATACTCGTGCACGAGTTTTGGGAGGCGTTCCCTTGAAATGTGAAGGAGGGGGGTTGTTCTTACGCATGTGCTCATTTCAAAAACTCACTAACAAGTCTTTGGTTTCTCAGTCGACGAAAAGATCCTCTTTAGCACCTTTAACATAAGAATCTTCTTTTTAAAGAACATAAATCTTGCTGATCCCAAACTTTAAAACAGTAGTGCAAGAATTATCACCTTTCTAAAACAAAAATAATACAAATTATTAAAATATCAGTTATATTATCTGGAGACATTTTGAATATCTTGCTTAACATGCCCCTGAATAAAGTGTTAACCTAAAATATGTTGTTTTTATTTGTTTGTTTTTATCATAAAACTTTTTTTTTTCTTGCAAAGGATGCACTCCACATACAGGAACTATAAAATAGAGAAGAATCATTTAAAATCATCACAAAATCTAAATTGACCATTCTTATTTATTTATTTTTTTTATGGAATATTGCAGTATTTATTATAAATTATTTATCCAAGCACATCTGTTTTTTTTTAATTAATGTGCCCTCATAATCTTTAATCAAAATATCATCCTCACCCTCTTGCAATGACATCTCTTCTCTTCTCTGATGATGCGTTTACTGGTGCAAGGGCGGGGCAACCTGTCACTCGCATGAGATCGACCAATAGCAAACCACAACCATCCAATCAATTCCTAATGGACAAAATCAAATCTCGCCATACATTTTTTTCTTGCTGTTTCATGGTGACTTTAATAACAATAAAAAAATATATATTCACTTTGATCATAGCATAGATTTTGTGCAAAAAATACATAAGTCTCCCTTCAATACTTTAAGAAAGACTGGGATCTGCTGAACAAGAACAAAATCTAGGACTAAAGTCAATGTCAAGTACTTAATCAAAACCTACTGCCAATAACTTCCAGATACAGACAAAATATTTAGATAACAGCAAATGATCAGTAACAACATACAACTCATGCTGTCTTAAAGACAAATGAACTTATATCTATGAATATAAATGTTTAAATATTCTCAAGACTGAAACTATTGGACAAAAACAGACTTTGTTTTAACATGGTTAGAAACAATTATACTCCTGTAAAGGCAAAACAGACTGCTGACCACCAGAGTAGCAGCACTAACAGCAGCGAATCTTCTGCATGACAGTTCCTCTTTAGGAAGATTATGCAACGGCCCAATATAAAATCTGATCTCCAGTAAACTGTCCAGTCATCACAAGCTCACATTCACGCAGAGTCAGATGAACTGATTCTGTCTGTGACCATGAAAATCCAAACAACCTGCTAACGAAGCACACTCAGCAAACTCAGTCCAGACTAAACAACAGGCCCAGCAAAGACAAACATGCCTGCTTTAAGAGCTTTCAACTAAATAGTGTTCAGAAAACAACCAAAACTGCACTGCACTGGCAGGAAGTTGTGTTTCATTTAAATAAATTACCAAGGCAACCACTGTATAGTACATATATAGCATCGTATGGTTAGTAAAATGTTATTAACATCACAACAAATTATTTGGACATCATATAGTGTAAGAATCGTTTTGTTTTTGATGACGATGGCAGCTAAAACCATAGTTACCATAATTCCATAGTAGCAAAAATAAGGTATTTTGGTGGTAACTATGTTTACCACGGTGAACTTTATGTAAACCAGGCTTAACATTAACTTCGCTACCATAAGTGGTTTCGTAATATGTCAAAACAATCAATAGTAATTTAAATAAATAATTTAGATCTTTACAACTTCTTTGATGACCAAATACGCAGCACACTTCTGGGATGCCAAGAATGTTGTCAAAATATGTCATCAGCCATAGTGTCCAGTAAACAAACCAGCTGGTCAAAGCCGAGACATTATTATAAAATGACTTCTGACAATAAAAGAACACACTTAAAGCTACTTTAAAACAGAGAAATTAATGATTAAATTCACCTCCCGGGAACCTTTTGGTTTCTCCTCCAGAAATGAATCCTGTTGTCGGTGGCCATGGCGAGAGGACGCCCAATTTCACTCTAAAACATCCATGAAACCGAACAGCACGCATGTGCAGATATCCAACGGCGAAAACTATATGTTTAGTTCTATTGCCGCGTGTGTGTTACTTTGTTTTGATTAGTTATTGCGAGTATTTTGACAACACAGAATGTGCCTACAACGGTTCTGGATGGACGTCGCCATCTTGGAGGTGAGTGAGGTCGCGCTGTGATTGGCTGAAATGAAGAACAGGTGCAGAGGGGCGGACCAATGGGGTTCGCGTATTTTAGTTATAGCTGTACATATTTTGATATTTACAACGCCGATATTCTCTGTAATAATGTTTGCTTGTAATAATGATGTTTGTAAAAATGTGTACACCTTGTAATGTACAGAACAATGCGATATAGAACATAAAGAGGACAATAGTTCCACAAGTTCCAGAACTTTGTATCGCCCCTCCTTTAATGTTTGTTTGTAAATCCTATTATTCTAAGTGATTATTCTCAGAGATCTCATTCTCTTTTTTTTTATGAAATTAAAAGCAGTAAAACAAATACTAACATGATGTATAAATACTTCACTATATATATATATATATATATATATATATATATATATATATATATATATATATATATATATATATATATATTATAATAAAGATGATAATAATATGCATTACAAATAATAAAATAAAATGCAATAATATGCATTATAAAGTATTGATGAAATTGTTATTTAGCAGTTCCCCAATCTGAACACTAGATGGAAGTAATCACCTATAAATGGTTAGGTCTGAGTGAAGTTCTTCTACTAAAGCATGTAAATAATTGCTGTAATTATCTTGGTGTTTTGCTGTATCATCTCATAATTATCTCCCCTTTAAATTATTTTACTATGTTGAAAAACTGATAGCTTTATCCCTCTGTTAAACCACAAAATTGGCATGCATTTAATAAAAAGTTGATTGATAATACAGTAACAGTATTTTTTTTAAATAAGTTTTGTGGTAACATTGCAATATGGTCACATTTATTATTTAATGCATTACCTAACATTAATAACGAGCGATGAATTTGATACAGTATTTATTAATCTTTGTTACTAAAAATACAGTTAGTTCATATTAGCTCAGACCCATTAAATAATATTAACAGATAATACTTGATTTTAATAACTAATATTAACTAAGACCAATAAATGCTATTTTTCACTGTTAGTTAATGTATTTTTTAAAACATATTGTATTTAATTAGTGTTAATAAATAGAATCTTATTGTAAAATGTTACCAATTTTGTTTTCTTGATTATAAAAAAATAATGAAATAGCAGTATTTTTTTTTTTATCAGTCAAAACATAATGGTTAAATTATGTGTGTGCATTAAAGCATGTATGTTATAAATGATGTTATACTGTACAGTACTACGGTATATTAAAAATAGATTTTGAGTCACATGCAATGTTAACAAGCATTTCTATTATTAGAATGATTAATAATAAAAAAGGTTAAAAATAAAAACAGCTGCAGGTGCGTGAACAAAAAAATAAATATGCCCAAGAACAAACAATTATACAAACATCCTTAGTGGAAAGTTGGAAATGATACTTCCTGTGATGGAAAATAAAGCGCTGCTCGTGATTCCTAGAACCTGTGGACTCAAATAGCTTTTGCTTTTGCTATTGTTATTCTACAAGGGCCTTTAAAAGAGAAGAACTTCCTCAACATTCATAATATTACTGTCATCACACTGAGTTCATCAGGGTTCATTTACAATGTCTTAAAGCTCTGATAAGTATGTTTGTGTCCATGATGGATGTGGAAATGAGTGTTAAATGCTGTGAATAAGTTCACTCCGCTCCTGTGTTTGAGACCCTCCCTGGTGAAAAGTTGCCCCCTCATTAAAGTGCTTCCTTTGAGTTCATTCAGACTCGGGACACACACACACACACACACACACACACACACACACACGCGCACTACACATGAAACAAACAGATGAAAGGTCACGCTACCCGCGTCCTTCAGGAAGCCATGGCATCTGTGGAATGCTGCTTTATTTTCCTCTTAATTCCCTTGTGTTTGTGTTTTTTTGTGAAGTGAGCTTAAATGCATGCATGCGTGTGTGTGTGTTTTTGTTTCCTCAGCGCCACACACTCCCTGATTCGGGTTATCAAGTGCACACAGTCGGTTCTGTCTCATTGGTCAGCAGACTGAGACAGGAAGACTTGAAAGACAATATCCTGCTTCAGCAGAATGTATGCCAGTCTTCTCCGAAGGGAAATTACAAGGAAAAACTCCACATAAGCACTTCAAAGCCCACCCAGAGGAGAATGCTATTGCTCAGATGCTGCTCTTTCATAACTCAGGAGACTTAACTGAGATATAAAGACATGACAAAAGATGCAATTGTTGACATATAGTAAGATTATTGAGCAACATTGCCATATAAAGGAAAAATTTGCAGTTTTATACATGAGTTGTGACTCATAAGCATAATATGCAATTCTCATATGCAATAGCCTGTCATACTCTGCTCCGATTCAGAGAAAAGCTTAGTGAAAACTGATGTCAAATCGAAAACTAGCCATTTTCCTTAGTTCCAGTAATGAGGTTTCGTTTTGCCAATGGACATTTGTTGAGAAATCTTTGAGTTCATCTCTGACGTTTTTTTTTTTTTCAGACTCTGAGACAGTGTTATTTTAGTATTATTTATGTACTTTTAAAGTATTTATTAATATTTTGAATTAGCATTCATGTTCATATTTTCACTTTTCATTTTAGCTTAGGTAATTTTGTTATGTGCTTTTGTCATTTTTATTATTTTTTATATTTTTATATAGCTTTAAATAATATTAATTAATTTCGTTTTTTTAATTTATATATACATGAAATTGTCCATATATATATCCCCCAATTACCAAAAAACAAAATGTTGCAAAACATTTTACAAAATTTTTATTTTTATTTACTCAAATAGTATAGCGTGGTGTTAGTGTAAATCAAATACTGATGGTTTATTTGCATTAATTATTTGCCAATAAAAAAACGGCAACATCCCTGCCGATAAAATGTAAATGGCAAATATGGATACAGTGGTGCTCAGAATTATTGGCACCCTTGGTAAATATGACCAAAGATGACTGTAAAAATAAATCTGCATTGTTTATCCTTTTGATCTTTAATTCATAAAATGAGTAAAAATCTAACCTTTCATTAAAGGAAAAGAATTGAAAGTGGGGGGAAAGTCACATTATGAAATAAATGTTTTTCTCCAAAACATGTTGGCCACAATTATTGGCACCCCTATAATTTTTTATGAGTAAAATATCGCTGAAGTTTATTCCCATACATATTTACATTTTTTTAGCACACCAGGGTGATCATAATCCCCATTTCCCCTATCAGGGCAATAATTAAGAAGTTCCAATTAACTAAAGATGTTACAAATCTGCCTGGAAGAGGACGAGTGTCTAAATCGACCTAATGTGAGGAGGAACGTTTGAGTGGCCAAAGACTCTTCAAGGATCACAGCTGGAGAATTGCAGAGATTAGTTGAGTCTTGAGTCTCAGAAAGCGATAAAAAAAATATCAAACAGCACCTACATCCCCACAAGTTGTTCAGGAGGGTTTCAAGAAAAATCCTATGCTCTCAATCAGAAACAATCTCCAGCATATTCAGCTGTCAGACATGATTGGAACTTCAAATGGGACCGGCATCTATGGTCAGATGAAACTAAAAAAAATAGCTTTTTGGCAGCAAACTCACCAGATGGGTTTGGTGCACACATGGATAAAAAGTACCCCATGCCCACGGTTAAATACACTGCTGGATCTTTAATGTTGTGGGCCTATTTTTCTGCTGGAAGTCCTGGACATCTTGTTCAGATACATGGTATCATGGATTCTACCAAATATCAACAGATAAAAAATAAAAACCTGACCGCTTCTGCTAGAAATCCTATAATGAGCCATGGTTGGATCTTCCATCAGGACAATGATCCAAAACAAACATCAAAACCAACACAAAAATGTGTCACTGAGCACAAAATGAAGCTTCTGCCATGGTCTTCCCAGTTCCCTGACCTGAACCCTAAAGAAAATGAGTGAAGTGAACTGAAGAGAAGAAGCACCAGCATGGAGCTGGAATCTGAAGGTTCTGGAGAGATTCTGGATGAAGGAATGATCTCTGATCTCTTGTCAGGTGTTCTTCAAACTCATCAGGCATTATAGAAGACGAATCAGAACTGTTTTCTTGGCAAAAGGAGGTTGCAAAAACTATTGAATAAAAGGGTGCCAATAATTGTGGCCAACGTGTTTTGGATATAAACATTTATTTCATAATGTGACTTTCTACATTTTTACAGACATCTTTGATCATATTTACCAATTCTGACCACCACTGTAAATGCATCTGTCAAATGCATAAATGTTAATGTAACAACTCTTAAAGAGATTTCATTTATGATATTTCTTCCCTATGGGCATTTACAGTCCACATAATAAATGCAAACTAATCTTGGTGTGTTCTTTCATCCAGCCCTTGCAATTAATTCAGAACTGTGGAACAAAGTATAAAATCCAACTAGAACACGTCTGGAATCACTAAAAACCTTCACTGTACTCATTTCATCTGCTCAATGAAATGATCTAAACTAAAGCAGATTCTTTCTCCTCAATGAGTACCATGTTGTTCCACCCCAAGGCCTGACACATTGATATCGCCCTCCATAAGGAGTGTGAACACAAAAGCTCCCTGCCAAGGACATGTAGTCTCTGTCTGCGCCACCCACAGACTGAGGAGAGACAATTAGTCACTGACTCCATCCGGCTCAAAAGGGTGTGTGTGTGTGTGTGTGTGTGTGTGTGTGTGTGTGTGTGTCTCAGTTTAAGACTGAATGGTGCTCACAGGCAGCAAGTTATACAAGAGGCCTGGTTGAGACTGGCACCGCCGGCGGATGAAAGTGGTAGGTCAGAGTGGAAGTGCAGGAACTGGGTCAGGGAAGAGAGGAAGTAGGTCACAACGGCAGAGCACTAACTGGAAGAGTAGAGGAACTGAGGAAAACCAAAGCACCCTCCACCTCCTCTTCTGAGATGTTCTATATTTAAAAGCAATCATATGTGTGAATGGATTTCACTAGAGCAGAAAACTGGGGTCGTTGCATCCCATCGGAAGCAAAACACAAATGAGATCTCTTTAATATATCAGTTGTTTCTACTAAAGCAGCAATGAGATTAAATGCAGAGCAAATGGAGACTATTGCTGCGTCCGAAATCGCATATTGTCTGAGGAAGTACTTGAATTTGAATTTATATTGTGACCGTTTAAATAGTATGTTCTATGTAGTATGAAAATGGATTGTATGAATTTCGGACCTACATCTGCCACGTTGTTACTGTCACGTGACCTACCAGTGTCACTTGCCTCATGGCATAATAAAGTGTTCATCAAATGAGCACTTCAGAATCTCACCAGTAGGTCGTCAGGTACTTTCCCTCTACTATAGGGAAGTATTCGATTTCGGATGCAGGTGTTGTGCTCCTGGGGACCTACTGTCCTGCAAAGTGTATTCCCAACCTGCTTCAGTACACCTGCCTGTGTATTTTCAAGCCATTCTGGAGAGCTTGATTAGCTGCTTCTGGTGTGTTTGAACTAAACTCTGCAGGAGCAGGGCTGAACACCTCTGGCATATCCTTCCTCTCAGATTTGTCTCTCCCACAATGTATTAACATGGTCCAGTTTGACCCTGGTAAATGTAAATACACTATTAAGGGGGCAAAAAGGATCTTTCTTCATTGATGGGAAAGCAGTCGTGTATTCCGACAAAATACATTTATTCCAAGCAACATATAAATCACAGATATTTGATTATATTATAATAGACCCTACAGTTTTTAGATGAGAACACAAAAATGCCTTAAACTGTGCTCAGATTTAAAAATATTTACTACGTCAACAATTGTCTCATTTGTGTGATTTTATGTAAGGTCTTTTAAAAGAATTATTTTACATTTTATATATATTACTGTACCACCTACTTTTACTCAAATTAGGGTGATGCAAAAATGAGTACACCCCACTGAAAGTCTCTGGAGCAAAGCTAAATTTTAGACTACGAATGTCTAATTTAACAAGAATTCAACCACAGGTGAGTCTAATTATTCATTACACAGGTGTCGAGCAGACAGATGACTATAAAAGGGTGTTAAAACTCCTTCCCATTTCATGCTGTCAGCAATGGCACCACATGGAAGAAAAATGTCACAAGACCTGAGAAAGAAAATAATTGCTTTACACTAGAAAGGTGAAGGCTACAAGAAGATCTGCAAAGCATTACTTATCAGTCAGAATACTGTAGCAAAAGTGGTACAAAAATGTAAAAAAGATGGAACTGCAAACATCTCACAGAGACGTCCAGGTCGTCCACAGAAGTTAACACCTTGACAGGAGCATCTTCTGATGAGAAGGGATGAAGAAAATCGGCATGCAAGTTCACTGCAGTTATCTAAAGAAGTAGAAAGCCAAACTGGGGTGACTAATTCCCATGACACAATATAGCGTACACTGCAGAGGAATGGCATGCTTGGGTGCCGTCCACGAAAGAAGCCTCTCCTAAAGCCCAGGCACAAAAAGGCCCACCTAAAGTGTGCCAGGGCCCATGCTGACAAAGATGAAGAGTACTGGGACTCTATACTCTGGAGTGATGAGACCAAGATAAATGTTTTTGGAACTGATGGCTTCAAAACTGTATGGTGTCGCAAAGGTGAGGAATACAAAGAAAAATGCATGGTGCCTACAGTGAAACATGGTGGTGGCAGTGTCCTTATGTGGGGCTGCATGAGTGCTGCTGGTGTTGGGGAGCTGCATTTCATTGATGGCATCATGAATTCACAGATGTACTGCTCTATACTGAAAGAGAAGATGCTACCATCACTCCGTGCCCTTGGTCGTCGTGCACTTTTCCAACATGACAATGATCCTAAACACACATCTAAGGCCACTGTTGGATTTCTGAAGAAGAACAGGGTGAAAGTGATCCAGTGGCTCCTGATCTGAACCCAATCGAACACCTATGGGGAATTCTGAAGAGAAAAGTTGAGCATCACTCTCCATCCAGCATCCAGCCTCTAAAAGAGGTCATTCTTGAAGAATGGAAAGAATATATGTAATAATATATGCCTAGAAGACTTGGTGCTGTCATTAAAAATCATGGAGGCCATACAGTACTAGATGTAATAGTTTTTGTTGTGGGGCGTACTCATTTTTGCATCACCCTAATTTGAGTAAAACTGAAAAATGTGTAATCTAAGTTATATTATTAACCTTACTTTCATGTTATAAGTTAAATAGATGTTATATTAAACTTAGTCTTGTCAATATTTTGGAATTGTTTTTTGTGTTCATTGAGATACTGTTTAAAATGTTACTTTTCAAAGGGGATGTACTCATTTATGCTGAGCAAAAAAATCTCAACAACCCCAAACTTTTGAATGATAGTGTAAATTCTATACTTTATTTTAATAATAATAATAATACATTTATTTTATTATATTAGTTTATTTTTAAATTTACTATGTATTTCTATATATTTAATATCTAGTAGACAAACTAATTCAATACAATAAATTAGTCATTATTATTATTATTATTATTATTAAAATATTAAATTGTTTAAATATAAAATGTATACATTTATCTTTAATTTAAATATAATAACTACATTATATAATTTCATAATTTAATAACTTTAAATATAAAATGTATATACTTAAATATATCCACTTTTTGCACTTTGATGTATATTTGGCCTCTGTGTAATAAATTGATACAAGCTTTTTAGCCGTTTTTGGATGAGTGAAAATCTTTTTTCATTCTTGGATTGTTTGGATCTACGCACCTAAAGACGTTTCGTATATGGTCTTTTCGATGAATGTTTGGCGCTATGACCTTCTCTGTTTGTCGTATATTTAAATATATAAATGTATATGTGTGTACACACACACACACACACATTGGGTGTCCATGTTTAACTGGGATATTCCATAGTGATTTTTATACTGTAAAAATTTTATATTCTATCCTCTAACCCTAACCCCATCCCTAAACCTACCCATCACGGAAAAATGCATTTTCACATCTTCAAAAAACATCACTTTTTATATATTGCCAAATTTGTGGGGACATTTTGTCCCCATTATGTAGGGTATACCTGAACCAACCCCCACCCCACACACAGACACACACACACAAAGACACACACAGACATACACACACACACACACACACACACACACACACACACACACAAACACAAACACACACACATACACATGCGTGTGTGTGGTGTGTGTATAAATACATTGCCCTCTGGGCATTCCAGTGTAAAAATCCCATTGTATTGCTAAAGAGGTAGGTCAAAAGAGTACAGTTGCCTCAAACGTTACAGTCAACAGTTTTCTAAAGATGTTGACTAAACTGATTCTCGGCAGAGCGATTTCTGTTGTGCCTTATGGTGTAATATACTCCTCAGATGTAAATTTGGATGAGAAAATTGTGCAAGTATATAATTCTTCATGCACCATGTTGAAACACAACCAACCACCCATCACACAAAAAGAACATGCTGATCTGATGGCTTAATAGTGTGCACAGTTTAGTCATGTCTTCTGCATCGTTTGCTCAAGGACCTGTGCAGTCTAAAGTCCAGAACTCGTGTGGAAGTGGCCTATCAGTGTTGCCAAACATCAAACAATTAAAAAAAAAGGATGTAATCATGCCATTTATTGCAACTGCATGATCACAACCGCTGCCTCTTGACACTGTTCCTGTGTTTTATCACCATGGGTCCTAAAATATTATGATGTTCTGGTTAAAGAGTGACCATGATTCAGTGCCACACGCCCTCCTCGTGCAGATTCAGATGTTCTAGTGTTGTAATGCAATAGGAAGTAGAAATTGTGCCCCCCTTTGCCTCATAATGCCAGTAAGGGAAGTACGGCCTCATTATGGCCTCCTGAGAGCATTTTGGTTGCAAAGACTTCATTGACAGAGAGTTCATGACATCTCATCTCGTGCCGCTCAGACTCGAGTGTTTACATAAGCACTTTGTTATCCACAAACCTGCATGTGCACTCTAATAATTAATTCAGGGGACCTGTTACCACAACTTCAATAAATGCATGGTTGCAAGTTAAAAATTCTAATTTATTGTTTTAATTAAACCTTTTAAGTTGCAAACATTATTTTGTAGAGTTCTGTTGACATAATAATGTTGATCATTACATCAACTTAATATTGTGTGTAATTTAAACTCATATTTCTGCATTAATTGGCTTTTTAAAATTAGGTTGTAGTAACTTAATGAAACTGTCTTGATAACTTCAGAAATTAGGCAGTGGATTTCTAGTTCCCAGCATGCTTTGCATAGAACTAGATAAGGAGAATAAATGTTAAAATTAAGTGTTAATTTATTTATTTTGTAGTGAAGGGAAATACCTGTTAGTGTTTAATGCTGTTATGTTTGACATTTTAAGGAGTTTTAAAGTTTCTGTGATAACCGTTGAGTAGATGAAGGTAAACACTACATTGACTCTATAAGCAATGACTGCGCTAATGCCAGTGACAAGTATTATCTTACTTGTTCATTAAATATACATGTTAAATAAGTTATGTTAGCATGTGCTATGATAGCTGTTGATTTGTTTCCAGGGCTACAACTCTGGTAGTTGGAATGACTTATTTTTTTTGAGTAATCAACTTAAAAATTTGTGTTTATGCTACAAATTATTAAGTTCCTCTAACTCAATATGGGCTTTCGCACTGGAGGAACCTTTTCATAGTTCCTAGAACTATTGGCTGAAGTATCTGGATTTTTGCGTGTTCGAACTGCAGGAACTAGTAACTATTTTAGTTCTAGGAACTTTTTTTTCGGGATCTAAATTAGCTCCTACTTCAGAGTAGGGTCTAAACCAGCACTATAGGAACTATCAGTGACGTTTGTGTATGTTGATTGGTCAAAAGCATGTCAAACACCGGCACCTGGCATTTTTAAAAAGCCGTGTGAACATATTTACTTCACGAACGTGGAAAACAGCGATAACAGCATTTACCTGTTGTATGCGGGGTTGTGTTCTTTTCTCCGCCTAGCTTGATAATATGTTGTCATAGAAGATTTAGTCTCTTAGCCCCACTTTTTGCTCTTTAAGTCGCATCAATTGCGCGTTTACATTCCATGTCCATTATCGAAACCCATGACACACAACAAACACAGCTCTGATCACGGCATCCTCCGTCCACCGGTTTTTAGCGTTTGTAAATGCCGCGCTTAAAGACGCCGCTTTCGGCCATTTAAGAGTTCATATTCCTGGTGCAAATGCAACCCGGGGGAGAAATTAGTTCTCGGGGAACTATCCAAGTGGTTAGCTCCTATAACTGAGTTCCTACAATTATTCGGTGCGAAAGCCCGTAATGTAGCTTGTTGGTTAACCGTAAATTCACTCAAACTTGTCATAACTCAAAAAAATTGATGCAAACTGCTGACTTGTTATGCCAGTACATTTTTATAGTGTACATGGAGAGTGGCTCAGAATACTATTTGAATACTTAATTCATGCAAATATCTAAATGTCACTGCAATATATACACTGTAAAATGTGATTTCAATGTTGTAAATAAAGATTATTGGAGTAAGTTTTACAAGAAATCTATCTCTCTCTCTATCTTCTAGACATACATTAAATATGACTATCACATGAACTCACTCAACTGCAGTATTCACACATCTGCAGTATATTCACACATCAGTAGGTGAGATGTTTAACACACAAACAAAGAGCCACATTTCCTAGAAACATTTGTATCATCATGTACCCACAACAGTGAAGAACTGCTGATTTGTCACAGAGCTGCTATTAATTCTTTCTTTGGTGAAAATGGAAAGTGCAGCAATTAAATCCTATCGCATTAAAGTACTTAGTGTGTAATTTGTTTAAAGAAGCCACCTATGATGTGGGAGGGAGACATGAAACAGAGCTGAGAAAAGAGGAAGAAGGTGCAAGTGTTCACTTGTCCATATCTGACTGATCATAGGTTGAGGAATGAGGAAGTGATGCGAAGCTTTACGGGAAACCTGCTAGGAGGGGCTGATGGGAAGGCTTGGTATGTAGGAGGTCTTACGACAGATGTACAAAGGGAAACTGTTTGTGTTTGTAAACTCTAGTTGTGTTTTTTTCTGTTGCATTATGAACTCTGTTATGAAACCTCTAGAACATTTCTGATGTATTTGAAATTCTAAAAAGCTTTGCAATATTTGTGTCGCTGTTGGATAAGTCTAATTTTCAGGATATAAACCTAGTGGTTGCTTATTGGCCCACGAAAATATATAATATTTATTTTTTTATTGTTTAGGTTTCTATGGTTAAGCATTAGCGCCAGGGTGTTTGTCCTTTATTTTTTGATATTGCTGTTAACAGTGTTAAAAATGTGTTATTATAGCATTTTGAAAATATATTTTGTAAATATATAGTTGTAAGAAATTACTTCAGAGGTCAAAGTTCAGTGTAAGAGAGTCTGTTTGAATGTACACACTGTCATTTCCCACCTTCCCGAAAAAATATTTAATTTAATAATGTTAATAATTTAGTACTTTTTACATATTAAACACATCATTAGTATCACATCGTGTAATGTTCATGTAAAAGATTTTTGTTAAGACTTCATTAGATTTCATTTTTCAAAATTATTTGATGTTTTTTTTTTGGAGGAAACAATTATGAGAATTTGTCACAGGTGTTTCATTAGTGAGATAAAATTAAATAAAAATAACACAAGTTGCCCTTCATGACTGTGAGGTATAATTCATGTCTGCAGCACAAATGTTGCAGGACGAGTTATGCACTAAAGTTTAATGAAGGTTAAGGGTTTCTTCTCATTTCAACCCCCAAGTATGAGAAATGCCACTAATAATTGTCATAAATAGACAAGAACTTAAAAAAATAATACTCCCAATACTCAAACTCCCATTCGTTCCAATGCATTTCTCCAGTTTGCACGGATCCCACCCACCACAAATCATTCTCCACCATGGGAACTGACTCCAGTGGAGTTCTCAAGTCACTCAAACTCCAGTGAGTAATTTCTGTTGGGGAGGAGGACATACACGGAACCGTCCTCATAACTGCACAAGCTCGTCCCGGCCCTCATATTTGTCCAAACTTGACTGCTGCCACACAGCTATTTACCAAAGGATGAATCACAAGGGGTTTGTCAACAACCGTGTGTTTGCAGTTGCAGGTCGGGATATCGATTCCTGTGCCCTCCCAGTGTAGACGGACAGGAATGTTGCTGAGGTTTGTTCTCGGCTGATGACCTTTAGCTCAAAAGAGCTGAGAGTCGAGTGAGTCACAGAGAAAGGAATGCTGGGTAGCCAAAGGAACCCGCTCGCAAAGGCTTGGGAGAAAGAACTTTAACAGGTAGAAACAGACTCTGATGAGAAAAAGAGTCTGGGTCGTTCTCAGAGGCGCATTCCTATCCGAGCAGCTCCGAAGAGTCCTGGAAACACAGGAAGCAAACTCTCGCTCCCACAGTTCTTTAAAACACACACACACACACTTACTTTTTTAGAGGCTCATCTGCATGCTTATGTGATGTACAATATTTATCACCACAATTAAAAATACAAAAGCCTTTTTAAAATAGACTGTAATGGGTTTTTCACTGTAATATAGAATAATTAAAAAAAATGCTTACACAGGTGCCTGCCTGTGTAAACATTGTTTTAGCAATGCTAAGGTCTTCTGAGTGGTTGCTAGGGTGTTGCTATGCAGTTACTAGGATGTCCACTGGGTGGTTTCTAGCAGTGTTATTACTGATAAATGATAACTAAATAAAAATATATGAATTCATGTAAACATAACTATAAAATAAAAACGAATATAAATGTGAAATTAAACTTAACTACATTTTCATAACTATAAATAAATAAATAAATAAAATGTTTTAGGTTTTGATAGGTTTTCAGGATATAAACCTAGTGGTTGCTTATTGGCCCATGAAAATATATAATATTTATTTTTTTATTGTTTAGCAATGCTAAGGTCTTCTGAGTGGTTGCTAGGGTGTTGCTATGCAGTTACTAGGATGTCCACTGGGTGGTTTCTAGCAGTGTTATTATTGATAAATGATAACTAAATAAAAATATATGAATTAATGTAAACATAACTATAAAATAAAAACTAATATAAATGTGAAATTAAACTTAACTACATTTTCATAACTATAAATAAATAAATAAAATGTTGTAGGTTTTGATAGTCAGCATTTTTAGCAAGACAAAATATACAGAGAAAATATATATTAGATATATATTTAAAGTTTAATTATAACGATATGATAGAACGATAACAATAGTCCACACCAGTGGACAATATCGTTCTGTCAGTCGTGTCAGTTTAGTTGTCTGCCGCATGCTCGAGCTCTTTAAAGTCTGATTCTGATCTGCTGTCATTGTTTTTTATCGTTCATCAGCTGGAGAAAAGGGTTCTGAAAGTGATTCCAATGATATCGTCTCTCTGTGCCGTTATCGCTATAGTTGTGATGTCGCCTGAGAAACAAGCGCGCAGCCATCTTTAGAATTTTGTCTTTGAACTTCCATTCTTGCGGTAACTCTTTATATTTCTATGGCAGCGCTGTCGAAGAGTAATTAGCCGGTGAACCGGATTTACTTATTGTAGAGTTGAAGAAAGTTATCATGTGCATTGTAATGTTTGAAGCGGATGTCATAACAAATGTCAGTAGACTGGGAAGATTTAAAAGAGCGGTTCGTTCATAAATCCGTAAGAACTTAGTGGAGACACAAACCGGAAGACAGAACACAACGAGTGCAGCGCTGAAAAGGGGCGGAGCTACATTTAAGGGCTGTTTACACTACACCGTTTTCAACTAAAAACGGAAAGCTTTTTATTTTGGCCGTTCATTTACACGACAATGGGGTTTTGGTGGCCTGAAAACGCAAACCTTTGAAAACGGGTTTCAAAATGCAAAACAACTATCTGTGAAAACGATAACGCACATGCATATGCATATTAAATGTTCAGTCTATAGGGTATGCATCGACGTCACTTTCCTGCCGAAAACGCGCTCCCTCAGCTGGACTAAAGGCAGGCATACACTGTGCGATTTTCGTCCGATTTTGAGCCGAATTCTGACTCGTGCGACTCTTTTTTGAGTCGGGCCGATTTTCAGCTTTGTCGTGTGTCGTTTGTCGTGCAGTGTTCGTGCAGTGTACACGGGGAAACGAGTGGCGATAAACCTCTCCCGACTGGCAATCGCATGGTCGGATGAAGTTCTGGCATGTCAGAAATTTGGTCGCCCCTCGTGAAGATATCGCACAGTTGAAGCAGAGCTACGAACCGACTTGCCTAAACCCTGTGTTTTTCACCCCACTGCGCCTGCGCGAAAAAAGAAATTAAACCAATCTTCAATGCAGCAAGAAAGAAAACGAAAAGAGGGAGATCTTTAAGTTCCGTAGCTATCAAACTAGCTGCAATTTAGCAAAATGTTGCTTACCTCCAGTTCGTGTTGCATGATGGATAAACCCACGTCTTTCAAGCCACCTGGGTGTACATAACCGGTGCATCTTGTATTAATTTACTTAATAATTAATTTATATGTTTCGCTTTTCACTTTCTATTTACTCATGTAGGCTATTTAATATTCACTTATTAAATGCGGAAATGTGAGTTGTCCATCATTTGGCAATTGGTGATAAAGAAAAATGTCACGTCGCATATAGGAATTTTTTCCATTTTAAACCAGGAAGGCGAGTCAGTGTCTACTTTATATTACACAAGCAATGTACAAACTTTGCGCAAGAGTTATGCCGATGAAGACGTCTCAATCCCCTGTCAATTATTCACCAGTCTTTACAAAAAAATAAAAGTATAACCGACGAGCTTTCGGTGCATATTCTCTCAGAGACAACGAGAGATAAATCCTACTTCAACCTGATAACGGTAGGCTATATATCATAATTTATTTTCTTAATATTTCTCTTGTGGCCCATAAACTGTAGGCTATGTAATGGGTGAAAAAATGAGAAGAGAAGTATTTCGTATATTTAACAGGTTGTTTTTGAAGTGAAGCTGCTTTTCATTGACTGGTTATTGCAGTCTGCGAACACATAGGCTACTGTTAATAATTTTAATTATATGCCTTTAATTCATTGTATAAATGTCTTTAAATAATTTTCGGTGAGGAGTAATTATAAGCTAATCAAATATTTTATTATCCTCGCAGCGCGTCAGTTATGCGGTGATGCGCTATGAAATATTGCGGGCCAAATGAATTGTAGCTAATATCAATTTAATATTAAATAGGCCTACCCTATACTATTACTACTATTACTAATAATAATAATAATAATAATAATAGGCTAATTATTATTATTATTATTTAATATATGAATTGGAAATGCTAAATCCTCTTGATATCCATAGCTGATGCTTTTGACAATATCTCTGGAAACATATTGTCTATCGGCGCATCCCAGTACGTGGGTTTATCGTGCATATTTCAAACGCATAGTGTGAGCAGTCAAGTCACGTCTCGACCATCGGACCGCATGGTGTGAGCACATAAATCGTGCGTTTTGGCTTTCCATCGCACGCGATCTACTCGTACAATGTGAGTTGGTAACCTTGCTGAAATCGCACAGATATCGCACAGTGTATGCTCGCCTTAAGTGGCAAAAGAACCTGCTGCATGACTGGATTTAATTGGAGAAACTGCGAAAACGCGAGTAAAACTAACGAATTACACTAAAGGTTGGAATTGAATGTGTTCCTTAAAACTTGTCAAATAAACCTAATCCATGGATATTGACATGCAGCCAGGAGTCATGTTTCCTGACATTTATATGTGCCTGATTTCGACGCCGGGGAAACACATAAAGCAAATCTGGGATGCGTTTCCCAAAAGCATCGTTAGCCAATGGTCGCAAGTTCCATTGAATTCTATTGGTAACGACGGAATTTGCGATGATGGTTGGTTTTAGGAAACGCACCTCTGCCTGTGAATATTTTATATAACTACAATATAGGTAGGTTTAAATCCGCCTAATCACTTATATCAATGTCATATTGTCCAGCCCTAAAACATATGTAGTTTTATAGTTTTTGTTAGTGTTGTTTATTGAAAAACACCCAATTATGCAGAATATAAGATGGAAAATATTTAATTGATGATTTGTCAAAATAATATATAACAATACAATATGGTATGATTTTACCTCAAAATCCAACAATTTGACACAAAATGATAACTGCAAAACATGTTTCTCTGCCTGGAGTTGCAGTGATCCATTTGCTTCTTTTTTTCTGCAGCTTTCTGCAGTTTTTAAAATATACCTCAGGTTTTGTGTCAAAGCTATTTGTACAGTCAGTCGCAAAGCTCTTTCCCGTTTTGGATGTGTTTTGTGTGTTTTTCGCGACATTGATGCTGAAAACCAATGCTGCCGCTCAGTCTTTTGCCACTCAATGGGCGTGACCGCAGTCGTAACGGTCGACATTGACGTCACGTGCATACCCTCTATAGTGTTTCTTTGCCATCTAATGGCCTGCCAGCAGAATACAGCGTTTATAGTCGTTTTCATGGATTCGTATGAATGACAATGGTGTCGCCTGTACGCGGAAAACTCAAAGGAAAAAATTCTCCGTTGTAAGCTTATCATTGTCGTGTAAACATACCCTTAAGTTTTTTAGAACTAGCATATATCATTATCGTCCTTGGTGTGAACGGGCCACGTCTTTGGATTGGGCCAAAGGTGAACCATCCGTGAAAACCTTGTCTTAACAATTCTAGTGTGGTTGCCAGGGAGTTGA
This sequence comes from Megalobrama amblycephala, assembly GCF_018812025.1. Taxonomy (NCBI): domain Eukaryota; kingdom Metazoa; phylum Chordata; class Actinopteri; order Cypriniformes; family Xenocyprididae; genus Megalobrama; species Megalobrama amblycephala. Next base: position 7,243,769 of record NC_063055.1, on the reverse strand, counting down.
TAAAAAAGTGATATTCTGGATAACAGATATCTATGATATTTCTAAATATGGCTCATGGCTTGTCACATCCCTCTATCAAAGCAAGTTTATGTGTTTTTATACTAAGTTTAATACTTCAGGGTTAGGGGTTTTGTGTAAATACCCTAAAGAATAGCTAAATGAACGCTCGCCTTAACAAGACCCACCAATGATACAAAGAATATCATGTTTCTTTAGTAGCGCAGCTTTTGTGCAGACAATTGTGCATGATTATTGCTCAGTTTAATATGGGATTATGGATCCAGCTGGGCACGTGAGTAAACACACACGCGCACACACACATATGCGTGTGAAGCAAATAGAGTTTAATCAGATGGAGGACACAATGACCTTGCCCAAATCATTGTGCCCGTGTGTGGCAGAAACTCTGACTCAATGGGACTAATTATCCAGGTGTACCATGTGTGAGCCAAACACAGACACACCTGCAGGTGCGGGGAGATCTGAAACCGTCTGGGTCATTTCTGAACACATGCAACAACACGGTCTTCTTATTAATATTCTCACTCTCAATTTCCTCTGGCCCGAGTGTTTCAGTGTTGTTCGAACTGTGTGTGTTTGTGTGTGTGGGAAGATTACTCAACAGATCCGGTTCTTTGAGAGGGAGGAAAGTGTGTTTTGAGCCAGCTGGGTTTCTCTTTCCATTTCCCAGCAGTGTGAAAGAGCGCAATGAGAAAGAGAGGGAGTGAACAGAATAGCAACTAGAACTCTTAACCCAAGCAAAGGAAAGTTCAGGGTCAGCTTAGATAATGTGTTTGATTATTACGATAATGCATGCTTCCATTCGCTCAGCTTCAAAAGACTGGAAAATGCTGACTGATATTTTGTTGGAAGAAATTGTAAACATTTTATTTAAACACATTTGCATTTCCCACACACACTTCAAGAAGTGCTGTTGTGACCTGAAATTGTTATTTATACCGGATCTGACCCTTAAAACAATTTTTGTTAGTGCAGCTTAATTTATTTAGGTTAATCTGAAAATGTGTTTGACTAATATTCCCATATATATATATATATATATATATATATATATATATATATATATATATATATATATATATATATATATATATATATATATATATATATGGGAATATCATATATAATAATATATAAACCATCAAAATAGAAGGAACATATTTTATATTTTGCATATACCACACAATTTGGCATATTTTATTACGTTATTACAAACAAAACAATAGCACAACCATACAATATGCATACAAAATCTTTAACAAATTTTTAATAATATTTGAATAATAGACACTTTTAGCCACTACTATATATATTACTTGACACATTTTTACATTGTAGTAAAAATATTACAAAGAAAATCTCTCTTTATATCTCAAATGTCTATCCTAGTCTGTAATTAGATTAAACGAAGAGCAAAATTCCCAGTAATCTCATTGTGTCTCCAAGAGTTTCAGAAAAGATAAAGTGAAAAGAACAGTTAAGTCTTTAACATCAACAACTGTCTGATTTGAAATCCCAACAATGTCTCACACTGCTCAGATTCAAAGTCTGCTAGTCAGAATGAACAAAAACATCTCTCATCAAATTCTTCCAAGAGCAAATCATCTGAGCTATGCTCTCTGCATTAATTTTACACCTCTATACTCTTACTGTACGTCATTTGTGTCTATATTTAGTTCTCGTTTGAAATCTTAGGAGAAACATCTGAAATAAAGTTCATACATTACACATCTCAGCAATGAAAGAGCGTCTTCTGAGCAGTCAGTCAGATATTCCTCTGGGTGTATTGTGGAAAGAAATGATAAAAATATAATTGTGATTATAAATTTTGTCGTATTTAAAAATAGGACAGATGTTGCATATAAATGCTATAAATAATACACCACAAGCATTAAACACATTGACGGTGACACAATATGCTTCTTTGTTAGAGGAGATTTTCAGCATGGATTTGTAAATATTCAGATATTGTACGGAGCATTTTCTCAGAAACTTGTTTGTACTGTTTTGCGGTGATTATGCAACAGCAGCAGGGATGATTCAGCAGTCAAATGTTCACTCATAGATTCCAACTATGCAAATTCTCGTCAGCTATTTGACTCTCATTTTAAAATCAGTTTGCATGCGAGGCACTCGCTTCCATCCTTTGACTGCCTTTCATCAAACCAAACTGAGGAACTGAGCTTCTCCACAGTTTCACTCTCACACGCAGGTTCCTATTAGCACCAAAAAAGGTTTTACTGCCTGATGCCATAGAAGAATCTTCTTTGAAGATAACATGAAATTATTAAAAAAAAAAAAAAAAGAACCCATTCATAATAAGCTTAAGAACTTGCGTGCCTCTGAAATGAATTTCCTTATCGCCTGGGCCACAAAGGTACGGAGCACATAGGGGACATGCCGATGGAAAAAAATAAGAGATGGGAGGTAAAAATTCACTCGCAAAAGTATTGCACTCCGATGAGAAACTTTGCGTTCGCTTGTAAAAGCACTGAAATATAGTTAAGGAACGTATACGTTTCTTGTGGAACGCAAAAGTTTTGCAAGTGAATGCAACAATTTTGTGAGCAAACTCAAAGTTTCTTGGGGGGAAAGTAATGCAAATGTTTTGTGAGAAAACTACTAATAATTCTGTATTATGACATTTGGCAATGTCACTTTGTAAAAAAGACGTCTGTGCACATACACATTCAAACGCACATACCTATAGACTAAACACGTAAATGAATGGAAAGAATGCATTAAAATGCAAATGCAAAGTTTCTTGGTGGAACGCAAAGGTTTTTTGAGCAAACCCAAAATTTCTTAGTGAGGGGGAACGCAAAAGTTTTGTGAACGAACGCAAAGTTTCTTAGTGGAATGCAAAAGTTTTGTGAACGAACGCAAAGTTTCTTAGTGGAATGCAAAAGTTTTGTGAACGAACGCAAAGTTTCTTAGCGGAATGCAAAAGTTTTGTGAACGAACGCAAAGTTTCTTGGTGGAATGCAAAAGGTTTGTGAACGAACGCAAAGTTTCTTAGTGGAACGCAAAAGTTTTGAGAACGAATGCAAAGTTTCTTGGTGGAATGCAAAAGGTTTGTGAACGAACGCAAAGTTTCTTAGTGGAACGCAAAAGTTTTGAGAACGAACGCAAAGTTTCTTGGTGGAATGCAAAAGTTTTGTGAACGAACGCAAAGTTTCTCAGGGAGGAACACAAAAGTTTTGTGAACGAACGCAAAGTTTCTTAGTGGAATGCAAAAGTTTTGTGAACGAACGCAAAGTTTCTTAGTGGAATGCAAAAGGTTTGTGAACGAACGCAAAGTTTCTTAGTGGAACGCAAAAGTTTTGAGAACGAACGCAAAGTTTCTTGGTGGAATGCAAAAGGTTTGTGAACGAACGCAAAGTTTCTTAGTGGAACGCAAAAGTTTTGAGAACGAACGCAAAGTTTCTTGGTGGAATGCAAAAGTTTTGTGAACGAACGCAAAGTTTCTCAGGGAGGAACACAAAAGTTTTGTGAACGAACGCAAAGTTTCTTAGCGGAATGCAAAAGTTTTGTGAACGAACGCAAAGTTTCTTGGTGGAATGCAAAGGTTTTGTGAACAAACGCAAACTTTCTTGGTAAAACACAAAAGTTTTGTGAACGAACGCAAAGTTTCTCGGGGGGGGGGACGCAAATGTTTTGTGAATGAACGCAAAGTTTCTCGGGGGGGGACACAAAAGTTTTGTGAACGAATGCAAAGTTTCTCGGGGGGGAACGCAAACATTTTGTGAATGAACAAACTTTCTTGGGAGGAAAGCAAAGGTTTTGTGAGAGAACGCAAAGGTTCTTGGTAGAACAAAAGTTTTGTGAAAGAACACAGACTTTCTTGGGGGGAATGCAAAAGTTTTGTGAGAGCAAACGCAAACTCATTTTCTACCTTTAGGGGCTCTGTACGAAGTCAAACTTTTTAATTCGGCAAGTGTTTATTCATCATCTTGTTTTTTCCAACTGGTATGCTGTTCGTTTTCTGTGGAACACAAAAGAAGAATTTTTTATGAATCTTCAAGCAGATCTTTTCAACATTTCATAGAGCATTTCAAAAAGAAAACATTTCAAAAAGAAAAAAACATCAAAGATAAAATAAAAGAACAACATAAAAGTGCTCCACATGACACTATATCCATGCCTTCTGAATCCATAATATCTTTGTGTTAAGAACAGACCCAAAATTTAAGATCTCCAAGTCTGATTATGGATGTAGATAAGATTTGAATGCTTCAGCAGAGAAGACTATACAGATAAAATATTCTTGATAAGAAGAAGGTTACATGTTAAACCTGATGTGCTGTTGAACAACCTTTATTTTTAAAAGTGTACATAATCTGTGTGCTAACGTTCACATGTTGAAGAATATTGAACTTGATATCCAATAAGTGGATTTTTGGCTCTGCTTTGGTCATTTGTCAAAGCTTGAGAATGGATGTGTGAATGAATCAGTCGCTGTTTCCCTCTTAAATCGACCCACGTCAGGTTTAGTCACATACCCCTTCGGATGCCGGCTGATCAGGTGCGCCTCGGGTCATATGCACCGCATTGTAACTCATTTAGGGCTGCGGTGTAAACACTTGAGAAGGTTTTTGTGAGAGGATTAATGAAAGGCTTAACAAGAACGTTCCCCGCTTGGCCGTGTGTTTCCTCATAGGGAGGGCAGCAGCATTTATGGGCACACGATGGGATCAGGTCAGGACGCCCCATACTGGGGGCCATGCTGTCCTGGGTTTTATGGTACATAAGAGAAAAACAGCAATCAACAAATCAGGCTTATTTCTCTCATAAGATTTACCTTAAATGTTCTGAATCCGAGCACAATCTGAAACTGATCACTAGCAGAGAATTTATTATTATATTTAACCTTGATGTGGAATGACAGTAGGGTTCCAGAAGTATAATTTAATTGGATTTTTAATGACATGCACAGTTTTCTTTCCTGACATATATATATATATATATATATATATATATATATATATATTATTTTAACTCTGGGTGGGCCATACTGAAGGGCTTTTTCGACATTTTTTTTTTTTGCTATTTGCTATTGCTAAATGGAATCAGGTGGTTTGAGAGAGCATTTTATTGGGTAAATATTTGTATACGCCCCCCGAGTGCAAGATAAGTTGTCAATATTTTTGGTCTGTTTTCCCAGAAGACTGTAAATATTTAAACCGTTTATCAGCTTTTAAGAGTACACAAGCTTATAAATGACCTTAAAGCTAATAAACATGGACTAAAAACTACAAAGGTCTAATATTGATTTAATGGTGATGATAAATGCATGGTTACTTTATTTTGAAAATAGTGTTTAAACACACAGAAATGTAATTTCTCCCATTAAGTACTCACCCTCGTGTTGTTCCAAACCCGAAAGACCTTAGTTCATCTTCAGAACAAAAATTAAGTTATTTTTGATGAAATCCAAGTTTTTTTATCCCCCATAGTAAGCAACATAATTACTGTCATTCAAGGTCCAGAAAAGTAGCAAAAACAAAACAAAAATAACGACTTTATTCAACAGTTTCTTCTCAACCTTGTCAGTCTTGTATGCAGTTCAGGCAGTTCAGCACTTCCATGTTTACGTCCGAATGCCGGCTCAGCATTGGCCGACGCTGTTCACGTGAGCAGAACGACTCATGCGTGTGATGCTGACAATGAACAATGCAAAGAAGAAATTGTTGAATAAAGTATTTATTTTTGTTTTGTTTCTGCGCACAAAAAGTATTCTCGCGCTTCATAACATTAAGGTTGAACCACTGTAGTCACGTGGACTATTTTAACAATGTTTTTACTACCTTTCTGGACCTTGAATGACGGTAATTATGTTGCTTTCTATAACAGATGAAAAACCTCTCAGTTTTCATCAAAAATATCTTAAAGGATTAGTCCACTTTTAAATACACTTTTCCTGATAAATTTACTCACCCCCATGTCATCCAAGATGTTCATGTCTTTCTTTCGTCAGTCGAAAAGAATGTTTTCCTCAAAAACCTTCATTTCTTTTCGACTGACGAAAGAAAGACATGAACATCTTGGATGACATGGGGGTGAGTAAATTTATCAGGAAAAGTGTATTTAAAAGTGGACTAATCCTTTAATTTTTGTTCCAAAGATGAACGAAGGTCTTACATATTTGGAACGACACTTAAATTTCGAAACACTTATGACGTAACGGAGCCTCGTTTACTGAAATCACGTGACTTTGGCAGTTTGATATGCACTCCGAACCACTGATTCAAACAAAAGATTCGTAAAGCTTCGAAGCTTCATGAAGCAGTGTTTTGAAATCACCCATCACTAGATATTGTTGAATAAGTTATGTTGTTTTTGTTTTTGGCACACAAAAAGTATTCTGGTCGCTTCACAACATTAAGGTTGAACCACTGTAGTCACATGAACTGTTTTAAACATGTCTTTAGTAGCTTTCTGGGCATCTGAAAGTGTTAATTATCTTGCTGTCAATAGAGGCCTCACTGAGTCATCGGATTTTATCAAAAATATCTTAATTTGTGTTCTGAAGATAAACAAAGGTCTTACGGGTGTGGAACGACATGATGGTGAGTAATTAATGATAGAATTTTCATTTTTGGGTGATCTAACCCTTTAATTACATCAATTGCAGTGAGTCCTGTTTCATTTTTATTATTTAAAGATTTTCAAATCAAAGTTTCACATTTATAATGTAGTGATGCATCTCAGAGCTGGTTGGTTTGGTTCATGGCTCAGATGTTTAAGAACAATTTCTTTGAAATGGAAAAAATGAATGGGAAAAATACTTCTGGAACCAAGGCCACAGAGCAAGTGAGGCTTTATGTATAGCTCTCTATCTTTATGTTCTAAAAAGAACGGCATCTTTTTAATGCTATTTAAAGCATACTTTACACTATCTACAAAAACACAGATAAAGTATATGCCGTTAGCTATCGCGTGTATCCAGTTCAGGAGTCCGTCTTTAAGAAATATGGACCCCTGTGGTTATAATCACCCCAGATTAAAGATACACTATCAATATAAAACGATAAGAGCGTTATTAAAGTTAGCTAAATGGATTTACAACTAATACCACTGCAATCTGTCCATCTCTGCTTCTCAAATGGCATCTGCTGATTGTCCGTTTAAAGCAGTTTATAAGACCACCAACTGATATTGCTGTAATCACAGACAGAATCTAAAAAAGCAAGTCATACCAGGGAAACCAGAAGGAATGTTAAAAAAATATTTATTGACAACTGTGTAAAAAAATAGCTTTCTAAAACAATTTACATTGCTAAATCAAAAAAACAAAACAAAATCCAACTTGCAATCATGCCTACTAAAAGTGAAAAAGAAACCATGTAAAATCACTCGTTCCTCAAACATTCACGAGGTCATTTTCTCTAACATAAGCACAGCAGACAGTTTAAATTAGGTGACAAACAGGACTTCAGACTGGTATGGTTTACCATCAGCAGTTCTCCATGCATCGAGAAACAGAAGTGCTTTTGAGGATTATTTACAACACATGTACACATATCGTTCTCAAAAAAGGCTTTAAATATGGTAAAAATACATTTAAATAATTTGTGGGCCCTTCGGTGGTGGAATGAGAAAAACTTTGCTTTTCTATAAATAAATAAATAAATACTTCCACTTCGATCTCGTTTTTTAAGACACTCCAATAAATATCATTTACACATAAGCCTCGTCATGGAATTGCGTCATCTGACCGAGCTATTTACAATATAAACAAAAATAATATGCAGAAAATGTAGTCTTTCACGTTGTAGTTGCATTGCTTTGTGCATCTGTGACAACGAGTGGTAGTTGTTGAGGGTTACTCAGTACAAAGGAAGAGGAAAAAAGAGTGAGGTAAGACTTTTCATTCTGCAGAGGTTTTGTGAGGTCGATTTGGTTACTCTCTCTCTCTGACGTATTAGAGTAAGACCGACAGTTACCTGCCAGAAGCAGGTAAAGTGGAAGCAAGAAGGTAAAAAAAGACATCTGGTTAAGGAGTAGAGTGTTACAGTGGCTATTACTCGATTCAAGTTTTTCCACAAAAAAACAAAAAACAAAACAAACCCTTGATCTTTCACAGAAGGCACTAAAATTATTAAGCTCGGCTGATCTGCTTCTTAAAGGAACAGCCCTGACAGCGCACCAAAGCCTCCCATCGTAGCAGATCGACTAGCCGTCATCACAGCACGACTTCTCGCCACCGCTTCGGGTGTTCCCGAGCTCTTCCCTACACTGGCTGCGAAGATCTAGCCGCGTCCGACAGCAGTTTTGACAGTCATTTGGTTCCTACGAGCCAGACTTTCGGGACCCTGAGCCATAGGGGAGCAGGAGACGAGAGAGATAACAGATCTCACTAAAAAGTGGACCTCTCCCTTTTTTTGGCCTGGCCTAGAACTCCCACCTAGCAGCAATGCTCAAAACAAAAGAATAACATGTTTGTTTTTTTTCATTTGCACTGCTCAGCCCACAGGTCCCCTGGGGGGGGGGTTGCTCTATGTCTCTATGTATGCATTCAGATAGAGTCATTTGCACACAGTGACTGCTGGGAAAGCAGCAGGCTGATGCTCGTGGCTGATGCTGTGAAGCCTGATCTCAGTGTTGTCTGTAGGGGGCGCCGTGCTCTGCATCCAAGGGTGGTTGATGATGTCCTCGAAAGACGGGCGATCTGCAGGGCGGAGGGCTAAGCACCACTTGATAAGCTGCTGACATTCTGCAAAAGAACAGGATGTGATTATAGCACGGCAATAAACCCATAAAACTCCTCGAAGGTGCGTCATATGAACAGGTCTTACCTGTGGAGATTCTCCGCCTGAACAGCACCTGTCCTCGTACGATCTCTTCATCCTGCTCGAATGGGATGTCCCCACAGACCATGTCGTATAGCAGAATGCCCAGAGACCACACGGTGGCGGATCTACCGTGGTAGCGGTGAAATTTGATCCACTCTGGTGGACTGTAAACACGTGTACCTGAGAACAAAAAACAGAAAAATGCATTTAAATCCATTATTCTGCAACACTTAAGCACATAAAGATCACACAAAACTGCAAATAATCCTTCATTTTATTAGGTGTGGCAGGAAAACGAGGCACTAAACCAAACACTGTAGTAATAGGTGTGGCAGGAAAAGGTGTGGAGTGTTTGAACTTTATTGCTATGGCACAACATTAATGTGCACAGTCATGTGCTGCGGTAGCGTGACAGTAGACTTGCGCATGTGGGGAAACTGGTTGCCATGTGACTTGTGTTTACAAACTTTGAGTTGTAATAATTCCAATTCCCACCGGCGGGGGCGCCAAAACCACAACCCAGCGCACTGCTTTTCCCCAAAGCAACATTATACAAAAAATAAACAAATCATCATGCTGGCCGATTGATTTAGCGTAACATCGGGTGTCAACGATGAAAGGGGGTCATAATACACATTTATCAAGCGAGCAATGCCAAATTTCGTTTGATACGCGTTTTAAAACGCCTCCATATATAAACACACACCCTTTCCAGATCTTGACAGGGTTCCCAAACCCTATAAACATCAAATATCCATGTTTAAATATATTTAAAAACATACTGAGCAATTTCTACCCTAATTCCTGTTATATGTATATACATTTAGAAGTCACAAGGCATTTAGGCATTTTGTTTATATAAACATTTATATTCACAGTATAAATGTCCATGAGGCCGTATTTTAAATTTCCTTGGTTGTGCCACGTTTTCCGTGACCGTGGGAACCTTGGCTTGAAGGTCATGCAAATGGCTCTTACCGTCGAAATCGGTGTAAACGGTGTCTTTGAGTAATGCCCCTGATCCGAAGTCGATGAGCTTCAGATCGCCGGTTCGCAGATCGATGAGAATGTTCTCGTCTTTAATGTCACGGTGAACGACGCCACTGTTGTGGCAGTGACGCACCGCTTCCAGAACCTGGCGGAAAAAGTTCTTGGCCAGCTCCTCCGGTAACGCGCCCTTCTCCGTGATGAAATCAAAGAGGTCCTTGACTGCCTCCGGTCTTTCCATGACGATAATGAAGCTGTCCGGTCGCTCGTACCAGTCCAGCATCTTGATCACGCCACGGAATCCAGTCCCGACCTTCTTTAACAGGACGATCTCCATAGGGACGCGCGCGCCATTGGGCTGGAAACGGAGGACATGTTCGTTTTAGCGACGCATGTCGCATTTAAAAACACATTTTCTACACAAATAGTATGAAAACCATCTAACGTTATGTAATTGAATACTCACCAACTCTCCCCATTCAGTCACACGATCTTTTGCAACATGCTTGATGGCAACCTAGAAATTAAACAAATGCATCATTAAACAGTGAATACATTATATTTATATTTCTATATATATATATATATATATATATATATATATATATATATATATATATATATATATATATATATATATTATAGACGTGTTTGCTATACACGTTATATACATTATAAACGTTTACATGGATGTAAACAATAATCATCTATTCAGGAAACCTACCGGTGCGCCATCAGCGATCCTTAAACCTGCGTACACCGTCCCGAAACCACCGCTTCCCAGCACAGAGCCGACCTGATACACCTTCTCGAACGGCTCTTTCTCCTTAACTGTCGATAAAAGATATGATAGACTCATAAGAATGGATAAAAGTCATATAATTACATAAAAATGCGAAAGCTGACGCACGCGCCATTCCCAGCACTCAAGTCTGCTGACGTGAACGAGCCCAAGACCACAACACACACACACACACACAAGCGCGCACGAGAATAACCGTCCACTAACCTTGAAGCTGGATTTTAGCCGGCATGTCCACGGTGGAAATGTGAGCAAATGTGTTGAATTTTGATAGAAGCATTTTATATTCCGAAATGAGAGTTCTTCTTAAAGGTTATTCCAATGTTGAGGTCGAAATCCGTCGTGTAGAGATGGATGTAGGGAAGGTCTATGTGAAGGATCCGGTCTATAAACCTGTAGAAATCCCTTCTCATCGAGGCTCGATGGGTTTTGTTTCTCAAGACGACCCTTTAAACGACCGCACGACGTCTATTCCAGTTTGGAATATAAAATAAACAAACGATTAATATTTCGAAGATAAATATTATTGTCTGAGGCGCGCGACGGACACAAATACCCGGCTTTCTAAATCGTGAAGGAGGGGCAAGAGTCGTTATATACCAGTAGTAAAAGGGAGGGGTAGCTCCGAGTACGTCAACAGTGGCCACGCCCACAAACACGATTCAGCCAATGAGTAATACGCCTGCCTCTGCAAAAAAGGTCAATCAAATATGAAAATCGAGGAAAACGTAGACGTGGCGGGAATCAAAACGCGCCAAATAGTGGAGGCTTTTTTTTTTTTTTTTTGATGGCGTTGAACCGGCATGGGGTAGACATGGAGAATGATTCACATGGCTGTGTATATAACAAAGCCCCCGTTGCAAATTCGGAACATTATTTCATAGACGTATGAAGTGTATTACAAAAATAGATGCATGCCTTATACATACAATCTTTTAAAATGATAAGAGAGCTTTTCAGTTTAAAAGTCAATGTGCAACAAAGTTTTCCCTGCATGCAATCATTTCACATGATCTGGGATGAAGAGACAATAAAGTTAAAAAATAAACAATACATTTTAAAAAGTTCTGCAGTTTTAATGCAACCCACAGTTTCCTTCTCTATACATGAAATAAGCATCATCATCCCACTGGACAACTCTTTTGTTTGTTTTGTTTCAGTCGTGTGAAGTAGGTCTACAAAGTGTATATGAAGACCATGTGCACCACATTACCTCATTAATCTCAAATTAGTGAGCAAAGTTTTTTCTCCTATTGGCGGTCAACAGGCTTTATTTAAGTTGAGAACAATACCGGTTGCTATATGGAAATGAGGCGCATACCAGGCATTCTTTCAAATTGGGTGGCCGGTTTTAAACTCGGCGGCAGGATGTGGGAAACTTGAGATAAAAGACTTGCAGACCCATCCCCCATGTCTCTTGTCCTCTTTTCCCGCGCAGATTATTGTTTGAATGGCACTTCACTTGCTCTCCCAGTTTTCTGTATTTTCCCTGCCCTTTGCTAATACGCCTAAACATAAACAAAACAACGGATGTAAACCTATATTTGGGAGGTTTTACACCTGGTCAACTTATCTTCTTTATAGAATGTAAACAGAACTATTGGCAAATAGTTAAGTAGTAAGACCAAGTGTAAATGCCCTCAATGACCCATTTGAGACGGAGAGTAATCCGATCACTCAAACGCATACAAAGACACAACCAAGTGTAATTGCATCTGGTTGTTCTGGCCACATATGTAAACTTTACTCCTCCCAAACAAAACAACATCAGTATACGGAAGTTTGGAAGTCCTGCAAATGACACGTGGATGAGACACATGGATGGAGAAACTAAAAAACTCTAAATAAGAATTGCCATATGGGCTGAAGAGGGCATTTAACAGAGAATTTTGCTGCCCAGCATTAGCATCATCACGGAAATGAACTCTGTTATATTTGCATAGCGTGGGAAGATTGTATTTATATCCGTTCTGCGGAGACACATTTTGTGGCCAAGTGTAAATTTAATGTGCATATACAATTAGATAGCAACTAATAAAAACATATGAAGTGACGATAGTAGCCCCAAATAGCCTATATATTCAAACACTTGAGTCACATTTAAGATATATGAATGTCATTGCATTAGACCAGTGTTTCCCGACATTTTTTCAGTCACGCACATTCAGAAAATGTTCAAAAATTTGTGGCACCCTACACTAGTGTAGTCACAATACTGGAATTTCTAACTACAATACCTTGAAAATTATTGATATTCGATACCACGGGGAAGACCTGCCATATCATATAGATATTTTTAATATCAAATTTTTTTGTCCATCCATAGGCAATCAATAATTTCTTCTGAACACGGTAAACCCTAACGCTCAAAATAATTAATTGGTTTGAGTAGGGCAAACTCAAATTAAACAAATGTGTTCAATGAAATTAACTTTTATGAGTATTTAGAACTTTCTTTTTCTTTTGAGTTCACGAAACTGACACATTTGAAGTAATCTGAATCGTTTCATTGTTTTGAGTAACTTGTTTCTTTTAATTTAAACAAACTTAAATTTACTTACATAATAACTTAGAAGAGTTTCTGTTATTTTTTGTTTTGTTTTTTGCTGAATTGGCTATAGCTAGCTAAATTTCCACTACTACAAATATTTGAATTGAGATTACATGATAAATTTATGTTAAATGTATGAATTAACTTACTCAGAATTTTCAAGTTAAGAGCAATTAAATTGTATGAGTAATCTTCCAGTTCTGCTTTTAAACTTTTAATTTCTTAACTTAACAACTAGCTTAAAAACTATGTCACGTGTGACCTTTCCAACATGATTACGTGATGCGTGGCAATCGCAGAGCTAGAGCAAGACGAGCATTTGTGGTTAAAAAGTACATAAATTTTTATTTTTTTAGAAAATGATCGATCGTTTTGCTGCCCAGCATTAGCATCATCACGGAAGTGAACTCTGTTATATTTGCATAGCGTGGGAAGATTGTATTTATATCCGTTCTGCGGAGACACATTTTGTGGCCAAGTGTAAATTTAATGTGCATATACAATTAGATAGCAACTAATAAAAACATATGAAGTGACGATAGTAGCCCCAAATAGCCTAAATTTTAAAACACTTGAGTCACATTTAAGATATATGAATGTCATTGCATTAGACCAGTGTTTCCCAACCTTTTTTCAGTCACGCACATTCAGAAAATGTTCAAAAATTTGTGGCACCCTACACTAGTGTAGTCACGATACTGGAATTTCTAACTACAATACCTTGAAAATTATTGATATTCGATACCACGGGGAAGACCTGCCATATCATATAGATATTTGTAATATCAAATTTTTTTATCCATCCATAGGCAATCAATAATTTCTTCTGAACACTGTAAACCCTAACGCTCAAAATAATTAATTGGTTTGAATAGGGCAAACTCAAATTAAACAAATGTGTTCAATGAAATTAACTTTTATGAGTATTTAGAACTTTCTTTTTCTTTTCAGTTCACGAAACTGACACATTTGAAGTAATCTGAATCGTTTCATTGTTTTGAGTACTAACTTGTTTCTTTTAATTTAAACAAACTTAAATTTACCTATATAATAACTTAGAAGAGTTTCTGTTTTTTTTTTGTTTTTTTTGCTGAATTGGCTATAGCTAGCTAAATTTCCACTACTACAAATATTTGAATTGAGATTACATGATAAATTTAAGTTAAATGTATGAATTAACTTACTCAGAATTTTCAAGTTAAGAGCAATTAAAATGTATGAGTAATCTTCCAGTTCTGTTTACTTAAACTTTTAATTTCTTAACTTAACAACTAGCTTAAAAACTATGTCACGCGCGACCTTTCCAACATGATTACGTGATGCGTGGCAATCGCAGAGCTGGAGCAAGATGAGCATTTGTGGTTAAAAAGTATATACATTTTTATTTTTTTAGAAAATGATCAATCGTTTTGCTGCCCAGCATTAGCATCATCACGGAAGTGAACTCTGTTATATTTGCATAGCGTGGGAAGATTGTATTTATATCCGTTCTGCGGAGACACATTTTGTGGCCAAGTGTAAATTTAATGTGCATATACAATTAGATAGCAACTAATAAAAACATATGAAGGGACGATAGTAGCCCCAAATAGCCTATATTCAAACACTTGAGTCACATTTAAGATATATGAATGTCATTGCATTAGACCAGTGTTTCCCGACCTTTTTTCAGTCACGCACATTCAGAAAATGTTCAAAAATTTGTGGCACCCTACACTAGTGTAGTCACGATACTGGAATTTCTAACTACAATACTTTGAAAATTATTGATATTCGATACCACGGGGAAGACCTGCCATGTCATATAGATATTTTTAATATCAAATTTTTTTGTCCATCCATAGGCAATCAATAATTTCTTTTGAACACTGTAAACCCTAACGCTCAAAATAATTAATTGGTTTGAGTAGGGCAAACTCAAATTAAACAAATGTGTTCAATCAAATGAACTCTTATGAGTATTTAGAACTTTCTTTTTCTTTTGAGTTCACGAAACTGACACATTTGAGGTAATCTGAATTGTTTCATTGTTTTGAGTACTAACGTGTTTCTTTTAATTTAAACAAACTTAAATTTACTTACATAATAACTTAGAAGAGTTTCTGTTATTTTTTTTATTTGTTTTTGCTGAATTGGCTATAGCTAGCTAAATTTCCACTACTACAAATATTTGAATTGAGATTACATGATAAATTTAAGTTAAATGTATGAATTAACTTACTCAGAATTTTCAAGTTAAGAGCAATTAAAATGTATGAGTAATCTTCCAGTTCTGCTTACTTAAACTTTTAATTTCTTAACTTAACAACTAGCTTAAAAACTATGTCACGCGCGACCTTTCCAACATGATTACGTGATGCGTGGCAATCGCAGAGCTAGAGCAAGACGAGCATTTGTGGTTAAAAAGTATATAAATTTTAATTTTTTTAGAAAATGACCAATCGTTTCGCTAGATAAGACCCTTATTCCTCGTCTGGGATCATGTGAAGTCCACTATATGGAGAAAAATCCTGGAATGTTTTCCTCAAAAACCTTAAATTCTTTTCGACTGAAGAAAGAAAGCCATCTTGAACTTCTTGGATGACATGGGGGTGAGTAAATTATTAGGAAATATTTTAAACCTGTACTGTATTTTTGATCAAATAAATGCAGCCTCAGTGAACATATGAGATTGCTAAACTTGCATCAGTATTATAAGTTATAACATTCACTCTATTCCATAAAACTTCACTCACGTTTTCCCTTCCGTTACCATTGTGACAAGCTTCTCAAAAAAGCCAGTGAGTCATAAATTTGCAGATTAATGTGTGTGAATCATAAGTTGGCTTTTGTGCTTGTGTGGTGTTTCTTTTTTTACCCAGAATCCTGTTTTTGTTCAGTTCAATCACAATTCTGGCGCTCAGTTTGATGACTCAGAGATCTTAACTCTCTTAGATGAAGATATGCTCGACTTCCCTGGTGAGCCGAAATGAAGAATATCCAGAAATGCCTTGCTTCAGAAGGCAAAAACCATAGAAATAAAATCGAATGCATAAATAAATAGCACTTCAAGGAACGACAGATAACCAAACGGCGTTTGATTACTACCATTCAGGCAGCTGTCTGTTCAAGATCAGCACAGGCATAAATTAAAGTGCTTTATGCATGTCAGAATAGTGCTCTTTCTTCACATGCACATTAAGTCTTGTACATCATCATCTTACAGTGCACCCATGGCCCCCAGTGGGACTCGCTCAGGATGATTTAATAGAGCTGGTTTAACGGCTGCGTCCCGCTGTAATGAGTCACCTTCTCTGTGCACTTCAGCGCTGATTATGGGCAGCGCTTAGGTAAGAGCGAGAGGCGCTCTGAAATGGAGATGCAGTGGGGGTCTATGTAATATAAAGCTGCATGAAGGTATGACAGCACTGACGTCTGTGGCTGCCTGCTCAGCAGAGGAGAGAGTGACAGCCGCCCACTGGCTCGGCTCATCTGACACGAACAGTGCTCGCTCTTTTATTAGCCCACGATGATAAAGACGACTCAAGTGCTAGTTTGAAACTTCAGACCCCATTCCTCTTGTATCTTTAAGTGTGCAAATCCCTCTCTCCACCTCCCAGATCCTAATTGGAGGGAGGGACATGAGTGGACTTCAAAGCCTGTGAGAACGGCTACTGGAGAGCAGGGGTTTACACGGGGTCAACTTTCATGTCAGTAAAAACATGAGGTCAGAGGTCACTGACATACCTGTTCGGCATTCCACGGCCCTCCATCAGGAAATAACCCTCGCTGTCTCAATTTGGGGGGGGGTCGCCTGGAAGCATAGCCCGGTTTAGGAGAACTCACAGCATATCCCAGGATAAATCATTGTCTCTGGACAGGAGTGCCAGAGATGGGTTATTAAATGAGATGTTTTTGCTCCTGAAATATTTGTTCGGTTTGTTTGATTTGGGTTTGATCCTATATGCAAATAACACAGAAGAGATAGCGGAAGGTAACGGATATGACTCATTTCATGTCAAAATAAATATGTTGAATCATTCGAAGGATTTGAATATATGCAGCTAAAATTGAAACCGCAGCTGTCAGTCTTCTGCATAAGAAAGAAAAATGACAAATGAATCACTTTAATAATTGTTAAAGTTCTAGACAGCAAAAGGACTAAATTGAGTTTTGATTTAAAGTGGTCATGAACTGTGTTGTTTTATTGTTTTAGAATGTTTCCTGGGGTGCACTTATAATGTTAGTATGCTTTTTACATCTAAAGATGTCATAATTTAGAAATAAAAGGCATTTTTCCTTCCCTGATTTTAGCCCTCTTATTTGAACGCTCTGTTTTAAGGGGCGTGTCTGCTGTGAGACTTCAGTGTAAACGCCCACTGCTGTGATTGGCTAACATCTTTGCTTATGAAATAGCTAAGTATTACTCTCTCGAAAACTTTTAGCACATTTGTACTATTACAGCTCTCAACTAATTGTGAAAAGTATTAATTATAGCATTATATTTAGATCTCTGGCATTATATTTAGACTGTGGCATGAAAGGTTGCAGTGATGAACATTGTAGACGATCACAGACATGTTGAGAGCATGAAAGCAGTAATCTTGTCATTGCAACTCAATTTCGGCACACTAACAAATGCTTTCATCATAACAGTGCAAACTCGTACATGAACACTGTACATGAATTATTATATACAGTACAGTCCAAAAGTTTGGAACCACTAAGATTTTTTACGTTTTTAAAAGAAGTTTCGTCTGCTCACCAAGGCTACATTTATTTAATTAAAAATACAGTAAAAACAGTAATATTGTGAAATATTATTACAATTTAAAATAACTGTTTTCTATTTGAATATATTTGACAAAGTAATTTATTCCTGTGATGCAAAGCTGAATTTTCAGCATCATTACTCCAGTCTTCAGTGTCACATGATCCTTCAGAAATCATTCTAATATGCTGATCTGCTGCTCAAGAAACATTTAATGTGTACAATTGTACAAAATATTTGTGTACAATATTTTTTTTCAGGATTATTTGATGAATAGAAAGTTCAAAAGAACAGTGTTTATCTGAAATCTAATCTTTTGTAACATCATAAATGTCTTTACTGTCACTTTTGATTGATTTAATGCATCCTTGCTGAATAAAAGTATTCATTTCTTTAATTTCTTTTCAAAAAAATAAAAATAAAAATTCTTACTGACCCCAAACTTTTGAACGGTAGTGTATAATGCTACAGAAGCTTTATATTTCAGACAAATGCTGTTCTTTTGAACTTTCTATTCATCAAGGAATCCTGAAAAAAAAAGTACACAACTGTTTTCAACATTGAAAATAATCATAAATGTTTATTGAGCAGCAGATCAGCATATTAGAATGATTTCTGAAGGATCATGTGACACTGAAGACTGGAGTAACGATGCTGAAAATTCAGCTTTGCATCACAGGAATAAATTACATTGTCAAATATATTTAAATAGTACACAGTTATTTTAAATTGTAATAATATTTCACAATATTACTGTTTTTTACTGTATTTTTAATTAAATAAATGTAGCCTTGGTGAGCAGACGAAACTTCTTTTAAAAACATTAAAAATCTTAGTGGTTCCAAACTTTTGGACTGTACTGTATCAGAAATCACTGGTCACAGATCAGGCATTAGAATTACCACAGTTACTTACATGTTGTTGCATTACTGTCGAGACCATATCATAAAAGTCTGTTTGCAAAGCCTGTGGTGAAATGCGATTGATTTACCAAAGAATCTGCAGTGAAATGTACCGAATACAAATAAATAAAGCTCAACTGAGACATTCACATTGTTGAAAATAAATAACCATATTCCTAGCATTAGGATCCTTTGAAAAGTAATGCTATTTTTAGTCATGTATCGCTCTTCTCTCCTCCTTATCTCAATAACACGCCAGTGGGCGGGGCTAACGTTGCAATGATGAAGTAGGCGCTGATTTCTTCTGCGGAGGCGGCGTTTCACCTATAGATATATAGGCACATTCCGGGACGAGTCGTTTGCTGTGCTTGGTGTCAATAAAAACTTTTATTGGACTAACAAGGAAGGTTTCAGTTTTGAAACAGGATATTCTTATAGTATGATGACCTCTTATATGTCAAAAGCTCAAGGAAAAGTTGATTTCTCAATTCATGACCCCTTTAAAGTTTCCTGCTTCTCAGAATTTCAATTTTGTTTATTTTTAAGGAGAACGCAATGTCTCAAACTGTGCTCAGATTTGCCAAAAAAACAAAAAAACAAAGTCAATATGAACTCAAATATTTCCACATTAATTCTCCAAATTATCTGGTCTATGTTATGTAGTATGTGACACTGAAGACTGGAGGAATGGCTGCTAAAAATTCAACTTTGCCATTACAGGAATACATTTTTTTTTTTTTTTTTTTTTAAATAGAATTTGAAATTGCAATAATGTTTCACAATATGACAGTTTTTACTTTATTTTTGATCAAATAAATGCAGCCTTGCTTAGCGTAAGACACTTTTTTCAAAAACATTAAAAAATTTTATGGAACCCAAACTTTTAGTTTATTATGCTTACTGTACTCTTACTGAACTATTTTAAGTCTTTTTATAAGAAAATAATGACTATTTTAAAAAGGTTTCCCCCTTTTGCCAACTGTCAGTCAAACTGATAGTCCCACCCCAAACTCATGCCATTGGTTGAGTCAATGTTGCTGTGCCAGGCTGGGCTCAAACAGACTAATGTTTTGACAGTGCCACAGAGACCCAATGTTTACACTTTTCAGGGAAGTCCCCTTTGCGAATGGCTTACTTGTATTTCCTGATCAATAAGTGAAAGTATTTTGACAAATAAATTACATAAACCACCTAAGTCTCCATATCTATGAAAGTGCAACAAAAAATTCCTCTGGGTCTAAAAATTCACATTATATGACTTTTATTTTAAGTTCACAAGGTTAAGGTCAGGAATGTCACTCTGCTTTGTGTCCCTGACAGTGTCCTATCAGTTAAGCACTCGTACACAAGCACTGGATGGCAAGCTTTCCTGGCCTCCCTCCCGTTTCAGCAGATCAGATGATAGCCCCTCACTACTGTAATGCTTTTAGAGGTCGCAGAGCGGCAATTACCTTCTGCAATGCGATTCAGACTGGGATGGCCAGGAATTTGCTGAAGCAGTACTAGCGTATGTCACTTCTATGCTTGGGCATAAGTGCATTTTTCTGCATGTATGAATACAGCGGTCACGTTTATCTGCTCACCATAAACAGGTTACCATAATTATCCTTTAGCAAAACAGATTATAAAGTACCCGTCTGATGTATCATCATCACATGGATATCTACACGTGTTTTTCTGCTTTGTATTCCATCTGACCCATTCCCTCTGTTTGTGTTTGTGCTCATCTTATTTTTAGTCAAGGGGATTTTTCCGAGTCATTTCCTCGTGATAATAGCGGCCCAGCTGAAGCAAAACACAGACGCTGATCCGTCACCCATTACTCAACATAACCTCGTGGTAAAACCCCACATGAGCTGAGGGAGAGCTGTACACTTCCTTTTGATTTGCATCATGAATGAATCCAACTGTCTAACTGCCTTGCCAAGCAACGGCCAATCACATTGTTTGGCAAAAGGAAGCTTGTGACCTCACCATATACAATCACAGTTTCAGCTCCCAAATGGAAAAACAGATGTAGAGTCTGAACTAGATTCATGCACGGTGATTTTTCCCTTTGCCCTGATTAAGTGATGTAATTTCGGACTGCTTTGACAAAGAGCAAAGCAGAACAATGATCTATTATTTTCCGTTCAGACCGTCAGAGTCTTTGACTGAAATTCAAAGCTTTTTCATTAAAGCCCCCTGGAACTGATTTTCAGGGATATTTTCTTTCTTTTTAATGTTTAATGGGCATTTCATGTTCTAAACATAAAAAGTTTTTAGAAACACTACTGTTATAATATAGTAAAACAGTAATATTGTGAAATATTATTACAATTAAAAAAAACTTTTCTATTTGAGTATATTTTATAGTGTAATTTATTCCTGTGATGACAAAACTGAATTCTCATCAGCGATCACACCATGTCGTAATTACCGTAATTTCAAGATGACAATATGTGATGTTCGGAGCTGTTCACGACCTCTGACTGGAAATGATGTGTTTTTATGGCAACACTATCAATGCCTAAATTAATCTGCAGCAGTCAGGTTGTACAGCGGTCACTTGATACAAGTAGGAGCTCTCAGAAAATTCCCAGTTTACAAATTTTAATTAAGAGTTCTACGAGGACATGGAAGCTTTTTTACAAGTTGGAATCTCATAATTACGTTAATTAAGGGTATGTTTACATAACAATGGTGTAAAAAAATTTAAACGTTTTTTCTTTGTATAGATGACAACACTGTCAAAACGTTTTGCTGTTCACACGGATCCATGAAAATGACTAAAAGCGCTGTATTATGCATGCCAGGTCAGTAGTTGCCGATGCCGACGACAAGAAAGACTACGCGCCTGCGCACACACGCAATCTTTTACAGAACACTCGCGCCAATCGCGCAATACGCATGTTCATGCCTCATCGTTTTCACAGATTAGCGTTTTTGCAGTTTAAACACAGACGGTATCGTTTTCAAAAACTTTCACTTTGAAAGCCATTTTCAAAAGTTTGCGTTTTAAGGCCACCAAAAACCATGATGCATTTTTTCAGGATTCTTTGATGAACAGAAAGTTCAAAAGAACAGCATTTATTTGAATACATGTCTTTACTGTCACTTTTGATCAAATTACCCCAAACTTTTCTATAATTACTACAAAATAAATCATAACACAAACACTCTGAATACATTTTAATTGGATAGTTGCTATGTTAGATTCTGGTCAACATATTTTGTTGATCCTGGAACAACATTCCTGTCCAGAAATTTAGTCCTAACCCTAAACCTAACCCTACCCATAACCAAGGTTATAATCGTTAACGAAAACGAACGAAAAAACGAAAACTAGGTGGGAAAAAACATTGTCGTTAACTGAAATAAAATAAAAACGAGGCATTACAAAAAAACGATAACTAACTAAAACTGCAATGTGTGTTTGGCAAAACTAACTAAAATAAAATAAAATTATAGATTAAATGTCCTTAGTTTTCGTCTTTATCAATGTCTTTCATAGAGCAAATAACGTTCAGCTGCATTTCCTTTCCCTGCGTCTATCACATACACGCGCGCGCACACACACACACAAACACACCCACACACACACACACAGCCCCTCCCCTCAGTGCACGCCGCGTCTCCATGAGAACGAGTGTTCGACTTTGAAAGCAAGTTCGCTAAAGGTTGGTATCTCGTGAACACCTTTACACAAACACACATTAAAAAGTGGTATAAAAATATTTTTAATTCTGAATATAACTTTGTCAGCGTGTTAATGTCGACGCGAGAAGCGATTGCTACTATAGCAAGTTAACTAGTCGCAAGTTTGAGGTAAAATGCACTTGGGTTGTCGATGTCAAAACACTATATAAGCTGTGATTCAAATATATAATGTAATTTGTTTACTCTTACACTGAATGTTTGCTGCTTCAATCCAAATGTGTTTGCATTTTTCACCCAAAATGAAAATTACTGTGAGAAAAAAAATCAAGTTTACAGAGTTTTAGTGTCACTGAAGGTAAACCTGCGTTGCTCATGGTGGTTAACGTTACCTCTCTTAACGTGCTCTTGCTGAATGGCAACAAGGATTGCACTATGGACTATTGTACCTTTTGTATGTTTTCATTTTTTTTTAACTGTATTTTATTTTTTATAACGAAGCTGCGATGTCACATTTCCGCTGCTTTGTTGTGTGTGCGTGAGGCGCGGGCGCTATCAAACGGCTGTCTTTGCAGGGGACTTGCCTCATCGTCATGGCAACGGTTCGTAGTCAGGTCAGATTAGGTCAGAGTTGGTTGCCGTTTGTTGGATGCTCAGACTACCAAACTAACGCCGATTAAACATGTTCAGTCTGGTGAAAACCGACTCAGACCAACGCCGGGTATCAGGGTTATCACACCGATCCAACAAACTCCAACAGACGAGTTTGTTGGCGCGGTGTGAATTGGCCTTTACACTGAATGTTTGCTGCTTCAATCCAGACGAGTAGGCTTTTGTAAATTTAGTAACTGTTATAGGGTGTGAAAATTGTACAGCTGTGGTATTTGTATAGGGTGTGAATTCTGTATAGAAGATGTGTAGATTTTTGGTAGATTTTTTGGCAATTTTCTGAAGGTGTCACACACACACTAAAAAAAATTAAAAGCTGTATTTAAAGGATTTTTTTTTTTTTTTTTTTTGTTATTTGTCATGTTCTTTTCTCAGATTGAGCTCCCTGACAATCTGACAGAAATGTCTTGTTGTGGCTCAAAAATGGGTTGAATACATGCGGTTCATGTATGTCTTCTTTAGTCTGTTGGCTCTTTAGGTTTTTTACTGGCACACGTCACTTACACATTTTGCACTTACTGCGGAGTGTTGAGACTGTTTACATATTTGTGCCCATATGTACATTTTATGTACTGGTTTTATTTTTGAATGAATATTTTCTAAAATTGTATGATGTTTTTGTTGAGTTATTATTACGCAATACTTTTTCTGACCTTTTTGAATCTTGCCCCTGACAAATAACCCAAATTACAAAAAAAGACTAAAACTAACACTAAAACTAATAAAAACTAAACTAAAACTAAGCATTTTCAAAAAATAAAAACTAAACTAAACTAGCAAACCCACTTTAAAAACTAATTAAAACTAAACTGAATTTGAAAACAAAAAGTCAAAACGAAATAAAAATAAAAACTAATGAAAAATGCAAAACTATAATAACCTTGCCCATAACTTATCCCTAAAATCAGGTGAAATTATAGGTGAGTAACACTGACGTAGAAGCACCTAACCCTGGTTGTAAGCCTAAACTTGACATAAACTGTAAACTTGTCCTTTAAATCTGATTGGTTGATTGGAATGTCTTCATTTTGTTCATAGTCTTGTGTATTCAAGCAACAGCTCTGACTTGAATAGATTATTATGTAATATTTCCACTCTTAGGTAACAGACAAATTCTCTACGAGGGAAATTTGTGCCACTTTTGGTTGACAACGAATGTTCATTTCTGACTCTGGTTTATGTGTAAAAGAAATCATATCATTTAAGGCTGACATTTACACTAATTCTAAAATGATTAAACTAAGTCTTCAGGGTTGCATTTATTAATGTAAAATTCTGTTCACAAGTTGCTCTTCTCCTTCTGACTCAACATGCCGCCCACCGTACACATTCACAGCCGCGTGCCTACAGGACTCGCTCGACTATAGGCACAAGAGAATTCCCTGCATGAATGTTTACAGTTTGCCACACTTTACGCCCAACGGAGCAAGTCCTTACGTGTTACCTTTAAGGAGGGTGTGAGACGTGTATATAAGCAAACAAGCATGTATCAAACAAAGGGTGTTCCCCTAACATTGCAGAAGTTCCTTGTAGTAAAATCCAACTGTTGACTGGTGCTTCTCCAGGACAGAAGTTACACCCAGCAGTCAAATATACATCAGAGCAGCAGACGTCAGTGAAAGTCGTGTGCTCAAGGTTTAAAGGGATAGTTCACCCTAAAATAAAGTAATGATGGTGTTTTTATAATGCCATATGCTCCTCCTTCTTGTATGGATGTCCCGCTTGTGATCGTCCTGTAAATGGCAGTGATTAGCATCAAGCTTTTTTAAAAAGGCGCAAAAATATCACAGAATGGTCCCATGCGACACGTGTCATATGGCGCTTTCCACTGCATGGTACGACTCGGCTCGGCTTGCTTTACTTTGGTCTGCACCTCGTCTACTGACCACGATGCAGCCATTTCTTTTTTCAAGTTGAAAATAAATCAAGATTAACAAATGCGCGACATAAAATACAACGCCTAGAAATCCTATGTGTCCATGTAGTTTCTTCAGTGAATTAAATATCTTCAGACCGGAACTCCATTTGTCTGATGACAGTCAGAATGACAGTTTTTCGTTACGACAAAAACAACGGATTTATTAACCTCGGAGAAGAAGATACGTGGATTGTATTTCATGTTGCAGTTTTGTTGATCTTGAATTCTCTCAATGCGTGTTTTTTTTTTTTCAGGGTGAGATGGAGTGAACTGTGGTGCTAACGAGTGCGAGTGGGAAATTTTTTAAAAATTCTCCTTTTGTGGTCCATAAAAGAAAGAAGGGCATAATGCATTACCAGGGTCATTAATTTATGACTTAAAGGGTTATTTTACCCAAAAATTAAAATTTTGTCATCATTTACTCACCCTCAAGTTGTTCCAAATCTGTTTTAAGGTTCTTTCTTCTGTTGAACACAAGATATTTTGAAGAATGTTGGTAACCAGACAGTTGACGGTAGCTAAAATACTATGGAAGTCAATGGGGCCCATCAACTGTCTGCTTACCAACATTCTTCAAAATATCTTCTTTTGTGTTCAGCAGAAAAAAGAACCTCATACAGATTTGGAACAACTTGAGGGTGATTAAAAGATGACAACATTTTCATTTATGGGTGAACTATCCCTTTAAGAAAACTCTTATTGATCTGGGAGGGAAGATGCAGCTATAGGTGCTGGAGAAGTAAATGATACAAATCTGTTATTCGAAGATACAAGCCTTCACGATGTGTGATTGATTGGGGTGGTGTGCTGCATTGAAGATATTGATTAGCACTAGCGGGAGCCATATGCCTCAGCTTCTCCTTCCTTTGGGAATTTCATTTTCCTCAGGGCCGTATTGACCTTGCTTTCTCTGTTGTATATGAGTGAATAAGGAAGCACATACTGGGGGTAATGAAGCATAGAAACCTAAATACTGGTGCAGGGTCAAAAGACTAAAGGCCTGTTCACACTAAGAGCGGAAAAGCAAAATGAATCACACACAAAAGGCCTATTCACACCAAGAGTGAAATGAAAAACCACTGCATTTATCCACAAGCTTTACAGCAAAATTTGACAATACAAATGCCACTCGCTTTAATGCAAAGAAAAACTCACTTAATGCAAAACAGGGATATTTGTTCTTGGTGTGAGTAGGCCTTAAAGGGTTAGTTCACCCAAAAATGGAAATTCTGTCATTATTTACTCACCCTCATGTCTTTCCAAACCTGTTTGACCTTCTTCCTTCTGTGGAACAAAAAAGAATATATTTTGAAATATGTCTCAGTGAAAGTCACTGGGGTCTAATTTTGTTTGGAGACCAACGTTCTTCAGAATATCTTTTATGTTCCACAGAAGAAAGTCAGTCAAACAGATTTGAAACAACAAGAGGGTAAGTAAATGACTGAATTGTCACTTTTGGGTGAACTATCCATTTAAAATGAGAAGATTTAGCAAAATAAACAGTGAAATAAACATTTATTCTAACAGTCCAAGAACTGCATGTGTGCATCTGCACTTACAGTTCAGAACTTGTCATCTGATTAATGGTGCAAGATGAAATGCGGTGTGACACAGATGCTAACACTCTCAGTGTCAGAGTAGCAGCGTTCTGAGTTGGGCTAAAGTTTGGCAGCCTGACACACTGGGCATGTCACTGGAGAGCTCAACTTCCAGCTATGCGTCTCTGTTCCAAGCTCACAGAGAGTTTCTGCACATTAGCATAACGCACAATTTGCGCTTAATTGAGGTTCTTGGTTATGTTTCACTGAACTATTAACTTTTTCCTCAGATGTTTCTCCAAAATGATATATGAGAAATACAGGCAAACAAATGAGTACATTTTTTGACATACAGTAAGCGTATTAATTAAATGAAATTAAATAAATCTATATATCTACAATTTAATGAGACACATTTGAGCTCATGTTGAAATCTAAACAGAAAACTAAACTCAAATGTAAGGACAGTTTGAGACTTTTTTGTGCATCTTTTAGCTCTGAAAATATCATAGAAATTAAAATAATGAATTTTTTAAACTTTATTTAAAATAATAAAATTTAATTTAATAAAATCTCAGAATTTTAAAATCATATTAAAAAATTAATGGAATTTAAAATGAATAAAATATCCAAGAATCATGGAAATTAAATCATGCAATATATATATATATATATATATATATATAATATATATATATATATTGCATGATTTATTTTCCATGAGATATATATATATATATATATATATATATATATATATATATATATATATATATATATATATATATATATATATATATATATGTGTGTGTGTGTGTATGTATATATATATATATATATATATATAGAGAGAGAGAGAGAGAGAGAGAGAGAAAGATTTTATATAAAATTAATAAAATCTGTAAAAGTCTTGACAATTAAATTCATGAAAATAAACAAATTCATTTAAAATTAATATCTAATAATTAAAATAATTAAAAAATTAAAATCTCCACGAATCATGGTAATTAAAAAATAAAAAATACAATAAAATTTTTTTTTCAAATGAATAAAATCTTGAAAAATCAGAGATTTCCACATTATAAATAGAAATTATAAATTGACTGCTCCATATTTCACTGACTATAAATGGTGTTTTTCTCAGAGCAACCTCTTTAAAATAAATAAAAATGTATAAAATAAATAAATAATAAAATAATAAAAAAATTACGCAATCATAAACGCATAAAAACGCTAAGGATCAATCACGGAAAAGTCAGGAAAATTCATTAAAGGTTTGAGAAAGAAAAAGACCCTATAGAAGCAGGGGACTGATTTGCTTCCCGTTCAATGGTGTCCAGCAGGAAAAACTGAGATTATAAATAGATCCAATTTGTGATTTTTCTTTTCCTTGTCCTCTCTTAACATCATCTCCAAGTGTCTGTCTATTCAAATGGGATATAAACACAGCCAACACGTTGTTCTAACAATAGCAGGTCTAATTACATATACAAACACGGATTTAGAAGTTCCCCTTCTTCCTGTTATCCACCAACCTCCTTTTCCTCCCGCCCACTCGCTGTCCTACGTAACCGTGCAACCTTTCGGAAAACAGAAGCGCTTACAACGGAACAAAGACGTAGGAGCGCTGGAAATTAAGCCCTGTCCATGTTTACATTCATGACTGTGGACGTCAGCACGAGGAAAAGCCACACAGAACGTGATGCATCAACACAGACGAGAGGTTCTGTTGACTTATTAGTCGCATGGAGGATGCACATTAATGGAAGGTGGGGGGTTAACTGTACTGGAAACAAACACATTATTTACAGGACCTTGGCATTGACTAGGATGGAGATAGAGAAATCTGATCTGTTAGCACACGTCATGGGTGATCTCTGCTGGTTCTGTCTTTTCTCATCTAATCCAGCCGGAACATCTCCGTCACCTTTGTTCTGCCACTGACCTCACTGCTAAACATCACAGAGAGCAAACACACAGCAGCTGATTCAAAATCACTGCCCTTTTGTGACGTCCGGTCATTTGAGGCAACAACCATTTACAACACCTTGGCAACCAATTCCCAACTTAGCAACACCGTACAAACCATTCAGAACACCCTAGCAACACACTACAAACCGTTCAGAACACCTTGGCAACCACTTCACACCCTAGCAATGACCACACCTCACACCCTAGCAATGACATTCAGAACACCCTAGCAACACCTGACATATCATTCAGAACACCTTGGCAACTACCTCAGACTCTAACAACACCCTACAAACAATTCAGAACACCTTAGCAACACCCTACAAACAATTCAGAACACCTTAGCAACACCCTACAAACCATTCAGAACACCTTGGCAAGCACCTCACACCCTAGCAACACCCTGCAAACCATTCAGAACACCTTAGCAACACCCCCCAAACCATTCAGAACACCTTGGCAACCACCTCACACCCTAGCAACACCCTGCAAACCACTCAGAACACCTTAGCAACACCCTACAAACCATTCAGAACACCTTGGCAACCACCTCACACCCTAGCAATGACCTCAACCCACACCCTAGCAATGACATTCAGAACACCCTAGCAACACCTGACATATCATTCAGAACACCTTGGCAACTACCTCAGACTCTAACAACACCCTACAAACCATTCAGAACACCTTGGCAACCACCTCACACCCTAGCAACACCCTGAAAACCACTCAGAACACCTTAGCAACACCCTCCAAACCATTCAGAACACCTTGGCAACCAATTCCCAACCTAGCAACACCCTACAAACCATTCAGAACACCCTAGCAACGCACTACAAACCGTTCAGAACACCTTGGCAACCACCTCACACCCTAGCAATGACCTCACCTCACACCCTAGCAATGACATTCAGAACACCCTAGCAACACCTGACATATCATTCAGAACACGTTGGTAACTACCTCAGACTGTAACAACACCCTACAGACAATTCAGAACACCTTAGCAACACCCTACAAACCATTCAGAACACCTTGGCAACCACCTCACACCCTAGCAACACCCTGCAAACCACTCAGAACACCTTAGCAACACCCTCCAAACCATTCAGAACACCTTGGCAACCACCTCACACCCTAGCAACACCCTGCAAACCACTCAGAACACCTTAGCAACACCCTACAAATCATTCAGAACACCTTGGCAACCACCTCACACCCTAGCAACACTCTGCAAACCCCTCAGAACACCTTAGCAACACCCTCCAAACCATTCAGAACACCTTGGCAACTACCTCAAACCCTAACAACACCCTACAAACCATTCAGAACACCTTAACAACACCCTTCAAACCATTCAGAACACATTAACAACACTGTACAAACCACTCAGAACACCTTAACAACACCCTTCAAACCATTCAGACCACAGTGACAATCACCTCACACCCTAGGAACACCTTACAAACCATTTAGAACACCTTAGCAGCTACCTCACAAAATCTAGAAATCATTCAGAACACCTTAGCAATGCCTTGCATACCACTCAAAACACCCTAGAAACGACACAGAACACCCTAGCAACACGCTACAAACCATTCAGAACACCCTAGCAACACCCTACAAACCATTCAGAACACATTGGCAACCACCTCACACCCTAGCAATGACCTCACCTCATACCCTAGCAATGACATTCAGAACACCCTAGCAACACCTGACATATCATTCAGAACACCTTGGCAACTACCTCAAACTCTAACAACACCCTACAAACAATTCAGAACACCTTAGCAACACCCTACAAACCATTCAGAACACCTTGGCAACCACCTCACACCCTAGCAACACCCTGCAAACCACTCAGAACACCTTAGCAACACCCTCCAAACCATTCAGAACACCTTGGCAACCACCTCACACCCTAGCAACACCCTGCAAACCACTCAGAACACCTTAGCAACACCCTACAAACCATTCAGAACACCTTGGCAACCACCTCACACCCTAGCAACACTCTGCAAACCACTCAGAACACCTTAGCAACACCCTCCAAACCATTCAGAACACCTTGGCAACCGCTGCACACCCTAGCAATGTCCTGCAAACCATTCAGAACACCCTAGCATCACCTGACATATCAGTCAGAACACCTTGGCAACTACCTCAAACCCTAACAACACCCTTCAAACCATTCAGAACACATTAACAACACTGTACAAACCACTCAGAACACCTTAACAACACCCTTCAAACCATTCAGACCACAGTGACAATCACCTCACACCCTAGGAACACCTTACAAACCATTAAGAACACCTTAGTAGCTACCTCACAAAATCTAGAAATCATTCAGAACACCTTAGCAATGCCTTGCATACCACTCAAAACACCCTAGAAACCACACAGAACACGCTAGCAACATGCTACAAACCATTCAGAACACCCTAGCAGCACCCTACAAACCATTCAGAACACCTTGGCAACCACCTCACACCCTAGCAATGCCCTACAAACCAGTCAGAATACCTTAGCAACACTATACAAAGCATTCAGAACACCCTGGCAACCTCACACCCTAGCAACAACATACAGACCATTCAGAACACCTTAGCAACACCCTACAAACCATTCAGAACACACTGACAATCACCACACACACACCCTAGCAAAGCCATAAAACGTCTTGGCAGCTACCTCTAAAAATCTAGCAATCATTCAGAACATCCTAGCAACACCTTACATACCATTCAGAACACATTAGAAACCACACAGAACACCCAAATATGGCAACATCCTACATACAATTCAGAACACCTTAGCAACACCATACAAACTATTCAAAACACCTTGGAAACCACCTCACACCCTAGCAACATCCTACATACCATCCTAACACCCTAGAAACCATGCAGAACACTTAAGCAACATCCAAAATACAATTCAGAACACCTTAGTAACCATCTCACACCCTAGCACACCCAACAAACCATTCAGAGCACGTTAGCAGCTACCTCACAATATCTAGCAATCATTCAGAACACCCTAGCAACACCTGACATACCATTCAGAACATCTTAGCAACACCCCACAAAGCATTCAGAACACCTTGGCAACCACCTCACACCCTAGGAACGCCATACAAAGCATTCGGAACACCTTAGCAATACCCTACAAAGCATTCAGAACATCTTGGCAACCACCTTACACCCTAGCAACGCCCTACATACCATTCAGAACACCTTAGAAATCATGCAGAACACTCTTTTATCAACATTCTACATACAATTCAGAACACCTTAGCAACACCCTGCAAAGTATTCAGAACATCTTGGCAACCACCTCACACCCTAGCACACCCAACAAACCATTCAGAGCACGTTAGCAGCTACCTCACAATATCTAGCAATCATTCAGAACACCCTAGCAACACCTGACATACCATTCAGAACATCTTAGCAACACCCCACAAAGCATTCAGAACACCTTGGCAACCACCTCACACCCTAGGAACGCCATATAAAGCATTCAGAACACCTTAGCAATACCCTACAAAGCATTCAGAACATCTTGGCAACCACCTTACACCCTAGCAACGCCCTACATACCATTCAGAACACCTTAGAACATGTAGAACATGTAGAATATTATCAACATTATCAACATTCTACATACAATTCAGAACACCTTAGCAACACCCTGCAAAGTATTCAGAACATCTTGGCAACCACCTCACACCCTAGCAATGTCCTACATACCATTCAGAACACCCTAGAAACCATGCAGAACACTCTAGCAACATCCAAAATACGATTCAGAACACCTTAGTAACCACCTCACACCCGAGCAACACCCAACAAACCATTCAGAGCATGTTAGCAGCTACCTCACAAAATCTAGCAATTATTCAGAACACCCTAGCAACACCTGACACACCATTCAGAACACCTTAGAAACCATGCAAACACTCTATTATCAACATTCAACATACAATTCAGAACATCTTAGCAACACCCAACAAAGCATTCAAAACACCTTGGCAACCACCTCACACCCCAGAAACGCCATACAAACCATTCAGAACACCTTAGAAAGACACTGCAGCTGCACAAAAATATTACAAGTATAGTTGACACTAACTGTTGTAGGAGTGCAGTTTGGATGTGTGCAAGACTTTGATACAATCACATTTCAAAAATTACCTTTGGAAAATCTCCCTAAAAACACTATAATTCCTACACTGCTTTCTGAAATCAGAAGGGGTTTTTCAGATGACTGTGGGACGTTTTTTTTGTCCTAGTTTTACGGCAGGTTCTTGCACGTTATGTAATGCGCTTCTGTGAAACAGCTGCTCGAGAGCAAGAGGGGAGTCTGGCCTTTGCTCTGGGGCAAGTTCTTATCGTGTATGACCTTTCTGCCTCTTCCATGCTCGCAGCAAGTTTGATCAGATTCCACATTCCAACACATTCTGCCACTTCCTAGTAAAGCAGAAGAGAGAAAAAGAGGAGTGTATAGCACAGTAAAGGATTATTCAATTATTGATAATTCATGCTCTCTTAATGGAAGCACTGTTAGCACTGCTAAATAATTTCTCTGATTGATGATGATAATGTCTGTCTGTTACAGTCGTGCATCACGGCCTAAAGTCTAAACAGATGTGACTGATCATCAGTGTCTTAACATATGAGAATATGGAGTGATCATTTACATACTCATTCAAACGATGCAGAGGTGAAAAAGACAGATGTTTGGACTGGGCTCCAGGGGGTCCCTCCACTGATTCAGACCAACATGCAAAACCAAAGTTGTGTAACAGCGGCACTCTGGACTCATCATCAACTTTCTGACACTCTTTTTACATAAGCTATACTGAAAGTGAAAAGGGCTGTCAAGGTCCAAAACGAGAGTGAGAAGAAAAAAACACCATGAAAGTTTCACAGAAGTAGCTGATCATAACAGATGATTTTCACATAAAAAAATAATTACAACTGATTATATACAGTATGTATACAGTACTCTACAAACAAACTGTATATTATATCCCCCTACAATAACCCTATCCCTAAACTTACCCATCACACAAATTCACACATTTTTAATAAAAAATCATTTAGTATGTTTATTTTGCATTTTGAATTACAAGGACATCGGCATGTCCTCGTAATGTAAGGGGCGTGGCCTGAAACCTGAATACACACCACGATATAAGGACTTCTATGCATCCTAATAATGTAGGTCAAACCAGTGTGCACACACATGTTTGTTTTTTGTGAATTGTGGGGACATTCCATAGGTGTAATGGTTTTTATACTCTACAAACCGTATTTTTGTATCGCCATACACCATCCTACACCTAAACCTACCCATCAAAGGAAACCATGCACATTTTTCCTTTCTCAAAATAACTAATTCTGTATGATTTATAAGCCTTTTGAAAAATGTCATAAATTACAATTTAATATGTATTCATTATAAAACAGTTATTTTAAATTGTAATATTATTTCATAATATTACTGTTTTTACTGTTTTTCAAAAACAATAATATATATATATATATATATATATATATACATATATATATACACACACACACACACACTGATCAGGCATAACATTATGACCACTGACAGGTGAAGTGACACCTGATAATCTGTTCATCATGGCATCTGTTAGTGGGTGGGATATATTTGGCAGCAAGTGAACATTTTGTCCTCAAAGTTGATGTCTTAGATGTAGGAAAAATGGGCAAGCGTAAGGATTTGAATGAGTTTGACAAGGGCCAAATTGAGATGGGTAGACGACTGGGTTAGAGCATCTCCAAAACTGCAGCTCTTGTGGGGTGTTCCTGGTGTGCAGTGGTCAGTGTCTATTAGAAGTTGTCCAAGGAAGGAACAGTGGTGAACCGGCGACAGGGTCATGGGCGGCCAAGGCTCATTGATGCACGTGGGGAGCGAAGGCTGGCCTGTGTGGTCTGATCAAACAGACGAGCTACTGTAACTTAAATTGCTCAAAATATTAAAGTCGGTTCTGATAGAAAGGAGTCAGAATACACAGTGCATAACAGTTTGTTGCATATGGGGGTGCATAGCTGCAGACCAGTCAGGGTGCCCATGCTGACCCCTGTCCACCGCTAAAAGCACCAACAGTGGGCACGTGAGCAGCAGAACTGGACCACGGAGCAATGGAAGAAGGTGGTCTGGTCTGATGAATAATGTTTTCTTTTACATCACGTGGATGGCCGGGTGTGTGTGTGTCACTTAACACATGGCACTAGGATGCACTATGGGAAGAAGGCAAGCCGGTGGAGTCAGTGTGATGCTTTGGGCAATGTTCTGCTGGGAAACCTTGGGTCCTGCCATCCTTGTGGATTTTACTTTGACATGTACCACCTACCTAAGCATTGTTGCAGACCATGTACACTATTTCATGGAAACGGTATTCCCTGGTGGCTGTGGACTCTTTCAGCAGGATAATGCGCCCTGTCACAAAGCAAAAATGGTTCAGGAATGGTTTGAGGAGCACAACAATGAGTTTGAGGTGTTGACTTGGCCTCCAAATTCCCCAGATCTCAATCCAATCGAGCATCTGTGGGATGTGCTGAACAAACAACTCCAATCCGTGGAGGCCCCACCTCGCAACTTACAGGACTTAAAGGATCTGCTGCTAACATCTTGGTGCCAGATACCACAGAACACCTTCAGGTGTCTAGTGGAGTCCATGCCTCAATGGGTCAGGGCTGTCAAGGAGGACCAACACAATATTAGGAAGGTGGTCATAATGTTATGCCTGATCAGTGTATATAAAGTATCTCACAAAAGTGAGTAAACCCCTCACATTTCAGCAACCATTTTAGTATATGTTCTCAAGGAACAATACTATAGAAATGAAAATTGGATATATCTTAGAGTAGTCAATGTGCTGCTTGTATAGCAGTATAGATTTACTGTCCTCTGAAAATAACTCAACATACAGCCATCATTGTCAAAATAGCTGGCAACAAAAGTGAGTACACCCTAAGTGATAAAAGCTGTACGTCGTTTAACCATGCAAAGCCATGTGTCCTATACCATACTAATTTGTGTATCTTGTATTAAAGCAGTTAAAATACAAGATACAATTCTCTCATACTGACCACTGGATGTTCAACATGGCACCTCGTGGCAAAGAACTCTCTAATCGTGCGTTCACACCAGAAGCGAATGAAGTATTAAGCATGAGTGATTTACATGTTAAGTCAATGCAAAGACGCAATAGACATCCTGCGGCGCGATTCACGCGAATGAACAGTGCGAATTGAGCGTTTCGTGCGAGTTGAAAAATCTTAACTTTGACGAATATTCGCGTTAACCAATCAGGAGCTTGCTCTAGTAGTGACGTGATTACGACGTAGCGGAGGGAGAAATCCGAAATAACAATGGAGGACAAAATCATCGTCGCTGTACGATACATCTTTGTACTTTTATAGAAACAGGAATAAAAAGGATCTTGCTTGGAAGAAAGTGAGTGAGGAGGTCACTCACTTTCTGTAAAAAAATGCTCTTTACTCAATTTGAGCTATATATATACATATTGAGACTACAAGCTAGCTAAAGCCGGCAAATTGAACTTATTCTCTAAATTTTACAACTTCTTTCCCGCTGATGAATTGATGTGTTTATTCAGAGGAAATGTGTATAAACGAGACTGGAGCCGCCTAGCAGAAGCCCCTCTCATGACGCGAATTTGCGTCTGTTGTCTGTTGAGAATTAGAATTGTTGCTCTCCACAAAGATGGCCTAGGTTATAAGAAGATCAGTAACACCCCGAGTTACAGTACAGTGGCCAGGGTCATACATAGGTTTTCCAAGATGGGTTCCACTCAGAACAGGCCTCACAAGGTTCGATCAAAAAAGTTGAGTCCTCGTGCTGTGCGTTAAGTGCAGAAGCTGGCTTCAAAAAACAGACGCATGAGTGCTGCCAGCATTGCTTTAGAGGTTGCAGAAGCGGAAGGTCAGCTTGTCAGTGCTCAGACCATATGCCGCACACTGCAACAAGTCAGTTTGTATGGCCGTCGTCCCAGAAGGAAGCCTCTTCTGAATCTGGCTCACAAGAAAGTCCGAAAGCAGTTTGCTGAAGACAACCTGTTCAAGAGCATGAATTACTGGAACCATGTCCTGTGGTCTGATGAGACTAAGATAAACTTGTTTGGCTCAGATGGTGCCTAGCAT
The DNA here is from genome assembly GCF_018812025.1 of Megalobrama amblycephala. Lineage (NCBI taxonomy): Eukaryota > Metazoa > Chordata > Actinopteri > Cypriniformes > Xenocyprididae > Megalobrama > Megalobrama amblycephala. The sequence goes on along the minus strand of NC_063055.1, from coordinate 7,207,022 downwards.
GTGTGGCGACGCCCTGGTGAGGAGTACCAAGAAAACTGTGTCTTGCCTACAGTCAAGCATGGTGGTGGTAGCATCATGGTCTGGGGCTGCATGAGTGCTGCTGGTACTGGGGAGCTGCACTTCATTGAGGGGAACATGGATTCCAACATGTACTGTGACATTCTGAAGCAGAACATGATGCCCTCCCTTCAGAAACTGGGTTGAACGGCAGTTTTCCAACATGATAATGACCCCAAACACACCGCCAAGATGACAACTGCCTTGTTGAAGAAGCTGAAGGTGAAGGAGATGGAGTGGCCAAGTATGTCTCCAGACCTGAACCCTATTGAGCACCTGTGGGGCATCCTCGAGCAGAAGGTGAAGAAGCGCCATGTGTCTAACATCCAGCAGCTCCGTGATGTCATTATGGAGAAGTGGAAGAGGATCCCAGAAACATCCAGGCAGTGCTAGATAACAATGGTGCTCACACAAAATATTGACACTTTGGACAGGGTGTAGGGTGTAGTCACTTTTGGTGCCAGTTATTTAGACAATAATGGCTGTATGTTGAGTTATTTTTAGAGGACAGTAAACCTGTACTGCTATACAAGCTGCACATTGACTACTCTAAAGTATATCCAATTTTCATTTCTATAGTATTGTCCCTTGAGAACATATAATGAAATGGTTGCTAAAATGTGAGGGGTGTACTCATCTCATTGATCTCTCTCTCTCTCTCTCTCTATATATATATATATATAGTAACAGTGTTTCTCTATGTTAACGTATGTTTGACTTGGGTGTAAGCAGAAAGTAATTGAATGAGGTGTAGAGAGCTTGAGTAAGCAGTGACATTTAAAACAGCACAGAAGAGGCACTTTAAAATGAGCATATGCACACTTTACATTCTGTGTGTGTGTGGACCTGTATCTCGCACACACACACATACCTCTCTCCAGCACGGGACCGCTTTAACCACCAGGGTGTTATCTAGTTCAAGTTCAGAGTCCTCCTTGTTCTCTTTTGACACTCAGGTGAATAACTATTCATTCACACAATTGTTGTGTGTCACGCCACCCCCAGTCCCATAGAAAGACCTGGAGTTTGGCTTGATACAAAGGGTACATGAAAACCAGAAACACTTTGTGCTTCTGTCTTATATGGTTATATATTAGTGCCGGAAGGAGAATTTTGGGACGCTCCAAGTATGGAGGGAACAGTATGTCCAGTTGATAGGAGGCAAGAACAAGTCATCAAAGCCCACTGTGTTCTTCACACAAAAGATATCTGGAGTGTGAGCTTGAGAAAAGAGAATGTGCTAACCCTAGATGGAATCTGCTGACCTTTTATATGTTCTGTGCTTATTTGGAGTGAAATCTGCAGAATTCTGTGGAATGGATTTACACATTGCAAAAGTAGAGTAGAGATGAGAGTACTGCATACCTTGTGAATGACAGGTGTTCAAATTCTTCATATGTAGGCCTAACTTGAGAGCAAGTTTACACAATATCAGTCAAGAAGTGATAAGAATCAGCAAAATCAATGGAGGCAACCAGCATGGCACTTAAAATCAACTGAGAATATTTTTCCTGTGCTAAAACAAACAATATTGGAGTTGGTTTTCTGCTTAAATACCAAAGTTACAATAGTTATTGTTAATATGGCACTGCTGTAATCACCATTGACAACAAAAACAGAAATTAAAGGATGACAAATATTCTGAATGCTTCTTAGACTTTTTTTTATATTATTTTTATTAAAGGAGATCCATACATACGGAGATCCATGGTATTTTGGCCCAAAAATAAAATAACGACTTTATTCAAAAATATCTAGTGATGGGCGATTCCAAAACATTGCTTCATGAAGCTTCGAAGCTTTACGAATCTTTTGTTTCGAATCAGTGGTTCGGAGCGTGTATCAAAAAAATCGCCCATCACTAGATATTGTTGAATAAAGTCGTTATTTTGTTTTTTTGGCACACAGAAAGTTTTCTAGTCGCTTCATAACATTAAGGTTGTAGTTACATGAACTGTTTTGAAAAAGTCTTTAGTAGCTTTCTGGGCATTGAAAGTGTTAATTGTCTTGCTGGCAATGCAGGCTTCACTGAGCCATCAGATTTCATCAAAAATATCTTAATTTGTGTTCCGAAGATGAACGAAGGTCTTACGGGTGTGGAACGGCATGAGGGTGAGTAATAAATGACAGAATTTTCATTTTTGGGTGAACTAACCCTTTAACCCCTCCCCTTCAGTCGCCTGACCTTATTCTGGTATTGAACACCCACTTTCCATGATCCAATAATTCCAGATGAATAAAATGAAGTCCCACCCAACATTTGTCTTGCTAAATACACTTTATCACACAGTAAACTGGTTTGTGAAAGTCACTTCATCTTTGTACTTTTTATAGAGAACAACAAAGAACCATTTTGCTTCTTAATTAAAGAAACTTTAATCAGATACAAACTTGTGTAACTCCAAGTAAATTTGTAGTGATAAAACAAAGTACTAAACAAAACTGCCGTAAGAAAAATCCCTCATAAACCCTGCTCTTGCTCATTTTCTCTATGGCCAATAGTGTTCAATAGTGGCTTTTTCTGCCTTTGATTCATTAAGAAAAGAGTCTGTATGTTTAAAAGAAGGAAGTCTGGTTGAAACTGACCTCAAGAGAACAAAGAACCCAGATTGCCTCCAAAAGGAACCGTTTGCTGATTCATGCACAAATAATTTCCCTATCTAATCACTCTCCTCCCTAATGTCTGCAGGGAATGCTTCGTAATGATACAGTGTCCAGAGTAAAACCTCCTTAAATCTCAAGCACATCACTCACTGTTACTCACTATTATGGGAAACACATGTGTAATCTTTGTACAGTTGCCAGTAAAGTTCATTGCATTCCTGAACAAAAAAAAAAAAAACCTTGCAAACCCTGACAAATCAGTAAAAAAAAAAAAAAAAAAGTTTAAATTTTCCCTTTCAGTTTTCTTTCCTGTGCTAACATTTCCTATTAAAATAAAGTTTAGATGGGACACATCTCGTTACCTCATAGCAATGAACCAAAATTCCCATTTTAGAGAGCATCTGATTGGATGAAAATCTGTTTTGTGCAGGATGAGTCATCAAAAATTTTGCTCTGTTTTCCTGGAAAAGAAAGAAAATGATGGACAGACAGACAGACAGACAGACAGACAGACAGACAGACAGACAGACAGATAGATAGATAGATAGATAGATAGATAGATAGATAGATAGATAGATAGATAGATAGATAGATAGATAGATAGATAGATAGATAGATAGATAGATTAGTCTAACCTCCTGCAGAAACCTGTATTTATCTCTGTGAGTTACTTTTAAACACACAGAAAGATATGTTATCACTCCTTTAAGCCTGTAGCGACAGGTATGTCTTACATAAATTTGTGGAGGGGAGGACAGAACAATCCAGAAGTTAAGCTGTGTCCTGGGTTTTTTTTTTTTTTTTTTTTGCACAAAGTGCAAGTTCTCAGCAATGCTGTGTTCAGGTGTTGTGCTCAGTGCATAGCCTGTCCACTGTGCTGCAACCTGGGGCCCAGCAGACCTGGAATGCTGCTATTGTTAACGTGGCATTCCATCGCAACAATTACAGGATTGAGAAGAGTGGCACAAAGCGGCCATGCTGATTTATGCAAATCGCAGTGGAGAAAGGAGAGAGATCGGACTGTAGACAGACTGACCTATAGACAGACAGACTGACCGACTGATAGATAGATTGACAGACAGAACGAAATACAGATAGATAGATAGACAGACAGACAGACAGACAGATAGACAATAGATAGATAGATAGATAGATAGATAGACTGACTGACAGATAGACAGACAGTCAGACAGAGATACTTTTACATAATGATTTAAAAGATTAAACATCAGCAGAACTAAATCAACATTTAAATGGCTTTCAAGGAGAAACATTAGCAAAGTGGCACTGAGTTTTTTTTTTTGTTATGCAATCTTTTCAAATACTTTTACAAACTTTTCGCCCTTGCATAATAAAAACTAAAACAATACAATTTTATAGAACAGAAAGCAGACAGAAAAAGGGAAGAATGTAGTTCCCCTTCTTAGGGAATGTGTTCGAGATAACTGAACTGGAATTTAGTGTGGGTTAGAGCTGTGTCACAGTGACATACTAACTGAGCAGCTCATTCACAGTGAGTGGGGTTTCAGCTGGTGGAAGTGACTCTATTACGACCAGGGAGAGGGAAGGGGGGAAACTTCCCTGACTCTGTAAACAGCAATGACTGTTAAACAGCTGCGAGGTGCACTTAGCAACAAACAAATGCTTTATCGTGCTGAAAAAAGCCTGCACCGGTCAGAGCTATATTAAAAGGCCATTATGGGGTTAGATGCTGGGATGAGTCATCTGGGTCAATATGGATAGTAAACACACACACGCATATACACCATGTGTACTTCTCACGGTTACGCACAACTCCCTGCCATAGATACACCAAAACAAACAGAACTGTTTCCAATCGCACACGCGCCTATCGGATGACGGCAACTGTGAATTCAGACCGATTTGAGTGAAAACTGTCAAGAAATGTTCAGGAAAGAAAATATATAAGAAGAAAATAAAGACCATTAAACGATTTTTTTTGCATTGTGGCATTTTAGTTACAATTAAGCACCTATGCTTTTTTTTTATTATTATTATTATTATTATTTGGCATTACACTATTGAGAATCAGACTTTTTCGACACAACTGTCCAATAGTTTGGGGTCTGTACGTTTTTTTTTTTTTTTAATGTTTTGGAATTTTCAGCATCATTACTCCAGTCTTCAGTGTCACATGATCCTTCAGACATCATTCTAATATGCTGATTTGCTGCTCAAGAAATAATTCTTATTATTATCAATGTTGAAAACAGATGTGCTGCTTCATATTTCTGTGGAAATGGTCAGATTTACAAGGATTCCTTGATAAATAGAAAGTTTAAATTCCACAGAAAAACTCAAATGAGGTGAGTCACATGACAGAAATTTCAGCTGAAATCAAAACATCTGCAGAAATAATTTCTGACCTGATGAAACGAATCATATTTAGACATGATTTCTGCAAACAAATTACCCACAGTAATTATGCAAATTACAGATATATTAAGTTTTTAGAAATTGCCTTCAAAATCTGAGAGGGCGTGAATGAGTACGACACTACTGCCCATTTATGTGGCACTTTGAAGAATTCATAGTGGGGTTGTGAGAAATGTGCAAAATGTGCATAATGAGCATGAGTAGGGAAAAAAGGACTGCATCTGTGTGTGAGAAATGCATGCTCCTGTAGCTCGGCTTCCTTCACCAGATAACAGAATTCACCCGTGGGCTCTGCTCCACCCCAAACAACTATTTTACAACTCATAGTTTCATTAAAGAGAGAAAAGATGATCACAAAAAAGAAGAAAGAAATGTACAAACACATAAACCAAACACATGCTGATGCTTGTAAAAATGACAGAGCACAATGAAATTCAACACCTGAAAATGCACACATCAAAACTTATCTATCACCACAGGCATGCAAGCTAATAAAAACATTGCAAGTCAATAAGATCTACAGATATGAGTCATTAGCTCTGTTCCAAAACTTATGCTGCCTATCTTCCTACATAACCAGCTGCCTCAGAAGTCCCATAAGAGTGCATTTTTTAGATGGGTTGCACACATGTGCTAAACTAATGCAGTGTTCCTCTAATAAGCACAACACACAAATATTAGCCAAAATAATCAATTTTCAATTATACCGATTTATTTTTTAATCAATATTGAATAGTGCCCCTATCATTCTTTTTCGGATATTACCTTTCATAGCAGTTTGTGAATGTAAAAGGTCTGCAAAGTTTCAAAGATCAAAGTGCAGATAAATGAAGTTATTGTCTCCCAAAAGAAAGAACCAATTCTGAACTGCCTGAAATGAGTCGTCAGTAATTCCAATCTTACTTCCTGCACAAACCTACACAGGATTGTTACAAATTTGCAAGAGGGGTTATATTAGTGCCGTGACCCTGATGGGAGTGAGGTTTAGGGGGGTGAGGGTAAGAGCTGCGAATGTAAACCGCACTCCCCTGATCTCAAGAGGCGCTCTTGCGACTGACACTAGAGACTGCGGTCTTTAGCCTCCTTGTTAGAGCACCTGACTCCCATGCTGGTAGACCCGGGTTTGAGTCCGGCTTAGAGCTGGTGGTTCGAAGAGGAGGGGTTACATTGGTGCCGTGACCTGGATGGGAGTGAGGTTTAGGGGGGTGAGTGTAACAGACGTAGGCCGGTAAGAGCTGTGAGTGTAAACCTCACTTCCCTGATCTCAAAAGGCGCTCTAGAGACCGTGGCCTTTTGCCTCCTTGTTTGAGCACCCGACTCCCATGCCGGCGGACCCGGGTTCGAGTCCCGCTTAGAGAGGTTGGTTCGAACAGGAGGGGTTACACATGCACTTCCAAAAGATGAGGACTTGCGCTCAAATTGGCTCGAATGCCATTGTTACTGTTCATATCACAGTGCTGAGGAAGCCTCCAGAGCTGAAATTCAGATATGGTAATGGGCGTTTCTGGCACTCACCGTAAGTGTAAAGACCAATCACAACAGACTGGGCCATCTGACCAATCAGAGCAGAGCAGGCTCTCAGAAAGGAGGGGTTTAGAGAAACTGAATCCTTTATCAAACAGTTTCAGATACTATGAGAAAAGAGGTGATGATGCAATATATTATAAGAAATTTTTTTTGATATTGGATGCATGTAAACCTATTGCAGGATACCTCCAAAACAAAATTAGGATCCTTTAAAATAATAGCATAATAACTGCACTTTAAATATATACAACTGAAATATACGTCTATTTATAATGCTTCTTCCGCGTTGGGAATACAGCCTCTGTAGGCAGCGTGCCAGGCTTTGGAAGAGAGCTGTTTCATGTCCATGTTTACATGACACTGTTTTGAAGAATCCACTTCCAAGAATATTAAGGATACTGTTTATGGTTTATTTCATTTCTTTATTCTTGAGCATTGCAATGCCAAGAAAACAGGCACAAAAGACAAAAAACATTCGTTTGGAAAGAGGCACACCTGGAGGTGGGGTGAGGTGAATAGATGTTTGAAGGGCGTTTACGTGACTTTCAGCCGAGAACAAGAGCAAGTTGTACCAAAATGAAAGTTTGACATACGCCAGCACATCAGATCCCTGAGGGCACGATGAGAAATTGCACAGGTTGAGTTTTATATGCCAGATCAGAACAAAAACTATACGTGTTGCTCAATGCACCACAGGACAGATCCTAGTGCCAATGAAAATACAGTGCTGTGATCGTTGTGGGTTATGGCATTGTGAGCTATGACGCACACACAATTGCCTCACTCTTAAAATCATGCAAATTCCTACTGTGACAAACAGGAAAAAGAACTAGAAAAGAAGTTGAAATGTTACTGTCATAGCAAATCAACATGCCTAGAGGGCTACTGTAAAATTAATGACCATACCTTGTACAGTGATGTCTGTTTTAAATGGCCCTAAAAGTTCTATCAAAATATGAGGAAAATGTTTAATTTAAAAAAAAAAAAAATTAAAACAAAACACTAATCTTGGTTAAGGTATTTATCTGACAAAATTATTTGGCAAAAAAGGCAAACTACATCTACAGGTTTTATTTTACTATGCAAAAAAAAAAAAAAAGCATAGAAAATATTTGCATGGAAAAAGCATACATTGACTACAAAATGATCAGTTATTAATATTTTGTTGGTGCTCTCTTGTTTTTGCATGTGTTCATAGTTTCTTTGTATGACAGCCTGACTAAAAAATGATGTATGCAAATTTTTGGCATGTTTCATTGCATTATCACAAATAAAACAATCTCCAAGCACAACTATGCAATATGATTACAAAATCATATTTAACCAATTTTTAATAATATTTGAATAAAGGATGATGTCAAATTTTCTAGGCTGGACATTTCTTTTGGGCACTACTGTAGGTCTTGGTTGAAATAATAAAATAAAATAAAATAAAATAAATAAATAAAATAAAATAAAATAAAATAAAATAAAATAAAATAAAATAAAATAAAATAAAATAAAATAAAATAAAATAAAATAAAATAAATAAAATAAAATAAAATAAAATAAAATAAAATAAAAATGGAGTCGGTAAGACTTTGAATACTGAATATTATTTTAATTATATTTTGAATATATATTTAGTAATGAATAATAATTGTATTATAATTATTACAATTTATAAATAGTATCATAATAATGTTTATAATATAATATATATAATATAATATAATATAATATAATATATATATATATAATATAATATAATATATATAATATAATATAATATATATAATATTCACACTGAGTAAAAAAGAAAGTTTTAAATTTAAAACAGACATTTTGTGACAACATACCCCAATAGTGTGCATGAAATGGGTAACACTATATTGGATAAGATGAACTTTAAATTTAAATGATAAAACAATAACGAAAGACAAAACAATGAATAAAACAACAAAATGTAACATACAAAAACATTGTCATTGATATATTCTTTAAATCAAATATTTTAAGTATACTGTATTGCAATTATTATTTTTTTTTTAAATGTGTGAAACCCAACCGTCAGTTTAAAATCTGACTTTTTTAAAAGATATATTTAGAAAAAACGTTATACATTGTTACAATATTCAGAAAACAGAAACAACCCTCAGTCTGTAATTAATAACACACACTATTTAGTTCACTAATCACGTTTGCTGTATGTTTCTATTGTCTGTGTATAAAATATCAACACTGCACTATGTGACCTCTCGCCCTTTTATTGGCTCGTAACCAATACAGATTCTGCGTAACCGAACCAGCATGTAAACATAAGCCATGTCTACGGTAACAAAGCCAAAGCGACACGCACACTGTTTACATCCAAGCACCTCTGCTACTCACTCAACAGCCCAGCCGACACTTACAGAGAAATTCAGTGGAAGTCACGGCCCAGTGCTTATCTCTCACTGCTTCTCTCTTTCTGTGTGTCACGGGTTCCAAAGAAGCAAGAAAATGTTATGAGAAATGAAAAAGGGGGCTGGGAGGGGAGATATAGCGGCGCTATAGCTCTGGTGTACTGGCCATGCGGCTTCAGGCTTCTGGTACCTGTGCAGCATTTCAATGGAAACGCATGGAGCCTCAGTTGTCAGGATTACACACTCGCCACAGTCTGCTGCAAATCAACATGGAACTTCTTTCATTTAAAGGAAGACCTCAAACACATTTTCCCTTCAATCAGTAGTGCAACGGCCAAGGTTACTGATAACACTGAGAGACATTCCTGGAAAATGTCAAAACCCCTATTACAATATACTATATTTACCCAGGCTAGACTAACAACCTTTCTTCACCTCTACTTCTCCTCTTATTTTAATGGCTTTACAGTGCAACAGAAACCACCCACTTTTTCAGCAGCCTTTGTTCAGGAACTGTTTCTTCCCATATTCATTTTCTCCATTCTGATTTTAAAACATTCTTCAATAAAGCATCAAACATTTTTTTTTATTCTTTAAATGCTATTTTATTAAAGTCCCCCCCTGTGGTGAAAATCAAGTTTTTAATGTTGTTTATGTGTCTATGTGGTGTCTTTAATATGCTTTAAGTCAAACCATGCGCAAAAGTCAACACCATTGCTGAGTATTTTCTCTTTAAAACTGCAGCGATCTAAAGACTGTTTCAAGAACAAGGTTTGAAATCGCGGTTTTCTTACATCACAAACTAAACTACCTTGTAACCAATCATGTCAACGTGACGACAGGCTTTAGCATATCATTAACCATGACTGCTCTGAAACAGGGGAGTCTCAAGAGAAGCCAGGTTATCCCACTATATTTTTCTGTTGATATGAAAAATTGGGTAGATTTATCAATATAGCGGGTGTATGATGTATATTATGATGAACTGATGTTATGATGTCTTTCTTTCGTTCAAAGCGTTTGTAAGGAAACTAATTTTCAGAAGGCAGCTGTCTGACTCTGACATGGTGAACGGGATCATGGTTTGTGTAACATTAGCAACTCATTATTAGCTGTTTGATAACATAGTCAGGCAAAAACCTAATCATATTAATTGCCGTCATGCGTCCGACATTGTAAAAAGCGATACCATTGTGCAGCGTTTACCTCAGTAGTTGACCGAGTGGATCTCTCAGCTCATGCGAGTGAGTGGAGGAGGGGCTAATTAGCATATTCATTGATCCATGTATACTAAATGAAGCAAGGGTGTGGTTACATTCAAGCTATTTTAAGACATGAAGAATTTTTTTTTCACAGGAAATAATGTTTGAATATGTCATTTTGGTGATCAAAGATGAGTTTTAGGGGATAAAATTATTGACTACAGGGGGACTTCATATACTTCATATCAAAATGTACAAGTCAAGTCAGAACAATAAAGAGCTAGAAAAGATGGTGCACTTAATTTCTTTTTTTGAGGGAATAAATTACTCATCCCATGAAACACTGAGAATGACATAATTGATCAAAAACAATTTTTACAAAATAAAACTTGATTTATATTTATATTCATTACAAGTTTTAGAACAATATATTTTACATTTATTGAAAAGTTTAACTTTTTAATGTTTTGAAAGAAATGGCTCTGATCAAAATACAGTAAAACAGTAATATTGTGAAATATTATTACAAGTTAAAATAGCTTAGTTTTCTATTTGAATAGTTTTCTATTTGAATATATTTTAAAATGTAATTTATTCCTGTGTTAAAAGCTGAATTTCCAGCATCATTACTCCACACTCTAAAAAATGCTGGGTTAAAAACAACCCAAGTTGGGTTGAAAATGGACAAACCCAGCGATTGGGTTGTTTTAACTCAGCGGTTGGGTTAAATGTTTGCCCAACCTGCTGGGTAGTTTTATTTAAACCAACTATTGTTTAAAAATTGCTATATGGCTAGCTTAAAATGAACCCAAAATAGTTGGGAAATTAAAAACCAGATGCAATTAGAGGCAACAATAATAGACAAAAGGTGAATGTTTATTAATAAGCTTTAATATTTTATTAATATAAATTTAATACCTGATTGTAACAAAGCACTGTTCGCCAGAGGAGAATTGGCCCCCCAACTAAGCCTGGTTTCTCCCAAGGATTTTTTTCCCTCCATTTTAACACCTATTTGCCACTTGTTTGCCACCTGATGTCACCTGATGGAGTTTGGGTTCCTTGCCGCTGTCGCCTTTGGCTTGCTTAGTTGGGGACACTTGACATTTGATATTCAATAGTATTCTTGACATTTATTCAACAGTGCTTCTGATCTGCCTGCATTGACACTATTATTTAAGAGCTGCTGTGCAGCCAAATTATGTAGCAGTTATCAATGTAAAGCTGCTTTGACACAATCTGCATTGTAAAAAGCGCTATATAAATAAAGGTGACTTGACTTGACTTGACTTTAATAGTTTAATAGTTTATTAATATAAATTTATTAATAAGCAATTTAATAAATGTTTATTGTTTAATAATTATTCATTGAACATTAATAAATGTTCATTTCCAACATACTTTGGGTTAATTTTAATTAAGCAATACAGTAATTTTTAAACAATAGTTGAGTTAAATAAAACTACCCAGCAGGTTGGGCAAACATTTAACCCTACCGCTGGGTTAAAACAACCCAATTGCTGGGTTTGTCCATTTTCAACCCAACTTGGGTTGTTTTTAACCCAGCATTTTTTAGAGTGCAGTCTTCAGTGTCACATGATCCTTCAGAAATCATTCTAATATGCTGATTTGGAGCTCAAGAAACATTTATCATCAAATTTGTGCTGCTTTATATTTTTGTGGAAACCGTGATACATATTTTCAGGATTCTTCGCTTTAAAAAATGAGTTAAAAAGTTGGGTTGAAAATGGACAAACCCAATGATTGGGTTGTTTTAACCCAGTGGTTGGGTTAAATGTTTGCCCAACCTGCTGGGTAGTTTTATTTAACTCAATTGTTTCTTGGTTAAAATGAACCCAAAATATGTTGGAAATGAACATTTATTAATATATTTAATAAATGAACATTTATTAATAAGTTTAATGAATAATAATTAAACAATAAAAATTGATTAAACTGCTTATTAATAAATGTTCACCTTTTGATTATTATTGTTGTGTGATTTTTAATTTCCAACATATTTTGGGTTCATTTTAAGCCAGCCAGTAATTTTTAATCAACAGTTGAGTTAAATAAAACTGCCCAGCACGCTGGACAAACATTTAACCCAACCGCTGGCTTAAAACAACTCAATCATAGGGTTTGTCCATTTTCAACCCAACTTGGGTTGCTTTTAACCCAGCAATTTTTACATAAGTAGCCATCAGATTCAGTTAGGCAGTGATGCAGGATTATGGGTGTAACCAAGCAGACTAGTTAAAAATTGAGGATTCAACAGAAGAATAAATCATCAATTTACACATAATGGTAGGTCTGCCTTGAAAAGTTTATGGCTAAAAATCTCTTTCTCTATGGAGAAACGAGTGGCTCCAGAACCCCACTGTTGCCCTATAGTCTTGTTTCTCACCTCTGCTCACACTCTATTACTCTCAAATGCCGTCTGCACAGAGGCACAGCAGTGGCAGTCGCGAGTTCTTAGAAACCATTGGTAGGTGATCCATTATAAGCTGGAATCATGGGCTGGAACCAGTAACATTCTTTCTGAAAGAGATCACTTTTCCCATGGTGTCCTTCACTGCCTTTTTCTACTCTCCCTCCCTCTCTCCAGGCTTTCCTCTGACCCTGCACAGCTGTCTCCACATCCAAACTTCAGATAAGTGTTTTTTTCCTCTATGAAATATGCAGTCTGATTCACTGTCTCTGAATTCCAAGGTTTGGTGGGGCAGGACACAAGCCAAGCTCTGGTTTTGGGCGTTGCCAAAGTATTACCGTAAGGGACTAATTAGCAGGTCTGGGCCATTCCTGCTATGCAGTACATTTCCATGTCACAATTTTAATATATTGAAAACAATATTAAACTTTAGAACATATACTTTTAGACGTTACAGAGTTCAAAAGATATGACTGTATATCAGGAATCACCCACTTTAGTCATTTGAAAAGCAAATGTGAGACAGCCAAATACTACCGTTCAAAAGTTTGGGGTCAGTAAGATTTTTTTTTTAATTTGCCTTTTTTTTTTTTTTTTTTAGTGATCAAAAGTGACAGTAAAGACATTTATAATGTTACAAAAGCTTTCTATTTCAGATACATGTTGTTCTTTTGAACTTTTTATTCATTAAAAAATCATGAAAAAAAATTGTACACAACTGTTTTCTACAGTGGCGCATTGCTGCCACATGCATATTATATTTTCCACTCGATTATGTCGTAATAACGAGATCTTATCGTTTAAATTATATATTTTTTTCGTAATAACGAGATGCTATGTTGTTAAAATGACATTTTTCTCATTAAAATTACATTTTCTCATGATTAAAACGATATTTTTTGTAATAATGAGATAATGTCATTAAAATGATGTATTTTCTCAAAATAACGACATGTCAAAAAACTATATGCTTTTTCCATTATAATGAGATGATATACAGTTAAAATTACATATTGTGTACGTGATGTGACAACGTGAGAAATAGGCCTTTATCACAGTCTGAAAAGTTGGAGCTTCAAATAGGCTATAGTAAAATAAATTCTGCTGTAGCCACACATCAAACACAAATGTTAAGCAGCACAACTGTTTGCAACTTTGATAATAATAAGAAATGTTCCTTGAGCAGCAAATCATATTAGAATGATTTCTGAAGGATCATGTGACACTGAAAGCGTAATGATGCTGAAAATTCAGCTTTGATCACAGGAATAAATTACATTGTATAATACATGAAAATGGAAAATAGTTATTTTAAATTGTAATAATATTTTACAATATTACTGTTTTTACTGTATTTTTTTTTTTTTTTTTTTGATCAAATAAATGCAGCCTTTGGTGAGCAGAAGAGACTTCTTTAAAAACATTCAACATCTTACCAACCTCAAACTTTTGAATGGTTGTGTAAAAACACTTATATTTAACCATTGCACCTTTTAACCCACAGAAATGAAATCACCACAGGGGTGAGCGTCTATGTCTATTTGTAGCACGGCATTGTGTTTGAAAACAAAAGGTCTGCATAAACAGGCCAAATTAAGCTATTTATATGCATGATTGGGGGCTATTTTGGTGTTCTTCATCTAGTTAATGTAACAAAAATCTGCACTGATATGGATGCAGATACACTGCATGAAACCAATATCCTGACACGTGCATCTTTGTCCTGTTTATATTTACTTTCGACATAACCGATTCTCAGACAGTGTAATGCTGGCCAAATTGATCTGCGCTGCTCTATCAGTGGATCACTCAAGTAAATGGATTCAATCTGTGCCTTTCAGGCTAAATACATTTCATATTAAATAAATATAACTATATATATATATATATATACATACATACATAATTACATTAATATTACATGCATTTATTTAAAATATAAATATACACTACCTTTCACAAGTTTGGATTCGATAAGATTTCTAAAGGTTTTTGAAAGAGGTCTCTTATGCTCACCAAGGCAGCATTTATTTGATTAAACACAGTAAAAACAGTAATATTGTATAATAATCTTACAATTTAAAATAACTGTTTTATATTTTAATATATTTTATGTAATGTTTTTCTGAATTTTCAGCATTATTACTCCAGTCTTTAGTGTCACATGATCCTTCAGAAATCATTCTAATATTCTAATTTGCTGCTCAAGAAACGTTTCTTACTATCAATGGTGAAAACAGTTGAAAAGTTGAAGTTTGATCGGATATCATCTGATTTTGAACCACATATGGAAGCAGTCCAAATCTGATGGCGTGAAAAAAATCACATCTCATACGTGTTTTTGATGTTTCCACACATGCAACAAGATCCAATCTATGCCACAAGTCTAGAAGAAAAAAAAAATCTGAATTGAGTAATAGTGTAAAAACAGCCATTGTGACTACAGATATTTCCTTCTGTTGCAGTTTTCACAACAGAAATCAAACGGCGAACTAACCAATCACCAAATGTTAATAATAATAATAAAACAATAAACAAATGTCTTTAAAAATTATTCACCAAAATGTACTAGCATTATTATTATTATTTATATATGTTAAGGCAAATAATTCACCACACAAAAAAAAAACATGGTGGTCATACAACAATACAAACAACATTGTTTTTGTTTTTTCTCATTAAAAATGTTTTAACCCTAATGAAATGTACAGTACATATGAAAAAAGTGTAAATTGTAGTAGTTTTGTACATGTTTTTTTTTTTAAATATGAGAGATCACCACACAACCTGTCCATGTTGACAGACCAAGTGACTGATGAATTTGAAGTCAAAAGTCACACAGAAAAAAAAGTGTGACTCACAGCCTTTGTCGTCATCAACATTATAAGAAAGGGTTTTCCCCCATACTAAAAGTAGAAACGTCTATTTATGTTGTCATATGTATGATTATATGTTCGGTAAAATTGTATTATTTGCATTTACTGTATCTTATATCCTTATGTGGCTGCACACCTGAAGTACAGAGGATTTGTATAAGTAGTGGTTTCAGTCAGCACTGAGTTTCATATGGAGGGACAGGAAGCTTCATCAAGCATTTGAGTCACCTAAAATAGTTTCTTATTGGCTTCCCTGTGGTCAGCTCACTGGGATTTCTGTCTTGATCTCTTGCTGCCAAAGTGCCCTCTGGAAACATCCCGCTGTGCGTCCGCTGGGTATTTAAGAGCCTTTCACTCTTCTCAATTTCTCTTCCTTTCTCCTTCTCTAAAATGCTTTACCGATACATCAACATTTCCATCACTGCAAGGAAAGAAGTCGAATCATCAGCAGAGATCTCGGGAGGTTCTCAGAAGGCCTGTCCTCAGCTCGGGGTTATCATGTCAGCTGAAACCACACGGCAGCACCCAACCTCATCCTGTTTCTCACACATCGAAGAGTAGCTCACCGCACATTTCATAACTGCAAACACTTTCAAAACAAAAACACCAGCAACAGCGAGTTTCAGGTTGAGCCATTAGCAGCTTTGTATTGGTGTACAAGGGGCAAATAAGAAAACAAGCAGAAAAACAACCTGTTTACTGAGGCGACATGGCAGGATCTGGGTGGAATTTACATTGAAATGTGACAGAGTGAAGAATGTTACCCAGCATCTGATTTCCTGTATTCCTAATTGATGCATCATTATACACAAGGGTCAATATTTATCATACCGCAGTCATTTCTAAGGATCTTAAATCAAAGCAGAGAAGCTGTGGGAAATGTTATTGATGAGCTTGTAAAAGCAGCCTGACCTGGAGGTAAGGTGAAAGCCAACGAACTGCAGACTCCTGCGATTTTATTGGCAAACGCCTGGAATGTGCTCAGGGCAAGGAGCCAGGCCGCATTAACAGACGGACTGCTGACTTCCCAGAATACCACCACTCTGCAAGTCCATTCCGGAAACGGCTCTCGCTCTATATCTGTGCAGGGGATGAATTAAGTGCCGTGATGTGGTTTTCCCTCTATCACTCACTCATCCTTCAAAAGCCTACATATCTATTCTTCCCTCCAGAGCTTTGAGAGTTTTGATGCCAGATTTGTATTGCTCTTAGTGGAGGAAAGAGACCCCAGAGCTCTAATGGGCCGGAGCAAACCACGCGCCACATTCTCAGAATCCACCCCAAACCTCGTGCTACATTTGAAGAAATTAAAGGATTAGTCCACTTTTAAATACACTTTTCCTGATAAATTTACTCACCCCCATATCATCCAAGATGTCGAAAAGAAATGAAGGTTTTTGAGGAAAACATTCCAGGATTATTCTCCTTACAGTGGATTTCAATGGCTACCAACAGATTGAAGGTCAAAATTACAGTTTCAGTGCAACTTCAAGGGCTTTAAACAATACCAGATGAGTAATAAGGGCCTTATCTAGCGAATCGATCGGTCATTTTCGAAAAAAATACAACCGTTTATGCTTTATAAACAAAATATCACCTTATACCTTGAACGTACTTTCCGCTTCCGCATTCTTCATAACGCTTACGTTGAATGTTCTACGCCTTCCCTATTCTACTTGCGGAACGAACGCGGTGCCAGTTTCGTTATTTTCCGTAACTTGAATAGGGAAGGCGTAGGACATTCAGCGTAAGCGTTATGAAGAATGCGGAAGCGGAAAGTACGTTCAAGGCGATATTTTGTTTATAAAGCATAAACGGTTGTATTTTTTTCGAAAATGACCGATCGATTCACTAGATAAGACCCTTATTACTCATCTGGTATCGTTTAAAGCCCTTGAAGCTGCACTGAAACTGTAATTTTGACCTTCAACCTGTTGGTAGCCATTTAAATCCACTGTAAGGAGAATAATCCTGGAATGTTTTCCTCAAAAACCTTCATTTCTTTTCGACTGACGAAAGAAAGACATGAACATCTTGGATGACATGGGGGTGAGTAAATTTATCAGGAGAAGTGTATTTAAAAGTGGACTAATCCTTTAAATACTAGCAGTATCATAACTGAAAGCAAGCAGGAATTAGAGTGCATATTAGGTGGAATGAATTCTATGCGTGAAGACTAATTTTTCCACTAAAAACTCTATGCAAGCTTCTGGTATTCTCCCATAGCAAACTATGGTAGTAGCAAAGTCTAATTATGGATGATCACTAATTTATTAAAAAAATTTTTTTAAATAAACTTAATTTAGAAAACAACATGTTGGCTTACAACTAGAGTAGGTTTTCATAAACACCTTTTGTTATATTGGTTGAAACTCTCTTCACATACTTATAGCATTCAATAACAGACAACCTGTTCTCATGACGAAAACATACCGGTGGGCACGTTTTCGCGAGTCGCGAAATACGTACCAATGAGTACATATCGCTGCAGTTTCGCTGCGAAATGTCGACTGAGTGGCGCTAAAAGCGTGTTCCTTTTTTTTTTTTTTTTTTTTTTTTTTTTGCCGGAGCAGATAATAGGATGAATGCGGTACGTTTTTATGACGTTGTTTTTATGACGAATCGCCACGGTTCTTGATTTGACATTTGCGCTCCGTTGCGTTTTAAAATAACTTTCCACCGACACTACGCCTAAACCTACCTGATAGTGTTAACAAAAGCAAACGTGACGTAAGAAGCATCCGCAATCCGTTTTTCAGCTCGTTTAGATCTCTCTTTTTTTTTTGTTGCTGTCAGTCGCCTTTAACGGGATTCGTACCCAGGCAGGGGAATCGACTCCTTGTCGTAAGTCCAACTCCGTATCGGCTGAGCTACCGAGCAAGCTTGGTTACGGCCAAAAAAAGCGAAACGCATAGAGCCGGAAAGTCCAAAGTACGTTCGTGTACAAATCGGGCACTCTGGTAAGAAGCGTTTTGAAGTCGTGACATGATATTGCGCGAGGAGACGCGAAAACGAGTCTTTATGAATCCATAATCCGACCCCGGCCGTCATCGAAACCATGTGTGAAAACGAGCAAAAGCGCTTATCGACGTTTTACCGGCCTCTAGCGTTCGTTTCTGTCGGAAACTGCAGCGAGACGTACTCGTCGGTACGTAATTTTGTGTCTCGCGAAAACTTGCCCACGGGTACGTCTCTCCTATGAGACCAGGTTGATAACAGAAGTGGTCTAAATATTACAAAAAAATTTATACAGCCTATTAGGGCTGGGGTAAAAAAATCGATTTTTCGATTAATCGTTTTTTTAAAATGTGGTCGATTCAAAATCGATTCTCAAAGGCCACGAATCGATTTTTTCCCCATATTTATTTCCGCAAACATTGAACGTAAGATAAACGTTAATCTAATTACGAGTCTTCTCCACTAGATGTCACCCTCTTATTTGCCTTGCGCGATGTCACCAAGGAGCGAGAGGCGAACTTGTCAGCCGTGTTTCCACTGTCGGGCCTAAAGCGGGCGTGCTAGTGCGTGCCAGGGCCAGTCGCGTTTCCACTGTCACTTCCGGGGCTTGATCGTGCCTCGTCGGGGCTTCCTCGGGGCCAACGGCCTGGGTTTTTCGGCCCGCTGAATACCTTGGTCCAAAGCGGGCCAGCTCATGCTTTTGAGGGAGTGGTTACGAACAAAGGCGGAGTTCATTTGTGTGTGGAGACCAGACGGAGGCGCCGCCGCCATGGATGATTACATGTAGGTAATGTAGGCATTAAAGGCTTTTAAAATCATTTTAGCTCAAAACTCACTTTCAGGCAGCAGCAATTGTTTTAAATAACTTCTGTTTATGATCCGATGTGGATTCTGATGTCCAAGACTATGCGCGCTATTACCATAGTAAACATGGTAAATACGACGGCTTGAAGAAATCAGACAAATATGCTATCACAATCATGTATTTATTTTATCTGTCAGCACATCTCGTCTCTCAACGGACTGATAACCATATTTAGCTCTGCATATTTCATAAAATAAAGCAACTCCATGTTTTCGGGATTGTTTCTCTGTCACTGGAGAGAGTGCTAAAGCTCCTCAGGTCGTATTTTTGGTGGAAAATTTGTAGAAATTATTATTTTTTGTATATGTGATGTATACGCCTCCTATGACTACAAATAAACAGAAACAGACGCGACTGAATAAGTGTGTGTCCTCTTTCTTTTGTGAAATAACAGTAAATACCACTTTATTTCTGTGACTAATGTTTAATCTTGACACAAATTAATTAATTATGATTAATTTGTTTGGTAAAACATCGATGCTTGGGTTTTTAAATTAAGTAAACAACAAAATGCCAACAACGCCTGCTTTTATCATGTTCACTTTACGATCTCGGTAGTTTCCAGTAATTTCTTTCTGATTATTTTTCTGATAAAACTTCAATTTGTTTGTGAAATGACGGATTTGTGTGACGTTGTTCAAGAGAGGCGTGTTACGGGCGGGTTTTAGTGAAGCGCTGTGGAGCTGGAGCTTCTGGCCCGACGGTGGAAATGCAGCGTGATTTTAGGCTCGGTGCTACAAGTCCGGGGATATTAGCCTAGCCTGGCCCGCTGAAAGCCCTGGCTCGCACTGGCCCGACAGTGGAAAAGCGGCTATTCATTCATTCAGTGCTTAAATGGCGGTTTCAGGTGCTTTGTCGACGTTGATGCCACCTTCACATAAAATTGAATAGAGAATCGAAAATCGAATCGAGAATCGAAATCGAATCGATTTGAGAACTTGTGAATCGAAATCGAATCGATCTGGAACATCTGAATCGATACCCAGCCCTAGTACAGCCTATATCTTCTGTGTAAGTCTCAGGGACCGTTTACATGACACTGAAAACATAAAACATTTATGCGTTTTGGCTGTTCATTTATATGACAATGGTGTTTTGGGGGCCTGAAAATGCAAACTTTTGAAAACGATACCGTTATCGTCTCCATGTAAACTACAAAAAAAAAAAAAAAGCGAACTTGTGAAAACAGTGGTCTCATTCGCATATGTTTTGTGTTCAGGCTATAGGCGCATACTTGTTCTTTACAAAGTGACATCGCCATCTACTGGCCTGGCAGCGTAATACAGCGTTTTCGCGGATCCGTATGAACAGGCATCTTTTTGATAATGGTGTCGCCTGTAAGAGAATAATGCAAAGGAAAAACGATTCCATTTTTAGTACATTGTTGTCGTGTAAACCTGCCCTCAGGACCAAAAAATGTTCATCCAATGATGGACCAAATGCAATGATAGGATGTCCTACCTACCTGTCAACCTGTATTTGCATACCTCCATGCACCCAGACATCAGAGTTGTACACAGTCACAGAGTGCCGCAAACGAAGAGCAGCCACCTTTTACAGTTCCTCCTGAACCAAAACAACAAGCTTATGCTGCACTCATGCCATGTCGTAATTACAAGATGGCAACACATCTTGTATCTTGAATCTGCAGCTGTCAGGTGATAAAAGTCAGAGCTCTTTCTAAGTTGTTTACGTTCATTATTATTGTAATGTTATGTGCTTTGAGACATGAGCTAATTTAACTCCATCTCTCATGACGCTATGCAGACTCTGCTCCGGTTGTGTGCGTTCATGAGTTTTTTGAGGAGGCGTGGAGAGTGTTCTGAAGGGAGGATGCGATCATTTGCTTTCAAAGCTAGTTTGCTATTGTTAGCCTCTCCGAAATTACCTAGCCTAGCTTTAATACTATCACACTTATTAAAGAAAACACACAGTGTTTCATATTTGGGGGCCATTGCCTAAATTAGATGCAAGCGGATGGAAACGTTGAGAGGATTTGGTTGGGATGCTGATTAGAAAATAAGGAGTCTAGGGTTTGAGCCTTCAGGCGGTTACATTATGGAGAAGGTATGTGCAGGTGGAGGAGCTCAACCAAATTAAGTCGCAGAGATTTCTTCCCCCTCTTCTAGTACAGAGCGATTCAGTCTGCAGCAGGCAGAAGGAACAGGATGAGCTGTACGGCCTCTGCCACACATAGATACCCAGCTGCTCCCCTTTCACAACTCGCTTGTGATTCAGCGCAGGAGTGAGACACTGTCTGGTGGTTTAGGACTGCGTCTGCTCCTCATGACACGCTCACGCCTTCTGCCAGGCGGGGAGAAAAAAGAAGAAAAACAGTGATGAGACACATGATGAATGTAGGACAGGAAGGCCACAGCCAGACAGAGTCTTAGACAGCCCTAAACCACTTTTGCAAATGCAGAGATTTGTTGCGTGCAGGCGAGAGACCACAAGTGTTTGGCATGCAAACAGGTCGTAGATGTTCGGCTTTCGTAAAAGACTTCAATCCTGACCCAGACGCTAAACCTTTGCATATTACATATTCATTCTCCGTCTCGCCCTCCTGGCAACATTCAACCAAATACACGCAGTAATTAAAAACATGTGGCGGTAGGGAGGACTTGTCCGTGCAGATTGGGAAAAGGACAGCGAGTTTAAGCTCATCCAGAATTCATCCAGCTTTGGATCCAGGCCCGGTGTATCAGAAAGCCCGGCCATGAAGATATCAGCGTCTACACAAGCTCAGGTTGTTTTCTTCTTAGGCTTTCACTCTCGTGAACCCCAGACTCGTGCATTTGTGGGAGAATTGGCAGCTGTTTGAGAGACTGTCTGTCTTTGTGAAACGCTACGAAGCACATTCCACTGCGTCTGTGGTCAGACAGTTGTTTTTATCAGTATTTGGAGGATGAATGGTGGTGGACGGGGTTGTTTGGGTGCCTGGATTTGGTGGATCTGTAAATAGGGGAGGGTTGAGACATCAGGCACCCTGCTAACACTTCTGACAGCCTCAGTCCGTCTGACATCACAGGCAGAGGCGCCACTGACGTCGAGGGTGGTGAAATCTAGCTGAAGAGAAAATAACTCAAATTTCTTTCATTCTAGACTTCTTGTTTCTGGCAAAACAAATATTTGTGGTGCACTGAGCAAGTACGGCAACAAGCTGCTGGCTATTTTTATGCACTCAGAAGGTTACATTACGATTGTGATTTATTTTCCGCAAAATAATTCGCACCGGGTCAAAATTGCATTGTTGAGAGAAAACACAGATAAGTCATATCTGTATACATCACATTTTATTATTATATTCACAAATAATGTCAAATACATTTAAAACATTTACAAACACTATAAACATGCCTTTTAGTTTCCCTCACTCCAGAACAAATTCTTTAAATGTAAAAATATTCAGAACAGGAATGTAAAAAAGAGTATAAAACAAACATAAATTATAGTGGCTTTCATTTATTATAAACACTAAGCATAAACAAATTTATTTAAAGTGAAAATGAAACTTTTTGCATGTGGGAAATGGGCTATACAGATCAATTTAATGTTATTGCATAATAAAAGTCGCTTTGGTATAAATCAAGAAAAATGTGACATATTACTGGAGAAAATGGTAAGATGTGGTCACAGCTCAAAACAACATTAATCCAGTTCACTTTGGAATTTGATGCAATTTTAATTCAATTTCCCTTTGTAGTCTCTTGCAAAACAAATATTTGTGGTGTGCTAAGTTACTTGCAATTTTATGTATTCTGCACATTAAAGGTGATAAAGAGGATCTTTTCGTCGACTGAGAAACCAAAGACTGTTACTGAGTTTTTGAAATGAGCGCATGCGTAAGAACAACCCCCCCTCCTTTCGAGGGAACGCCTCCCAAAACTGCACGAGTATTGGAACGCGAGTGTTTACCACCGGCATTCGCTGTGTCGTGTTAGTGGATTCATTATGTCGGACTCACCGCAGGTAACTCATAATCTGCAGTTGTTACTCCTGTCTCCGGACAAAAACATTGCATGCGGCGCCTGTGGAGTGTGGAAAGTTACTGGAGCGTGCAGCTACACTCGTCTCTCACAAGGAACGTCATGGCAGTGATTGACAAGCCAGAGAGCCAATCCGCGCACGTCTCTCACAAGGAATGTCACGGCAGTGATTGACAAGCCAGAGGGCCAATCGTTTACGCGATGATCGCGTAAACGATTGGCTGATGTTTTTAAGGCCCTACCTCGTGCACAGATGATGTATATTAATTTGATTCCTTTCAGTGCCCCTAATAAATAGTCTTTTATCAGTTAGTAAAGACAGTTTCAAGTAATATTGCAAAAATGTATAAAACAAAACATCCTCTTTAGCACCTTTAAAAGGGTTATATTGCTAACGTAATACAAAAAATCCAAAACAAAATAACTTGAGTGCACTTTGAACACAGTTTTTTCTTTATTTTCTCTTGCAGAGCAAATATCTGTGGTGTGTTATAATTGTGATACAGCTCACTAGTGGATATAATCCAAAACAACCTTTTTTTAATTACACTTTAAATACAATTTTGATGTAATTATTCTCCTGCAAAACAAATATCTGTGCTAACAAGCTTGCATTTGTGTGTAAATAGTAACTAGTGCTCAAGGTTCAAAAGCAACATTAATTCAATACACTTCAAATAAATTTTGTGTTTATGCTGCATTATAATCATAATCTCTAATTTATCATGACGGAGTCACTCTCCTAAGCCGAACAGTATCTGAACTTCAGTTACCTCTGAGGTAATAGCAACACCACGGGATTTAATGCGCTCCTATCCTCTCTAGAGTTCCAACCAAAATAGCACTCAAGCAAATGGGTATTGCTTACAACAACATTAACCCTTACGCTGACAATGTCAGAGCTCAAAATGGATCAGACGAAACACGGTTGTCTCCTGTTCTCAAACAGCTAATTATCTTTGTGCATCTCCTTTCAATTCTCAGGCGCTGTCAGTAGGCCACACACACAGAGCGAGAGTCTTACAGTGACCCATTTTCTGTTAACCTCAATTTCCTGAGCGAAAACCTGCACCAATGCTAACACTCCCTCTTTTTTATTTTTTTCCAAGAGGTCAGTGAGTACTGATTAAGCAGGGACCGGTTTGATGAAATGACTTTGTTGTGTAATATCACTTAACCTGGAATTAATGCAACCTGTTAAGAGATGAACAAGCGAATAGATAATGACAATAACTGACCTTTTAACATACAATACATACAGTGACATCTCAAAGGAAATGTCAAAATATCATGAGACAAACAACAAACAAATACAACATTCAAAAACAATTAAGTTCCTCTTTACTTATTCCTCATTATATATATACTGTACATACACAGACACACACACACATATATATATATATATATATATATATATATATATATATATATATATATATATATATATATATATATATATATATATATATATATATATATATATATATATATATATATATATATATATATATATATATATATATATATATATATATATATAACTTCAAAATATACAAGCAAGTAGCAAATAGTAAAGAGGAGCAATGAAACATTACAAGCAATAAACAAAGAGGGCTTTCAGTATTTAATATTTTCTTTCTCATGTTTACTGTTGACATCAAGCCCACGAATGTTGTTGTAATTCGTTTCAACCTTTCCGAACTTCATGAAAGATTATTTTATGGGAGGTTTGAGTGGTGTATGTGCGTGAGGAATTGGAAGCAAGCAGAATCCAGGTGTTTCTTAAGCACACTCAGCGTCATCGCACATCTGAATAAAAACTTAGCTCAGAATTCTCAGAATCAATCCAGAATCTTTGGAGATAGAATCGCGATGCATCGACGGATCGATTTTTTTGGCGGACAGCAGTGTGAGAAAAATAATAGATGCACACATTTAACTCCAAAGTCTGGAAAACCTGCACTCAACCTTTTCACGGGCATTTTGTTTTCATAGTTAGACAGATATGTATCATGTATCATTATAGTATTGTCTAGCAATAGGATTGTCTTTAGTGTTAATGCTACTAAATTTTAGTGTTAATGATACAATTTTACAGTTAATGATTTAGTGTTTCAAGACTCAGCTAAAAACCTATCTATTTAATATGTATTTTGGATAATGTGGCTATATGTGGCCTTGTGTGTTTGTATTGTGTTTGTGGGTGTGCAAATGTATTGTATAGCACTATGTAAAGCGACCTTGAGCTATGGAAAGGGGCTATATAAACAAAACTTCTTCTTCTTCTTAAATATTTTGATTATCGCAGAATTGCTGTATCATGATATTATCGGTATCGTGAGGCACGTATTGTGTGAGGTACTCTGTGATTCCCACCCCTAACATATATACATACTTCTGTCCAGACAACTCTCTATTAGTGTTTGGTAATGGATATGACAATGCTGATATGTTTGGTCTTGGCATAATAGATCTGCTATGCTGCTGCTGTTATTGCTGCTGCTGCAGAGAAAGTACAGGACTTGCTACTGCCAATACACAACACTTCTGTGAGCAAGTAAGACATGCTGCTGCTGTACAATGCAGCATACATGAATTACCCGTAGCAGATCTATACAGATGGAGCTGGGGAAGGTGGAGAGTTTCTGAAAGCACGCTGCAACCGCTACAGCAAATGCTGACCAGGTATTAGAAGGTTGAGCAGCGAACTCATTGGCTACTGATACAGCAGGAACCAATAAGCTGTGCCCTACAGAGAATGATGTGATGGCGAGCAGATTGAGTTAAGCACCTATCAGCCTGTGACATCTAGAGTTTCATGACAGAACTTTGTATATATATAGTGTATGTAAGATCTCATCAGTGAAACTCATTACTCTAAGCCCCTCCCTCAGTACACAATTATCAACACATACAGCCCACCCCCCACTACACAAGCTCACGCTGTGCCCACAAAGCTGCATGAATCATATATGGCAGTTCACATGGATCCTGGCAGCTACCACCTGCTTTGGCACTGATAAAGCAAATCTTGCCCATTTTCCACAGATCCTTTAAAATTTCTTCAAAAGCATAGAGTCCCCTTTAAGAGCACCAAGTGTGTCAAATTAATTGACGCCCCTCATTTTGTGCCCTTTAACTCTTGCCAAATGAAAGCAATCACACTGAGCTCATTGTGACGCCTGCGGTCTCAGTTCATGTTCTCCATATTCTGACCTTTCAGCTCTATACGGCATACTGGTGTAAAAAACTACAACGCGATTTCTACATTAAAAAACCTTCAGGCACCTCTAAGAGAAAGATTTTCTGACCAGAGCAAAGAGAGAGAGGAGAACTAAGATGCTGGCAGGGCCGAGCATTTGATTCAGACATTACTGTTTCCCAGCCCCCATCCCGAGCACAGTCCGCAGGTCTCATATGGGTACCATTTGGCTGTCTGAATGTGCAGTTATTCAGCACAGCAGATTCTCGTGAAAGACTCTACCTGCTGGTGAGATATTATGCATGCCAATAGGAACACATTGTTCTATGCACATATAGATCGCATGGTTTAAAGGTGCCCTAGATTATGTTTTTAAAAGATGTAATATAAGTCTAAGGTGTCCCCTGAATGTGTCTGTGAAGGTTCAGCTCAAAATACCCCATAGATTTTTTTTAATTAATTTTTTTAACTGCCTATTTTGGGGCATCATTATAAACGCGCCGATTTTATGCTGCGGCCCCTTTAAATCCCGTGCTCTCCGCCCACAGAGCTCGCGCTTGCCTTGAACAGTGCCTTAACAAAGTTTACACAGCTAATATAACCCTCAAAATGGATCTTTACAAAGTGTTCGTCATGTATGCGGCATGCATGCGTCGGATTATGTGAGTATTGTATACTGTTATATTGTTTACTTTTGATTCTGAATGAGTTTGATAGTGCTCCGTGGCTAACGGGTAATGCTACACTGTTGGAGAGATTTATAAAGAATGGAGTTGTGTTTATGCATTATACAGACTGCAAGTGTTTAAAAATGAAAATAGTGACGGCTCTCTTGTCTCCGTGAATACAGTAATAACCGATGGTAACTTTAACCACATTTAACAGTACATTAGCAACATGCTAATGAAACATTTAGAAAGACAGTTTACAAATATCACTAAAAATATCATGTTATCATGGATCATGTCAGTTGTTATTGCTCCATCTGCCATTTTTCTCTATTGTTCTTGCTTGCTTACCTAGTCTGATGATTTGGTTGTGCACATCCAGACGTTAATACTGGCTGCCCTTGTCTCATGCCTTTTATAATGTTGGAAACGTGGGCTGGCATATGCAAATATTGGGGGTGTACACCCCGACTGTTATGTAACAGTCGGTGTTATGTTGAGATTCGCCTGTTCTTCGGAGGTCTTTTAAACAAATGAGATTTATATAAGAAGGAGGAAACAATGGAGTTTGAGACTCACTGTATGTCATTTCCATGTACTGAACTCTTGTTATTTAACTATGCCAAGATAAATTCAATTTTTCATTCGAGGGCACCTTTAAAACTTAGTTTTTGATATAAAAATGTTATACAGTATACACAATATTTATATTTTACTGCCACATGTGCAGATTAGGCTTGTGATTGTTCATTTTGCAAAAAGACAAACCATTGGGGTCAGTAGAAGGCCAAACATGACACGATTGCATCCCATGATCGTTTTAAAAAATGAATTACATAATTTTTTTTCCATAAAGAGATTATGTAATCCCATGGTGGTATTTGGCCTGAAACACCAGCTATATTACTATAAACAAGAGCTATTGTGGTCACAAATACATCTGTTTTTATGTTCCATGTATATGTTGTGTTTTGCAATATGTACTGTATTACCGATTTATGGCGCACCTTCGATCATTCCAGAATATGGGTTGAGACATATTATTAGAGAGGGTTATCAATGACGTTTCATGCTTTTGTATATATATATATATATATATATATATATATATATATATATATATATATATATATATATATACACTATCGTTCAAAAGTTTGAGGTCAGTATGATTTTTTTATTAATAAATTTTTTTTTAAAAATTTTTTATTGATTATTAGATTAATCAAATGTAACAGTAAACACTCATACACTTTACAAAAAATATTTCAAATAAATGATGTTCTTTTAAACTATCCATTCATCAAAGATTCTTGAAAAAAAAAAAAACAATGTATCATGGTTGTCATGAAAAAATTAAGCAGCACAACAATTTTCAACATTGATAATAATAAGAAATGTTTCTTGTGCAGCAAATCTGCATATTAGAATGATTTCTGAAGGATCATGTGACACTGAAGACTGGAGTAATGATGCTGAAAATTCAGCTTTGATCACAGGAATAAATTACATTTTATAATATATTCAAATAGAAAACAGTTATTTCAAACTGAAATAATATTTTACAATATTACCGTTTTTTGCTGTATTTTGATGAAATTAACACCTTGGTGAACATAAGAGCCTTCTTTCAAAAACATAAAAAAATCTTTCCGACCCAACTTTTAAATGGGGATGAAAAATCAGAATGATGACAAATCAGATTCTCATAGCAACCACCTAGCAACCAAACAAAAACACCCTGGCAACCACCCACAACACCCTTGAATCATGGCGATGACTTTTGCACATGCAAACACCACCATATTTTCTTTAGACAAACTACAGTGCAATAATTCATGGCCCAAGAGTTAAAATATGCCCTCATTAACCCAGTTACACAAACGCAGAGGCAAATCACCCAGCAGCGCCGATCTACGTTCAGCTTCCTTTAACCAAATCACATGGTCAATCTCTTTAAGGGAAAACTGTTCTGAAACCACAGGCATGGAACAACCGGTCTTCTCACCTTAAAAGACCGGCTGTTGCACTCAGCGGCCGATCTATCTGACAGACATCCTCCTCCTCCCACGCCAGTTCTGTTCTGTTCTGTTCTGGCACAGTGCACCTCTAATCGGGGTTAAATTAAGCGTCAGCTCTGTCGTGCCATATACCAGCCACTTTGAGCATCCTCAGCTCTCCTGAGACTCAATGAAAGCTTAAAGTGAAATGCAGGCAAGTTTGTTGGCAGATTATGACCCTATACCATCTGCATCCTTTCGAGATCAAAGCATGCCACTAATGAATAATGCATGTCAGTGCTTGTGCAACCTATAAGGATGCATGAGGATACAATAAGTGGTTCCAACATACCACATGCCAGTAAAAATGCATCATGGTGGTGGTGGATTTCCACAGCAGTACCTTAGGCATAAAATTATGGAGAAATCTACAAGAAATGACAAATTTCATGCAAAGTTAATGTATTTCAGCGCAGAGAGACAGATAAAACCCATGCAATTCTTGCATATGAGTTCACCTGACTGATCCGTGACATATTTTTTTATGTACAGTATATGTTCCATAACATGTGTTGAGGTTTAGGTCATTTGCTCGCTCTCATGAATGATTGTGCACAGATGGCAGCTTGCATGTGAGGTAGCAGTGCAGGCTTTGTTAAATAAAACAGATCAGATGCGCATTCATACACACTGGCAACAAAACAAACACGCCATGACTACCAAAAGTCACCTGACGTGGTTTCCTGGAAATAGTGTGCCAGTGAGCGTATGGCTTTTGTATTGATGAGAGCACAGGTGCCAGTATCTCTCTAGGGACACCTTCTGGAACAGTTTCTCTCATTATACATGCTTCACCATTAAAGCCCTAAATATGATCCATATAAAAACAAAGCAAATTCTGTGTTATGAAATATCAAAAAAGTTGATATTATGTTGAAATTGTAAATAATGATATGGCAGGCCAATTAAAGGGATAGTTCACCCAAAAATGAAAATTCTGTCATCATTTACTCACCCTCAAGTTGTTCCAAAACCAGTAGGAATTTCTTCCTTCTGCTGAACACAAAAGAAGATATTTTGAAGAATGTCGGTAACCAAACAGTTAATGGGCCCCATTGACTTCCATAGTATTTTTTTCCTTCTCCATACTATAGAAGTCAATGGGGCACATCATCTGTTTGGTTACAGACATTCTTCAAAATATCTCTTTCAGTGTTTACCAGAAGAAAGAAATTCATACATGTTTGGAACAACATGAAACATTTTTGATTGAACTATCCCTTTAATGTGATATTTGGGCTTTGATAGATTATTTATGAGAAAAATTTGATTATTATTACATTATTATTCAGATTATCTAATAATAACAATAATTAGATTATCTAATAATTATTATTATTAAATTATTATTTGTATAGATTATTACATTCCTGTAGCTCAAACAGTAGAGTATGACACTTGCAAAGCCAAGGTCATGAGTTCGATTCCCAGAGAATGAAAGAACTGACAAAAAGTATACTTTAAAGATGCCATCGAACGTTTTTTTTACAAGATGGAATATAAGTCTAAGGTGTCCCCTGAATGTGTCTGTAAAGTTTCAGCTCAAAATACCCCCATAGACTTTTTTTAATTAATTTTTTTAACTGCCTATTTTGGGGCATCATTAACTATGAGCTGATTCATGCTGCGGCCCCTTTAAATTCTCGTGCTCTCCACCCACGGAGCTCGCGCCTGCCTTGAACAGCATAAACAAAGTTTACACAGCTAATATAACCCTCAAAATGGATCTTTACAAAGTGTTTGTCACGCATGCTGCATGCATACATCGGATCATGTGAGTATTGTATTTATTTGGATGTTTACATTTGATTCTGAATGAGTTTGAGGCTATGCTCCGTGGCTAACGGCTAATGCTACACTGTTGGAGAGATTTATAAAGAATGAAGTTGTGTTTATGCATTATACAGACTACAAGTGTTTAAAAATGAAAATAGCGACAGCTCTCTTGTCTCCGTGAATACAGTAAGAAACGATGGTAACTTTAACCACATTTAACAGTACATTAGCAACATGCTAACAAAACATTTAGAAAGACAATTTACAAATATCACTAAAAAATGTCATGTAATCATGGATCATGTCAGTTATTATTGCTCCATCTGCCATTTTTCGCTATTGTTCTTGCTTGCTTACCTAGTCTGATGATTCAGCTGTGCACATCCAGACGTCCTGCCCTTGTGTAATGCCTTGAACATGGGCTGGCATATGCAAATATTGGGGGCGTACATATTAATGATCCCGACTGTTACGTAACAGTCGGTGTTATGTTGAGATTCGCCTGTTCTTCAGAGGTCTTTTAAACAAATGAGATTTATATAAGAAGGAGGAAGCAATGGAGTTTGAGACTCACTCTATGTCATTCCCATGTACTGAACTCTTGTTATATAACTATGCCAAGATAAATTCAATTTTTAATTCTAGGGCACCTTTAAACACAGTGCAAGTCACTTTTTTGACACATTCTGTCAAAAAATGTGGATTTAGCTCCATGACATCTGTTGAAGTACTTTGTGATACTGTATTTCATATTATATTATCCACACAGCTCTCTAGGTATTGACATTTGCATCAACTAATGCAAAACCCATAATGGTCAACCACTACTAGCTGAAAAGTTTGACTTGGAACTGACTCTCATAATTCTGGTAAACAGAGAGAAGGATTTATGGGTGCTTTTGTCAGTTGTGCTAACAGGTTCTTGCTTTTGCTTGCATAAAATGATTAGTTGTTCTGGAGATGGATCAGAGTGGTCAATGAAAATATTCTACTTAGCTTTCTACTTGCAATCAAAAAATGGAGAAAATGTTTTTCTTGCTCTTGTGGTTAATTTCTCCTGATACCACTTGATTGCCCCTGAAATGGTAGCCATTTTGAAACTTCTCTCACACTGAATTAGCCCCTTTAATAAAATGTTGTCCTACAAAGAAAGAAAGTTATACTATCGTGACTGTGGTTATCAAAAA
Source organism: Megalobrama amblycephala (assembly GCF_018812025.1). Taxonomy (NCBI): domain Eukaryota; kingdom Metazoa; phylum Chordata; class Actinopteri; order Cypriniformes; family Xenocyprididae; genus Megalobrama; species Megalobrama amblycephala. The sequence continues at coordinate 7,174,839 of NC_063055.1, read as the reverse complement.
TGGAGCAAAAGTGAAGCAGTACGCCATCTCAGGGCTGTCAAACACAACAGGAGCAAAAAACATTCTTACACAACAAGCAAACAACTATTTATGATGCTGAATGTGGTTTTTCAACTTCACACCCTCAGCTTCCTGCTTACCATGATTGAGCAAAATGACTGAGAGGCAGAAACTACAGAGACCCTAATGTGACCCCAATGTTTATTTTGTCAATAACATAAACATAAAAATATTTAATTATTAATATTTTTAAATATTTGAAATATACAATAGGATGAGGCCATGTTGGGCTGCTTAAGAGAAGAGGAAGAGAGCTGTTGTAGTAGAGTGTTGTTGCCATGCCGTCATTTTACGCCGGACTGCTTCAGAAACGAGGGTCAATTCAATGCTGGATTTACACAAAAGATTAACGTGATGCCACATGCTAGTCATTGACTACCCTACACCCTAATTTGAGTAAAACTGAAAATTTTGTTCTCTAAGTTATATTATTAACCTTACTTATTAACCTTAGATGTTATATAAAACTTAGTCGTCAACATTTTGGAATTTGTTTTTGTGTTCATTGAGATATTGTTTAAAATGTTACAAAGGGGGTGTACTTATTTACGCTGAGCACTGTCAACCAGAAATGATAACATGGGATTTTCTTGTCTATATATAAATATCCATTTGACATTGTGGAACTGTTTACTGATTTTCCAATTTTTTTGTATTAGATTAAATTCACAACTTGAACATAGCTACAGAAATAGGTGTGATGGACACCTATATTCAGGACTCCTAATTCAGTGATATTTATTGTAAAATAAGGATATTCCCTGAGTAAAAAGAAGCCTTTAAGGCTCTCTGTGCTCTATAATATGCAATATGCAGAGTGTTTGCAAACATTGCGGGCCATTTAGTAAAGACCTGTTATTCGCTTCCAGTTGATTTGCATGTGCGTACAGGGCAAACCCTGCTCTGTCTCTTCACAGGAAGGGGATCCGAAGTGACAGCGATGAAATTCTGCAGCCACTTGCCCCGAGATGCATGACGGAGTAATGCAGAAACAGCTTGGTGCCAGGGGGGAGTACAATCATCACGACAAGCTGCGAGAGCTGAGCCTGCCTTTCTCTTTGCCTCCGTTCCTCTGGGACGCTAGCGTTATGCGCACCTGCTGGATTTTCACTCTGTAACGGTGACCACTGTCATGCTCTGTTCCCATTAAATTACATGTCCGCTGCCAGCCAGATGAGCTCTGCTCAAATCCCAACCCTCTTAACGGCTGTGACTGTTGTCAAAATGCTGCCACAGCGTGTCAGGCCCGCTGCTCAATGAATAATGAAGTACTTCACTGCCTCCTTCCAGCAGGCCGTCAATGCTGGTGTCAGCAACTGTAAGATGACTTCATGTGACGCTCAGTGGTACAGGTGATTCTTGGAAAGGGCCATGCTATCAGCAATATGCTTTTTATGTTTGAAAAGCATGGACTTCTGCAAGAGCACAAGCAGAGTCATGTCATTGAGCAATGTCATGTCACTGCGAAAAGGTCAGGCTGTTCATAATTCTACTTTTTTTTTATGTTGAAATGCTGCAACAACACATGCATATGTGCTATATTTTCTGGTGCAAAACTAGGACACTTCTAAATCAAGCAACTTAGCTATTTTTTGACAGAATAGTTCAAATGTTTACTAACCCTTATGTTGTTTCAACCCTGTTTTATACATCTGTGAATCATTAACATATGTACCGGTAACACTTTATTTTAATGTGTTCTTTTTACACGTTATATGTATTTACTATTGTAATAACCATAAATTAGGCATAATTACATGCAACTAACCCTAAGCCAAACCCTAATCCTACCCTAACCCTAAATTAAGTGCATGTACTTAATTAATATTACTCAGTACTTATATGTATAATTACACAGTAATAGAGACACATTAAAATAAAGTGTAACCTATGTTCCTAAATATAGAATATCTGACTTTGTTTTCCATACAGTGAAACTGGATGATTTATACTGTCAGGATCCTTGTGCACCATTTAAAACTGAACTATCAATGTGTTTGAAATTTTAATTCAAATCAATTTAAATCAATATAACAAACAATGCAGAATTGCAATTCAAATTTGAATGAAAGGAAGCAGAATTAAAGTGTTAGTTCACCCAAAAATGAAATGATTAATTACTCTCCCTCATGTCGTTCCACACCCGTATGACCTTCGTTAATCTTCAGAACACAAATTACGCAGTTGATGCAGTGAATGCAGTTCAGCGCTTCCATGTTCATGTCAGAATGCCGGCTCAAGTATTGGCTAACGCTATTCACGTGAGCAGCATAACGCATGCATGTGATGCTGACGCAGGAGCTGGCCAATACTGAGCCGGCATTCGGATGTAAACACGAAAGCGCTGCACTGCATCAACAGTGTAGGAGCTGACGGGGAAGAGAAGAAATTGTTGTATAAAGTCATTTTTTTTTCTTTTGTAACATTAAGTACTGACACTGTAGTCACATTGACTATTTTAATGACGTCTTTACTACTTTTCTGGACCTTGAATGATGGCAATTACATTGCTTTCTATGGGGGATTAAAAAAACCTTGGATTTCATCAAAAATATCTTAATTTGTGTTCTGAAGATGAACGACGGTCTTATGGGTGTGGAACGACATGAGGGTGAGTAATTAATGACAGAAATGTCTTTTTTGGGTGAACTAACTCTTTAAGATGAGTTAAAATAAATTCATATAACTACAAATAACTAGAAAAAGCAAAACACATTTCAAAGGTTGAGTTGAAAAATCCTTATTTGAAAGCTGTAAAAAAAAAGTTTAAGAAGTCTTATGAATAGAGAAAGGAAGAAATGGCACCTATAGAAATTTGTACGGTATGTACAGTAGATTATAGATTATGTATAATCAGTAACTTATACATTGTATAATCAGTAGATTATATACAATGTATAATCAGTAGATTATACATTGTACAGTAGATTATACATTTTATCATATATAATAAATAAACAATAAAGAACACTTCATTTTTCAGTTTGCATCATCTGTGTCAAATATCTTTTAATTTACATAGAGTAAATTCCACTTCCTGTTATTCCAATTCAAAGTAGTATCCTGTGTGTTTTGGGCAATTCAATTTAAACTCCCACGCTGCATCCAAAATCACGTACTGTCTGAGTAAGTATTACATTTGAATTTACTTTGCGACTGTTAAAAAAGTATGCTTTATATAGTATGAATACGGGTAGGATGAATAAAATTCGGAGGTACAACATCCGCCATGTTGTTACTGTCACGTAACCTACTAGCGTCAGTTGCATCGCTTCACTGCTATTCATATATCCACTCCCCTGGCCTCATGGGATAGTAAAGTGTCCATCGAATGTGCACTTCAGAATCTCAGAGGAAGTAGTAGGTCATCGCCTACTGTTTTTCGAATACTATGTATTCAGAAATACTACTCTTTAGGTGTACTATTTTTCGTATATTTTTTCTAGGGGTGTCCTCGACTACGGATTTACATAGTTGAATCCGATTCGAATCAGATTGCCTATATTCGACTGATAGTCGAATCATAAAGGGGGGGGGGGGGGTGTCTTGAAAAACAGCAGTCCACTAGAGAGTGCGCACGGACTTTGAAATGTTCGCGCGCTGAACTGTGCACGAGATGGAGCGGGACACGGAAAATGAAGTAGGCCTGGCAATAGTCTACCCGCGGCTTATAGTCTACCCGCGCCTACCCGCAAGCTTTAACTAATCTACAGCAACATTGATGCACCAAAAAAAAAAAAAAAAAAAATTTAATTGAAAAAAATTTGCCTATATTTTTTTTTTATCAAACATTAATTTACAAAATTGAATTGGAACAGAATATACCGTTCAAATAAATGAAAATAGCCTAATTAAAAAAAATTAAATATGACCAAGTCAAACTGCAAAATGCAGGGGAACATATATTCAAAACACAAGCCAGAAATAGTTCAATTAAATAACCCAGAGTGATCAATAAATAAATTAAAATTAAAGAAATTATTAAAACAATGAAAGTATAGCTAGAATTGTCAACTTGTCTTCTTAACTGCAGAGACAATACACGCTAAACTGGAGTGGCAGTCTTTTTAGCTAAACATTAACAGCATCCAAAAATCAAATTACATCCGGCTGAAACAGTTTGAAATCACTTGTACCCTACCTGATTGAGAGAGAAAAATCCAGTCTTTCACGCGATCTGCCTGTGTCCGTTTGAGTCTTTTCAAATAGTGCGCTATAGTCAGCTCGTTGGCCGGCAGAAGCGCGCCGCAGTGTTTGTCGTTGTTGAGTTCTAGGACATGAGCTGTTGGCACAACTTGCATCATACATTTTTTTGATCATCTTTTACCATTTCAAAGTGCATCCAATTCTACACTTTATCCCAGACATTGTTGAAGATTTAATCCCTGCCGTAAAGATGCTCATCTGCCGGTCACGGATCATGGAAGTGAAACTTAAATCGGTCACAGGTTGGATTTATTCACGTACATTAAAAAATATTTATTAAAAGCTTCTTTTTTTCACATTTTTATTTATAGTATTAACATAATGGGCTGTATATTAACCCATTGGGAAAGAACCGGTATGTCTATGTAAAATCAGATATTGAGCGCACCCATATCTCTTCTCATAACACCTCTGCGACGATTCGACTGTGAGATTGGTAGTCGAATCAGGCTCCTCCTATCGAAGATTCGAATCGTTGACTATTCAGGGTCACCCCTAATTTTTTCACACTATTTTTCCCATTTCTGACGCAGCTCAACTCATGCATTGAGAAGGATAGTGCAATATATAGTGCATAAATCATATGGACCAATTTCACAGAAGTTTTATAGTGCGTTTTTGTCCTTGTAGTTGCTTGGCAGTATGAATCAAGGTATGTGTTACTAAATATAAGCATTACGCAGGACTACATTTTTGTGGTCAACTGTCCATAGATCTTATGAAATGGATGTTGAGGAGGTGAAGAATGAGAGATGGAGATGAGGAATGTTTCACGCCCTTGTGAGCCAGCGATGGAGAGGAGAAGGGTATGGATGTAATGGGGGTTGGGTTTCTTGAAGATCTTCAGTGGACCACTGAGGGAGGGGTTTGTGTATGGATGTGGGAAATAGGCTGGTGAGTGGGAGCGAGAGATTAATGAGCACAGAAGCGTTGATAATGATAATTAATCTCACATAGGACTTGATTCATGGGCTGTTGTGCTCTAGTTAGTAACGTGTTTCACTGGGGAAGTTCAACTTGTAATTGCTCAATTATTTAAAATGTGAGTCTTTATGCTGAGGGACAGTCAAAAGCTCTGTTCCAAAACCTAGTGAGAACACTTGAGGGGTGTGTTCACACTTGGCAGGTTTGGTTTGATTAAAATGAACTCTGGTGCGATTGCTCTGTTAGTGCGCTTCATTTGAATAAGTATGAAGCTGCCTGGTGCGCACCAAACAAGCAGACCGAGTCCCCTGAAAAGGTGGGTCTCGGTCTGCTTCCAAACAAACTCTGGTGCAGTTCGACAGAAATATGAACGCAACACGGACCAAAGACATCTAAAGGAACCCAAAAACAGGACATTGCGTCATCAGATGCAACTCTAAAAAGACAGAATGCTGAAGCATACCTGCTTTTTCTCAACATAGGAGCTAAGTTGCCCATTACAGTTTGGTAAAGGTGTCAGAAACTCTGTCTCCTGGAAGCAGATCATCGTTTGTGTGCAACAGAGGAATTCCTGCCTGTTTTAAGTCCTTTATGCATTTTATAAACTCTTCACGAGTTCTCAGCTGGTCACAATACCATCATACGTATGCACATATAACAAGCGCATTTAGGCCGTGTGTCCACCAAAGCGTTTTTAGCCAGCTGAAAACGCTAGGCGCTCTGCTTAAAGGTGCCCTCGAATGAAAAATTGAATTTATCTTGGCATTGTTAAATAACAAGAGTTCAGTACATGGAAATGACATACAGTGAGTCTCAAACTCCATTGTTTCCTCCTTCTTATATAAATCTCATTTGTTTAAAAGACCTCCGAAGAACAGGCGAATCTCAACATAACACCGACTGTTACGTAACAGTCGGGGTGTACGCCCCCAATATTTGCATATGCCAGCCCACGTTTCCAACATTATAAAAGGCATTAGACAAGGGCAGCTAGTATTAACGTCTGGATGTGCACAACCAAATCATCAGACTAGGTAAGCAAGCAAGAACAATAGAGAAAAATGGCAGATGGAGCAATAATAACTGACATGATCCATGATAACATGATATTTTTAGTCTTTCTAAATGTTTCGTTAGCATGTTGCTAATGTACTGTTAAATGTGGTTAAAGTTACCATCGGTTATTACTGTATTCACGGAGACAAGAGAGTCGTCGCTATTTTCATTTTTAAACACTTGCAGTCTGTATAATGCATAAACACAACTTCATTCTTTATAAATCTCTCTAACAGTGTAGCATTAGCCGTTAGCCACGGAACACTATCAAACTCATTCAAAATCAGAAGTAAACAATATAACAGTATACAATACTCACATAATCTGCCGCATGCATGACGAACACTTTGTAAAGATCCATTTTGAGGGTTATATTAGCTGTGTAAACTTTAAGGCACTGTTCAAGGCAAGCGCGAGCTCTGTGGGCGTGGACCATGGTATTTAAAGGGGCCGCAGCATAAAATCAGTGCGTTTATAATGATGCCCCAAAATAGGAAGTTAAAAAAATTTATTAAAAAAAAATCTATGGGGTATTTTGATCTGAAACTTCACAGACACATTCAGGGGACACCTTAGAATTATATTACATCTTTTAAAAACATAATCTAGTGCACCTTTAAAACGCTTCAAACTAAAATGTTCACACAATGTGGAATTACTTGCTATGTATGTTCGGAGACCAGCAATATTAATTTCTCATCCATTTTGTTTCTGTTTGTTGATGTCGCTGTGCAGCAAGAATGTGACAGTTGGTCAGAGTTGTATTTGTCCCGCCCCTCCTCCACTCTGATTGGACGGCTGGCTAAAAAGTGACAGTGATGAGTGCAGCGTTTTACTCAAAGTTGAGAATTCTTCAACTCGAGGCGACCAGTAAAAAACGCTGAGCTCTCAGCGCTTGAGCGTGAAAAAGACGCTCAGCGCCTCGTTACGCTCCTGCCGTTTAAAAAACGCGGCGTTCCCATTGAAAACAATTGAAAAAGTACGCTAGCAGCTGGAAAAAACGCTTTGGTGGACTCACGGCCTTAGCCCAGCACACAGCATTGTTTCGGATGTCCGGAAAGTTCCATCGCAAAATATGTTTTTTTTTTTTTTTTTTTTTTTGTATCCTTAGGTTCAGTCTTAAAAATGACAGTGTGAACGGTAAGCGAATGAGGACTACATGTATGGTTTTCAGTTTTGTTTTTGGGCCAGACCAAAAAAACCAAGAAAACTGAACTACAAGTGTGAACACACCCAAGACACTGTCGATGTGCTACCGATGCAAAAAAAAAAAAAATGTAGTAGGTGACTTTATTATGCTGACTACTGAGGGCCTCTTATTCTGTAAAAATCATGAAAGCAATCCCACAATGCACTGCAGCAAAGATCAGTTAAAAAAAAATCAATCAATGATGGAGTATTATTATTATAACAATTATATAATAATACATTTAACATATTTCTTTATTTAAGTTATTTTAGGAGCAATCCCGTAATGCATTACAGCAAGATCAGTTATTTTTTTTAAATATATATTAATTATTTTATTATAAATAAAATTTAAATATTGTTTTAAATGATTCTATTTCATTTAATGCCACAATGTCAATAAAATAGCATTTTATTAAATAATATATATTATTACTCTTAAATAATAACAATAATACATGACACAAAATAAAAATAATATATATTTTTATAAAACTAATTATTATTTTGGGATAAAGTTTTATCACATCATCATAGAAACATGCAAATGTCAATTCGAGTCTCTTATAGTCAGGCAGCACACAGCTCACAAGTTTTTGGAAAGGAGCTTAAATGTTCTCTCAGCACAAACATTTCCAAAGTCACCTAGAAATAAAAGATAAATGTTTGCATATTTCTTTCTGTTCTGGACAAAACCAGCCACGATGATCCCATAAAATACCTCTCTAGTGAGGTGTGGTGCTTTAGTGGGAACACGGCGAAAAGAACACGGTGATAAACAAGCTCATTCTAATAGAGCAAGACGTTCTGATGAATTTGGAAGGTTTTCTTGTTCTCAAACTCTGGTGTCTGTCACAGGGAGAAAGGAACACGGAGAACCACCACAGTATTTAGGCAGTGATAGAAATCTGTCTCTGTGCTGTTTGTATTCGTAACTGAAAGAGTGAGAGTACATTTCAGTGAGAAAACCAGAGACAGAGAGACAGAGAGAGAGAGAGAGAGAGAGAGAGAGACCAGCAGGGAAGCAACTATAAAATACAACGAAGAAGCTTTAACAAGCATCCTGCTGTTAGACATTAATATTCAAGTTCTGTCATTTTCCTTTTCTTTAATTTCAAGAATTTATGAAGGCCTGGAGAATCATAAGACCTGGGCTGCCAGTAAGCAAGCTAAAACTACAAATTATCAAATAATGAAACTAGCTTTTACATTTTATGCAGTTGCTAAGGTGTTCAGAGTGGTTTTGAGCAAATTTCTATGTGATTTCTATGGTGGTTGTTTGTTGCACCAAGTCTAAATGATCTTTTTGGCCATTTTATCATCCATCGGGTAAACATTTTGAGTCAAATATTTTAGAAATGCAATAGCACACCTTTACTGAACAATTTGAGGTATTATTCATGACTATAGCACAAACAGTTATGCAATAATGTTTAATACTTATGGTTAAGTATGAGCAGTAGCAATACTGATGAACAGAACACCACTAATTACAATATAAACATTAAATCTGCTTCATCAAATGTCAATCGCTAAACCCAAAATAAACTCCCAATAATTGCACTTGGGTGGGTCAAAAAACGCAAACAGCCATATCAGTCTCTGCCTGAGGTTATGTAAGGACATAAAGGTCTTACACTGTGTTCTTTTAGAACAAAACTATTCAGGAGAGGATTAACCACACACACACCTGAATTCAACCCACCATCTGATGGTGAATATTTATGCAGACCAATTATGGCAGGAAAGCTGGTTCTTCTAAATGCACCTGTTATAACATCTAGCCCTACTTTCATCAGTCAGATGCTGGAATTGTGACTTAGGTCCATGCTTTCCAGACACTAACTAAGAGAATATCATGGCTGATTGGCCCAGTATGAGACCAGCAGGAACTGAGATCATCATTAACTCAGGCTCATCTGAGGTCAGCGGAGGCATGGCCTTTGTTGCTATTTCTTCATATCTGGCTCAGAACTCAAGGTCAGGTCGTTCAAAATAGATTTACGACAACTGTAAATTTCTTAACTGATTCTAACAAAGATAATTCCCTGAAAGGAGATGTTTCTAAGAAACGTTTCTGCTTTTGAGAAACAGAAAAGGCATACACTACTGTTTAAACATTTGGGGTGAAAGAAATTCAGTAAGGAAGCATTAAGGAGGTTTTATTATGCTTTTTTACATTTTCAACTTTCTTCAGTGTGTTGCTGTTTGAGCATGAAAAATGTCTGCAAAGTTACAAAGCACAAAGTCCACTCCAAAGGCAGTTATTCTCTATATCAGTAAGCTGCTTCTGAACTCCCAAACATACACGTCACAATATTGCTCATTTAAATAATTCCTGCCCAAGGCATGCACAAAAAAGAAGGCAAGGTCTGGTTGAGTTGCGTTATTAGCGTGTTGAAACATGCGGTTATGTTATGGGGCGTGAAACATGCTCGAAGTGGTTGAGCAACCACAACACACTGGTCTAGTCATCCAATCAGAGCATAATGCGATATTCAGAAGGAGGGGCTTCATAGAGATCAGAACTAAAGAGAGTGTTACTGACAGACTGAGAAGAGAGGTGCTGCAGCAATGTAAAATATGAAAAAAATAATGTGCTTTTTGAACATTCAAGCATGAAAACCTATTCTAGCAGAGCGCAAACACAAAATCAAGACTTTGAAAAAGGGCATAATTATGGAAGCATGTTTCCGCCATTGAATAAAAAATAAAAAGGTAATTGCGACTTTTTATCTCACAATTCTGATTTTTTTTCTCAGAACTGCTCGCAACTGCAAGTTATAAAGTCAGAATTGCGTGATATAAAGTCACAATTGTAAGTTATAGTCAGAATTGTGGGATATAAACTCACAATTGCGAGTTATAAAGTTAGAATTGCGAGATATAAACTATATGTATGAAGTTTACATCTTGCAATTCTGACTTTATAACATGCAATTGCGACTTTATATCTCACAATTCTAAACCCGCAATTGTGAGAAAAAAAGTCAGAATTATGAGATAAAGGGCCCTATTTTAACGATCTAAACGCAAAGTGTAAAGCGCACGGCGCAGGTGCACTCAGGGCGTGTCCAAATCCACTTTTGCTATTTTAACGACGGAAAAACGGTCCGTGCGCCGGGGCGCATTTTTGAAATGGTTTGTCCCTATTCTCTTAATGAGTAATGGGCGTTACATTCAATAAACCAATCAGAGTGTCATCTCCCATTCCCTTTAAGAGCGAGATGCACTCGCGCCATGGCGGATTGCTATTTACATGGCGGAATTTGTTGGCGGAAATTTTCAAGCGAAGAAACCGATCTGCTCGTGCGCGAAGTTAAACGTTTAGTTAGAAGTTAAACGAAGTTACATTTTTATATTTATGTAGCCTACACAATAATATTCTTTTACACTGTAATCCGTTTGTTTTTAATATTTGGCATGTTTGTGTGATGCGCATCCCTGTGTGTAATAAGCAAAGTCAACGCGCACTGTGGACGCGCCCAGAGGCGCAGTTTCTACCAACGCGTTCTAACAAAAAAATATTGAGCCATTGACTTTAGACTTTAGACCAGGTTTGAGTTGGTCTATGGCGCAGTCTATTTTCAGCTCCTTAAAATAGCAATGCGCCTGAACACACCTCTTTTTTAGACCATGGGCGCACTAACTGGTGCAAATGCATTTACTAATTTAAGGACGTGGCGCTGAACGGGAAAACGCGAACGGCGCCGGACGCAAACTAGCAAACACACTTGTGCTGCGCCTTGCGTCGCATTGCGCCGGGTGTATTATAGGGCCCAAAAAGTTGCAATTATCTTTTTTTTGATTCCGTGGCAGAAACAAGCTTCCATAATAGGTCCTCTTTAAATTTAAAAAAAGTAACAGTAAAGACATTTATAATGTTTCAATTTCAAATAAATGCTGTTTACTTTGGGTTTCCACAAAAATATTAAGCAGCAACTGTTTTCAGCATTGGTGATAATCAGAAATATCAATTTCTTAATCAGCATATTAGAATGATTTTTGAAGAATCATGTGACACTGAAGACTGGAGTAACGATGCTGAAAATTCAGCTTTGCCATCACAAGAATATAACATTTTAAAATATATTAACATAGAAAAGTTATTTCAAATTATAACAATATTTCACAATATCACAGTTTTCCTGTATTTCCTGTATCAAATAAATACAACCAATTATGACAGCAATGATGGTTCTGCTAAATGTTTGTTCAAAACATCCCCAAACTTGGTCTAACAGACTTTTCGTTTTCTTTTTATGAGCAATTACTTCGTTTTTAGAATATGTTTATATATAAATGTACCCAATGATCTGTTTCTGTCTGTTATTTGTTGACAGTGGTGTCATGAGTGCAGAGGTGACGGGGTGTGTTGAGTATTTTGGGTGAATCTGTGCGGTTGGGTGTGAAGTCACACAGTCTGAGTGGATCACAGTGAATCACAGCTGCTGTCTGGACATGTTCATCATACTTCACACCTTCCACAGCTGATATGTCACTCCTGGCCTTGAATCAAGTGTCTCATAGGTCAGCGGTCTCCATCTGAAGGCTTAATGGAATAGCTCACCCAAAAATGAAAATTCTGTCATTGTTTACTCACCTCTTATGTTGCTCCAAATCTGTACGACCTTCTTCTGTGGTCCACATTGGCTATCACTGCAGGGACAAAAACAAAACAGAGACAATTATCTTCTTTTGTGTTAGGCAGAAGAAAGTAAGTCATTCAGGTTTGGAATGATATGAGGGTGAGCAAATGATGACAGAATTTTCCGTTTTGAGTGAACTATCCCTTTAACAGCAAAGCCCAGAACACAAACAAATACACACGTACTGCATCACGCATCCTGCAGATGTAATGACCTTTCTATTTTATAAAGCCATCATAATTATGACCTCACCTTAGACTAACCTTAGGCCTCCACCTCTAAAGCCTTAAAGTCAACATGATATCAGAACTGACCCTGGTGACCTTCTTAAGAATTGCTCCTGGTATTATTGAAGCATGATTCATCAGTGCACGTCATTTTGTTTTATGCTGATGGTTACGTAGGTTGGAGTAATTAATATTAACCAATAAAAAACTGCTTACGTGAGCAAATGAAATCGCAATAGATCAAAAGTCTAATAGATACAAGTCCAAATCTAGATGACATATTTCCCATTTGGATATTTAATTGTGGATGTTAATTTAATTTTTACATTGAGATTACATTCGTCATCATCTAAAGGCAACTCAAAGTTAATATTTAAAAACACTTTCACTGAATAATTGTTAAATGTAATCTTTACCCAAACTCAAAATGAATATCAATTTTTCATACTGTACATTATAATTCATTTGTAGCATTTAAAATAATTTTAGTTTGTTTTTGCTTTAATTTTAATTTAATTTAGACAAAATATTATAGCTTTTATAGTTTATATAGCTTAGATATTAAAATTATAATATTATATAATTTTAATATCTAACATTTATTGGTTATCTGCCATAACTAGGGTTCTAGGGTATCTAAAAAAATAAATAAAAAATAAACTTTTGTTACTTAAAAAAAAAAAAAATAAAATAAAATAAATGATTTTATTTCAGGTAATTTCCAAGGAAACATTTCATTTAGTTTGTGTACTAAAATAACAAACTAAAACTGAAATAAAAATGAATAAAAACTATATAGACATAAAATGAAAACAGAAAATGTAAAAATAATAACTAATTCAAAATATTAATAAAAACTATAATAGTATCTCAATGATAAAATAACATTGAACATAACATGGAAATAATTATCAGTTTATATCAGCTTTGGCCAGAATTTTAATATCACTGCTTCCTGATATTAACTTTTTATATGGAACATATGTACTTGTCATACGGTCAACTTTTTTTGACATTTTGTGATATGAATGTTAAATAATGACAAAATTTCCATTTTTGTGGTGTAATTGGCACTTCACATTTAGGAAGCCGTTGCATGTTGTACGCCGCACCACGTGTAACTGAACACGTAAGGACCTTTCCACCACAATTACTAACCCTCCCCCCCCTTCAGAGATGAGAGCACGAGGTGAAGATGGGGCCGTAGCGTCGTTTCCATGGCAACCCCGCCAAAGCCATTTGCAGAGACAGCGGCTCGATCAGCTAATTGAAGCAATCACAGAAGAAACCCAACTGCTGTGCCAGATCAGCTAACCGTACCCTTCCCCCATCAACGCAACCCCTCCCCCAACTCCCTCTTTACTCACAATTCAATCAGCCTCCATAATCCATCAGGAACTCCAACTAATTCACCCAGCGTGGGGTTTTCTCTGTCATTATAGAGGAGCTGATTGGAACAGGTCTTCCGCGGTGCTTGAAACTTTAACTGTGCGTGTAATGGAGAACGAGAGGAGAGACATTTTCCTTTGAACCCTCTAGGCAGGGCAATATTTATAGAAGATGTCAGAATGAAAGTGGAAGAAAGAGATAAAGGCTCTGTTTCAAAACCTACTGAGATTAAAGTCCACTGCATTTTTTTTCTGTCTTTTACGATGTTGCTTGTCAGATTGTACGATATGACCTAAGTGAGATCTCAGTAGACTGAACAACAACAGCGATCTTATGTCAGACTGTACGATATGCTTTAGAAATCATTGGACTTTGTTCATGACATCACGACTGGGTATTTTAAATCCCCAATCATGTTGCTAAAATTATATATTATATGTTTTATATACACCGATTAGGCATAAAATTATCACTGATAGGTGAAGTGAATAACACTGATTCTCTCTTCACCACGGCACCTGTTAGTGGGTGGGATAAATTAGGCAGCATGTGAACATTTTGTCCTCAAAGTTGATGTGTTAGAAGCAGGAAAAATGTGAAGCAGCCAAATTGTGATGGCTAGATGACTGGGTCAGAGCATCTCCAAAAATGCAGCTCTTGTGGTCAGTATCTATCAAAAGTGGTCCAAGGAAGGAACAGGGTCATGGGCGGCCAAGGCTCATTGATGCACGTGGGGAGCGAAGGCTGGCCCGTGTGGTCCGATCCAACAGATTAGCTACTGTAGCTCAAACTGCTCAAGATGTTATTGCTGGTTCTGATTGAAAGGTGTCAGAATACACAGTGCATCACAGTTTGATGTGTATGGAGCTGCATAGAAGGTGACCAGTCAGGGTGCCCATGCTGACCCCTGTCCGCATAAGAACTGGACCATGGAGCAATGGAGAAGATGGCCTGGTCTGATGAATCATGTTTTCTTTTACATCACGTAAATGGCCGGGTGCGTGTGCGTCACTTACCTGGGGAACACATGGCACCAGGATGCACTATAGGAAGAAGGCAAGCTGGCGGATGCAGTGTGATGCTTTGGGCAATGTTCTGCTGGGAAACCTTGGGTCCTGCCATCCATGTGGATGTTACTTTGACACGTACCACCTACCTAAGCATTGTTGCAGACCATGTACACCCTTTCATGGAAACAGTATTCCCTGGTGGCTGTGGACTCTTTCAGCAGGATAATGCGCCCTGTCACAAAGCAAAAATGGTTCAGGAATGGTTTGAGGAGCACAACAATGAGTTTGAGGTGATGACTTGGCCTCCAAATTCCCCAGATCTCAATCCAATCGAGCATCTGTGGGATGTGCTGAACAAACAAGTTCGATCCATGGAGGCCCACCTCTTGCTGCCAGATACCACAGCACACCTTCAGGGGTCTGGTGGAGTCCATGCCTCGACGGGTCAGGGCTGTTTTGGCAGCAAAAGGGGGGCCAACACAATATTAGGAAGGTGGTCATAATGTTATGCATAATCGGTGTATAATATATATTATATACAGTGCAGGGCTTCCAGGTTCTACGTCAGAATGCTGCCGGCATTCTGACGTAGAACCTGGAAGTGCTGCATGTGTTTACTACGTCAACAGCGTAGGAGACTGGCATGGAAGAGAATAAATTGTTGAATAAACTCGAGATTTTTGTTTTTTTTTTGCACACAAAAAGTATTCTCGTCACTTCATAATATTAAGGTTGAATCACCTTTCTGGGCCTTGAAAGTGGTAATAACATCTGTGATTGATTACACACATTCAAATGTGTTAATGAGTTCTTAAGCTTTAACATGACACTAAAATACATGCACTCACTAATATTAGGTAAAACAGTCAATTTTTAAATTAGATTAAAACATTTTTTATCAACAATTTTAGTACTGAATCAAGTCATCCACCTTTCTGTATGAATTCTATTCACTGAGCTTATTGCGATGCATTCTAAGATGGCCTTCTCTGTGAAGGATACATAGATTTGTCCAAAAGAAGCAGTTTTAGAAACAATTATGCTGCTGACATTTTGGAAAAGCCTTCTCAGCATGAGCACGTATATAAAGTATTACAATGCAGCCTACTGTACGCAGGCAGTTCACTAGGTTATGGAATAGAGCCACAGAGAGAGTAAGTGAATGCGAGCGTTTCCAGTACTGTATGTTCACATGTCAAGATGTAGAGGAACAGACAGCTTGTGGGAGCATTATTAAAGGGTTTGAAGTGCATCTGTGTGCATGCTTATTACTACGTACGGTCTGTAGCATGTGGTTTCTTGTGTGTATGCATGCATGCTAAATGCATTCTGAGGGTAATTACTGTGAGAGCGTGCATGTCAGCAGGAGTCCGAGTGATTTTGATGGTTTGTAAATATGAGTGCTTGCGTGCCGCTTTAAGAGGGCGGCTACTTTCATGCCAAAATGCTTCAGAGATAAATGCTTCTTACCACACAGATTCTTCCCATCACAAAACATACTATCCTTATGGCTTTTCAACAGAGAATAGTTAAAGAAAGAAAAAAAAAGATATTGTATTCTAATTAGCAAATGCATCACATATTGATATATATATGCTTATTACTACGATGAAGGCTGCATGTTTTTGATCAACTGCATTTATTTACAATATAACAATATACTGTATAACAATACAGTAAGAACAGTAATATTGTGAAATATAAAAATTTTTTCTAACTTTTTTCTAACTTTATATATATATATATATATATATATATATATATATATATATATATATATATTGTTTTTTTATTATTATTATTATTTTTTATATAATTTATTCCTGTGATGTCAAACCTGAATTTTCAGCATCATTACTCCAGTCTTCAGTGTCACATGATCCTTCGGAAATCATTATAATATGCTGATTTGCTGCTAAATAATTACTACTTAATATTTATTTATTTTATTTTTTGGAAACTGTGATACACTTTTTTTAAGATTCTTTGATGAATAAAAAGTTCAACAAACAGCATTTATTTGAAACAGAAATGTCTTCACTGTCACTTTTGAACAATTTAATGCATCCTTGCTGAATTAAAAATATGAATTTCTTAATAAAAACTTACTGACCCCAAACTTCTGGTGTATCACAATTTCCACACAACATATTAAGCAGGACAAACTGTTTCCAACACTGTTGATAATAAGAAGTGTTAGTGTTTTTGTGTTAATGTTAAAAAATAAAATAACAAAATAGAAAATTACATCAACCAAAATTTCTATTTCAATCCTCTAATATTCATAAAACATAAGTGCCATACTAGAATATGTGATTGGCAGAGACAATGAGTCTTCTGTCTGGCCTCCATGATTGTAAAGCTTCTTTGTAGCATCTCAGGCTTCCTCATCTTCCTTCTCCTTTCTGCCCTGCAGGTATTCAGCTGAATGAATTGGACAGGTTGACTTGAGCAGAGCTGCTGTTATCTAGCGCAAGCACATGTCTGCATGTGGACAAAACCCATCAGTGTAACCACTGGAGCAGCAGCCATCTTATCACAAACACAGCGCTGCTAGGGCTTGTTCTTCCTGTGTTTCCACACTGGACCCCAGTCGTCACGTTAAACAAATGTGACTGAAGCATCTCTGCTCTTGACACCTCTCTTAAGGTCTAAGATTATAGGACTGGGAATTAGACATCATCCTTCAGAACTGACTATCAGCCCCTGACACACCATTCATGTTCTGCATGGCATGATCATCTCTCTGCGTGTGTTGACATGACATTAAAGCTATTGTGCTTTATTAATCCCTGAGAAATCTTATTAATCTTTATCTAAGTTCAAAACCTCCCCGATCCAAAAGTTCCCAATGGTCCATCTTCTGTCAGCACTACTTACACAAGCAAACTCTAACAGGATTTATGTACTTTACCACATCTATTTCTGATTACTGGATTTAAATGAGGAAAAATGAGAGTAACAGACCTTACACACCTATTGCTAGCTGATACCTGAATCAAATTAGTTGAAATATTTAATCATTGAAAACCCAAAAGGCAAGGATGTAACACAGAAGTTTGTGAATGACAGGCATTTAAATTTTGAGGAAACTTGTAGAAATTTCTGCGGAACTCTGCGACCAGATTCATTGTCGGCCCATGGTAAATATTACATTCATATACATTATTGTTCAGTGTTGCGGAAGCTACTAACTTCCTAAGCTTCAGGCTGCTCATAAAGTAAAGTAGAACTAAACTACAGTCAAGCCAGTCAAGTAGTTAAAAGGCTTTACTATATAAATATTAAAAATATAATATAATATAATATAATAGTCACGGGTATTCACTGTATCAATGAAGCGCACGACGAAGGATAATTCCAGGAGATAATCTTTTAATCCAAATACTCAGGAAACAGGCAGGGAAAACTCAGAAAACAACCACTTTACATACACGAGACAAGACAAGAACTGAACCAAACAGGGAGTATATATACATAAAACAAAACAAGGAACTAATGAGCTAATTAACGAGCAACGGGTGAACTGAATGAAACTGACACAGACTAGAAACTAGGTTATGACAGGAACAAACACAATGAAAAAAAGCATACTCCTGATAATAATATAATATAATATAATATAATATAATATAATATAATATAATTTCAATAAGAGCTGTATTTATCAGGCTCTCAGCAAATCTGCATTTACTTGATCAAAAATACAGTAATACTCTGAAATATTATTTGTAATTACATTTACTGAACACATGAACAGCAGGGCGCATGCATGTGATGCTGATGCAGGATCTGGCCAATAATGAGCCGGCATTTGGACGTAAACAAGGAAGCCTACACTGACTTCACTACGTATGACAATGGTTCAAATTGTTGAATAAAGTCATTATTTTTGCTTTGTTTTTGCACACAAAAAGTATTCTTGTTGCTTCATAACATTAAGGTTGAACCACTGTAGTCACATGGACTATTTTAACGATGTTTTTACTACCTTTCTGGACGTCAAAAGGTGCAATAACGTTGCTGTGTGGATCAGATACCCTCGGATTTCATCAAAAATATCTTAATTTGTGTTCCAAAGATGAACGAAGGTCTTACAGGTTTGGAATGACATGAGGGTGAGTACTTAATGACAGAAACTTCAAGGTCTGGACTCCAAACATATAACATGCTAGCAATCGTTGCAATAATGATTCAGTCATAGACTCTCTAGCATTTGTCTATATAAATCATAAATCCAAACAGCGACTTTTTTTTTTGGGCAGGCAATATATATATATATATATATATATATATATATATCAAATTATAAATGAATGATAAAGTGCTGTGGGTGCCAGAGCCGGAACACACGTAAGGCCGAGGTTTATGTGCAAGGTGAAATGTGATATGCATCCACGACATTTTCCTCACAGAAACTCCCCATCTGCTCAATAATTCACACACCGTCTGCCCAATCGGCCTCCCACAAGCCATCAGTGCCAGACACGGTGACAGAAACCAGAACAGAAGCGGTTCGGCACGGTGACCGATACACAGGAAGTGCTGCGGCCCCAGGGCGGAGTCAGATCGCCACTCAGGGCACCGCCATGACGTGCACTCCCAGCATACCCGTCTCTGACATGCTCTCCCGCTCCCTTCAGCTCTATATATAGACGTGCTCTGGTTCTGTCCACCTGCCAGGGAGTCTAAAAATAGCAGCCTGCTCATTTTCCTTCACTCCAGCTCTACACTGGGCCGGCCGATCAACTTTCAAACCACAGTAAGAAGGAGGCAGGTATGGCAGGATGGAAAGATATACTGATATCCTTGTAGTTTTACATGTCTTTCACACATGTCCTGCAGTGATGTGGTTTATGTGGATATCACCATTAACCATGATGGCCTCCTTCAGGCTGTTCACTGTAAATCACATTTTATAAAATGGATAATTCTGGCTATAAAATCTGACTGGATGAGCCTTGTTCATTGTAAATCACTCTACAAACACCTGTCATGCAGTTTGTTGAGGAAAGCATGGTCCAAAAGGGTTGTTCCTATTCTCTTAATGAGTCATGGGTGTGTTTTGAGCGTAACGTGCAATAAACCAATCAGAGTCTCATCTCCCATTCCCTTTAAAAGCCAGTTGCGCTCGAGCCATGGCTGATTCACTATTTACATGGCGGAATTCGCAAGCGGAAAAACTGAACGCTTTTCTAGCGAGGAAACGGATCTGCTTGAGTGCGAGGTTAAAGCGCGCGAGCAGACCATCTACGGGAAAAGTCGAATTCCACCAAAGCATTTTTATCTTTATGCACACAATAGTAATCTTTTACATTGTAATCCTTTTATTTTTAATATTTGGCATGTTTGTGTGCTGCTGCGCACAAAAAAAATTTGGGCTTTTGACTTTAGACCAGGTTTTAGTTGGTCAATGGCGCAGTCTATTTCAGTTGCCTCAAAATAGCAATGAGGTTCATTCTCATGTGTTACACAGCACATTTGAGCTTCTGGAAGAGGTTTATTCTCGAGCATCAAGCAGGTTTGATTGATCTTCTGTTTATGTTTGCTGATCAATGTTTAAATGTGAATAAAAGCCTAAATTCAATTTGTTTACCATCATATAAAGTGATCGAGTCTCTTCAGAAAATTTGGACTAAACCGCTCAAATCATATGGATTAATTTTACGATCTCTTTATGAACTTTTTGAAGCGTCAAAGTTTCAGTCGCATACTGTCAATGGAGGAACAGAAAGCTCACAGATTTCATCAAAGAGATCTTTATTTGTGTTTTGAAGATGAACAAAAGTCTTACGGTTTGGAACGACATGAGGGTGAGTTAATAATGACAGAATTTTCATTTTTGGATGAACTATCCCTTTTAAATCAAAGCGAACTTTAAGGTGTTTTATCATATTGCTGTTGCAGTCATTTTTTAGAGGTTCTACACCACTTGAGACCATGCAGTAGATATTTTCCCATGGTAAAATCAATGTAGCTTCTTGATTTATTCTAGCGTTAACTTCAGATGGAATGCCTATTCATGAATAGTGAACATGAATATTCATTAAAACAGGTCAAATGTCATTGAGAATGCATAAATATGCATTGTAAGCAATTACAGGGAAATGGAAGATTTACTTAACAAGAATGAGAACTGTTGACTCTGTCCTCACTGCATAATGAAACTCAATTCCGCAGTATGTATGAACAACAGACTTGCTTCCTTGTCCAGCTGCTCTCTGTTTGTTTCTAAGTTTGCCTATATGGATGTGTTACATAAGCAGGTGAGAGAGGATAAAGGGTAAAATCACAGAACATTCCCTGACTGTCCCTAAGGAGGTACATTTCCTTCTTCCTGATCTCAGTGTTCCGTCCACTGCTCGTAAGCAGAAACAGGAAGTCAACAGACGGTCAAGCGTTCCATTTCAACAGGAAAAAATGCCTATAAAAGATGTCATGACATTGGCACCACATACTGTAGCAAATGGCCATTGACCATGAACCCTCTGAAAAACATAAGCTAAAAATACATATGAGTTAAACTTATGCTCGGAGTTTACCGTAAATGCAAAGCAGCATTTTCCACATAAGACACATTGCTTGTCAGGATCTGGCAGATGAAAGAAATGCTGCCCTCAAAGAAATGTCTCTTTTCATTCTTGAAATAACATTTCATATTCTGGTTTTTGCTTTACTTTACTGAAGGTCTATAGTTACCAAAAGCTTCTGTTGTCTGTCGGTAAAAAGGCTAAAATGACAAACATGTTAAAGTTTTGTCATAAAAAAAAAAAAAAAAAAAAAAAAAAAAATTACAATGAATGAATAAAGTTTGGACACATTTTACAAAACTGATCTGAAGATTTATGCTTATATATGATTGAAATTAATTAATTTATAAAGGGAAATATAATTTATGCTTTTTTAAATAAAAACTATTTTTTTATATTTTTATTTAATAATTAAAATGCTAAATTAAAGATTAAATGTTAGACAATTGTGTTTTGTGTAGTAATTTTATAATTTTTGGTCACAACATAATTAGAATTTGTTATATTATACTTTTATGTTATATACATTTTGGAAAAAAATAATAATAAAGACCAAAATGTAAAATTTTTTGACTGCAAGTATATATATTTTTCATAACCCAAACCCCCATATTTTGTTTCATTAGATTGAGAATAATATATCAGTATATTGTTGTTGTAGCTGTAAGGGCAGTGGTTTGTATTGAGCTCTGTAACACACACTGCTGCAGACTAATTTAATCTAATGCAATCGAGTTCACATGAACCTGTTTGGTAGTACTTCACAGCTAATACAAACAAGACAATGCTCTACTTGTGACCACACAGATAATTTGAATCATTTATCTAAGCTTACGACATTGTCAGGCCTCACCGGCTCGGGGCCGTTCAACATAGGTTAAAGGTTACTTTGCGTGTCACTAAAACACATTAACCACGTTTGACAGACAGGAAGAGATGCATTATGGATTGGATGGGAATCAAATGAAACCAGTAGAAGGAAGTGCTAGTTCCATTAAGATGTGTTCAGGACACACAGCACTTTTAATACAGCATGGGAAAGAATCAATATCACTGCTTCCTGGAGCAGGATTGTGAAATTCACTGGATAAGAGAAATCTGATGCTTCCGTTTGTTGGGTTCCCTGGGGTGCTAACATACAAATCACATGCAGCATGGATGCACTGTGGTTGAAGAGGGTTATAATGGGATATAGTATCTGAAATTACATAAGCTATAAATGAAGTTCTATGATTTCACAATTGTTTGATTAACATTAATGAAACAGACAGCCTACAGGCTATATTAAGACCTACTGTACCACATGTATCTAATATAATGTTACACATCAGGGGCCCTATTTTAAGCGCATGGTCTAAAGTGCACGGCGGGGCGTGTCCGAATCCACTTTTGCTAGTTTAATGATGGGAAAAATGGTCGGCGTGTCTGGCGCATGGTCTAAAAGGGTTGTTCCTATTCTCTTAATGATTAATGGGTGTGTTTTGGGTGTAACGTGCAATAAACCAATCAGAGTCTCATCTCCCATTCCCTTTAAAAGCCAGTTACGCTTGCGCCATGACGGATTCGCTATTTACATGGCGAAATTTGTAAGAGGGAAAACTGAACGCTTCTCTAGCAAAGACATGGATCTGCTCATGCGTGAGGTTAAAGCGCGTGAGCAGACCATCTACAGGAAAAGCTGAATTCCACCAAAGCATTTTTATCTTTATGCACACAATAATAATCTTTTACATTGTAATCCTTTTATTTTTAATAATGTGCTGCTGCGCGTCCCTGTGTGTGTAATAAGCAATAGGCGCATATTATTAACGTGCTATTTAATTTTTTTTTTTTTTTTTTTTTAAATGTGGCATTGACTTTAGACCAGGTTTTTGTTGGTCAATGGCGCAGTCTATTTCAGTTGCCTCAAAATAGCAATGCGCCAACAATGCGCCTGTACAAAACCTTGTTTTCAGACTAGCATGCACAAATGGGCACAACTGCATTTGCTATTTAAACAACGTGGCGCAGGACGTTAAAAAATGATGATAACTGAGTCGGGCTGAAAATAGCAAAAAACACTTGTGTAGCGCCTGGCACTGCATTGCGCCGGATGTATGATAGGGCCCCAGATGTTTCTTCCCCAACAGTTAACCAAACGTTCACTAAAGACATAACAGATAATGTTTGCGTGAATACTCTCCAATTCTGTGTATATCGGGATTGCACGCTGAGGCGTCTTTGTGCGCACACTTCGGATCTGTCAGTCAGCGTGAGTAAGATCGTTTTGTTTACATCAGCATGAGTATTAAAATCATTTTCGCTATGAATATTCACAAAGTTGGAATGCTGCGCTTTACATCGATACCAAATTTGTGCTGAGGGAAAAAGTCGAGAAGTGAGCAGAGAAAAACGCATGGTCAAAGGAAAGGTACTCCTCCCAGAAAACATACAAATAAAGATACTTTTAGATGTTTAATTGCTATTTGGAGCATTGGGATCGCTAGACGGGGGCTTAATGAACTAATTTTTGTGAAAATGGTTCCCATAACCAAAGACATCTGCTTAAAATATAATAGCAGAATAAAAACATTCACATGATCTGAATATGCTATGCTATGAATATACAGTGTGTATCAATGTCGACCCTTAAAGAAATAAAAGATTATTTCAAATCTCCATGGAAAGCATCCATGACTGGCTGCCAATTACTACAGATAATAATTTGATTTAATCTCTTAGTTTGTAAATATGAATGAGAAATCACAATTAAAGGTGCTGCAAAAAGGGTTATTTTATGTAGTAGTACACATAAAATATCCCTTCTATTTGAAAGCGATCACTGAAATAGGTGTCTTGACAAATCACACTTCTTTGTGTGACAGTCCTAAACTCTGTAAAAAGAGTCTCTCCATTTTTAGCCAATCAGAATTTCTCTCTGCCTGTGAATAATTTTGCATATTTGAGTTAGAGGGTGGGATTTTGGTAAGAGGGTGTGGTCTAAAATACTGGCCTATTCTGAGACTGGTGTCATAATCAGTTCATGTCATGACCAGAAGTAACAAATAATCAGATATTTCTCAACCTAGAACAGTCATCCCACCTCAATAGAAAAATATCACAGATTTGTAAAACCCTCTGACTTGCATCTGCTAGTCTTCAGTCATTTTCACATAACTGGGGGATGAAGATGATTTTATAAGCCACAGATGTTGTTCATACGTTCAAAAGAGGCAGGAATGTTACTTTCAAATAGCATTTCAAGAGAACAATTCAAAAGCAAAACCCAAACTCAATCCCCAGTCGCCAAGAGCAACACAGACACATTGTCCGACTGTGACAACCAGCGAACACGTGCCACAGTATCTCCTCTGTCAGTGGCCACAGAGGAAGAACAAAGGAGTATTAAAGCCTGAAGCGTGGCCTCTCTTGAACAGTGTAATGTGAGGATAAGAAAACCCCATAAACCCCACAGACAAAAACATTAGAGAGGCTGGGATTGCCTCTGTCTGCGGACACGTTGCCCCCAGTGCACCACCAGGCTTTAAACGGCATTCGGTCAGGCTTCAAAGCATAGATATGCCATGACATCAGCACAGTCGGTTTTGGCTTCTGAACAAGGTGCATTCTGGGGTATTTGGCCAATAGCTAGCAGCTGAGATGATGTCTTCTGAATGCAGAACTGAGTAAAACAGCTGTTGTGCGGAATGACAGACAGGGGCAGTCTGACCGTAAGCAATAACACACAACCCCCATGTTCACCCGTTTACTTTAAAGGAATGTTTTGGGTTCAATATAACTCAAGATATATCTGTGACATGCTTAATCAAAAAAATATTAGTTCAAAACAACCAAAAACTGTTTGCATAATTGTGGTTGCAGAAGTGTTATTAAATAAAAACTACATTAAAACGTTAATTAACTGAAATAAAAACTAACATAACTAGGAAAAACTGAAAGCATGAAACTAAAATAAAATACAGTGCTCAGCATAAATGAGTACCCCCCCCCCCTTTAAAAGTAACATTCTAAACAGTATCTCAATGAACACAAAAACAATTTCCAAAATTTTGACAAGACCTAGTTTAATATAACATCTGTTTAACTTATAACATGAAAGTAAGGTTAATAATATAACTTAGATTACACATTTTTCAGTTTTACTCAAGTTAGGGTGATGCAAAAATGAGTACGCCCCACAACAAAAACTACTATTGTACATCTAGTACTGTATGGCCTCCATGATTTTTAATGACAGCACCAAATCTTCTAGGCATGGAATGAACAAGTTGGCAACATTTTGCAACATCTATCTTTTTCCATTCTTCAAGAATGAGCTCTTTTATAGACTGGATGATGGATGGAGAGTGATGCTCAACTTGTCTCTTCAGAATTCCCCATAGGTGTTCGATTGGGTTCAGATCAGGAGCCACTGGATCACTTTGTTCTTCTTCAGAAATCCAACAGTGGCCTTAGATGTGTATTTAGGATCATTGTCATGTTGGAAAAGTGCATGACGACCAAGGGCACGGAGTGATGGTAGCATCTTCTCTTTCAGTATAGAGCAGTACATCTGTGAATTCATGATGCCATCAATGAAATGCAGCTCCCCAACACCAGCAGCACTCATGCAGCCCCACATAAGGACACTGCCACCACCATGTTTCACTGTAGGCAACATGCATTTTTCTTTGTATTCCTCACCTTTGCGACACCATACAGTTTTGAAGCCATCAGTTCAAAAAACATTTATCTTGGTCTCATCACTCCAGAGTATAGAGTCCCAGTACTCTTCATCTTTGTCAGCATGGGCCCTGGCACACTTTAGGTGGGCCTTTTTGTGCCTGGGCTTTAGGAGAGGCTTCTTTCGTGGACGGCACCCAAGCATGCCATTCCTCTGCAGTGTACGCTGTATTGTGTCATGGGAATTAGTCACCCCAGTTTGGCTTTCTACTTCTTTAGATAACTGCAGTGAACTTGCATGCCGATTTTCTTCATCCCTTCTCATCAGAAGATGCTCCTGTCAAGGTGTTAACTTCTGTGGACGACCTGGACGTCTCTGTGAGATGGTTGCAGTTCCATCTTTTTTACATTTTTGTACCACTTTTGCTACAGTATTCTGACTGATAAGTAAAGCTTTGCTGATCTTCTTGTAGCCTTCACCTTTCTGGTGTAAAGAAATTATTTTCTTTGTTTGTTTGTTTGTTTCTTTCTTTCTTTCTCCGGTCTTGTGACGTTTTTCTTCCATGTGGTGCCATTGCTGACAGCATGAAATGGGAAGGGGTTTTAACACCCTTTTATAGTCAACTGTCTGCTGGACACCTGTGTAATGAATAATTAGACTCACCTGTGGTTGAATTCTTGTTAAATTAGACATCTGTAGTCTAAAATGTAGCTTTGCTCCAGAGACTTTCAGTGGGGTGTACTCATTTTTGCATCAACCTAATTTGAGTAAAACTGAAAAAATTTCTCTAAGTTATATTATTAACCTTACTTTCATGTTATAAGTTAAACAGATGTTATATAAAACGTAGTTTTGTCAACATTTTGGAAATTGTTTTTGTGTTCATTGAGATATTGTTTAAAATGTTACTTTTCAAAGGGGGTGTACTCATTTACGCTGAGCACTGTATATTTAATTAAAAAAACATAATGACTACAAATTTTAGTTTTGATGGTAATTTAAATGGTATATTACAAAAATACTTACATATCATTAAAAATGAAAATGCCACTAGTTAGCAATAATACAAGACTTTAAGGGTTAGTTCACTTCAGAATTAAAATTTCCTGATAATTTACTCACCTTACTCAATTTGTGGTTAAAAAGTATATAAACAGTGTTGGGCACGTTACTTTAAAAAAGTAATTAGTTATAGTTACTAGTTACTTCTCACAAATAGTAACGGAGTTAGTAACTGGGTTACATCATTATAAAAGTAACTAATTACCAGGGAAAGTAACTATTGCGTTACTTTAAAAAAAATCAAATAAAAATAAAAATATGCCAAATAAATTGAATGCCCCCAATATTACATATAAGTCTAAGAATAAATTATTCTTGATGCGACTCCTGACTCATGATCCGCTCTTGCTCACGACATGAAATTTCTCTGTACTGTGTTGGTAGCCATTAAAGAAAACGTAGTTTCATATTTATGTTTAAATAGTCCTATGTTATGTTTTAAATCCATTTGTTCGATTATGAAAAGTGAACAGCATGAGTAAGATGCATCATAAGATGCGCAAATATATCGGGAGACATGGAGTGGGTCAGATAAGATTTTAAACACTTCATTAAGTTTTGTTTTGTAGAAAGCCTTTCTTTAAAGTGAATTTCGTTTTGTAAAAATTGTATCTTAATTTTAATCAATGTTTCATCTACCAATTGCTTGGATTTAATATAGAACAAGCAAATATAGCAGACAATAAAATCATGACATGGAGGCGATCATGCGATCACTGGCGCGTGAACTGGAGCGTGTCTCATAGGCTAAATGAACCGAAACTCAGAGGCTGCTTGCCTCGCAGACATGAGAAATATATCTATAGAATGCTTGAAATATCTACTTTAACGAAAATGAAGTTATTAAAAACGAAAAGAAAGAGGCTACTCTGATTATGTAGCCTAATCCAAATGAAATGTGCATTATCTCTCTAGGAGCGTCCATATGAGCAGATGATCAGCAATGAGAATCAGCAATGTCAACTTCATCTTTGCAGCCGACACTGATTCAGAAAACATTACTTTATTAATAAACAATTAAAATGTCTCCTTACTGTTTTTGCCACACTCATAATCATTACTTTTGCCGGTTCTTTATGGCAATTATGCGTGCCATTGAGTGCTATATAGCCTTTATTATGTAAACGCTCCTTATTATGGTTTATTCTCTCCAGTATTTAAGAAATTAAATTAATATAAATGTGATTAGTCAACTAATAGCTTAAATGAACAACTACTAGTTGACTAGAAAAAAACTCATTTCACATATTTTCAATCAAGCATCAAAAAAGGTATTCTGGTTTGAGCTCGCGCTTCGCGCGCATGCTCTGACAGACACACACACAGCACATCGTACATTATTAGCAGTTTAAAATTATATTTGTGTATGACTTACCGCAGCACACACCAGAGAAAAAAACTTTGCAGGTCCTATGGCTGAGAGAGAGCTTACTCGAATGAAAACCGCTTCAGTGAGCTCAATTATAGTAACGCGGCATTTTTTTTGTCAGTAACGGTAACGGCGTTGTAACAGGAGAAAAAGTAATTCGTTTGATTACTCGTTACTGAAAAAAGTAGCGGCGTTAGTAACGCCGTTTATTTATAACGCCGTTATTCCCATCACTGTATATAAATTATACTTTTTTTAGAAAATGACCCTTATTCCTTGTCTGGGATCATGTAGAGCCCTTTGAAGCTGCACTGAAACTGCAATTTGGACCTTCAACCCCTTGTGTTTAACTTTCACAGCTCTAAAATAAAACAATAATAAAATACAATTTTTAAAAAAATAAAAACTAAAATTTGAGCTAGAAATGTCTGACTAAAACTAAAAAAACTAAAACTAAAATGATACAGTAAAAAACAACAACAACAACAACAAAAAAAAAAAACGCTAAACCAAATTGAAAATAAAATAAAATTGTAATATTAAATTCAAAACAATGGAAACACTCAATTGGAGTTATGCACTAGTAATGGAAGTCTTGGGGGCAAGATATTGAATTACAATAAATGTTAAAATTTCAAAAGTATTAATAGGCTTGATATGGGTTAACATTTGACAGAATATCTACTAGTTATATGTAATTTTTCTACTTCTGTCTCACACATATAAAGTTGTTAAACCCAGTAACTCTTAGGATACCAGAAAGTAACTATTTGCCAAGAAAAATATTTACCTGCAGGAATTACATTGGTAAAGTATAACCAGAAGTTTATCTGCCTATAAATCACACAACAAAATGGACAATATGGAATAAGTACTTTAACGAAGATAAGCTGCAAATTTCTGATTTTAAACCCTCCTATATACTTCCACTGTAAATGCATTAATGCAAAAGTGATTTTATTTGCTTTTACAGTCTACTGAAATAATTGTCTTTTGTAATCAACATGTGCACTTAACCTTGAACCCAGAACATTACTTTAAAGGTTATTATTGAATATAACATTTAATTGATAAATTTATTTGCAGCCTAGCCAGTTGCCCTGATGTCAGAGGTTTCTTAGGTCTGTATTGTATTTTTACTAATGTTTGGAAAACATACACACACATAAATACTCAGAACCATGAACTGAAAATATGGATTCTCTGTGCTATTCTAGGTTGATGGAATATTGTTAATGGACTGAAACACAAAGACTCTTAGAAAGGGCCATAAAAATTGATTTTTAATAGGTTTTTATGACATTTTCATGAAGCATCGGTGCCTTTGAGTGACACTATTTCAATAAATTTCACGTCACACCTGATCTGAAGCCCTCTGAAGGGGAAAGAGGAATTGAACAGGGCCACAGGGAAGAGAGGAATAACTGAGCATTATGATTGGATAACGTCAATTAATGAATATTTGATTTTTTCGTTTTCATTAACACTATTGCTACTGATGACTGCTTTCCATTTGCTGGTGTTTAATAAGAGGCTGATAAAGCACAGAGGAAATGGAAATGAACTGACAATTTCTATTCCGAACACCCACTATGAAACACCCAAGTAAAAACAACCAGACTCATATAAAAATGCCACATCTGACATAGTTACAGCTTCAGGCCTCAGATGCTGCATGGGCACATGCCAAATGTGGCGTTTTTATATGAGTACAGGGTACAAAATCAACTGCCAATTGTGAGCAAATATACATTATATACTGTATATAAGAAAAACTAATTTACTGGCCATAAATATTGTATGATAGACTTCAAATTTCCACTCTTTGAACATCACAAGAAAGAACTATGATCGGTCACTTACATGTAGGTCACACAAAAATAGACCAGACTATATGTCAATACACAAAAGTCTAGCTACATGAGACTACATTTGACATCACAGGCAATAAATCTTGCTAAGTAAACACATTTATATGTGAATATTGATTTACCACTGAAGAGATGATTACATGACATACAGTAAAAAAAGAAAAAAAAAAAAAACCCACAAAAAACACTGTCATCTATTATCTCTTGCATGTATGTGTAGGACAGCAAAACCCAGTATTTATGTTGTCATAACATTAGCTGGTGATCAAACAACCTAAATTGTCACATTTCTACCATCACCATACACACCATACACCCCCCTCACACATGCAGCGCTAGGACTGTGTGCATTGTAATGGACCAGGACACGAGTATCGCCTGTATGTTAAGGTCATCTCTCTGAACACAACCACACTTCCTGTCCGCCCCCACAGCCTCCAGCAGGCTTTGAGTATCCCTCATCCTCACAGAACGGGCCTCCACAGCATCCATCCACTACAACCGCAGTCATGAGGGAGCCGAGCAAGTGGCCACTCAGCTTCCTGTGTGCTATTAATACTAAGCAACCTCTCTGCTAGTTCACACACACATATGCGCACACACATGTCCTCCGAGGATTGCGAGGATCGATATCTCTCCAGAACATGCTGAACACACTACCTGCCATGTGAGAGTGCAGAGGCCACAAGTCAGGGCACAAGGTCTGATCCAAACATCCTGTTCAGTGCCACAAAGTCACAATCAGAAAATAAATGAACTGAGATTTTACATATAGTCAAGTAAGTCAGTGTTTCTTAACGTGAGAGTCCTGACCCAGATTGGGAATTGAGGTTATGTAACCCACTGATGAGGCTTTTTATCGTGCCTTTTCCTTATTTTACCATGGTAACTATACACTGAATTTTTTTTTATTTATATAAAAACAATTTTCACTCAGAAATTGCTAGTAAATATTACAAACATTACTAAGAAATGGCAAGTAACATGGAATATAACATGAAATTTTGAAGTAGAAAGACTGAAATAGTATTTTCTTGTAAAATAATCTTAGTTTCAACTTTCATTAAAGGGTTAGTTCACCCAAAAATGAAAATTCTTTCATTAATTCCTCACCCTCATGTCATTCCAAACCCGCAAGACTTTTGTTCATCTTCAGAACACAAATGAAGATCTTTTTGATGAAATCTGAGAGCTTTCTGTCCTTCCATAGACAGCTATGCAACTACCATTTTGATGCTTCAAAAAGTTCATAAAGAGATTGTAAAGCCAATCCATGTGAATTGAGAGGTTTAGTCCAAATTTTCTGAATAGACTTGATCGCTTTATATGATGAACAGATTGAATTTAGGCTTTTATTCTCATATAAACATTGATCTAAACAGTTCTTCTAACCCTAATTGCTGGAGTGTGTAGCTTTTCATTTTTTAAACAACCATGTAGGCCATATTTCAGAATGACAATGTCAAGATTCATCAAATTGTGAAAGAAGAATTGGTTGGGAAGAGAGCATGAAGAATCATTTTCACACATGAATTGGCACCTCTGAGTCCAGACCTTAAATTCACTGAAAGTCTTTGGGACATGCTTTGAGACTTTACAGAGTGCTCACCTCTTGCATTGTCAATACAAGATCTTGACCAAAAAATGATGCACCTCTGCATTATTTACTCACCTTCAAGCTGTTCCAAACCTGTATGAATTTCTTTTTCCTGCTGAACACAAAAGAAGATATTTTGAAGAATGTGGGTAATCAAACACTCAATGGGCCTCACTGACTTTCACAGTACTTTTTCCATACTATGGAAGTGAATAGGGCCCATCAACTGTTTGGTTACCCATATTCTTCAAAATATCTTCTTTTGTGAAATTAATACAGGTTTGGAACAACTTGAGGGTGAGTAAATGATGACAGAATTTTCATTTTTGGGTCAACTATCTCTTAACACAATGGGTCTCATTCACTAATAATTGCGTACTTATACGCATATTTGAATTTCTCACGAAAACTTTCCACCTAATTCACAACACGTGTGTACGCACATGAATTTGTTCTTATCCTCGTTCTAATGTTGATGAATTCAGAGTATTCTAAATGAGCAATTGCGTGCCCAAGGTAAGTAATTTACATAAAACACACCCAAACCATGTCCATATAAGGGCTTTCCGCACATCCTTTTCTTTGTCACTCTCAGGAAACAGGACGCTCTCTAAAGACGTGTTCTCGCCTGAGTACAAATGCAATAAACACCTTTTATACAGACATTACAGACTTCTTAATAGCCAGCTGTACATACGTGTATCTGCGTCTTTATGCAGAGCTATCTCACAGCTTGAGTTATATAACGCAGCTTTTTTTACTCTTTACAGATCTCTCCCTCTCTCTCTACACACACACACACATATATATATATATATATATATATATATATATATATATATATATATATATATTTAACATCTATATCTATGTTTAAAATTTCATCTTAGGCCACCAAGAGTTTCCCAATGTTTACCAACCCTGTTCCTGGATGCACACCAACACTGCACATTTTCGAACTCTTCCTAATCAATTACAAATGGTTGAACTCATCAGGTCATTAGTAGAGACTCCAAGACCAGAAATATATGGGTCAGATGCCTCCAGTAACAAGGTTGGAAAACACTGCTTTAACTCAATAAGAAATAACAAGAACCTCTGTGAGACTATTGCAAGTGCAACTCTATTAGAACTAATGAAGAGCTCCTGGCAGTGAACCCTGAAGATTTGCTTTTGGAGAGGAGACAGAAGAAGACAAAACCCTTGCATGGAGGATCATTAATGAATGAAAGCCTTGCTTAAGCTTTGCGTGTGTAAACTCAACTCTGGCACATTATGTGAACTTAAGTGCATGAACGTGACGTGAAGAACACTCCCTGCTGCTCTCCACATTACAAGGTTTTGCAGTGCATGTTAATGCGTGTGTGAAAAAGCTTGTCCATGCGCTCCACATCAAAATCTCTGCTCAGCATGAATAAACACAGAAAAAGATTGCGTGTATGAGAAACCACAATCACGTAGCCTTGGGTCTTTTGTAAGGGTGATGCTGTGACCGTGGAGAGGAGCACGACGTAAAAGATGCTGCCGTCATGGGCGCGTGATGCTGCTCTAGAGCAGGGGGAAGACAGAAGCGGAACAGAACAGCCTTCTGGTCATTTCTGTGCCAGTGCAGAGGGGGTGGGCGGCACTGCAGAGGAGCAAAAGGACTGATTATAAAACCTGTCTATGTCACAGAAAAAAAAAACAGTTCCTCTCGAACAGCGCTGAGCCCGTGACGCAGATACAGAGAGTTCTAGACTCCTGTCTGACGCATACTCCAGCCTAAATACAGGTTAACGCGCTGCAGTCTGATTCATGACCGCGTGAGTGTGTGTATGTGAGTGGAGGAGAGTGAGAGTACATCCAGACAGCCAATCAGAGAGGAAGAGTCTACTATCATCACCACGACTCAAAACAACAACATAGACGTTTGCCCATATTTGGACATGTTCTGATTCTGAGTGTATGGTAATATAAAAATGCAATGTATAATATTTGTACATACAGTCCCCAAGCAGTTATGAGTAAAATTATTGAGTAATAATGAGTGAATACATTTAGATCATGGAAGCAAATCAGATGTATTAAAATGGTATAGTAAATATTCATAATGAGTAAAAGTAACTTCAACAAGCAGGGAAATTTGAACAATCTCTTCTTAATCTGAACATGGAGATTAAACATACTTTTCTTTCTGTTTTCAAAATACAAACCCGATTCCAAAAAAGTTGGGACACTGTACAAATTGTGAATAAAAAAAGGAATGCAATAATTAACAAATCTCATAAACTTATATTTTATTCACAATAGAATATAGATAACATATCAAATGTTGAAAGTGAGACATTTTAAAATGCCATGCCAAATATTGGCTCATTTTGGATTTCATGAGAGCTACACATTCCAAAAAAGTAGGGTCAGTTAGCAATAAGAGGCCAGAAAGGTTAAATGTACATATAAGGAACAGCTGGAGAACCAATTTGCAACTTATTAGGTCAATTGGCAACATGATTGGGTATAAAAAGAGCCTCTCAGAGTGGCAGTGTTTCTCAGAAGTCAAGATGGGCAGAGGATCACCAATTCCCCCAATGCTGCAGCGAAAAATAGTGGAGCAATATCAGAAAGGAGTTTCTAAGAAAAAAATTGCAAAGAGTTTGAAGTTATCATCATCTACAGTGCATAATATCATCCAAAGATTCAGAGAATCTGGAACAATCTCTGTGCGTAAGGGTCAAGGCCGGAAAACCATACTGGATGCCCGTGATCTTCGGGCCCTTAGACGGCACTGCATCACATACAGGAATGCTACTGTAATGGAAATCACAACATGGGCTCAGGAATACTTCCAGAAAACATTGTCTATGAACACAATTCACTGTGTCATTCGCCGTTGCCGGCTAAAACTCTATAGGTCAAAAAAGAAGCCATATCTAAACATGATCCAAAAGCCTGCATCTCTGATTGGTATGGGGTTGCATGAGTGCATGTGGCATGGGCAGCTTACACATCTGGAAAGGCACCATCAATGCTGAAAGGTATATCCAAGTTCTAGAACAACATATGCTCCCATCCAGACGTCGTCTCTTTCAGGGAAGACCTTGCATTTTCCAACATGACAATGCCAGACCACATACTGCATCAATTACAACTTCATGGCTGCGTTTAAGAAGGAACCGGGTACTGAAATGGCCAGCCTGCAGTCCAGATCTTTCACCCATAGAAAACATTTGGCGCATCATAGAGAGGAAGATGCGACAAAGAAGACCTAAGACAGTTGAGCAACTAGAAGCCTGTATTAGACAAGAATGTGACAACAATCCTATTCCTAAACTTGAGCATCTTGTCTCCTCAGTCCCCAGGTGTTTGCAGACTGTTATAAAAAGAAGAGGGGATGCCACACAGTGGTAAACATGGCCTTGTCCCAACTTTTTTGAGATGTGTTGATGCCATGAAATTTAAAATCAACTTATTTTTCCCTTAAAATGATACATTTTCTCAGTTTAATCATTTGATATGTCATCTACGTTGTATTCTGAATAAAATATTGAAATTTGAAACTTCCACATCATTGCATTCTGTTTTTATTCACAATTTGTACAGCGTCCCAACTTTTTGGAATCGGGTTTGTATTTGTTAGAACTTGTACTAATAAATATAATAATTATTTACAATAAATATAACAATTACGGTAAAATAAATAAATAAACAAGTACTAGACATTTTCCAGGCACTTGAAAAAAATCAATTAATCAATCAATCAATCAATCAATATCAAGAAACAAGCATTCCTTTTATTTATTTATATTATTAATTATTTGTCTTGTTTTCGCTTTTTGGTACATTTGTTAATTTGTTAGACCATGTAATGCTTAACACTGGAAAACAAAATGAGCAAAAATAAAAAGTAAAATAAAATGTACCAGATGAAGGAGACAATATGCATTTAGGCAAAACCGATAGAGTTATATATAAAAAAAATTATATGATTTAATAAACTGTTAAATGATGCCATTCATAAGGAGATTTTTTATGGACGGAAAATTTATTGGACATGTTTGTCACCACATTTTGATGTTTTATGACAATTGCACATTACATAATGCAAGTTATACATCTATACTTCCATGCAAATATCTGAGCTGTGTTTGAAGCTGCTATAACAAACAAATACACATCTGTGATCGTATTACATCTGAACTATATTATAATCACGTCACTGCACGGCCTCTCATGACTTATTGCTTTAATGTTTACCTGAGCAAACCAATCCAACACAGGGTTGGTTGTGCATGTGCAGCTATCAGAGCTTAAAGAATCATGACACCGCTGGTCAATGACAATTATGCGCATTTGGCGAACTGCTGGCCTGGCTGTCATCACTGATGCAATCACATGTGATAGATGCCAAACCCTGTGACCCCATCTTTCTGTCAGAGAAACCCACATCCCTAGTCACATGCACACATGCTCTGACACATCCTGGCACTGAACCCCTCTGGGTCTCTAATTATCCCTCGGACCTTTGACCTGAAGCTGGATATATCCACCTTCTTCACGCTGCAGTGAAGTAATTTTCTTAATTTGATTAAGAATCAACATGACTATTTGCTTTCTAATAAACAGTATTGATCTTGTATTGCATGTTTCTGTGCATGCAATTTTGTGTTCATAATCTTAATATAATAATTTCCAGCGAAATATTCTGTTTTTACATTATGAAAGTTTCAATGTTGCGAATGCTGTTTTTATGTTAACTTTAAGTATATTTATTTTCACAACCACGAACTTTCAATGCACACACATACACATTAAACTACTAAACTAAACAGTAATAAACAGTAATGAAATGTTTGCATTTACAGATACTGTTAACAAAGACTCACTCGTATTATTATGAATTGGAGAAAGTACAATGCGCAATATGGAGGAATAAGTCCCGCCTTCTAAATAAGAGCCAATCAGCGATTGCTGTTAGAAGCTTTTGTTCCTATAGAAACAGTCAGATGCGCTCAGTGTTGCCAAGTCCGAGGTTTTCCTGCGGAATTGGGCTACTTTAATACTGTTGCCACAGGTTGTTTTTCATGTCCGTGGGTTGACGTGACCCCAAATAACATGATATATATCCCCTGGAATGTGAATTTTACTAGGGGAACCCCGCCAAAAACCCCTCCGGAACGCGATTTTTAGCTGGGGTAAATTATATGAAAATTATAAAATTATATTATTAATTATCATGTTTTGCTTTTATTAGACACTATATAATGATTAACCCTGGAAAACAAAATGAGCAAAAAAATCATTTAAATATATATATATATATATATATATATAGAAACAATAGAAACATTTAGGGAATAAATCATTTTTTCAGACATTGGCTGCTTGGAATATTAGCGACTTTCTTAGCTGATTAACCCTGACTAACTGGTATCATTGTTTGGATAAAAGCATCTACCAAATAAATACATGTAAATGTTTTCTGCAGTATCTTGGGGGCCACTTACACAACACCGTTGTCAACGAACAACTTTTTATGTGTTTTGGCCATTCATTTACATGACAATGGCGTTCTGGGAGTATATACCATTATATACCATAACTATACCATTATCGCCACCATGTAAACTACAAAAACGCAAATTTGTGAAATGGTGACATTCACAAATGTTTCTTTACAAAGTGACATCGCCATCTACTGGCCTTGCAGCATAATACAGCATTTTTATTCGTTTTCACGGATCCGTGAGAACAGTCACTGTTTTGACAACGTTTAACTGTACATAAAAAAACTCATAAGAAAGACTTTTCCATTTTTAGTACGTCATGCTTGTACCCTTAGTATCCTAAGACTGAAATCCATGTAGCCGGTCAAAATAAACCCTGAGAGGGTGATCAAGACCCTGACACAGTGCAGAGAGGTCTTATATGTCTGTAATGAATATGATTGCTTACATTGATGTATGTACAGTATTTCAATCTCTCTCTTTACACGCTAATACACCCACCACCACAGCCCTATCAGTACATACACGCACACATCTACTTGCTGCAGCCATCCAAGGTCTACACTTCAAAAGCAGGCTGCTATTGGACGCAGAGTGGGTGGGGCCTGCTGCAGTGGCAGAAAGAAGGGGGAGCAGTCATTTGGGCTTCCCCATATGAGCAGGAGACATGCGGTGGGTCTCCCCTCCTCCCACGTACAACCAGAAACCATGAAAATCAGCCCTCATTCTGACACATCTGTAAAGGAAACATCCGTAGTGCTTCACATCACATTTTAGACAAAAAGCTGCAAGCTACATTAACAACAAATCGAGTGCTTTGAAAAAGTGCCATTTTCTGTCAAATTATTCCAATTTCCGTGTGGGATGAAGGAAGGGAGGGAGGAAGGAAGGAGGGAGGGAGAGTGGGAGGAAAGGAATAAACAAACAAACAAAAAAATAAATAAAAGAGCACAAAATGTAGAGAACAAGTTTTTTTTTTCTTCAGGCATAAAATAAAGTATATAAAATAAAATAAAAGAGTACCATAAAAAAATAAAATACCAGCTGTAGGTATTTTTCAGGGATATGACAAAATCAAATAATTTAAAATCAAAAGAAATAATATTGAATAAATAAATAAAATATGAGTTTCATAGTAGACGAGCAAAAAAAAAAAGAAAAGAAAAGAAAAAAAAGTGCCATTTGTACTATTTTCTGTCAAATTAGCCCAATTCCCTTGTGGGGTGAAGTTCCCACTGCGTTAAAAATAGCAGAGTGATTTGGTAGACCTCACCCAGTTATGTATAGTTATGTTTGCATGTAACGTGACCTGAGCACCGACAGCTGTTAGCCGCAAGCGCTAGCTAGTGTTACAGCACACTGCGCTCTTACTCAGCGTGGTCCAATTTAGAGGGAGACCTTACACCTTAGTGTAATGACAGCTGCCAGGGAACACTCTCGGGGGAGCAGTGGATTTGTGTTTGGTGGGGGTGATGGGTTCGAAGAGCACATCTATTTCATACTTGACCGTGCTAGTTGTACGTAAGCAGACCAGCCCCGTGGAAAAGCACCAGCAGCGACAGGCAGCTGTCAAATGCAGGGAATTCCTGCAGACTTAAATGTTGAACGACATTTAAGGCTGTTAATCTCGATGTATCAAACCCTCATTATTCAAATGCGACAGGAGGTGTTGCCATGGCGAGCCTGGTTGACGTAGGACTGTCAATCACACTGTCGTGTCCTGCGATATCAGCAGTAGCAATGACATTTGGTGGGGGAGGGACAAGGAAAATGTGCATGCAGGAATGAAAGAAGGGGGGCAATTAGGTAGAGAAAAAGGATTGTTCAATTATACATGATCCATGCGGGTCTAAAGCAAATGCTATTACACACAGCTAACATTATCTCTATGATGCTAAAATGGATCGTAGAGTTTATTCCAAACAGATGTGAAAGATGGTCAGTGTGTTAAAGAGGTAAGAATAAGGCATGATAATTGTCTCACAAATGGATAGCAGTTAAGATGAAGTGGGCAAATGTTTGGAATTGCTTATATTGCTGAGACAGCCAGTGTCCACTTAATCTGATACTCCCAAACAAATGTAGAGGAAACCTGTGAAGAAATCTTCCCTGTTAAACTTAGCAACATTTAATATTGCTCAAACAACATTAAAGGTGTTGTAAGCAATTTAAACCATTTTTTTTACTTATTTTAAACATTTAGCAAATGTTAGCAACATTTCTCTCCACAACCCCACCCTCTAAAGATATG
The DNA here is from genome assembly GCF_018812025.1 of Megalobrama amblycephala. NCBI lineage: Eukaryota > Metazoa > Chordata > Actinopteri > Cypriniformes > Xenocyprididae > Megalobrama > Megalobrama amblycephala. The sequence goes on along the minus strand of NC_063055.1, from coordinate 7,135,304 downwards.
TTAGCAAACCCAAAGACATGAATGTTTCTTTTGAAGACTGTTTTGCAAATGTTTTCTCCTGTCACACACACACACACACACACACATATATAGGCACACATATTATACAGTTTCAATGTTACTTTTAGAGTCCCCCCGAAATCAAATTTAAGTTTTTTAGCTTTTAGTATGAATGTGCTAGTCTTAAGGTTATTAATAAGCTAGTGTGTTCCAAAACAATGACAAAATTCACATTTTGGAGATATAAGCAAATAAAAATTAAAGTCTTTCACTTCCGCTAAAATGCATCACGAATTTTCATGACATCACCGTGGACTTCAGCTTCTCGTCAAATACTCTGTCCAATCAAATGCACTCTAGAATCTGAAGTCTCTCTAGAATCTTTTCATTAACCATTTTGATGTTATGGATAATAGTAATAGTAATGACAGTCATGACAAATCTTGGAGTGTTTGGCATGGTAATGGATACAGCAATGTTGGTATGTTTGGTCTTGGTGGAATAGATCTGCTATGCTGCTGCTGTTTTTATTGCTGCTGCTGCAGAGCAAATACGGGACTTGCTACTGCTATACAAAATAGCATACATGAATACCCGTAGCTGATCTATACAGGTGGAGCTGGGGAAGGTGGATGGTTTCTGAAAGTGTGCTGCAACTGCTACAACAAATGCTGACCAGGTATTTGAAGGTTGAGCAGCAGGCTCATTGGCTACTGACACAGCAGGAACCAATCAGCTGTGCTCTATAGAGAATGATGTGATGGCAAGCAGACTGAGTTAAGCACCTATCAGCCTGTGCCATCTAGAGTGTCATGACAGAAATCAAAAACAAATCTTCTGAAATACAGAACAAGTTGCTTTTGTAGCTTGGTTTCAATAAACAGATGGGGAAGGAACCTGCCTGTTACATACAGAAGGGGACGGAGACACAGGTATAATACAAGTAGTGTTTATTGAATAACCAGAGATGGCAAGCAGAGTGCAGGTAAGTGAAGGCAGGTATAATTCGTGGCAGGGGTGATCGTGGAACTGATACTTGTCTTGTTTTCCCAAGGATCGTGGATGGCAGGCAGATGAGGAGCAGACCAGACACAGAGACACTCACAGGAGACGAGGAGAACAGAATGCTGGAGACAGAAAAGTAATTGTTGGAGGAGTCCTTGAGGTAAGCATAACAGGTAGGTATGCGTTAACGAGACCGGACAGTGACTGTGTGTGCTGCTGTGTCTTTTGTAGATGCCTGTGATGATGTTGCTGATGCGTGACAGGTGTGGATGATTAGTATTCTGGTGAGGGAGTGCGCTGTGATTGGGTGACTGTGGAGCCTGGCGTGTCTGTGACATTACCCCCCCTCCACGGGCCGCTCCTGAGGGCCGTGGACCCCGACGTCATGGTGGTCGGCCTCTGCCACGCGGAGCTGGTTTGTTGGGATGACTGGCATGGAATTCATCGAGTAGACTTAGATCAAGTATATCATTCCAGATCGGCAGATGGTGAAGGGGCCAATGAATCTAGGACTCAGCTTCCAACAGGGCAGGCACATCCTGATGTCCCGGGTGGTAGTTGGGTGCTTTGGAACGTCAAAGGTCCGCTGTCATTCTGCGCCTGCGTAGGGCTCGTTGGAGTTGGAGATGAGCTGAGTCCCAGACTCTCTCGCTCTCCCGGAACCAGTAATCCACTGCAGGGACATCAGACGGTTCCCCGGTCCAGGGGAACAGTGGGGGTTGATAGCCGAGTACACACTGGAAGGGAGTAAGTCCAGTGGTAGGCTGTCAGAGGGAGTTCTGGGCGTACTCGTCTCAACCCAGAAACTGGTTCCAGGAATCCTGGTGGCCATGACAGAAGGTACGTAGGAAACGGCTCCTGTATCTTCCTCTCCGTCTGCCCATTCGTCTGGGGATGGTAGCCAGAGGAGAGGCTTACGGTCACACATAGGAGCTTAAAGAAAGATTTCCAGATTCGTGAGGTGAACTGAGATCCATGGTCAGCTACAATATCTTCGGGCAGTCCATAGTATCTGAAAACATAGTTGAACATGATCTCAGCAGTATCCACTGCCGTAGGAAGTCCTCGCAGGGGAATTAATCAACAGGACTTAGAGAACCGATCCACTACCACCATGATACAGGTGGTACAGCCAGGACCATCCGTTGGAGGCTGGAAGATCTGTGATGAAATCCACTCCTAGGTGTGACCAGGAACGGTTGGGAACGGGCAGAGGTTGTAGTTTCCCGGAGGGAAGATGACAAGGGCTCTTCGAGATGGCACATTCCCTGCACCCTTGCACGTACCTCCTGATGTCAGCTGCCATGTTGGGCCACCAGAAGCGTTGTTTCAACAATGAGAGGGTTTCATTGACCCCTGGGTGGCCAGTGCCCAGTGACGTGTGTGATGCGTGAATGAGGGGAGCGCGCCGTGTCCGGGGAATGTACTGCAAACCTTGGGGGCAACCCGGCGGGGTGTTGGTGGAGGCATTGGACTCAGGGAATGTTTCTTCAGAACAGGCGATGGGGCTGACAAATAGATTCTCAGGGAGTATGGGCTCTGGGTCGTCGGTACTTTCGTCAGGACCATGAATATGGGAAAGAGCATCAGCCTTTACGTTCTTCGATACAGGGCGGTAGGAGATGGTAAAGTTAAACCTGGTGAAGAAAAGAGCCCATCTTGCTTGGCGCGGATTCAACCTCTTGGCGTCCCGTAAATACTCCAGGTTTTTATGGTCTGTCAGAACCACAAACGGATGTTGGGCTCCTTCGAGCCAATGCCTCCACTCCTCCAGGGAGAGCTTAATGACGAGAAGCTCCCTGTTGCCGATATCGTAATTGACCTCCGTCGGGTTGAGTTTGCGGGAGAAGAAGGCACATGGGTGGAGTCTATGGGGATTCCCCTGCTGCTGGGACAGGACCGCTCCCCCACCTGTGGTAGAGGCATCTACCTCAACGACGAAGGGGGTATCAGGATCAGGATGAACCAGGAGGGGAGCGGAGGTGAACGCTTTCTTGAGTGTGTTGAAGGCTTGAGTGGCAGCTGGAGTCGAGGACAGAGACTTGGGCTTACTGCGTAGCAGATCCGTGAGGGGGGTGGTGATGATGCTGTAACCTTGGATGAATCTTCGGTAGAAATTGGCGAAATCCAGGAATCTTTGCAGTTCTTTAACAGAGGTGGGAATGGGCCAGTCCTTGATAGCAGAGACCTTCCTCTCGTCCATGCGGACGCCACTGCGATCGATGTTATAACCCAGAAATTGCACTGAGGGCTGATGGAAAGTGCATTTCTCTGCTTTCAGGAACAGATGGAAAGCCCTCAGTCGTTGTAGGACCTCCGCAACGTGACGGCGATGTTCGGCCAAGCTCCGGGAGTAGATCAGGATGTCATCGATGTAAACCAGAACTGACTTGTGCAGGAACTCCTGGAGCACCTCATGAATGAAATCCTGAAATACGGAGGGGGCGTTGACGAGTCCATACGGCATCACAAGATACTCGTAGTGACCAGTAGGGGTCACAAAAGCTGTCTTCCATTGTCCCCCTCACGTATTCGGATGAGCTTATATGCGCTGCGGAGGTCCAACTTGGTGAACACAGTGGCTCCGCGGAGATGTTCCAGCGCTGATGGGACGAGAGAAAGCGGATATCTGAATTTAACGGTGATTTTGTTTAAAGCACTGTAGTCGATGCAGGGCCGCAAGCCTCCATCCTTCTTCGCCACGAAGAAAAAGCTGGAAGCAGCAGGGGAAGTAGAAGGACATATGTAGCCTTGAGACAGAGCTTCGGTGATGGGACTGGTGATTGGGAATGAGGTCTATGGCGCAGTCCCATGGCCGATGAGGAGGCAGCGTGGAGGCTTTCTTCAGACAGAAGACATTGCTGAAGTGGGAGTAACATGCAGGGATGTCTGTTGAGCGGTTTTCTAGTGGACTTTCCACAGACGTAACACAGACTTGGACTTCTTTGGAACGTAGGAATGGTGTTTTTTTGTTAATTTTACTTCATAACTTGTTAAATATGGATATTTTTTTACTCAAACGTATTGCGTCACTTCAGAAGGCCTTTATTAACCCCCCGGAGCCATGTGGAGTATTTTTACGATGGATGGATGTGGATGGAGGTACTTTCTTCAGCTCATACTCGATCCCGCTCACTGCCATTGTAAAGCTCGGATGCGTCAGGATATTTATTAATATATCTCTGATTGTGTTCATCAGAAAGAAGAAAGTCATATACACCTAGGATGGCTTGAGGGTGAGTAAAGCTTAGGGTAATTTTCATTTGAAAGTGAACTAATCCTTTAATACATGTTCCTGGTCTTATTATAAAGAATTCATTGCAGGATGTTATTACAAAAACAAAAACTGGTAACACTTTAGGTACAGGGATCACGAATAAACTATTAACTACGACTTTTCCCTCAATAAACTCATTAAACTAATTTACTGCTTAATAATAGTAAGGTAGTTGTTAAGTTTAGGTATTGGGTAGGATTAAGAATGTAGAATAAGGTCATACAGAATAAGGCATTAATATGTGCTTAATAAGTATTAATAAATAGCCAAGTTAAAATACCCTAAAAGACCCTAAAATAAAGAGTTACCCAAAAAAAATATTTGTCTTTGTAATCTTTAACCAGCATATAATAATCTACATTTCCTCTCACACAACTTTCCTTTTTCACTGACATCACTTTGGCTGCACAGACTATTGTATAATATCTTGCACATTGTTTTAGCAACCTTACATACAGTCTGGCCCAACATTTTTGTCTTGTTGACTATACTGTTTCAATTGGAACTGCATCAAATTACAGATGTAAAAATGGGTTACAAAAATAAATTCATGCTAATTTTAACCACTAAAATGTACTGAATGTTTTCATAGTACAATGAACTTTTCTATATATCTCAAAAGATAAATGTAATTCCTCAGGAAATGACTCACTTTAAATGCTGATTAGTCACAGTAACACCCATGACTAATGTTTATCAGAAATATGCAGTTCTGACTAACATAATGGATTTACAAAAACAATAACACTACAAGCACCACAGCTGCTCAGTTCCTCGATATCAAAGTGTAAACCAGGAAAGTGTTGTCCACATCCCTTCCAATTCCATTCATGGCAAGTCTTCCAGACGATGTCATTATTTCACTCTGAAAACAGACTAAGAATAACACAGCAAACAAGAGAACTGAAAGGGTCCTTATATGGCCAAAGAGAACAGGGCTTTACGCCAAACCCAACATTAGACCTCCGCAACTCTCAGTGCAGGAGGCCAGTGCTCCAGAATGACTCAAATCAGGGACCACAAGCCTGTGACAGGGGGAATGTGCCGCTGGAATGCGAGGATCGGGAACTTGGTGTGAGGGACACGTGAAGCCTTCTGTCTTAGATAAGATCATGTGTAACTGTGACTCCAGCCCATCCTATGATTCCAATGTGATGATTACAGAAGCGCTGTCACAGAAAAGCTGGAGTCACATGCTGATTATTTTCGTAAACACTGATTTAGAGAGCACCACTCTGTCCACGTTGAGTCTGGATATGGTTACTTAGCAAGTGTTGACAGCTTCTAAAATGTTTGTATGAAGCCTGAGAGGTTCAACCTTTACAGATCCACTAAAACCCAATCCAACTCAGCAGCCTCAAATATAGATATATTAAGCTAGAAAAAGATCAAACTTTAATTAAAAACATTATCTCTTGATGAAAAACAAAAAACAAAAACCAGTGTAGTGCACACTGAAAAATTACTTCCAGCAAAAATACTTCAAATCCCTAAATGAGACAAATGTTTCTTCAAGCAATACTCAAATGTAAATATCAGTTAAAAGGATGAAATATAAAATTATGAAGCATAATTTGTAGTCATAGCTATTTTTGAAGCACTCATGTGCATCTTATACTGAAAGCACTATTTTGTTTTGATCTCTTCTAAAATGGTGTTGAAGAGATGGAGGAACAAAGGAAGAGATATGTATTATTCATATACTGTGGTATGTACACTATACTGTAAGGTACATCAAAGAATACAATGGAACAACCATTCCGGGGTGCGTTTCCCAAAAGCATCGTTAGCCAACTAACATCGCAAGATCCATCGTTACTAACGTAGTTCAACGATTTGGTGTTTTCCAAAACCATGGTTCAAACAAACATTCGAAAACAGCATCGCAAACTTGTGTGGTTGGAACGACAGCTCTCAAGCTGTGGTTAGAAGCATATTTTCTTGTTTTTATGAGATGTGGACTTAATAAATCGTTATCTTGAGTAAAATACTGCAAGTAAGCTGACATTCAGTACAATGTATATCTTTCATTTCTAATACAAATGTCATTTACATTTTTTAGTCTGTTTTTGAAGAGTGCGCATGTGCGTACGTGTTCTAGTATGTAAGAATGAGCCTATTATTGAATCTGGAAATAAAGCAATATAACTGAGAAAAATGATAATTAGTCCTCAGATGCCATGTCCATAATTTATAACAAAAATCTAGCATTAATTCAATCTCAAATGAATTTATTTATATATGTTTTTACTCTACCACCTGCGTGACATCATTCACCAACGTGGCTGAACGACAGGTTTGCGACAATACGATTTCGGGAAACAGTCGTGACTAGCTAGTTGATTTGTTCAACGATGCATCATACTATGGTAGTGAAGCAGCAAGTTACGCCATTACACGGGAAATGCACACCTGGTAGTGTGCAAAAAACATATCACCATGTTTTGCATTTTTTTCATGGTCATAATTTGACCATTAAATATGGAAATACTATCAAATATGAGAAACATCTTTAGACGCGACCTATAAGATATTAAAAAATTGTTTTCATAGATATGCAATCTATCTATGAACGATATCTTAAATGAGCATATTTTGTCTTATTGCATTGGAATTTTTTGTTTTGGTTTAAACAAAGTGGGGGTGGGGGGTAACAAGTGCAGTAACAAAAAATTTATGTTTTAAAGAAACATTCTCTGAAAACAGATTTTAATATCTTATGAATTGTTGCTTCTCAAGTACATTTATCTTGCTTCAAGGATTTTTAGTTAATATAACTGGAAAAACAAGTTTTTGCCTTGATTATGACAGCACAATAAGTTGATAGGAAGTGAAGTTGGAGAGATATAGGGGGAGAGGATTGGGAAAGGTCCACGAGCCAGGACTCGAACTCGGGACGCCCGAAGCCCAACTGCACTGTATGTCGCTGTGCTGCCCACGAGGCTACTCTACAATAAGTAAATCCACTTCACCAGCTAATTACTCTTCGACAGCGCTGCCATAGAAAAACATAAGTTCAAAGACAAAATTCTAAAGATGGCTGTGTGCTTGTTTATTTGGTGCATAAGGTCTATAGCTTACAAATCAAAATCCTCACTCAAGTTCAGTTCAATTATGGTACTTTAAAATGTGTTGCAATCATCACTGGTTCTCATCTGTCTCATCATTGCTAGCATATGTCTTTGGGAAGACTTGCAAGATGTCACTCCATATGGCTTTGAAACAACATCAGGGTGAGTAAATGATGACAAAAGTCATAATTGTTGGATGACAATGCATAAGCGCCATCAATACTAAACCAAAATCAAGGAAAATGCAAAAAAAAAAAAAAAGAAAAAAGAAAGAAAAGTGCTCTTAAATCTTGTTAGATCTTCATCAGACCTCAAGTACCTGTAGCTGTGCTCAATCCCAAACTTTTCACTATATTTCAATGTGATTCTACAAGGCAGTCCTGCTGCAACCAGCAAGTGATGTTATCATGAACTTCAGTGTCACCACATACTGATAGCGCAAATACTTCAGATGAGATTAAATCAATATCCTGAAACGTAAACATCATGCCTTGCTGGCGGCAGGGCGGGCCAGATCATTCCAATCTAATTTGTGTCGAGACACTGTACCCAAACCCAAGGTTTGTTAGCAAATGCACAAGGCTAAACCTGCACTGACAGACCTCTGAAGGTGTCATATCTCTGTTTCCATAACAACGTGACTCCCAACACCTGCCTGGGTGTCTCCGGCGCAGCACGGGCAACCCCTGCGGATCACGTGATGAGTGTTTCTCATTAGCTGCGGCCCGCTTGATCTCCCAGCACGACACTTTGGATTCACCGTAGCCTCTGCTCCTATAATCACAGAACACAGCTGCCAAAACAATTACAGCTGTGCCAGGAGACCTAAATGTAAATAGCAGGAAATATTGAAAAGGATCAAATATAAAATGTACAACTGTATAATGAAGAATAATTTGTGGTGATAACCATTTTTGAAGCACTTTCTGTGCATCTTATTCATTCTGAAAGCACGGTTTCATTATGATCTAAATTTTGAAACGGTTTTGGTGTTGAAGAGATGGAAGAACAGATGAAGAGATGTGTGATTATTCATATATCTTGGTAATGACACTGTAATGTAAGATACATCAAATAATAAAAAGGTCCAAATTAGTGTGAAAAATGAAAAAAAATAATTTATTATTCACCCTCATGTCATTCCACACCCGATTTCAAAACACTGCCTTGAATCTTTTGTTTCAAATCAGTGGTTTGGATCGCGAGTCAAACAGCCAAACTGCTGAAATCACGTGACTTTGGCGCTCTTAAATGCTGATTCGAAACAAAAGATTCAAAGCAGTGTTTTGAAATCGCCCATCACTAGATATTGTTGAAAAGTCATTATTTTGATTTTTTTGGTGCACAAAAAGTATTCTTGTCACTTTATATTAAGGTTGAACCACTGTACTCATATGAACTGTTTTAAATACGTCTTTAGTACCTTTCTGGGCACTGAAAGTATAAATTAACATTGCTGTCAATGGAGGCCTCACTGAGCCATAATTTTTTCATCAAAAATATCTTAATTTGTGTTCCGAAGATGAACGGAGGTCTTACGGGTGTGGAATGACATGAGGGTGAGTAATTAATGACAGAATTTTCATTTTTGGGTGAACTAACCCTTTAATGGAGAGATTGCAAAGAAACTTTTGTTGACAGATGAAGTAGCCAACTGTACTGGATCTGACAGCAGCTGCATCACAGACCAAAAGTAAACGATTTCATTGTGCTTTGTCTGTAAATTACGGTTTTATATGGATTATGTTTCCAAAACACTTACTCATGTGCAATAGCGAGTGGGTGTTGATACTGTTTCCTATGCAATGACGTTAGCCAATCATAACAGTGGCCGTTTACTGACAAGCCTTAAAGGAGCCGCGCCTTAAAAACGGATCATTTTAGACAGAAGGTCAGGATGAGGGTTGAAAATAATTGTTTTTCCACATATATATTCCAGGATCTCCTTTTCTATTCCATAGAACATGAGTTCTATTACAACATGAGTGTGGGAAATAATGGCAGAATTTCTATTTTTGGATAAAATATCCCTTTAAATTCGAAAAAAAAAAAAAAAAAAAACTTCATTGGGGTCTGAGTCTATAACTCTCTTGACACTCATATTAGAAATAGCCTAATCTTTATTATACAATTATCTCCTTTCCTCATTCCCACTGCCCATAAGAACACAGGAGCTGCTGTCAGTGATAATTACCCCTCTTTGCCCCTCCCTGATGAGTGTTAATACATTAAACAGTCCCATTTCATTCAGCTGCTACTGTGTGCTACACCTACAATCGGACGTGCTGTAAATTTTATGCTCAATATAACGTCCAGGTCTAGCCCCACACCATTATCTGTAATCTAATTAGGATTAATGACACGGCTGATGATGGATGCCCGGCTATCACAGGCTGAACTGGCCCTTTGCCGCTGATCTGTGTTAAGATGAGCAGCTCCACACTGATCGACATGTCACAGGCAGAATAACCGACAACATTTTCTAGAAAAATAGAGGCATTTTGTGGCCCATCACTTGTCATGACAGTTGTGAAGTAGATAAGTGTGTGAGGATAGTAATGGTGGACTCTGAACAGGTGGATCGGTCCAGGTGTGGGTTAACAAATCTTTATTGTTTTATCGGGTACAACTGGCCCAAGCAGGTGGAAGTGTGTCAGACACCAAAAGGTGAAGAGGAGCAAAGGATCCTTGGAAGATGAACAGGTGTTAAGTGACAGAAAGAGAGCAAGTGTAGGTCACAGGGCAATGATGCTGGGAACGACAAATGTCATGTTTTCAGAGAACAAAGTATGTTGAATTAAGTTTACTTATTCTTACCCCATTGGCAAATTGTTTTGTCTTGTTCTACATATGAACTTCATTACATTTATTTAAACTAAATCGGTAACACTTTAGTAATGGGAACACATATAAACTATTAACTAAAAATTTTCCCTTAATAAACGCCTAATTTACTGCTTATTAATAGTTAGTAAGTTAGTTGTTAAGTTTAGGTATTGGGTAGGATTATGAATGTAGAATAAGGTCATGCAGAATAAGGCATTAATATGTGCTTATTAAGTACTAATAAGTAGCCAATTTTCTACTAATATGCATGCTAATAAGCAACTACTTATAAGACCCTAAAATAAAGTGTTACCACTAAATCTAGTTGAAATATAAATCATTCAAGATATAATGTCTCAATGCCATAGTATGTCATATGGCTGGTTTTACAGACAAGGCCTAAAGGATTAGTTCACTTTTAAATAAACTTTTGCTGATAATTTACTCACTCCCATGTCATCCAAGATGTCCATGTCTTTCTTTCTTCAGTTTAAAAGAAATTAAGGTTTTTGATGAAAACATTCCAGGATTTTTCTCCATATAATGGACTTCAATGGGCACCAAACGGTTCAAGGTCCAAATGTTTCAGTGAAGCTTCAAAGGGCTTTAAACAATACCAGATGATGAATAAGGGTCTTATCTAGCGAAACGATCGGTCATTTAAAAAATAAAAAAAAGTTTAAGTTTTATAAGCACAAATGCTCGCCTTGCTGTTCTGCGATGCGCTCGTGACGTCACGTAATACGCAATTATATAATGGTGCGGCAGGATTTTGAGTCGTAGCTGGGCGCCGCGGACAGGCGCCGAATGTCGCCGCCAGTGTGTGTACACTCATAGAAAACAATGCGTTAGAATTTTAAAGACATGCTTGAGAGGTGTGTGTCGCCGCAGGACCTTTTCAACGGAATTGCGTATTATGTGACGTCACAAACGCGCATCGCAGAACAGCAAGGCGAGCATTTGTGCTTATATATTTTTTAAATGATCAATCGTTTCGCTAGATAAGACCCTTATTCCTCGTCCGGTATCATTTAAAGCCCTTTGAAGCTGCACTGAAACTTTCATTTGGACCTTGAACCGTTTGGTGCCCATTGAAGTCCATTATATGGAGAAAAATCCTGGAATGTTTTCATCAAAAACCTTAATTTCATTTCGACTGAAGAAAGAAAGACATGGACATCTTGGATGACATTGGGTGAGTAAATTATCAGCAAAAGTTTATTTAAAAGTGAACTAATCCTTTAAGCCTATAGTCCCAGACTAAAATGCATGTTTGAGCTGTTTTAACTGAACACAACTTGTATTGACATATCTTAAAATATGTCAGTGCCATTGTTTTGTTTCCATTGTATGTACACCAGTAATGTTTTTTTCAAAGGCATGTTTATTAAAGATACTTAAATGTCCTAACTGAACAAAGGCCTAATACTGGCTTAATCTAAGCCTTGTCTGTGAAACCGGGCCTTAAATTTTACACTACATCTTAAGCAATTTTTTACAGGAAAGCAAGACACAAATGCTAATTAAAATGATTTTTTGCCACATTTGATCAGCCTATGCATCAGTAGCGTGTCTAATATGCCTTGAAATGTTATTTACATGTGCAGGTTTTGGAGCAAATCCTATGTAATCATCAATAAACAGACCATTTGTCACGATTCATTAAATCTGTTATACGACAGCAAACTTTCTAAATCCACCCATGGTTTCATACACACACAAGCTCACATGCACAAGCGCACGTCACATGGCTTATTTAGTAAAGGTTAAGCATTAGGGAAATAGTAAATTGATGAGGGTGACGCTATGAATACTGTAGCCCGCAGGTCTTTTGTAAATCCGGTGGCCTTTCTCAGATTCCTTTGAATCACAACTGAAGGCCTTTTCCTCTAGAGCACATGACCGCCCACTTCCCACGGGACGACACAGCACATGTGTAAGTGGTGATACCCTGCAGCCTGTCAAACACACTCACTTACTCAGTACAGATCGCATGCATGTGATTGCGATGTGTGTGTTGTTTAGCAGCTGCTCTGTTCTCTCATATGTTTGATGGCGACATTCCCATGTGAGCATTTCTCATTAGCCAAATTCTGATAATCTTCAACACCGCTCTAATTGTGAAGGAAATCACATGCCACACGGATCTCTGTTTTGAACTGGGGCATTTCTGCACAGCGCTGATATGAAATATGAGATGAGATCTATTTTCATAATTCCCCTGTGACATGATTCTTGACATCGGGGTGGCCCACTGACAGTTTGGTGGAAATCCCAAGACAAACTTCAACCTTTAAATGTGTCGCATTTATTGAAGGATCTATTCAGATGCAGAGCCATAAAAACAGTTTTAGATGACCAAATCTCAAAAACATGATTGATATGGACTGAGCTGAAATGGGTTTCAATGGGGGCGACTGTAGTTAACAATAACAGGAACAGGATCCCATCCCCCTCAAGACACAAACACACACACAGCTCATTATTGCGCTGGGATTAGGGTTTGGGAAGGGCATGGGGACAAGGAGCAAAAATCATTAGTGTTCTCTTTATGAGCACACACAAAATGGGTGTGAGGATGCCTCAAGAAAAAGAGAATAATTAGTCAGATTAAACAAACATTAATTTTTGCCTTAGTCACAAAAAATAATACACAAGTGCTGTAAAGATGTCAGTAATTTTGACGCTAAATCAATGTGAAAATGCTACAATAAATGCTAGTAAATTGGGTAAACTGAGTTACAGTCAAAATTTTAAAAAGATATTTAAGGCAATAAAAAATATGACCTTAAAATGCACTATTTCATAGCTATTGTTAAAATGTTTTATAAGTAAAACATATGAATTACCTTATAATTTCCAGAAGTCTCTGTGTGACTCATAGACATTTATATAGATAAATGTGGCTTTTTATGTTAAGTATGTACAGTAGGTTATGTCACAGTGTTTAATATTACATTTCATTAATGCAGCTAACGTTTATTAATGCTATTTTCATTATTCAAAAGAATAGTTTTACATGACAATATAATATATGTGACCCTGGACCACAAAACCAGTCGTAAGTCGCACGAGTATATTTGTAGCAATAGCCAACAATACATTGTATGGGTCAAAATTATCGATTTTTCTTTTACGCCAAAAATCATTAGGATATTAAGTAAAGATCAAGTTCCATGAAGATATTTTGTAAATTTCCTACCATAAATATATTTTAAAAAATGTATTTTTGTGAGTGGATATGCATTGGTAAGGACTTCATTTGGACAACTTTAAAGGCGATTTTCTCAATATTTTAATTTTTTTGCACCCTCAGATTCCAGATTTTCAGATAGTTGTATCTCGGCCAAATATTGTCCTATCCTAACAAATACATACCATACATCAATGGAAAGCTTATTTATTCAGCTTTCAGATGATGTATAAATTTAAATTTTCAAAAAAAAATTGCCCCTTATGACTGGTTTTGAGGTCCAGGGTCACATATGATAACCATGTCATCATTTATTCTTCCTTATGTCTTTATAAACCTGTATTACTACTTCTTTTATGGAAGAAAGAAAGAAAGAAAGAAAGAAAGAAAGAAAGAAAGAAAGAAAGAAAGAAAGAAAGAAAGAAAGAAAGAAAGAAAGAAAGAAAGAAAGAAAAGATGAAAGGACAATTTTCATGTTTGTTCAAGCTGTTGTTTGAAAAGTATTCATAATGTTATGACTGTAATGAGAATAAATGCAAATATTAAGTCACTGAAATATGAGTAATGTGACCAATGGCACCAATTCACTGCTAAAACACTCAATTAAAACTGAATGAAGTGCTTTTTTCCTTAATGTGTCCAATTAAACACTAATATGTTTTATGTTAAAGAATATGCCGTGCAAGTGAAGCAATAAATAGGTTTCATTAAAGTCAATTTACCAGGATTCAAAAATGTAAATGTCTTGAATTACTGGGACACCAACATGGAGCTCATTAGACAGTAGAAAGTAGTAAATTGTGGAAATGAAAAATAATGAGGGAAGATATTGTGCAGTGATGCATGGGAGTAATGCCACAGGGGACCGTAAAGGAGAACACATATGGAGATGGAGAGAGAAAGGAAGAGGTAGTCGTCACGCTCTCATCTCTGGCCCATCTTTTGCCCTCTGTGAGACCCTGGTATTGTGCACCGCTGATATAAGCCATTGTGAAGGGAGCCAGTGGCCCTCCACTACGGTTTAAGCACTTCAGATACACATTGTTACAAGTTAATGTGACCAGTTAAGTGATCTATGATGACCCCAAATGCTCACTCTCTTTCTTTCTTTCTCTGTCTCTGTTGCTTTTCACCCTCACTCTCTGATCTTTCGCAGTGGTGAGGGGCGGCCACACAATATGCTGCTAAGACCTTTTAATAGGCTTTTTAAGAGAGTTCTTCAAAAGGTTTAGCAATTTGGGAACACAGAGAAGCCTATATGATGATGAGAATGGAAAAGAATCTATAAAACATATGTAATACTGGACTGTAAAGGCACATTATAAATTAAGATTGCAGAGTAACTACAATGTGCATTTTTGTTAGAATTTTTTCTTATCTCATACAAAAAGTTACCACTGTGTTACGATGAGAGGTAATCCCATGGTACTATATATTCACATATCATGGTATTTACATAGTACTCCAAGGTACTTCAAAAAAATCAAACCAGGAATGCACGCAAATCTCATTGCCACAATGCTAAAAGTGCTAATAGTGGTTATTAATTGTAGTGCTAATTCTAGGTAGTTGCTGCGTGGTTGCTAGGGTGTTCTAGATAGTTTGTAGGTTATAGCTATGGTATTCTGGGTGGTGGTTGAGACCCTGAGGTTGCTAACAAGTTGTTAAATGGGACTACAGAGGTTGTTGGGGACACCGAACAGGAAAACTCATCTAATCACAGCCTCGTTGTGTTTATAATCACACTCTTGCAAACTATTATAACTCGAACTTTCAGGAAAAAAGTTTTATAAATGCAGACTGAAAGAGTTGACGGAAGCTTAATGGTGGTGATGTTGAAGTCATGTGACTGTTGTTTAGGTCTACAGTCTACGTTTAGCTTTTTACTTCTGGCAATTGTATTTAGGCTTCAAAATTCATAAAAGTTGTGCTCATTTGTGAATATTATCATGATGAACAAAACATGTAAGAGTAATAAACTTTTATTTTCTCCAATAATCCAAAAGTCAATGGAAAAATTCTATTGGGTTTTTGTTGAGGGAACCAATAAGTATATTTATAATTATATATATATATATATATATATATATATATATATATATATATACTTAATGTAAATATAAAATATAAAATTATTTTCTTTCCACACACACTCTGACCAATCAACTCTCTCTCTGTCATCGTGACCTCCCTCATTCCACAGATCTGTATTGAAGGGCAATGGCCGTGAAACAGCATTGAGGAGTGTGTGAGCGTGTTAAAGGAGTATTGGCGGGAATTCTGAGAGAATGAAGCCTGTGAAAACCAAATCTCCCAACCATCCCACCTCCCATCATGCTCTGCTCCCTCTCGCGGCATGGAGACAGACAATGCTGGCAGGTGGTTTGGTCTCCTTCAAAACTGAAGGTCTTTTCACTGCTTGGAGGCTGAAACTAAGCATTTCTGTTCTTATTTGATACTAAGTTTTGCTTACATTCTTTACAGTTAACAATATGGTTAAGAAATATCAAAAATGTTATCTTTCTTTTCTGATGGCGGCCACACATTTGAATCAAGTCACTGGAGTGTGAAACTGGCTATTTATGATTAAAAATATGCAAAGAACACAAGACCAATCACAATTTAATAGAAGAGCAATTGAAATTCAGTAGAACAATCGAACATTCCATTAACGAAAATTAATATGAAATGATTTACAAAAAGTTTGAATGGAATATGTACATGAAGCAATTTAGTTTAATACTGAAAGTTTGAACCCTAATTGTTGAGAAATATTAATACAGTGGTTTCAAGCACCAATTAATATGGGCTATTAATATGGGATCTTTAAATAAGAAGCTTTCAAAATCTTTGTCATATTATTTTCATTACACTACATTACCACTGTTTTATTATGTAAATTAACTACAGCATTTTCCATAAACTGGTTACTACGGTACATTAATTTAAGGGAAGAAATTTGTCATATGCTAATCAGAGGGATATTTATACATTTTGCTATTGTAGAATTGTTGACTGCAAAAAAATCAAAATAGGTTGTCAACTGAGCAGAGAGATTGCAAAGCAGATTTCTCCTCGCATCACAACGAAAATAACTTAGTCATTATGACTAAATCAGGATGCACGACACCAAGCTCTCATCCGTTATAAATGAGCCCGCAAGATCAGTGCTATAAACAACAGAGTTTGTAGCAACAAGAGACACAAGAGGCGTGAGGAATCCATTACAGATCCAAAACACTGTGTAGTGTTCATATGTATATATCTGAATATAAGTGCTTTAGCTGAGTGCTGTCTATAGCAGCATCATCTCTGCTAGTCCAGCTCTCTAATGAGACCAGATTCAATAAAAGACACTTAGAGGTCCACGGCCGGAAGAGACAATGCAAATAGAGTTTATTCTCAGCCTGGATGTCTGGTTTTCTTGGAAAGCAGAGATGAAGCAATCATGGCTGTGATGTTTATTTGATTTAGGGCCCCTCTTGCTCTCTTCACCCACTCCCAAACATAAAGAAAGAGAGAGATACACGCCTGTCTGTGAAGAAAAGCGGATAAAAAGAGCTGATTGAGTTTGAAAAGAGAGCGCTTTATCTGTTAATACACTTATGATATATGGATGAAATATATTTACAGCACTTTTATGATTTTGCAATCTTTCTAACAACTCCCGTTATGTTTCTTAAAACCTAACAAAGCGTATGATCTTTTTTTTTATTTTACGATTTCACACAACCAATTCCCAATTCAGTTAGTTCAAAAGCATCTGGAATTCCACAAGGCCTGACATGCATTATCAAATTCAGTTTTTCATCTTCTTTACAAGTCTTCATTTCATTCACCCGCTCTGCTATTCAAATCACAACGCATTAGCGAGCAGCGGCTCTAAGAATGTGCTGGTATCCTTTGATAGCTGCCCCCTGTCACCCCACTCCCTCCAGTTTTCTTACCCGCTTTTGTGTCTCTGTGAACTTGGCCTCTTTGGAGGCCCTAACAAAAGCATCCTGAGGAGCGAGGGTCCCGCGCCACACACAGAATGCAACCCACTGACTCGGTGTGAGACCAAAACACACCGACTGGTCTCTGCTCATGCACTGACACCAATACGTCACACAATAAATGAATGCCAGGTTTTTTTCCCCCGTTAGATTGTACAGATGCTTTGCATCAGTTGAACTCGATGCCCCCAGAAGGACAGTGGCGCCAATAAACTTCCTTAAACTGCTTAATTAAAGGTAAACTAATTTAGAAATGGATTTGGACATGCTTAAAAAGATTTGCAGAATTAAATTAATGGTGTATTTTCAAGCTACACACACTATTGTAATGGGTGTGTATAGCTAGGCAATAAGATGGTAGACAGGATTTTCCCTGCTCTTTTCAATGAATATGTAGTAATAACAGTAGGTAGCAATGCAAAAAACAAAAATCTCTACAATTTTACCATAGTCCTTAAACCTTTATATGGGTTTTAGACACTTTACAGCAGGTAAGGATGGGAGACCATCTTAAACCAAGACCAGCAAACTAGCTCTGGCTGGTTTCAGCAGACTAAGCTAAAAAAAAAGACATAGCTGCAAAAACGGTGAGAATTGGATGGATGAATGGATGGATGGAATATAGATAGATAGATAGATAGATAGATAGATAGATAGATAGATAGATAGATAGATAGATAGATAGATAGATAGATAGATAGATAGATAGATAGATAGATAGATAGATCTTATAGGCGTCCACCAAGAGATCAACAAATATTTCTAACACTGGTGGAAAATGCTCAACTATAGTGCAAGAAGCTATGGTGCAAGAAGCCATTACAAACATTATAAGTGGGGACAAAATGCTGAAAAAGATTAATTTGTGTTACATATAATTTGTTGGTCAGGGCACTTGGATAAAGCTTGGATAAAACAAAACAAAACCAAGCAGTCATAAACAAAGGCTAAACTCTTGTGAAAACTTCCTACTTTGTTTCCTTGGCTCTGACCCCATTCATCCCACCCACAATGCCCTGCTGGAATTCCTAATGGGTGGGAGGGTGAACTCAAGGGGAGGGTTGGGGCTCCCGGCAGCATTCCGCCACAGAGATTCCAGCCAATGGCTCTAGATTGGAGAGGAGGAGACAAGAGGAGGGGGGAGTTCAGATTTGGGCCAGGTTTTGGTAGCTTCTTCCCATGAACCTCATGGACATGGTACACCAAAGACAGCGTGCTCCCACACACTGCAAAACAGAGACCCGTCAAAACCAATTACGGATGACTGGGGCGTCCAAAGAGACCACGGACATAGGATGAAATTGGGGTCATAGAAAGAGTTCAGAGAGGCCGTTCATGGAACCAATAGGTTACAGAGCACCTCCTGTAGCTTTTTGTCTTCCTCAATCCATGTTTGTCTTTAAGACGCCTTTCCATTAAGAACAAATGTGTCGTGAAGAATCACAGCTAGATTAAAGAAAATGGAGGAAGATTGATTTAATGACAACTTGAAACGCACTGTCATTTTTCAATCTATGCTCTACGCTTCTATGTCCTGATCATCCTGAACTGGGTTTATTTAATTTGTCAACTTACCAAATAAATAAATTAATGGACATAAAATAGTAATCTCAGTCAACAGAAGATAAACTGAGTCAAAATGATATGGCAGAAAAGAGAAAGTGAAGTAATGAGAGAGGTGTAATTTGCACAGTATCTGTTAGAGAGAGAGTCAGAGACTGGTAACCCGAAGGTTGCGGGTTCGAATCTCAATAGTGCAAGGAAATGACTGAGGTGCCCTTGAGAAAGTCACCGAATCCCCTATTGCTCCCCAGGCGCCACAGCAAAATGGCTACCCACTGCTCTGGATGTGTGTGTCCAATGCAGAGGACAAAGTCCGAGTATGGGTTACCATATTAGGCCTTAACATGTCATGTTACTCGCTTAGGCCTATAATATTTGAATAAAGGATGAAGATGTCAATTTTCATTGGCAGTGGCACTGTATTAACTTTTGCCGAAGAGCAATAATAATAATTTAACGAGTGTGAAGGAGCATTTCATTTCTCAGAATGCATTACCTGTATTTAATTTAATTGTATTACAATTCAGTGAAATCCTCTGTCTGTCATTCCAATCCAAATTCCAATTCCAACTTCCTGTGGGAAGTGGCCATTTAAATTCAAACTCATGAACAGAAAGGGAGCCAATTCTTTAATTATGAATTTTGCTCAACCCTGATTCAAACAACCATTACAGAACACGCATGTCAGCAGAATGCAAGTATTCCAGAGAGCCGCATAACGAGATCTCATGAGGTATATAAAGATAACACAGACCAAATGAGGTGGGATATGAAAGTAACTCAGAAAGAAAACTGACACTTTGCACTTTCAGCATCTGAAAAAGGGGTTGACCTTCCTCATGAACCTTAACATGAGCAAAGCCAAAGGGATTCTTAAAGGGCAAGAGGTACTGACACATCAACCACTGCCACACATTACGTCTTAGTAAAGATATTAGATGTCTAAAAAAAAATAAAATCCTGCATAATCATGAGATTAATTGATTGCAAGATGTTGTTTTGTCATTAGTTAGCAAAGTAGGAAACAGAGCCTTATAAGGGAATGTGGAAATGTTACAAACAATACTAACATGAAACAATGCAAGGATTAAAAAACCTCACTTCCTTCTCACCAGTGTCCTTTTCAGCATGGAACAAATAAAACAAAAAAATCTTTGTAGCTACACACTGAATAACAAATTCAGAGCACTTTGAGATGAAGCCAGATTCACACGACCTGCACTGTGTTGATGTGCCAAACAGGCACAGAGTTCATTCGCTCTACAGCGCCATCTATCGATCAGCCGAAGCATAGAAGGGCCTGTTTCTCAGAACTTCCTCAACAGGAATGACATGCTTGGAATCACTGGCAACAAACTGCCTGTTTTTTCCAAATTACAGAGTGTTTTGTTCTCGTGATGATCACAGAATGATTATAGTACTTGTCGGTCAATGAATTGTCCTTTGGCATATGATGACTAACTACAGTGGTCATGTGGGCTACACATCATACTGGAGGACTCATCACACCAAGAGGACTGCTTGAAGATACATGGAGATAAAGCTACAAACAGTGCTTTTCTCAGGCATCAAGAAAAATAATGCTAGATGCAAATCATAAATAATAATAAATAATATAAATATGTCATAATATTGCTGTTTTATATTGTATATTTGATCAAATAAATGCAGCCTTGTTGAGCATAAGAGACTTGTGAGATTCAATTTAGACATGTCTTCAATTTAGTACAATAAAAAAATTCTAGTAATCACTTGATTTCAAACATAAAATCTGCGTCCTGAAGCAAAACCCGCTGAGAAGCACTGCTCTAAAACACTTGAAGTGATTATAAAATGCTTGAATGGTGATGGATACTATTTCCAAATATAACACATTGATGCAGTTACTTAAGCTACTCTGCTTTCCTAAACGGCTGTGGGAGTGGGAGGCAGGGTTAGGTAAGGTGATGGTGGTAGATTTGATGTATTATATCCCAGAATGCTCTGTCTGTTTCAGCACAGTGCAGGGTTTGGGTGGCAGCCAGACTCCACTGTTACCATGGGAACCATTTACTCCAGTCTGGCATCACAAGAGCATTTCAGCCTTTTACTACAGGATGAACCAGCAAGACAAAAAAATAAAACATGCTTGACCAAAGTGTACAGCTGCGTGTTTAATTTTTGAATTTCCCAAATATGGTCAAAGGTCCATCCCAGATGCCTAAATTCCCCATAAATTCCAAAAAAGAAAGTAGTTCTCGGAACAAACACAGTCATATTAGACAAGAAGGAGAATTCCTGGGCAATTCCACATAATCTGTTGAGTGTCAGCAGAGGGATGTTATCCTCTCTAAAAAACAACACGGGCCACGGATCATGATGTACAGCAGAGCGAGGGAGGGTGGACAGAAACATTACTAGAAAAACATGAAATATTCGGGAAAGGACACAGACAATGATCTAAAAGTTCATGTGCTCATATAGTTTGAAATGTGATGACTAAGAATTAGACTAATGCAATTACTAGATTGTGTAAATTTAAAGACCAGGCTTATTATTATCATTAGATGTGATGTAGCGCGCCCTGCTGGCAATACCTGCAACAAACGAATCATCCCCACAGAATAAAAAACAAAATAGCTAAATCACTGAGGAAAAAAAAAATGTGTGTCTGTCTAGGTAAACTCTACATTACGGGGACAAAATGTCCACACAAAGATGGCAATATATAAAATCTTTGTCCTTGAGGGGACATTTTTAGTCCCCATGAGGAAAACAGCTTATAAATCACACAAAGTGATGTTTTTTGAAAATATAAAAATGCAGAAAGTTTTCTTTGATGCGTATGGGGTTTGGGGTTATGGGACAGAATATACAGTTTGTACAGTATAAAAATAATTAAAATCAACACAAAAATCATTCCCATAAAATATGGAAATCAGGTGTGTGTGCACGTGTGTGTGTGCAAATATCCAAAAATCCTTAAAACAAGCAACATTTACTTAAGTAGGTGACACTTTATTTTGATGGACCTCTTTTGACATTCTGTTGATTATACCTTCATGTCAACCAACAGTATTAATAGACTGTCTGCTTATATCTGCTAACACTATATTTTTGGTCCCCCAACAGACATTCTACTGACTTCTACTGAGTACATGTCAACTTATTCTACTAACCCCTTATTCTACTAACCCTAACAGACTGCTAATACTCTAATGAGAGTTAATTAACATGTAGGTGCAACGTTACTTATAGTCAACAGAAAATCTAAAGGGGACCATCAAAATAAAGTGTAACCCTTAAGTCTTATTATCAGAGAAATCTAGCACAGAGAAATCTATTTATTTTTCCTTCACTATTGCAGTGATTCTCAGTGATTGACTCCAAGGTCCCTCATTATCCAAAATATTCAAAGGCCCTCTTGTCTAAACTGATATGTACCTCTGGTACTTCTGGTGTCATAAAAAAACTACATTAAAATATTATGTCAGTTGTACATCTTATATTTTTTATTACATTATATATTTTTTATTATTATTATTTATTTATGTATTTGCATTTTAATTAAGATTATCTAAAAATAACTCAATGTAAATCATTTTATGATTTATTGGGGCCCCCTTGGTTGAGAACCTCTGCCTCTTTTTTTTAAACAAAAAAATGACAATATTATTTTATAAAATAATCATGTTATTGTTTAAATGTTGTTATGTTTAGATATTTATAGTAGGAAAAAATGCAAAAATACTGATTGATAAAATGGTTTTGGCAGCTAACATTTTCATTAACAAAAAAAAAAATAATAATAATAAAATAACAGGATAGTTCACCTAACAAATGGGAAAAGAAAAAAAAACTTTCATCATTTACTCACCAGTTCTTAGAGGAGAGATGTTTTTGAAGGATCTTCGAGCAGGTCTTTTCCACAATGAAAGCGAAGGGGACTTTTGCTGTCAAGCTCCTAGAAGGACAAAGAAACAGTCTCAAGTCTTCTTAAGCCATACGACAGCTTTGTGTGAAGAACTGAAATGTAACTTATCTCACTATGAGCTGACACAAGGGTGAGTAAATAGTAACAGAATTCTCTTTTTGGGCCGAAGAAAACAATAAATCAACAACCAAAACAAAGAGCATAAAAACTGCATAGAAATTAAAATATATCATGCCATTTATATCTGTATGTGCATGAATTATTGTATACATCAATGTAAAAATGTGTTTAATATTATTAAAAAACTATGCTAGCATCATCAAGGATATGGGTGTGATTACCAGTGAACATAGTACACCCTGAATGTACTGTAAAACAATTTGGATAAAAGTGTCTGAATACAAACTGTTGTGAAATCAGAATGTTAACAGGAAATGGTCTGACTGGAAGAGTCTGAACAATCACAGCCAAGCAAAACAGAAAATTGAGTGCAGCCCAAATAATGTTGTAAACTTTTGGCAATAACAAGTAAATTCACTTGTACAGTGTGATCCCACTTCAACATTTCTGACCTCACCACGTATTTCCTATCCGGTGGTATAAATACATCCCGCAGAGACTTTCTATTGTTTGTGAAATATGTGGAACTGAAGTGTAGGTGGAGCGAGAGGGTCTTTTCCAGTAAAAGGCCGGTAAACTTCTTCTTTCTGGGTAACCGAAACTTTCATATTTCACTTTCCCGACATCATGTAAACTTTCACTGAATGGGCTTCCTCTTTTTGAAATGTCAGCATCAGGTGGTACCAGGCCTTGAAGGGGGAGGAAGAGAGGAGGCCACAAATTTAGTTCATTGTTTTGTTTTTTTCATCAGATTCTTGCCAAATATCATGAGGTGAATTGGCATTAACATTCAGAGGTCTGAGGGTATCGCCGGCAATACCACCGCGGTTTTTTTCTTACCAGTGTGAAAGAGACTCAAAATACTCTGTTAATGTTGCACATACAATTAAGAGTTATACACCATTTTAATCTTTGGAATATCTTCTTTTATTTGTGTACACTCAGAGTAAAAACAAAATGTTGTGCTTTTTGTAAAATGAAAACTAATATGATGCGTGATCTCTCGTCTCCCTCTGAACGAAGTCCAATCTGATAGTTCTCAGAAAATGAACTGTAACTTAGTGAATACTAATCACAAAAAAATTAGACTTATGTCTAAAAAAACGTTGAAATGTCAGGTTTTAAATCGTGTAAGTCAAATCGAAAACAAACATTCTGTGTTTATGTAATCTGTATGAAAAGAGAGCCATGTCAGAAGTCAGTGATTCAGCTCATTATCCACTAATGCGGCCACGCCCACGGAGCTAGCGCTATTCAGACGCAAATTAAGTCAATACATGCATTCATCGTCTCAATCGTGTATTTATTGTCTTGAAAAGTGTTTTGAATAGCCATAGTTAGCGATCTCTGTCCTCTGTTAGTTCGGTTAGTTCCTGGATTGCCTATTCTTCTTTAGTGCTCAGGCATTTGTGGACTAACGGTGTACAGAGCGCCCTCCAGCTGCAAGTATGAATTGACAGTATCCAGCACTCATAGTAATGACAATACATCCTGAATAAATATTACTCTTCTGTATAGAAAATTGACAAACATATGAGAATCCATCAATATTTCTCCAAATGTGCATGCTTTTAAGCTAAAAGCCTATATGAAATGCCATAGAGGTAACATAATTGTTCAGACACTTTGCATCACAGAAATACATTATATTTTAAAGAATATAATAGAATACCATTATTTTAAATTGTAATAATATTTCACAGTATTGCTGTTTTTTCTGTAGGTTTGATTTACACCATGATGAGATTTGAATCATGATCACAGCGGGTTTTTTCACAGCCTACCTGACTGAAAGGCCTCATTAATATGCAAGTCATTTCAGGTCATTATTATGTGATTCTTTTGTCTTCTCAGGTGAGAATCACCCATTATACATGAGGATTCACGCCTCCACGCATACTGTGATTCTTGACCAAAGATGTTTTAGAAAATTTAAATCTCTCTATTGTTTTATATGAACAAGCAGGCAGCATAATTTTTACCTCATTTTGAAGCAAAAACTCTAGTCTACAACAGATGTTGACAAAATTGTTGGTATCCTTGATAAATATGATCAAAGATGACTAAAATAAATCTGCATTGTTTATCCTTTTGATCTTTCATTCATAAAATTAGCAAAAATCCAACCTTTCATTGAAGGAAAAGAATTGAAAGTGTGTGTGTGTGTGTATGTGGGGGGGGGGGGGGGGGGGGGGGGGGTCACATTATGAAATAAATGTTTTTCTCCAAAACACATTGGCCACAATTATTGGCACCCCTAGAATTTTTTATGAGTAAAATATCTCTGAAGTTTATTCCCATTCATATTTACATATTTTTAGCACACCAGGGTGATCATGAACATGAAATTGTCCAGCCATGACTTCCTGTTCCACATGAGTATAAACATGAGGAAACACAAAGGCCAAATTCCCTTAATCATTCATCACAATGAGTAAAACCAAACAATATAGTTCTGATGTGCAGCAAAAGATTGTTGAGCTTCACAAAATAGAAAGTGTCTATAAGAATATAGATAAAGCATTGAAAATCCCCATTTCCACTATCAGGGCAATAATTAAGAAGTTCCAATCAACTAAACATGTTACAAATCTGCCTGGAAGAGGACGTGTGTCTAAATCGTCCTAATGCATGATGAGGAGGAAAGTTTGGCAAAAGACTCTCCAAGGATCACAGCTGGAGAACTGCAGAGATTATTTGAGTCTTGAGTCTCAGAAAGCCTAAAAAATGATCAAACAGCACCTACATCCCCACAAGTTGTTTGGGAGGGTTTCAAGAAAAATCCTCTGCTCTCATCCAGAAACAATCTCCAGCATATTCAGTTGTCAGACATGACTGGATCTTCAAACATTACTGGCTTCTATGGTCAGATGAAACAAAAAACAAAAAAAGAGCTTTTTGGCAGCAAACTCACCAGATGGGTTTGGTGCACACATGGATAAAAAGTACCCCATGCCCAAGGTTAAATATACTGCTGGATCTTTAATGTTGTGGGCCTATTTTTCTGCTGGAGGTCCTGGACATCTTGTTCAGATACATGGTATCATGGATTCTATCAAATACCAACAGATTAAAAAATCAAAACCTGGCCGCTTCTGCTAGAAATCCAATAATGGGCCGTGATTGGATCTTCCATCAGGACAATGATCCAAAACAAACATCAAAACTAACACAAAAATGTGTCACTGAGCACAAAATGAAGCTTCTGCCATGGCCATCCCAGTCCCCTGACCTGAACCCTATAGAGAATGAGTGGAGTGAACTGAAGAGAAGAAGCACCAACATGGAGCTGGAATCTGAAGGATCTGTAGAGATTCTGCATGAAGGAATGGTCTTTGATCTCTTGTCAGATGTTCTCCAAACTCATCAGGCATTATAGAAGAAGACTCAGAGCTGTTATCTTGGCAAAAGGAGGTTGCAAAAAGTATTGAATAAAAGGGTGCCAATAATTGTGGCCAACGTGTTGTGGAGAAAAACATTTATTTCATAATGTGATTTTCCCCCACTTTCAATTCTTTTCTTTCAATGAAAGGTTAGATTTTTTCTAATTTTATGAATTAAAGATCAAAAGGATAAACAATGCAGATTTATTTTTACAGTGATCTTTGATCATATTTATCAAGGGTACCAACAATTTTGTCCACGTCTGTAGGTACTACATCCAGTTTGAAACTTACTTAACATTGTTGAAAAATATGTTCTATATAGTATGGCTACATCCGAAATCGCATACTTCCATACTATATAGTAGGTGAAACACAGTATGTGACAAACAAAGTATATCCAAATTCACAGTAAAAGAGTAGGCAAAAAGTATCAGGACCTACTCTTTCGGCAAGATTCTGAAGTGTGTATATGATGGACACTTTACAATCCCATGAGGCCATGGGAGAGGATTTGTGAATGGCAGTAAAGTGACATAACTGACACTGGCAGGTCACATAAAAATGACAGAATGGCGAACGTAGTCTGTCCGGATTACATTTATACTATATACAATACACTTTTTTTAGCAGTTGTGAAGTAATTACTTATTCAAAATAAATACCTACTCAAGAGAGTATGTGATTTAGAATGCAGCCTTTGAATGTGTGTAGTATAAATGAAATTCAGACGTACTACATTCACAATGTCATGTTACCTAAGGTGTCAGGTCCGTCGCTTCACCACCATTGGGCAGTCGTGGCCTAATAGTTAGAGATTCAGACAGGTAACCTGAAGGTTGCAGGTTCCCCCCCTCAATCAATCCCTGGGCGCCACAGCAAAAATAGCTGCCCTCTGCTCTGGGTGTCTGTGTCCACAGTTTGCAGTGTGTGTGTTCACTACTCAGTACTCCTAAAGTGTGTGCACAAACTGGATGGGCTAAATGCAGAGGACAAATTCCGAGTATGGGTTACTATACTTGGCCTTCACATGTCACTTTCATTTTCACCTTCATTCATAAATCCTCTCCCGTGACCTCAATGGATAGTGAAGTCTCCATCGAATGCGCACTTAAAATCTCATCAGGAGGTCATCCGGGTACTTTTCGCCTATACTGTCTTATGAATACTATGAATTCGGATATACTTCTCGGCTCACATACTGTTTTTTGCATACTATATATTATGAAAATAGGCATATTCAGACACAGCACATGACTCTGATTGCAATGTCAGCACTCATAAAAGAGTAGGCAAAAAGTACCCGGATGACTTACTACTTCCAGCGAGATTCTGAAGTGTGCATACAATGGACACTTTACTATCCCATGAGGCCATGGGAGAGGATTTATGAATGGTCACATGATAAAGATAGCATTACAAATGTAGTACTGTACATTCGAATTACTTTCATACTACACACATTCATACTACATAGAACATACTTTTTTAGCAGTTGTGAAGTAATTCAAAATAAGTACCTACGCAAGATGCAATTTCGGATGCAAGCAGCCTGCTCTCAGCTGATATTTTTGCTAGTACACCTGCTTCTCCATTGTAGTGGTTGGCACACTAACATAAGGTGCATTTCTGCCACCTACTGGACAGGAGTGTGTTGCAAAAGGTAAAGGAAAAGGGGGAAAAAAAATCCATAAATAAATAAACAAAAAAGAAAACTGTAACGAAAATAACATAAAAGTCTATTAATCAGACCAGTTGACCTTAAATATTTAATCATCTTAAATATTATAACTAAAAAAAAATAAAAAATCACATACACCCAATGACCCAATATATTTGACACATTGCTACATATCTTGCCATTATTATCACCTCATATAAAGGATGATTCAAGAAAAATTGAGTGACATAATGTCACAAATACTTACTAATATTTAGGTGATATTCTACCATTGTTCATGTTCTGCCACTAGATGACACTGTTGTTGTTTGTACTGTATTTAAAGCACATGAAGTTCCAGTCTGCATGTGTTCACTAACTGTCAACAAGGGCAGCTAGAAATGATGGATGGTTAATATTATCATTATGTTTTTTTCCCGACCCATGCTGCCTATAAAAAGTGCTTGTGAAAGTGTAAAGATGGCATGTATACCTCTCTAAATAGAAATATCTGTTAAACATGTAATGGGCTTGGTTTTTAACGATCATTTTCACAGATCGTTAACTTTTTATATGATATAGTGAAAGCTGATACAAAATATTTTCCGGTCACTGATGGGTCTCCACGGTGAGACTCACAGTCACAAGACACGGTATGAACATTACTGATCTCCCGCTGCATGAATGATGGAGGACAGCTTATATGGACTTTTACAGATATATTGAAAAAGTTATGCAAAATCTTATACAAAATATATAAAATCTTATAAGATGTATGAAATTAATTTGCAAATGTCCTAAACTGTATTAAAAATGTCCAGGTATAAAACTTGTAAAAGATAAATACAGGCCTGTATGAAACATATCTAACTAGCTATTTTTAAAAAAAAATGTGTGTAAAGGAAATTTATACGTATCATAATTGTCCATACAACAGTTTTACCATCATTATTTATCATTAGGCTATACGTATGTTAAAGTCAGCATAAAACACATGTTGCAATAGTCCTTTCTTCCCTATTGTGACATGTATCCAAGTGAAATGGCTTCTTGAACAATAAAAAATGTAGGGCGGGACTTTATTACATCTATCGGGAATTGATTGGATTGCTGTGGTTTGCTATTGGTGGATCTCATGTGAGTGGCAGGTTGTCCCGCCCTCACGCCAGTAAACATGTCATCAGAGAAGAGATGTTGCTGCAAGATGTCGGGGAAGTTATTTTTTATTAAAGGTCCCGTTCTTCGTGATCCCATGTTTCAAACTTTAGTTAGTGTGTAATGTTGTTGTTAGAGTATAAATAAAATCTGTAAAATTTTAAAGCTCAAAGTTCAATGCCAAGCGAGATATTTTATTTAACAGAAGTCGCCTACATCGAACGGCCAGTTTGGACTACATCCCTCTACTTCCTTCTTTAATGACGTCACTAAAACAGTTTTTTGACTAACCTCCGCCCACAGGAATACACAAAAAAAGGGGGCGTGGTCTTGTTGCGCTCCCACGGAGAAGAGCAAGAGTTGCGTTTGTAGAGTGTGTTTGTCGCCATGTCGTCGAAGCGCTGTTATTTTCATCCCGCAGTCCAATCACCTTTGTTTGGCCTTCCTAGGGACGCTGTACTTAGAGATCAATGGTTACAATTTATGTTTAATTCGGTTCCCGAAAATTATAATCCACATGTAAAACTATGTGCAGCACATGTTTACAATAACACTGAGCGCATGCATCTCCACGTTATGGTAAGAGGCGTGACCTTTCCGGGCACGGTGCGTGCGCTAAGCTGCTGTCGAATCACAACACAGGAACCGCTGGCACAATCAGAACTCGTTACGTATTTCTGAAGGAGGGACTTCATAGAACAAGGAAGTCATCAGCCCGTTTTTATGACAGTGGAAACAGCGGTATACAGATAAGTAAATTATGTGAAAAATACTGTGTTTTTTACACGCGAAACATGAACACATGTTATATTGCACACTATAAACACAATCAAAGCTTCAAAAAACCACGAAAAACGGGACCTTTAAAGATTACGAGGGCACATTAATTAAAAAAAAAAAAAAGATATGCATGGATAAATCATTTATAAAAAATACTGCAATATTCCATAAAACATTAGAATTGGCAATTTGATTTCTTGGTGACTTTATGTAATTATATTATTTATTAACTTGTGAAATTATTAATAAATTACCCAATTATGTTCATGTTTATTTTCAGTTTTATTTTTCCACAGAAAACACAAACAAATGCAAAGACTGTATAGTCAAATTCTATTGAACAGTAACTTGCTGTAACTTTACATTGCTCTATACAATCCCTCACACTGTCACTGAAAAGGTTGTGACTATCAGGACATCTTAAAGTCATCTGAAACATCATGAGCAAATATTTGAGCAAATGTAGTTTTTACTGTCAAGGATACACTGTTCGGTTTAATAATGTGAGTTGTCCTTTTGTACTCCTGCTGTCATCGTACACAGATCTTCACACTTCATTACCCACACTCATAACATTCACAGGCTGCTCTATAAATATTCAGCGGTACTGCGGGAGTCACTCATGGATCAAATGACTGTCATCACAGATATCAAGTTCTTTTGAATCCTGTACGGATTTTAAAAAATAAATAAATAAATGATTTCAGTGCAATTCAAAAACACAGTACAACATCAAATTCAGTCCGAACTAAAATTAGGTATAGGACACAAAAAAATTCATATGATTCCGACTACAGGAATATCCTGCATGATGTGGCCTAATGATTAATGATCTTTTTATGCCCTGAGTCTTCTTTGGTTTGTTTTGAAGGTTAATGTTGCTTAAAGGGTTAGTTCACACAAAAATGAAAATTCTGTCATTAATTACTCATAGTGGTTCAACGGATCACAAAACTCACAGTTCGGATCATATCACGGTTATTAAGTCATGGATCAGATCATTTTCAGATCAGTACAAAAAAAAGGGGGGGGGGGGGTAACTTTGCATTTATTACTTGGCGTACTTTAACTACTCCGATACCACAGCAGAAACTACTAGCCTAACTAATACATTATTAAAGGCAAGTGAACAGACTGTAAAAAGATCAAATACTGTACACCAATTATGTACACCAAGCATAGATAAATACAACATAAAGTTACAAATAAAGTATAAGGTCTAACTGTAGTATTAATTTTCGTTCACTGTATAAATTTAATATAGATTAATCTTTGTAAAAGCTGTGATTTGTTGTTTGATTTACATGACAGACAACAGCAGGTATTTATAGGTTGCTGTCACTTTAAGAGTAAGACCCCATGCACGCACACATCCGATAGATACACATCCGAATTCTCACCTCGTTCAGACATAACCGAATGTGTTTACGAGAATACTTGCCGAGAGGTGTATTTTGACTGACATAATGCGTGTATGTGTCCATCCAAGTGCACTGAAGATGTGAAAGAGAAATCAATTTGGAGTTTGCGAGCTATCTGAACCGCACCTCTCTCTGTGTGTGTGCGCGAGCCTTGTACGTGGGCTTGTGCGCACCGATAACAGCGTGCCGTGCGATGCCGAATTAAATCCTCTTTTGCCTCTTCTAGCGCTGGAATGGTTTTATATCTATTTAATGTGTAAACTAGCAAGACAAAATGTGCAAATGATAACCTTTCATTCTATTGCGGTAAAACTTGCAATTGATCCGGGAATCACATGCGTGCCGAACCATGGGGCTTGGTCCGTACGGATCACGGATCAACAACGATCCGTTTAATCACTAATTACTCTCCCTCATGTCGTTCCACACCTGTTAAGACCTTCGCTCATCTTCGGAACACAAATTAAGATATTTTTGATGAAATCCGTAAGCTATCTGGTCTCCGATTGACTGCAACACAACGACCACTGTCAAAGCCCAGAAAGATAATAAAGACATCGTTAAAATAGTCCATGTGACTACAGTGGTTCAACCTTAATACTATGAAGCGACGAGAATACCTTTTGTGCGAAAAAAAAAAAATGACTTTATTCAACCATTTCTTCTTTTCCAAGTCAGTCTCCTACATTGTTGATGTAGTAAACACAGTTCAACGCTATACTATGTCAGAACGCCGACTCATTATTAGCGGGCTCCTGCGTCAGCATCACACGCATGCCTCATACGTCCTGAAAAGTGAAGCTGCGGGCTCTTTGATCGCCCCCTGGAGGCTGGATGCAGTACAGGTCATAAACCCCACCCGCTCAATGCAGACGAATGAGACATAAGCTGCATTCATGTCACCTCGTATTTACCGGAATCTTGAAATGACAACACGTGACGTTATATTTGGAGCTGTTCACGTCCTTTTGGTCCTTGAACTGGGAATTATGTGTTTCCATGGCAGCACTATCGACGCCTAAATGAATCTACAGCGGTCAGGTGGTACAGCGCGGCCACGTGGTACATGTGGGAGCTTTCAGAAAACTCCCAGCTTACAAGCTGTAATTACGAGCTCTATGAGGACGTGAACGTTTTTTACAAGCTAGAATCTCATAACTACAGGAATTACGAGGCCGCGTGAACGCACCTATAAGTTAAAACATCAAAATAAATTATGCTTCAAATAAAATTTTCCGAAAGATGGTTTTGGTCATTTAAGGTAGTTGTTATCACGCTGATTTATATTCAATTGTTCGTTTTTGTGATAAGTTTGATTTTAGCTAGCAATTTGGTGCTATAAAAATGGGGTGTGTCATCGTGATTTACAGTTGATTGACAGCTTCTCTGAGGACTGTCTGAGCTTTGAGGGGAGATTGAAGATAAATTAAACTATTAATTTTCAATTTCTGTGTTATTTCACACCGACAAAATGAGCTGTTCAGCAGTAAACTGTACTAACTGACCTACAAGATCTTACGGATATCTGAGCTTTTCTCGGTAACGTTAAATGTGGACTTCATAAGCTAATTAATAAACGTTATTAGTTAAGATAACACGCCTAACGTTAGCCATGATGGAAAAAAGCAGGTGATCGTTATCTGGCAGTTATAATTATTTTATGGGTATAAAATAATAATTAGCAGGATAAAACTAATGATAGCCTACTCTAATTAATTATAGAGCACTGTCTACAGCAATCAATCTCCTGTAACGTTAGTTTAAACATTTTATTTAAAATGGCAGGACCGTTTCTGACATTTTAGAGTTTCTAGAGGCATATTATATTGAGTTCATCTACTGAATTTGCATATTTTGCAATTACATATCATTTATATAGTAAAAAAAAAATCATATAGCCTATTTAAAATACATCAATGATGACGCAGTCGTCTGTGCGGAAGTTTGATACCGCGACTCCGCCTCCGGGCTCCACTGACGAGTCTTTCTGCGCATGCCCAGGCTCCAAATTTTTTTTTTTTGACGTTTTTGCATAACGTGTCAGCGCCCATCGGCGTCCGTTTTGGCTTCAGTTCAATACAATGGAAGGAAGCAGTGTCGCGTCGTCCATCTTTTTTTACAGTCTATGGGTGTGCTGCTCACATGAACAGCGTCGGCCAATACTCGCAGACGGCGTTCTGATGTAGTACACGGAAGCCTGCACTGTTTATACAATGTAAACAGCATAGGAGACAGATAGGGTAGAGAAGAAATTGTTGAATAAAAATTTTATTTTAGTTTTGATTTTGCACATAAAAAGTATTCTCCTCGCTTCATAACATTAAGGTTGAACCATAGTAACGTTGACTATTTTAACAACTTATTTACTACTTTTTTGGACCTTGAATTATGTTGCTTTCTATGGGGGATAAAAAATAAATAAAAAATATCTTGATTTGTGTTCTAAAGATGAACGTCTTATGGTCTTAGGAGCCATTCACATATTGCATCTTTTGCGCGCACAAATTTGTTATTTCAAATGTAGGCGCGCAGCAGGCATTTACCAGGCACATCGAGATGAAAAATTCTCAACTTTCAGAATGACGCAAGTGCACCGCAGGTCATGTGACAAGAACCAACCGATCAGCTTTGGCCTTTCCATAACAAAACATCGAAAGCTCAGCTGAACAGCTGATCATAGCTGTACAGTGTGGTTTTTATTTCTCATCTCCATAAATATATCTATATAGTAAAGCTAATGCAAGGGCTAGAAATCAATTTATCCTTGCTGAAACTTCCTCATCCTAGTGAAGATCGCAGTTCATGGTTGCATAGCAAAGATTGTATCAATGACATTGTTACACCAGTAGGTGGTGCAAGTGACTGTTAAAAAATGTATTTGTCATTGAATCATTCATTCAAGAGATTTGTTCAAAATGCTGATTCGTTCAATAATGAAACAAGTGAGTGATTGAGTCATTGAATCATTCTTTCATCAGATCAAAAAAAAATCTATTTCAAACAAAATAATTGTGATTCTCAATTTATCCTCTAGTACAAAAGATGCCATTAAACAAATATTTATATAATCTCTTTAAGCTGTTTCTACATTAATTTGGAGAGTAACTGTGAAATTATTACAATATAAAAATATTAAAAAACTCCAAGGTTTTTAATTGCGATTAATCATGATTAATTACAGAAAAAATGTGCGATTAATTAGTTCATTTAATTAACAGCACTAAATATAACATGATGCATCATGCAGTCTTATGAAACATCCTTTAACTGTTTTCCCCATGTCTTTTACTTAAACATAATTTTGACAATATTTTACTGTAAAAAACAAACAAACATGCATACTCTTTTTGAAAATAATATGCATTTTGAACAGTAAGTTAACTTACAGTTCACAATTAACAGGTTTTATTGTAGAATTCTGAAATTCTTATTCCGCTGAAACTGCAAAAACATTTTTTTTACAGTGTACTTGTGCTGTATTCTTTATGTAACAGCCATCATGTGAATGCACAGAAGCCTGCAGGAGGAATCACAGGGCACAGAGGGTGAACATTAACACACATTGTTTGGCTCACATTACTGCCTCTTTGTTTGTTCTGATGACTAGCGGGAGATAGACATTCCCTGACTGTTTTAGAAGTGAGAGCTGCTGTCTGTACTATCACACCATGCCTGGGTTTGATTTAAAGCCCTCTCTCATACTCTCTGGAAGACAACACTCTGCTGCCATGCTCTTTGTTGACAAAACACTTCGTATCTTGCCCGCTAGACGCTAGGGTGGTGGATTTGGTGTCCGTCTGAGAGTAAGTGTGAGGCAGATAGGAAGATATGGGAAGTTTCAAACATTCTTGTCACCTTTATGGCTTTACGTAATCCCACTGCTACCCCACTACATCATAGTCAGCGTTCTCCTGCTGGGCTTGGCAGAGGGGGGCTCGTGCCTCACAATTTTCAGCACTTAACACTGCAGAGAATCTCTCTGCCCCAGACGCTCCTCATATCGGATTGTGTAGCCTACAGTGTGTGACTGAATGCTGATTTCAGTTATTTACTTGATTTCTGTCCACAATTCAGACACTAATCATGATCTTAAATATCTTGTCTTGTTAATCCTTTACAAATATTCACCAGTTACTATACACAATGCATTAAGAGCCGGTGGGTGAAAACCTATGAAAAAAAATTCTTATTTTGTTGAAATATCATTTATTTTCATTTAGTACTGCCATTCGGAAGCAACAGACGATACTTGCATGTTTCCCAAAAGACAAATTAAGTACAATTTTCCTTGAACTTCAAATTCAAAAGGTTTATGCATCGTGTTTCCTTCATCAGTGAATGTTTGAGTCCCTCAATTGAATTCAATCATACAGTCACTGCTTGAAAGGGTTGAAATATGCAAAAAATCTTTGAAAACTGAAGAATCTGCAGGACCTGGAGGATTTTTCTGAAGAAGAGAGCTCAGTTTAACTGCTCAGAACAAACAAGGGACTCATGAACAACCATCACAAAACAAAACAAAACAAAAAAACAGTCGTTGATCATCCAGGTAACCACACACAGTATTAAGAACCAATGAATCCCAAAATTTTGAACAGGTTTTTTAAAAAAAAAAAATTCAGCTATTTTTTTTTTTTTTGTCTGATCTCTCGTTTTGTTAAAATTATTCACATTTTCACAGATTTTGCAAGTGATTCCCATACTTTATCATGCAACTGTATATAAGGAGCTAGCAGCTAGAACAATGACTAACACAACCTATGCAGCAAAATATGGTTCTTGATAAGGAGAAAATTCTTTACTGAACCTAGGATGTAAATGTTCATAAGGTGAAGGCCACTTGGCACATATTCTCAACCACTATCACAGGTGGTGATGGTATTGAAACCACCTCGTTCATTAGTGTCATATTCATCCGTCTTCACCGCGCTCTACAGTCCAACTCAAAATCCAGCCTAAGCTCTGTATCAAAGAATGTTTGCCAGGGAGAGTAATTAGCCTGTAAGAATAGCACCGATTGAATCCACCGCTTCTAAAAGTGTGCTCCACAGAGACCTC
Source organism: Megalobrama amblycephala (assembly GCF_018812025.1). Taxonomy (NCBI): domain Eukaryota; kingdom Metazoa; phylum Chordata; class Actinopteri; order Cypriniformes; family Xenocyprididae; genus Megalobrama; species Megalobrama amblycephala. The sequence continues at coordinate 7,098,884 of NC_063055.1, read as the reverse complement.
CTGCCCTTTAATTCATCATAGGAGAGGACAGACGGACAGGCGCTCGCACCCACACACACACACACACACACAGCAGAGTGGCTGGCATGTAGATCTGAAATGATATCTTGCGAGGCTGTCTGCACCTTCTACATCGTTTCTGGCTCAAAACACATCTCTTCTAAAATAAACCCTTTGCTTTTCTTGTCCTGACCTACTCACTGCCATAAAGACCCCAGGCAGGTCACACAAACATTTACACTTTCACTAGTTTTAACATTAAACATAATGTCTGGTATTCATTTTTTGTATTTCAAGCACTGAAATTATATATATACTGTATATTATATATATAAAAAAGCCACTAGTTGGTTTAATGCAATGCCATTTACAGTATAGGCTACTTGTACAGGTTATTTAAGTGTAACCAGTACAAGTTAAGCACAATCAACAACATTTATGGCATAATGTTAAATACCACAAAAATTAATTTTCACATGTCCTCCTTTTCTTTAAAAAAATAAAATAAAATCTGGGTTACAGTAAGACACTTCTCATATAAATGAATGGGGCTAATCTGAAAACATATGTTAAAATACTCACTAATATTCACTAAACAATATATGTGTTAACATGATTTTAGTGTGTAAAAAATCACTCATTATTCTTTTTTGTGTAGTTATAGACAGTTTTTGCTAGAAAAATTAATTGGAGCTTTTATAAATAAATTAAATAATCAATTTTAAATTAGTTTTAAATTTATAAATAAGTTGAACATGACTTCTAAATCCTTAAAAAACTGGCCCCATTTACTTATATTCATATTCTTTTTTTTTTTCTTTAAATGAGGGACAAGTCAAAATTATTTTTGTGGTAATCAACATTATGCCACAAATGCTGTTAAAGGATCCAAATACAACAAAAGTATCTTTAAATGAAAAGCATTTGACGATCTTCAAAAGCAGAATTCTTTTCTCAACTATGGCGGTGTAATTTACAATATAAATGTGAGTGCAAATGCCAGATGAGTCACATAAAACACATTGGCATACAGTCTAGAACTTGATATGTAATCTGATTATAGTGTTCAAGCGAATCTATTCTGTGACAGCAGGTGGTAAGAAACCCATGATCCACTCACGTTATTCACACCGGACAAATCACTCTAAATCACTCCCATACTCCAGTGTGATCAAATCCAGTCAGTGATTTTCACCCCAAATTAGCATTCCTGTGGTGATGAAGTAAGATTATCTTGCTGAAACCATTATAGTAATTTTGTGCACTGCTTTTGTTTTTCTTCTTAATTTGCTAAGCGCATTCTAGGTCAGTGAAGACGCGTGTTGCGTGTGATGCATATTTTGGATAATATGAAATATGCAGCAGCAGGGTTTGGCTGACCGTCTGTCCACACTGAACTGTAATTTCATTCCCAGATAGACACTGGCACCCTTAAAGCTGTCAGAGTGTCTAAGAGATCTCAACTACCATGACATAATTTAGTGTCAGACTGGATGCTAATATGACTGATTAAGTAAGAACCGATGACCTTCCTGTTCATGGTCTTGAATCTACACTCCATTGGGTTCTTGACTCAATATTAAAGAACACTTAAATTTATGCCAAAATGGTTCTATATAAGAAGAAATGTCTTTGGTTCTATATAAGAAGAAATGTCTTTGTATAATACACTTTTATGCCTAAAGGGTTATTATTTTTGTGTGTGTGATAGAGTATTTACAAGCAGTTTAAAGGGGTCCTTGATTATGATTTCACTTTTTTAACTTTAGTCAGTGTGTAATGTTGCTGTTTGAGCATAAACAACATCTGCTAATTTACGACGCTCAAAGTTCAATGCAAAGGGAGATATTTTCTTTTACAGAAATCAATTTTTAAGGACTACAACAAACGGCTGGTAGGGACTACAACAAGCTTCTTCCCGGGCTGGTGACATCACAAACCCCAAAATTTACATAAACCCCGCCCCCGAGAACAAGTAACAAAGGGAGTGAGGCAATGTTGGACTGCTTTAGAGAAGAGAAAGAGTTGTTGTAGTAGAGTGTTGTTACCATGCCATCATTTTTTGTCAGACTGCTTCACAAACGAGGGTCAATTCAACGCTGGATTTGCATAAAAGATTAATATGACGGCACACGCTAGTCGATGAGTTGAATCAACTCCACAGCAACTACATAAATTTATCCACTAACCATTCAGAAACATCCAGTTTGAGTTTAAAAATTTTAACTTCTTCCTGAGTCTCTCCATCAGAGTCCGACTCCGGTTTGAACAATGTAAGGCTGAACACGTTACTGACAATCCTCATTTTGGCTGCATGAGATTCTCCAGCTTTGTTGTTGTTGAGCAACCAAAGCACGTGCTGTTAAAGCTCCGCCCTCTTTTAGAAAGGGGGCTGGGAGCAGCAGCTCATTTGCATTTAAAGGGACTCACACAAAAACAGCATGTTTTTGCTCACACCCAAATAGGGGCAAATTTGGCAAGCTATAATAAATGATCTATTTTGGGGTATTGTGGGTTATTTTGAGCTGAAACTTCACAGACACATTCTGGGGACACCAGAGACTTATATTACATCTTGTAAAAGGGGTATTATAGGTCCCCTTTAAAGGGGCTATATTTAAGAATTTTTATCTATTAATGGCTTTTTTTATTGCTAATGTGTGAACAGCTTGTAATGAAATTAAAAAAACAAAAAAACAAAAACAAAAAAAAACAAACAAGACCTTCCCTGACTTCCTAGGTTGTCTATAAAAGCCTGTAGACTGATTTTAAGTGAAGGACTCGAGATGTTTTTGCCAGGAAAAGGATGTGACGCTTATGTGCCTTCCAGAGAGCCTCTCTTCCATTCAATGACACATGAAATGAACGCTTATTCAATGTTCAGGATAATGCCGAAAAAGCCATTCTGTACTGTAATGTCAATGTGTCATGCAAAGAAAAGGGATTCATTCAAACTATAGTCTCACACTGCCAGATCTATATAATCTATAGTCTCAAATATACTTTTTAATCAAACTATCATAACAGTGTAATTTTAATGACCTCATCTGTCAACATGATGGTGGTGAATTGCAACTTACAACAACCTGCTTATATAAGAAAGCATATCCACATTGAAATGATCAGATGCTTTCTTAACAATTGCTTTCTCACCGCTGTCATCTTTGTACATATTTACTGTACATATGCATCTAAATGTCGCTCTCAGCAGCATGGGTGGCACTGTTCATTAAAATTATATCACTGCAAAGGAATTTCCAACTTCTTTTTAACACTAAGACATGAACGAAAAAGAACATGTGAGAATATCGGGGCCTTTGATAACGTTCAGTCTCTTCTCTCTTGTAGACCTTCATTACATGTTGTGTGCTGCAGTTCACTTAATGGCCATTGGTGTCACTAACTTCTGAATTTAATTTAACTTTCTGAAATGTACTGATAATTATAGAAAATATTTTGTCAAATTAATAAAATTAAAATGATTTTATAGACATACTGTTATGAGGGATTTGATTTGAAAATCATTTTTAGGATATTTTCATTTTTAAAACAAGTATTTCTGTCTATTGAAACCCTTTGATGGACTACAAACTAAATAAGATGTTTTGTTTTGTTTTGTCATGCTGTTCTTATAAATAACACTGTCTCTTTGATGAAAGTACTGCTGAATGGAGATAAAAATAGAATATGATGCTGTGAGAGTACGCAAAAGACAGTCACCTTCGATCAGACCTATAAACTGTTCTTTAAAAAGACAGACCGAAGTGCATACGTGCAAAAACGCACATATATGACCATATTCCTAAACCAACAAATTCTGCTTCAAGTAATTATTAACCACTCTGCATCTTAAAAACCAGTTCTGAAGTTTTGAACGCAGTGTTTTTGTAGAAACTATATAGGCCAGCTTAGTTTTTGTGCGTGCGTCTGAATATGCATAAACATATCTGGGGATATATGATATGACGTCTCAGCCTTATGTGTCTGATATATGTCAGTGAACATGTGTTTACGTGTGCTGCCCATGCAGGTGGAGTCAGTACCAGAGATGTGTAACTCTTCCCAGAGTGGGTGCTTCTTCCATATAAAGCGTTGCAGGAGCTCAAAGCCCTTGTAAGAACAGGAATCCTCACTCACTTCGGCTGCAGCACTGCTGCTTTTGCTGCGCGTCTGGGCGCCACGATCTTTTGCACAGCTGCAGAGAGGTGAGAGAAGGGCAGAGAGAGAGAGAGAGAGAAAGAGAGACATTACTACACAGCTAACAATGGCAGATTTGTCGATTAAGTTAAATTCTGTGCATTATTGTGCATGCATATGAACACTGTGTTATTGTGCTAGTCTGAATTTACAAATATTTGTAAATAATTGTGGGTTTAAATGTTTCTTAAATTTGCCAATGCAGTTGAAAACTGCTATGTTAATATTAACGGAAAACTGCATTTTTGTTGGACTTAAATACACAGTAAAAAGTGGTAACATGCAATTGTTACCTTAAATAACTATTTCTTCCTGATTTAATGGATACAACTTAGTTTGTTTGGTATAAATCAATGTATTTAGGTGTGTTCAGTGATGTTAAATAATATTTTTGACTTGAATAAAAGTTTTTTTAGTGGGTTAATTTTGAAATGCTGAATTAATTCTAAAAGGATTTAATGGCTGGATTACACAAACATAGTGTGATTTAATTTACTTTACATGTACATTAATTTAGTACAGTTAATAAATTAATTACATGTACATTTATGAATATTTATTAGAAAAACATTTTAATTTAAGTAAAATTAAAGCAGGTAAAGTTATTAACAGCATCATATATGGAATCATGTTTTCATTTTTATTATTTCATTATTATTATTATTTTACTGTTCATTATTTTAAATTGGAATAACATGCAGTGTAACTTACAACAACCTGCTTATATAAGAAAGTTAAAAAGGAAGGAAAAGCTCATAACCGATAATCGCAAATAGCACACTAATAATCTCACATACCAAACATAACAACATTACATTCTGTATTTATTTTCCTGCCGCGGCAGGCCTTGCGCACATGTCTTGTGTGCACACAGAGTGTCAGAGTACAGAAAGCACAGGAGCTTTACAAGAGCAGGAATGTATGTAGTGAGTGTTTGGAAGCTGAGGGGGAATGTGTTGATTGTTCAGTGACGAGTGACGAGGACAAACAGAAACACTTCAGCTATTGCATATGTGTATTGCATATGTGAATATGTAATACAAGAGTTACGAAAAGCTAATAATCAGTTTTCAGTTTTTGACGAATTCAATTTTTGATCTGTTATTTTTTTATTTATTTATTTATAATTGCTCTTTTGTGAAAAAGAATTTCCTCCAAGATGATGTGAAAGAAAATTTAAAACTTTAAAATTTCAGTTTTTATGTTTATTAAACTTTTATGTATTAATTAAACTTTATATTTATTAAGTGGTCTGCTGAAACAGTCGTTAGGGCCTATGGGGGTCCTCTATTTGATGTCTTTTACAGTTTTACACATGACAACAAAATTGCATGACAACAAAATGGTTTCTGAATGTTTGTTAAGCCACATTATATATATATATTATATATCATATTAATAATATATTTGGGTAACAATCATATAGTTATTAATATTTCTATAGTCTTAATCATAGATAAAAGCACATTTACAGCTGGGCACAATTTCTATTAAAAAACATGTGATGTTAACATTTACACACTCTAAAGTGATCATACACAGTGTGCTAATTATGCTTTGGTTTTCCTGTATTTCCCAGAACAGGCAGTGCAATGATTGAACTGGGCTCAGTGGAGGAGGGCAGCAGTCTAATAGACGAGCTGATGGAGTTGACATCTCAGAGCTTATGTCAGCTCGAGATTAAAGAACATTTCAACATCATTAAAGAAATTGGCCGTGGCAAGTATGGCCATGTGCTGCTGGTCACTCACCGCTGCAAAGGTATGTCACCCAGACGTAATCCATACGCAGAATTTGCCCTCTGCATTTAACCCTTCCAACTTAGTGCACACCACGCATATTAGTAGTGAGTAGAGAACACACACACACCCGGAGCAGTTGGCAGCCATTTTGCTGTGGCGCCCGTGGAGCGATTGAGGGTTTTGGTGCCTTGTTCTGTCATTTCCTTCCAGTATCGGGCAAGAAATCTGCCCTTTTAGGGGGGTCCGGGGTCATATCCCCACCCCCTCACCCCCCGTAAGAAAATTTGGACATTTTACATTTAAATGCATACATCTGGTGCATTTTGTAAGCAAAATTAAGTGACTACATCAATGAAGAAATTTGTTTTCTTGTAAACAATGTTGTGCTCTCGTAGTAATTTATTTATTGGTTGTATAGACATGAATGGTGATGGTAGGGCACATGAGTCACATAAACAACATATAACTAGATACATAAATAATACATATTTATTATGTACAGTTATTATTTCCTAGTGGTGTAATGGTTCAAATTACTCACGGTTCGGTTTTTATTACGGTTTTAGGGTCACAGTTTCGGTATGGTTCGGTATATGCTATGTTCAGGGGAAAAAAGATTATTTCCTAGTGGTGTCATATAAAAATAAAGAAAATAAGAACAAATAATCAAACTACAAGCACAAATAAATACAGTAGAGCAAAGATTCAAATAAAATAAACCGTGTTTTCAGGTTTTCAGTAGGCTAGTTTTCAGGTAGCCTAGGCTACAGAATAAAGTAATCAAATGTAAAAATAACATTACATATTTGACTGTATAAATTAAAGATTAATCCTTATTAAAGTAACAAAATTTCTTCACAAATAAAAAACTGCATTTTAACGAACCCCGTTTTGGGGTTTTGTGTCACCCTAATGATTGACTGACTGTAATGTACATTTTACAGCTCACATTTTACACTCACTTACACAATAAATGAATGAATGGAAATGAAATCTTGATTTGAATTGGGATTATTTCATTATTTTACCTTTAGTTTGTCTATTCCGTTAGTCCATTAGTCTATTACAATGTAGAGAACAATCGACGACCTAGTCGAGACGAAAACCGTTTGTATGAGAGCGCGAGTCCGCGGTGTGATACGAGAGACATGAAAGTAGCGCCGGTCAGTTGCAGAAATGTAATGAAATAAAACGCTAACAATAAAGATTACTAGCTAGGTTAGCTACTTAGCTTTTACTGCCGTTAACACTTTCTCCGACCAGCGGATGCAATGTGACGTTCGGCATAAAGCCTCTGAAAATGCAAAATAATTGTTTTTATTAATTGGACACCGAATCGAACATGCCGAGGTCATGTGACAGACATATTTCGCGATGGCGTCATGGCATGCGCACTATTTGAAATGTTAACTGTGGAATACTGTTTCTTTCATTAACTAAAATAACCTAAAGTAGAATATTTTAGACTTTTATAAAATCAGTTTAGGTTCAGTTACCACTTGAAGAACATTTTAGGTCATCTAACAAAACATTATAATAATTCATTTGTGTAGGCCAAAGCATAGGGAAATCATTTTCATTATTTTACTAATAAAAACAATTTCCTGACCAACAATTTATGGTTAAGACAATTAAAAGCTTATTGTTTATCCATTTTGGGCTTGGCCCTTTTTCCGTCCAGGAGTGTAGTACATGAACATGGGAGTCGTTCAGTACCATTAAGTGTATCAAATTAGCCTATTATAGTATTATTACAGTTTTATACAGCTGTACCATCCAGTCTATGTGTGTCATGCACACTTTTGTTATAGGGAACACTTTGAGCAGTGCAGAAATGAGTTAACGCTATTTAAATGAAACACTACCTCCGCTTTTACACTCCCACAGATCTTACTGCCAAGATATCATCCGAACAGCTGTGAAAATACTTTCCACTACAAACTTAAGACTACACGTCATTTTATTTCTCTAGAGCAGCTTCTATGAAGGCCAAAAGTCCTCTGATCTTGTCTATTTTTCTTTGCTGATTGTGTCAAAGGGACTCCAATGGCTCTGAAAGTGCTGCCCAAAACCTCGACCAAACTGCAGGGTTTCCTGAGAGAATACTGCATCTCCTTGCATCTGTCTTGCCACCCCTGCATTGTGGGCTTGTTTGGGATCGCCTTCCAGTCCAATGAGCACTACGGATTCGCCCAGGAGCTCGTCACAGGACGGGACCTGTTCGCCATCATCCAGCCACGGGTGGGTGCTCAAATATCATGAGATCTTCATTCTTGTTTGCAGATTCACAGATGCATGGGTCTTTCCTCAACTATGGGCAGTTTAATATTTTTATTAAAACTTACAAACATTAAAGGGTTAGTTCACCCCAAAATTCTGTCATTAATTACTCACCTTCATGTCATTGCACAACCTTAAGACCTTTCATCTTTGGAACACAAGTTAAGATATTTTTGATAAAATCCAATAGCTCAGTGAGGCCTCCATTGCCAGCAAGATAATTAACACTTTCAATGCCCAGAAAGCTACTAAAGACATATTTAAAACAGTTCATGCGACTACAGTGGTTCAACCTTAATGTGACAAGAATACTTTTTGTGCACCAAAAAAACAAAATAACAACTTTATTCAAAAAATATCTAGTGATAGGCAATTTCAAAATACTGCTTCATGAAGCTTTGAAGCTTTATGAATCTTTTGTTTCGAATCAGGTTCGGAGCACGTATCAAAACTGAACTAACCTAAATTGTTTTGGAAACCTTTTGCTACTTTTCAATTGCATGTTATATATACATTTGTCCCTTGTCCCAGACATTCAATTCTTAGCTATACAAATTCATCATAAAATATTAATAACTAAATGTTTAATTAATAACATAATTTAAATAATAGTCAAATAAAGCATTTCAATAAAAAAAAATTACTTCCCCCCCCTATAAATTACACTGTTGATCATGGTGGAAATGAGCCACAATTAGTGTAAATATTACAGTAAAATCAAGGTAAATATCTCTTATTTCAATATTTAATTGTGCATCATTCCAGTTAAGCTGTTATTATGTCAAACGATGCAAAAAGTTAATATATATATATATATATGTGTGTGTGTGTGTGTGTGTGTGTTTATTTCATACTGAAGCCCAAAGAAGTCCTTTTTTTTGTGATCATGAAATTTTCTTGGTTAGGAGGTAATAAAAGCACTTTCACACTAAGCCAAACATAGTGACATATATCTGTCATTGCTAGACAACTTCCAAATCAGTGTCCGACACTTGAGAAGGTTACAATTTTATCGTCACAGACACTATGTGTCTCTAGATGTGGTATATTTTCTGTCTGCATGCCTATAGAATGATGTTTGACAGATGCTGATTAAATGCATCGCAGACTGGAGATATGATGACTGACGTATAGATTTTTATGTCTCAGGATAACAAGAAAATAATGCATGGCCTCTGAGAGCTTTCGTAACTTCCAAATACTTTAAGAAAATGTTAATGTTAGCAATTAAATAAGCTAAGGAGTCAATGTACTCAAAAAATGGTGAAAATGATATTGGTTGAATCAGACACATGCATATTTACTGTTGGGCATTCTTAGTACAGAAACTAGTGAGAAATGTGTATTTTAAGTTTATTTTATTATGTCCACGATGCCAAAAGTGCCCATAGCTGAAGTAAACACTTGCACAGCATGTGACTAATAAAGCTCCAGATCCTTAAAGTCACTCCAGGCCTTCACTGACATGTACTTAAAGCCCGTTCACACGCTAAACATGTTCACATGCTTTTCGTACTGAATAAGGAGCAGAAGGTACGCTTGACATATTTCGGTAATGTTCACATGTCCTCTTAGAAGATTTTGGAGGGTGTAATGTGTGAGTAAAAGAGCTGAGCAGCTGTTTTTCTCTGTCACCACACGAGTCTCTGTTACTTCAGCATATCCAGTGAAACCTTAAGCCAGACGTACTGAAGACTGGGAAGACTTAAAGTGGCAATAACACAGCAGGGGCTCCTAAACTCATGCAACCTAATATTTTAATTTATAATGCAATGATGTGGTCTTGAAAGAATTTTGGGCTTGCTCATAAGCAAAGAGTCAGCAAAATGTTGTTTTTCTTTGTGACTATTATTCATGTACATTTTAACAAATTAAATTACTAAGCACTTCATTTTATTTTAAATGTAAAAGATAGGAGCATGAAGAATCATTTTCACACATGAATTGGCACCTGTGAGTCCAGAGTCCTTAAAGGGATAGTTCACCCAAAAATGAAAATTTGATGTTTATCTGCTTACCCCCAGCTCATCCAAGATGTAGGTGACTTTGTTTCTTCAGTAGAACACAAATAATGATTTTTAACTCCAACCGTTGCAGTCTGTCAGTCAAATAATGCTAGTGGATGGGAACTTGTACTATAAGAGTAAATAAAACTTGCATAGACAAGTCCAAATTAAACCCTGCGGCTCGTGATGACACATTGATGTCCTAAGACACGAAACGATTCGCTTAGTGAGGTCTGATCGCGCTCTGACAGCGGCAGTGATGTCTCGCGCATATACTTCAATGAGAGCGAGACATCACTGCCGTTGTCAGAGCGCGATCAGACCTTACTAACGAGTGCTAAACGCGGTTGGACATAGTGGTGTATTAGAGTTAAAAAATGATATAAATACTGTTCGGTTTATCACACAAACCGATTGTTTCGTGTCTTAGGACATCAATGTGTCGTCACGAGCCGCAGGGTTTAATTTGGACTTGTCTATGCAAGTTTTATTTACTCTTATAGTAGAAGTTCCCATCCACTCGCATTATTTGACTGACAGACGGCAACGGTTGGAGTTAAAAATCATCATTTGTGTTCTACTGAAGATACAAAGTCACCTACATCTTGGATGCGCTGGGGGTAAGCAGATAAACATCACATTTTCATTTTTGGGTGAACTATCCCTTTAAATTCATTGAAAGTCTTTGGGGTGTGCTGAAGTAGACCTTACAGAGTGCTTGCATTTTCAATACGAAAACTAGAAATAAATGTTGTGATGTTTTTCCATCAAAAGGTGCATCAATTTGAAATAAATAAATAAATAAAAGTTGAATATAGGCCTATATATTTCCCTATAGATATTTGGTATTGACTTGGTGATTTTAAGGTATGGTTGCTTTTTCAAAAATATATTTTTTGTCATTTATATATGGCATTTATATTTCATTTGGGTTTTTGGGTGGCATTTTTTTGTGCAATATGCATAACCTAAAAAAATTTTTTTTTTCTTTTCTCCAGGTGGGCATCCCTGAATGCGCAGTGAAGCGTTGTGCCGTTCAGATCTCCTGTGCTCTAGAGTTCATCCACCAGCGTGGCCTGGTCCACCGTGACATCAAGCCTGAGAACATACTGCTTCTGGACACCCACTGCCGGCGGGTCAAACTGGCCGACTTTGGCCTCACCCAGAAACAAGGAAGCTTCATCCGCTTCATATCAGGCACGCTGCCGTATATGGCTCCAGAGCTGTGCGCCATGGTCTTGGAAGAAGGTCAGAAGGAGGTGAAAGTCCCTCCACTCAGAGTGGAGCCCACTTTAGACACCTGGGCCTTTGCTGTTCTTCTTTTCTGTATCCTTACGGGCTTCTTCCCCTGGGAGCGCTGCAACGACAGCGACGATTTCTACGAGGAGTTTGCAGACTGGCGCAGAGGTCCGGCGAAAGCTCCCGTGCCATCTCAATGGAAAAGGTTCACACCTGTCTGTATGCAGATGTTCAGGAGGATGTTAGCCCTGGATGCCAGTGAAAGGTGCTCGATAGGGGAGGTCAAAGGTTATGTGGGTAAAGACTGGGTACGAGCGAAGGATGCCAATGGATGGGTTGGAGAAAATGGGGAGGTTAGCACGTCCACACCGAGCCCCTGCAGAAGCAGCCACAGTAATGAACAGTGACGTGTTATATGACAAATTAGCAATAAGAATGTGGTGCTAATTGCAATGCAGACAGCTGATTGGTGGGATGAATTGACATCATTAGAGGTGTTGATATAGATACTGCTTCTCCGAAGTAACATATCTCAAAGAGTAAAGAGGAAAACACTCATTTGCCACAGACGGTGTTAAATTATTGCAGGTTAAATACAATTAATGCTGCATTAGTTGCAGCAGTTGTGGCATGCTATAATTAATTGTCTATATACAGACATATATATAACAGAATAGAGGTAATATATACTGTATGTTTATTTGACCTTATTAAAGGCAGGGTAGGCAAAAAAATGTATAAAAAACTTTTTTTCAAAATTTGTTTAAACTTTATTTATATATCAATACATAATTAAAATGTAAGTACTCTGAAAAAGAAAGTATAAAAATCGAGTGTCTGTAGACCTCTCACGACTGTTTTAAAGACAGCTCATTATTTCCATTCACTCCACCCCCTCCCTTCTGGGCTCCTTCCAAAGCCACGCCCCCAAAACGCATGAACGTGTGACTCCGACCACTGAGCTGGAAGACGCATTATTTACCTGAGACGAGCGGAGAGGAAGGAGCACAGTGCATGTAGTGACATCATGTCAGAATCACATGTAATAAAAATAACTTTATAATTATGAAGATAAACAAGATGTATTTTAGTACTCACTATCAAGCTAGCATATTGATATTGGTAAAGTTTAAAATATATATTTTTTGAATCGCTAACGAGCTAGTTATCTATAAGGCAAAGCTAAAAACAGGTTGCATGATACACGTTTTTCCATTACCATCATTTACACTGTGATGAAGATGAATTTCGTGTAAGATTCATAACATATACGTTGTTCTACAGATCAACAGAGTAACATACACTCAAATATCAACTCACAACTGCATTGCAGACACAAAATAATAACACACACATACAACAAAGTGTGTACGACACACACAGATACAAGATAAAGACATCAGTAAACATAGGTAGAGAATATAAAAACAAAACAAAGGCGAAAAAAACGTGCAGGTAAACTTACAGGTGAACATGGTAAAAGACTTAGACAGAGGGTAAAATTATGCACAATTCAACACTATAGCTATCATTATTTATCGTCTCTACTACGGCTCGCTAAGTAATGTTATGTTAGCTATATTACGCAGCTACGTGTGCTAATGACACATGCTTCATGAAAAAATAAACAAAAAAATATGTATGATCAAAATACAAAAAGAAAGATTTACCTGTCCAGCAGAAATAAAGCCATCAAGGAGTCACTTTTCAGCCCCTTGAGTTCCCTCAGTTCTCGCCATCGCTGGAAAGCCACGCCGATATTAACTCGCGTTTTATTTCTTTGTTTATCCAAAGACTTTTTGTTCATTGCCTTTTCTTGTACTGTTACTGTCTTCCTTTTTTTGCCTGGTTTGCCTTCACTAACTGCATAGGCCGGTACTGTGAATTTAGCTTGCTGTTTCTCTGCCATTGTTTTGGTATTCCTAGGATCCATGCCTCTTGGATTCCCCAAATCAAACGTGTGCGCGCAAGTGGGCAGGTCATGTGTGGCAAAAGGGTGGTTGCCATGGTTGCGAGAGAGTGACAGCCGCCTAAGCCAATCCTATGTTTCGTCCCGGATGGAAATAATGAGCTGTGTTTAATACAGATTAAACGGTCTAGAGTCACTCGATTTTTATACTCTTTTTATCAGAGTTCTTACATTTTAATTATGCATGTATATATATAGAAAGTTTAAACAAATTTGGAACAAAATTTCTTACCTACCCTGCCTTTAAGCCTTTAAGTTTGTTAGCAAAACACTTTTCTACAGTCTCTGATGCACACATGGTTAGTGTGATTTATGTGAAATTGTAGTAAAATGTTCTTGAAATCTGTATTATTGTTTCTACTAATAGTAATGGCAGAGGAAACAGGGGCACAAGACACTATCTTGTTCAAAACCTCCAAAACTTTTTGTCAGTGTTATTTAAATAATATGTTTAATATCAGGGACAAAATCTGACAACAATGGCATCACAAATCATGCTACACATCAGCACAAATTGCACGAGTTATTTTTCAGGCTGGTCCATGCACATGCACAGAGCAAACACACAGGCGGTGGCTCTCTCAAAAATGTGGTCGACTCTTTTAACTGAAGGACTACAGCTGCCATATTGAGCGTTACGATTTTTCCCATTTATTTTCATATGAGTGGATCGTCTCCTTCATTTTTATCTCTGATGCAGTTATGTACACGCACAATTCAAACCTCTACCTCCATCCAAAATTACAGACACTTTCAGTATTGATCCATATTGTATTATTTTATGATTTGCCAATCAGTTATTTTTCAGACAGAAATGAGGGTCCAGTGAATGAAGAATACAAAGACAACCAGACAAACATTTCCCCTAACTGTAGTGTAGAGTGTTTTTTTTTTAAACAACTGTTGTATTTTACTCATGTTCCTATCCAAGTTTATCTATATATTTGTATAAACTGTGTATAGTATTCATAGGAACTTGTTTTGCTTGCTGTGTGCTTATGATGAGCCCACATCACTATTAAAGCCTGTCCTATATTATCTGAGGATAAATCTAGTGTTTGAGAATGTGTTGTGTATTAACTAACATTTATATGTACACATAAAATATAACCATTTTAATTAATACTTATTTGTAAAATGCGGTATTGACTGTGATATGTCAAAGATGGTTGATACAAAATGTCAAAGTTTTATGCTAAACATTTTCTGAGTAAATAAAAATAAAAAATAAATTATGGAAAGGCAATATAATATACAAGATGTGGCTGTTGCTTTTAAAATATTTGATTCTAATATTTTTATGTCCATTTTCACTAAAAAAAACGACCATAAAACTGCCCTTAAATGTCAAACTGACTGAGTATTGATTCATTACTTCTAGTATGATAAAAAAAACAAAAAACATATTTAATCTGCTTTTCATAATGCATGAGTTTGAGCAAAGAGCTCTACTTGATGAAAGAAAGAAAATGAATAGATAATTAGTATTAAAAGCAATTCAGTTTAAAAATAAAGATGGACTTCCCCGAGTGAGTAATAGTCATTTATCCTTGAAATATGATTGACAGGATTAAACTCCTCTCCAACCTTCCTTTAAAACTTCATTACATATATCTTCTGTTTTTTATCTTTATTTTAGGCAAATATATTGATGTTACCGTGTCAAAATGTGCTTTGAAACCCCTTCCAAGTCACCGATGACCTTTGCTTGTAACCCCAGTAATTTATTACAGTACATACAAACACAGAGAGCACTACCACCTTCTCTGTTTAACATTCAGAGATCTCCTGGCATCTGTTGCAGCTGGTGTGATATTGATGGATTCTGGGCTGGTGTTTGTTTAGGCCCAGCTCTAGAGAAACTGTCCCGGCGGGGCGTCGTCACGCTGGTGATTTGACAGCACTTCTGAACCCAGCAGCTCCCTTTGCTTTGCAGCATATTTAGAGAGTTACACTAACTGGGATAATGTTACCGCAGTCCCTATGAGCTGGTCCAATCAAAGGCCTTCATTACTATATCCTCTAATGCAGCCAAAAGCCCATCATGGGGTAAAGGGTTTACCAGCTTTCACTGAAGCTTGACTCCTCAGCAATGACTCATAATCTGTTTTGGTTGTTACTTTAAGCCAGAAATTTCTTACAAAAGCATCCCGCAATAACAGCCCTTTCACTGGTTACTTTGTGGAAACTGACACTTTATTGTTGTCAGTTAATGCAATGAACTACACCTGGTGTGCTTGGACTCCTATGCAGGGTTATTATTATCGTTAACTGAAACTAACTAAAACTATTAAAGGAGAGGTTCACTCTCAAATTGATTCTATCGAACCCTGGTGCGTTTGTGTTCATCTTACGCCATCATAGACGTGCACGCCGCATGATGTAAAATCAAAGTCCCTTTAAGACAAGTCATTTCACTCGGCGGCCATCTTTGAAACGCCTCTCGGGCATCCTGGGCATCATGCAGCTCCTATCTCTTTGAATGGGGAAACATCAGATTCTCCAAAACTGTTCGTCAATCTTACGATTAAATTTCATATTTGAAATCACCAATGAAATCTAACAACAACCGACTCATAAATATAGTTTCTAAACGCTCGAATCATGACAAAAAACCTGTATTTTTTTCAGGCTGGATCAAGCTAATGCGCATGCGCAGACCTAAATGCGCGTATCTTTGGGGCGCGAGTCTGACTGTTTCTATAGAAACCGGTGATTCTAACGGCCGATGAAGTGACGCGACTTTACTTTACCAGTCGGCGATTGGCTCTTTGCTTTAGAAGGCGGGACTTATTCCGCCATATTGCGCATTACACTTTCTCCCATTCAAAACAATACAAGTGACACGTCTTGTGTTATTCTATAGTCTTTGTGTAAAATGGAATGCGGGTCAATAAATTGTGTTTTTTATTAATTTGGTTCTATTATGTGCAGCAGAGTAAACGACACTTGTGCACCACTTGTAGACGGTTTTCCGCTGCTTGCAAACAGACTATTTTGAGGAGACAGCTGATTGCCATTCATTGCTAATGTATTCAAGTTTTTTTTAACATTATTGTAGTATGAAGCAGGGTGTGGCTGAAAGCCGTTGGAGCAGAACGAGGCCGCTGGATCGATTGCTAATGAGAGACAAATGCGACACACGGCTCAAAAGCAGTGGAGCTTTTATTATGCCACAGATGACCACTTCTGCTTCTTCCGGTCATGAGTATGTGGAGTAAGATAACACTGTTTTATTGTATTAGATACATTTCTAATATAATGAGAGTTGAAGAAAAATGATAAAGAAAAGTAAAGTAAGTGAAGAGGAAAGATCCTGCCGCACTCAGTTTCATGTTCTCTTAAGTCATGCAATCACGTTCAGACATTTTAAGTGTCTGAATACTTTTTTGGAGGCCACTGAAGCAACAACACTAGTAAACATGTCGATACAGTGTCAGTTCCTGGAACTTAGACAGCTGCTGAGATGGGAATGAAGTCATCAAACTGCACTGCACCAATATGAGGCTCTAATCGTCTGATATTTCTAATAAATGCCAGGTGGACTGTTTTTAGTGCTTTAAACAAACCATCATGCAATGCATGTTAAAAATGTTCTTTGAGCTTCTGTACTTCATTGACAGACTCGACAACTTGACTTTTATGTGTTTTACGATGACACTAAAATATCATCCACCACAGTGGCTGCAGTTGAACCAATCACAACTATATTTTAAAAAGATATGATATATTCACTATTAAGGCCATTACTTTTTTATGCAAATGTATAAAAAAAATGTCTTGAGATTTTTTTTTTTTTTCAGGATTTGGTTTGTAGGATACCATACATTTTGGATTATGCATTGCAATTGAAACACAAATCATATTTGTTGTAATGGTGTTAACTGTAAACTGATATCATTCTAATTTGCTGATTTAATGTTCAGTTTTTAACAAATATTATTGATGATTAATTATTAATAATGGATCTTAATATTATCAATATTTTTATATTTATATCAAAATTTTTTAAAGATTATTTTATAAATAGAAAGTAAAACATTTATTTGAAATAGAAATCTTTTGTAACATTAATGTCTTTACTGTCAATCAATTTGATGCATCCTTGATAAATAAAAGCACCAATTTCTTTATATATATATATATATATATATATATATATATATATATATATATATATATATATATATAGCCTATATATATATATACTACCATTCAAAAGTTTGGAAACATTACTGTTTTTATTGTTTTCGAAAGAAGTCTCTTCTACTCATCAAGCCTGCATTTATTTGATGAAAAATACAGAAAAAAACTGTATTATTGTAAAATATTACAATTTAAAATAATGGTTTTCTGTTATAATATACTTTAAAATATAATTTATGTCTGTGATGCAAAGCTGAATTTTCAGCATCATTACTCCAGTCTTCAGTGTCACATGATCCTTCAGAAATCATTCTAATATGCTGATTTATTACAAATGTTGTGCAACTTAATATTTTTTTATAACGTAACGTGATTTTTTTTTCAGGATTCTTTGATAAAAAGTTAACAAAGAGCAGCATTTGTTTAAATTAATCTTTTGTAACAATATACACTACTCTACAGTTTCCAAAAAAGATTAAGCAATACAACTGTTTCCAACTTAATAATAACTGAGTATCAAATCAGCATATTAGAATGATTTCTGAAGGATTGTCCGGAGTAATGGCTGATGCATTACAGAAAGAAAATACATATATATTTTAAAGTATATTAAAATAGAAAACCATTATTTTAAATTGTAATAATATTTCACAATATTACTGTTTTTTTCTGTATTTTTGATCAAATAAATGCAGCCTTGATGAGCATAAGAGACTTCTTTCAAAAACATTAAAAATAGTAATGTTTCCAAACTTTTGAATGGTGTGTGTATATATATATGTATATATATATATATATATATATATATATATATATATATATATATATATATATTATACATGACTACTTGCCCCAAACTTTTGAACAGTATTGTATCTAGGTTTTCCAAAAACAATATTAAGCAGCAAAATCAGTTTTTAACTTTGAAAAATGTTTCTTGAGCAGCAAATCCTCATATCAGAATGATTTCTGAAGGATCATGTGACACTGAAGACTGGAGTAATGATGATGAAAATTCAGCTTTGATCACAGGAATAAATTAATTTTTAAAATATATTCAAATAGAAAAATAGTTATTTTGAATTTCATAATACATCACAATATTCAATATATTCAAAAACATGAAAAAAAATCATAATTATTCAAAACTATTTGCCGTCATATTTGTCATATAATGTGAAAATATAAAAATCAGACATCACTCCACATGACATCACTCTCTCCAGTATCCCATAAGGCTTTGAGGGACAGATGCCATGAAACAGCGACCGAAGGACCAATGGATCTGTGTTACTGCCAGCAGCAGCACTACTGCTAATAAATCTTCGCTGTTATGGAAAACCACAATCTCACAGCCAACAACTGCTTATACCACCAATCCACAGGCATGTTTTGAAGGTTATTTCTGCTCTCACAGTACAGAACAGTGCGTCTAGACTCATGGAAACATTGAGCAAAGCATCATATGAGACGACAGCTTGATTATATTTCTGAATGCCACTCACTGATGATATTATGCATGAAAGTTGTTTATGAGAGTTATTAGATTTATGATCTACTGAATGTTGAGAAAATTTTAGAATTATAATTTTAAAGAATGCCTATTATAGATAGTACAATGCTTTGCAGAGATACGTAATCAGATTACTTTTTTCAAGTAACGAGTAAAGTAAAACATTACTTTTAAAGGTGCCATCGAAAGTTTTTTTACAAGATGTAATATAAGTCTAAGGTGTCCCCTGAATGTGTCTGTGAAGTTTCAGCTCAAAATACCCCATAGATTTTTTTAATTAATTTTTTTAACTGCCTATTTTGAGGCATAATTAGAAATGTGCTGATTCATGCTGCTGCCCCTTTAATTGTTCGCGCTATCCGCCCCCTCCCAAGCTCTCGACTCTATCATTGCATAAACAAAGTTCACACAGCTAATATAACCCTCAAAATGTATCTTTACAAAGTGTTCGTCATGCAGCATGTCTAATCGCGTAAGAACAGTGTTTTTTTGGATGTTTACATTTGATTCTGAATGAGTTCGAGGTTTTGCTCCGTGGCTAACGGCTAATGCTACACTGTTGGAGAGATTTATAAAGAATGAAGTTGTGTTTATGCATTATACAGACTGCAAGTGTTTAAAAATGAAAATAGCGACGGCTCTTGTCTCCGTAAATACAGTAATAAACGATGGTAACTTTAACCACATTTAACAGTACATTAGCAACATGCTAACGAAACATTTAGAAAGACAATTTACAAATATCACTAAAAATATCATGTTATCATGGATCATGTCAGTTATTACTGATCCATCAGCCATTTTTTCGCTATTGTTCTTGCTTGCTTACCTAGTCTGATGATTCAGCTGTGCACATCCAGACGTCCTGCCCTTGTGTAATGCATTGAACATGGGCTGGCATATGCAAATATTGGGGGCGTACACCCCGACTGTTACATAACAGTCGGTGTTATGTTGAGATTCGCCTGTTCTTCTGAGGTCTTTTAAACAAATGAGATTTATATAAGAAGGAGGAAACAATGGAGTTTGAGTGCTTTTACGTTTTTTTTATTTAAGTAACATTTATTTACTAACACCTCTTCTGTCGCCTTGTTGACAAAAATCAGGAGTGAGAAACAGAGGCATTGTGTGCGCTGTGTAAAAATGATGGCTATTGTCGTTCAAGACATTTCTTCTGGTGAAAACCTGAAGCGTCCATACAATGGACACTTCACTATCCCATAAGGCCATGGGAGACAATTTATAAATGGCAGTGAAGCAGAGTAACTGATGCCGTAGGTCACATGACAACATGGTGAATTTAGTACATCCAGATTATTCATACTCCACAGATTCATACTATTAAAAATGTATTTTTTAGCAGTTGTTAAGTAATTACTTATACCGTAAGTACTACTCAAGAGAATATGCGATTTCGGACTCAGCCAGAGTGTTGAACTTTCTTCTCCTGTGTCTTAATCTTCTGCAATCCAGAATGGCTGCAGAGATTAAAGGTTTGGTTGAGTGGCACCCTCTACTGTACAGGTGTGAATTTGCATTTCCTTCAGTCTGAGGCTTATTCATTTCAAAAATATAAACTTTTTGCTGTTGTTATTAAAAAACAAACAATTAAGCCCAGTCCAAGTGAGAAAAAGTACACATAACACTACACTTAAAAAAAAAAAGTTACTGCCTTAAATTTTTAAGTACAATCAACTTGGATGTTTAAGTCATTTCAACATTAAACTGATTTAAAAAATGAGTTGAATCTTATATAACCAAGTTGAAAATTGCTTAACTTATTTTAATGAGTTCAAGCAATGTTAAAAACATAAAAATGCAAGCAATGTTAAAACACTTTTAAAGTTAACTTTTCCAAACACTGATTAAAGAATGCATCGTGAAAATTCGATTCAATGGTCTGCTGCATCATCCACATCTCTCAGAATCGGCCTGCAAACTGATTCTCATAGAAAAAACTCCAGGGAATGATATGTCATCTTTAAAAATAATACAAGTTCAAAACAATAATATAAACAAAAGATAAAATGTCCACCCATTATTTCACACGCATTAGTTCAGCACAAATCAGCACAGGCATAATTAAACTTCTTAAACAGGCTGTGTTTTCACGGAACTGTAGAGAACATTAAAACAAATCCCAGATAATCCTCATTAGAATTTCGGAATGTTCTATTCAGAGATTCCGGCCCCTAAAGACACATGGTCAGTTCTCTTCAAAAGAAGCATGTTCTGTTTACACAAACCACTTACAAATGAGCCCCTCTGGGTAAAGCAGATGACATGTGAACTTCACCGGCCACAGGAAGACGTCACCGAAATACACTAGTACTACTAGTTATAGTACACGCCAGCTGTTACTATGTGTAGTGAGCAGATGTCAAATGTAATCAGACATTTTTGCAATTAAATACACAGATCATGTGGGATTTAGAAGGAGAATTCCAGATGAAACTCAGAGAGCAAACTCTTGTGCTGTGAATCAAACTATAGGTGTTACAGAACGATACAGTTTAACACACAGCACCAGAGCACTGCATCTCCACTGACACTGTTTCACCCTCCTGATCTTTTCACATTTACTGGAGATACATCATTTAAAGAGCATGCATAACAGTGAACAAAAGAGCCAGAACTGTCAATTACTTTATTGTGAAATAGATCTATAAAATCGAAAAATTTATAAAAGCCATTTTCAAAGCAAGCAAATAAAATAACGCGGGTCAAAATGAAAAGACTGCAAAGTTTCTAAACAGTGCAATATTTGAGTTTACAGCTTAATATAGCAAAATAAAAACAGAACAGAAAACTTGGATCTTATTGTAAAATTTAAAACCACAATTCTTTTTAAAACAAATAGAAACTCTTAAAAATGTGATGATTTAGTAAAATTAATGTCACATAATTATAATTTTATACATGCTCATAGTAGTAGGCCCAAATGAAATATGCTTCCTTTTTGGCCTTCGAATGCAGCCAATGAAGGATGCAGCCTCTGAATTGGGACACAGCTATAGTGTACAAAGGGATAGTTCACTCAAAAAATGAAAATTCTGTTATCATTTACTAATCCTCAATGTGTTCCAAACCTGTATGAATTTCTATTATGTCATACTATAGATGTCAATGTGGCCCATCAACTGTTTGGTTACCCATATTCATCGAAATATCTTTAAGAAAGAAATTCATACAGATTTGCAACAAACAGAGGGTGTCTGGTAAACTATCCCTTTAAATAATTTTTTTTTATACAAAAACTTGACAATTTTAAAAGATTTTATGAAAACAAATGAACAGAATAGCCTATATCAAATTTTGATTTCAAGGATTTCTGCAGAAATCTCACATGGACCTGCTCATGAGCTTCAACACATGAAAAACAAATGAAAAAGAATGTAAAAGACTTAAAACAGATCAAAACAACTACAAAACACATCAAAACCTAAAGAATTTCATCAACTTTGGCTGTCGTTGACACAAAAAAAATAGCTATTTTTTATCAAGTCATACTCTGTTGTGAAGATAATGATTTTGTTATTCTAAAACAGTGTCCTTTTTCTTATAAATCTTGAGAGTTAGAATCAATACACAGCATTTAGGACTGTATTATCTTCCCACTGTTCTACAGTACACTAAGAACATAAAATGTTATCTCTTAATATTATTATCTTAAAAGTCAAATTTGGGTTAACACTTTAGTATTTTAATGGTTTACTTTAGACATTCTACCAACTATAAGTAACTTTGCAAGTACTGTATCTGTGTGCAGTCTGCATTGTGACTGATTGATTTTTATTAGAGAAAAAAAAAAAAAAAACACAACAAAACAAGAACAAAACCTTTGCCCCCGTTACATGCCCACCGTTCCTTTTGAGGATTTTTAGGATTGTGTGTGTGTGTGTGTGTACAAGTGTGTGTATGCATGTGAGTGTGTTCTGTATTCTCATGCCTTCATTTGTGTGTGTGTTCTGGATTGTGCCAGGTTTTTTTTTTTTTTTTTAACAAATTTCCCCATTTGATTAGTTACTTTTTTTTATCACAACCACAAAAACTCCTTGAATCCAGTCAATTTGTCGGTGTGTGTGTATATATACCAGTTTCAAGTGCTACAGAACTGCCGAGATCTTGGACTACTCCGATGAAAACTCAATTTTTAACAATTAAAAGAAAATTAATTTAATGTCAAAATGACCTGAACAGAGGATGAAAGTTAATGAAAGATAGCTGCATGTAGTTGACTTATAATTAATACATTGTCTAAAGTGGACCATCGAAATAAAGTGTAACCATGAGGCTGCATCATTACTCTTGTTCTGCATGAACTTCTACCTCAGCGGTCACCACCACTGCATCTGCATTTACACCTGTACCTGCTTCTGAATCTGTGCCTGCATCCACGGCTACATCCATTTGTGCTTGTGTGTCTGCCGTCTCTGCATTTTCATCGGCTGCAGCCTCGACGGGCATGACATCATCATATTCCTCCTGGTTCTCTGTCTCCACTTCATAGGTGTCCTGATCTTCTGAGAACATGAAGGAAAAAGGTCACCACCATTTCCACAAGGGTACAAACTTACATGTGCATTTTGGTGCTGTACCAAGAATGTTGTCGGGTCTCTTGGGAAGGAGAGGGAGGTTGTCATCATTGTGAGTTTGGTGAGGAGAGATGTCACCGTTTTGTCCCTCAATGTCATCATATTCGGTACCAGAAGAGCCTTGACTTCTATCATCTGCATCCACATCTAAAAAGACATGGATAAATAAACAAACAAACATTTTCTTAGAAAAACTAAAATCTGAATGTTTATTCTACTGAAATCTTACTGATATGTCACTTGCATAATAATTTGGAACGCGGTGTATGTAAGTGAGGAAAGTAAATTGCGACATATCATACCCAAAAAATATTCATACAGTGGACTACCAGTAAAACTGATAAAAAAAAAATAAAAAAAACTTGGAACCAAAAATTATTCAGACACTTTGACCTGACCATGTTTTGCTTAAGTGTTATCTGACATAATTAAGATTTTTTTTTTTTTTCTGACACAGTTTAACTCTGAGATCTTGGCTACATTTTGGTTTGATTGTATATATACACACATATTTAGATAAATGTATTCATATATTAGAAATACATTTTTATAGTTTTTTTCTTATATTTTGAAAACGTCCTTTAAATATCAGCCAGTTTCATATTGATTAATTTTAATTTAAAATGGGATTTTATTTTAGTTAACCAAAATAACATTTTAGTTCACCAAACATAAAAACAAAAAATTCTGGAAAACCAGTGTAAATAAAATCATTTAATTATCATATATATGTATATATATATAGTCTTCATTATTATTTGGCAAAAATGAAAAATCAGTCATTTTGTTACAGAATAGTGTTACAGAACAATTGGATGGAGAATTAGTTGTGTAAGCAGATAGACAGATATTTGAAAATCTTACTTGTTTTGTTCTTGTCAGAATCCACATCCTCATAGTAATCATAATCTAATAATGATGCCTTTCCTTGAGACAAATCTGAAACAGATTTGGCTAGCAGTAATACATTTGCTTTAAATACACACACACACACACACACACACACACACTCACACGTTTGTTTTTGTGAATTGTGGGGACATTCCATAGGCGTAATGGTTTTTACACTGTACAAACAGTATTTTCTATCCCTCTACACTACCCCTAAACCTGCCCATCACAGGAAACTGTGCACATTTTTACTTTCTCACTTGAAAAGTGGGGACATGGGTTAATGTCCTCATAAGTCAACTCTTCTTGTAATACCTATGTCATACCCATGTCATTATACACATTTGTGTCCTGATATGTCACAACCCCCCCCCCCCCCCACACACACACACACACACATATAGCTACATTTCCATCAAATGTTTTTTTATATATATATATTTTGCATTAGCTCTTTTTTCATATGCATTAGCTTATGTCTCTATATTCATAAAATTCAAAATTGAATAATAAAATTATATACCTCTGTCCTCTTTCTCCATGTTATTCATTTCATTACTATCAATGTTGATGTCTTTGCCATTTTTATTTCTGTAATGTCTCACTGCAAAAAGAGAAACATATAAAAAATCAAAAAATTGTGCTTTTAGAGGTTGACAAACGGATAAAGTGAATGTTTTGTTATATGTTAAAGTTATATCATTTTAGATTTATGTGAGTGTTGTGCATCTGTTGGCTATTGGCTATCTGTAGTGAGATAAGAACTGAAACACCACCACCAACAGGTTCAAAAGATGAAGGCACTTCAAATAACACTGTAACTTCAGCATGTAAAAATAGTATTTGTCTGTAGATCAAGATGATGTCTTTCTGCATGGAGCCAGAGATACTCACAGGCTAAAAGTAGGCGTTTCCTATTCATCCACAGAAAAACCATAATCAGCAACCCCAGCACACCCAGCGATAGACCCACTATCAGACCAAAATTCATTGGAGGTTTCCCTTTTCTAACATAACCTGCAGTTTTAATGATACAGTTTCATAGGTCAGATTATTTATTAAACTTTA
This sequence comes from Megalobrama amblycephala, assembly GCF_018812025.1. Lineage (NCBI taxonomy): Eukaryota > Metazoa > Chordata > Actinopteri > Cypriniformes > Xenocyprididae > Megalobrama > Megalobrama amblycephala. The sequence goes on along the minus strand of NC_063055.1, from coordinate 7,073,238 downwards.
ATCAAGCTATTTAACTTCATGCAAGAAAGCAAGCAATGGCAAAAAAAGTTACAAAAAAAGATGATTTTCCTCTCATCTTTTTTTTTTTTTTACCTTCACATTGGATTTCAGCAGTTGCATGTGTGCATTTTTCTTCTTTGTAACGAACACACTGAGAAAGGCTCTGGCCCTGCGCTAGACAATTTATGGTCACCTTTATTTCTTGGGATATTTCCATTTTATCCACAGGTTTTTCAACACTCGTGCAATTAAGCACTTTACAAACATTTTCAGTATCAATTTCATTTAGTTTTCCACAGACATATTCCCATTGACCTCTATACTTGACCACAAGCTTCCCGCCACACTTCTCAGTGGAGCCGAACTCAATACTCTCTGCAATAAAAATGTCAAATCTGTCAGTGGAAGTAACTGAAAGTATATTCCATACATTGGACTAATGTTTAAAAATGTGTATATATCAGTTAAAAGTGAATTAGGAATACATATAGATGAGCAAACAGAAATTGACCAACAGCCACTAAACTCTAATTTTGATATCATGGGATGTTTAAAGGTACACTATATAACATGTGAAAAAAAAAAAAAAAAAAAAACTGCATGCATTTTGTAGAAGAACATTGTTTTTGGTTGTGCTTCGGCTGTGTGACTGTGCGGATGAATATGGTTATCCTACTGCTCATAAAACATTCACTAGAGATATAACAAGTTTAGATGGAAAGGATCTCAAGCTGGCGAAAGCTGAAGATGTTACTGTAGCTTTACCCCTTAATAGACACGATACTTCCTTGAAAATAAACTCCAGCACAGCTCCACAACAACCATGATGAAATGACCCTTCACAATAGATAATGCTTTACAATGAACTCTGTTAGAGAGTCACAAATGGCAATTTATCTATTTAATAAAATACCTTACTCACCTATTGACTAATAAAAACGCCATCTCCACATCGCTTTTACAACATTTCAAATCCCTCTCTCGCTATCTCCAAAAAGCCAAGCCAATGTTGATTCTTGTTTTATTACGAGCTCTCTTGCGTTCTCTTTTTGCCAGCAAACTCTCTGTTCAGCATTTGTTTAAAACTATTTCCTGGAATTTAAAGATTTGGAGTGCTCCATGTCAACCTTTCTCACTCGTTGTGACAACTAACCTATGCCACTCTCACACATACACTTGCCAAAGTAGCTGGAACTTTTCTCTATTTACGGATATGACAAGACACACATGGGCGAGTGACGCATGTACGCAATTTCCCCCCGAAAACCCTCCCGACAGGTCTAAAATATATACACTTATAACAGGCTTACCATAGTGAACCAGGGTAAGATAAATCACATTTTGGAAAAAAAAGACTGATGATGGATTGACTTATGGAAGCCTGTTTCCGCCACTAAATAAAAAAATAAAAAAAGGAATTGTGACTTTTTATCTCAGAATTCTCCCTTTTATCTCACAATTGCGAGTTTATATCTCACAATTCTGACTTTTTTTCTCACAATTCGGACTTTTTTTTCATAATTGAGTTATAAAGTCACAATTCTGAGATATAAACTTGCAATTGCTTGATACAGTCAGAATTGGAAAAAAAAGTCAGAACTGCGAAAAAAAGGTTTCACACAATTGTGAGAAAAAATGTCAGAATTGCGAGAAAAAAGTTTTTACACAATTGTGAGAAAAAAGTCAGAGTTATATCACGCAACTGCGAGTTTATATATCAGAATTCTGACTTTTTTCTCATAATTGCGAGTTAATTTCTCAGAATTGTGACTTTATATCACGCAATTACAAGATTATATCTGACTTTATAACTCGCAATTGTGAGAAAAAAGTCAGAGTTCTGAGATAAAAATGTCGCAATTACTGTTTTTATTTTTTTATTTAGTGGCGGAAACAGGCTTCCTTATTGACTCATTTAAATGTTAAGTCTGAACAAAAAAAGTTACATAGTGTACCTTTAAAAGAGGAACTACTACAATTCAGCATCAACTCATTATTTACAGCAACAGTCCTAATTTTAGCCCAGTATTATGTGTATGACTCACTTTCACAGGCCACAGAAAGGATATTCGCACATTTGTCCTTCTCAAAGCCGCACTGCCACAGCAGTGTCTCCTTGCCAGTGCAGCTGAAATGGTAGCAATTTGTTTTAACAGGGACTGCCGTACTCCAGTGGTGGATGGCCTTACCACACTTGAGGCTGTCACATAAATCATTGGACATTTCTGTGTTCAAATGAGATGCACAAACACTCTCATTATTTATGAGCACCTCGCCTGTGCATCTGTTTGAGAGTTTAATGTCTGGATTACCTGGGGAGGAGTGAAACCAGACAATCAGATATTCCTGTACGGTATGTTTATAGAAAAGTTGGAAAAGAATTTAAGAATTGACATCTTTTCAAATCATGAGTTTGGCATGGCCACAGTATCTTGAATGAAAATGACTTAAAGGCACAATATGTAGTTTTTCGTTGCTAGATGTCACCCATTCAAAACAAAGGTGTAGATTAATGATGCTGATTGAGCATGGATTCATCTGAGATGTCATCTTCACCTCACAGCCAGTGGAAAAGAATCGAGATGGGACTCAGGCAGAAATCTGACACTGCTAGCAATTTTGGGCCCTATGAAAGAATTTGAGGTCGGGGCCCCTATGCACCCAGTCCGCACCAAACATACAAGTCAAACTAGCTATCCAAAATCTTTGTCTGCAATCTAATAATAATAATGACCTATTACGTTTGCTATTGCTTTTGACCACTAGGTATCAGTATTTAGTCAGAGGCCTCCCATGGCTGTAGCTAGCAGATTATTTATTATGCAAATGTAAATGTAATAGAAAAATACAGTACAGTAATCAAATATTCATATACATACATTCTTAAAGGGGTGGTTCAATGTTTTTTTGCTAGGCTTGATTGTGTTTTTGGGGCGCAGTTTAAAGCAGAACTAAGTAACTTTTTTTACCTTCATAAATAGTTTTCTAAGTCCTTACCATGGTTAATTGACTTGTAGTGGTGTATTTGAGGCGTGCACTAACCCCCTCGGGCACGTCTAAGCCAGAATACAGCACTTGCAACTTGAGCTGCAGCGACCCGACACAATCTCGCCTCATGTTCACGTTCACGCGAGAGTGACAAAATGCTTTACGGTAATTCAAAAACAATGTATATATTATGACTTTATAAGACAATTTCGAAAATTACACACCTCCATCGAGTGTACTGTATTTGCAAATTACCCACCTCCTCTTTCTTGTACTGTATTTGCAAAACTACTGCGCTGGCGAGTGTTGTAGTCATTGTAGTCCAGAGCTGCGCTTGGAGTATTTATGACAGTGTGATTCACTGAAGGAAACTGTAGGGGGAGCTTCGCGAATCTTGCTTAGTTCTGCTTTAACATGTCTTTGAAAACGCTGTATTTTTCATATATTTTAGCTTTATTCTACACCTCTGTTTCCACTGTCATATGAACGGCTCGTTTGACTTCCTGCTTCTATGAAGCCACTCCCTCCGAAATACGCAGTGTGCTCAGATTGGTTAGCGGGCCCAGTGTAATCCAGAGCCATCGTGATTCACTGAAGCGTCCGGAAACGCCACGCCCCTTACCATTTGTTACCGGTTACGTGGGCTTCAGTTATATTGTATGCTCAATTTGATTATATTGCTGTATCAAATTGTGCCCGAATCAGACCCAGATGAACAGCAATCACGGCTTTTAAAGGACGTTTATGAATGGTATTTCATTTAGTATTTGTGTCAAAGTGTTTAGATGCTGTCACTGCTGTTTGTTAGCTTTCAATATACAGTTTTATCCTGATTAAAGCTTTACTGTAGCCGAATACATGACTGAGTAGTAGCATTTTTGTAAAGGTAGCGTTTAATTTACGGCATGAACAACTGTTTGTCTATGAACAGAGAAGTTTGTTGGTGTTTGTTGGAGAAGTATGCACTATATAATACAGCTAACTGGCTAGCGAAGCAAAAACGAGTTGCTCTTTGATGCAACCAAAAAATAGCAACAGAACTATACATTTAAAAGACATGTACAAACAATAAAATCTACTTACAGTTTGAAGCCAATAAACACCAGCTTCTGCTTTTAAAGTGGGAACTGCTCAATCTTTCAGTAAAAGCCTAGCTTTGTGCAAATCCAGCATTGAACTCGTGTAGATTCTGGAAGCTGTCTTTAGCACCGCATCCAGTGTAGAAAATATCACAGATAATAATGGGTTCTATTATCTTATCGCTCGCGTTCGGTGTAAACAACTCTTCCGCTTTCGTTGTGCTGCACCACATGGCCTCGCCCACTTTGTTGCATGTTCCCGGGGGTGTGTTTTGCAGGGTTTATGATGTCACCAACCCGGGAAGAAGCTTGTTGCAGTCCAAACCAGTCATTTTGGTTTGGCAATAAACTGCCATAACTTTTAAAGACAATATCTCCGTATGCATTGAACTTTGCAGATACTGTTTATGGTCAAGCAGCAACATTACACACTAACTAAAGTTAAAAAAAAGTGAAATCGCATGGAACCACCCCTTAAAAACAAAACCAATTGTTTAGTCAAAAATTCAAGAAGGTCCATATTCTAAAGCGCTACCTTGTACTCGGCCTTAAAATTTCTTGTAATTGTTAACTATAGCATTTGTTACAATAAGGATACAATTACAGGTAATACCATTTTTTCTTTCTTTCTTTTTATAGCATTTGTTATGAAAAATAGCAACACAGTTTAGAAACTAGCTACAAGATGCAACAGTTATAATATAAATCTTTAGTGAAAAATCTATAATTATCTAAATTCTACAACTAGTCTTCACGAGTTTAAAAAGCTTGTAGGATGATGTTTTCCCCTCTTTTCATCAGTCAATTTAGTGGCTGTTTTAGATCATGTTCAACTTTCTCCATAGCGTTTTACTATCCGTAACAGAATGGGTTGCACATTTTATCATCAGCGTCGCATATGAACGGCTCGTGCAAATCTTAACACTTTTGGAGTGCGCTGGTGAACGGTTACGGTGATTCGCGACCCACTCATGCAAAATTAAACAATTGGGCTTCAGTAACAGTCATATTGTGCAGACAATTGGTCAGTTCAGTTCGTAAAACTTATAAAAGCTCTGAATGCGTGATGTACAGTTAATTAATAGTCTGATGATTCTCTGTTTCTGTGTGGGCTTTCAGAGTACCGGCAACATGTGAGAAGAGCCGGTGCGCGAGAAGTGCCGGTACTGCGTACCGGTGCGTATCGGCCCACTTCGAGCACTGACTGTTACTACTAATAAAACCGATCTCTGGGGGCCCCCAAAAGTGTGTGGGCCCTTAGAATCATCCTAACTTCCCCCCCTTTAGTGGCGCCCCTGAGAAATCATGTTCATTGATGAGATTAATAACGTAGTATGAAGCAGAGCAGGGCCGAGTGCTGTGGGAGGCCACTAGAGTGATTGCTAATGAGAGATGAGTGCGACACACGGCTTGAGAGCAGCAGAGTTTTTATTATGATGTCACTGATAGGTGACGCATGGACACAGTCCGTGTCCTGGTTAAAATGGCTTATTTCTCTGGATTTAAACATTCTTGGAAACATATTGGATAATGTCAGTACACAAGTCAACAAAATATATAACATTGTTCTATGGAGATAGGATTGTAGCAAAATACCAAATAAATAGATTATGATCCACAAATAAATGTAAAGATATTCACAAAAAAATAATCATATACACAAATGAATAGAATGATATCCACAAATATATGCTGGGACTTTCACAAAAATTAATTAAATTCACAAATAAATAAAATGAGATTTGCTAATAAAAAACATATTCACAAATATGTTTTTATGTCACAAGCACAACTCTGCCTGCATTTATTTGTGAATCACCACCTGTGCATTTGTGCATTGCTTTCTGTGCATTTGTAGATCGCTGCGCGCATTTGTGGATCTCTTCCTGCGCATTTGTGAATCCCCTCACGCATTTGTGGATTCTGACACAATTCTAGCGTCAAGACCTCAGACAAATCCACAAATAGGTCGACTCCACCCACCGACTACTCAAGCCAATCAGATAACGGCCACGTGGCGCTGACCAATCGCAGCACACTCTCGCTACATTTCATGGTAGGTAAAACTACAATAAAACTTCATGAAACTCATCAGTAAAGTTTCAGTCATCATTCGGACGGGGATGATTTTTGGAGTATATTCTTTATATTGCCATCAGGATCAGTGAATCGGGATAAAGGCTATGCATGAATTATGATCATACACAGATCCCCTGCTATAACACGTCTACTGACGCGAGCGGCGCGGCACAGCGCGATGCAGCAAATAGAAGGCATTATAATAATATAAACAAACAGATTACATTATTAGTGTCCATGTACATGCAGCAATACTGTCTACAAGCGGCACGGTGCGACACGAGCAGTGGCAGTAAACGGATGTCCCGTTCTACAGTGCTATAATACCACACTTGCAATATGCCCAATACCAAATATGAATCAGTGATGTACGAGCCTCGGCATCACTGCAGCTGGTTTTGAATAAAACAAAGGGTTGCAATGCTGAAAATTAAATTGTATGTATTTATTTTGGATGCTGTAGGCTAAATAACTTTTACAATAAAAAACTATTAAGTCTGATTCATCGGAAATTTGGGTGATCAAGTGTTTGACTGCTGGACATTTTACTTAATCTATAGGCTATGTCATTCAATAACCTGTCACATTTAAAAAGTCTTCTCTACAAACAATGGTAACGTTAAAACGTTTAATTAATGTTTAAAATATTATTTAATGGCCTGTTAATGTTTAATAGCTGGTTTGCTGCTCGTCGATGTTTGATTGATAAACTGGGAAATGCTGTTATGTGACGAAATCTATTTTGCAAACTCGCATGTTTTTCACAAGGTTAAATCCAGTTAGATATGTTAATAGAGCTATTCACCCAATTATAATTGAGTTATTACAATTCTAATTATTGAGGCTTTCTGTTCAATCTTGAATAACGTGACGCTTCCATAACGCATCTGTATCCAGTAGCCTATATAACTTTGTTGTTCCCATAACAGAGAGCACTGTTTCTCTAGCATTTTTAAATGGCGCATAAAATATAATAGTTTGGCTTGGCTTGACACACAGTCTAAGGGTGTTTTCACACCTATGGATCGCTTGTTTAGTTCCGAAACAGGGACTAAATTTGTTACAATGTTGCATTTTCCTCTTGGTTCGGTTCGCTTTCACATGGCAACATTTCAAAGCGTACCAAAATGCGTTTAGGCAAGTCACATGCGAGTAAAACTGTCCTCTTATTGGTCAGAGTTTTCTTTGCGTCATCCATCAAAATAATGATTGACAAGTTCGCTCCATGAGATTATTGTGGCTTTATTTGTAACTGTCGAGACACACGCAAACACTTTATAAATGTAGCCGTCTTTCCAGCTGTTAAATTATATACTACATTCATATTAATACTGCGGCAAATTCAAACGCGCGCTCTTTGTCTCTCTCGGTCTGTCTCTGGTTTCCCAGCGCTGTGTAGTAAGCGACCTGTTGTCAGCGTGTCGAGAGAGACTATATACATTTTATAATGAAGCAGAGCAGGGAAAAGGCTTTGTCGGGAAAGCATTCTCACACGGAGAAGTGCAATTACACAACAGAGGCGCTCGTTGGTTTACATCTGTGGTAAATAATGTGCTCACTCACAGAATCAGACACTACCGCTTTTTATATCGCATTTTCCGTTATGAATTATGATGTCATTTGGTTCGTTGGTCCGTTAACTGGGTCGATTGCTTTCACATCTCAAGCGAACCACTCCAGAGTTCGTTTGAAAGCGTACCGAGACCACCTCTTCAAGCAGGTCTCGGTACGCTTGTTTGGTCCGCTTTTAGGGTGTTTTCACACCTATGGATCGCTTGTTTTGTTCCGAAACAGGGACTAAATTTGTTACAATGTTGCATTTTCTTCTTGGTTCGGTTCGCTTTCACATGGCAACATTTCAAAGCGTACCAAAATGCGTTTAGGCAAGTCACGTGCGAGTAAAACTGTCCTCTTATTGGTCAGAGTTTTCTTTGCGTCATCCATCAAAATAATGATTGACAAGTTCGCTCCATGAGATTATTGTGGCTTTATTTGTAACTGTCGAGACACACGCAAACACTTTATAAATGTAGCCGTCTTTCCAGCTGTTAAATTATATACTACATTCATATTAATACTGCGGCAAATTCAAACGCGCGCTCTTTGTCTCTCTCGGTCTGTCTCTGGTTTCCCAGCGCTGTGTAGTAAGCGACCTGTTGTCAGCGTGTCGAGAGAGACTATATACATTTTATAATGAAGCAGAGCAGGAAAAAGGCTTTGTCGGGACAGCATTCTCACACGGAGAAGTGCAATTACACAACAGAGGCGCTCGTTGGTTTACATCTGTGGTAAATAATGTGCTCACTCACAGAATCAGACACTACCGCTTTTTATATCACATTTTCCGTTATGAATTATGATGTCATTTGGTTCGTTGGTCCGTTAACTGGGTCGGATTGCTTTCACATCTCAAGCGAACCGCTCCAGAGTTCGTTTGAGCAGGTCTCGGTACGCTTGTTTGGTCCGCTTTTAGTGCGCACTCGAGTGCGATTGCTGCTTTCACACCTGCCCAAACGAACCGCACCAAAGGAGAAAACGAACTCTGGTACGATTCAACCGAACTAAATGAGGCAGGTGTGAAAGCACCCTTAGTGCGCACTCGAGTGCGATTGCTGCTTTCACACCTGCCCAAACGAACCGCACCAAAGGAGAAAACGAACTCTGGTACGATTCAACCGAACTAAATGAGGCAGGTGTGAAAGCACCCTAATTGTCTAACGAAATATAAATTTTCAACCTCTTTTTACCGTACCATTCCTTAGAACCCTCTACTTCCTTTGTAAGCTAATGCAGGACAAGACCGTCCCGATTGTAAAGCAAAACGTGATTGGTTGTAGCGAGAGTGTGCTGCGATTGGTCAGCGCCACGTGGCTGTTATCTGATTGGCTTGAGTAGTCGGTGGGTGGAGTCGACCTATTTGTGGATTTGTCTGAGGTCTTGACGGTCTTGACGCTAGAATTGTGTCAGAATCCACAAATGCGTGAGGGGATTCACAAATGCGCAGGAAGAGATCCACAAATGCGCGCAGCGATCTACAAATGCACAGAAAGCAATTCACAAATGCACAGGTGGTGATTCACAAATAAATGCAGGCAGAGTTGTGCTTGTGACATAAAAACATATTTGTGAATATGTTTTTTATTAGCAAATCTCATTTTATTTATTTGTGAATTTAATTAATTTTTGTGAAACTCCTAACATATATTTGTGGATCTCATTCTATTCATTTGTGTATATGATTATTTTTTGTGAATATCTTTACATTTATTTGTGGATCATAATCTATTTATTTGGTATTTTGCTACAATTCTATCTCCATATTGTTTTAGTGGTTTTTGGATATTTTTAACCTAAAATCTTACATATTTTGCCTTTAACTGCAAACTAACAAAATCCAACTAAACAGTCAAAATACTAAATACTGGCATGCTGTTTTGGTCTATTTTGAACACTTTGGGGTAATCATATTAGAGCATTCTGGGAAATTAAGCAGTCTTCTATAATGGTTCAAAAACAGAATTAGTTTCTTTATAGTTTATTTATTAAATAATTACAGTTTATATAAAAAATGATGTGTGTGTGTGTGTGTGTGTGTGTGTGTGTTTTAGTATAATTGAGATACTATTATAGTTTATATTAATATTTTGAACTAGTTTTTATTTTTATATGTTTCATTTTTTTTTATTTAATGTTTTAGCAAATTTGTTGTGTCATTTTTAACAGTTTTGGTCTTTTTAAAATATGTCTGTATAGTTTATATTTTTATTTCAGTTTTCGTTTTAGTTATTTTAGTACATCAAGTACTAACTAAATTAAAATAAAGAAAAGTTTTAGTTAACTATAATAACCACTGTACATTTTATATTTAATTTCCAGTTCATCTGTCTGTCTATCTATCTATCTATCTATCTATACATTGCCCTCCACTAATATTGGCACTCTTAGTAAATAAGAACAAAGGCAGCTGTGAAAATAATTCTGCATTGTTTATCCTTTTGATCTTTCATTAAAAAAAAAATTCACAAAATAGAAAAGTGGCTGTAAGAAAATAGCTAAAGCATTGAAAATCCCAATTTCCACTGTCAGGGCAATAATTAAGAAGTTCCAATCAACTAAAGATGTTACAAATCTGCCTAGAAGAGGATGTGTGTCTAAATCGTTCTAATGCGCGGTGAGGAGGAAAGTTTGATTGGCCAAAGACTCTCCAAGGATCACAGTGGGAGAATTGCAGAGATTAGTTGAGTCTTGAGTCTCAGAATGCCTAAAAAAATTATCAAACAGCACCTAGATCCCCACAAGTTGTTTGGGAGGGTTTCAAGAAAAATTCTCTGCTCTCATCCAGAAACAATCTCCAGCATATTCAGACACGACTGGATCTTCAAACGGGACCAGCTTCTATGGTCAAATGAAACTAAAAAAAGACATTTTTGGCAGCAAACCCACCAGATGGGTTTGGTGCACACATGGATAAAAAGTACCCCATGCCCACAGTTAAATATACTGCTGGATCTTTAATGTTGTGGGTCTGTTTTTCTGCTGGAGGTTCTGGACATGTTCAGATACATGGTATCATGGATTCTTGGATAATCATGGATAATTGTGGCCAACATGTTTTGGAGAAAAACGTTTATTTCATAATGTGGTTTTCCCCCACTTTCAATTCTTTTCCTTCAATGAAAGGTTAGATTTTTGTGATTTTTTTTTAATGAAAGATCAAAAGGATAAAAAAAAAAAAACAGATTTATTTTCACAGCTGCCTTTTCTCATATTTACCAAGGGTGCCAATATTAGTGGAGGGCACTATTCATTAATTTATAACTGGACTGGAATTTAAAGGGGATTGTCCATATAATTCTGAATGGTGCACAACCCTCGTTTACTCAAATGTCAATTAAAAAATAGTTGTCAGAGCTGCTAAGAAAATACTGTTCTCAAAATGTTTATAATTGAGGCGATTCCTACCGTCACATTTGATGTTTAATTGCTCTTTAAGCTGGATGTCCTGATCTTTTCTCTCACATTCCCACAAATCTGCCTTCCCTGAGCAATTATAGCTCTCAGTCCTCCAATCTTCTTTGTTTTCTCTGGGTATAGTGGTGTGGTTTGTGTAGTTTCCACACTGTAGATACTCGCACAACTTTTGCCCTTCCTCTGGGCCCCATCCCTGTGCGCTGATGAGTTGTGTTTTTTCTCCACTCAGAGCATATACAGGACCACTGCATGGGCCTTCCGGTTCATACAGGAGCAGTCGTTTCCTTCCTGTTACATGAACGGCAGAAATATCAAAAGTTTCTGTTAACATGTTTAAGATGCAGAGGTCAAAGTTCACAGGAGATGCAGAAACGTCTCAGTTACATACAGTAGGTAACCCTGGTTCCCTGAAGGAGGGAACGGAGACGTACGTCGTCAGACCGTTGAATAGAAATCTTGCTAGAGAGGCCAATCTGCTTCTAGTGTAACTAAAATTAGCCAATGCACATTGGCATGCAATCATATGCAGCAGCTGCCTGCCTCACAGCACGGGTATTTAATGAGCAGCAGGTGCGTTGCATCTTCAGGTTTTCACTGGAGGAGCCGAACAGGTTAGGGGGCAGCATCAGCGGGGTCCAGTGACTGTGGCGACGGGACATACGTCTCCGTTCCCTCATTTAGGGAATGAGGGTTACCTATGTATCCGAAACGTTCCCATTCAGTCAGTCAAGTTTGACGTACGAACGAACTGAAATCCCTACCAAAGTGCCACAGGAGCTGCCCCCTTCCAACACTCTGTGCAAGCCTTATGTACTGCATTGCCTAAGGACAGTGGGACAGGGCTAACACAAAGAGTGTCCATCACTGCTGTTCCCCAAAAACCCATTCAGTGAGACTATTGGATAACACTGGGAAAGCGTACTATTTCACTGGAAAGGAACGCTGCGGAAGCCACATCCTTCCCCAGAGGATTTATGTGGAGAACAACATATGGACTAACCCCATAGGGCTGTACTACATATGGAACTACTGGGATGACTCCAACTTGATGAGAGGTGGGTTCTCCCAGAGGGAAAGACACAGGCTTCATTTAGGAGCAGCCAAGGAATAACACATATGGGATCCCCATAGGGTCAAACATATGGAACCTAGCCTAAACCCAGTTCTCAAGGATACAACAGAGTAAAGGCCTGGCGCCAGACGCTCCGCCACATCCGGCTGTCGAAGGTGACTCAACAGGGTACCACTGCCCGAAGCCACCCTCTGAGGAGGATTGGAACGAGGCAGCGGCACTGGGACTCCACCCCTTTGCAGGAACCGGAATCTTGATCACAACTCCGAGATGGTCATCTTCCCACAATGGGCACATGACGCATCCACAAATGCTGCCTCGGTGTGCTGTAAGCCCAGACACATGATACAGTGCTTGTGACCATCCCTCCGTGCCAGGTAACAACTACATCCAGAAACACACAAGTAGAATGTCATTTTTAAAAAGACACAAGCTCTACTTGTGTAAGCTCTTTCAGGGACATGCTCTTTAAAAGTGCTGGAGCACGCAGGGGAATGGCCACGGCAATACAGACAGGAATTGTGTGCAGCCTGTCGTGTGCTCTCCTCTCTTAGAAGACACTGCTCTTACCTGCTGTAAAAACAGCTATTCAGCGCTCACAAGCGCAACGTAACCAGCCGTGAAAATGGCTATTCAGTGCTCAAAAGTGCACCGTTACCGTCCAGCCATGAAAACAGCCTTTTACAGCTGGGAACAGCTTTGCTCAAACAGGCAAAAAAGAAATTATTTAATAATCAAAGGAAAGAGAGGACTCGATCCCGCTGCTATGCTGTCTGCCCGCACTGGAAAAAATAGAAGTATAAAGAGCTCGTCTCAGAAGACACTTGCTTGCAGAACACAGATGCATCTCTTTGGCTCCAAAGTGAAAAGCTGAAGATGCAACGCACCTGCTGCTCATTTCATTAAGTACCTGCACTGCAAGGCTATATGATTGCATGCCAATGTGCATCGGCTTGTTTTAGTTACACTCGAAGCAGATTGGCCTCTCTAGCAAGATTCCTATTTGTCAATCTGTCTGACGTACATTGAGCGTGACTGACTGAATGGTAATCACACCCTTCACCTAAAAAGATATATATGCACATTTCAAAAGAGTGCTAAATACCTGAGCATTTCAGATAGCCGACATTGCATTTTGTTTTATATGAAATGCTTTTGAGGTTACATCTGGAAAAAGAGCTGGTACCAGTTGGACATTGAATTCCTGATATTCCTTTGATTTGGGACTTGTCTCGCAAAGTCACATCGCTAGCGTCAGGCTCCCCACAATTCAATTCCCTGCAGATTACTTTTTTAAGCTCTGTATTAAGACTCTCTTCGCAGACAGGTGTCCATTCCTCGAGATAAAACAGTGACACATTTCCAGCACATTTGTCTCTTGGATCCTCCAGTTTAGCTTTGACGCTGCCTACAGGAAGTGTATCAAATAAATGTTTATTAAATGGCTTTTCACATCGTGCTTAACATTGGGTCAACATCTTATTTAACCCAAAATGAATCCTGGGTTAGACAATATTTTGCACTTGTAATTCTGTAAAGTGTAAAGCTTGCGTCACGCATATTCACGCACTTTGCACAGTCGCAAAAACTTTAACAAACTGTTTAGTTTCAACGTCTAAGCAAAACAATGTTGAATAGTTACTGTTGACTGCACAATTTTGGTCCAAAATGTTCACTGTTTTTGTGGTACATTTTAGAAGACAACAGATTTAACATTTCAAGTACATGCTCATAACATGCTGTATTTGTCCAATCAATATTTTTAACCTTATAAATATGCAAATAGGACCCCAACTCAGGGGTCACAAGTGTACCTGACTACACAGGATTAATTACAAACCCAAGATAAAGTATGCGTAAATCACAGAACAAAATAACACATTCAAATTCTTAATATTTTTAAGCATCACAATGCATAATTCTGATGACTACAGAAAACATTATAACAAAGAAATTGTACCTGCGCACATCACTTGGGCTGGTTTATTGCAGATTCCATTGTTGGGAAGAAATTTGCACATGCTCATTTTGTTCACCTCTTCTAAGCAGTACACACTATACTCAGTCACTTTGCTTTTTGTGGGAGTTGTTAACTGGCCCGGAATTGGTTCACCACAGCCCAAGTTATCACAGATCTTTTTGGACTCTTCATATCCCCAGGTGTCACTGCAAACTCCTCCACAAGTTCCATTTCTGCAGACCTCCACCGTTCCCCAGCATTGTTCTATTCGCTTGTTTTGAAGTTTCACACTCACTGGGCCTACAAGTGACATTTTACACACAGCACTGTCAATACTACACTATGTAACTTTGGCCCTCAGGTGGTTAAAAATAAAACTGCATGCATCTTGCAGCTCAACATTGCTTTAATTGTGATTCAGCTTTGCTCCTCTGCAGATGAATGTGGTTTGATGGCACCGATGTTAGAGGACATCAAATCATAGTGGATGAACAAATAAATTACAGTTTCGCTCACACTTTATATTAGGTGTAAAAAATAAATACAATGTACAAATTGTATTGCAGAACACTTTGAGGTGGGATACGGGTACGTTTCGGGACAGGTTTTGTAGTATGGTGCTTGTCACTGGGGCAGTACCCAAAGGTACAAAGGTAAAAAGTTACTAATATGTACTTTTAAAAGTACTAATATGCACCATTTAGGGGTAAGTAGGTACAAAGATGTACCTTTTCACTTTTGTACCTTAGGGTACTGCCCCAGTGACAAGCACCGTATCTTTTTTTCTGACAGTGTGGGCTCAACAGTGTAATTACAAAAATTAATTACTGCTGTAATTGCATGCAGGTATTTTTTATAAATATAAGTACAATGCAAAAACATATGTATACAATAAGTGCATTATCAAATAACTAATTTTAATGTTAGAAGTGCATTGTAGTTAAAGATACTAAAAGTACACTGATCCATGATATTTCTTGTTTGTTGTAACAGCAAATGTTCATTTTTATGCACAGAGCTATTTGTCTGAGCTATAGACCTTATTTTCCAGAGAAACAAGCGCGCCGCCATCTTTAGAATATTGTCTTTGAACTTCCGGTTTTGCGGTAGCCCTGTATATTTCTATGGAAATAAGAATAAGAATAATTAACTGGTGAAGAGGATTTACCTGTTGTAGAGTCAATGAAAGTTATCATGAGCATTGTAATGTTTAAAGCAGATGTCTTAACAAATGTCAGTAGACCGGGAAGATTTTAAAATGAGCAGTTCATTCATAAATACAAGATCGCTGTTGAAATACAAGCCGGAAGTCAAAAGACAACGAGTGCAGCGCTGAAAAGGGGCGGGGCTACATAAGGTCTATAGTGCTGGGTAGATTAATTACAAATAGTAATCCATTACTGAATACATATTAGGCTACATTATAAAAGTTGTAGTTAGTAACGTAATCTATTAGTTTATGTAGCCTATTAGGTTCTGTCAACGTAATCTATTAGGTTATGTAATCTGATTACATTTTGATTACTTTTGACCTAACTCATTTATCACATTGATTTGAATAATCTTGTAGCATATTGGTATAAAAATGTGCTGTGTGGCCTCTCATTTTTTTCCATGTAATTATAGCTATAACTAGTGGCTGTTGTTGCGTGTGCAATTCCACAAAACTGGAAGACTTTCCAAACATATATAAGCAATAGTACGGTTCACTTATTGATAATAACAAACTTAATTCGAATATTTGCTGCCTATACACTATTGTGTGCAATACAATATAATAGGCAATATGTTAATATAATCATTTCTTAATTTCTTGCTTTTTCTTAATTAAAAATAAATATTACTATAGGCCTATCCATTTCTGATAATTCCAGGTTACTATGGTCAAGGCCACGAATTTACATCGCATATCCACGACATAAGGATGTTGTTACCTCGATAAAATAATTTCGTGGCAACTACTTATTATCACGTTCAACTTCCCATGAGTTAATATGTCGTGGCCACAACAAAACTAAGTGAACCAAACATGTCCCCTCTCGGTCACCATACAATAGGCTTTTTTGTAGAAATGAAAATTTAAAAGATAAAATTAGGAGAATTTTGAAGAATCATTGAATTATGAATAATTTACTGCCATTAATATACAACAAATATTAAGCAGCACAACTGTTTTTAACACTGATAATAATAAGAAATGTTTCTTGAGCACCAAATCAACATATTAGAATGATTTCTAAAGGATCATGTGACACTGAATTATGGAATAATGAGGCTGAAAATTCAGCTTTGATCACAGGAATAAATTAAATTTTTAAATATATTCAAATAGAAAACAGTTCTTTTAATTTGTAATAATATTTCACAATATTACTGTTTTACTGTATTTTTTATCAAATAAATGCAGCCTTGGTGAGCAGGAGACTTCCTTCAAAAACATTTTTTTTTTTTTTTTTATGTTTCAAAACTTTTTTACAGGTACTGCTCATTTTCTCCCTTAAGTCTAAAATTCAAGTAAAATTCTGGGTGACAATTTTTTTTTGAAGGCAGCTGTGCCTTTAAGAATGTGCATGCTTATGGTTTGCTGTTGAATCCAGTGTAGCTTTTGTCAAAATCACAAAACTATTTTTGCTTTAAAAAAAAAAAAAAGAAAAGAAAAAAAAAAAAGACAGTCAATAGCCAATCATAACAGAGTCAATTGTGTGAGTTGTATAAGACACCTTGACTAACCTCAGGGAAAAACAAACAAAAGAATGCTACAAAAGTGTATGATATGGTCTCTGTAATGCTAAAGTAACTTACTATTCACAAGATCAGTTATTCAAGTCACATTTTGCTAAATAACAAGTGTTCAGAAAACTGCAGTCATATATACTAGGTTAAAAACAATGAGACATTGTGGTGACACACATACCTGAACATGTGACATTGGCATATGTGCTATTGGGCTCCTTTACAAAGGAGCCGTTACCACACTGCATTGCGTAGCATATGTCGTTGGCTTCTGTCATGTTCTCTGCCATCATTTTATTAGGCAGCCAGTAAGCTTCAGCCTTATCATCAAATGACTTGATGCGTATTCTTCCCTGGCAGGGTGAATCACCTTCAAAGAACCTAAGTTCTTCCTCTGAGAATGAAGATAAATTATTTGTGGTTACTTATAGTGCATGTTCTACATGAAAAGTAATCAGAGTGACACCTCACCTTAGATGTAATTACTGAATAAACAAAAGTAAAAATTACTGGGATGAAGTATGTTGAAAATGATGTAAATATTGTGAAAATATGTCAAATATTGGTGTAGCCTATATTTTTATATTATATTATTACTTACTTTGGCAAATGATTTGCATGTTTGCCTCTGGTGAATGTGGAGGACTCTGACTTTTCTTCAAGCACTCATGGAGTTTTGTTGAAGAACTTTCACACTTGAAACTCCATCGTGATTCCAGGTGCTGATTCCGTTCGATGAAGTACTTTTTAGTAAGTTTTTTAGTAGCAGATTTACCACATTTAAGATGTTCACAAACCATATCTGAGTTCGCATCGGCCCAGTCTTTGGAGCTTATGGACAACCATGAGCCCTCCCATTGCAGCTCTACACGTCCAGAACATTGGCCCAGACCATCACTCAAACGCACATCCAAGCTGCCTGCAATTTAAAACCAAGTCAAGTCACCTTTATTTATATAGCGCTTTTTACAATGCAGATTGTTTCAAAGCAGCTTTATAGTGATAACTGGTATAAATGGTATACAATTTTGTCTGCACAGCAACTCTTTAAAAAAGAAAAACCATCATATTTTATTACTGCATCAGTTTCAGGTGATTTGACTAACTTTCCTGAATGTTCTGATTAGATCATAATTAGCTGCAAGGCTGTCTCATGTACCTGCACATATAACTGTGGTTGTCGGGCATAGTTTTTTATCACGATTGGCCAGACAATGCCACAATGATTCCTCGTTGCCCTGGCACTCAACTATACTTAGCAAACCATTACGAGACGAGGGGGTCTGTGTCTTTATCACATCCACCACCTCTCCACAGCCAAGCTCTCGACAGACCACTTTCCCCAGATTCTTATGTTCACCGAAGCACACTCCATAGTCAGAGCCGTTCACAAGAAAAGAAACATCTCCAAAACACTTTGACGTGAAGTTGCGGAGCGTGGCGTTGACTGTGAACACAGAAAATGTAATTGTTATAAAATTCAATAAACAAACAAACAAATAAAAAAGGATTAAAATGAAAACAGTAGATTGAAATAAAAAACTTGCAGTTAGTGTTTAATAAAACTTGTATGCATTATTAACACAAACTCCAAATGTACATTAAACAAGACAATTAGAATGAATATGTGATGCTGACTAATGTGTTAAAATATGCTTTTTTTCTTTAAGAAACAGCAGCAAAAATTCAGTGACATGTTTTTCGTATCATATTTATCTTTTTTCTTCATCAGAAGGATGTCTTTTTTTGGCCTGCTTCTACCCCTGTGTTGCAAGATTAGAAAATCTGAAAATCTGAACAAAACTTATGGAATTTTTTTTTTTTTAGTTTTATGTCTTTATTTCTTATGTCTTTATTTTATTTAGATTTTAGCTGATGTGACGTATTATTAAAAGCTTTTATATTTTATTAAATATAAATTTAAATTAATATATATTTATAGTAAATATATTTTATTAAAGATATCTTATTTGTTAAGTTGCCTATTTATGGTCTATAATACTATACACATGTATAAACATAATAAATAAATACATATAAATATAATATTCATATTTTTAGTCATGTCAGAATTATTTTCACGTTTCACAAGGTTTTACGACCTAGAGCGTGTGTCAACTCAAACTGTCTACCCTATACCATAATAATAATAATAATAATAATAATAATAATAAACCTACTATTCAATTGTAACACATTATTAATATACATTAGCTTACATTAACTTGAGATGAAACAATACAATTTTCAATTTGCAGGGGTGTGACGAGATCTCGTGATTCATTTTTATTTATACTGTTTTTATTTCTATGATCAAGTTGTGGAAAAGAGCTCAGTTAGGATATCAAAAGTTGTAGAAGCTCATAAATCATGTACAGTAAGGTTTGAAGAGACTAATTTGAAATCATACAGGAAAGAAGCCAGTCAGTTGAGTTTGTAACTAAACCTTATTATAGTAATTCATACTCAGAAAGTAGAACTGAAATGACGTCCATTGCAAGATGATTAGTTAAAACAATTAAAATGCACCTGCAGACTATTTTTTCGTCATGTTTTTCGTCATTGAGGATTTCTTAAAAATTCTGTGTAAAACTCTCATCTGTATATAGGACTGTATATAGGTCTAATATCGTTTATATATATAATGGCTTGGCAAACGATACGTTCGGATAACGTCTTCCTCTGGCATTCCAAAGAAATTAATATGAGTGGAAAATATGTCATGTCGCAAAATGGGACATGCTTTTTTGGGCGTTAAATAATGGCGCAAATAGGCTACCAGTAAAATTACTAGTGTAAACCTTAGTAAATCACGTTGCGTGATTCATTTAAAATACTCTCCTCCCATAAATTTTGCGTCTGAAAGGGAAACTCCTACAAATGCATATGCAATAACGTCAGCCGCAAAAACAACTCAGTCCACGCCTTTTCAGCGCTAATTTTGCACTGCGTGACTTTAGTAGCTAAATCCCGACAATAGTTTTTTTAATGCCAAAAGAGGGTTTGTGCTGGCGCAAGCTGTTAGTAAATCTGGCCCATAGTCTATTTTTTTTTTTACATGTCAGAATTATATTCACATTTCACAAGATTTTACAACCTTGAGCCTGTAATGTCAACTCAAAATGTCTATCCTATTACCATAATAATACTAATAATAACACTATTATAAAATTGCAACTCATTAAAATGTATTAATTTAACTTGAGATTTAAATTATTTGTAATAATAACATTGTACAAAAAAAATCATCTTATCAAACTGTATATCTCTCTATTTGTATTAATGTAACATTTGTTTATTAATAATTAGATATTTAATAATACACTTTAATAATTATTTATATTTATATATTTATTGATGCAATATTATTCAAATAAAAAAAAAAGCTTAGCGTTACCTGAGCATGTCAGTTGGAGGCTGCCATTGTTTGTGAAATTTCCAGTGGTACCACAATTTAATTGCGTACAGATGACTTCAGCACTGACATCTTCCTTCTGAAGAGGAACCCATGTTTTACCTGTGATATTGTACATTTCCACCAACCCAGAGCAAAGATTGTTGCCATCTTGCAGACGAAACATTGTGTGCTCTGTATAATACAAGTATTCCAGTGTAAATATTGCTGTGAATTTTAACACTCCCTTACAAACCATGGAAACACTGGGAAAATTACTGTAAAGTTTAAAGGAAGTACAGTTTCCTGGATAAACGGACTGATATACATCATTGCTATGGACGACAGTGAATATAAGAATATAAGAACGATGAATGCCACGATTGACCAATCAGAGCGAAGTATCCCAGAGAGCCTTTTAGTAATAGTAGCTATACACTTACTGGTGCAGATCACACTGGCTTGTTGTTTGCAGTTTTTCCACTCTATACTTTGCCAAGAGTGCTGATATTTGGCATCCCAATTAAGCAATACATTTTGTTCTCTCTGTTGTACTTGGAAGATTCCAGGGTTGGGGATGCGATAATGACCTCCACAATTAACCTCCTGGCATATCTTGTCTGCATTCTTCTCATCTGGCCAAGATTAAAAAATAAATACATAAAGACAATCCTTGTATATAGTGTCAGCTATCATTTTCAATACTTAAGCTTTTCTGAAATAATCTACTGTCAAAATATATTTAAAAATGTAGAATAAACATCATTGAAGGCCATGAAATTCAAATTGGTCTTTTGTAGTCTGTCTGTTAACTTTGCTGTTTGTCATTGCATTCGTTAATATAAAACAATATACATTTATTTACAGGGTTCCTACACATTTTCAATTTCAAAATTCCATAATATCAGACCATATTTAAAATAAATGGTTCACAGCATTATATTTGGTATAAAGTACAGATAATATTTCTATATATAATATTCATGAAGATTTCTTTACATGATGAGAAGAAACGCTTTATAACCTGCATATATTTGCATCTGACACATCGGTTTGATATTGTAATCGTGGTTTGATGTTGCATGATCACCAAACAGCAAATTACAGTTTGAATTAAATGATCGTTTGCTGGTTTAAGTGGCACACGCACATTCGTCTAGTGAAGTTCAAAAGAGACTCGCAAAATGAAAATGTGCGCCTTGAATTCTTTCAGCCATGTTCGACAATCACTAATCAAGTGCTAAACTTCTGCTATGAAAATGCTGCTTCCACAGGAATAAAGGGTAAGCAGTCAAGCACTGCTGATCAAATGCCCTTCATTAATCGATTGTCGGCAAGCGTGATCACCTCTATAAAAGTCTGGGCAGTTTGCTGGTCTGGAGCATACAGGTGTGTGTTAACACAATATCAAAGAGGAAATACATCAGCAATGATCTTAGAGAAGAAACTATTGCTGCCATCAATCTGAGGAGGGTTATACGGCCGTTTCCAATCAAGCTGAAGTGCATCATTCTTCAGTGAGGAAGATTATTCACATGTGGAAGACAATCAAGGCAGTTGCCAATCTTCCCAGAATTGGACTTCAAATTCACCACAAGGTCAAACCGTGCACTGCTCAGAGAAATCGCAACACACCCCAGAGCTACACCTCAGACTCTACAGGCCTCAGATAACATGTTAAATGATAAAGTTCATAACAGTACAATTAGAAAAAGATGGGACAAGTATGGCATGTTTGTAAGGGTTGCCAGGGAAAAGCTTCTTCTCTTTAAAAAGAACACGGCAGCAATACTAGGTTTGCAAAGTTGCATCTGAACAAACCACTAGACTTCTGGAACAATGTCCTTTGGACAGACAAGGCCAGAGTGGAGA
Source organism: Megalobrama amblycephala (assembly GCF_018812025.1). Taxonomy (NCBI): domain Eukaryota; kingdom Metazoa; phylum Chordata; class Actinopteri; order Cypriniformes; family Xenocyprididae; genus Megalobrama; species Megalobrama amblycephala. Next base: position 7,051,090 of record NC_063055.1, on the reverse strand, counting down.
TATTTGGTCATAATGCACAGTGCCTTGATTGCAGAAAACCAAACAGCATATCAGCACAAACACCTCATACCAACTGTTCATCACGCTGGTGGAGGGCTGATTATTTTTGGCTTGTTTTGCAGCCACAGGGCCTGGGCACCTTGCAGTCACTGAGTCGACCATGAATTCCTCTGTATACCAAAGTGTTCTAGAGACAAATGTAAGGCAGTCCATCCGACAGCTAAAGCTTGGCCAAAATTGGGTCATGCAACAGGACAATGATCCCAAGAACACCAACAAATCTACAACAGAATGGCTGAAAAAGAAAAGAAATGTGTTGCACTGGCCCAGTCAAGGTCCAGAGCTCAACCCGACTTAAAATGTTAAAATGAGTACTCTTAAAATGAGTACTGTGCGGCATAAACAGATGCCCAACAAACCTCAAAGAAACGAAGCAACGTTGTAAAGAAGAGTGGGCCAAAATTCCCCCAGAACGATGTGAGAGAATGATAAAGTCATACAGTCAACTTATTGCTGTGGCTCTACAAGCAACTGAATCATACTTAGTTTGTCACCCATGGCTTTTCCAGTTTGGCTTTAATTTTGTTCATTACATTTGTTGTTGTTTATCTGAGGTTGTATTTACCTAATTTTAAGACCTGCTAACGACCAGATGATTTTGATTATGTTCTGATACGTAAAATCATACAATTCTAAAGGGTGTCCTTTCTTCTTCACATGACTGTATATTTTTACTTTTTTATGTATTATTTATTAACATTTATTTATTAATAATTACATGTCTAATATTAATATGCAATGACAAACAGTAAAGTGAACAGACTACAATTCACAATACATAAAGCAGAACATTGTTTATTGGGCTATGATGTCCCAATGATTAAAAAACTGATATATTGCTCAAAATGTGGTCAAAAAGTGTTTGGATACTTTTAAGAAAAATTTAAATTGAAGAGAACTGACTTTCATCCACCAAACAACATTGATTAAAAGTCCTTCAAAAGTGGCTCAGAAAAGCATACTTTCTTTGCCAATACAATTTGGTTATTTGGATATTTATGTCATATATTTAGTCAATAAAAATAAAATCGTTTTTGTCCACTTACTCCAGTCAGAATTACAGACACCAAAGGTGCCGCTCTCCGTTGAGAACTCCACCACTCCAGCACATTTATCCCTTTGCCCATTCAGATTCAAACTCGGTTTAACATTTCCTATGGTGAAAAGCTTGGCATCAACAATGTGTTCTGAATCTGAAAAATCTGACCTCTGGAAACTAACCAAGATGAACTCAAAACATAAATATAAAGCATTAATATTTTTAGCACAGTTAAACATGCAAAACCAGGAACACTACATACCGGAGCATTCAACATAAACAGAACTATTTCCTTTGCACTCAACTGCAGGTGAAAATGTGCAATTCCAAAGGCTTGTTTCAGTAGATTCACAATTCACTTGATCCATCAAATATTGTTCGGGTAGAGGTGGATCTCTGTATAGGGTAATTTGCATACCAGACCTCACAACGTCCCCACACCTTAATGATTTACACACAACCTCTCCATTTTTGGAGGTCCACCCATAATGACACACCAAGCCCCACGGGCTTTTACTGTCCCGTCGCACCTGCAGCCGGCCTTTACACGGGCTGTCAGATCCACTTAAAATCACATTAAGACCTGCAAAACAAAACAAAATTCAATTAAATATGAACTTTTATTTATTTATTATTTTTTGCTTAAAAACATATTATAATCATCAAATCTATCTTTGTGACATTTTTTTTTATTTATTTCGAAATAGCTACTTCTTTGAATGCAATTAAAGATTGTATAGAAAATTTTCACTTTTAGCAGACATCTTGAATTTATGTTGTCATAAACAGTGGGGGACAGTAATATTTTTCAAGTAGGCCGTCTGTACTTTATCTGAGTATTTGTACTTTGGGAGATTTTTACTTTTAATTCTCTACATTCCAATGTATAATAGACCTATTGTACATTTTACTCCACTACATTTCATAAAAACATGTCGTTCCTCATTTTTTCAAACTGAAGAAATCGTCACTCGCAAGTGTTCAATTCATGAACAAGTTGATTCTTTTCAATTAACCTGTTGGTTCGCAAATCGCACCGAACGATTCACTGATGAATTGGACCGATTCAATTGTATCTGTTCTCGAGTCAGCAACTCACCGATTCAAATGATCCGGTGAGAACGAGTCTCCAGTTAACAATTCACTGAATTCACAAGTCAGAATCAAAATGAGCCAAGAACAGGAGATCCGAGCTGGCTACTTATCCATCAGTACTTCTTACTTTAAGTACATTAAAAATCAAGTACTTTTGTATTTTTACTCAAGTAAAATTGAAAATGAATACTTAATACATATACTGGAGTAATATTTTCACTGTAAAAAATTATCAAGAAGTTATGGCAACATATGTTTTTTTTTCCAGTACTTAAAAATTTAAGACAGCAACTTTTTTTTTTTTTTTTTTACAGTGTTGTACTTTTACTTATACAGTCAAACTCAAATGTATTCAGACACCTTGAACATTTTATTTATTAATTCAGTTTATTCACTATAGTTTAAAAAAATGGTAATAAAATATGACAAGATCTCAGAGTTAAACTGTGTCCGAAAAAATTAATCTTAATTATGTCAGATAACGCTTAAGCACAACATGGTCAGATCAAGATCAGTGTCTGAATAATTTTTGGTTCCAAATTTGTATCAGTTTTACTGGTAGTCCACTGTATGAAGAATTTTTGGGTGTAATATGTCACAGTTTACTTTAATTCGCCATTCTCACTTACATAGTGTCCTGAACCCACTAGTAAAAATAGATAAAAAATGTCTGAATAATTTTTGGTTTGACTGCGAGTAGGATATTTGATTTGTGTACTTCGTCCAAAACAATCAATGACATAAAAAAGGAAACAGAAAGTTAATTTGGTAACAATTTACAATAAGGTCTCATAGTTAATGTATTAATAACATTTGTTGTTACAGTACTTATTCATCTTTGTTAATGTTAGTTAATAAAAAGTATAGTCTTTCATTGTTTGTTCATGATAGTTCATTAACTAATGTTAACAAATAAAATTTCATTTTAATAATGTGTTAGTAAATGTTGAAATTAACATTAAATATGATTGATAAATGCTGTAGAAGTATTTTTTCATTCTTAATTAAATGTTAAATAAAGTAGTAAACTAAAGTTCATTACAGTTTTTCTCAGTCGCTTTGGTGCATTTCTCACATCAATATTTACATTTGCACAACAGTTAATGCAGTTCTCAAAACAATTAGTACAAACTGCAAAACCTAGTTGATAACCTGCAAAAGCGTGTCACTTGCTCAAAATGGATAGGTCATTCCTCAAAAGCAAGTATTCGTGTCAATGAAAGTGTCAGTGTCATCAAGATGAAAAGTCCTGACACCATTGTTTATGAACAAGATAGTCAAATGGCTTTGTCATGTTTTCATTATGACAGTTTACTCTGTCAATGTTTTCCAATGCAAAAAGGTCAGATCTTGGTGACACTACCTGAAAATGCTCAAGACAGCACTATATACTATTTGCACAGCCATTTGAAAAATACAGTAAAGTTACACATTACTGTATTTAGTGAGGTAACTGAGTACAAGACACTGAATATGTATGTTTCACATTTTTACTGCATATGCTCTTTGCAATTCTAATTTGTTCACAGCATTGTGCAAAAGAAAAAAATACACCCTTATTTGCAACAAACATAAACTCCCTTTGGGTAGAGCTGTGCACAACTGTAAACAATATTGCAGTACATATGGCAAATCTTTACTGTAACACTACTGTACACTACAATACACTAAATGTGTGATGCAGTAAAGCTGTACATCTAAATGTAAAATGTACAGTGACAAGTTCTTGTCCCACTGCAAGCTTCATGTATGACACGATGACAGTAGTGCAGTGCAGATTGTTTAGTGCTGAATTACTGTCCATTTATACACACCTGTTCTCCCGACTAAATGTTTGAATAATTGAATTTACAGTGGTTCTCCCAACATTTGGCTGCACCCTTCGACCAGCCTCAGCCATTGTGAGGCCGTGATTGACAACATGATCCACAATTGTAGCCCTGATTTCATCAGGGATCTGCCTATTGGCCTCTTCTTCCTCTTCCCCTGTTTTGTCCCCTTCCCCTTCTTCCCCGCACCCTTACCCCTCTTCCACGAGGCTGACCTTCCACTTCTGTGTCACAGTATTGTAGAAATGGTACACACTATGTCCTGCTTGGTTCGTATATGCTTGTAAAGTGGGGGTTTATGGGATTCAGCTCTGACAGTGATTGTAGAGAAGTGGCTTATCATTGGTTGCAACTAATGCTTCACACACCCCTTCTCATCAGTGAAAGTTGAGATTCACTTGAGAGAAATTGTTCAATTTAGGAGACATTTTCAGGAAAAAAAGATTTCAAAAAAATGTGTAAAATTTGCTTGACAGATTTTGACAACTAGTTCAACATTTTTGTATGTAATGACTCAAGCAATGAAATGAGGACTATTAGTTTTATATGGAATGACTATTCAGCATTCACAAGTATAGTTAATTTTGACTGACATGACATAAGCAAATGATAATGTTGTAAATAGCAGAGAGTTGTATGAAAGCAATTGATGCATGTCCAAAAGCATTTGCAATTTGTTCGAAGGAATGAGAAACTGCTACTATGATGTGCACAAATGACTAAATGTTGTGGAGATTGAACTAACTGTTGTGTAAATGTAAAGAGTGATGTGAGAAATGCACCAAAGCGACTGAGAAAAACTGTAATGAAAAGTGTTAAATGATATCATATCATCAGGGTCAAGATGTATTTTTTAACTTTATATGGTCACTGGAAAATGTGGTTGTGAATTCTCAGAGCAGATGAACCACATGTTCTGCAGAAACTGCTGTGGTCTCTTATCTGCCTGTGGCTTTCAGCTCTGAAATTCTGACAAATTGCATGTTTATGCAGATTCTGAGATAAACCCGCTGCACATAAGCGTCGACCAGTTAACCACAGGTATAACCGTGCCTTTCCATGCAGGGTTATGAAGAACATACGCTTGGCACACAAACCACTGCATGAACTTGGTTTCAGAATCTTCAGGTCTATAGCTTTAAAATTTATTGCAACAGTCATGAACATTAGGGCAACTCATGTAATGCATTTTAATATGCATATATATTCTGTATTCCTACCATGAAGTACAATAAGGTCTCATTTGTTAACATTAGTTAATGTATTAACATGAACTAAGAATGAGCAATACATTTGTTACAGTATTTATTCATCTTTGTTAATGTTAGTTAATAAAAACAGTCGTTCATTATTTGTTCATGGTAGTACAGAAATGTTAATAATTTAGGTAACACTTTACAATAAGGTTCATTAGTTAATGTATTAACTAACGAGCTAACCACGAGCAATACACTTGTTACAGTATTTATTAATCTTTGTTAACATTAGTTAATGAAAATACAGTTGTTCATTGTTTGTTCATGTTAGTTTACAGTGCATTAACTAATGTTAACAAGATTTTAATAATGTATTAGTAAATGTGGAAATTAATATAACAAAAGATTAATAAATGCTGTATAAGTTCAGTTCATTATTAGTTCATGTTAGCTAATGTAGTTAACTAATGAACCTTATTGTAATTTGTTACCATAATTTATTTATTTGTTACTTGTAATTATGCATAATTTACTGTTACTACTATAGTAAGTACATGTAGTAACGTGTAACTACGGCACTAAAATAAAGTGTTACCATTAACTTTAGCTAAGATTAATAAATGCTGTAGAAGTATTGTTCATTCTTAGTTCGTTAACTAATGAAACCTTATTGTAAAACATTACCATAATAATAATAATAATAATAAATTTTATATTATAAAAATAGATATATATTTTATATCAAATATGTATTATCATATTCTACTGTAGATTAATCATTGTAGCTGTTTTAATTTAATGAATGCTAGTGATTTTGATCGTCAAATTAATTTGTTAATTTATACTGAGACAAGAAAAAGAAAGGCTGAAATATGCAATTATATGCTGTGTGAATGTATAACCATTTTTTTTTTTTAAAGTTTTTGTCCATTTAACTTAATTTTAATTTTTATTTATTTATTTGTTCATTCATTCATTTACTTGTCTCAATTTTAACTAATTAAAATTTTTCTCAGGAACTTAAAAATTAACAACAAACAACAACTATATGCATGTTCAGCACAGTTAGATAATCAAATAGCTAAATAAAAAGCTTATTTTATATATATATATATATATATATATATATATATATATATACACACACACACACACATATATATATATATATATATATATATATATATATATATATATATATATATATATATATATATATATATATATATATATATATATATATATATATATATATATATATATATATATATACATATATACAGTTGCAAGAAAAAGTATGTGAACCACTTGCAGAATCTGTGAAAATGTGAATAATTTTAACAAAATAAGAGAGATCATACAAAATGCATGTTATTTTTTATTTAGTACTGTCCTGAGTAAGATATTTTACATAAAAGATGTACATATATTTACATATAATCCACAAGACAAAAAAATACCTGAATTTATTAAAATGACCCAGTTCAAAAGTGTGTGAACCATTGATTCTTAATACTGCGTGTGGTTACCTGGATAATCTATGACTATTTTTTTGTTTGTTTGTTTGTTTGTTTGTTTTGTGATGGTTGTTCATGAGTGTTTGTTCTGAGCAGTTAAACTGAGCTCTGTTCTTCAGAAAAAATCTCCAGGTCCCAAAAATTCTTCAGTTTTCCACCATCTTTTGCATATTTGAACCCTTTCCAGCAGTGACTGTATGATTTTGAGATCCATCTTTTCACACTGAGGACAACTGAGGTACTCAAACACTATTATAACTATTATAAAAGGTTCAAACATTCACTGATGCTCCAGAAGGAAACACGATGCATTAAGTCGGGGGGTGAAAACTTTTGAACAGGATGAAGACGTCACAATTTTTCTTATTTCGTGTGAATATCTTTTTTTATTTTTTTTCATTTAGTACTGCCCTTCAGAAGCAACAGAAGATACTTTCATGTTTCCCGGAAGACAAATGAAATACAATTTACCTTGATCTTCAAATTCCAAATGTTTTCACCCCCCTTCTATTAATGCATTGTGTTGAACCTTTTTTAATAGTTGTGTTTGAGTCCTTCAGTTGTCCTCAATGTGAAAAGACGGATCTCAAAATCATACAGTCACTGCTGAAAAGGGTTGAAATATGCAAAAAATGCTGGAAAACTGAAGAATCTGCAGGAGCTGGAGGATTTTTCTGAAGAACAGAGCTCAGTTTAACTGCTCAGAACAAACAAGAGACTCATGAACAACCATCACAAAACAAAAAAACAGCCGTAGATCATCCAGGTAACCACACACAGTACTGAGAATCAATGGTTCACATACTTTTGAATGGGGCCATTTTAATACATTCAGCTATTTCTTTTTTCTTGTGGATTATATGTAAACATCTTTTATGTAGAATATCTTACTCAGGACAGTACTAAATAAAAAAATAACATGCATTTTGTATTATCTCCCTTATTTCGTTAAAATTATTCACATTTTCACAGATTCTGCAAGTGGTTCACATACTTTTTCTTGCAACTTATATATATATATGTGTGTGTGTGTGTGTGTGTGTATGTGTATATATATATATATATATATATATATATATATATGTGTGTGTGTGTGTGTGTGTGTGTGTGTGTGTGTGTGTGTGTGTGTGTGTGTGTGTGTGTATGTGTATATATATATATATATATATATATATATATATATATATATATATATATACACACACACACACACACACACACAAACATATATATATTTTTATAATAATTATTTCAATGCATTTCATTATTTTCAATACACTTTGTTTCAGACATGACACTGCATAATGCAGACATAGAAATTAGCCATAAGTTTTAAAACTGCAATTACATTTATATATACTTTATACATTAATTACATTATAAGCGCTTGTTAACCCTCTACAGCACAGCGTTGCCCTCAGGCAACGGAAAGTTTTCTTAAGCCCTATGTTTAGTAAGTTTTTCTTTAAATGATAACAACCAATTAGAAAGGTCGAGAAAGTACCAAAGAACAGTTCAGTAAGGTGTTGGAGTCAATATCAAGTACCATTTAAAGGTGGGACGTCCTGTTCTGACACATGGTCACAGGAGCACATGGTGTGAGAAGAAGGCAATATTATTTGCTTTAGTAATCTTATTTAAAACGACATGAACTCTACATAAAAATGTGTGTGTGTGTGTGTATGAAGGTGTAGAGAAGACTTTTGTTTTTTTATTTTGCATGTTCAGAAATTCAATTTTTCTTTTCGTTGCCTCAGGGCAAAGTTGTGCGATAAGGGGTACTTTTCAAGGAGGTTTTAGACAGTACCTCTCATTGGCCCCAATGTATTATAAGAAGAGAAGATGCAAGATTGCAAGTGATGTGCAAAAATTGTAACATACACCACTATGTCACAGCAGAAAATAATTGGTTTTTGAAGTTTCGTACGGAGTGAAATCTTATTACATGAAGTACATTATATGGCATAGCACACTACATGATACAGACATATGCATGCATCAAATTCAATATATCAATGTCTTTCAAGTGTTTTTCCCTTTTTACTTAATGATTTCTTGAATTTTTTTTTTTTTTTTTAAATTGAAATTTTTTTTTTTTAATCAATAAAATGTTCCCAAATGAACCAAAAAATTATGTGGAATATTTTTTTTTCATGTGCCATCAACATGTGTGCAGTAGAGGGTTAATACATGCACTTCTATATAGACCTATCACATATATTATTTTATTACATTATATTCTATAGATCAAGCTAAGAAAATGTCACTGAAATTAATAACAAACAAATACATATAGCCAGACTGCAGATTTTAAAAATTATGGCTAATTTTTTGTTAATTTCTCTGTCTTCATTATACAACATCATGTCTGAAATAAAGGCCATTTAAATAATTAAATCACATTTTTGATTTTTTTTTTTTCAAGTAGTAGTAAAACAGTTATTATAGCTTCGTTTTCATGTCAATAAAGAGAGTTTTTTGATTTTGAAAATGTTAAAAACAGAAAAAGTTACACTGTTTCTAAGTCACTCATTAGCCATTTTATCACATCAGTCAGATGTTCTTGCTTCCACTGAAGCACCAGATGCTCTTTTGGACTTCTCAAATCATGCTGGAGAACATGATCATCGGGTTTTCCTCATGTTGCTTAAATAGTGCCATTAAAGCAAAATTCATTTTCATTCAAATTGTTATCTTGATACTATAAATTGATTAATGATACGTAATGAAAAATGTTGCAATTAATTACAAAATAATGCAAAAGAATACTATTGGTTCCAGATTAAACAAATATATGCAAAATAAATACATTTGCAATAGCCTATTTGTTTAGTCTACATCCAAGTAAGTAATTAAGTGCCCCATTAACAACATGTGGAACACAATGGGTGTAAACAGGGCCAGAAATCAGAATATGGAATTTGTTTCAATTAGGAAATACAATTTCACTTGCCTTGAATAGCTGATATTTGCAAATACAGGAGCAGGAACCACATGACTTCTGAAAGGAGGACGGAGGAAAGGGACAGGCCAAATGCTCTACCTGCTTTTAAGGGCTCTGTGATGTCACTTCATTTTCTTAACATCCTGTTCATGCCCTTCATAGTTGGTTAAACAAAACGTCTCTGTAATGACTCGGTTTGGTATTATATCCCCAATGTCATATTTCGTAGATTAGGTGGACTAGATTTTCTTTTAAAATGCAATTTCTCCCCTTCTAAATGAAGATTTCTCTCTCTAAATTTCATCAACAAGCTTTACTTGCTTGGAAACTGTGTAACGTGCAAAACTTTTCTCCCCACAAAGAAATTCTTTGGAATAATTTTAATATTGTAATCTGTGGAATGACAGAGGCATTGTTTTTGTTTTAGATTTATTCAAAAATACTGGAATATGAAGAATTGATGACTTTGTAATCTTCCTCTGCCAGCTAGAACCTACAATTCTGTTCTCAAAGTTCTGTCTCCAAGTTATGTGCATTTATTTAAAACATACCTTTGCTGTAACGAGAGAAAAACAATTATGGCCAAACTTTTATTGGACGGCGTTTGTCTTCTTGATGATAATTTTACCAGTAGATATATAGAGTGAGTGTTACATTACTCAGTGTACATTTCCTCTAGATGTAAATTTTTCTGGAACATTTTTATTTATTTATTTTTGACAAAATTAATTGGAAGAAAGCATGGTTACTCCCTGAAAAATTTGTGGTTACTCCCCGAAAAAACTCCCAAATTGCTTCTTTATTTGATCTTTCAAATTTATGTGTATTCTGCATAGTCGAGGAAGAAATTTTACTTCATTTATTCTACCATTGCAATCATGTTAAATCTCTTTGGGAGGACTTAAGTTATTATTTTTCTTCCTTTATAAAATATTATTTAAAGGTCCCGTTCTTCGTGATCCCATGTTTCAAACTTTAGTTAGTGTGTAATGTTGTTGTTAGAGTATAAATAAAATCTGTAAAATTTTAAAGCTCAAAGTTCAATGCCAAGCGAGATATTTTATTTAACAGAAGTCGCCTACATCGAACGGCTAGTTTGGACTACATCCCTCTACTTCCTTCTTTAATGACGTCACTAAAACAGTTTTTTGACTAACCTCCGCCCACAGGAATACACAAGAGTTGCGTTTGTAGAGTGTGTTTGTCGCCATGTCGTCGAAACGCTGTTATTTTCATCCCCCAGTCCAATCACCGGGTCTGATTCCGGCTCAAATTGATAGAGTAAAATTAAAGACATGTTTACAATAACACTGAGCGCGTGCATCTCCACGTTATGGTAAGAGGCGTGACCTTTCCGGGCAAGATGCGCTAAACTGCTGTCGAATCACAACACAGGAACCGCTGGCTCGTTACGTATTTCTCAGAGCCATAGAGATGGCTCTGGTATTTCTGAAGGAGGGACTTCATAGAACAAGGAAGTCATCAGCCCGTTTTTATGACAGTGGAAACAGCGGTATACAGATAAGTAAATTATGTGAAAAATACTGTGTTTTTTTACACGCGAAACATGAACACATGTTATATTGCACGCTATAAACACAATCAAAGCTTCAAAAAACCACGAAAAACGGGACCTTTAAAATTTTCGCTGAAAGATATATTTTTTATATTTTTTTTCTAGAATCAGTTCCGAGGTAAAAAGGTAAGCACTCGCAATTCTGACTTTTTTTCTTCAGAATTTTGAGATATAAATTGTGAGATACACTCGCAATTACTGTGGTTAAAAAAAGTTTTAAGTTGTAAAAGTTATATTGATAAGAATTATTAGTTAATGTTGCAATTAGCCTAGACTACCTTTTTTCAGACGCGGAAACAAGCTTTTATAAACTCATTCTCGCCCAGAAAAAATAAAAATTGTGTGTGTGTGTGTGTGTGTGTGTGTGAGAGAGAGAGAGAGAGAGAGAGAGAGAGAGAGACAAGAGAAGTCATGATCTACATGAGCTCTTAGATTTTCTTCTTTGTTTGCTATTTTGAGCTGAGAAATAGATAAAAAAATCTACAAAATCTACAAGAATACCACATACAGAAGTGAACTTTGATGAAAATGACTCAGAAAGTATAGTATTTTTGTTTTTAAACCCAAATAATCAACGCAGAGGATCAGAGGATCAGATTTCTAGCAGCAGGCCTGTTGGAAAATTGGAGGGAAGTTTTAAAACAAGAGAAGATCCACTTATTCACAGAGGGAGAAGCAGTGAGTACAACTAAAACTGCCCTGGGAATCTTTTTTTTAACCTGGTTTGGTTGTTTTTTGCAAATATATGGGCATAAAATTGACATTTTTATATTTTTCTAAGCTAAAAATGCTAAAAAGCTAAAACTATGGCTAGCCCACACTCTAGCATTCCTCAATGTAGCAATTCAAATGAGCCAGAGAGAATCAACCAATCAGGGCAGCAGCCACAATCACCCCACGACCATATACAGATGAGCTCAGACTGTGTGCCCATACACTATCCCTCTGAGATCAAAACTGACTCTGCAAGGAAAAACTACAAGCAGAAACTTCTTTCAAACAGTCCAGAGACTCTGTTTGCGGATCTGTTCAAAACTGGAGAAATCTGCAACCTTATTTTCTTCTCTGATCACCCCAATGCCTGGCATAAGGCCATCATCAACCATTACCCCTCTGTAAAGAAAGAAGGCATCTGTAATGGCTGGAAAGTCAAAATTAGAGAACCACATGACCCTGACAACACTGTGATGACTGTGAACATCTATAAAAATGGCACAGTCATGGTACAGGGGAACCTGAAATTATTCCAGGCGAACTATGAAGCTATGAAATATGAGAAGGCTTTACTCTCTGAAAGTCTGTCATCTGAGCAAAATGCACAGAACAGCACCTCAGATCTCAGGCCCAATCCTACAGAAACTGCTAAAAGTGAAAACATCTCACCCTCCCTGCTCAAATCTATACCTCTACTTCAGGAGCACTTCACAAAGCTGGAGATGGAGATGGTCCAGCTCAGAGAAACTGTGCTTAAACAGAAGCAGTCAGACACATGTCATACTGAGCTCAAGCAGAACACAGAACACTTAACACAGAGACTGACAGCCCTCACACAGCAAATGAGAAAGCTTCAGAAGGAGAAGGACAGCTATCAGTGTGAGCTGACTGCACTGAGACTTCAGCTACAGGACAGAGAACAGTCCACACTAGAGATGAGGCAGCAGCTGAGAGAGATACAGGAGGAGAGAGAGACAGAAAGCAATGAGATTCAGACCCTGAAAGAGCAGCTGAGAGACATACAAGAGAAGAGAGAGATGGAGAACAGTGAGATCCAGGCCCTGAAAGAGCAACTAAGAGAGCTTCTCCTGGCCAGAAAAGAACCAGAGCAGACACACAGAGCTCAAACAATGCCCTCCACCCCAGAGCTTTCTAACACAAGGAGTCAACACCCACCCCTCTGTGCAGAGAGACCCAATCCAGACAGCTCACAGCCATCACAGCGCCCCCTGTCAGGCTCCCCTGTCCCAGCACAACAGCATCAGCCCTCGTCTCACAGCAGACCAGCACCATCCAGCACAGAGGAACCTGAAATAGCTCTCCTCATCGATTCAAACGGCAAATTCATCGACACAAAAAAACTTTTCCCTCAACACAAAGCTGTTAAATTCTGGTGTCCCACCACTGACAAAGCCTTGGAGCTCCTGACAGAATCTCAACTAGGTCGGCCCAGTCACATCATAATCCACACGGGTACCAACGACCTGCGGAGCCAACAGGACAAAGTGTCTGACTCCCTCAGAGCCGTCGTGGAAAAAGCTAGAAAAACGTTCCCTAACTCAAAAATCATCCTGTCCACTTTACTTCAAAGAAAAGATTTCCATCCCAAAACAATCAATAAAATAAATTCCAGCATCTCCAGACATTGTGCCCTTTTGCCTAACGTCCACTTGGCCCACCATCCAGACCTGGACACTGACTGTCTATATGACCACGTCCACCTTTACAAGAACCTGGTTCATATTTTTGCAAAGAGACTCAAAGATGTCACTCTGAACAGGAGTGACCAGACAATCCCCAGGTGGAGCAGAACCAGCCCTAAACCAGCCAATCCGACGAGACTCACTTCAGGAAACTACATCGCAGCCAACACCTCATCCAAAGCCCCGGCCAGAGCACCTCCCAGAGCTTCAACACGCAGACCGGATCCATACGGACAGAGACTGTCCTACAACAGCCCCGCAGCTCCAACAGCTGAAGCCCGTCCGCAGCAGAGCCCGGCCCAGCCAGGCAGACTGAGCTACGCCCAAGCTGTCAGCGGAGGAGCAAACCGAGCTAACGATGAACTTCACGACATCCAACACATGCTGAGTATCATCTGCTCTCACTTACTAACACACAGTGGACAATGGTAAAAAAAAAAGAAAAGAAAAAAAAAGTTAATTTAGATTTGATTGTTGTTCCTAACATTACTTTCCACAATTCATTGTTTTTCACTCAATATACTATACATATATATATTTTCTATCAATCTCTTTTCTCAAAATGGCAAACAAACCATATTGTTTAATTTAAAAGTTTGTGATGAAATCACTCAGCTTTTCTACATGGAATATCCAAGGTCTAAACTCCTCAATCTTTGGTCTAAAAAGTAGAAATCCTGACTTTATGAGAGAAATTCAAGACATAGATGTCATAATCTTGCAGGAAACCTGGTGTAGAGGAGATGTGTTCACTGCTTGTCCCTCAGGATACAGAGAGATCATATTACCATCAGTCAAACTCACATCAGTCACACAGGGGAGAGACTCGGGGGGATGATAATCTGGACTAAATCTGAACTATCCATAGAATCAGTCAAAAAAGATCAATATCACCTGTGGCTGAAAATTAAAGAAGGAATAATATCAACATCTCAGCCTGTCTTCCTTTGTGCCACATATATACCCCCCCTCGAGTCTCCGTACTTCCAAGAGGAAACCTTTCAAACCATAGAATGGGAAATCAGCCATTTCCAGGCCCAGGGAAATGTGCTGCTTATGGGTGATCTGAATGCCAGAACCGGAGAAGAATTCGATTTCTTAGAATCACATGGTACAAGATTTATCACTGGCAGTAATAACCTATTCCCTTGTTACCCCACCAGACAAAATTGTGATCACACAGTGAACGCTCACGGACGGCAGCTGCTGCAGCTCTGCCGAGGACTGGCTCTGTACATCGTCAACGGAAGACTGCGAGGGGACTCGCTCGGCCGATACACCTACAGCTCAGCTCTTGGTAACAGCACCGTAGATTACGCAATCACAGATCTCGACCTTTCTTCTTTGAGAGCATTCACAGTCAAACCCTTAAAACCTTTCTCAGACCACAGCCAAATCACCCTTTATATAAAGCAATCTGAAACATCACCCAAACCAATTAAAACACCATATCAAATGAACAAAATAACATCATTTAAATGGACAGAAAACAGCGCGACTAATTACATCAATGCTGTTGAATCTTCAGAAATTCAATCCCTCTTACATTCATTCCAAATACAGGTATACCCTAAAAATCAATTCGGCATCAATCAGGAAGTACAAGATCTAAACAACATATTCTACAAAACAGCACGAAAAAGTAATTTGACAATTGTTAAATCAAAGAAAAAATATTTAGAAACTGACAAATGGTTTGATTTGGACTGTAAGGCTCTGAGAAAAAACCTCAGAAATTTATCAAATCAAAAACACAGACAACCAGATAATCCCGACCACCGCCTTCATTACTGTGATGCACTAAAACAATATAAAGCCACACTCCGTCGGAAAAAAGCACAGTTTTTGCAAAACCAGTTTGAAGAAATCGAAAAGTCTATAAATTCACACAAATTTTGGGATAAATGGAGATTACTATACAAACCAAATCAAGAAGTTCTGGCAATCCAAGATGGGGAGAAGTGGAAAAACCACTTCCAAAAATTGTATAGCCCCACTGAAATTCTAAATTCTAATCAAAATGAAATAATAAATAAACTAGACAATTTGGAAAGATCAATTAAAGCAAATCAAAACCCCTTAGATTTCCCCATAACAATAATAGAATTGGAAGACAAATTACGGGTCCTTGAGTCCAAGAAAGCCTGTGGTGTTGACAGCGTCCTGAATGAGATGCTGAAACACACAGACCAAAGCTTCAAACTGGCCATGCTAAAACTGTTCAATGATGTTCTGAGTGTCGGGTTTTTCCCTGAGATCTGGAACAAGGGCCTCATCAGCCCTATCCACAAGAATGGTGACAAATTAGACCCCAACAACTACCGAGGCATCTGTGTGAACAGTAACCTGGGGAAGGTTTTCTGCAGCATCTTGAACACGAGACTCCTAGACTTCCTTATGAAGCACAATGCCTTGAGTAAATGTCAAATTGGCTTTCTCCCAAAATGTCGCACATCCGATCACATTTTTACATTACAAACACTAATTGATAAATATGTACATCAAAACAAAAGACAAATTTTTGCTTGTTTCGTTGATTTCAAAAAAGCATTCGATTCAATCTGGCATGAAGGATTATACCTAAAACTTATTGATAGTGGAATAGGGGGAAAATTCTATGATTTGATCAAATCAATGTACACAGCCAGCCAATGTGCGGTTAAAATTGGAAACACGAGAACCGAATTTTTCCCCCAGGGGCGTGGAGTGAGACAGGGCTGCAGTTTAAGCCCCACCCTCTTTAACATTTATATCAATCAATTGGCCAATATTATAGAAAACGCTCCCATTCAAGGTCTCACTCTACATGACACAGATATAAAGTGTCTTCTCTATGCAGATGACCTGGTGCTCCTGTCGCCCACTAAAGAGGGGCTTCAGGACAGCCTGAATCTTCTGGAGGATTACTGTCAGTCCTGGGCCCTGACAGTCAACCTCCAAAAAACTAGAATCATGATGTTCCAGAAATGCTCCAGATCTCAGGGACCAACACACACATTCACACTAGCACAAAGAACCATTGAAAGCACAAAAACATACACTTACCTTGGCCTGAAAATAACTCCAACAGGTAACTTTACTTTGGCTGTGAATGAACTCAAAGAGAAAGCTCAAAGGGCTTTCTATGCCATTAAAAGATCAATTAAAATTGACATCCCAATCCAAATTTGGCTCAAACTTTTCAAATCTATAATTGAACCTATTGTTTTATATGGCAGTGAAGTGTGGGGTCCTTCTATAAAATTTGATTTCTTAAATTGGGAAAAACATCCGATTGAAATTCTACATTTAGAATTCTGTAAAAGAATACTCAGAGTCCAAAGAAAGACGCCAAACAATGGATGCAGGGCAGAATTAGGCCAATACCCTCTCCTTCTAAACATCCAAAAAAGAGCCATCAAATTCTGGAAACACCTAAAAACAAGCGACCCCAACACATACCATTACAAAGCCCTAAAACACCAAGAGCTGAGCGTAAGTAAGAGTCCCCTGTGCCAGCTGGTGCTGAGACTGACTGACCTCACACCCGCTGAGATCTGCCAGCCTCAGGACTCACACACACTCACACACATTCGGCTTACACAAATTATAAACACAGAAAAAGACAAGTACATCACCCATTGGACAAACACCATTAAAAACCAACACAAACTGGAATGTTATTCGGCACTAAATCGAGACTACGCTATTGCGAACTACCTGAGCACAGTGAGTGATGCGAAACTCAGGAAAACACTGACGGTGTACAGACTCAGCGAGCACAGTCTGGCCATAGAGACGGGCCGGCGCAGACAGACCTGGCTCTCCCGTGAGGACAGACTCTGCTCGCACTGCATCCTGGGAGTGACGGAGACGGAGCTGCACTTCCTCACAGAATGCCCAAAATACCAAGATATCAGAGACCACTACTTCCCCAAAATTAATAAAATATTCCCCCAATTTAACTCCTATAGCCCAATCCAAAAACTATATTACATTCTTGGTGAAGAAGCCAAATGTTCCAATATAGCTGCAAGATTTGTTGCATCTTGCCATATCCTGAGGGACAACCAGAAAGAAACAAACAGCCAGTAAACACATCCCCATTAGACCTACACACTGTATATACTGTATATAATGTTCAAATTCTAAGTTCAGTTATTACATGATTTCTGTATTATAATCTTTTTTATTTATTATTTTTAGAATGATTCTATTTTGTTACTAAAATTATTTTTATTTATTTTATTATTTTCTCTACATAGGCTTTACTCAGATGTTCTGTTATTCTAAATATTTTTTTCTATGTTGGTTAAATGCTTTGGCAATACAAAATGTATTTTTTTGTCATGCCAATAAAGCTATCTGAATTGAATTGAATTGAATTGAGAGAGAGAGAGAGAGAGAGAGAGAGAGAGAGAGAGAGAGAGAGAGAAATGACAAAATGTTAACATTTGTATGAACTTTCCTTCAACATCTTGACGCATTCTGTTCTCTAGCCCTCGCGCTGCCGTTACTCCAACTGCAGCTAGAGGTCAGTGTTGCGTAACAATTTCCCGCCTTCACAGGCCAAGCTCATTCATAGTAAACGTATGAAAGCTGCAGAAAAAGATTGATTGATCTACTATTTTACCGTTTATGTTCTTGCATTGAGAGGAAAGGGGAATCGAGAAGAGAGAGAAAAGATAGACAGAGAGACAAGAGACTGTGTTCTGATGTGTTCACCCCAAAATTAATATTTTGTCATTATTATATACTCACCCGCCCTCATGTCGTTGCAAATCGGTATGGCTTTCAATAGTATGCAAACTTGTTTAAATATATCACAGATGCCAAAGTTTATGGTTGTTTCTCTATACCTGATAATCATCACCAGCTTATATGTTGTGTTTTGGATGTCTGCAGTACCTGGAGGAAGGTATCCATTATTAGCATTCCCATTCAAACATAATTCCAGACATGCAAAACCTGGCCAGCTTTATCCACGGTTGCATAGAATGAAGGTGGAGTGAAGCCTGATATCGAATCACATTCCTGGACTAGACATGCACCAGGCCGATAATCAAATTAAATATACAACCAATAAACTGATAATCACATAGGCCTATCGGGCACATAAGCTGCTGACTTGCTGCCATAGCAGGTAATAACTTGTAAGGCAACGTTTGTGCATAAAGGCATAGACATCATAATCAACATATGTATTTTATAATGTCTATGCATGAAGGCACCTCACAAAACTGATTTCGGACAGACTTCTGAGGCAGTGGTGGTCAAAAACGTACATTTACACACAAACTGACCAACAAACGCAACTTTCGTACGCCATCTTTTATTTTTCTAGCTCAACTGTCATGTAAAGCACAGGATTGTGGGATATCAAAGGCAGCTAAGGATACCAGAGATCGTATTATAGCAAAGAGTATATGGAACCCAAGAGGCGAAACTCTTATTCTTTTTGGGTAACAGCCACTAGATAACGCACCGGTAGCGCGGCCGCCATTATGGGGTGAAAATACTAACTGGACCATAGAATACTTTACGCACCCAAAATCGGCGAATTTCACAATAAAATCAGAAGCGCAATAGAACATTTTTCAAATTAAGTCACCAGTAAATTTATGGCACCTACAGTAAATGTTGTATTATATATGTTTTATTTTACCAGTTGTGGAATCCAACCATTCATTCATGTGAGGTAACGTAGTTAGCCTACTAAAGTTTTGATTATTGAGTGTTTCCATTTTATGCAACTATACACATTTATTAGTAAATTAATAATTGATACATTTAAGATCATCATGTTTACAGAGAACAATATATTTCAGACCTAATGTAATAATAATAGTATTACTCCACTATCTGAAAAAAAAAAAAAAAAAAAAAAAATATATATATATATATATATATATATATATATATATATATATATATATATATATATATAGTACGTTTTAATGGATCATGCTACAATTATCTTAATACATGATGCATTGCTGTGTCCGTTATCGCATAATTCCCACTTTTGGACTCTTTTGCTTTAACGGACATTAGACAACACTGCAAAATCAAGCTGTTATATTCATATATTTATTGTCCAACATTCCCAATTTTTCTGATGCGTGTCCTTAATTTAATTTCATATGTTGGTATTAATTCAGTGTTTATAATGCTAATACTCGAAATTCAAAGGATTTTAACCCAAATTGACTGGGTTTCTAGAGAGCAAAGGTTTTGTGAAAAAAGTGGAAGACTTAAACACAAAGTGTGTAAAATAAACTGTTAAAGGTGCCCTAGAACGCTTTTTCACAAGATGTAATATAAGTCTAAGGTGTCCCCTGAATGTGTCTGTGAAGTTTCAGCTCAAAATACCCCATAGATTTTTTTTATTAATTTTTTTAACTGCCTATTTTTGGGCATCATTAAATATGTGCAGATTCAACGTGCTTCCCCTTTAAATGCTCGCGCTCCCCGCCCCAAGCTCGCAACTCTATAATACACAGCATAAACAAAGTTCACACAGCTAATATAACCCTCAAAATGGATCTTTACTAATTGTTCGTCATGCAGCATACCCGATCATGTGAGTATGGTATTTATTTGGATGTTTACATTTGATTCTGAATTAGTTTGATAGTAGCCTATGTGTGGCTAACGGGCTAAAGCTAACGTTACACACTGTTGAAGAGATTTATAAAGAATGAAGTTGTGTTTATGAATTACACAGACTGCAAGTGTTTAAAAATGAAAATAGCAACGGTTCTCGTCTACGTGAATACAGTAAAAAACGATGGTAACTTTAACCACATTTAACAGTACATTAGCAACATGCTAACGAAACATTTAGAAAGACAATTTACAAATATCACTAAAAATATCATGTTATCATGGATCATGTCAGTTATTATTGCTCCATCTGCCATTTTTCGCTATTGTCCTTGCTTGCTTACCTAGTCTGATGATTCAGCTGTGCACAGATCCAGACGTTAATACTGCCTTGTCTAATGCCTTGAACATGGGACGTCACAGTCGGTGTTATTTCCATGTACTGAACTCTTGTTATTCGACTATGCCAAGGTAAATTCAATTTTCAATTCTATGGCACCTTTAAAAGGATTTGATGATCACTAGTGATAGTATTTTATTCTGTGTTGTCATCATTCAGGTTGGATTTCAGCTTTAATGTACTTTTTTTTTTTTTTTTTTTTACAAAGCAGCTGATATTGCCATAGAAACTAGTGGCTGCTGATTTGCTTTCACCCCAAAATGGCAGAAACGCAGGGCCGCTGTTGCAATGGAACATTCTATTCAGTTTCGCTTCTTTTTTATCAAAGTCCCTTTCTATAGTCTTTGGTGTATACTCTCTGATAGGGAGATAAGAGGGTCTGTACCTCTGCTCTTACCATTAGAGAAAGCGTAACGGCTAACTTAATCACATACTCACCTCTCA
The DNA here is from genome assembly GCF_018812025.1 of Megalobrama amblycephala. Taxonomy (NCBI): domain Eukaryota; kingdom Metazoa; phylum Chordata; class Actinopteri; order Cypriniformes; family Xenocyprididae; genus Megalobrama; species Megalobrama amblycephala. The sequence goes on along the minus strand of NC_063055.1, from coordinate 7,029,988 downwards.
GCCTATCGTGTTGCCGTTCAAAACCTAGGTAGCCGACTTGTGGCAGTGTCTTGTATGGCAGCGTTTGTGCATTAAGGCACCTCATGAAATGGATTTCGGATAGACTTCTGTGGCAGTGTAACAGTTTAATGATCACCACAATATAGTGCGAGCTTTGGTGAGAACTAAAATATTTTGTTACTACAGTAGAAATTTCTCGCTAGAAATGATATCAAAAGTGGAATATGTTGGTCAAAAATGTACATTTAACACACAAACTGGCCAGCAAACACAACTTTCAGATGCCATCTTTATTTTTCTAGCTCTACTGTCACATAATGGAAAACACAGGATTGTGGGATATCAGATAATAGGGAGATAAGAGGGTCTCTATCTCTTACCATTGGAGAAAGCGTAACGGTTAACTTAATCACGTGCGGCAGCTCTCAGCCTATCGTGTAATGGCAGTGACATCAGTCGCAACATTCCCTAGTCTGGCTTCTCTTGATAAAATACATTTTTATCAAGCTAAAATCTACATATAGTTCCTAAAGAAAGTATTGTTTAGTGTAAAACATGCTGAAGATTCGCAGACAGGCTGTCGATTAATTAAACAATTAGCTATTTCCCCACAAAAGCTGTTTAATCAGCATAGTGAAGCATCCATTCAAAAACAGCCTCTGGTCTCCTTCCCGTGTACTGCCAGAGGCGGAGTGTTAGCATTAGCCATTATGCTTTTTTGGCTAAATGTTGCAGGCTTACCTTCCAGTGGCTTTGCTAAGGATACATCTATGCTGCCTTGAAAAATCGATCAGATGAAGGTATCTCAGGAAACAGGAAGTGAAGCTTAACATTGAACTCGGATGTGCCTTGATGCCTTGAAAGATGCCCTCCAAAGGCAGCATTTTCCAGTTTTCAGACACAGCCATCGTTCGGCATGAATTAAAAATTCACATATACATATTTTCTAAATGCGTGTTATAGAACTTCTTGTAAACAATTCAACACTGACTACTCTTTTTGTTGAACTCATAATTTTTTCAACTATTTTCAAAGAAAGTATAGCTAAAACCTGCTCAAAATATCACTAGATTACATAATGTCTGCAATTTACATTTGTTTTCTCTCCTAATCTGTGCTACATACTGTATTTTAATATAATAAATAGAGTTTCCTTTGAGGAGGCAAGGGAGGCAGTGCCTCCTCAAAAAAAAAAAAAAAAAAAAAAAAAGGATGAGAAAATAATCGATAATACAAAAATAAAACAATGCAAATATTACAAAAATTGATATTAAAAAGTGTAAAAGTCACTAGTTTTTCTAAAGAAACACTGTCCAACAGTGACACCCGCAGGCGAAGTTACAGTGAGAATGAATGGGGGAAAGTCACGTGAGAGGTGGCAGTGCCTCCATCGTTATGATTGGATATGATCGGTTATGGTTGGACATGATTGGTTCTTGCGATAAATCCTGCCTCTTGTTTTCGTTCGTTAGTCGAATCGAATCGGCCTGAATGAAGACAGTGATGGCGTTAATGGGAAGACTAATAAAAAAGTAAGTAAACAACTCACTTAGATATCACCGCTTTATGTCGTGTAAAACTTGAAATGGCCTGAAAACATGACGACTGCGGGGGGTTTAGTGAGCAATCAGCGTGGTGAAATTAAAGGTACATCTTCATGTCTGTGACCTCTGACCAGTGTGTACAAGCTTGATGACAGCTGAAAATAAATGGATTATTAAAAAGAAAATCTGAACATTAGTTCACAAATAAAAATGCGTAAAAACACTAACTTGATGATATTTATACTTGGTTTTAATAAAAAGAAAATACATAGTAAAAATATAAAATTGAATTGTATTTTGTCTCTTTTTTATTTAAAGGGATAGTTCACCCAAAAATGAAAATGTGATGTTTATCTGCTTACCCCCAGCGCATCCAAGATGTAGGTGACTTTGTTTTTCAGTAGAACACAAATGATGATTTTTAACTCCAACCATTGCAGTCTGTCAGTCAAATAATGCGAGTGAATGGGAACTCTATTAATAAGAGTTGAAAAAAACTTGCATAGACAAATCCAAACTAAACCCTGTGGATCGTGACGACACATTGATGTCCTAAGACACGAAACGATCGGTTTGTACAAGAAACCGAACAGTATTTATATAATTTTTTACCGCTAAAACACCACAAATTCCAACTGCGTTCCGCACTCGGTTAGTGAGGTCTGATCGCGCTCTGACAACAAAAGTGATGTCTGGCGCTCATTGAAGTATAAGCGCCAGACATCACTTTTGTTGTCAGAGGAGTAAGCAGATAAACATCAAATTTTCGTTTTTGGGTGAACTATCCTTTTAATGTTTATTTAACCAGGAAAATTGTGTAACAGGGACATAAATTTGATATATTAAATATTGAGGACTTTGCCTCCTCATTTTAAAACACTACTGACGTGTATGATGTAGTATAGTGACTGACTAAATGTCAACCAGCAGTCCAAAAAGTCGCTACATTTGTGGCTAGTTGCTTTTTTGAACAAAAGTTGCTAAAGGGGTGTGAAGAGTTGCTAATCAAGGGACAAAGTCGATAAATTGGCAACACTGCTGTCAACGTATACAGGACTTCTCCAGTCATTTAGTCTGCTTAAACCCCGCCCCTGCAAGCTTGCCTTCATGCGTCTTCACTTTTGTATGCAATACCCACATCTCAAAATGCAATCATCACCGATGCATAGAACCAAGTGCCCACCCTTTTTTCATTTTTGATTATGTTACACTGAAATGTACAACACAACATGGACAAAATCCTCGCTACTTAGGTTTCATCGCAGCTTTAAAGTCAACATAAAAACATATTTCATTTCCTCACCACATTCCATCATTCAATTCATTCCTGGAAGTTAAAATCAAGCCCCACCCTACATATTGCCAGCTTTGAATATTCTGCTCCTCTCAGAAATATCACATTACAGAAGTAAAATGGTTTTTGAATGCGTTTCATGTTGACTTAACACTAAAAGACTGGCAGCGGTATGGGTAATTATGCTCAGCTAAATTATTATGATTTAATGGTAAATTCTCACATTATGCAAATTGATAACCTATTACACAGCATTCCCTCAGGATAAAACCAGAAAACAATTCGCCACGAGACTTTAGTGAACATCGTGTTCAAGATTAGCACTATAAAATATCAGATGGTGTCAGCATATCTGAAGAAATGACCATAAAGCATACATTACATTTTTGGTGCCACTGCAGATGTTCAGATGTGATTGAGAGCCAACAGACATTGTGTTTTCTGAGTTCTGTTCACTTTATTTGTGGAATAGACTTTACACCTCTGTGCTTTTGATATCTAACTCTTTAGTCGTCTACCAGGAGCCGTTTCATCCAAAACCCCCTGCCGAAAATGAGCAGGTGCCTGACCAATTACTAAATTTACCACTTCACACCGTTTTATGAAGCTGGGGAGAGAGAGAGAGAGAGAGAGAGAGAGAGAGAGAGAGAGAGAGAGAGAGAGAGGGGAGAAAAAAAGACAGAACCAAAACGAACATAAAAATAACAATGCTTGTAAACAGAGTAACAAATATATTTTTCATCACAGTCAAGTGCAAATTTGCATTCCTCCCGTTTTGCACTCATTTCCATAGATAATCGTATCTTTCATTTCAGTTGTAGTAAAAAATAATTACACTATTATTGCCTGTCTCATTGCTGCTTAGGAATTTTAAATAAACATTAACAGAGCATCAAAACAAATCAGAGAAATGGCTCACTGGACATATCCGTGTTCGATGCATGAACTACTGTATAAAAATAGCTAGCTAGGGTTTAAAGGTTACACTTAATTACCAAGCCAAATGAAAAATAAGTTGAAGTGACTCTAATTACTGCTGTAAAACTTAATGACAGTGGTAAACGCCCTCGATCCGCTTTAAAATGCTATAGAAACGCTTCATTTTCCCATGGGAGAAAACACATTAAAAATACCTACAACGGTATCCATGCATATCTGTGATCAAATAACACAAGTCCTTCCCAATCGGCCCTCACACACTCACGCACGCACGCACACACTCACGCACGCACTATCCAGCCTTAGATTTTTGCAAAGAACATGCCTGAATGTTTTTTTGTTGTTTTGTTTTTTGTTTATCATTCTTTTTTTTTCTAATGTGCACATCTGGTGCAGCACGTTTGATCATTAATACTCTGTAAATATCTTTTTTTAATCAATGTCAAAAAAGAAAACAGGACAAACGAAATAGAGGTAAAAGAAGTTTCATGCAAAAGTATGTGAGAGTAGCATGTTGGCGGCTCCATTCTCTGCCATGGTATCTACTATACAACAACATGCATGTTTGGGTAGGATTGCTCAGAAATCTCTTCTTTTTTTTGTGGGGTTTTGAAGATGCATGTGATCTAAAGAGGTATGATACAAATATTGATACATATACAGTACACCACCTCCATCTTTTTTGTCATAGCATTTTTCCTACTTCACGTTCATTCCCACCTTTTGTAATCTCTCCTGCAACTGTATTACGCAGTGGATGTATAGGCATAATTCCTGCTTGTTGAAACATTGCATATCTTTAAAAGTAAAAGGCCTTCTGTGCCACTATAACTGCTGATTTATCATTGTAAAATGCGTCTGATTGAGTTTGTCTTTTCAGTCTCCTCCAAGCGCGTACGAACAAAAAAACACGTCAGCTCATGCGAGTCCGCGTCGAATTGTCGATTTGGAATGAAGCAGATTCGTTACGAGATGCACTTTGTCTTTTCTGTGGCGTTGCGCTCTTTCCTGGGAGAAGCCCCCATCGCTTCCTTTCTGTTGTGCAATAGAGGGATGCTTGTGTGCTTGTGGCGGTTATAAGGAGGAGATCTTCACTGTCTCATGGGTGAAGGAAGAGCGAGAGTTGCGTAAGATTCCGGGAATGGCAGGAGAGGGCGGCAGACTCTCGTCAGGAGTGTTGGCGGGAGGGGTGGGTATACTGATTATAGCCGCTGTGAAATCTCTATCCTCACAGTTTAGCTTCAGGTCTTCTGTCCGGGCGTTGAGACTGGAGCGGCTGCTTGGATGCACACACACACGCACACGCACACACACACATACGTTGTGCACAGAAAAAAAAGTTATAGGTTAGATGGGATACCAGTGTAATTGTTACATAAGTTATTATTTTTGTTGGAGTCATAAACATATATATACATAAACATACATACATATACATAAACATAGATACATATACATTTTTTTTTTTTTTTTGTGAAAAATTACAGTAAAAAACAGCTATATCTACCAGTGTGTAAAAAAAATAATATATTTTTTAGAATTTATTTTGTATTTAATATTGACATCTTCATTATTAGGCTATATAAATGATCTATTATGACAACAAATAATTATAAGAGAAAAAAATAAGAATTATTTTAGACATCTTAAGAAGAATGTCAATTACTGTAATGAATAAACATAAAATAAAATATTAATTATTTATAGTTATTAAAACATATGAAAAATAAAGCTATATATACAGCTATGGAAAAAATTAAGAGACCACTCCAAGTTCAGAAATCAATGTTAAGTGGTCTCTTAATTTTTTCCATAGCTGTATATATATATATATATATATATATATATATATATATATATATATATATATATATATATATACATACACACACACACATTAAAATCATTTTATGCAAATCATTAAAATCATAATTATAAAACAACATAACCTAAACTGAAATAAGTAATATAATGATATAGTACTTATATGTAAAATATTCATTATAGTTGATTATTTACTGTTTTTGGAAGTCTCTTATGATCACCAAGGTTCCATTTATGTAAATAAAAATACAATAAAAACAGTAATATTGTGAAATATTATCACAATGTAAAATAATTTATTTTAATATATTTCACAATGCAATTTATTCCTAATAGAATGTTAAAAAACAGCATTTATTCAAACTATAAATGTATTTATGGATCAATTTAAAGCATCCTTGCTGGATAAAATTATTTCTTAAAAAAATGAAAAAATATTAATTCAAATTAATATTAATTAAAATGAAAGAAATTATGTATGTATGTACAGTATGTGTTTATATATATACACACATACATACAGTATACATGCTATATATATATATATATATATATATATATATATATATATATATATACAATAATAATGATATAATAATAATGATATATACATGATATATATATATATAATTGTAATGGTGCTAAAAATACTAATTTTCTTTATGCAAAGAAAAGTTTTTCACAATACTTTTTCATAATACTTTTTTTCTTTCTTTTGATTTTGGAGTGAAAATGACACATCATCATGGTCTGTCATACCTTTGTGGTCCAGCAGAGGTTTTGTGCACTTGCAGAGTGTCCAGCTCCTGTACGCTGCCCCGGCTGACGGATACGGTGGAGTTGGCGAGGCGGATGGCTCTTCTCTTAGCTCTGCGGGGGCAGCAGGACGTCGTCACCCCCTGCTGGCTAGAGATGGAAGTGCTGCGGCTTGTACGATAGCCTACCGACTCAGTCATACACATCTCACTAAACGTCAGCTCATCTGTGAACTCATGATTCTGTTGGAAATTACAGGAGGAAATGCTTAATGAAACATCTGGATCATGCACTTTGATCGAGAAACGCATAATAATTGTGTCCAGTAACAGGCTGAGCAGAAGAGCTGTACTTACGGTTGTCTTTTCCAGACAATGTAGCAGGTGATGATGTTGGTGCTCAAAAGAAGATCTGTTCTTCAGACACAGAGCACTGTCACTCTCTCGAAACTGAGATATAAAAACACCACAATAGTTTATTTAGGGCGATCCATAAAAACCATGTCTTTAGATACAAGCACCTTAAAACATCAATCTTAAGTGGACACAGATCTATTTAAAGAGACCACGACTATTTACAGCCTTCAGAGGATGTTAGCATCATCAAGACTTCAGGTTTATCTTTGTTAAAGAACAAAAACATTTTGTCCACAGTCATCTCCGATAAGTTTTATAAAAGATATTTTTCACCCTCAGAAGGATTTAAGAACACATTATAGTCATATAAGTCATCAGGTCTTTTTAAATTATATATATATTATATATATATAGCCTGAAATATAATAGGATAAATTACGCATGACAAGTTCAGTCAGGATTTGTTTTAGTCAGGAATAAACCAATGAATAAAATGATATAAAATCATGTGAAAACTATAAAATATATACCAAAAATGGTAACACTTTACAATAAGGTTCATTAGTTAAACATTAATTAGTGTATTAACTAACATGAACTAACCATGAGCAATACATTTGTTACTGTATTCACTAATCTTTGTAAACGTTAGTTAATGAAAATACAGTTGTTCTTTATGTTCACAGTGCATTAACTAATGTTAACAAGATTTTAATAATGTATTAGGAAATGATTAAAAGAACAAAGATTAATAAATGCTGTATAAGTGCAGTTCATTACTAGTTCATGTTAACTAATGTTAACTAATGAACCTTATTGTAAACTTTTACCCAAAAAATATAATAGAGCTAACACATTACATTTTTTGATGTAACAAGTAAAGCATTACAAGTAATGTGCATTATGTAATCTGATTACTTTTATGATGTAATCAGTAAAGCATTACAAGTAATGTGCATTATGTAATCAGATTACTTTTTTGATGTAACGAGTAAAGCATTACAAGTAATGTGCCTTACGTAATCAGATTACTTTTTGATGTAACGAGTAAAACATTACAAGTAATGTGCCTTATGTAATCAGATTACTTTTTGATGTAACCAGTAAAGCATTACAAGTAATGTGCCTTATGTAATCAGATTACTTTTTGATGTAACCAGTAAAGCATTACAAGTAATGTGCATTATGTAATCAGATTACTTTTTTGATGTAACGAGTAAAGCATTACAAGTAGGGATGTCCAGATCCGATCACGTGATCGGAAATCGGGCCCGATCATGTGGTTTCAGACTCGATCGGAATCGGACGTTACCTCCCGATCAGGACTCGGATATATATGTATATATATTCTCATTATTTTTAACACATCTATAGTGATGTGGTGGCACAGAGTTAGGCCTGTTTCACACTGCAAGCATAAGCGGCGCGTGAGTAGCGCATATTTTTTTCAGCGTGCATGTCAACCAACGGATGCATTCACACAGGCAGCAGGAGCAGCTCGTAAAGCTTCAGGCAGGAGTGTCGCGTAATTAGCAGTGCCGCAATCGTTTCGGCACCGAGTCTATCCCTGTGTCTCAATCAGCTCCCTAGCTCTTTAGGTCGTGAATCAGTATATAATGAAAGTGAATGTGGCTGATACCCTGATCAGTGCCCTGACTACTGAACTAGGGAGCTGATTGAGACACACGCTGCGCTGCTGACGCGTAATTAAAGTGAAAGCACACTTTTGATGGACAAAATAAATATAATTTCACACAAAAAGTGTTCAAAATGCACACAATACGCATGTCTAATGTGTTTTAACAAGAATTTGAGTATGACAGAAAAGAAAATTAAGAATCAAAAATAATAATAGAAGATTTACCCATTTAAACTTGTTTTTTATTATTCAGTTTGGGTTAAAGTATGGTGTATTATAAAAAACTAAAGTAAACTAGCCAGAAAATATGATATATATAAACATTATTTTAGTTATTACACAGTCTGCAGCATACCCAAATCAAACCAAATATATTTGTTTTTATATTAGCCTTTTTTATATTTACTGTTGCACTAAAGTGAAGTGAAGTGAACAATTTATGTTATTTATTACTTGATTGTTCAAGCTACCTCACAGAAGTGCTCTGTTTGTAATTAAATAAAAAATAAGGAACGTCCTGGATCTGTTTTTTTCGCTCTTCTTTATTCTTTTTTTGATGTATTATAGAAGTATCGGATCGGGACTCGATATCGGCAGATACTCAAAATCAAATGACTCGGACTTGGACTCGAGGGCAAAAAAACCTGATCGGGACATCACTAATTACAAGTAATGTGCCTTATGTAATCAGATTACTTTTTGATGTAACGAGTAAAGCATTACAAGTAATGTGCCTTATGTAATCAGATTACTTTTTGATGTAACGAGTAAAACATTACAAGTAATGTGCCTTATGTAATCAGATTACTTTTTTGATGTAACGAGTAAAGCATTACAAGTAATGTGCATTATGTAATCAGATTACTTTTTTGATGTAACGAGTAAAGCATTACAAGTAATGTGCCTTATGTAATCAGATTACTTTTTTGATGTAACGAGTAAAGCATTACAAGTAATGTGCCTTATGTAATCAGATTACTTTTTTGATGTAACGAGTAAAGCATTACAAGTAATGTGCCTTATGTAATCAGATTACTTTTTGATGTAACGAGTAAAGCATTACAAGTAATTAGGGTTGCACGGTGTACCAGTACTACGGTAGTATCACGATACTAAAGCTTAAAAATACTGGTGACGCCATTGTATTTTTTAAACGGTAGTATCGTCAGTACCGTAAGGAATGTTGTATGTGCGGCAGGTACACTTCAATTGAACAAGCATGCCTGCAAAAACATTACAAGAGACAGCTGTTGCCTGTCTGCTGTGCCGTGTGTAGTAAATGCTCTGTAGAATTAGCGCATTATTGTTTCCCAATGCTTCAGTTAAATTTGCAATGAGATAAAGTTGCACTTGCACGTTGTTGTTCGCACTGCATTTTTTCTGGAGAAAGGGTCTGAAATTCACTTAACTAACATCATAATATCTTTTGTATACTGCATGGTATCGTGATACCATGATACTATGATACTATACCATCAGCTGGTATAGTATCGTAAGACATTTTTTGTGGTATCGTGACAACCCTACAAGTAATGTACCTTATGTAATCAGATTACTTTTTTGATGTAACGAGTAAAGCATTACAAGTAATGCGCATCATGTAATCAGATTACTGTTTTGATGTAACAAGTAAAGCATTACAAGTAATGTGCCTTATGTAATCAGATTACTTTTTTGATGTAACGAGTAAAGCATTACAAGTAATGTGCCTTATGTAATCAGATTACTTTTTTGATGTAACGAGTAAAGCATTACAAGTAATGTGCCTTATGTAATCAGATTACTTTTTGATGTAACAAGTAAAGCATTACAAGTAATGTGCCTTATGTAATCAGATTACTTTTTTGATGTAACGAGTAAAGCATTACAAGTAATGTGCCTTATGTAATCAGATTACTTTTTGATGTAACAAGTAAAGCATTACAAGTAATGTGCCTTATGTAATCAGATTACTTTTTGATGTAACAAGTAAAGCATTACAAGTAATGTGCCTTATGTAATCAGATTACTTTTTGATGTAACAAGTAAAGCATTACAAGTAATGTGCCTTATGTAATCAGATTACTTTTTGATGTAACAAGTAAAGCATTACAAGTAATGCGCATCATGTAATCAGATTACTTTTTGATGTAACAAGTAAAGCATTACAAGTAATGTGCCTTATGTAATCAGATTACTTTTTGATGTAACAAGTAAAGCATTACAAGTAATGTGCCTTATGTAATCAGATTACTTTTTGATGTAACAAGTAAAGCATTACAAGTAATGTGCCTTATGTAATCAGATTACTTTTTGATGTAACAAGTAAAGCATTACAAGTAATGCGCATCATGTAATCAGATTACTGTTTTGATGTAACAAGTAAAGCATTACAAGTAATGTGCCTTATGTAATCAGATTACTTTTTTGATGTAACGAGTAAAGCATTACAAGTAATGTGCCTTATGTAATCAGATTACTTTTTTGATGTAACGAGTAAAGCATTACAAGTAATGTGCCTTATGTAATCAGATTACTTTTTGATGTAACAAGTAAAGCATTACAAGTAATGTGCCTTATGTAATCAGATTACTTTTTTGATGTAACGAGTAAAGCATTACAAGTAATGTGCCTTATGTAATCAGATTACTTTTTTGATGTAACGAGTAAAGCATTACAAGTAATTAGGGTTGCACGGTGTACTGGTACTACGGTAGTATCGCGATACTAAAGCTTCAAAATACTGGTGACGCCATTGTATTTTTTAAACGGTAGTATCGTCAGTACCGTAAGGAATGTTGTATGTGCGGCAGGTACACTTCAGTTGAACATGCATGCCTGCAAAAACATTACAAGAGACTGCAGTTGCCTGTCTGCTGTGCCGTGTGTAGTAAATGCTCTGTAGAATTAGCGCATTATTGTTTCCCAATGCTTCAGTTAAATTTGCAATGAGATAAAGTTGCACTTGCACGTTGTTGTTCGCGAGTGTACAAATGTACAAAATACATTGTAATAACACAAATACATTTATTTACAGCCAAAAAAAGTTACTGCAGCTAAAGTATTTTCAAGAACAACAGTCACAGTAACAGTATGAATTGTAGCTGAAATATAGCTAGCAATGCATGATGTCCAATTTAATGGACAGATTATTAATAAGAATTTCCTCCCAATCTAAAATCAATACTTGGAAAATTGAACAATGATGTAACTCCTTAGATGTTTTTCCTGCAAGAGACTCCTAGGATAGAAGGAATGGATGGGTATTCCAGAGCAACTTGGCATTTCTGATTAGCCATCGGCAATCTTGGTTTGGAGAAAAAAAAATTCCACATACAAAAGCTTGCCACATGGTGGCAGTGTATAGGTTTTGCACTGTAGTGACCTATGCATGAAAGGTATACGTATATATATTACCACACAGTATAAATTGTTTCCATTTTTCTGTAACTACAGTAAAAATATTAAGAATTAGGAAAAGAAATTACAGATACAATATGTATATGGAAGTCAGCTAAATGATCCAAATCAGTCAGCAATATAGTGAGTAGGCAGTGACCATGTTGTGTGACTTTGGCTTGCTGGGAGATTCAAATTTTGTTCCTGCAAAACTTGTTGCTATGATACAGAGCTGCTGTTCTTTGAAGTTTTAATCCATAATTACATAAATTACAAGGCATTATTTAACTGCTTTAAACATTGCAATGTAGTTGCAGTGGGTTAAAACCTTCACTGCCCTTATGTCACCTGTGATTTGACCTTACTTTACCACGCAACTTCCTCCCGAGACAGACCGCTCTCCTTGGTGCCATTCGCATGTATCCGGTAACCTCTGTAACCTCTCGTTGTAAAACGATCACATGCAAGGATGTCGTGTCCTGAAGAACAAGTCTCTCAAGAAACATCAGTCTCTGTGTCTCCCTTTTATGCTTCCTCGATACCATCTGGCCCCCAAGCTCTTTGTAGCTCAAGTCAAGGTGGTTTATCGCCATTCCGGCCGCCATCTAGAAGCAGCCCATCAGAAGCCTTTAAAAGCAGCCGATCTTATCATGGAAAGAGAGGACAGGCTGTTCAGAGAGGCTGTGACAGTCAGGAAGGAGCAAGGACTGCTCTGTCTGCCACGCAGGAAGTGCCCCGTCAGCCGAAACCAAGGATGGCCGAGGGAGTCGGGGCAGATAAGATCATCAATAATTGGACCCAAGCACAATTAGGTTTGTTTTTGCTAAACAAAAAGTCCCAAGTAGAATGGAATGACACAGCTATACCGCCCAAAACATTTGAGAAAGTTTGATCACGTAGGACGTGAGTGGGAGCAAAATGCAATTCCACTTCCTAGATGGAAAAACCAAAACATCTCAATTCTTTGTGGTCCTACAGAACGGATCTGGAACGGAGACAACAGCAAACATAATACAAAGCATTTCACTCCCATATAATTCAACACGGGAACTACATTTAAAAATGCCCTAAAGCACAAGTGTGTGAGCAAACAAATTCTACAGAGCTGTTTCAATAAAGCATCCACTACGTTATCTTGACTTACAACAACAACAACCGAGAAAAAGCCGAATGTGATACGTCCTTCGGTGCGACGCAAAATGAGAAAATTAAAGAAGCTCAATTTGTCATAATCCATTTCCTGTTTGACCGGGGAACCCAAAGTGAATTTTTCTGCCACCCAATCGCAGATACGCAAGCAATAAATCCCAAATAAATACATTTCAGTCAAATCCACGGGCTGCAACACTGTCTTTCTGAACACTCCATCAGGAAAAGGAGAGCAGAGGAACCTCAGAGGGTATTAAACCATCAATCACTGACAATTCCATTGTTAAAAAAGCGCTGATAGGGACGTCACATTAACAACACAATTTTCTCAGTGGAGACAAGAGATACAGCCATTGGATAACAAAACTACCCATGATTAGCATCTACACTGGCTGTACCGGTGAGTGTGTGTGTGGAGGGGGGGTGTTCTGAGAGCTCCAGGGTTAGAAAAGATGAAGAAATCTTGCAAATACAGTACATTTAATGGTGAAGATGATGATGCTGGAGTGTTTAGGGTGGTTGCTAGACTGTTCACTCTCAGAAAAAAAGATACAAGAGCTGTCACTGGGGCGGTACCCTGTCAAAAGGTACAACTTTGAGCATTATTTACCCCTAAAGGGTGCATATTAGTACCTTAAAGGTACGTATTAGTAGCCAAATGGTGCATATTAGTACCTTTTGAAAGGGTCCTGTCCCAGTGACAACTTTTGTACCCTTTTTTTCTGAGAGTGTTGATAAGTGGTTGCTTACCAGTTCAAAATGTCAAATAGTGCAGGATGAGTTACAGGACGAGTTACTTAATTACAGGATTAAGTTTAATACTTAACATACTTAAAAATAAATGATTATTATTGAAAAAAATAGTTTTATATTTAGTGGTGCTTATAAAAAAATATATTATTTTTTTTAATATTTAATATTTTATTTATACTATACTTATAAAAAATAATTATTATAGTAAATACAGTATTATATACATTTAGTGGTGCTTACTGAGGCAAGCAAAATTATGATTAACAATATCAACAACAACAGCAGCAATAATCATTTTTAATAAATTTAATTATAATTATTATTATTATTACTATTGTTATACTTGCCTTAGTAAGCGTCACTAAATATAATGCTGCATTTTGTATAAATTGTTTATAAAAACTAGTGCTGTCAATCGATTAAAAAATTAGCTAATTTATCACATATTTTTCTGTAATTAACCAAACTTATTCGCATATTGATATATTTTATATTGTAATAATTTCACATTGTAATTCCAAATTAATGTACGTTTACAATTAATGAAGGTATATTTTAAATATGTTTTTAATGGAATCTTTTTCCTAAGTACTGTGAATGAAGGGCAGTATCACTGATACCAATAATGCTACTGATCCCTCTATTAAATAGATTTTTTTCCCGCAATTATAGCCATTCAACATTACAGTATAAATGAACATACACACAATGTTTTTAACATTTAATAGTTTTTGAAAAATATAACTTTTAATTTAAGTGAACTAACAAACTATAAATTGAATATAAATGAATTCTTATTAAAGCTACAAAAGTTATTCAGTCAAAAGCAACGAGTGATTTTCTCTATCTTTTGTTCTTTGATTAACATTAATGACAGACAGCAGCAAGTTTATTAGTCTGCTGTCACTTTAAAAGCTAATGCACATGACACAGATCTGATTTTCTCACAACTCAGACTTTTTAACTCATTTAAGAGTGCGTTTATGAGGATACTCTACAAAAACGTGCATTTTGACATTAATTTGTGTGTTTTTGTCCTTTGAAGTACAAAAAAAACCCCTCAGTACTGGCACGTGTTTTGGATGAGAGAACACATATAGACGCGTCACAGACAGATCTTATCATGCTTAAATGGTTTAAAAGAACTTGAATGAATGATATAAAAAAACGATTGCTGCGTTAATTGTGTTAAATATTTTTAGCACATTGAACTGAAAAAAAAATTGCAAAATTAAAGCGTTAATTTTGACAGCCTTAAAAAAAAACATCCGATTTTTTTTACTTTTGAACATTTATGCCAACACAAGAACAGGTAAATCATACATAAATCAAAAATTGGCACACATGAACACTTCCTAATGACCTTTCATCAAAGGTCAAGACTCGCACAGACTCGAGTGCCGAATAACAGTGTGCAGAGACAAAAGAAAGACCTAAGTAGAAATTCAAAGCCAGAATAGGCTGAAGAGTTGAAAAAAGCCTTCGTCTGGTTTATAAATAGCACTGCAGGCCTGTTAGTAATGGGTTTATAGATCCATTCTGAAAAAAATACCCCCTCACTCGGGGATTGTAAATATTGGATTATTGTGGGTTTCACAACCTGAGAAGATTCCGGAGAACTCTACCTGCCGCATTAGTAAAGACGCGGATTGAATCTCTCTCTCTCTCACGCTTTGAATACAGCTACTTTTCCTGCATAGTGAAGATGGATTTCAGCAGTGGGAAAAGGTCTGTTTATGGAACAGAGCTCTGCTTTAATCCCTGCAGTTATGATCTGATAAACTGACAGGCCACGAGGCTGCGGCAGATACGATTTCAAGACCGACACACCACAAACACTTCAAAAAATCATGCAAGCTGTAAATCCTGCTTAAAAGAAATAGTAGAATACTAAAGAAGTTTTCTGACAGCAATGGTCAACATTCACTTTCATTTTATGGAAAAGCAGCTTGGACAATCACATAAGAAGTGAATTACCCCTCTAAACTTAAATTATAAATAACTATTAAGAAAGTATGGAAGCCTGTTCCTGCTACTAAATAAAAAATAAATAAAAAAGGTAACTGCAACTTTTTATCCAACAATTTTGACTTTTTTTGCAATTGCGAGATTTAAACTTGCAATTTCGAAATATAAAGTCTGAATTGCATGATATAAAGTCAAAATTGTGAGATATAAAGTCGCAATTCTGACTTTTTTTCTTGCAATTGCAAATTTTTATTACGCAATTCTGACTTTCTCACAATTCTGACTTTTTCTCAGAATTGCAAGATATAAACTCAGAATTCTGAGTTCCCTCACAATTGGACATTAAAACATGCAATTGCAAGTTTATATCGTAATTCTGACTTTATAACTCGCAATTCTGACTTTATATCACGCAATTGTGAGTTTATATCTCGCAATTCTGAGAAAAAAAGTCAGAATTGTGAGATATAAACTTGTAATTGCGAGAAAAAGTCAGAATTGTGAGATAAAAAGTCGCAATTACCTTTTTAATTTTTTATTAGAGATTCTTAAGGCAATGCCGTTATTGCTCATACTTGAACAAACCCCATAACATGCATATTAATCTTCGCAGTGTAGCTCATTCTTGCGTATGCTATAGACACAAAAGACTGCCTGGCGAATGATAAAACAAAAAACCCATAGATGTCAACTAAATGTCTTAGGACAGTAAGCAGCCACAAGCACCACGTTGCTTTTATTCTTTCTTAGTCTTTAAGCAACTTTGAATTTATGTTAAACAAATGGGAAAATCCATACGCTCTTATTCACACTGTATATCTTCATTTTCCGCTCTTAACCGTGAAGAAGACTATGTATTACAAGAGCAACATGATCAACAACAAGCGCAGGGAACACATCCCGGGGCACGAGGAACTGCAACGAGTGCAATAATTACATAAAACCACAGAGAGAAACAGATATTTAAACAGGTTTGTTTTCCCTGGGATGGCAATTACCGCAGAATAATGATAACCAGGGCTTCCTCATAAAGGCAGTGATTGGAAAAGGGCAAGAGATTGTTTCCATTGGAATAAACATCATACTTAATATTACTTAATGCAGCAGAGAAAATGGCATTTGAGAATGTTAAACACCCATACGCGGGAAGGGTAAAGATAACCTGTTGAAATATTTTACAAACTGCTGAATCATACTGTGATAAATGACTTCATGAGGTACAGAGACCCAGGAAGGAGAACCAGGTCAAAGTTACACTGCCGGTCAAAAGTTTAGAATAAAAACCTTTTTTTTTTGGATGTTTTCAAAGAAGTCTCTTATGATCACCAAGGCTGCATTTATTTTATCAAACATACAGTAAAAATGTAATGTATTAAAAATATTATTACTGTAACGCTTATATTCTGTTTTGGTTTAATTGTGTATTAGTTCTGTTTTCCCTGTTCCTGTTTGCCTGCGTGTCCTAGTTTCCTAGTGTGTGCCTGATTATGATTCCATTCACCTGTCGTTCAATTTATTAACTAATTTAATCTGTATATATGTATACTCCCTGTTTTGTTCAGTCCTTTGTGCGTTTTTGTGAAGTGGATGTGTTTCCTAAGATTCTCCTGCCTGTTTTTGTGCATTATTGGATTAAAGACTTAGTTTCCCTTAAACTATTCATCTTTGTGCGCTTATTAGCGTACCCACAGGTGACAATTACAATTTAAAAAGAAATGTTTTCTATTTTAAGATATTTTAAAATATAATTTATTCCTGTGATGGCAAAGCTGAATTTGACCCTTCAGAAATCAAATAAAATATGCTTATTTGCTGCTCATTTATTAATAATGGTTTTTATTGTAATCAATGTTAAAACAGTTGTGCTGCTTAATATTTTTGTGGAAACAGTGATACTTTTTTAAGGATTATTTGCTGAATAGAAAGTTCAAAAGAACAGCATTTATGTGACTTTGACCTTATTTGATTATACTGTAGCATTATAAATGTCAATTTAATGCATCCTTGCTGAATAAAGTTACTAATTTCTTATTTTTGTTTAAAAAAATCCTACTTACCCAAAACCTTTGAATGGTATTGAAACATTGTTTTCAAAAAAATATTAAGCAGCACATGCATTTTCACTATTGATAATAAGAAAATGTTTCTTGAGCAGCAAATCAGAATGATTTCTGATGGATCATGTGACACTGAAGAGTAATGATGCTGAAAATTCAACTTTGCATCAGAGGAATAAATTAATTTTTAAAATACATTCAAATACAAAATAGCTTTTTAAAACACTGATATTTTTCAAAATATCAGTGTTTTGACTATATTTTTTGATCAAATAAATGCAGCCATTGTGAGTTTACCATAAGAGAGTTCTTTCAAAAACATAAAAAATTCTTAATTCTTCCAAACTTTTGACCATTAAAGTTATTTTTCCTGGATCTCCAGTTCTTACAGGCCTCCAGATGGTGTAATTATGGCATCTACCAGCAGGGGGCTAACCGAACCATGCTAACCTGAAATTGACCCCTTGAAAAAAAAGCTGCCTTGAGGTGTTACCAAGATGAGTGCCAAGTGAAGCGACTTGCCTGAAAGGGTCTCTGTAATTACTGCTGCGCCTCCCACCTGTCCGACATCACCTGCCTTTCATTTCCTGCCCTTCCTTCAGTGTTGTTAATTGCTATTTCCTCACAGCAAGGACACAGCCCCCCGGGTAAGGTCCTGAAACCGTGTTTAGCTGACTCTGAATGTCAGCGGTCATATGAAAAAGCTGTTATTACAAGGCTCTTGTGAGACTGACGCATTCTCAGAGGCCAAATGACTGACCTTTACACATACTGTAACGCTGTTTGATGAGTTTGAAATGACTGCACGATCGTTAACATCTTAAAAATCTGTTCTGTGCTTAGCAGCACGCTGGCAGCAGAAAAATATACTGTACTTTTTATGAGCTGGTTTGCTATGCTTTAATGATCCTCCATATCATGCTGTGAATATGAATACTTTGATGCCTGAGCTGAGATTCTCTTGTTGCCGGGTTTGACTGTGATTTAATGCGTTGAATTAAACTTTATAGTTTTAGGTTTTTAAAATCTGAGGAATTTATCTTGCAATTCTGAGCTAAGAAAGTTACACATTATTAATGGACAAAGATAATCTGCTGAACTAGATAAAGAGACTAGAAGAGTGCAGCGCAAGACACAAATCCAAATGAATTAAATACACAAACTTCTGGCGATGTGTAGATCCAAAAAAAGCTTAAAGATAAATAAAAAAAAAAAAAAACACAAATATGATCCGCACATGAAAAATGGGCCAAACAAGTTCACAAGTATTTATTGTCCAGAGGCCACAAATAAAGTGCAAAAGTGCAAACTAAGTGTACAAAATGTTTTCAGGATTTCGGCACTGATGAAGGGTTGATCCCGATAACATTTTGTGGCCTCTGGACCATAAATTCTTGCAAGCTTTTTTTTTTGTGTGTGTGTGTGGATCTTATTTGATTTTTGATTAATTTGAACTAACATGAAATAACAATAAACAATACTTGGTAACACTATTTTACAGTGTCATTGTTACACATGTTACATGTTAATAACTATAAATTATGCATAATTACTTGCAATTAACCCTAAACCAAACTCTCATCCTAAACCTAAAGTACATGTAGTTAATTATTATTACTCAATACTTAAATGTATAATTACACTGTAACATGGACACCTTAAAATAAAGTCTAACCCAATACTTCCACAGCTTTTATTAACCTTAACGTTAATTTCAACATTTACTAATGCATTAAGATCAAAAGTTGGGTTACACTTTATAACAGTGTAATTATACATGTAAGCACTGAGTAATATCAATTAACTACTTGTACTTGGGTTAGGGTTTGGTTTAGGGTGCATAAGATGTAATTATGCATAAATTACTGTTATTACTACAGTAAGTACATCCAACATGTAACAAGGACACTGTAAAATAAAGTGTAACTGAAAGTTGTATCTGTGAACATTAGTTAATTCACTATGAACTATCATGAATGTTTTATTAACTAACATTAACAAAGGTTAATAAATGCTGTAAAATACATAGCTCAATGTTAGTTCATGTTATAGCTAATGCATTTTGCAGAAATTTGAAGTGCAAACAACAAAGAAGATATTCTGAAAAATGTCCTTTGGTTTGTCTAAGTTTGGATCAGCATGAGGGCGAGTAAACTGACAGAACTATGCCTTTAACCCTTAAAGGCATTCCTCGGGTCTTTAATGACCCGGGACGTCATTCACTACCATCCTCTTCGTTCATTTTTTAAAGTTAGACATCAGCCTTCTTGGTATTCCTCAATCAATTCATCATAAAGAATATAACAAGAAAAAAATCATAAAATTATAAAAGAATGCCTATTTTTGTATTCATTTTCTGTAAAAATTGTATAGGGTCGCTAACGACCCGAGGTGTGTATGAGTGTACGTATATTTTTTCTTCACAACAATAATTTAATCTTAGATGACGGAATAAGTGCAATTCACCTTTATTCCACAAGGTGGCAATGTCTGATACACAATGATTAAGTGACGATTCATTCAGACAGAAAACGAAATAATAAGAAAAACCTGAAATGGCTCAGCGATTTACTGCAGAACAAGTACTGAACGCAATCAAGTATCACTGTAACTGTTACTGAATGGATCTGGTGAAGCTGTTAGCGATCGAAATATTGATTTTGAAGATGTTGGAAATTAAATAGTTTTGAGAATACGTTTGAGATCGTGAATGGGCTCATGTTCGTGACCTCAAACATAAAACTAGCCCATTATTTGCTGAATTTACTGGGAAATGAGCTCTGACGAGGACAGTGGTGATGGCATAAAACATCTGCTCAGACAGAGCCCTTTCAAGCTCCAAAAGGTAACAACATATGCTTTATTTTATTCTTCTGTAATTGTTACTCTAATATCAGAGGAGTTTTATATTATCGCGACAGGTAGAGATCCATCAGTGTTAGATATAGATCCGGGTCGATAAAGACCCGAATATGCAAGAATGATTGGCGAAACAGTCATGCATTTAAGGGTTAAGTAAGTATTGAACAAAACGTAAGTATTTAAGACAAAAAACTTATGAAAAAAATATATAAAGTGTTCTAAAGATTTTTTATTCTTAAATTTGCTGTCAGACGTGATGCTACTGTTTCCCTCTCAACAGAAAAGCATCTTATTATGGAAGATCCAATATCAGCCATTTCTGCTGGAGAATCATTGAAGAATCGATTACACACAGTGTAAGCAGACACAGTACTAACTGTAGTTGAAAGAACACTTAGCAATTCCTGCTCAACAATACGACTTCCCAAAATACACACAAATATTGTTTAATTCTCCCTAGTCAGATGTTTAATGTCTGTACTGAAAGATTCCCCTTATGCTACAAATCTTTGTGTATCAGGCAAACTTTGTCAAATCCAGCAACTAGTTCATCCTTGGATGTGCTAAGTGAAGCAACTGGGAGACTGATGAAGATTAGTTCTTCAGATCATTTAAACATATACAGCAGTTCACACAAAAATGAAAACTGTCATCATTTACTCACACAGGACTTCTTTCTTTCTTACAAGGAACAAAAACTTTGAATTTTAACAAGGGATAAAGAAGTCCATCCTCATGATTTGCGCTCTGTACAGTAATTCAATCTTCTGAAGTAATCCGATGTGTGGCGAAATTTCATTTAACAATTATGTGTTCATTCACAAACTTGCTTTGATCTAAAAGAGGCACAATGGACATGGATTTCAAAAGTTTGGAGTCAGCATATTAGAACGAGTCTGGAGTAAATGATCACATCCTTTTCATAAACACATGCAGTGCAACTAAACTGAATTCTCATGTTAAATCTCACCTGAAATCCTCCTTCTTCTTTGTACTGTAGGAAGGCGTTGGTGGTTCCCTTCTTGGCCAAGCGAATCCTGGCAAGTCGGACTTTCTGTAAAACAAAAGAGAATTTATCTGAATCGATCGTGTCAGCATTTGTTTCACAAACAGCTGTAGTGACTCAAAGGTGTAATAAAGCCAGTGATGCCGTTTAGTTACATCAGGATTCGTTTAATGCTATTTGGTCTTTTGACTACTTTAATGTGAAAAAAGAGAAAGATGGGATTTTAAATTGGGAAATTTTGCAAGCTCACACTGCCTGTATGAGCACCAAAGGTCACTGTACTGTAATGTGCTAAACGGCTCTGACAATATGACTTCTATAACACATAAGAATGAATTCTGATAATCTTTTGCAGGTAACCGACATTCATACTCAATGACAAATAGAAAAACAGAACACAATGAAATGTTTTTGACAAAAGTAAAAGAGAAGTTCTTTAGTACCTGCTGGGCTCTCATCTTGTCAGCTCTCTGGTTCTGATGGTAGATTCGGCTGAAGTTAGACACAATGACGGGTACAGGAAGGGCGATAACCAGCACGCCACTGAGAGAGCAGATAGAGCCGAAGATCTTTCCTGCGATGGTGTTTGGAACCATGTCTCCATACCTGCAACAAACACCAAAGTCAATCAAGCACTTAACCACTCTCTGTGTGTGAAAGAGAGAGAATGACAATTTGTGTGAATATGATTACGCTGATTTAATGACCAGCGCTTGCTTAGTATCTATTTTGCAGTCACATTTAATGCAATTGTGTAAATTAGTTTGGAAAAGTGCATGTGTATTTCAATTCACAAGGCTCCAAAGCTCATCTCTGAGGCTCCCGGGGCTCTAAAAGACCACTAACACAACCCATTACCCATTTTTAATAGCAGAATACACCATCACAGAATTGCAGAATGCTATTAAGGTGATGTGGTTCTCACAGACACTCACACACAACACAGATTTGCAGCAGCCATAATCATCGCTGTCCTCCTACACACTGGATGAGGGTTAACTAATTTACAGGGGTGGTCATGGTTAAGATATAACCCATAAATATCTGAGAGAGGAAACACTATGTTTGGAATGGCATTGTATAATATTACTCAAACTAATTTTTACAGTATGCAACAGTTTCATGCAACAGTGAAATATTGTATTCTACAATTCAGTGCGCTCGATTTGACTTTGTATTTCCAGTGTGAAGAATAAACCAGAAACAAGAAGATTTGAACCTTTCTTGGCTATTATTTGACCTGTTTGCTAAACATTTTAACACATTTTTGCACAAAATTGGATTAAAAATTCAAATTAACTCTATTTTATTTTAGAAAAGATAACTTGACACTACATGCTGACTTACACCGTGTCCTAACCAGACGAGATGCGATGCGATAAGACACCAGACGCGACGAGACTATAAGACACGATAAAGTTAATCAAAAATCACAGCCAATCAGAAGAGAGTGTGGGCGGGCTCTCTTGGCAAGTTCCCAGTGTGGTGCCGAATGCCTACCCCTGCCAAATTATCACCCCCCCAAATATTGGTAGGATTAGGATTAAGTGTGGGGGAGGGGTTAGGATTAGGGGTGGGGTTAGGATTAGGCAATCAGATAGCGACTTCAACGAGGGGGGTAATAATTTGGCAGGGAGTCGAAATTCGGCACAACACCGGCACTCGCAATGAAATGGGTAAGTACATAATCAAATTCATGAATATTACACCATTTTAACATTATTAAAAATACATACTGATTTACCGATACAATCTTTGTCATAGAATATACTTGTCTGTTAACAATGAGTTGACAGTTTGAACGTTTTTGTTTCCTTTTATTTATTTCGAAGATCTGAGGTGAATTGTCCTTTGTTACTTTCATTGCGGCTATAAAAGACACAAAATGGTATTCAAACTCACATTAGATGTTTTTAACATTAAATAAAGCACATAAACAGTACCTGAGATTATCATAACATCATCGTATTACATCGTCGCGGCTAGTTAGGACAAAAAAACATGGAAAAGATACCTTTTATCACGTGTCGTGGCGTCGTGTGTAGTTAGGACATGGTGTTAAGCTACATATAGTCAATACCAATGAAGCATACCACTGTTGCATACTGCACAGTCTACTGTTTCGCATACTTTTTATTTAATGAAAAGTATAAATTGTGTACTGCATAGTATGCACTATACAGTAATATATGCGCAGAACATGCTGAATTCAGAACTACAAACTACTCATACTATTTCTACATATTAAGAAAAGTATGCACTTTTAATTTCAGCTAGTGATCAGTAAATATGGTCATTCATGAGTTGAGCTTTCATTTGTCAATGTCAAAAAGTAACAGAAGTATTTTTTGAAGTTTAGATTTAATAAATGCACATTTCAGACTGGAAAGGAACTTCTAAGTTCTGAAAGTTACTGTATATTTTCATAGCAGGTAAATCAAACTCTTTTATATCTCAAAAGATCAAGAAAAATGTGCAAAAAGTGCAGCCCACTACACCAGTAACATCCATACCTGCATATAATTTTTTGACAGTGAGGCAGTCAAAGCACAATTATTTGTGCGTTTACATGGAGACGGCAACAAATTGAAAGGTGATTTTCTGATAGGTTCCTGGTGCGATACACATTTCTCTGAGGTGCAACCAGCATTTTGGATCAGTCACTGACAACACAACAAAAGAGAAAAAGTCATACGCCACATTCACATTCACATCATGTTCCATCCCTTCACAGGAGACTGATCTGCAGGTGGCCAAAATTAAACCAATACTTGTTTTTACAGCGGTGTTGATGTTCTGCACTTACATACTGTACATGTCTACAGCATCACCAGACTGAAACTGTCAGAAAACTTTCCTTCTCCAAAAAAAAAACAGACAATATGCAAATCAAAACCTGGATAAATAAACGAAGATGACAATTTAATCCAAAGCACCTGTTTGAGCTATAGGAATGCTATATAAGCCACTCAAGGCTGTGCATTACAATGATTTAAGCACAAATCTATCTATCAGTACTCTTGGGAGATTTTTACCATGGTAATGGATATGACAATGTTAATGTATTTGGTCTTGGTAGACTAGATATGATATGCTGCTGCTGCTGTTGATCTATACATGTGGAGCTGGGGAAGGTGAAGGGTTCAGAGGAACTCTGAAAGCACGCTGCAACTGATATAGTGAACGATAACCAGCCATTTAAATGTTGTGAGAGGCAAGCTCATTTGCTGCAGATGCGACACGAACCAATCAGCTTGTGCCGAGTAGTTAACGCTGAGATATCATCAGTTTGCATAAAGGATCCATCAGCCTGCACCATCTAGTGTTTCATGACAGAACTAGTCATTTAGCAGAATCAGGTAAAATTCTAAATTTAAGAACTGATTCTCTTCCATTTAATGAGTGTCAATTTGAATTGGCGACGCCCACTGAACTTGAATGACAGGAGGAGGAGACAAAGAAATTCAGCACAAAGGGATTTCATTTCTCCAACACAAATTTTTCACTATAAAACAAATTATAGATCATAAAAATATGAAGCCACTAAAAGGACAAGGGGATGGAAAAAAACATGAGATGGCAGGAAAAAATTGCATTTCAATACGCAAAACATTTTCGAGAGAAAGTAAAGGCATTGAAATATAGCTTTTTCCAACCATCTCATATATTTTCCATCACAATGTCCCTTTAGGGGCTCTGAATAAATATACTAAATTATAAATAATTAATTAAAAATTATTAAATTACATTTTAAATTAAAGTAAATTCAACTTGACTAGTGCTTATTTATTATTTACAACAAATTATTCTTACTCACAAATCTAATTCAGGCTCATGTTAAATTCAAAAATAGTCAAACAACATTAATTCTCATGTGTCATGTCACCAAACAATGCAACACATGGCCGAATTAAAAAAAAATTTTTATCCCTTTAAGAATTTTTACAGAAAAAACAGCAGTTATCATATGCCATATACATGTAAACATATTTCAGTTGTACTTTATTTTACAGTACGTATACTTACAGTGTACTTACCTTCAAAGTACTGGTAATATGAGGTAACTACATGGGTTAAAGGGATAGTTCACCAAAAAATGAAAATTATTTGATGATTTACTCACCCTCAAGCCACCCTAAGTGTATATGACTATCTTCTTTCAGACGAATACAATTGGAGATATATTTAAAAATATCCTGGCTCTACCAAGCTTTATAATGGTAGTAAATTTTGAAGCCCCTCAAAAATGCATCCATCCATCCATTATAAAAAATAATCCATATTGCTCCAGGAGGATAATGATGGCCTTCTGAAGCAAACCAATGGGTTTTTTGTATGAAAAAATATCCATATTAACTATAATAACTAGCTTCCAGCAGACGGCCGTACATATTGATTTACGGCGGTAGAGTATCCTTGAAATATGTCTTGGAAGATATTTTTAAATATATCTCCAATTATTTTCTTCTGAAAGATTTTCATATACACCTAGGCTGGCTTAAGGGTGAGAAAATCATGGGATAATTTTCATTTTTGGCTGAACTATCCCTTTAAGGTTAGGTTTAGGGGTAGGTTCAGGATTACTATAACAAGTACATAGTATGTGCATGGGTAACAGGACTGTAAAATAAAGTGCTACCAATATTTCTTACTGTCTCTCCAGAGATCAAGAACAAGAAATCATCTCTTCTCAGAAAGCCTCCAGTAAAAGCCGTCACATAAATCAGACCAGGGCTCTCTATTATGTTTTATTGACACATCAGGCTAATATGGGATTTCTCATAAGAGCCTGATCAGATGAGAGACTCTCTCACACACACACACTCTCTTCCCACAAACCCTTTCCAGCATCCCTCATTTGTCATCTCCTCAGAGCTTGTGCGCTCCCGAGATTAATCCACATAAGTCCGGGCACCTAATTTTGTTTCCGACTGGTAAACGTCCACATTTTGGTATCGCCAGATGGCCCCGGGTGCACAAGAAGGGCAGAAAGCAGATATAGATTTATATGATGACAATGCCTATTATCCTTCCAATGGTTTTTCGTTTTCTTGATCTTTGAATGTTCATTCTGCTGTTTAGTATTGTTATTCAGATATAAGGCAGAGATCAGTAGTTAGTAAGGAAGTTCACTAAGTACAAGAGCAAAAGCCTCATTTTCTACACGAGGATGATATGGATGATAACTTTAGTCTGGACCATGAAACTCTAAAACTGCTAAATAAACAGGAAAAGTTGCTTGAAAAGGACAGGTAATGTAAGGCATTCAAGCATTATTCAGGAGAGCTCTCTATCCCTTTAATTTTCCCATAATAGAAAGTCTTAGACAGACGTCCCTTGGGCAAGAACGAGGCTGCCTGGCCTAGATGCCGGTCTGGAAAGGGGTCAAGGAGGTTTGCCAGAAGTTCACGGAGAACATTGAGCAGAAACAGGACGGAAGATTAAACAGCAACAGCGAGGTAGACGTGCATGGAAAAGATCAGAGGAAAAACAGCAAACTGTTGTTTTTGCGTCTGCTGATGCTTCAGTTTTTGCTCTCCTCCTGGGGCTCCAGCACCAGGACGTCACCACTTACGCTCTCTCTCTCTCTCGGAAATCTTGCTGGAGATAAAAAGGACGATTAGGTACAGGAGGACAGAATTTAGAGAGCCCAAAATACAGCTTCCTCAAACATGTCTATTTTTGCCCCTGCGAATCTGATACAATCCTGTTTCCCCGGCCTTGAAACATGACATCACTTTAAATTCAGCAAAACTCAGCTATGAATAGCAGCGGTTGTACAATTGCAATTAGGAGCGCATCATCTTAAAGTCCTTCACAGCATGACGAGTACACCATCATATAACACACAAGGGCAGCGTGCAGAAAGGACTGCTAATGTGCTGTTTACTGCATTCGGCACAGTGTATAATGTATACTGCATGCATACTATTTAAAAAACAGTATATGTGAAATCTTTTCATGTTAAAGGTGCACTAAGTAATTCATTTATTAAAAGGTTTTACAAAAATACATTAATAGTACCTCTAAAAACATATTTGCAATCTGCAAAACTACATCTTCATGAAGCAGATCAATTTATGTTATTGGAAAAAAATCAATCATGACTGCAAATAGCATATCGTGCTTCAATAAAAATCTTTTGAATGGTGCTACGTTCACCACTAGGTGTCAGTATCCACGACAACTACCAGTACAGCATAACGCAAGCAAAAAATTACTTGCATCTGTAATCCAACAAGGGCATTTTTAACCTACGGAGCCCCTAAAGGGACATGGGGGGGGGTAATATATTCCCATGCTTTTTGCATTCTCTCTCAAATGTTTTGCATTCCCCGAGAAACTTTGCTTTCGCTTGCAAAATGTTTTGCATTCCACTGAGAAACTCTGAGATAAAACCATTGCGTTCCCTCGCAAAAACGTTTGTGTCCCATGAGAAACTTTGCATTCACTCGCAACAAAATCAAAAGATTTGAGAGTGAACGCAAAGTTTCTCGGGGGGAACACAAAACATTTGCAAGAGAACGCAAAAGCATTATAATTTTTCCTCCTATCATATTTTTTTTTTCCATCACCATGTCCTTTTACGGGCTCCATATTAATCCAACAAGTGGCATTCAGTTATTTTTTACAAATAAAATAATTTTGCATAGAAACGATCCTATAATCTGAGAAAATAGATGCTGAAAGGTGCGATAAATATGTATTTTTGTAGGCCAAAACTCGAGAACAAGCATTTTAGCACTTCTGGTTCCATTTTTCTGAAGTCAGTTTCTGGTTAAAGGTGCCATCGAATTGAACATTGAATTTACCTCGGCATAGTTGAATAACAAGAGTTCAGTGCATGGAAATGACATACAGTGAGTCTCAAACTCCATTGTTTCCTCCTTCTTATATAAATCTCATTTGTTTAAAAGACCTCCGAAGAACAGGCGAATCTCAACATAACACCGACTGTTACGTAACAGTCGGGGTGTACGCCCCCAATATTTGCATATGCCAACCCATGATCGAGGCATTACACAAGGGCAGCCAGTATTAACGTCTGGATCTGTTCACAGCTGAATCATCAGACTAGGTAAGCAAGCAAGGACAATAGCGAAAAATGGCAGATGGAGCGATAATAACTGACATGATCCATTATAACATGATATTTTTAGTGATATTTGTAAATTGTCTTTCTAAATGTTTCGTTAGCATGTTGCTAATGTACTGTTAAATGTGGTTAAAGTTACCATCGTTTCTTACTGTATTCACGGAGACAAGAGCTGTCGCTATTTTCATTATTAAACACTTGCAGTCTGTATAATTCGTAAACACAACTTCATTCTTTATAAATCTCTCCAACAGTGTAGCATTAGCCGTTAGCCACGGAGCATAGCCTCAAACTCATTCAGAATCAAATTTAAACATCCAAATAAATACTATACTTACGCGATTAGACATGCTGCATGACGAACACTTTGTAAAGATCCATTTTGAGGGTTATATTAGCTGTGTGAACTTTGTTTATGCAGTGATAGAGTCGAGAGCTCGGGAGGGGGCGGAGAGTGCGCAATTTAAAGGGGCCGCAGCATGAATCGGCGCATTTATAATTATGCCTCAAAATAGGCAGTTAAAAAAATTAATTAAAAAAAATCTATGGGGTATTTTGAGCTGCAACTTCACATACACATTCAGGGTACACCTTAGACTTTTATTACATCTTGTAAAAAAACGTTCGATGGCACCTTTAAATGCCTGGTTAGCACAAGCTCAAGATATTTTCATGTTTTAAATGACATAAAATTTATCAGTAATTACCTTTGTGTGTGTGTATTTTTTTTTTAAAAGCTTTACTTGTCCCTGTGAACCGGAACGACTTTTCTCCAGTGTTGTGACGTATTTCCAAGTGAAACGGAATATTGAAAAGAGGGCAGGGTTTTACTTTAGTGCACCTCCTCTCGCTCATAGCAGACTAATGGTTGGAGGGAGTGGTTTAAGAGTTTTCAACCCAAGCCGTCAAACTGACGTCATCAGAGAAGGAACGCCATTCCAGGCTGGAAGTAACTTTTCAGATTTTGATTATAGATTACCACGACAAACTATTTTTTTTTTCCGTGTATTAACCTGCACGGATTAATTGTTCACCACAAGACTAGTAATATGCGCTGACAAAATAAATAGGGCCAATTTTGATTTCATGAGGACTTTAAAGCCGGCTGCTAACAAGTGGAATACAGGTTGTTGGGGACGTTAATTGTCATCAGCCGAACAGGTACACATATCAGCTCACTAGTTCACTTTCACACCCTCATTGTGTTTATAATCACACTCTTGCAAACTATTACAACTCAAACTTTCAGGAAACATGAATAAAGAATGAAAGAGTTGTCAGAAGTCATGTGACTGTGGTGTAGTTCATATGTTAGCATTCTTCCAATTGTGTCTATGCTTTCAAAATTCATAAAAGTTATCTTGAAAAACAAAATGTGTAATTACCATAAACTTTTGTTTGTCATAGAGCTTATTTTCTGCAATAATACTATTGGGTTTTTGTCGAGGGAACTATGGTGATGTGAACTTCCAGGCTGGCCTATAAAAATATGTCATTGCTGCAGTACTCTATTAGTCCCGATTCATTTGTCACACTGGAAATGAAAGGTCAAGTAAAGCACATTGCATTTATTGTGGGATACAGTATTCTGTGCAGTGTGCTCTGCTGTATACTGCACACTTACCAAATGTACCATGTATTAAAACATTTGCATTCTATGCACAGTATACAGCAGAAATAGTAAAATGGCAGTATGTTATTCTGAACACAGCAACAGAAATACACAAAAATACACCTGGCCAACAGTAGGAGGTCAAGGGTTAACCGGTGAATGGGTGGTTTTCATCTGCTAGTGGAAATCAAGGAGGCTTGTGCACAGATTACATGTGGAAACACCGCTTCATGGATTTCAGCGCTGCCATTTCATTTATTTTTACATTTCACAAGCCATCAATCTCCCTCTTTCTTTTTAAAACCCTCCTCTAGCCCTCTCTTCACGTCCCTTCTGTAGCTAGTGTGTGTTCATGTCCGTACACAAGTTTCAACACTAATACACCCCTCTGATTGAATTTCCAGCTGTTCTGCTGATGGAATCAATGTTCTAACAGTAGGCTATGCAAATTCTGAAGCTAAAACTTGAAGGAGGGCTAACGGTGGATGTGTCACTGTTGTGTTTGCTACTTAATTCTGAATTGAAGTGTCAGCTGTTGTTAAGTAGGGTGAATTAAGGTTAATTGGGACACTTTTTTCCAGTCATCGCAATGGCAAAAAGTGTCCCAGTTAACCTGAATTCACCCCTACATAGCAAAAAGTATCATTTTGAATACATTAAAGTGGTCAGAGCTCATGATGCCAACCAAAAAGGTCTATAATACCTGGAGAGAATTATCCACATTCTCATTCATATTAACGGCTTGCACTTGCAGTCCTAGAAGTATCTGATTTGAATTTTGCTGTCATTGCACAAGAGTGTTCCACATACAGGTAACAGGGAAAAAATACATATGTATATGCACTCTCCAAAATGCTACTACGACATACTATATTTGCAAGGAAATATAAATATTGGAAAATATTATTATGTTTTGCAATTAAAATGTTTTCTAAGCAACATTTAAATAGAAAAACTTGTAATAATAACCAGAATGCATAGCTATATTTGAATGGTTGCCAATAAAGAAACATGCTGAATTCTGAACTGCATACTACTCTTAGTAATTTTACAATCCCCTGGTTTCACAGACATGGCTTAAGCTAGTCCTAGACTAAAATGCATGTTTGAGCTCTTTTAACTGTATGTAACTTGCACTGACATACCTTAAAATATGTCAGTGCCATTGATTTGTCTCAAAATGCACACCAGAAATGTTTTTTTTCTTTGGTACGTTTATAAAAGCTACTTAAATACCCTAATTGAACTAGGCCCTAATCCTGGCTTAGGCTAAAGGCCCATTCATATTGTACTATAAAGCGGCTATCCAGTGTGTTCATGTTTTCACCCGCGGAGATCTTACCTCGACGAACTCAGCACACGAAATGAGTCAAATACGAGTCCCATGCGAGTGAAGGCGGAGCCTCAGCGCACACCTCCTATTAGGGCTGCACGATTAATTGCACGAGATTGTCATGTGTGTCTCATCAGTAAAGCCGGTTCTGTGATTAGCGGTAAATGTCCATCACCTGCTTTCAAATGAAGCGGCACTTAATATACAGAGCCGTAGTTCGCGGACAAGCTACGCAATATCGTGTTCATAATCGCAGATGAATCGCTTTCGATTACGAACGCGATATTGCGTAGCTTGTCTGCGAACTACGGCTCTGTATATTAAGTGCCACTCCATTTGAAAGCAGGTGATGGACATTTACCGCTAATCACAGAACCGGCTTTACTGATGAGACACGCATGACAAAAGCATGCGATTAATCGTGCAGCCCTACCTCCTATTACGTTATCGTGACGGACCAATGGTAGTACAAAGGTGTTTTGCAGCTGGAGCGAACTTTTTCTGAAAGTTCGCTTTGGCAAGCCGTTTCGAACTTGGCCTGATTTTGTTCGAAATGACGTCACATCAGTTCGTTCTTCGATTTCGTTTGAAGTATACCGGGGCCTTAAGCCCTGTCTGTGAAACCAGGCTAAAATCTTTCTATGAAAGAAATAGTAAGAGTAGTATGCATACTCAATTTCAACAATGCTTTTTGCCTCCAAAAACATCTATCAGCAGGGGCTAAATTAACATTGCTAACCAGCCAAACCATAGTCTCAGCCTCAGACGTCATGCCCATGGACCGTTGGCTGAACATCTGGTGCATAAGGCACACAAAATGGAAATGGGAAATGGTAAATTGTCATCTGATTGATTGAATTCTACAGGATTTCCAGGAGACGTGTGTTGCATTCTTAAACTATCCCCTTGGAATAAAGCCAAACCCCCTCATGGAAAAAGAAAGCCATCTTGTTTACAACAACTGTGACAATGACCGCTTGTCAGGTTCAACTAATTGCTGGATTTTCAAAAGTATGTGAAGTTCGTGGCACCATTGTTGCAGTAAACTTGCACAACGTACTTGAATTAATAATTTATTAGATGCCTGTTATTATAGGGATATTGACTTTACATTTTCACACCATTAATATGATATGGAACAAATTGAACTGTAATTGGTTGCTTTACATGTCAGTCAGACGGGCTCTTGGGCGGTCCTTGGCCAATGAAAGCTGTGATGGAGTTCAGACCTTCTGCCATCAATCTGAAGGTCAGGCTACGCGAGACAAGCAAAACCCTAACCCTGGGTCATTTTACAGAGATTGCACTCACAAAGATCAATTTCTAGCCATCAAAATATTTTACAGCTAATCATGCCAAAAAATGCAGTCATTAGAGTATCTGGTAACACTATATTTTGGTCCCAAACAGACATTCTACAGACTATAAATAACTTTGAAAGTACATGTCACCTTATTCTACTAACCCAAACCCATTATTTTACTAACACTAAACCTAACACCTTACCCTAACCTAACAGTCTACAGCCTACTAATACTCTAATAAGAGTTAGTTGACATGTAGTTTCAAAGTTACTTATTAGTTGTAGAATGTCTAAAGTGGACTATCGAAATAAAGTGTAACCAAATCTTTAAACTGTATAGTTTAAAATTTCCAGGTTTTCCATATCCACTGAACACTGTCTGAAAGATTTCATTTGAGTCTTACAAGAACGACAAGCCAATTTTCTTTGATGTTTTGATTCCCTAGGCAATACATAAACATCACATAATGAATATGATGGCAAACGCACAAGTTTTGCTCAGCAAGATAACGGCCATGTTGACAAAGCACAGACCATGTTAGTTTGACAGACATTTTAAATGTACATAAAATATTCATGAGGAGGCCGCCTACAATTACAAACTCAGCATTTGCCTGGATGTGCGTGTACCGTAAACTCTGAAAGACTCTCTGATTAAACATAACACTTCATTTAGTTCACTTCACGACTGAATACATCAGCTGTCGGGCATGACAGCTAAACAGAGCAAAACAGAAATGGATGTGTTTTGACTCGGCCAACGATTACGCCTGACAGTCCCGATTATCGAGCACCAGTCTTCCACAGCTGACAAGTTCTCGTTAAGCGACTGACGTGTCCAAAATTGCCACTTGACATGCCAAACGTTTACGTTCAAACACCGATCTCTCAAATCCTTCCCGCTCAGATTTAATCACATTTAAGTAATTACTGATTCAATTATGAATGGGCAACTGTCAGCGTGTGCTGAAAATTAAATGAGGTGTTGAAGTTTCCACACAGCGAGCTAATATCATTAATCATCTCTGCTTAGCAACACCTGGTCACTGTGAGCATGCTAAACACTCATAGACCCCGTGTATCATTCGCCGCTGGGACAGATCGCCATTACCTTTGGATAAACCTGAGATGATCGAGTTTTCTGCGCTAGATCATGTGCCTATTGTTTGTATGATTATTTAAGCCGTGGTATATTGGAAACCCAGTCTAAAACCAGTGGAGGATACTGAATGGGTTATTGCATCATGAATAATGAATTGTGTGTATACACATACTGTCAATTAAAAAATTTGGTCTATCTTAATTAAGATGTTTTTTAAACAAAAATCCAGACTGTATTTAAGGAGTCCAAGTCCATTTCCACCTCAGTCCAATTGCAGCATAATCGCAACTTTCTCACAAATAAGACTTATTTTATCATTTAAATCTAACAATTGCAACACTGTAAACCCGAATAATTTGGGCTAACATTTTTTAAGGTTATGATGTTCCCAATTTTAAGTAAGCAGAACTATCAAGTTTTGAGTTTGTAGTGCTCATGCATGTTAATTGCTCCTAACTTGAAGTACTGAGTTAGCTAACTAATATTTTAACATAACATAACAATTAACATTAAACATTTGGTTAATTAACTTTTTATTTTAAATTCTTGCAAATCAAATGAATTATTTACTTTACTGCAAACCCTAATAAGTAGTCAGAACTCAAAAAAGTTGAACGAGAATTTAAGAAACTCAAAGTTTAAGGTTTTTTTTTATTTTTTTATTCTTAACTTGAAATATTTGAATACACTAATTTATACATTTAACTTAAAATTATCAGGTTATCTCTACAGAAAATTTTTTAAATGTAATTTACCTGCTCTCAAACCAAGCAGCATGCATCACTTGTCAACAGGATGGTAACTCTCCAAAAACCCACATTAATAGAAACTCTTCTAAATTAGTATAACAAAATGTTAATCGCTACTAAATCTCCCTTATCATTAATCTTGCACAAAAAAACAAACAAACATTATTTAATACTTTAAGCATTTACTGTCCCTTTCGAGTGCCATGGGCAAAGCATGCTGGGAAATAGAAATCCCAGCCCAGTTTCAGTTAAACTTAAGCTAGTTTAAATTAAAAGAAATGAGTTCATACAACTCAAAACAATGATCCAGTTCAGTTTACTTGAAAAATGTCAGTGCTGTGAACTCAAAAGAAAAAGAAAGTTCTAAATACTCATAACAGTTAATTTAACTGAACTAATTTCTTTCATTTAAGTTTGTCCTACTCAAACCAATGACGTATTTTGAGTGTTAGGGTTTACAGTGAACTTTATTTCTCATAATTGTGACTTAAATCTCACAGTGTGAATTTGTATATCACAATTACACAATTAACTTTATTGCTCTTAATTGGGACTTCAGATCTCATAATTAAGATGCATCTATTCTAAATCTTCTCACAATTGCAACTTTATTTCTCATAATTTTGACTTTATATCTCACAATCACAACTTTATCTCAAATAATGTGACTTTATAACTCACATTGTGACTTTATACTGTCTCACAATTGTAACTTTATTTCATATTTTAAGACTGTCTCACAATTACCCATTTTATTTATTACTGAGGTTGAAACAGCTTCTATACCTGTATGCCGGCAACTTGTTGACTGTTTTTACTCATCCAGTCCAAATGATCCATTTGGGGTCCAAAACCCCTTTTTAATTAAAATGAGGCTAGTGTTCAGCTAATGAAATATAAGGAGTTGTTGTGCTCACAAGGACCATTTTCCTGTCCGAAGCAAAAAGCAGTTTAAAACAGGTTCATTTTGTACAGAAATTCATACATATGATAGTTTTGTGGACAAATATCAATTGTGCCTAAGCATAAGCTGTTCAGATCATGAGAAAATTCAGCTTAGTCAAGTATGTCCCAAATTTTGTCAAGGTTAAGAAGTGCAATAGCTTGTCTATATAACCTCACAATTGTCATGTCCTAGAGGCACACTGACTCTCAACACAGTAAATCTTTGTTGTAATGATAGGGTGGGTGTTCTGGGTCTCTGATAGTGGCTTGATGATCGCTCTGGAACTGTTTCTGGCTGAGTGCATTCGGCTGTGCCAAGCGTGATTTATGTCTTCCCACAGAATACAGAGGAATCCAAGCGATTATGTCCACGTATCTCACATTCGGCTCCAGATTTACGAGTTTGTGCCCGGCGTCACGCTGATGCAGGCTGAATGTGAACATTAAACCAGAATAATGGCAAACATCCACCTGCTTCAAAGTTCACGTGTATGCCGTTAGTGCTTGTATCCGAACGCAGTCGTAAACAGATCAAAATAGAGTATGGGCAGAAAATCAGGAGTTTGTTGGATCAATTGGCTGGACGGCTGGACATATTTTTTTGAAACAACTGGTACTCTGCTGTGCCAAGAGACATTTCGAAACATTTCACCGGGTACTTTTGCAGAAGAGTCATTTTATGTCCTTTAAATGTGTCGTATTTGACAATACATGCAGCTTTCAGAGGACAATACTGTTCTCAATAACAATGATTGATATGAACTCTTGCACCGCCAGCATTTTTTTAAAGCTGCCAGTCACTGCCAGCATTTTTGATTTTTACAAAAATTTCATGGCCCCCAGAATATTTTGTTGTATGAATATATGAATATGCAATATATCAACAGAAAGAACAGACCCTCTGCCTTTAAACGAAACAAAACTTTTATTCTAGCTTCATGCATTCTTTTTTTATCAACACTTGAATCAAATTCAATAAAAAAAAGCAACATTCTGAGCAAAAAGCTGAGAAAATCACTTTTTTTCAAAGCTTGTCTTATAGTTCTGCCTGGGTCGACAGTAATTCAGTAACGTTAGGCAGTTTTGATTTATATGCTGTTTAATGTTGATGACTGCATTATTTTACATATGCATATGATTACATATGACATCTCTTGTTTCTTTCTGAATCTTATTCGCCTGTGTTTTGATCTTTTTTTCATGGAAGGGTAATGTGTAATCTGCTAAAAGCAAATGTTGTCAACATTTAGGGGTACACTAGCATATAACCTAAGGAAAGCCACAAAACTCCAATCTTATGGGGTCTTTAAGACTTTCAACTGCACATTTTCACTTTTTTACAATGTACCTGGTAGACCAGAGTCGTAGCTATAGAGATAATAAAACACTGACACCCCTTTAATGCTAGTAAAAAGGTCAAAAGTAAAAAAACAAAAACTGGCCCAAGACAAAAGAGAAAACCACCAAGATTGATTTTCTAGATTTGGCTCAGGTCTGTCAGTGTAAGTTCTCTGGGACTTTTTTTTTTTTTTTGCCCATTTTATGGTTCACCAGACAGACATCATAAATCTGACCTCTTAAAAATCAGGCTTGTGCAAAATGCAGAACTGAATTGAGAATGCCTTATTTCTAATTTGAAGTAGCAAACAGCAGAATTTCATTGTAAGGAAATATAATTAAAATTAACTAAAAGTGTTAACTAGAAAAGAATAGTTCTGTCAAGATAAACACTGAATGCTGTCTTGACAAAGACTTTGTTGACAAAGTTTTGAAAAAAGTATTTGGATGATGGATGGAGAAAGAGAGGGACAGATGGATGAGAGATGGATGGAGAGAGAGGGATAGATAGATAGATAAAATATAATATATATATATAAATAAATTACGACATGTGCTGTCAATGACAAATGCAGAATAGTTAGTTCATACGTGATGACCTCAAGGCTAGATTACTGTAATGCTTTACTGGGTGGTTGCCCCACACGCTTAATAAACAAACTTCAGCTGGTCCAAAATGCAGCAGCTAGAGTTATTACTAGAAGCACAAAGTATGACCATATTAGCCTGGTTCTGTCATGTATACATTTTAAAAACTTGCTAATTACTTACAAAGCACTAAATGGTTTAGCTCCTCAGGACTTGAACAAGCTCTTAAAGGTGCTAAAGAGGTTCTTTTTGTCGACTGAGTTTTTGAAATGAGCGCATGGGTAAGAACAACCTCCCTCCTTCACAGCTCATTTAGAGGGAACGCCTCCCAATACTCGTGCACGAGTATCAGGACACGAGTGTTTACCACCGGCATTCGCTGTGTTATTAAGCCGGGCACACATTTAACGACTAGCTAAAACATTCTGACTATGCTCAACATACAACGATTGTTTCCTGCTCCTGAAGCAGATTTATATACTTTCACATGGAATTTGAACACCGACTGTAATCACAGACTGAAAGCAACTGGCTCTGACTGGACGCGTTTGAGCGCGATCAGTCTTAAGTATCAATTTACATTCATAATCAGCCTTACAATCGTTAAGTGTGTGCGTGACGTGGATTCATTATGTCGGACTCACCGCAGGTAACTCATAATCTGCAGTTATTACTCCTGTCTCCTGACAAAAACATTGCATGCAGCGCCTGTGAAGTGTGGAAAGTTACTGGAGCGCGCAGCCACGCTCGTCTCTCACAAGGAACGTCATGGCAGTGATTGACAAGCCAGAGGGCCAATCGTTTACGCGATGATCGCGTAAACCATTGGCTGATGTTTTTAAGGCCCTACCTTGTGCACAGATGATGTATATTAATATTATTCCTTTCAGTGCACCTAATAAATAGTCTTTTATCAGTTAGTAAAGACAGTTTCAAGTAATATTGCAAAAATGTATAAAACAAAACATCCTCTTTAGCACCTTTAACGCATTATAGTCCTTCACGTCTCTTACGATCTCAAAATTCTAGCCTTTTCCTGTTTAGCACCCAAACTCTGGGTAAGTCTTCCTTGCCTTGTTCGGGAAGCAGACAAACTCTGTCACATCTCTGTTACATCATAAGATAAGAAGAACGGCATATATGCTAGTATTAGTCTGTCTGTCTCATCCTTATCACGAGGTTACCAAAGTCAGCTGGATCCGGTCCACATCCAGATTAGATGGTGGACCAGCACCTAGTCACGACCAAAGCACAGCCCTGAATGTCAGCAGAGACTACAAGTCTCTGTCTACTGTCTACAAGACAATCCCCCGTAAAGGCCTCATCGACACGACAGCCACGGGCACAGATCCTCAGCAAAGACCACAAGAACCAGACAGGTCCTCCGCACAGACCTCTATGGCCAGCTTCGGCTCCATACCGGCGTAATGAATCCTAAATCATAATGACACCGTGTTTGTTTGTTGGCCAGAGGAGAACTGCCCCCCCGACTGAGCCTGGTTTCTCCCAAGGCATTTTTCTCCATTCTGTCACCTTATGGAGTTTGGGTACCTCGCCACTGTTGCCTTTGGCTTGCTTAGTTAGCGACGCATAATATTCAACATTATTATTGATCTGACTGTACTGACACTGTTGTATGAGAACTGAACTGAGATGGACAATGACATCATTTTTTGCAGAGCTGCTTTATAGATGAAATGAACTACTTTAATAATTAATGATCTTTACAACGGAACTGAATCAACACTGAACTGACTTCAGCTGAACAACAGCCGAAATGCATCATTTTACTGTTATCGCAGTAAAGCTGCTTTGAAACAATCTGTATTGTATAAAGCGCTGTATAATAAAGGTGACTTGACTTGGACAGACAGACAGATTTAGGAATCTGTTAAAATCTCTAAAACGGAGTATGAGTAATAGTGATGCTTATATTAGCATTTTCTGTCCTACATTTTTTGATTGAACACCAAAGTACAATGTGCAGCACCCGATTAAATCCATCTGGTAAAAACACCCACGATTACTTTAACACCAAAAGTGTGAATGTACAATATGTACTAAATACAAGAACAAAATATGCAGATATTTAGAGGCTGCATCACCGGTAAAAAGACCCGCTTACGAGCGTGATTATTTTGCACTTTCATTTGCAATTTTGGCTCTGGTAGAAAGGAAACCAAACACTGGATTACACCAGTCAAGTGTGACGAGAAAAAGCACCCTAGAGGAGATTACATTAAACCAATCCGTTTTTCTCTGCATGCTTCAGGTTTAGTTCTCTTGCCTTGCTGGTGTGAAAAGCCACTGTTAACATTCAATTAGCCAGCTACACAGCGCTGTTTGGCAAGGCTGAGCGTGATGAGCCAAGAGTTTGGGGTCAGATGTCATCCCTATTGGACTGAGAGCTATATTTATCATCCACCCTCCTAGACCACGCAGCCTTGGCAACTAAGCCTCATGTTTCTTGTCTACAGCACAAATCATGAATTAACCATTTAAGAACATCTTCAATACTGTAAGATATCAGCCATATTCTTTCAAATATTTACTCGGTTCTGTCAGATGATCCCCAATAAATGAAAATATAACATCCTGGTAGCAGTCTAGATCAGACTTTACATTTCATACCGTTTAAATTTGGTCTTTGTTTATACTTCTATAGACTTCTAATGTAAAGTGTGATATTTCTATAATCATAAAATACATCTATCCCCAACCGCTGGTATCTTTACAGAGAGGAATCGATACAGCGTTTTGCGATTTGATGTGTAAGTTCTGCTAGTGTGTATGTTACCTGTAGGACTGCTGGTATCTGGGAAGAACTCTCTCTGCTTAGAGATACCGGCAGGCGGAGGAATATGAAGCTCCCTTATCTAATAAAATGAAAGCGATATGCTTTAGAGATATGTAGTATTGCCGGAATTGTGTAAGATGTAACAATCCACCCGTGAGCCAAATGATAAGTAGGAGAAGGAAGTTCTCCCTGGTTTTACATATTATGAGATTGAAGAGGATTGTTGAAATCCCACTTTAATAGAGTGCAAAGAAGTTGAGGAAGAACTGGTGAGGTTTTGCATGAGCAGAACTAAACACAACTTAGAATGAGTGATCTAAGACGATCATTGTGTGCTGTAGTGATTCATAGAAATCTATTTACAGCATTTGTTGGCGGTTGGGCCTGTAAAAACAATACGTTCAGATTTCCAATGAGTGCATGGAGACAGCTAATTGGTGTTCAGTGACAGAGTTAAAAACAGCTTACTTTACATTACAGAGATTTTACAAAAACAAATTTCCTTACTCTAGACAGTTGCAATTCCAATTGATTATGTTTGTTTGTGGCGCAGAAACATTTATATTGTCTCACCTGTTCATCCTTTTATTGCTGTGTTTGCTTCAAAACGTGATCGCTACCTGCTAATCTGCTAATGCACGGCAAAAAAGTGAATTAATCAATCATACGAATATGTGAAAACAGTGGAATACAAGTGCATTTTGTCTCACAGCACTGGTAGATTTTTTTACACTTATTTTTAACTTAATAATAAAATAATAAAAAAGTGAAAAATCTGTCAGTGCAGTAAGAAAAAATACTCATATTAAAAATATAATCTTTGAAAACAAGTTTTAATATCTTATAGTGTTGTTTCAAGTACATATATCTTGTTTTAAGGATTTTTAGATATTTTAACTGTAAGATAACAAACAGAAAAATAGTATTTTTTTTATTTTTTTTGCAGTGTACATTGGTCTTAGGCCTTATACTGAAACATACTGGGTAATAAAATAAAATAAAATAAAATAAAATAAAATAAAATAATAAAAAGAGCCCACATCTAAGTCTCTGTGATATTCAATGGATGTCTTCAAAAACAAAGCTGCATTAAACTACACGCAAAATCAGTTTAGGGTATACAAACCTGAAAAATGTCTCGGGATAAACTCATTACGTAGACATGTACATATGGCAACCAGAACAACTGACTCCGTATTATTGAATTA
Organism: Megalobrama amblycephala; assembly: GCF_018812025.1. Lineage (NCBI taxonomy): Eukaryota > Metazoa > Chordata > Actinopteri > Cypriniformes > Xenocyprididae > Megalobrama > Megalobrama amblycephala. Next base: position 6,988,392 of record NC_063055.1, on the reverse strand, counting down.
TTGAAAATGAATGCAAACCACAGCTGTAACGCCCACTCCATTTTGCATCATGGCCACATTACCATCTCGAGTGCACATTACTTTTCAAGAATTCAATGGATATAATCAACTACCCCTTAAATATTTGTCAAAAGCGTTATTTTTAGGTACACATTTGTCTAATCAGTCTCAAAATACTTTCTAAATTTGACTAATAATTAACTGAAAAAACAAAAACAAAACAAATAGTGACAGTTATCCTCAAAGAAAAAGGAATCAGCCGTAAACAGGCAGCAGCGCTCAGTAAATCTAGCCTGGCTCGTCTTGGAGCAGAAAGTCGTGTAGATGACAAGGCATAATGAAGTCTCTACCTGTGCTTTACCAGTAATCACTCCACTTCCACAAAAATCGCTTCCACCTCATAACAGCTCGGATTAATTTTTTTTGTGCACCACTAATCATGAATAATGGATGACACAATGCAGAATGCTGAACGATATTTGTGTGGCTTTTAGCCTTGCCCTTCACCGTACCCCTGTTTCAGGAGGGGCAAATGCAACCCAAGACGATGCCGACTGCTTGGCGAACGGCCCAGAGCCGATGGCTGGAGTAACTGCAGCACCGCTGTCGGACCACTCCGACAAGCTATTTGGGGCAAAGGTCAGTTTTCATAAGTTACGAACAACAACACGTCAATCTCAACATGACACTTAAGGTTGATTAAATGTTTCATTTACGCATCACGTTAGACGTTTAGCCACCTGACGGGTCCAAGGGGGGTTTCTTCATCCACCTGGATGAGGAGAAGTGCTTTGATTTCATTTTAGTTACATTTTTTTACTTCTGAGTGACAGGCGTGATCACAAAGAATGTTAGCTCTCAAAACACGAGACGCATAATAGTTACTATAGTACGCAATAGTACATGCAGAGCCACAGCGCTGATGAATGGAAAAGAAGGCATGGTCTCGAGCGCGAGATGCGGCGCAATGGTCAGATGTTCGTCTAGCGCATGTTTACGTAGAAAAACAATTAAAAGCAGCAGAACTTACCGTAAACGTTACGATTGGCCCAAAGCAAACTTCTTACGTCAGCGCGTTCTGATCTCGTACGTGCTCATACCGGTAATACGAATATTCTGTCATCATTTACTCACCCTTATGTCTTTCCAAACCTGGATGACTTTCTTTCTTCTGCAGAACACAAAAGAAGACATTTTTAAAGTCACCATGAAATCAAAATTGACAATTGACATTGTTTTCATTTGGTTTTGTTTTTTTAATTCATTTGCCCTCATAATCTTTCATCAAAATAACTTCCTCTCCTTCTTGCAGCGACATCTCTTCTCTTCTCTGATGACATGTTTACTGGCGTGAGGGCGGGGCAACCTGTCACTCACATGAGATCCACCAATAGCAAACTACATCCATCCAATCAATTCCAAGAGACAAAATCAACCTATATTTCTTCTTGTTCAAAAAGCCATTTCACTCAGATATACGTCACAATAGGGAAGAAAGACTATCGCAAAAGACTATCAACTTTTCATGCCGACTTTAAGAATGTTGGGTATCAAAAACATTGGAGCCCACTGACTTCCATTGTATGGACAAAAAAAAAAAAAAAAAAAAAGACATTTCTCAAAATATACTCTTTATGTTCACAGAAGACGTCATGAAGGTTTGGAAAGACATTACTTTAACTCGTTTTTCATAACTTTGTATTTAGCAGTGATTTATTGTGATGTTTGCATTTACAAGCATTTTTTATGTTCAATAAAACTCCTCAGTTACCTGCTTGGAAAGGTTTTTGGATTAAAAAGTACACCAAATGCTGTAATATTTGATTCCCTTGTACTAACAACACAAAACTAACTTTCCTCCTGAGGTATACAACGTTATGCCAGAACAGAAAATGAATAATGTTTGTGATGATCACACTTTTTTTGTGTATAAAGCCTCATAATTGATCCAAACAGGAAATGTTTTCTACAAAATTTAGCCATGCATATGAACATCTTTATTATTTTTAGCACCATAAGCCAGTATTTTATGTATGTCATTGAGGTGGGAATGCTTTAAAACTACCTTCAGGGTGTAAAGAGTTCAGATGGGACAAAACAATACATCAATGTCATAAACGCACTAGTGCTCGTAATGCCCAACAATCAGCCATCAGGACAAACCTTGAAATCCATCACTAAGAGCAAAACAGAGCTAAAATTCTTGTTTCTATTCACATACTTTCAGCACTGGCATTCTATGTTTGGGAAGCTTTCCTACAACTTACCTTTGCTTATGGTTTTTATCAACACTTAAAGGTACAATTTGTAAGATATTCGCAGTAAAATATCCAAAAACCACTAGGCTAGTGTTATATATTTTGTCCAGCTGATTACTAACAATATCTCTAATGTTTTCAACTACTTGTAAATCATGAGAAAATTCCCATTCTAAACAGTGACACGGGGCAGTGCAGTCGCCTGTCAATGACGTCAGTTACCCTTTGTTACCGCCTTTACTGACGTAGAAACCACATGACAACAGTGTTCGTGGACAAATGCGGAGTAGTGTCTAGCGTCCAGCAAACCACTAGCTTGCTTCAAGCAGTTACTTATTTACTTCTTGCACGTTTTATGGTGGATTGTGTTACTTATTTATGAAACATAATTACTGTTTACCATCTGCCGCTGGTTCTGTCGACAAAGACAGCTCCCGTAAACGTAAGCGTACGGGCCAACCAAACGACCCAAGAAGAGTTTGGGACAAGAGGAGAGAAAGAGCAAGGATCAATATCGGTTTTGCATTTTCTAGATGGAGAGAGTTTCGCGACAAACTTCACCTAGAAAGAGATGCCGATCTCGCTTGTGTTTTACTCACAGGTGAGTTGTTTTGATTCGTATCTTTACAGAAAACGTATGCCATTATAACGATCAACACGATTAGTATTATGGGGCATACACGCCAAACACGGGGCATCGCGTCTCTAGACCCGCGCGAGGAAGCGTCTGATCCATAGTCTGATCGCGTCTTTGCATTGACTTTGTATGTAATCTACTCGCGCAAATTGTTGAACTCGCGTTTGCTATGTAACGTTATGCCCAATTATTGTGTTTGAATGTACACAAGTGTATATATTTGTTGAACAAGTGGTAATCGTTTTCATATCATCTGACAAAACAGTAATCAATTAATTTGATAATTTACTGTCAAACTATATTTGCTGTATTGTATTGCAATATAGCATGACGCAATATGTAATGGTGGCATGTGAAAATTGTCTTTTTCAGACACTTACAAAATCCAGTATTGGATAGATTTTGTTAGTTACTGTAGCAGCTACAGTGTAGTTATCAATTTTACATCATAACCTCACAATAAAAATTGTGCTGTCAATACATATGATACATATGGTAAAGCGGAAGCAGCGCCGGCGATTGTGGCATAATAAAAGTTCCGCTGCTCGTGAGGCGTGTGTTGCGCAATAGCTCCAGCGGCCTCGTTCAGCTCCCACAACACTTGTCCTGCTCTGTTTCATACTACAGTAACATTAATAATCGCATCCATTAACATGTTTTCTTCCCAAGTCCTATTGCACTGTCTGTTGAGGTGGAGACCACATGTCCCAAGATTCCACACTCAAACTTGCCGTCATCAAGCTACGCCTTTGTTTTGAATAGGCCTCTAGCGACCTCTAGCGGACAAAATTATTACATACTGCACCTTTAAATGTGGGTAAGTTTCATAAAAAAAAAAGCAACATTCTGAACAAAAAAAGAAATCATGTTTTTTTTTTTTTTTCTCAAAGACTACAACGTACATAAGTAATGCTTTTATCGCTTGTTTCTGCTCCTTTTGTACTCTGCTCCTTCTGTACTCGTTCAGAATATGCGTAATAGTGCCCCCTACCGTTTAAAAGTGAAAACACAGAGAGCCGGGAAAGCGTTGTCTCATAAATGACAGAAAATTCCGCCAATGGTGTGGAAAGAGTTAAGTCAAACAGCACATTAACCCTATAAATCCCATCCTGTCTTCTTTTAGCAAGTAAAAGGCCGTTTAGTGTAACAGTGAAAAACATGGGTTTGGTTGTGGTTCACCTGTCTTTTTGCTGTGAAATCTTTATGATTTTTATAAAGTAAAACGAAGAATATATTACATATTGTTAGTAATATTTCAAGATGAAAACGTACTGAAGCAACTAAGGTTTACTTGATCATCCTTACATCACTTTTAGAAAAATCACGTTAAAATTAGGTTTTGCACACCACAATAAAACCTGCAGAGCTTTGATTATAAAACTAAGCATTTAAAAATCATGTTACCAAGACATATTATTGGAAGATATAGAATGACAACTGAAATTTATATGCATTTTATAAGTAAGTAGTCTGCTATACTGTTATAAAGACCTCACTGATTTACATTACAAGCTATCAGAATGTCATCTTAATCTTTGTCCATTTAAATATCAGCAACTGCACCAAATTGCTTTTTTTTTTTTTGCTTAATTTTCTGAATGAAATTAAAGAGTGTTTCCTCCTCAAGTATGAGCCCCATATTCTCACTATATCATACTATGTGAGCCATAAGAGCCTCAAGTATCAAATATAATATTCAACAAAAAACACATATGAAAACATTTCTTTAAGGTTCAATAAATGTTTCCATTAAAAAATTCTGATTGTAATTATTTCATATGTCAGGCTTTACAGGGTTTAAAAAAAGTTTCTTGAGTTTCTTGTCTAAGTCTATATGTCATCCCTTTAGATATCGGAGCAAATCCAGTTCATCCCTGAGACTGTAATTATTCAGCAGTGAGGGGTGTTTGCCCTGAACATTACTGTTCACTTTCTCTCTCTCTCTCCTGGTCTTGGAAGTCTCCCCTGGCTGTGACTGACCTCTGTCTGTCAATAAAGGAAAGCTAAACGGCAGAATGTGGAGACGAGAGCTCAAGTCATTATCTGAGCTCAATCTGGCCCGGAAGCCTTCGCACCTACCGCAGAGGACAGCAGAGAAAGAGCGTCGGAGAGCGGGAAAGACAGAGAGAAATGATCTGAAAGTGTTGTGAGAAATAAAGCCAGTGCAAAAAAGGCCAAGGAAATAAATCTTGAAGAGAAATGGCAGGTTATTACGAACAGTAGCTGAGACTGGATTGTCTGTATGAAAGTGTAAGTGGTGCCTGCCCATCACTGAAGAAAAAAAAAAAAAAAAAAAACATTTTCAACAATAATGAAAAATATTCAAGTGTGTTGTTTTACAATAAAAATATCTGTCCATATTTTAGAACAAAAAAGGAAAAAATAAATTAATTTAAAATATAAAAAATAAATTAATCGTGCTGCTTAGATATGTATTTTGATGTTTAAATATGTTTTTGTGGAAAACAAGACAGCACTGATTCAGAAAATTAAATGAATGGGGAAAAGTGAAGGATGAGTCATGCACTAACCAGTGTTGTAGTACTCGAGACTCAGACTCGGTCTCGAGACCATATTGTAATGGTCTTGGTCTTGTCATGGACTTGTGTGCATTTTGACTCGGAATTGACTCATACTTGAACATATTAGGAATTGGACTCATTGTCGAGTCCACTCGAGTCCCATTCAAAATATTTCATGATTATTACTGTATGTTACTATTTCTGTAAATTGATGCTTGGTTGACAAGTCCAGTGATTGGTGATTTTCTTCTGCGCAGCTGCGCATGACTTGAGACTAACGTTAGTGCAAAGGCAGCAGGACTCAGCGGGAAGTTCAGATCATTTTACTGACTCGTTCATTTCAGCAGAATATAATTGAAATGTTACATTTTAAATTCAGCCACGAAGGCCAAATTATGAGTAAAAAATGATTGATGAATTAATTGCTTAGCAGGGTTTGAGGCTATGCAGTCTGTTAGTTCACCTTACCTCCAGATCAGAGTCGTTCTTTCTTTTGTCACCTCACATTTATCACGTCTGTTCCCCAGAAAGATTAGATACCTCTCGTGTGTAGAACTCCAAACTTTCTGGTCTCGGTCTCGGTCTCGACTCGGACTCAACATATTCTGAACTCGGTTTTGACTCGGACTCGAATGAGCTGGTCTCAACTACAACACTGGCACTAACGTTTAATACTTTAGTTTGAGAACATTTGAGAAAGAATATTAATGTCCACTTAAAGGGTTAGTTCACCCAAAAATGAACATTATGTCATTAATGACTCACCCTCATGTCGTTCCAAACCCGTAAGACCTCCGTTCATCTTCGGAACACAGTTTAAGATATTTTAGATTTAGTCTGAGAGCTTTCTGTCCCTCCATTGAAAATGTATGTACAGTATACTGTCCATGTCCAGAAAGGTAATAAAAACATCATCAAAGTAGTCCATGTGACATCAGTGGGTTAGTTAGAAGTTTTTGAAGCATCGAAAATACATTTTGGTCCAAAAATAACAAAAACTACGACTTTATTCAGCATTGTCTTCTCTTCCGGGTCTGTTGTCAATTCGCATTCACGACTCCGCTTCTTCTTCTTCTTCTTCTTTCCTGTTTTACGGCGGTTGGCATCTAGCTTATTGGTGCATTACCGCCCCCTTCTGCTCCGGAGTGTGGTTCACGACTCCGCAGTGACGCTGCTGACGTGTTATCCGGTGCGCCCGAGCTTCGTTTACAGTCTGAGGGAGACGCACGCTGTATTCAAGCTATTCCACATTGTATTTTGGTATTGCTATTTTTTTTAAAATGGTGCATAAGTGTGCATGTCGCGGATGTCCTAATCACCAAAAACAACCACGGTGACATAAAAGTGCATTACCATCGCCGACAGATGAAAGGATTCAATGGAATCAGTTCAATGGAATCAATTCAATGGAAAGGATTCCAGAAGAGAAGACAATGCTGAATAAAGTCATAGTTTTTGTTATTTTTGGACCAAAGTGCATTTTCGATGCTTCAGAAAATTCTAACTGACCCACTGATGTCACATGGACTACTTTGATGATGTTTTTATTACCTTTCTGGACATGGACAGTCTACCGTACATACATTTTCAATGGAGGGACAGAAAGCTCTCGGACTAAATCTAAAATATCTTAAACTGTGTTCCGAAGATGAACGAAGGTCTTACGGGTTTGGAACGACATGAGGGTGAGTCATTAATGACATAATTTTCATTTTTGGGTGAACTAACCCTTTAATCACTTACTGGCATTAAGTGAAAAAAAAGAAAATCTTCTTGAAGCTTTCCCATATTAATGGGAATGAATGATCAGATGAGAGAGATTCTGTAGAAGAGGACGGAAGAGTGGAAAATAAGCTGATGTTCAAACGTGCTTCAGTGATCATGCTAATAAGAGGAATAGGCCAGTAGAGAGAGTCAGAGGTGCCAGAACACAGCTGCCCATCTGATCTATCTCCACCCATCTGCACGAGTCCTCAGGGTGACGCACACCCGATCGGAGCTAAGCAGCCACACGCTTCACCACTTCAGGAGAAAGTGTTGTACTACACCAAAGCCCTGCAGTGGATTTACTGGGGATGATACAATGGTAATACCTAGGGTTTTGCACACCATGAAGTTATTCTTTGAAGTAACCTGGGTAATACTATGGTATATGAATATGATAATCATACAGTTCAATGGTGGCTAAAGAAACACATTGCAAAAAAAAAAGGTTTTGTTGAGCTTCTGTTTATGTTTATACGATTGAGTCTCTCCAGAAAATGTGGACTAAACTCGATTCATATGGATTAGTTTATATCTCTTTATGAACTTTTTGAATCGTCAAAGTGGTAGTTGCGTAGCTGTCAATGGAAGGGACAGAAATAGCTTAGATTTTAAGTTTTTCAGTTTAAAAAGATCTTCATTTGTGTTTTGAAGATGAACGAAAGTCAACTTTACAGTGTTTGTAATAACATGAGGTTGAGTAAATAATGACAAAATTTCCATTTTTGGGTGAACTACCCCCCTTTAAGTTTATTTTCCTTACCCTACTGACAGATATTTTTTCTTGGTTTAAGCAGAAATTCATTTTTCAGACAATCAGAATTAACATCTTAAGTAATTTTTCTTCTCGAATGTTTACATTTTTTTTTTTTTTTTTTACTGGAAAACAAGACAAAAATACTGCATATGAAAATCATTTCAAACTGTGCATTCAGATCAATTTTATTTTTGGACCTAGTTATGTTGCTTTAAAAGCTGCTTCTCGATACTTACAAAAACAAAGAAGGTCAATCTCATGAAGCTCATTTGTTCTGAAGATACTGAGATAGAAAGTCAATACAACAATGACAGCATGGTTTTGACAAGACAACTTACTCACAGACAACTAATCTGGACAAATGTATAATTTGGCTCCAGATATTAGATACCATTTCAACAAATTATAGCTACACCGTTTCACCACAGAGCTTCAGACGGGAGGGAGATATGCGCGGGGTGTGAATATACTTATATGGAGATGTCAGAATCTGAAAAACAGATTTTTGACTGGTTTTCGTGCATCATGTGATCAGGCAGATTAGGCTCCAGCTAAGACGAATGCAGAAGACAGAGGCGTGGATGTCAAATGAGCTTGAGAAAGTGAGAAACGATAGTTCTGCTCTGAAACCTAATCTCTTCACAGGGAGAACAACAGAAATTAGAGCTATTTATAGACACTGGGTTTATTTAGCACATTCTGTGGCCACAACATCAATACATCTTCAGGGAATAAGTCAGCTCAGCAGAAAACGACTGGAGGATCACCCGTGGGGTCATTATTTTTGGATCCTGTGTGCATTAAATAGTAACTTACTATAAAAGCTTTAGGGCCAGATTCAGTCTCCCAGATTCAGTTTCTGATCTCTGCTCATGTTCCACCTATTGGGACATTTGACAGGACACAAATTAGGATCTGACTGCTGTTTCACATTCTTTCCTTTTTTTTTAATCAAAGCTTTGAAGCTAAACAAACAGAACTAATGATAGGCTTGACTTCCAGCAGACCTCCATAAATGGAAAGCTGACGGCGATGCTGAAAGACCTGTTCCACAAGATATATATATGTGGCATCCACGGGTTAAACGGACCACCCGCTCGCAAATATCATCAGTGTAGAAAACTAAAGAGAGTGTGGTTTATTCCTGTAAGGAAAAAGGACTTCAGGAGCAAGAGAGAAAACACTCTTCAGCAGCCGGATTTTATGAGAGCTGCAAACATCAAGTGTGTGATTTAAAACTACTACAATGTGAGATATGGAAATATGTGCTCACAGTATAAATAATGTAGTGAAAAAAAAAGACTATTAATAGCACAGGGGTTTTCAAACTGGGGTCCGGGGCCACAAGGAAGTGCTAGGGGGTCCATGGAAATTTTAGAGAAAAATGAAAAAAAAAAAAATAATAATAATAAAAAAATGAATAAATAAATAAATAATATCATATAATAATAATAATAATACATAAATAAATATTAAAAAAAAAAAAATTAGGTAAAAAAAAAAAAAAAACTTAATAAATGAATAGAATAAATAATAAAAATTAGATTAAAATAAACAAATAGTACACAGCACTATAGTGAGTATTAAAAAAACGAATAAATTAAATATTTTTTATATCATATTTTACACATATTATTTTTCACAGTATAATTTGGGTCTTTATACATAATTTATAGATCTCTTTTAAATTTTAGGATTGGGGTCCCTTGTATGAGAATGACCATATATAGTGAACCATGGCATCTAAGAAGATTGAAAGATTTAAAAAGACTGAAAACGCTTTTATTGCTGAAGAGTGTTGAACTTTCTTCTCCTGTGTCCTATTCATCTGCAATCCAGAATGGCAGCAAAGATTAAAGATGGTTTATTTGAGCTGCGCCCTCTACTGTACAGGTGTGAATTTGCATTTCCTTCAGCCTGAGGCTTATTCAATTCACTTTTATAATAATAATAATTCAACATTTATATAGCGCTTTTTTGGGTACTCAAAGCGCTTTATATATAGAAGGAGGAATCTCCTCAACCACCACCAATGTGCAGCATCACCTGGATGATGCGACGGCAGCCATATTGCGCCAGGACGCCCACCACACATTAGCTTATTGGTGGAGAGGAGACAGAGTGATGAAGTCAATCAGTATATGGGGATAAAGGACAGAGGCCAATGGGCAAATTTGGCAAGGATGCCAGGGTTTACGCCCAAAAGTGATTTTTTTCGAAGGACATCCTAGGATTTTTAATAACCACAGAGAGTCAGGACCTTGGTTTAACGTCTCATCCGAAGAATGATGCTTTTTGACAGTACAGTGTTCACATCATTATACTGGGGCATTAGGACCCCCACAGACCACAGGGTGAGCGAACCCTTGCTGGCCTCACTAACATCTCCTCTAGCAGCAACCTAGTTTTCCCAGGAGGTCTCCCATCCAGGTACTAACCAGGCTCAGCCCTGATTAGCTTCAGTGGGCAACCAGTCTTGGGATACAGTGTGATATGGCTGCAGGGTGACTTTTGGTGGTAAAAGGCCTTTACGTTTGCCAAAAATAGAACTTTTTTGTTATTAAAAAGCAAACAAGCATGCCCAGCCCAGGTAAGAAAAAGTAACATAAAAGTATTGTAACACATTACTTTCATAAAAAGGTAACTAAAAGTACTTTTTTAGGGAGTAACACAATACTATAAGGCATTACTTTTAAAAGTAACATTCCCCAACACTTATTACCACAGACCTTATTTTACTCAAATTGAAAACCCCCATTATAAAACCCCATAGGAAAATCTCAAGGGAACCACAGGTGAATTAGTCATATGGGTTTTGACATCATTCCTGGACCACTCTAATGGCCCTGTCCCAAATGGCACACTTCATAGCACTTTCGGTCTTGTGGACTTACAATGACTGCTGCGTGCACGTGTCCATTAAGTCCACGAGACCGTAGGGTGTCCCATTTGTCAGTTTTAGGTTCAGAAGGGTGCTCACGAGCGCCCCCTTTGCAGTCGATATGTGCCCACTTTTTCAGCAGACATCAGCCCGACAGTCAAAGCGGCATTAAATCATGAAAGTGCGGACTCGTAGGAAGACCACGAGTGTTTAGGGGTGCCATTTGGGACAGGGCCATAGTATGCTACCTACTATCAGGCATCATGGGAGTGTTCCCAACACAAACGACATTGCAAAAGTTAATTACCCTGCCTCCTCTGACACTTTGTTTTAGCTCAATTCTAAGGAAGCATGGCATGTAATCCCAAAATGCATTGTAACGGCTTAGTGAAAAAAACAAATCTAAGTTCGTGGAGAAAGCGGGAAATACTGATAATAAATAAACTTATATTTCATTCAATAGTGAAACATCCTAACAATATTGAGATTTCTTTGGAATAACATGCACAAATGAATCATACAGGAAATTGTATTGAGAGAGTTGAACAATTGAATAATTTTCCAAAATTTAACAAAGCCAGCCAAGCTGAAAAGAATTCATATACTGCAGTTTCAGTTTAATGGATGAAAATTAATTCCCTATTCTGTCATCAGACCACCAGTCCTCCATCCATCTGCAATATAAGAATGGACATAAATTTAATTGAGTGAAAAAGTGTCCTTTTATTGAAGATTTGGCCAAAGAAATGCTGAACTAAAGGAAGGCATTTGAACCCTTAGAAAGACAAAAACCAATGCAACCAAGCATTTGGAGAACATTTGTGAAGTCTATTTTTAAGAAATATAAATTGTCGAGAAAATTATATTTATATTTAGTTATTTTTCTCAAAAGAAAATGTAAATATTTTTAATTTAATTACAGGTATTACTACAAATAACTCAACAGAAATATTTTTCATAAATAATAAGATAGGCTTTTCAATGAGTTTACAAACGCACTGAAAATGACCACAGGTCCACAGCAAATATTAAACTGGCTTTTTGCATTACCTTATCAAGGACGCGTAATATTTTGACTTATTTATGGGGAGTGCATAAAAATTGCAGGAGAATGGATTGGGTATTCATGTTCCTCCTTCAGCCCCTAAAAGTGAATTGTTTACACCACCTGCCCCGTTAAAAAGCTGTACAAAACCCAAGACCAGTTACGGCATCTGTATGTTCCATATGCCGCACTTGAATCTAATCTCAGTGCTTTAGTTTATGAGCCGAGAGCACAAACATGAGAACAGTATCCAAAGTTTTATTTCTGAAAGTCTGTTGCCAGTTCTGACCATCTGGCGTGTGAAGAGAAGGTCGAAAGTACAGGTCAAAAGGAACATGTTTATGATTGAATTTATAAGCCCAGAACAGAACAGACCATGATGTGATTACAGAGTTTAAACAAATTCTTATGAGACATTTACTTTTAAATTTGCATATCTGCTTTATGAATGAAAGTCATAAATATTTATGTACAACAAAAGGCTACAATGACTGTCGATGTTGTACACTACACAAGGCTCTTGATCCACTTTCATTTATGGAAACTATGCTGAAAAACTTCAGAAAATATCACATTATTGAAGTCACAACCATGAGCACATTCTGAGAGATCATCAATGCCTATTCAGTATTCAGCAGCATGACCCTTAAACATCACATGCAAAGGTCATAACAGAGTCATATACACGTAGAAGTCTTAAAGGTACAGCCTTTAATAACGCCGGAGTGCAGAGTGCAACAGTTGTGTTCCACAAGTAAAAACTCATTCGTTTTCTCCATAGGGAAATTGTTTTTTTTTTCATGCTAAATTATAAACCTTTAAAGATAGACCTACTGTGAGCTACGAGGTTGTTAATGGTATTGCATCTGTTGAAGCAACTTATTTTTAAAATAATTGTTTTAGTTCACCCAAAAATGAAAATTCTGTCATTAATTACTCACCATCATGTCGTTTCAAACTCGTAAGACCTTCGCTCATCTTCAGAACACAAATTAAGATATTTTTGATGAAATCCGAGAGCTTTCAGTCCATCCACTGGGAGAAACGCAATGTACACATTCAAGGTTCACAACGGTAGTAAAGACATCATTGAAGTAATCCATGTGACTCTAGTGGTTTAACATCAATTTTATGAAGTGACGCGAGTGATTTGTTTGTGCAAAAAAACATAATTTACCTCTATCCTTACAAAATAATTTGATCCAAAGCGAGTTCATGGAACAACTTCTAGTCTTGAGTCAACACAACACACATGCATCATGGTGCTCCCCCTACTGGATTGCAGGTCAATATTTTCATAAATACAGTGGTAAAGAATGTTTTTTGTTGCAAACAAAGTACTCACATTGCTTCATAAAATTGAGGTTAAACCACTGGAGTCACACGGATTAATTTAATGATGCCTTTACTACCTTTCTGGACCTTGAATGTGTAAATTGCTCATAATAGAGAAACAGAAAGCTCTCGGATTTCACCAAAAATATCTTACGTTGTGTTTCAAAGATGAACAAAGGTCTTATGGGGTGTGGAACGACATGAGGGTGAGTAATTAATGACAGAAATGTCATTTTTGGGTGAACTAACCCTTTAACAGCGGGAATTCGTGTTGAAAAACTACATTACCCATAATGCTGTACAGAAAATTCCACCAATCAGAGTCACCACAAGCAAAACGAGACAAAAGAGTTCTTTTGCTCCGCCCACTCCCATGAAGCACTGTTAATGATGCAATCAAGTCGGCCTCTTTGTGCTCTCAAAATACTTAAATATTTGTATATATTTTGCAATAAACTTATATTGTTTTCATATAATAATAAACATTTTTAAATGAGTAGTTTCTCCATCGTTTTTAATTTGATTATGCTGTTCGCAGTGCTTCATGGGATTGTAGTTCTTTCCCTTACTAAAGCATTAAGTACAGTCTTGTCCGATTTTCAAATACTTTTTTTTGCTTCTAATCAAAGGCTTTAACAAAGACTTTTTTAAAAATCCCTGATTGAATCTGACTCAAATTTCATTCAACTTCCCAACCCTGATGCCTATAGGTCAAAGGCAGAAAATAAACTGAAATCTTAACATTAAAAGGTGACTTAAAATGCTACAAAAATCTACAATGTGGCTGTTTTAAGCTTTAGAAAGCTTATGTTTAGCACCCACTGCAAACTAGGACCTAAAAAGCAGCATAGCTAAATGAAAAAGGCTATTGAGTCGGTGCATGTAGCTGTCAGGTCTCTCCCAGCTCATATGTTGGCTACGTGCAGACAGCCAAGCACATGCATCGACGGTTTAATTTAAACCCGCAATGGCTGGCCAGGAACACAGGAACATAGTCCTGTCCAGTTGTACAAGCGCTCAAAATAAAAAAGGTTCCACGGCTGCCATTCGTCATGATTACTGCCAGATAAAGCTGGGGCTGCAAAACGAAAGTCTTTTTCAATCATGCAGAAAGGTGATAATGGTCTCTGGGATGAGGGGAAATGGCAGGGACTTAATTTGACTCCACATTCTAAGCTGTGGAAATGTCTAATTAAAGAACTGTGGACTGCACACATGCGACTAGAGCTCAATGTGTATGTTAGATTCCATTCTGAAACATCATTAGCATGTTAGACCTCTGAAAATTAACATCTTGAACTCAGATAATCCGAGTTCCTTTGCAAACATTGAAAAAATGTCATGATGTCTGCTCTTTCTGGAACATAACGTGAGCTCATGGGAAAAAAATGATAAAGCGCACCCCATTTTTTAAAGCTGATGAACATGTAGAAGCACTTTGTCTCTTTTCTAATACCCTGTAGCTCATGAGACCTAAATATAGCAAATATATAAATGTCTCAAGGTATATTTAATTCATAACACATTGTTGCATAATCAGGTCAACACTAATAACTTTGTCCCCAAAATTGTGGCTGTTGGTGTGTTATGATATAGAGGAGACCGGGTTTAGGTGCCACACTTTTTATAGTGAATATTTCTCAGGATGGGGTCATTTTTCAATGTCATTTTTGTATGTGCACATATTACCAAATTTAAGTGCACAGAAATTTTGTTTTTGTTTTCAGTTCAGTTTACAGTTTATTTAATACACAATTGTGACCCTGGAGCACAAAACCAGTCATAGTATGGGTCAAAACTATCGATTTTTATGCCAAAAATCATTAGGATATTAGGTAAAGATCATGTTCCATGAAGATATTTTGTAAATCTACTACCGTAAATATATCAAAAAATTAGTTTTGTGAGTGGATGCGTTGCTAAAGACTTCATTTGGATAACTTTAAAGGCGATTTTCTCAATATTTTCATTTTTTTTTGCACCCACAGATTCCAGATTTTCAAATAGTTGTATCTCAGCCAAATATTGTCCTGTCCTAACAAACCATACATCAGTGGAAAGATTATTTATTCAGCTTTCAGATGATGATGATGTATAAATCTCAGTTTCAAAAAAATGTACCCTTATGACTGGTTTAGTGTTCCAGGGTCACAATTTCTTCTCCACTCAATGGCCTAAGTTGTCACAACAGGAACCTGCCAACAGCCTAAAGTTTTCAGCAAAATTAAACATGTTAAATGATAAAAAATAAAATAAAACTGTTTTGGTAAGCAGAAATTGTAATTAATTAACTGTTTTAAAATTACAACATTTAAAACACATTGTGACAACTTACCCCGACTTTTAACTTACGAAAACTTCTGGAAAATTTTGAATTAAAACCTTACTGAGATAGCCAATGCAACAACTAGCCCCAGTCTCCCCTGTATAATATACCCCAAAAAAGAGAGAACTGAGACAAATTATGAAATTGTATGTGTGTGTGTGTATATATATATATATATATATATATATATATATATATATATATATATATATATATATATATATAATTTGTCTCAGTTCTCTCTTTTTTATATTTACCACATTTACCATATATATTTACCATTACATGTTATTGAAATGCCCTAATTTACATTATAAACCATAATAAAGTCAATTTAAAGGTGCCTCTTTTATAGGTGACATTGAGCTCAGAGTTTTCCCTCCAGAACTAGACATGTTTAGAGGACTATAAATCAAAATCACAATGAACAATGAACAGTTCTCTAGATGATTAAAGTGATTAACTATCAGAGAGAAAATGAATGACTGTGTATACCAACGCTAACTACTTAATAATGAGGGAAAAAGTAGGAAAAGAAAAGGCAGATGAACATTGGGCTTTCAAACAGACCTGACCAGAATAGAATAGAATAGAACAGAATTTTGTTGCCACACAAGCCAGGTTGGTGGAATATCTTCCAAGCTGTAATTCCTTTTAGTCATAAAAAAATGGCCCACATAAAATGTTAATTTTTTCCAATCCAGCCCTTGACCTAAAATGAATTTCTGTGTGTCCCCATATAAAAAGGACAATCCCCCTGGAGTAACCTGGGGTTAAGTGTCTTCTTCAAGGGCACAATGGTGATAATTCATGGGCTGCTTCTTGCTCTCAGGGATTGAACAACTTTAAACATGAAATGCGTAGCATTTGCAGAAAAGAGGAATATTTAAAGGGATGGTTTACCCAGAAATGAAAATTTGGGGGATGGTCATCATTTACTAACCCTTATGCTATTCCAAACCTGTACAACTTTATTTCTTCTGTGGAACACAAAGTAAAAGAATATTCATTTTTGGGTGAACTATTCCTTTAAAAGTTTAAGATCTATAGGTTGCATTAAATTCTGTTTCTGAGTCGCATTTAGAATTGAGTGATTCACTCATGTCGAGGAATCTGCATCTCAGAATGATTATCCATCATATATGTAGATATATGTAAAGCCTCATGGTTGGGAAACTGTCATGCCACATTTTCAAACCTGAGCACACAGAGCAAAAGTGATACACACCTTCACACAACGCACATGCAGCCCTCAGCGTATAAATGGATTTGTACTTTCAGGATCCCACAGGTTTGCGTGCAGCACGGTGCAGGGACGCTGGTTCCCTTTCAGCACATTTGAGCTCAAGAGCTTTCCCTCATGCAAATGCGCTTTACGTTCCAAAGATTTACAAAATCCTCACCTCCACCAAAAAAAAAAAAGAATAATAATTAAAATAAACAAACTTCTACACTCTAATTAGTCTCTCATATGAACTACACGGCTCCATATCTTGTAACCGCTGCAGAACATAAGCATACTGTCAGTAACATTTCCTGATTGTATTTTAAAGGGGTCATATCATACCTTTTTTTAATGGATTTTTATAATAATAATAATAATAATAATAATAATAACAAAATAAAACTATTACAATAGTTATAAAAATATTAATAGTGTATTAAATAAAATAAGTAAAAAATAAATAACTTGTTCTTTGTAATTTTATTATTAATAATAATTAAAAATTATAAAATTATTATATTAAATTGCATAATAATAATAATAATTATTATTATTATTAGTATTAATTTCTGAGAGTTACTGCTGAAGGCGTATAAGCTACACTGTAAAAAATGACCGTGATTTTAACAGTAAAAGACTGTAAAAATGCTGTGGTGAAAAATTGTCAATTGGTTTACAGAAAGTTTCCATACTATATACGGTGAATAACTGTAATAGATCTAACGGTACATTTAATGTAATTTTACGGTAAAATACCGTTAAATTCACAGTTTTTGGAAGTGAAAAATAACAATTCATTGTAAAATCTACAGTGAAAAAATGTAAATTGACATTCCCACAATTCCCTGCGTGACACTTCACATTTGATATATTTTCGTTGAAATAACTCTGTTTCTTCTTAGTTTTTCTCATTTTTTTCTAATCAGTTATGTACATTAGGATTTTATGTTACACCTAATGTTGTTAAATGAATGTTTATTGTATTTTTAAAATTTCATTCATGTTACCATGATGGTGTTTAGTGTGTGTGTGAATGACACTGTGTGCACCTTCTATATATTAGTATTGTCCTCCTCAGCTTGTGGAAAATCTGCTTGTGATGAACTTTGATTAATCATGTGACTCTCATCACCACTGTGTTTGGTGACTGTCAGTGTATTATAAAGGTACAAAACAGATATTAGTACTTCATTAGGTTGGTAAATTAACATTATATCAGTTAATGAAATACGTTATTTTACCGTAAATTTAACAGATTTTTTTTTACGTTGCTACTGTATTTTTTACGGTAAAGTTCTGGCAACCACAGCTGCCGTTTTTTTACCGGGATTTTTTTTTTACAGTGTACCATACCATATTTCGTTGTACATCAAAAAATAAAAATAAATAAATAAATATAAAAATACAATTTAAGATGAATAATTATTTAAACTAATAACCAAACCATATTTAAGAAATAATATTTTTTCTACTAATTTTATTTTTATATTTTTATTATTTTATCATTATTATAGTTATTATTTTTATATTTTTTATTTTCTCCCTTCACAATTTATGAATACTGTATTATATTTGTTTTAAGCTTGCCTGGGCTAGTCTTTGTTCTAGTCTGTTCTGATGTAATTGTTTTGTTTAAAATTTCAATAATAATAATAATAAAAAAATAATAAAAAATAAAAAATGGGAAAAATGAAAATAATAATAATAATTCATTATGAAAAAAATATATTTTTAAATAATTTATTTTAGATATTCTGTGTTGTCTTCTTATTGTAATAAAATATTCTTAATACCATAATAATTAAGAATAATAATACTTTGTTATTATTATTAGTAATAGTTTTAATTATAAATTTAATTAAGCCTAAATTAAAATGAGTTGAGTTTAGTTTCAATAAATGCCCTTTCAGGAAAAAAAGCTATTTCTACTGTACCATATTTCCTAATACATCAAACCTATATCTCAAAAGAAAATGATAAATTTGATTCTTTATGATATGACCCCTTTAATTGAAAGTTATCTTTCAGCACAATGACATATAAAGACCTGTTAGGAAGGTAAGTACGTTAAGAACCAAACATGACAGCAGACACTATGATGAACATGCAAAGTGCACTAACAATCTGCACTAGCTGCTTTCACGGTGCCTGCACTTCAGTCTAGTAGTGCCGCAGTCTTCCCTTTCCCTCAAGCTCCTGTGGGAAAGGTGCGGACCTCGACGAGAGGCATGAGCAAGAGAGGAAATTATGTCAGCTTTGTCATTTTTCTCCACAAAGGCGGTAAATGGGTCAGGCTCATGCACACAGAAGGACCACAGCCAGGGGCCACCTGACTGAGCAGCTACAATTATTTTTGGATAGGAGGAAGGTGTAAGTTGGCCAAATCATGTCAGGAGAGCTGGATAATGAGAGGGAACGTTTTAGCAACGACACCGTGGAGATGAGTTGTGCACAGAGCTATCCTTACTTATGAACACTTCGATTAAGCAATGCCTCTTAGTATGAGAGTTTGAATGGTTTATGATTAATCTGGGTCACTGTAACCATAACCGACCTACAGATTCATAGATGTGCCTGATGAGAATTACATGCATGGGAAAAAAAGATAATCAACTTGCACCTTCAAAGAGCTAGATTTCCCGGCCCAGAGTTGACCTTCTGAATTATATGCAAGCTATAAATCTATGACTCAGAAAGATCTCCATCATCTTTTGACCTTCATAATACATGAACAGCAAAGGGAACCTCCCTTTGAACTTTCATTCAATCACACTATTGTGACACAAAGCTAGTTCTGATGGGAGTGCCTCATGGTTCTGTCCTGGGCCCGCTATTATGATCGCTATCAAATGGATTTAAAATATCTCCCTCTTCTTGACTACTGACCCTTGTTCTTTGATTTATGTACGAGAAGGTTAATACATGCTCAGCACCTCACCACCGAAGATATTTGTATTCGTGTCATCACCTCTGCTGTCTCCGCACAATAAATGCGATATTTACACGTGACCTTTTGACATTTAATTTTCTGTTCTCGTGGATGCGATAAACTGCAACCTCATAGTCAAAGTGAAATCTGACCTCTGACTTTTCGTTTCATCATTATTTCTTACGTTATAAAGTTGTTTACTATTTTAAACATCTGAATGAAAACACAAATAATCATCATGGGATACAGCTGAGAGGAATTTTCACTCTAATCCATCATACAGCACCATATGACTCTGTAGACCTCAACAAATCCCTTTATCTGCAGCCAATCCAGGTGTGATCTCTTTTCCCTGTAAGATTATGAATTGCCTGTTATTGTCTGGACCCTGAGAGCTGTCAGGAAACCAGTGTGAGTGTGAACTACAGCACAACATTTTGATGAAATCCGAGAGCTCTCTGACTCCTCAATAGACAGTTTATATTTCTTAAATTATATTTTTGTGTTGTTTTTGTGTACAGAAAGTATTCTTGTCGCTTTATAAAATGAAGGTTGAACCACTGCAGTCACGTCGACTGTTTTAACAATGTTTTTAGTACCTTTCTGGAACTTGAAAGTGGTGGTTAAATCGCTGTCTGAGGAGTCAGAGAGCTCTCGGTTTTCATCAAAAATATCTTAATTTGTGTTCTGAACATTAACGAAGGTCTTACGTGTGTAGGACGACATGAGGGTGAGTAATTAATGACAGAATTTTCAATTTTGGATGAACTAACCCTTTAAGCTTCGTTCAGACAAGCAGAAAAAGAGTCTAAAGAGTAAAAAATGAAATAAAATAGGATTATGATTTTTTTTTTTTTTTTTTAAATATGATTTTTTTTTTTTGTTTCTGTATCAAACCTGATATCCATAATCTATCAAGTCTGAAGAGCAATAAATAAATATCGATGCAAAACATAAACATAATAATAAAATGATTTTTTAAAATCCAGTCTTTTGTGTATCTGACTCCAAATTAGTCTGAAGAACTAAAAAATAATCATAAAACATAAAAAATAATAATAAAATATCAAAAAATACATTAACTACACTGATTTCATAATGGTCAGTGTGGTCCTAAAAAAAAAATTATATTATATTATATTATATTATATTATATTATATACAGTACTGTGCAAAAGTCTTAGGCACGTCAGTATTTTCACCCCCCAAAAAAGGTTTTAAGCCAGTTATTTATATCTTTTGCTGTAGTGTGTCAATAGGAAATATCCGTTCACATTTCCAAACATTCATTTTGCCATTAATCCAGTGAGATTTTTGAATATACAATAAGACTGATAACAGCCGGTGCTCCACATGGAGATCAGAGCTCACCATCATGAAGAAACATATGAAACTGAGACAAACTAAATCCAGAAGAACTGTGGCTGTGTCTCTAAGAGATTTTAAGAAACCTCCAGCCTCCAAAGCTACCTGAAAAATGATGCCCAAGTGTACCTGGACAAGAGCTGTTTTAAATGCAAAGGGTGGTCACACAAAATATTGTTTTGATTTAGTTAATGTAAGTTAATTGATAGATAAAATCTATTTATAACAGTATTTTTTAAAAACATCCTCACTTTACAGCATTTGTACACATGTGCCTAAAACTCTTCACAGTACTGTATCTTTGCAGGCAGGCTTTTTCATCTGTTTCTTCATGTAATCACAGACGGATTCGATGATGGTGAGATCAGATCACTGTGTGGAGCACCGGCTGTTGTCAGACTCCTTGTGTATTTCAAAAATCTCACTGGATTATTACAATTAATGGCAAAATGAATGTTTGGAAATGTGAACCGATA
Organism: Megalobrama amblycephala; assembly: GCF_018812025.1. Taxonomy (NCBI): domain Eukaryota; kingdom Metazoa; phylum Chordata; class Actinopteri; order Cypriniformes; family Xenocyprididae; genus Megalobrama; species Megalobrama amblycephala. The sequence continues at coordinate 6,966,872 of NC_063055.1, read as the reverse complement.
TTTCCTATTGACACACCACAGCAAAAGATATAAATAACTGGCTTAAAACCTTTTTGGGGGGATGAAAATACTGACGTGCCTAAGACTTTTGCACAGTACTGTATATTATATATATATATATATATATATATATATATAGAGAGAGAGAGAGAGAGAGAGAGAGAGAGAGAAAAATATAATATGGGAAAAAAGACAAACAGCATAAAATGACAACAAATCTCAAAAAGATGTTAAGAAGACAGTTGGCTAGAAAATAAGTGGACTTGGTGACACAAATGTGCACTTGTTAGTGCACAATTGTAAATATACACACATTTTCGAGAACTCAAGCATACACGTCGTTTATCCAGAAAGCACACACATTATGTCACACAAAGACTGTGCCATTAAAAGCTGACAGTATCTAACCTTGATCACTTCTTTAAAAGTACCTGGAAGTGTGGTAGAATTGGCAGAATGTTTGAGACACTACTTGAGCTTTTAAGAGCGATCTCTCCGAGTCAGACAACCCGAGACACCTGACAGGCACACCATAATTACAGATGGGAAGATCACAGACAGCTGATGATATTGGTTTTACTCCAGATCAGATGAGTTCAAATTCATTTGCAGGGAGGAAGTTGGTTTGGTTTGATTAAGTGGTAGATTAAATTTACTTAAACATCCATCAATATGTGACATCGCACTAAATTATAAAACACAATGTGCCAGCTGTCAAAGAAAAGGTCAACAGACTTATCTCTGGGGGAATTAGGTTTAAAGTATAGTTCAGACAAAAATTAAAATTCTGTCATCATTTACTCAACCTCACGTCATTTCCAAACCTGTATGAACTTCTTTCTTCTGCAAAACACTAAACGAAATGTTAAACAGAATATTGAGGCTGCCATTTTCCATAAAAATTAAAGTGGAAAAACACTGTCATGATCCAAAGTAGACAAAATGGCCAAATAAAATTACTTAAAATGTTATCCATACAAGTCTTGCGTTACATTACAAGCCTTCTAAAGCCATATTTGACCCTAAAGTCATTATTTGCTTAAAATTTTACATTTATCATTTGCATTTCCGCATATACAAACTTGCATATTTGTGAAGACACATGAAGACGTTTCACAAAACATGTGAAATCCAATGAAGTTTGGCATCATTGACATCAGATTTTATCTTGAATTGCCATATCTATTAATTAAACATTCAAATCTTCAAATGCACAAAAAGCAAATGAGATTAGAGGAAAAAGCATACAGGTCTAGAACAGCATGAGAGTGAAAACCACTGAAAATGAATGAGGGTGAAAACTTATGAGGATTTTTATTTTTGTTTTCTGTCAAAAAAAGTAAAAAAATAAAATAACAAAAAAAAAATTGGTAATTTCTCAAGCAAAACTGCAATGCTAGGAGAGTGTAGGTGGTTGCCAAGGTGTTGCTATGCAGTTGCTAAGGTGTTCTGAATGTTTTAGTGTGTTATGTGTGTTCTGAATGGTTGCTACGGTATGATATGTTCTAAGACCACGACATCGGCTCCCTAGCTTGTGAATCAGTATATTGTGTACATGAATTCAGGCACTGGTAAGGACAGTTAGGACCCAGGCTCACTACACATTGGGACACTGATGACAACGTCCTCTTTGTACAACATCGCAACTGGTATTTATGAACAACAGCAGAACTGATATCTTTCTGACATCACTTTTTAATGTTATTTAAAATACATTATGATAAATACTTTGCTTGTTACATGTAAATGTACATATAAATGACCTGTCTAGCAATGTACGTTTATGATAAAAATATAATTAAATAATGGTTTGTAATAAAAAAAAAAAAACCTGTGATTTATGTTTCGCACTTCAGAACTTCCGTTAAGGGAACATAGCGAGCATCAAAGCTCCCTGGTTTTCACAGTGCACTCTGGGACTTTTTAAGGAGCGAACGTTTCAGTGCACCAGAAGGATTTTGCGATTGAGACAACCCTTAAAATGGCCGACTCCCTGATCAGTGCCTTGACTTCTAAACTAGGGAGCTGACTGAGACGCACCCATACATTTATAAAAGACACCTGACCCATAAATTGAGAATGAGAAGAAATCATAAACCCTTCCCTTGAACTGTACCATATCCACACCTGAATTAAATCTGTTCTCAGCCAGCATTATCTCTTATGCCACAGTCAAATCCCCCAGCCAATCACGATAGACTGTTACACACCAAAAAAAAAAAAGCATGTGGTGCCCGCTGCCTCTAGCACGAGATGAATTATGTGAACTGAACCAAGACCAGAACCACATTACATCACTAATACATAATTCTGACAGGTCATCAGTCTGAGGAGAAAAAAATAAATAATAAAATAAGAGCCACAATCCCATCATGCAGCCTGACAGCTTCTATGAAGTGATAAGTTGAGTGGTTTCTGTCACAGACGTTAGCGCTTAACGCGGCTGCTGTGAGGTCTTTTGGGTCTTGCATTGTTCAAGGACGACGCTTTTCCCACAAGACACTTATATAAGCCAACAGCAGATGGTGAGAGTGGACTCTAGAGAGGGACGGTGACGCTCTGGGACAATAAGTTTTGTCCTCTTGTAAAGGGAGAGATTAACGTTACTCCCCAACTGGAACGATTTTGAACAGTCCATCACATCTGTTTTTGATAAATGACAAAAACAAGCATTTATTTATTTAATATGATGGAAAAACCATATAGTTCCATACCTTGCCTAATGTGCACTTTGAAAGCTGAAAACAAATGTAAATATTTGAATGTGCACAGAAAGAAAGAAAGAAAGAAAGAAAGAAAGAAAGAAGTTACTGTCAGAGCTGTAGTGCATACGTTAGGACATTTAAGATCTGTTCACTCAAGGGAACCCAGGTTTAAGTTTGACCTGGGTCATGTCCCAATCCCATTCCCCTTCACTCACCCTATTTTCCTATTTTGTCTACACTCCACTTTCCTTAAAATAAAAGGCAAATAGGCCAGAATGAATGAATGAATGAATGAATGAATTCATTCATTCATTCATTCATTCATTCATTCATTCATTCAATCAATCAATCAATCAATCAATCAATCAATCAATCAATCAATCAATCAATCAGGTCATTCCGTGTCAAAATCAAATTTCAGGGTCAAATTTTTTTGATTTTGTTGATTTTTTTTTTTTTAAGATAGACAAACATAAATGATGAAAGCCAAAATATAAAATGTCATGGATGTACATTTATGGAGTAATCCACCTATTTTTGTAGAGGGGGGTCAAAATGACTGGTTTCACCGGAGATTTGGAGTCGGATTAAAAGGTAAAAAAGGGGTAAAATGACTTCATCATTATTTTATTTTTACACAGAGATTAATAGGTCTATTAGTAAAATCTGTTAAAAACCAAATGTGGGTCACTTTGCATACAGCTGATACATTTTTCTTTCAAAGAGGAACGTCTGAAGAACAAATAATGTTAAAACTAGAATTGTATCTCGTTTTTCTTACACAACTGCATAGAACATACCTGAGTGCAATAAATATTAGAGAGAAACAAGATACATTTCTAGCTTCAACTATATTCATTCTTCAGACATTCTTCTTTAAACACAATAAGTATCAGCTGTTTGAAAAGTTACTCACATTTGGTTTTCAACCATTGAAAATGGGTAAAATTCAACAATTTGAACATGGAGCCACATTGAGCTCCCCATATCTATGGGATTGAACCATATAGGACCTTAAAAATGAAGATTACAAAATAAAAGTTTATTAAGAATGAGGATCTAGAAGGATATTGCGATATCTTTAATACTTTTAGAATTACAGGCACACAAACTTTGGAAAAAGAATATTTATTGCACTCAGATGGGTATGTTCTACAAAAAAAGTGAGATACATTTCTAGTTTTAACATTATTTGTTCTTCAGACGTTCCTCTTTAACCCTCTGGAGTCTGAGGCTGATTTGGGGCTTGGAGAAGTTTTGACATGCCCTGACATTTGTGCTTTTTTCAGTTGTTCATAAACATATAAATGACAAAAGTGTCATTACACTGTATTCAGCACAAACTAGGCTACAATAATATGTGAGGAACATGTATGTACATGTTTGTATTTTTGAAGGAATAATGTTTATGCGTGGTTATTGAAAAAACAAAAACTTAAGTCACTGAAATAAGGCCAAAAAAAGTATATTAAATCTATGTTCACAAGACTTTTGGGTATTGGAGGTTGTAGACTAGAGTTTTTGCTTCAGAATTATGTAAGAATTATGCTGCCTACTCCTTCATATAAAACAATATATTGATTTAGTTTTTGTAAGACACTTTTTGTCAAGAAACACAGTATGCATGGGGGCGTGAATCTGCATGAATAATGGGCCATTTACACCTGAGAAGACAAAGGAATCACATAGTAATGATCTGAAATGACTTGCATATTAATGAGGCCTATCAGTCAGGTAGGCTGTGAAAAAACCCCTCTGTAATAATGTCTCAGCTCATCATAAACAGCAATACTGTGAAATATAATTACAATTTAAAATAATGGTATTCTATTATATTCTTTAAAATATAATGTATTTCTGTGGTGCAAAGTGTCTGAACAATTATGTTACCTCTATGGCATTTCATATAGGCTTTTAGCTTAAAAGCATGCACATTTGGAGAAATATTGATGGATTCTTATATATTTATGTCAATTTTCTATACTGAGAAATAATATTTATTGTCATCACTATGAGTGCTGGATACTGTGTTTTTAATTCATACTTGCACCCGGAGAGCGCTCTTTACACCTTTAGTCCACAAATTCATAATATAAAGAAGAAAAGGAACTAGGAACTAATGGCATGTCTTCTAGAGATCGCTAACCATTGCTTTAACATCCAAATAAACACTTTTCAAGACAATAAATACACGATTGAGACGATGAATGCATGTATTGCCTCTGAATTTGCGTCTGAATAGCGCAGGCTCCATGGGCGTGGCCGCATTAGCAGATAATGAGCTGAATCACAGACTTCTGTCATGGCTCTCTTTTCATACAGATTACATAAAAACAGAATGTTTGTTTTCGATTTGACTTGCACGATTTAAAACCTGACATTTCAACATTTCTTTAGACGTAAGTGTCATTTTTTTGTCATTAGTATTCATAAATTACAGTTCATTTTCTGAGAACTATCAGATTGGACTTCGTTCAGAGGGAGAGGAGAGATCACGCATCATGTTAGTTTTCTTTATTTTACAAAAAGCACAACATTGTGTTTTTACTCAGTGTACACAAATAAAAGAAGATATTCTATAGTTTCAATTGATATATTACTTATGTCTCTATGACAAGAAATGACGGAGTATTTTAATTCTGTTTTGCTGCAATGTGAAAAAAAACCTGCAAAACGCGCCGGCGCGTTTTCAGACCTCAGGGAGTTAAAAAGAAAATAGTATCAGCTGAAAGTGTTCAATTTCCAATTTTACTCATGGAGCCACATTGAGAATCCAATATCTCTGGAATTAAACCATATTGGGCCTTAAAAATAAAGATACTAAAAGAAAAGTTTGTTAAGAACCAGAATCTAAAAGGATATTAAGATATCTTTAATACTTCTTGAGTTACAGACATGCAAACTTCAGGCAAAAAAAGCACAAGAAATGCTTTTTCCCATTTTTGAACCGTCACCATTGGCATATAATGCAACAAAGATTGCGGAAGTCAACAGATTTTACTAACAGACCTACCAATCTCTGTGTAAATATAAAATAATAATGCTGTCATGTTTCTAAAGTCATTTTTAACCCCCTGTAATCTGACTCAATTTGTCATTTTGACCCCCCTCTACAAATATGGGTGGATTACTCAGTAAACACACATCTATGACATTTAATATTTTGGCTTTGTTCTTCATTCATGTATTTATTTCACTAGAAAAAAAAAAACTAAATCAAAAATGTTTTGATTGAGTTGACAAGGAATGACCCATTTGCAATTCATGAAATTCAAGACAGGTAATACACATCTATCTAATCAATTAATTAGGGTTATTATAGTTATTTTTATATACTAAAACCTTTAAAAATGTGTTAACTGAAAATAAACATCTATCTATCCATCCATCTATCCATCTATCCATCCATCTATCATTTATTTAGATCACAGTTTACGAGCAGCTTCTGTAATTTCCTACACCGGGCTATTGTATCCTGCTTTTACTCAGGTTGTATTAAATAATAACTTAGAGGGTGCATTAAACATTTAACACAGTATCCAAATGGAATGAAGCAGACATCTTAATTCAGTAGCTCCTGCTCCAAACGCTGCCCTGTCAAGGTCAAAGGAGAGGAAGCGTAAAGTTGGATATTAAGTCCTGGCAATGCGCATTCCACTCAGCTGCCGCCACAGACTGACCAATCGAATCTTGCACTCACTGCGAGTCTCTAAAGACTGTTTGCTCGTTCCTTTGATCTGTGCACATGCATTTCCTTCTGCACAGTAAGGCTAAAGCAGAGCGTTTATCCGGCTATCACCAGAGGGACCACGGCCAATCAACCCAACCCGGGATAAAACATTAATGCATCAGGGGATTTCTCTACAGTAACTTCAGGAACACCCACAAAAATATTCATTTATTCAATTCAGACATTCATTAACATGCATGCTGAAGCATGCAACCTGATGGCGTTATTTGCTTTTTCATTGCCCGGGATTTCCGAACCACAGAAGTGCATAATTATATTTGGAAAATATGATTATGGGTTTAAAATGCCATACTTCTTGTAGCTCCGTGCATATTAACATATAAATGCAAACAGAAAGCACTGAATTTGAAAAATGATTATTACTTTTGTTGTTCCAACATGACTGCTTCCAGATTTGATTTTCTTTGGAGACTATACAACGGTCACATAGCAGGGTCTATGTAAAAGTAATTAGTTTGAGGGTTAAATGTCACTGATTAGGTTTTAAAGTTGCTGGATGGCATCACAGATAGTCACTTGCTTTACATCAAAACTTTTTGTTTTTTACCCACATAAAATTCACAATCAATATCAATGTCACCAATCAGTTTAAATGCACCAATGATCATGACTGTACATCTAACCTACACTGTAAAAAAGAATTGTTGGTTTAACTTAAAGTTATCTGGTTGCCTTAAAATTTTGAGTTCATCGAAATAAAAAAATTGAGTTAATACAATGAAGGCGATTGATTTAATCAAAAGAAACTCGAAATATTATGTTATCTGAACTACATTATCTAAGTTAATTTGACAAAAGAAAAAATGTTTTGATAAATCATGAAAATAATTTTGTACAGTGTAGGTACATTTTTAGAGACAAAGCGAGTGGCACTTGCCCACTCAAAACTACTATACTGTCTACAGGACATTTTTACCTATATTATCATCCGCCATTAGAAAAATCACAAAATCGAATAATTTATAAACAAAATACCACACAATTCCTCAACAAACCACGCAATTTAAACCATCACACATGAAAAAACGTGTGACAAAGTTTAATACTTTTTTCAAATCAGCCTTAACTATGAGCAACTGTAACACAATACAAATGGTTTGCATTATTGTACATATACAGGTATATTTGAAACCATAACACTGTCAAAACATCTGAACATCTAACATTAATGAGAACCATTTGTTTGGGAATTGCTCTTCATGAGGCAAATCTTATATAATACAGACTATATATTTGGCTTTCTATAGCAGGTGGAAAAGATCATGTCATTTTACAAAAAATACGTAGACTTCTAGATAGTAATAACTCAGCTCAGATACGGTTATCATCCTCTTCCAATGATCAGCATCCCTACAGAAACCACTGAAGATTAATGCATAAAGTGTGCACGACATTTAATGAAAAACCTGATAGCAGGTTATATATATATATATATATATATATATATATATATATATATATATATATATATATATATATATATAACCTGCTATCAGGTTTTACACATATATATATGTGTGTGTGTGTGTGTGTGTGTAATGATCATGTAAGCAGAATGATGTATTGCTTCAGATTGTTAATACATAGCTCCTGACATTTGCACGATTAGCTCAAATTTTATGAGTAATATGGTGCTATTTCCTACATTTACATAATGCATGGGAAGACCAAGATTAAAGTTGTCATCAACACTAATGTGAATCTGATATCTAAACCTGTCCACTATTGTCTCTAGATGATCATTATTCGCCCATTGTCCAAAAGCAACATAAATTCGGTAGCACCGAACTCATACGCAACACAGTGTTGGGTACCAACATATATCCAATGTATACAGCCTGCAACTCCAAATAGTATGTGAAACAGTATGCAACAATAAACATGACAAGTATGAGTTTGGGACGTAACCCCCATGTCTCTATATACAGAGTGCAATGACCACCAACTTTTTTTAAGCAGCCTTGGTTTCCAGTAGGAATTTTAACATTCACTTTCTTCATATGAGGATTTCAAATAATTCTTTAATAAAGAATAAAAATTCATGAGCCAAATCTAAGACATGACTTCTAATATTACAAACATTCCAAACTTTGATTTGAAGTCAAAAAGCATTTTAAATTCAGAAAATAAAGATATTGCAAAGAACAGCAAACGACAATCAAATCATTTGTATTGATCTTGATCATTTGAATACTGATTTACAGTCATTATTATAACTGTAAAACAATACATTTTGGGTTTATTGCAATATATGTATATATTATATGGGTCAAAACATATATGAGAGAGAGAGAGAGAGAGTTTTATTTTATTTTATCATTTATAGGTACCGTAGTTCAATTCAAACATAAATTTAAAAAAAAGTTGAAATTACACTGATGGGATACGATAGAAGCATATTACATCACTGTATAACTGCAGAACTCATGGTAAGTTTGTCTTGAAAGGTTTATATGTATTAGTATATAATCATCAAAAATCTATTTCTATATGGTGAAATGAATGGGAATTTCATTTCCAGAACCTGGAAGACTGTTGTACTCTATCCTAGTACCTCAGTGGCTCAACCAATGGCATCAGTGTTCAGGTAAACCTGTTTGAAAACCAATAAAATAAGTAGATTTTGCTGCCAATTCATTCATAACACTGGAAATGGAAGGTCAAGAAATGCATGTTGCATTGTGGGATATAGTATCTCAGAAACTGTGCTATGGTTATATACTGGGTTTTGCCAAATGCAGTTGCTCATTTAGGTGTTTCACGCAGAAAACTGTGCAGTATACTTAGTACATACTGAAAAAATAGTAGTATGTTATGATAGTATGATATTCCGAACACAGCCTACATGTGCTATAGTGCTGAATGATTCTCATTGCATCTGTGTGGGTGTTTTCTACCCAACAACAACATGGAAAAAAAAACATATTGAGAAATTTTACAAAACAGCCAAACAGAAAAAGTTGAAGAAATACACACACATACACACAAAATTACTACACTTCATCTATCCTCCTCATCCTCTCCTCTCAAATGCAGTGATACAGCGTTTCACTCTTCATCTATCACTCTGAGGGATTAAACTGCATCAATGAACAAGAGAAAACTGGACTCTGTCATTTCTACTTCCCTAAAGCCTGAAAGCAAACCAATGGCCAGAGACGTGGCTGAAGACTATAGTGCAGAAACAGTACATAACTCATTCACAGCTCAGTATATGAGTAAATGACTCACTACAGAGAAGGTTTCAAGGCATAACTGAGGAAATCAAAGGTACATATTCTGTTTTAGCAGGGGGTGATTCACTAACCTTACAAATGTGCATTTTTTAAAATATAGGCAAGTTTCTTACCTAAAAAGCTGCTGAAATACCAAACCTGTATGCTGGTGAAATGAAAATCACTCTTTCATTTAAATTGAAATGTCTAGCTATACAAACTTTGTTCATGCAAACTTAGGGTGGCCCTACATGTGAAGACCAAATCAATGTTAAATCATCAACTTAACTTAAATTCAAAAGAACTGTTTACACAATAGCTATAACTTAAGAAAAAACCTGGTAACGCTTTAGTATGGGGAACACATATATACTCTATTATTAACTACGACTTTTGCCTCAATAAACTCTTAAATTACTGCTAGTAGGGTAGTCATTGTAGCGTTTAAGGTTATATATGGGGTAGGATTTAGGGATGTAGAGTATGTTCATGCAGAATAAGGCATTAATATGTACTTTATAAGTCCTAATAAACAGCCAATATGCAAGCTAATAAGCAAACTAGTTAAAAGTCAGAATTGTTCCCCATACTAAAGTGTTACCAAAAACCCTTTGTCCATATTCAAACTCAATCTTCACCGCAAAAGACTTGGTGGAACTTCTATATAAGAGCACTGTCAGCATCATAAATGAGCAATGAAGCAGTAAGTGGCTTGGACCACATGGGACTTTTCCAGAAAGTTCTTAATGGATCTCATCTACTCCTTCTTTAGCTTTTTAAATACTACCATTGGAACCCGTTTCACTGTAGCCAAAGCAAACACTCGACAGTCGTAGAAAAGCTCTGTGCGTAAAGAAGATCAATCTGTCACAAATTCAAAACATCTGCAGGTAAAACGGGAATGAACTTACCCAAGTGTTGTCATGGTGACTATGGTGTACCAGAAGGAGGCTGGGATGCTGGTGAAGTTGGTCCCCTTGGTGCCTTTCTCGGCGTAGAACATGACGGTTGCAAATATGATGATGGCCATGGTAAGGGAAAACAGGAGGAAGCCCAGCTCAGAAGCACAGCTCTTCAGAGTATAACCCAGGATCCGCAGGCCCTGAGAGTGACGTGAGAACTTGAAGATCCGGAAGACGCGGAACACCCTCAATGTGACAAACGCGCCACTCACGTCCTCGTTCTCAGGCATGACCAGGCCGATGTAGTAGGGCATGATGGCGACGACATCGATTACGCTCATGACCGAGCGCATGAACTTGCAGCGGCTGGGCGCGGCGAAAAGCCTCATGAGGTACTCGAACGTGAAGATGAGCACGCAGGCCGTGTCCATGCAGAAAAACGCCAGCGAGTACTTCTCACCGCACGGCAAGTCTTTCTTGCTACCTTTGAGGGGTCGGCAGGGGACAGTTTCCACTACGTTCGCTATAACCGAGACGGCGATGAAGAAACCCGTGACGTAGTAGAAAACGAGCGCCATGGTGCTTGTGTGGGGGTTCTCGAAGGCGCGCCACAAGCGCTCCCGAGATGTGCTGTGAGGCGGCAGAGGGGTGTCTGTCGCCATCTCGGCCTCCGTGTCCTCAGCCAGACGCTCCTGGTTCTCCTTCTTGCGGTCCCTGTACTCTTCCATGCAGCAGTCTCCGATGATGTCCGGCACGATGCCGTAAAACGCCAGCTCCTCGTCGAAGGCCTGAATGCACTCCTGCCGGGGGTAGTGAAGCTTACCCGTACGGTAGAAGTTCAAAATGTGGCGAAACATCTCTGGGTCCCTGTCGAAGAAATACTCCTGAGTGTCCTCGTTGAAGAAAAACTCCTTTTCCGAACTGCCCAGCAGAGTGTCGGGATAGCGGTCCAGCGTGTTTTTCCATGTCTGGAAACGGAGCCCGCTCACGTTTACGAAGAGGATCTCGTCGTTGCGGCTCTTTTTGTCCACGGGCGGTTTGGGCATGGTCTTCTTGGCCAGAGGAAGCCAGCCAACAGCCGCCGCCCTGGCAAACGGTAGCCATGTTGCCACTCCGGCAGCCATCTTTAATTTGGTGGCTATACGTCGTTACTGAAACAAATATGCAAAGTCAGCCCTGAGAAGATTTTCTGAACCTTTCTGGACCAGAAAAAGTCTTTCCAAACTAATCATCCGAGCTGAGGATCTCAGACTAGTTAAGTCTCTCGGTTGGTCTGTACATCTAAAACACTAGGAAGGAATCCTCTGAGGTAAATGGAAGTAGGCGAATGTTTTCATTATCTGCTACAAAAATTTGGGGCTGTCAAAGTGTCAAAGTCATTTGAATCTCAGGATCTCCATTTATCAAAACTGATCCTGAAATAACCCATTAAAATTCATCAATTCAAGTCATTTGTTTGCAGATTGTGGCTGTTCAAAGAATCAGTTCAGCCATCTAAAGGGTTAACCCTCTTGGCCATATCTTGCAGGCTCTGCCGGAGAATACTGATTTGTTGCTGCGCTGTGCCGTTTCAAATTTTTATTAGTCAGTGATGAGGCTTTCTGAAGTTAGCAAGAGACTATTTCCTCTCAACTGTGTCCATTCTTTCCTTTGTAGGCGTTCTCCCTCCTTTTTATGCAATTTTTTAAGACTCTTGCCTTTATTTTTCTTTCCGAGTTTCAAGTGGCTTCTCAATCTCACAAGAGGCTGAGAAGGTTTTCAGAGGGAGATCTCAGAACTACAGACACCTGGACTCCATGTATGGCCGTTCCTTCATGCACCTGTCATGAAACAACACAACAAAACCTTAGGTGACGTCTGAAAGCAACATGGGACACAGTAGCTACTTTCATTAGCTTGCTTTACGTCAGAGACTGTTTAAATAAACAAGCTTCACAGTCTGTTTATGAAATCTCTCTCACGCTACATTCATTCACGCTTTACACGGAAAAAGGTGTGGCATTACAGCTACATAGTTCTATTTATAACTATATATTATGTACAGAAATTATATATGTAATTATATGTAGATGCATTTGATTTACTCTTATATATACAGTAAATAAAAGCCATTTATACTTCCCTACAAATGTTTGCATAGAGAACTGTTGTTTATGAATGGGCTAACAGGCTAACAAAACTATTTGATACAAGTTAATTTTTTTTGCATTCAGGTTCACAACAATCAATAAGTAATCAATAATGTGTTTCCCCACTTCTAAGCTAATGCAACTTCCTGTTGCATCTAAATGTCTCTGTATGAATGAATAACCTCCCTAAAGCAGAATCAGAGGTAAAACCTACTCAAACTTTTTAGGGTAGCATCACATAACCACACGGCTGCTCTTATGGGTCCTGGCGGAGGACAGGTGACCCAGCCCAGTCCCAACAAAATGCATACAACATGCTCCCACAATCAAAAATCAATAACGCATTACTCTACACCTCCTGCACCGTACACAAGAACATGCACGTAGAAGATGAACAGTAAATTCAGGGGTTTCCTTTAGCACTAATGCAGCTCTTCAGCGAAACACATCATGCAACTTATTCTTTTATTTTTTTTTTTACTCCAACGCAAATGTAGGAGCTCCTAAATTTCCTACAATGCAAACGCTAAAGTGAGCTGTAAATAACATGACACAAAAAAAAGTCGAGCAAGTTGCCAGCAGTAATGATAAGTAACGATCTATCTTTATAGACTTGTTACCTCTGAGACAGACGAGAGGAAGAAGCGTTCAATGTGAGAGAAAGCTGATGAAAGAAAGAAAAAAGGAAAGAAACGGCAATCTCTCTGCAGCAGTCCTGGCATCTCGCATGCAGCTTGTGAAGGAGCGACCGTAACGCCTAGTCCTCCTTGCCTCTCTCTCCTCTCCTCCGCTGCTCTGTTGCATTCGTGCGCTGCCTCTCTCTCTCTTTCATTTGCTTGCTCAACCTCCCCACCCTCTTTCTCTCTCTCTCTCTATCTCTCTTTCTCTCTACACTTATACACATCCATTTAAAGCTTAATATCTCTTGCAAATGCATCCTGCCCTACAATGGGTCATAGAGAATGAGGCAAAAGCTCAGGTTTCACACAACCTGACAATACTAGATCACACAGTCTACTTGTGCCTTTTGTTGCAGCTTACTGCATTCAGACACATTGCATCCTCTCCTCTTTCAACAGATCGTTTCATGTTGCTCCACCTCTCTCGGCAGTGGGAGTAGCATGAGAATTTCATTCTTATTTCAATTTCCTCAACTGTTTCTGCGCACAATGGGGTGCCATCACACTTCTGAAAGCAGTCTGTAAGGATTTTGCTGGGGAACTCCTCAAAATCATTGAAAAAGATGAGAAAGCTCTGGGAGATGCTGTGTGAGGTTTACATTACTGATATATACTGTACCACAACATTGTCCAATTTCATTTAAGCAATTTTGTGTCTCATTTGCTATTATATATTTGTATACTCTAGACCTCTTATGAATCTTTTTATTTAAAACAGTTGTTTTCAACCAGGGGGCCGGGGCTCACTAGGGGGCCTTCAAGTAAGAGCTTTGTAAGTTGTTTACGTTGATTATTATTGTAATGTTATGTAGGTAATTTAACACCATGTCTCGTGACACTTATGTGTTTTGGAGGAGGCGTGGCTTTGGAGACGCTCTGAAGAGAGGGTGGGATCTCAAGCTTTCAAAGCTAGCTTACTATTGCTTAGGTTAGTTCACCCAAAAATGAAAATAATGTAATTTATTACTTATCCTCAAGTCGTTCTACACCCGTAAGACCTTCATTCATCTTCGATGAACTAAGATTATTTTTGATGAAATCCGATGGCTCAGTGAGGCCTCCATTGACTGCAAGTTAATTTACACTTCCAGTGCCCAGAAGGCTACTAAAGACATTAAAACAGCTCATGTGACTACAGTTGTTCAACCTTAATATTATAAAGCAACGAGAATACTTTTTGTGCGCCAAAAAAACAAAATAACGACTTTTCAACAACATCTAGTGATGGCTGATTTCAAAACACTGCTTCGAGGCCCCACTGAGCCATCGGATTTTATCAAAAATATCTTAATTTGTGTTCTGAAGATGAATGAAGGTCTTACGGGTGTGGAACGACATGAGGGTGAGTAAATGATGACAGAATTTTCATTTTTTGGTGAACTAACCCTTTAAAATAAGTTAAAAACAACTAAAACAAAATCAAGATTTAAATCACCCCTCAACAAATGTTTTTCCCCACGGTCTTGGAAAACCTGCATATATGAAAAGTGTTATTTCTAGACCTGGAAAAGTCAAGCAAATTAAAACAAACTTAAAATTCTAGGGGCATTTTTATAATGAATATACATTTCAGCATTTTTTTGGCCAAGACAGAAATTGTGAATAAAAATGTTTTTATATATATGTTGACAATGTGAGGACCTTGTCAAAAGTCAAAAAGGTTGAGAACCATTGATCTAAAAACTTCTTAAAAGCTTGAAATTAGTTTCTGTTAACATAAATCATTCTTACACATACATTTCTTTGCAAAACTAATATTATAATGGGCTTTGCTGAATGCTGAACGTCACATGAACAAACAGAAAAACAGGTCTCACTGCATCTGCAAAAGGTGTTAAAGGGTTAGTTCACCCAAAAATGAAAATTCTGTCATTTATTACTTACCCTCATGTCGTTCCACACCCGTAAGACGAGAATATTTTTGGTGCGCCAAAAAACCAAACAAAATAACGACTTATTTAGTGATGGCCAATTTCAAAACACTGCTTCAGGAAGATTCGGAGCACAAATGAATCAGTGTATCGAATCTGCTGTTCGGAGCGCCAAAGTCACGTGATTTCAGCCGTTGGCAGTTTGACACGCGATCTGAATCATGATTCGAAACACTGATTCATTTGTGCTCCGAATCTTCCTGAAGCAGTGTTTTGAAATCGGCCATCACTAAATAAGTCGTTATTTTGTTTTTTTTGGCGCACCAAAAATATTCTCGTCTCTTTATAATATTAATATTGAACCACTGTACTCACATGAACCGATTTAAATATGTTTTTAGTACCTTTATGGATCTTGAGAGAGGAAATGTCATTGCTCCCTATGAAGGCCTCACGGAGCCAAATCGGATTTCAATTAAAATATCTTAATTTGTGTTCCGAAGATTAACAAAGGTTTTACGGGTGTGGAACGGCATGAGGGTAAGTAATGACAGAATTTTCATCTATGGGTGAACTAACCCTTTAATGACAGTATAAATTGGCGGCGATATCTATGGCAATCAGCTAGTTCTTTTTACTGTTGCCATTTTATTCGGTTTAAATATATAAATGTTTGTGAGAAGAAGAAAAATAAAAAAACGTTTAGATATTCTGCATATGCAATGGACATCGATTTCAACCTTTGTCCTCATGAATAATACAGTATGTAGACTAAAGAAGAGTTTGTGAATGTAAACTAGTGGTTGACTGATATGGGTTTTCAATGGATTAGGCCATTATCATCTTTGCATGCTCATTTGAAGGTATCTTGAGTAAAACGGCTCTATATTTAACAAAACAAGATATGAACTGGTAGTGATGTGACCCGTTTGTGACCAGAACACAGAAGTTTGTTGTGCATAACCCTTATTGTTAAGGAAAGCAGAGCAAAAGCAGTCAACAAGTGTGCAGCATACACACCATTTAAAGAGCATCCCAGCATGCACTATATGTAGCTGGTTGATCAATGTCCAGGCTGTGTAGAGCTGGAATCTTGACAAAAAAAAGAAAGAATTTTCATTGATTTAATATTCTTTGGTCAATTCTCATACTTCCATTTGTGTAATTTCATAGTTGTAATAACCTATTATTATAAAATATGGGAATATTAATAATAAAGAATGAGTAGGTGTGTCCAAACCTTTCACTGGCATATACAGCAATCAGCCATCTTGATCTCTATATATCAGTAATTGCATAATCCATTGAAACACCATATCAGTCAACCACTAGTTTACATTCACAAACTGTTCTTTAGTCTACATACTGTATTATTCATGAGGACAAAGGTTGAATTCAGCAGACTGACACTCATCCATTTAGCATTTATAATGACTGCACTTTCCACTGCTGTTTTGAGGATGCAACACACATGCATGTGACTGGGGTCTGGCTTGTTGTGCTCCACCTAAAATAGCGGGATTTGCTTGCATTGGTATTTATATCTGTCTTGTTTACCCTGTGGAATTAACCATTTAATGTAATAGCATACTGTACACACATGCACGTAAACATTGTCCGGTTTCAGTTAAAGAGCAGGCATTAAATTTCTCACTGAAGTGTCACGTTAGGGACGGATTGACGGGATTTGCAATTCCATTTGGAGCCACTAGTGCCACAAAAACTACACACTTCAACTCCATAGCAAATTTATAGTCTCTTTTGGCACGTCAATCCTTTCGATCAAGCCTTACTTTAAAATGAAGCACTCTCTTGGCCTCCTCTCCAAAGCCTACTTGAAGGAAGAAATAGTTGCTTCTGTAATTCCCAGTGATAGCATCTGTTATGAGGATTGAACTAAAGGTGTTTTCAGGGCGTAACGATTGATTCTGTGGAAGTATTATAGTTTCAATATAGAGAACAGAATAAGCACGTATTCTCACACAAGAGGAACTCACTGGAATAGAGTGAAGTAAGCCAAAATGATGGCAGAATTGATTCCTGGATCCTCAAATCAATGGATGTGTTACAGATGGAGACTTCAAAGGAATCCTGGGAACAAAAGAGGTCAACATTGGAAAAGGTTAGATTAAAAAAAGGGGGGGAACAAATCTATGTAAGTGTTATTGTGCATGCATTTTCATTCTTTTCAAGAGTAGCAAATAAGGCAACATTTTAAATGAGATTTTTCAGATGTTGAGTTACATATTTTACCTCATCAGAATGAGATTAATACAGACTACAATGTGAAATTTTGCTTCATGCAGGGACACACGGTGAACAGAAGAGCGGTAGTGCATGGAGTACAAGAGCAGATCTGTACAAAAACATGAATAATTCACTGATTTCACAAAGATGGTGAAAAAAAAAAGGCTACAGTACATGAACGAGACCTCAGGATCTTTGAATTTTCTGAGTGAATGTCGATTTCCACTTCCTGAGACTCCCACGGGACCATCTCAGAAATGGTCGACAGTTCACATTAACTAAAGAAAATGAACTGACCATGCGTTAACTGCACTGCATTACTGTGTTCAACATATTAATAAATGACGTTAAATTAATTGGACTTGTTTTTTATATTTTTCTAACTCTAATTAACCAATTTTTTCAGCTTCTACGGTGACAGTGTGACAGATTCTCAAAGTTTGTTAAAGAAATAGTTCACCCAAAAATGAAATTCTGTCAACTCACACTTACCATCATGTTATCCCAAACCGGTATGACTTACTGTCGTACATGATAAATAGGTAGAAATGGTTATCCAGGGATGTTAAGCTTGAAAAAGTCATCAGAACTCTATTCACTGAAAATATAATCTCTTTCATACTTCAAACTACATGCAAATTTTAGTCCTTTTTTAGAGCTTGAAAGCTTGGGCTTATTGTAACTTTCTTTAACATTTCTGTAATACTATATTTTACAGTGCCGTGGTTACACGTTACTACATGTCCTTACTATAGCAATAACAGTAAATTATGCATAGTTACAAGAAACGAACCCTAAATCAAATCCTAACTGTAACTCTATAGTAAGTACATGTAGTTAATTAATAGTACTCCGTACTTATTTGAGTAATTACAATGCAACTACGGCACTGTAAAATGAAGTGTAGCCAACATTTCTTTTTAAATGTTCCACAGAAGACCATCAAAAATATTAATTCAATCCACAACAAGGCTTTTATGCAATGAGGGTATATCCTTCATAACAGAAACAATAAAAAAAAAACTTTAGTCACATATGGAGAAATGAATTATTGTTGGAGAGGCTGGAATTACAGTGAGAGCCGTTGCGTCATACTTCTGGAGTCTTTCTATGAATGATTGAAGAAGATGGGGAAAAGCTTTCCTGCACGTCTCTGCACTTTACTGCAATACTTCACTCCACAACACAGACCAAATACTGTAACATGTTAAAAAAAGTATGCTAAATGTACCTGAATGCGACTGAAATCAAACCTATCAATATGACTGGTTAAATTATAATGTTATATCCCTCTGATACACACTGCATAGCAAAACACTTGCTTAAAATATATAAATACTAGTACTAATTTTTTCACTAAATATGGCTTAATAACTATATTTACCAGCAGCTCACCTTTAGAAATGTATCATTGTGAAGCGATAAAAGCATCTAAGCTTTTACTGTGACATCTACTGTGTTGTAAATAACTATTTTCATACCTTACAGGAGGTCAGTGAGCAGTGGGAATATTCCAGCACCATCAAAATTTAGAGAGTAGAGTACACTGAATACATCCACGTCAGCCTCCTACTGTAGCAAACTGGGTTCCTTAAGAGTCAAAAACCTAGAAAGTCAAAGCATATGTAATATTATACCTAATTATAACAGTGATGACATTTTGCAACCTTCTAAAATTCTAAAAACATGCATAAACATCATGATTTTATAACCAGTGACGTCCTAAAATGTTTCAGTGCATTATCACAGTAAAAATTTTTTAGCAAAATGCTAAATCATAATATAGTTACATAAATATAGGCCTATTATAATATATATCATTATCATTCTATCATTATATATATATATATATATATATATATATATATAATAAATATATATATATATATCATTATACAGTATATATATATATATATATATATATATATATATATATATATATATATATAATATTATATATATATATATATATATATATATATATATATATATATATATATATATACCAAAATGTATTCAGACACCTTGAACATTTCATTCATTAATACAGTTTATTCACTATAGTTTAAAAAAATGCTAATAAAATATGACAAGATCTCAAAGTTAAACTGTCAGAAAAAATTAATCTTAATTATGTCAGATTACATAATTAAGCAAAACATGGTCAGGTCAATAATTTATCAGTTTTACTGGTAGTCCACTGTATGAAGGATTTTTGGGTATAATATATCTCAGTTTACTTTATTTTGCTATCTTCACTTACATAAATGAACTATAGTGTCCTGAACCCACTAGTAAAAATATATTAAAAATATAAAAAATGTCTGAAAATTTTTTGGTTTGACTGTATATACTCTAACTACTGTATACTAATTTGTCATACAGACCCATTAAAATATCTATAATATATTTATAGCCTATAAATATATGAATTACACTTGTGATTTGTCTGTATGACAAACATTTATATAATTTCAGTGTTTTTTTTATAGTGATACAATGTGTATACTGTGTTATTATTAAAGTTCTTTATATTAAATACTTGAGGGATACTGAAGCAGTGTATTTTATATGGTTGCAACATCCTTTTAATTAATATTCTGAATTAATAGAATTATTAATATATTCAGATTTTATATAATTATTATTATCTGTTTTGTAAAAGTAACTATATTTAAAGCGGCCTTTTGCACACACCACACTACTATTAGTGATATCTACTACACCATCATCCATATCACTAATGGATGTGCACCAGTACGACATACTAGATGGGTAAGGTTATAAGGTTGAGCAAAATTGCTCTTTAGAAAGCAAGTACTCATTCTCAAAATCCAGTTTACTGTCCATAATACATCTGTGTGGCAGTCAGAGCAACAGTGCAGACACTATTGAGAAATGAAATGTGAAAGCTCGCAACTCAGAAAAGGGTAAAAATTCTGCCAAACTTACCAGTTAAAAGCCTCGAGTATGAGATTGGGAATGTAGTTGAGATAGCATTTGACAGCATGCTTAAAATTCAGAGCACAGCCTTCTAAATCTACTAGTCCTCTGGGAAGACAACCAGCACAACACACTGGATCCATTTATGCGACAACTGCAGAACTCTACCACTAAAGCACATTCAACCCTCACCCTATAAAAGTCAGACTGTCTTCACCGTCGCCAAGATAAACAGACGGGAAGAGGCACCGGTAGAAAACGCCGCTTAAATAAAATAAATGCCAGTGAAGTGTGTTGGTCTTTACTGAAACATCTTTAAAAACAAGGTACAGTTGTATTTGACTTTTTTTAGTTCTGAGCTGGTGCTGCATAGCAAGTAGATTACCCAGAAGCCCACAGCAAAAATCATTTTCCACAGCTAATGAATCATTATTGAAAACATTGTGTCCACTTTGCTAAATAATCATTATTCTCAGATTAACTAAATAGTCAGTATTCTCACATTAACTGATATTTTTATTCCTTCAGCACATGCTGCCTTTACATCCGAATCCAGTGTTTGTGTCACATCCTGTCCACTAAGATGCCTGAAATTGGTCCAGTTTGAATGGCACCAGATGCATTTGCATAGAAAATTAATAAAAGTGTGACACAACAAAATGGCATGGGACAGAGTAGCTAAAAGCAGTAAACGTATATATAAATGTCAATTGGTTTCAACTTGAGGAACGCTTGGTTATTGCTAAACTCACTCGAATATCTTCTATATGTGATATTAGGAAGCTGTTGCATTATATTTCAAAGCAAATATAATGCACAGCTAGTAGTATTTTACTATATACAATACTATGTATATAGAATTAGTAATGATGATCCATGCACTAAAACGGAGACACAAGTCTGAGTTTGACCGGCAGTATATATTTAGGCACAAAAACAAGGAATATGCACCTTTAATAAAAGTTTAATCTCCACTGCAATGCCGCTGGAGTTTCTCTCTGCCCTCCAAAACAATCTAATTGATGGATGTGTGTAGTCCACACTTTTATGCAGATAAAAAGCGCCAGGCCTGCTGCTGATGTTATTACAGGGACTGTTATCGTGTGCTGTGAATGAGCGATGGGCGGCACTGAGGACTCTGGGAGCAGGGGAACACATAAACTTTCGCTTGCATGTCACATTTTTACCTCCCTGGAGGGACTCTTCATTTGAGGGTCAGCTCTCTACTGAAGCAGTGTTTTCTTGTCACAGGGAGCTTTGCTAAAGCACATACCATCATCATATATTAACCCCTATTTACCATACTAACCACCGTTTCCAGTATAAATTTGTATGTATTTGTATAATTCTATTTTAGAATTACTGCATATTATAATTGTTTAAAATTAAATTAAGTAATATGTAATATATATATGAAGAGCTCTTTTCCAAAACGCGATAAACGCCAAATAAAAAAAAAAGTTTGTCAAGCCATTTTGCTGTGTACTGAACCTATTCTCTGTTCCATCAATGTTTCATGCCAAATCGTTATATTTCCTTGTTTAAAACGTACCGCAAGATGCAGTTTCTTTCCAAAACGCTATAAGCGCCAAACCTGTTTTTAGCCTAAATGCGATATATCCTCCTCTCGCCAATCAGAATTCGGCGAGCGTTCAACGCAATCTGACATGGCGTTTCTTTGAAGCGAGGGAGTTTGTTTGTGCTCAGTCTTCAAAATGAGTGCTTTAAACTCTATTAACACTTTTGATGACCTGGATGAGCCAGTGAGACCTACACCTGGGGGCCGGAGCGCCAACTCGGCTCGGTTCCCGAGATAGGTTCATTTGAATATAAAGGTGTCTCGGCTCACCTCGCCTCGTATGTGTGTGTGCACAAGTGTGTGACATCGTATCAGGCGATCAACCTGTTCAGTAAACTGTTTAAAACATACAGTTACCCGATCAATACTGATATTCTAGATGTTTTTATATAAAAAGACTAAGAAGAGGTGCTCAACTCACGGCTGCTTTATAAGAGGCTCGCCTCGCCTCGTGTGTTTGTGTGTGTGTGTGTGTGCAATTGTGTGACATCGTGTCAGGCGATCAAACAGTTCAGTAAACTGTTTAAAACATATAGTTACCCAATCAATACTGAGATTCTAGATGTTTTTATATAAAAAGGCTAAAAAAAAATGATGGATTTATAGCGTTTTGAAACAACAACAAAAAAAAATTTGAATTTATAATCAACAAAATTGTTGTTTCATTTAACAATCATTGTTTAACATGTTCAGACTGAGCCAATAGACCATTTTAACAGGACAAATTGAATATTAACAAAATGTATAGGTCTAGGTAAAAAAATGTAATTTTCTTGAAAACTATTAAAATGGATTTATAGCGTTTTGGAAAAGAGCTCTTCATATATAAATACTGTTATAATAGATTTTATCTATCAATTAACTTATATTAACTAAATCAAAACAATATTTTGTGTGACCACCCTTTGCATTTAAAACAGCTCTTGTCCAGGTACACTTGGGCATCATTTTTCAGGTAGTTTTGGAGGCAGGTTTCTTAAAATCTCTTGGAGACACGGCCACAGTTCTTC
Source organism: Megalobrama amblycephala (assembly GCF_018812025.1). Classification (NCBI taxonomy): domain Eukaryota; kingdom Metazoa; phylum Chordata; class Actinopteri; order Cypriniformes; family Xenocyprididae; genus Megalobrama; species Megalobrama amblycephala. Next base: position 6,943,840 of record NC_063055.1, on the reverse strand, counting down.
TGGATTTGGTTTGACTCAGTTTCATGTTTCTTCATGTAATCACAGACGGATTTGATGATGGTGAGCTCTGATCTCCATGTGGAGCACCGGCTGTTATCAGTCTTATTGTGTATTCAAAAATCTCACTGGATTATTACAATTAATGGCAAAATGAACGGATATTTCCTATTGATACACCACAGCAAAAGATATAAATAACTGGCTTAAAACCTTTTTTGGGGGGTGAAAATACTGACATGCCTAGAAGGACTTCACAGTGCACAGTACTGTGTGTGTGTATATATATATATATATATACAGTCAAATTATTCAGTTATTTTTGATATTTTTAACATATTTTTACTAGTGGGTGCAGGACACTATAGTTCATTTATGTAAATGAGGATAGCAAAATAAAGTAAACTGTGACATATTATACCCAAAAATTCTTCATACAGTGGACTACCAGTAAAACTGATAAAAATTTGGAACCAAAAATTCTTCAGACACTTTGACCTGACCATGTTTTGCTTAAGTGTTATCTGACATAATTAAGATTATATATGGGCTTTATGGCAGAGTGGCCCGACGGAAGCCTCTCCTCAGTGCAAGACACATGAAACCCCTCATGGAGTTTGCTAAAAAACACCTGAAGGACTCCAAGATGGTGAGAAATAAGAATCTCTGGTCTGATGAGACCAAGATAGAATTTTTTGGCCTTAATTCTAAGCGGTATGTGTGGAGAAAACCAGGCACTGCTCATCACCTGTCCAATACAGTCCCAACAGTGAAGCATGGTGGTGGCAGCATCATGCTGTGGGGGTGTTTTTCAGCTGCAGGGACAGGACGACTGGTTGTAATCGAGGGAAAGATGAATGCGGCCAAGTACAGGGATATCCTGGACGAAAACCTTCTCCAGAGTGCTCAGGACCTCAGACTGGGCCAAAGGTTTACCTTCCAACAAGACAATGACCCTAAGCACACAGCTAAAATAACGAAGGAGTGGCTTCACAACAACTCCGTGACTGTTCTTGAATGGCCCAGCCAGAGCCCCGACTTAAACCCATATTATATATATATATATATATATATATATATATATATATATATATATATACATATATATATATATATATATATATATATATATATATATATATATATATATATATATATATATATATATATATATATATATATATATATATATATATATATATATACATACATACACACACACACACACACGATACATACACAATACCGTTCAAAAGTTTAGAGTCTGTTTTTTAAACTTTTAGAAATAAGTCTCTTATGATCACCAAGGCTGCATTTATTTGATCAACAATACAGTTCAAAAGAGCAATATTGTGAAATATTATTATAACATGAAATAACTGTGTTCTATTTGAATACATTTAGAAATGTAATTTATTCTTGCGATGCAAAGCTGAATTTTCAGCATCATTACTCCAGTCTTCAGTGTCACATGATCCTTCAGAAATCATTCTAATATGCTGATTTGCTGCTCAAGAAACATTTATTATTATTATCAAAGTTGAAAACAGCTGCTTAACATTTGTGGAAATGGTGATACTTTTTCAGGATTCTCTGATGAATAGAAAGTTCAATGAACAGTATTTATTTGTTTTTATTACATTTATTAATTACATTTTTTTAAGCATTTGTTAAATATAAATCTTTTGTAACATTATATCTTATATCATTATCTTATATATTATATCATCTTCGCTGTCACTTTTGATCAATTTAATGCATCCTTGATAAACAAAAATAATAGTATTAATTAACACTAATAATTAGAAATATTTCTTCAGCAGCAAATCAGCATATTAGAATGATTTCTGAAGGATCATGTGACACTGAAGACTGGAGTAATGATGCTGAAAATTCAGCTTTGATCACAGGAATAAATTACACTTAAATGTATTAAAATAGAAAACAATTATTTTAAATTATAATAATATTTCAAAAGATTACTGTATTTTTTTTTATTAAATAAATGTAGCCTTGGTGAGCATAAGAGACTTCTTTCTAAAACACAAAAAAATTGTAATGTTTCCAAACAATTTGTAAAATTATGTTTTATAATTTTATTTATATAAAATTATATAAATTATTTTTATAATTATATAATTTATATAATTTCTAAATAATTATAAAATAATAATAAAATGTTAATTATTATAATGATAGATTTTATTATTAAATTATGGTAATTATAATTTCAATCAAAATACCATTCTTTCTAAAAAAATTACTGTTAATTCTTGACAGCATAATGAATAATAATGACCATCTTTCAAACAGTGCAAAATGCTTTCACAATCTCAGTTTCTTATTTTGGTGAAATTAGCAGCAAATACTTAGTTACTACTAGATTTTAAGTGGGGAAATATATGCCTGTGCAAAACTCTCCACCACAATGTTAGAGTGTTCTGGGTGGTTGCCATGTGGTTGCTAAGGTGTTCTCAGTGGTTTTTAGCAGGCTGCCATGTGGTTGCAAGAAGGTTACTTACTGGTCCACAACGAGACTCCATCTACAAGTCTTAGATATTCTGGTCTTCAGATATGGCTCAGGTCCATCCCTCAAATGCAAATCTGTGGGCTTTATAATCTGCAATGCAAACATTATAATTAATATTACATAAAATATATTTACAAGACATATAATTTGATGTATCTTTCATGTAACAGTGCGGGATGCAACACATGCAAAATTGAATACTTATGGTTAGGGCTTCTAAACAAACTTCTGAAATTACTTGTATGTTGGCAACAACAAGTAATTTGTGTAAACTACATTGTTAATAATCTAGCATGGAATATGATGTACATTCTGGGATGTCGGGATATTTTACTGAATGTTGCGCAGATAAGCTCCCTGCCTAATAACATTTGACAGCACGTTTCCGTTGTTAATGGCAAAGCAATGGAAAGTGCTTTGAGTGCAACTCAACAAGATCATTTTGAGAGAGAGGGGAAAAAAAAAAAAAACTGGGGAGAATTAAAACAAAACTTAGGAAAGTAAACCTCCTGAAACCTTATCTCTATTTGCCTTAACGTGCACATTCTTTTCAGAGATAATGTAGAAAACATGAAACTATTGTCCTTAACATTTATTCTTAGTATACAGACCAAGTTGCTAAAGATGTCAATTTTAGTTGCCATGGTTCAGATCTTTCTAACAGAACAAGGGTTATTTCTTCTCCAGTGATTCAGATGTTTTTATAATGATGTACATTAGCAGGCTAAAAAAATCCATGCAGACACTCCACCATACTGACTCCAGTGAAAAATCACTTCGTTTTCCCATCAGCCCTTATCTTTTTCTCATTCGAAAGAGTGTTTTCCTCATGCAAGTTCTCCTCTCTTGACTCATCAACTTGATTAGATTTCAATTATGCCACCCTCGCCCCCCCTTTCCAGGACAGACCGAAAGCTAGCGTGAGGAAACCCTGCTGAGTCGAGCATTGACATAGAGATAGAGAGGGGGAGAGAGCTCAATAGAAAGGAAAGAAACATTATTTATTCATGATGACTCTATAATGATTCCTATTACCCCATAGATTGCCTTCTTTTAATGGCCACTCTCGTTTGCCCCCTCTATATTTCTCCTCCATCATTTTTATTCACTACAGCAAAACGTCAATGCGGAAACAGCGGACACTGGGAGAGTCTGAGAGTGAAGTGCCGTTTGAAGGCTAGCTTCATATCAGCATGAGATTCTGGATATGAAACAGACACTTGTTCACTTATTGTTTTATAGCATTTTGGGTCAGGTAAATCTAACATTTGATGTGGCTCCGATAGCAAAACAGAACATACAGTGGGTACGGAAAGAATTCAGACCCCCTTAAATTTTTCACTCTTTGTTATATTGCAGCCATTTGCTAAAATCATTTAAGTTCATTTTTTTCCTCATTAATGTACACACAGCACCCCATATTGACAGAAAAACACAGAATTGTTGACATTTTTGTAGATTTATTAAAAAAGAAAAACTGAAATATCACATGGTCCTAAGTATTCAGATCCTTTGCTCAGTATTTAGTAGAAGCACCCTTTTGATCTAATACAGCCATGAGTCTTTTTGGGAAAGATGCAACAAGTTTTTCACACCTGGATTTGGGGATCCTCTGCCATTCCTCCTTGCAGATCCTCTCCAGTTCTGTCAGGTTGGATGGTAAACGTTGGTGGACAGCCATTTTTAGGTCTCTCCAGAGATGCTCAATTGGGTTTAAGTCAGGGCTCTGGTTGGGCCATTCAAGAACAGTCACGGAGTTGTTGTGAAGCCACTCCTTCCTTATTTTAGCTGTGTGCTTAGGGTCATGGTCTTGTTGGAAGGTAAACCTTCGGCCCAGTCTGAGGTCCTGAGCACTCTGGAGAAGGTTTTCATCCAGGATATCCCTGTACTTGGCTGCATTCATCTTTCCCTCGATTACAACCAGTCGTCCTGTCCCTGCAGCTGAAAAACACCCCCACAGCATGATGCTGCCACCACCATGCTTCACTGTTGGGACAGTATTGGACAGGTGATGAGCAGTGCCTGGTTTTCTCCACACATACCGCTTAGAATTAAGGCCAAAAAGTTCTATCTTGGTCTCATCAGACCAGAGAATCTTATTTCTCACCATCTTGGAGTCCTTCAGGTGTTTTTTTTTAGCAAACTCCATGCAGGCTTTCATGTGTCTTGCACTGAGGAGAGGCTTCCGTCGGGCCACTCTGCCATAAAGCCCTGACTGGTGGAGGGCTGCAGTGATGGTTGACTTTCTACAACTTTGTCCCGACTGCATCTCTGGAGCTCAGCCACAGTGATCTTTGGGTTCTTCTTTACCTCTCTCACCAAGGCTCTTCTCCCCCGATAGCTCAGTTTGGCGGGCGACCAGATCTAGGAAGGGTTCTGGTCGTCCCAAACGTCTTCCATTTAAGGATTATGGAGGCCACTGTGCTCTTAGGAACCTTAAGTGCAGCAGAAATGTTTTTGTAACCTTGGCCAGATCTGTGCCTTGCCACAATTCTGTCTCTGAGCTCTTCAGGCAGTTCCTTTGACCTCATGATTCTCATTTGCTCTGACATGCACTGTGAGCTGTAAGTTCTTACATAAACAGGTGTGTGGCTTTCCTAATCAAGTCCAATCAGTATAATCAAACACATCTGGACTCAAATGAAGGTGTAGAACCATCTCAAGGATGATCAGAAGAAATGGACAGCACCTGAGTTAAATATATGAGTGTCACAGCAAAGAGTCTGAATAATTAGGACCATGTGATATTTCAGTTTTTCTTTTTTAATAAATCTGCAAAAATGTCAACAATTCTGTGTTTTTCTGTCAATATGGGGTGCTGTGTGTACATTAATGAGGAAAAAAATGAACTTAAATGATTTTAGCAAATGGCTGCAATATAACAAAGAGTGAAAAATTTAAGGGGGTCTGAATACTTTTCGTACCTACTGTATACAGAAGGTGGTCACACATATCCTACCTTGCCCCAAACACCACCCTCAGCCCTCACCATCCTCCTTAAAGTCTATGCATGGACTGCTGGGTAATAGTCCACTGTGAAGTCCTTCTATTTTTCCTGTTCCTTCTTTTTTCAGTTTGGTGGGGAATATTCTACATCTGATTGTAGAGGGGAAAAAACTATTTAGTCACCCTACTTCTGAAGGTCCACACTGAGGTCAGCGTTGTTACAAGACTTACAAATCATGACAGATGTTTTCTTTAGATGTACTTTACGTCTTTGATTTTATATTGGTATTGCTCAGCATGGCTGGAAAGTTATACTGGACAATCAGAGGCCAGGATCGAAATGATCCATTTTATAAACATTTATTTTAGAGCTGAATTCAAAGTAAAACCATAAAACCCAATTATTTCAATCAATCCATTCATCTATTCCTCCATCCCTCCATCAATTCCTTCATAAATCCATCCATCCATCCATTCCTTCTTCAATCCATCCATCCATCCATCCATATATTCCTTTATCAATCCATTCATCCATCCAACTGTTTTATCAACTGATATTTAAAACTCCTTTGGAACCTGGAACTCCTACAAACTCAAATTGAGTGAATCATTATCAGTTATCTTTAATTAATGTTCTTAAAAGCCTGACTCATCCATATTGTTAGAATGAGTAGTGCACTCTTCTTCTGGCCTTTTCTGAAGACATGAAACATAAATCAGAATTGTGACATTTATGCATAAGTTCAATAATATTACTATAAACACTTCCAAATAAACAACTGCAGTAATATAATCAATGCCACTATCTATTAAAATTACAAACAAGAAATGGATCACTGCAGTTTCAAAACTGCCATATGGCAACATTTATATTTTTCATTATTATTTAAAAATTTAAACTGTTATTCGGTGAAAACTTTAACCTATCTATCTATCTATCTATCTATCTATCTATCTATCACATATATCTATATCATATATATATATATATATATATATATATATATATATATATATATATATATATATATATATATATATATATATATATATATATATATATTATATACATATATTAAATACATCACATACACACGCATAAGGATTTGAGCAAATTTGACAAGGGCCAAATTTGTGATGGCTAGACGACTGGGTCAGAGCATCTGCAAAACTGCAGCTCTGCAGTGGTCAGTATCTATCAAAAGTGGTCCAAGGAAGGAACAGTGGTAAACCGGCGACAGGGTCATGGGCGGCCAAGGCTCATTGATGCACATGGGGAGCGAAGGCTGGCCCATGTGGCCCGATCCAACAGACAAGCTACTGTAGCTCAAACTGCTCAAGAAGTTAATGCTGGTTCTGACAGAAAGGTGTCAGAATACACAGTGCATCGCAGTTTGTTGTGTATGGGGGAGCATAGCCGCAGACCAGTCAGGGAGCCCATGTTGACCCCTGTACACTGCCGAAAGCACCAACAGTGGACACGTGAGCATCAGAACTGGACCATGGAGCGATGGAAGAAGGTGGTCCGGTCTGAATCACATGGACGGCCGGGTGTGTATGTGTCTGCGGTGCCTGGGGAACACATGACACCAGGATGCACTATGGGAAGAAGACAAGCCAGCAGTGTGATGCTTTGGGCAATGTTCTGCTGGGAAACCTTGGGTCCTGCCATCCATGTGGATGTTACTTTGACACGTACCACCTACCTAAGCATTGTTGCAGACCATGTACACCCTTTCATGGAAACAGTATTCCCTGGTGGCTGTGGCTGTGGCCTCTTTCAGCAGGATAATGTGCCCTGCCACAAAGCAAAAATGGTTCAGGAATGGTTCAGAAAAGTTTGAGGAGCACAACAACGACTTGGCCTCCAAATTCCCCAGATCTCAATCCAATCGAGCATCTGTGGGATGTGCTGAACAAACAAGTCCGATCCATGCAGGCCCCACCTGTAAAAAGCACATTATTACACAATTTTGTTCTTAACAGTGAGTGAGAATGAGAACAAACACATATGGCAACATCAAACCATAAAGAGTTACACAAGACCTTGCCAATCCAAGCATCCTTCTACTATGAACTCATTAACTGAAAAATAATCATTTTGAAACCTACAGAAAAACTACAGAAAGCCAGCTCTTCAGGCCGTTAGTGGACAATAGATAAAAACAACCACTCTAAGGGCCTGAACAGAAGATAAAGCTAATTTAACAACATGACATCAGCCAGTAAGGAAGTTTCAGGGCCAATTACTTGATTGTTTCTGACAACTGTTTACCAAAATGCTCCAGTTAATTATGGAGCGCTCTTCTTTAAACACGGCAAAAAAAAAAAAAAAAGGCTTAAACAGGTCACAGACCTTTGGATCGTCTACAACCTTCAACTGACGCAATTAGACATGACAATGCAGGAAGGAAAATCTCTGCACATTTTCATACCGCCATTGGAAACTGGGTCAAGTATTGTAGTGGCTCACATATCAGCTACTTTGATTGTATAAACGGCTTAGTAATCTGAGAGCGGTTTCTGGTCAAGCCATGATTTGTTTTGGAATAATGTCTTGGACGTGCCTATTATATGAATGTCAGTGGGGTTGAAGCATCCAATTGCGTATCAGTAGCATGACCTGGACCATCCATCTTACCTTCTGCCTGAAATAGGAATCATGAGCTTTATTTTGTTTGCAGTGGACATTTCGTCTAAGTGCAACATCAACTTTTTCAAGACAGCACGATGTAGCACGAAAAGGCGGATCTGGTCATGTAATCAATATGAACCCATTCAAGGCCGTTCACTGACCCCTCGTCAGCACCGATCCCGTATCTCTTTCATTATCATGTCTGGCTGTGGCATGTCAACCTTTCTTAAGCCTCGAGTAGACGATTGATAATGGATGAAGCCACGAACTGACTGTGCCGCCACTGCCACGACGCAATTTAATCTTCCGCTGCTGCTGCCTGATGCAAAAAAGGGTTTAGAGTTTGTCGAATCTTGTCACAGAAATCTTCACTGTACCATTGCAATGGGACATGCAGTGTGAGCCTAAAAAAAAGAAAAAAAATTTGAAGCAAAGGCAGTGAAATTCATATTAATGTGCATAATTTCTTAGCATCACTCAATCGAATGGCAAAAAAATAATGACTGTTTTCAAAAGATCAGCACTCTCCTCTGCTTTTGGTTGCATAAAGTGATTCCTTTCCCAAACTCATCACTTTTGAAAGAAAAAGCATGTTACGTGAATGCATTACTCCTAATAAAAGCCATTGTTTGACTATAGAAGACTGCATGGCAAGAGCAACGCATACATATATGACATACCAATTTAGAACAATACAAGGTAAATAACAACAGAATTTGCATTTTGGCACGAACTATCTCTTTATATTAAAAAAGGGTAATTGACGAATAAGGTTTTTAAAAGTGTAAAAAAACATAATGGAGATATAATTAATTTTGAAGATTTATTAAGTGTTAACAATGAGATTACGTGGTTTTTATAATCAGTTAACACTGCTTTTGTAATTTTTTACAAGATGAACAAAATTTGTCCAAAAAAGTAATTTGGTTTAACCAAAATTTCGGTCTCTTTTGGTTATATCGAATTACACTATTTTTAAACAGTGCTAACAGGTTGATATCTAGCTAGCTAGCAAAAGGACAATCAAACATTTTATATTTAGTACAAGTTTTTAAAATATTACAACATTTTCCATGTTTTATAGCGGTTGTACTGAATGACCTGATTGTTTTGGGACATGCGTATGAGGAAGTTAAAATATGAAATTCACTACTGAATTTTTTTTACTTTGCTTCACAACCATGTGGTCCTTTGCAGGTGTCTGAATGATGTCACATCCTGTCACATGATATTGACCGCACGACTTGATCCAAAATAGTCGCTTTATATTGGTTACTCAGAATGACATCAATGAAATTCATTTTTCTGGACATTCTTTCTCATAACAAAGCAACGGCTTCTACACATAATTTTAATCCCATTTTGCACTATGTTGATAAATGATGTTATAAAATTTTATAAAAAAAGATATTTTAATCATGAATTAAATGGCTGTATTGGCCTTTGGACGGTTAAACCAAATGACCTTTTGACACTTCAAAATCTTTTAAATACCTTTATATGTAGCAAAATATAATTAAACCTTTTGGATTCAATAAAAGTGATCTAGTTGTACTACCTTGCAAACATTGGATGTCATATCTTTGTTTTTTATTATTATTAAGGCCTTTGGACAAAAAAACGACCCGTCACATCATTGACCCATAAATAGAATAGTAACATGTTACTTATTTGAAAATGTAACTCAGTATGGCTGAAATGAATAAACTGGAGCACTGGGAAAATACTGTTTTTAATGAGCATGTTTATTAAAAAATGTCTAAAAATTATTTTATATTAATTCTTTTGAGAAACAGTGTTTGTATTGTTCACTAAAACTACAACTAAAGCTATTAAAAAAAATAATTTTTGTTAATTAAAATAAAGAAAAAATATAAATATTACATGGGGAAAAAAAGCTTAAACTTAAAAATTAGGGGAAAATATTAAAGTGTTACCTTGGAAATTAACTGAAATAAAATAAGTTGAAGTACTAAATCAATTAACTAAAACTGAATTAAAAAATAAATTAAAACTAAATATAAACATTAAAAAACTGAGTAAAGAATAATAAAAATGAGTTACAAAATTACTAAAGCTTAAACTAATAATACAATCAAAACTGAAAATATTAAAATAAAGGGAAATTCAAAATATTAATAAATGCCATAAAAGTAATACTAAAATATCATCGTTGAGAAGCAACTTTGCTTAAGACATTAAGCGTTTTCATAGACTGCATCTTGAATATAAGAGTATTATCTTAGTGCTCTAGCAAGTTTTTCCACTTTGTTTTAACTTGTTTATATGCAAAACAAATGGAAAAAAAATCTGCAAGTGCAGTATTAAAGATAGATTCTTTGAAAACAAGTCTTAACATCTTATGCATCTTGCTACACTGATTTTTTTGTTTTTTAAACTGGAAAACAAGTCAAAAATAAAACCTAATCACAAACTTATTAAAAAGCTATTTTTGCAGTGTAAGTGCTATTTTTAAAATAGTCATAGTCACCACGCAGTTTGCTCTGCACCCTGAACAATAACAAAATGCTGTTTGGTTTAGAGGTAAACAGAGGCTGGTTGCTCCGGCCAGGCAGTACTGTTTAAACGAGGAGTTCTGGGCATCGAAGCGCCTCTTGATGAAGAATTTAATGGACTGTCACCATCAATAGAAGCTCTGCACCAGTGAATCACGGGACACGGTTTTACAAGAGCCCAGAGTGGCTAATGAATTGGACAGGGTGAACAGCCCATATGGAGAGGATATTGAAGAGGGCACTTCTGTGTGGTAAAATTGACCATCGAGTTGAATTAGTCATCCCGTGCGGACTCCAAAACAGTTGTCATTAAGTTATAAATGTTGTCGTTCACGGTTAAGCCGCGGGGCCTCTGAGGTCCGAATTTAACCTCGGTGAAAGTCCCATCTGAACGTGTATACGGTTCCAACGAGCAGGCTCAAGTGTCGGATCGATACCCCAAACAAACAGATAATCTCTGGCCACTTCAGAGATGACGAGCCAAGAGCTGAAATTCCATCCAGGGATGAGGCCCTCCTTCCTTCAGAGAGAAAGAAATACATTCAACAACATCCTTCCAGTCAACAGTCAACAAGCAAGCTAACCGCTGGCGCACAAAACAGAGGATTAGGAGATGCACCAAAGACTGACACCTCCAGAGCTGCTGACGGAGCGTGTGGGTTTGGGCTTCGGAGATTAAGCCGAATCAGATTGTCGGTATTCATTTTGGACGGTGAGTGTGCGGGCAGCCTTTTGTTTCAGCAGCCCGTTTCAAACCGACAGGCTGCAGTTTTAAAATCCACACACAAAACGCCATCTGGATCATGGAGGAACCTGAAAAACTTTTGTTTTTACCAACAAACATATTCACAAACGTGGTCTGCTGAATTTGAACAGTGCGAGATATCTTTTATTATGTTTTATAAACATTGTTTTAAAGCTGTATTCAAAGCAGTGTTTTAAGACAGTTCCTACCACTTTGATATTTGTTCCAATTTTTTACATATGAGAATAATTGGTAACACTCTACAACAAGGTCCCATTAGTTAATGCGAGTTTCAGCACACTACTAACGCAACTCAACGAGGCCTCATCCCAATTTTTTTGCATATGCCTTGGGCAGGAATTATTTAAATGAGGAATATTGTGACGTGAACATTCCTGAAAGAAAACTCAAGACTATAATTGAGGCGTTTCTGGGATATTCTATATTTTTCATAAAATCCAATGGCTCAGTGAGGCCTCCATTGACAGCAAGACAATTAACACTTTCAATGCCCAGAAAACTACTAAAGACGTATTTAAAACAGTTCATGTGACTACAGTGGTTCATCTTAAAGGTGCCATCGAACGTTTTTTTACAAGATGAAATCTAAGTCTAAGGTGTCCCCTGAATGTGTCTGTGAAGTTTCAGCTCAAAATACCCCATAGATTTTTTTTAATACATTTTTTTAACTGCCTATTTTGGGGCATCATTAACTATGCACCGATTCAGGCTGCGGCCCCTTTAAATTCTCGTGCTCCCCCGCCCCCGGAGCTCGCGCTTGCCTTAAACAGCATAAACAAAGTTCGCACAGCTAATATAACCCTCAAATGGATCTTTACAAAGTGTTCGTCATGCATACTGCATGCACGCGTCGGATCATGCGAGTATAGTATTTATTTGGATGTTTACATTTGATTCTGAATGAGTTTGATAGTGCTCCGTGGCTAAAGCTAACATTACACACTGTTGGAGAGATTTATAAAAAATGAAGTTGTGTTTATGAATTATACAGACTGCAAGTGTTTAAAAATAGCGACGGCTCTTGTGTCCGTGAATACAGTAAGAAACGATGGTAACTTTAACCACATTTAACAGTACATTAGCAACATGCTAACGAAACATTTAGAAAGACAATTTACAAATATCACTAAAAATATCATGTTATCATGGATCATGTCAGTTATTATTGCTCCATCTGCCATTTTTCGCTATTGTTCTTGCGTGCTTACCTGATTCAGCTGTGAACAGATCCAGACGTTAATACTGGCTGCCCTTGTCTAATGCCTCGATCATGGGCTGGCATATGCAAATATTGGGGGCGTACATATTAATAATAATGTTACGTAACAGTCGGTGTTATGTTGAGATTCGCCTGTTCTTCGGAGGTCTTTTAAACAAATGAGATTTATATAAGAAGGAGGAAACAATGGAGTTTGAGACTCACTGTATGTCATTTCCATGTACTGAACTCTTGTTATTCAACTATACCGAGGTAAATTCAATTTTCCATTCGATGGCACCTTTAATATTATGAAGGGACGAGAATACTTTCTGTGAAAAATCCAACAGAATTTGAACAAATGTGTGCAGATCCTTCTCTTTCAGTAATTCATTAAAATAAAGCAATAAGCCCCAAGAAGCCATGGTTTACAGTGGATTTAAGGTGGTTCCCCCTTTGCATTCTGGGGGAGTGGGGATGTCCCCTAGAATCGTCACCATCTTTCGCCCCGCTAGCGACAGCCCCGATAACAAATGTATTCTTCTGTCAAACAATGTAGTTCTTCAGAAACAACGAAGAAACAACAAAGTGCACAGACGTACACAACACAGACGCAGCAACAAAGACATACAGGAGGCACATTATAAAAAAAAAACATGCATCAACCAAATTGGGATTGTATCAATCAATATCAAGCCATCTTTTCAATGAATATTTACAGATTGGGAGGGAGGATCAATTGTCATAAAAAAAAATAATGATTTGCCATGAAATATGACTCAGACAGTTTATGAGATTTACCCCTACGGTTGAAATTAAAGTAGGACAATCCTACTTCAAATGACTGAATGGAAAGTAGCATAAGATAAGATGCTGGTGATTTACATAAAATGAACTTTTACCTTAGTGGTTTTTATGCACAATAAAAGGTTTCAGTCATTATCACTATCTGTGACTGTAAAGAGTGTCTTCGTATCAAAACTCAAAGACAAGGCTCCTCGCTATCTCTCCTGGACTGACGTATAGGATCAGTTGGCACAAAAATGGAGCCGTTTCAAGATAGATGTCTTGTCCTTTCTCGATTTAGACACAGATAAACGGTTCTCCAGGAACGGATTTTGACCTACAGTACCTCAATTCATCCAGCCTCGATTAGGAGGATTTTCCTTTTCCTGTGTCCTATCACACTGCCGCAATGACACGGTATGCGTCCCATCCGGCAGATTTTCTTACACACGGACTTCAGATGAGAAGAGTCAATGCATCCTTTTCCAGTGTTTTACACCACACCTGCTAGAGGGCACAAAGACAAAGAGACAACCATAGGCTAACTGATGGAGGTTTGCATTAAAATGTAGAAATAGTTCACTCAAAAATGTATTTTTTAAAAACATTTTATTTATTGTCATCGCTTACTTACCATTGTGTTGTTCCAAACGACTTGTTTTCTTCTGTGAAACACAAAATGAGGAATTTTAAAAACTTTTGCATGCAGTGAATGTGGACTGAGTATGTTGAGAGAAAAATAAAGACGATTATACTTTATTTTAAAGTGTCTTTGTTAATGACGTATGGAGCAGAAACAACTCAATCTCAGCATCCATTTTCAGGACTTCCCGCTGGAAAGCTTTTCTAATATTAACGCAGGTCCAAAAGCTCTTGCCTGATCATAACCCTTCTATTCCCTTGTCACTCAGCCATCTCTCTTTCTACAGTCTTTCTTCAGATCTCTCCCTCTCCTCCCCCATCATGAGTGGACACGCCCCCCTACTGCTGATTGGCTATAAGTGTGTTGTGGTGCTCGGTCCGATCCACTTTCAACAGCGTTTCTCAGAAATCGCTCACTGCACCTTTAATCTCAAGACATGCGAGAACTAAATGGCATTAGGCTATATATAATATTTTTTTATTCTAGCATCATCTGTCCATGTGGTTTACTCAGTTTTAGTACTCTAGTAAATTATTTATTTATTTATTTAGTTATTCTGTTCAGTCATTTTCATTTGCTTAGCATAGGTTAAATAACTAAAATCTGTTTAAACTGGTATTGGTAGTAGTAATATTTAAAAGTTTATTTTATTTTTTTATTTAATTTTACTTTATTTTATTTTTCTTACTTCTTATTAGGCTATATCTTTTGTCACTTTAGAGCTTGACGGACTCTGTGCTCCTGTTAGATTTAGAAAGCAGATTTAGAAAAACATGAGAGTGAGTAAATCTTCCTTTTTTGGATGAACTATTCCTTAAACATCCCGTTCTCCAAGACATCACAGGAGGATTTTTTCAGTACTCACTGTCTCATTAAAAAATGATGCCGGCGTAATTACGAACCTCTGGCAAACATGTTTAGCACGACCCAGAGAGGGAAATGAACTACAGCTGATAATGAACGTCTGGAAGGGAGCTTATCTCAGATCATCCGGGAAAAGAGTAACATGCGTTGTGCAGTTTAATACTTTAATAGGAGCGCAGAGATGAGATGCAGACATGGTCCTCCTGTACAGATGTCCCATGTTTCTTTGTAAAGCTGAGAGAAGCAGCTATTTATAGATGGCAGCAAAAAGGAATCAAGAAACTAGTAAATTTTTAAAACTAGTGACTCAAGAATCCAATCTCTCAGGCCTCTCTTACCTTTTCCTTGCATCTGCTCTAAAGGAGACTGGAGACACTTTGAATCAGACATGTTTTAAAATAGCATTAAAGTTATGTCACGTCCACAATGGTGGACATAGTTCAGGGAAGTGTACAAAACATGTAAACATACGTTCAAATGGTTAGCTGACTGTTCAGATCAGTCATTATTTGGGCAAGTCATTACATGATTTGGGCTGCTGTATAGAAAAGATCACTATTACATCCACCTTATTCCTGACGAGCCTACTGCGTTTTGAATTATGGGTGGCACTTCCGGTTTGGGGAACTTCCATTCAAAAAGACTGAAACGCATCATTTCAAATCATAAGTTTGCCCTACATAAAGCTTATCCATGAATGAGCTGTCAATTTTCCTTCACGTTTTATTTTCAGACATCATGAGAATAACGTAACGCTTCGTATTTTAATGTGACATGTTATAACAAGAACATCTATGACAAGAGCTCTTTTCATTCGCTGCATTCTTTTCCTCAAGATTATTTTCTTTTTTCCCTTTGAATTCCACATTAATAGTATGAAAAAGGACAACATATACTGCACATTTGTTGTCTGTTTAATTTACGATATATTCCATAATCTCTCGTTTTTCTCCTCAAATCCTCACATCTCTTTCCAGGTTTGTTTTCACAGGTAAATACAATTTATTATCTTTCAAAATGGCGGAAATCACTTTGAAATAGTATCACGCAACGCTGAAGTTAATGAACATTTTTTGATCAAGGCAACGTATGTTACATAATACAGATATATATTACCACAGTGATATTTAACCCGTCCGTTATTGCTGCGGAAAGAATCGCGCTTTGGGGTTATTCGTGGTCTGTTCAAAGTACCTTTTTGATGCTTTTACACGTGTAAATGTCCTTTTAATGTTCAATGGTTGAAGGGTGAGCAGAATATTGTCATCTCGTATCCAGTTTTAAAAAAACGTATTATTGCGTTCATAGAGCGAGTCTTTCACAGATTGTTTACAGCTTAACGGAAGTTACACCCATATTTCGCGCAAAGCGTCATAATGGGGCGTAGGAATAAGGTGAATAACATTTTACATATTAAGAAATAAAAAATGATAAAATATAACAACTAAAATAAACTAATAAATACATTACATGTAAAAAAAAAAATCTCACCGACCCCAAACTTTTGAACAGTAGTGTTTAAACATATTCTCACAGAAAAAAAAAAAATAACATGCCTGTTTGGAATGGCATGAATATTCAATTAGACTGAACTGTCTCTTTAAGGAAATCAAGCCCTGTACATGCTCAGTATTAGGTGAAGGATATCATGTCACAACTTACATTACAGTCTTCATGTTACAGTGTATTTACATAAGCAGCCACTCAATAATTCTAATTAACTACAAGTGCTTAATGTGTAGGGAAGGCCTAAGCTAGTCACACTGAATATTTCAGTCATTTTCTACAAACACATAATGTTACCTTAAAGGGTTAGTTCACACAAAAATGAAAATCATCTCTTCTATGTCACTCTCATACATTGTTTAAGTCAGCGCTTCCAGGTTCTACGTCGTGCTGCTCACGTGATCAGCTTTGGCCAATATTCAGACGTAAACACTGAATGCAGAAGAAACAGAAGAATGCCTTCACTGTGCTTACTGCATCACCTACGTAAGGATAATGACAGGGAAGAGAAGAGATTGTTGAATAAAGTCATTATTTTTGTTTCGTTTTTGCCCACAAAAAGTATTCTCGTCGCTTCATAAAATGAAGGTTGAATCACTGCAGTCACGTTGACTGTTTTAACGATGTCTTTACTACCTTTCTGGACCTTGAAAGTGGTGGTTATATATGGACGAGTCATATACCTCTTGGATTTCATCAAAAATATCTTAATTTGTGTTCTGAAGATGAATGAAGGTCTTATAGGTGTGGAACGACAGGGTGAGTAATTAATGACAGAATTTTCATTTTTGGGTGAACTAACACTTTAAAGTCTTGGCTACACAAAAGCTAATTAACACTTCCACTGTCATTGTCCTGGAAAAAAGATACAGTTTATTAAACACACGTTAGTTGCGTCCCAAATGACGCACTATACACTATGTACTTATGCACTATGTACTCATCAGTGTAGTGCGTGAATTGTATAAGGTTATTTTGTTATTTAACACTGGAGTCTGACAGCCCCTTCCCCTCCACTACGTAATTAAGGCTGCGACAGTTTGAATGCATGAAGTGTCCAACATTCCACACTTAGTTTTTTTCCGTTAAAGGGTTAGTTCACCCAAAAAAGAAAAGTCTGTCATTTATTACTTACCCTCATGCCGTTCCACACCCTTAAGACCTTCGTTAATCTTCGGAACACAAATTAAGATATTTTAGTTGAAATCCAATAGCTCCGTGAGGCCTACATAGGGAGCAATCAATGACATTTCCTCTCTCAAGATCCTTAAAGGTACTAAAAACATATTTAAATCGGTTCATGTGAGTACAGTGGTTCAATATAATATTATAAAGCGAAGAGAATATTTTTGGAGCGCCAAAAAACAAAATAACGACTTATTTACTGATGGCCGATTTCAAAACACTGCTTCAGGAAGCATCGGAGCACAAATGAATCAGTGTATCGAATCTGCTGTTCGGAGCGCCAAAGTCACGTGATTTCAGCCGTTGACAGTTTGACACGCGATCTGAATCATGATTCGACACACTGATTCATTTATGCTCTGAATCTTTCTGAAGCAGTGTTTTTAAATCTGTCATCACTACATAAGTCGTTATTTTGTTTTTTGGCGCTCCAAAAACATTCTCGTCGCTTTATAATATTAATATTGAACCACTGTACTCACATGAACTGATTTAAATATGTTTTTAGTACCTTTATGGATCTTGAAGAGGAAATGTCATTGCTCCCTATGGAGGCCTCACGGAGCCATCGGATTTCAACTAAAATATCTTAATTTGTGTTCTGAAGATTAACGAAGGTCTTACGGGTGTGGATCGGCATGAGGGTAAGTAATGACAGAATTTTCATTTTTGGGTGAACTAACCCTTTAATTTAGTGCATCATCCGGGTATTTAAAGTGTACTTTTTCTTTTTGGAATTTTCATTGTGAACACACTCCTTGCACTATTTATACTTAAAAACGTCATAGAATAGTGCATAAATACGCAAATTGGGACGCACCTATTGACATTTTGTGACAACATGCCCCTATGGCATGAATAAACTAAGGTGATTCCAAATATATAGATTTATCCACATAAATGCAATGGCAATAAGCCAGAAATTAAAAGTCCAAAATCAAAACAAAAGGTATAACATTATATAATGCACAATGAATGGTGACCACCTCGAGGAAGAGGTCATAAACACATTCAAATGTTCAGTCAAGTGACATTTTCTCACATACGGATGTCCTGGTGTGACACATTCTCCACCAACAGCTTGTGACAGATCTGTCCACACATTTCAGCATAATGCACGCACCAGCAAATCTTAGCTGGCACAACATGGATTCTTAGATTTGCGCATTCAGTGTGAAAGTCGGGCTCCATTCCACTCTGATGTCACGTTTAACATTTCTCATCTGTTGACAAGAAATAATTGAGTTATATTTCGTTGTGACAGGCTGAGGACAAGCGAATGATTGCCTCCATTTTTCTTCATCAATCCAATGATACCGTCTGTTTGTGTTGTATTACACATCTGCTCATGGTCAATAAGTGCTGAAGACATCAGACAAGACCTCTCAGACCTTCGGTCAGTGCCTTAAAGGGATAGTTCACCTAAAAATTACAATTCTGTCATCATTCACTCACCCTCAAGTTGTTCTAAAGCAGTTTTAATTTCTTTCTTGTGCTGAACACAAAGGAAGATATTTTGAAGAATGTGGGTAACCAAACAGTTCCTGGTCCCCATTGACTCCCGTTGTATTTTTTTCTATACTATTGAAGTCAATGGGGACCAACATCTGTTTGGCTACCCACATTCTTCAATATATCATATTTTGTGTTCAGCAAAAAGAAGGGTGATTAAATAATGAAACAACTAGGGTGAGTAAATGATGACCTTTAACCCTCTACCGCACGCATTATGAAAAATTTATAAAAAAAAAATATTTGACTATTTTTCTTTTCTTAGAATAGCTTAAAGCTCAAGTGTGTCATTTTTGAGCCACTATAGCATCATCAAACAATATTGCAAAAATAATGATCATTTTCAGTATGGTTTCCTGGACACGTTAAAAAATAAATTAATTAATTAATTAAAAATAAAATAAATTATATATTTTAAATATATATTTGAAATACAATAAAAAATAAAAAATAGTTAAAAATAATTAAAAAATTAAAAATAAAATTAAATATTTTAAAGGTGCCCAAAAATGCTTTTCACAAGATGTAATATAAGTCTAAGGTGTCTCCTGAATGTGTCTGTGAAGTTTCAGCTCAAAATACCCCCATAGATTTTTTTTTAATAAATTTTTTTAACTGCCTATTTTGGGGCATCATTAACTATACACTGATTTTGGCAGCGCCGCCCCTTTAAATCGCGTGCTCCCTGCCCCCGAGCTCTCGACTATATTACAGTGCATTTACAAAGTTCACACAGCTAATATAACCCTCAAATGGATCTTTACAAGATGTTCGTCATGCATGCTGTATGCATGCTTCGAATTATGTGAGTAAAGTATTTATTTTGATGTTTACGTTTGATTCTGTATGAGTTTGAGGCTATATGCTCTGTGGCTAACGGCTAATGCTACACTGTTGGAGAGATTTATAAAGAATGAAGTTGTGTTTATGAATTATACAGACTGCACATGTTTAAAAATGAAAATAGCGATGGCTCTTGTCTCCGTGAATACAGTAAGAAATGATGGTAACTTTAACCACATTTAACAGTACATTAGCAAAATGCTAATGAAACATTTAGAAAGACAAATTACAAATATCACTAAAAATATCATGCTATCATGGATCATGTCAGTTATTATTGCTCCATCTGCCATTTTTCGCTGTTGTTCTTGCTGGCTTACCTTGTCTGTGCACAGATCCAGATGTTAATTCTGCCTTTCCTTATCTAATGCCTTGAACATGGGCTGGCATATATGCAAATATTGGGGTCATACATATTAATGATCCCGACTGTTACGTAACAGTCGGTGTTATGTTGAGATCCGCGTGTTTTCCGGAAGTCTTTTAAACAAATGAGATTTATATAAGAAGGAGGAAGCAATGGGGTTTGAAACTCAGTGTATGTCATTTCCATGTACTGAACTCTTGTTATTTAACTATGCCAATATAAATTCAATATTTAATTCTAGGGCACCTTTTTTAAATTTAAATAAAAAATGTTTTAAATATAATAAAAATGTCTGTCATCCTGGATCTGTATTTTAGTTAATACTATGACAATTATTAATGTAGTCCTAATGCAAATAGATGAAGCAAACTTTTTAACAAGTTTAAATTCATTACACACATATAAAGCATTGTCAAAATTGTGTTGCACTGTCCCATTGTAATGGATTCAGGTGAAAGAAAAAATGCTGACTTTATTCACAATATACAGCACAGTCAAAACACTTTCTTTTTTTTCCCCTCAGTTTTATATTACATAATATGTACCCGGTCAAAGCGGTAATCAATGTAGCTAATATGCAGAAATTTCCTTCTGACAGCAGAAATCTAAAAATAATGTCTCGGTCATGAAATATTAACCCTAGAGTGGCCACATGGGCAGTAGAACAGCGCAGCATGTGTGAGGGCGAGACAGTCAGGGACATTTGAGCTTATGCAGCACAATCCATCCTCTCATGAAAGAAGCACATCACTCCTGCACGACACGAGGGGAATCGCATACGCCACAGGCCATTTTATTCATTCTCTGAGTTTCCTTTATGGAAACTGTCTCCAAACGCCTGCCACTACAGTACAGTTCTCTGCTGCTGTTTATCATCAAATATGGATGAAAAGACTTTTGTGAAGCTTGTGCTGGTCAGACAGTCGTTCCATATGTCAGTCTGCTCTTTTTAAGGCAAGTACACAATGCAGTGACAGGTCATTCTAAAAGGGCCATTTTCCTCTTCTTTTTTTTAAATTTACAAAACAAAGCTCCCTCTCCAAGTC